>NC_141697.1:855942088-857183181 GCF_964263255.1 Lissotriton vulgaris | reverse complement strand
CAGAACTTCGTCAAAGGGAGAATTTCTGTCTTATCCGAATTATTCTTATATCCAGATACAAGGGAAAACTCATCAAATTTGGCTAATAAAGGGGGAATGGCGGACTCCGGGTCTGAAATGAACAAAAGGATATTGTCAGCGTATGCAGAGAGTTTTAACTGGTTTTCTCCATATGGAAACCCGGAGATAGAAGTATTCTGGCGAATGGAGGACAAAAAGGGTTCAAGAGCCAAAACAAAAAAGAGCGGAGAAAAAGGACAACCTTGACGAACGCCTCTTCGAAGAGTGAAAGAAGAAGAGAGATGACCATTAACAAGAATAGAAGCCTTGGGAGAGGAATATAATAAAGAAACAAGAGATATAAATTTGGGACCAAAACCACGGCAAGTGAGAGAAGCAAATAAGAAGGACCAATCTACCCGATCAAAAGCCTTCTCAGCATCAACTGAAATGGCAGCCAAGGGGAACGACAGAGAAGGAGCTTTATTTAGGACATTGAGAAAAAGGCGAGAATTATCAGAAGTAAGCCTACCTTTGATAAAACCACATTGTTCTTTGCCAACGAGATGTGGCATAAAAGAATCCAATCGTAGAGCAAGTAATTTGACGAAGAGTTTATAGTCAACATTACCTAACGAAATAGGACAATAATTTTTGCAAAACTTCGGGTCCCTGTCCTCCTTCGGAATCAAACAGATGGTAGTGTCTTGAAAAGTGCTGCAGCAGAACCGGAAGAAGTGAAAGACTGAAAAAGTGTTAATAGCTTGGGCAGAAGAAGATCAGAAAAATGTAAATATAATTCCACTGGAAAACCATCAGGACCAGGAGTTTTACCTTTAGTAAGGGAGGAGAGTGCTGCAGAAAGTTAGTGAAGAGTAAGATCGAGATCAAGGGAGGTAACATTAAGATGAGGCATAGATGGTTTAGGAAGTTTCTCAAAATAGGAATGAAGCATAGAGGAAGAGGGAGGAGATTCTGGAGTGTAAAGCTGCTGGTAGAAAAGTTGGAATTGGTCAAGAATCTTGTCGGTCTCATGAAGGAGAGTATTGTCAGATGAGAAAACAGATTTAATACAAGTGCGTTCCTTGCGGGCTTTAAGATAATTAGCCAAAAGTTTGCCAGATTTATTATGACCACCGTAATACCGTGCACTACTCCGAAGAAGTATAGAGGAGGCATTATCTGTAGAAAGTTTGTTAAAGGAAATTTTGGCACGCAGAAGATCTGTTGACATGCATTTAGCAGAAGAGGTATAGAATTGATGTTCCAACTTTTTTATATGGGCGAGAGAAGATTTCCGTTTCTGAAGAAATTGTTTTTTTTTCTGAGAAACAAAGTCAATAATAAATCCTCTTGCCGTGGCTTTGAAAGAGTCCCAAAGAGTATGGGGAGGAATATCAGGGGTAGAGTTGGTGAGAAAGAAATCATCGTTGAAAGTACGGAAGGAAGAGGAGAAGTCAGTATGCAATTTTTAAAACAGTTCTCATATTCGATGTGTGCTGCACGGTGCAGCTCGCATGCAATTTGTGAACTGTTTGGAGAAATAAAGGCGAGCCTGCTTCAAGGTGGCGTTATTTTTTATGCGAAGTCGGGTCCCACAAGTTTAGGAGATGTAGGGGCATATTACCAACAAGTAGTGATATTTATCGCTAAAAAGGCTTAGCGACAATTTTTTTATCGCTGCCTATTGCTGGATATGTTAGCGGAGAAAACATGCTATTAGCAAAGTTTTTCTCCATTGTGCTGAATTATCCAGCGATAGCAGCTAAATGCGTGAATATCCCTGAGAATACAGCTTTATTCATGGATTAGCGACGAAATGCTCTTAGCCATGTTATCCACCTTCCGTTGGATGACATGGCTAGGCACTGGTCTGGGCAGGTGATAGTATTTGGAGATATGCGCGCTTAGAGTGAATATTTCCAACGGTACGCTTGCCTTGCTAATAGGCGATAGCGACGTTAGCGACTGCTTTCAGTCGCTAACTGGTTCAGTACGCCCACTTTGCATGTCATTAGCCATAAACATCACTGACATGCAAAGCGGGCCCAAACCGCTCGCTATCGCCTAAAAGCTGTCACTAACATCAGTTAGCGACAGCTTGCTAATAGGGTGATAGAATTATCGCCGCTTAGCAGCCGAAAACGGCCGCTAAATCAGCGATAATTGCCTATCGCCCCCCTTGGTAATATGCCCCAAAGTTTTGTTTCAAAAAACGTTAGTGCTGGCACTTGAATGCCTAAATGCCACCCATGTAATAACCCGTGATGTAAAGACACACAAAGCAATGTTATGTACAAATTGCACTAAAATAACAGCACTTTTCTGGAGCACCAAAAGTCTTGTACTGAAAGTAAATACTCTTTAAAGGCTTTGTGCCCCTTTGCAAGACTTTGCGGTTGCAAAACAGTATTGGAAAATTTGCCCCTTTATGTTCTGCCCGTTTCTTGGCCATCCTGCCCCTTTATGAACTGGTGATGCTATGATGTCCCTGGGCAGTAATGGCGCACTTTTTTGGGGCTTGAAACACCACACACTGGATCCTGGAGAACTATAACCTTGTGTTTGCAGTTTGGACCTGCTGATGTTCAGTAGTTCTGAGCATATGCTGTATATCATGCATGCAGGAAAAACATGCATGTGTAGATTTACTGCATTTATATGTGCAATCACTACAGGTGCCTGCACGACTACCGCACATGTGGAAATTAACTCAAGCAATGTTGTGCTAGCAGTAATCACAAAATGATGAAGCATCACAATATATACCAAAACGTTCTTGCTTGCAGAAATCATTGACAGTAATTTTGGTAATCATTCACTATAATTGTGACCAAATGTAGCTATTTGATTTGATTGCATTTATTGTCTTCTTTATTTGGTATTATTTATGAATATATTATCTATGTTGAAAATGGTTAAAAAAAAGTATTTAAAAATATGCATATCCATGAAAATATCAATGACAAAATAAATGAAATAAAATAATATATTTTTCTAATTGTTGGAATACTTTGTTTAGTGGGTTAAATAGTTTGTTTGGTTGCTCACTGAATGTATTTGGATTAATTCCATTGGAGAAGAATATAGGTCGTGAGGGTGACTATTGTTCTGTCCAAATGTAGTATTATTCCATTATATTGAGCAGTGAACAGACAAGATCTCAAGATTGCACAATTTACTGTACATTTCTTAATTGGAAAATGTAGAAAAGCGATTTTTTTTCTGATTTGGTGTTGTGAAGATAACGGTTTTATGGACTATAGTTCTAAAAAGGTGTCAGACAGCCTGCTGGCCATTTTACCAACTTTGGCCCGTATTACGAGTGACCTGATACCAGCTAATTTGTACGGTAATCCCTATAATAGAACATATCAGAATGATGCATTTTGTTTGGCACCAGGATGTGATAAAAATGGCCCCGTCCCCACTCAGATAACTTTTGGCAGGTCAGGGTTGCTGATATTTATCAGGTGACAATGCATGGGGGCAGATTTACAAGCCCCTTGCAACACTTTTGCACTGCTGTTGCATCACTTTTATGACGCAATAGTATCATAAAAAATGCTGCAAACTTACAACGTGATGCATCTAGGGAGATACGTCACGTTGTAAAGCCCTGTGTCACATTATACCTGCATCAGTTATAATGTATGCAGGGTGGGCGTTCCCAATGCAGGAAAGCTGCATAAAAGTGACGCAGTGAAATATCCAAGTTTTCACTATGTGACTTTTAGGATGCCACTGAGTCAAAACCTTACCCCTGCTGAAGCAGGCGTAATGAGTGATGCAGTGTATTGGGAATAGGCTGCAACATGCATTGCTGGAGTTGCGTCATGCTTGCGACACAACTCCAGCAATGTGTGACTTTTTCTGCCAACAGATGCGTCAGAATTTCTGACGCATCTGTCAATCCTTGTGCCATAGTGCGCTGTATTGTAACTACTAATGTAATATAAAATGGCCAGCAAGGGGTTTTGTTTATATGAAATTTCAGCACTGGTTAGGACTTGTTTAGGGGCAATCAAAGTACCAAAACCTGAACTCAATCAGCGGCTGTTCAGTTGAATTTAAAAAGAAAACGTTCTTGAAACAAGAAACACAAGATGTTACCACACTAACATCGTAGATACAGTAAATGAGTAATAAAACATGAAACCAGGATTTTTTGTTTGTCTGAAAGATTATTATTTTAAATTCAAGACAAAGAATATTTCTGTACAAAAATGAACATTAACATAGGACAGGGTACATACATAGATATACTTTGGATATTTAAGGTGTCGGTTGCTTTTCCTATAACATATCCAAAAATAAAGTCCAGACTGCTGGGACACAGTATTGGATTGATTTCCACTATCAATCAGGAGAAAATCAAAGGTCGATATGAAACAAACTATGCAGAATTGGACTAGGCAAGTCGACGTTTGTCCAATTCTGCATAGTTTGTTTCATATCGACCTTTGTCTGGACTTTATTTTTGGATATGTTATAGGAAAAGCAACCGACACCTTAAATATCCAAAGTATATCTATGTATGTACCCTGTCCTATGTTAATGTTCATTTTTTGTACAGAAATATTCTTTGTCTTGAATTTAAAATAATAATCTTTCAGACAAACAAAAAATCCTGGTTTCATGTTTTATTACTCATTTACTGTATCTATGATGTTAGTGTGGTAACATCTTGTGTTTCTTGTTTCAAGAACGTTTTCTTTTTAAATTCAACTGAACAGCCGCTGATTGAGTTCAGGTTTTGGTACTTTGATTGCCCCTAAACAAGTCCTAACCAGTGCTGAAATTTCATATAAACAAAACCCCTTGCTGGCCATTTTATATTACATTAAACTCTGCCCGAGCCCGCAAGGGTATATTGGGTTACTCACCTTCTTATACACTGTATTGTAACTACAGCGCATCTATGGTAGCGCAAGGGTTTTTCACGCAGGCGCAGGGAAACTGACGCATCTCTACAGATGCGTCAATTTCTTGTAAATCTGCCCCATGGTATATATTGGGACAGGCTGATTTTGGTGCAATAATTTGCATGTTATGCCCCATTAAAAAGACAAACCTCGTATTAGGCAATAATTATCCCGCACAATATGTTCTGTTCACCTTGGTGTGGGTTTTTATTGTGCGCGATGACTATCACAGATAAAACTGGATCACCTTTAATGAGGGTCTAAATCAGGGTTCACCTGATGAATAATATGAACCAGATGATACAAACTGTACCAGAAACAGTCACATTTGCCTTCTACCAGTTTCCTAGGGACTAGATTTAAGATGACATTTGCAACACCCAGCTAGTACAAAATCTCGTTTTGGGACTGGAAAATCAGTTCAAATGTTGTTTGCATTGATCACAAGTGCAATTGTAACCACAAACTTTCACGACGCCAGTGCAATAGGATCTAGAATAAGTGCAAAATTACAGGGGAATGGTGCAGTTAATGATCTGGCCTGTGAGAGAGTAATATAATAATAGCGAATCCCTAATCAACAAGTTAACATGTCAAATCCCCATTACAGTAGACCGATTTGCCAGCCGGTCTTTAGGGCGTTTTTGACTCTTGTTCAGCGAGGGATGAAAGAGATCTCATAAGGCAGTGGTTGGTTTGCAAAGCCCGTCATCCTTGGATTGATGTCCATATCTTTTGGATCGACAGGAGAGTGAAGACTGAAGTTCTGGAGGATGGTGACGAAAAACAGAAAGAGTTCCATCTTAGCCATACTGTCTCCAAGACAAAGCCGTTTTCCTAAGGAGAAAAAAGAGGTAAGTGAACAGTCAAGATGGTTGTTTACAGAATTTCTTCCGGTAAACAGAATCAGCCAGAAAAGAATGACCTAGTTGTATTACTCATGCATTTACTAGAGCTGGGTGATATTTCTGTTACACCAGAATCACCTCCCAAAATCTAAGGTGTAATAACGTAATTTCAGAATTTTGCATTACAACTTGTTACACAAAAATACCAAATTACGCGATCAGGCCAACTTGCATAATTATGTGCAGTTTGCAGCAAAAAGTTTGCACCACCGCGCTGGAACACCATGAAGAACCAGAACACGAGTAGCTGCGTCTGTCTTATTTGTTGTATTATTTTCAGCTCAAAATGCATCCTTATGTCCAAAATGGATGTCAGAATGCCTTTCACTCTAAAATATGTCGTCAAAAGCCAGTTTTGTATTTCGTTTAATGTCACATAATTTTTTCAAAATGTAGTGTAATAATGCGAATGCAAATTAGACAGATTTTGCACGCCCGAGGGTCTCATTTATGAGCCCTTGCGTCACTTTTGCACCACTGGTGCGTCACTTTTTGTGACGCACCAGCAGTGTAAAAAATGAGCCTTGTTGCGCCATATTTACAAAGTGACGCATCTAGGTATATGCGTCACTTTGTAAATCCCTGCGCCAGATTATACCTGCGCCAGGTATAATGTATGCAAGGGGGGCGTATTGACGCAAGAAAGGGTCATGGAAGTGACGCAGTGAAATCTATGAGATTTCACTGCGCCACTTCTAGGTCTCAAATGCGTCAAAATCTTACGCCTGCCTCACAGCAGGCGTACGACTGATGCAGGCCCTTTCACATGGGGCTTGCCCCATGTGAAAGGATACATTGCTGGAGTTGCGTCACTTTTGTGACACATTCCAGCAATGCGTCACTTTTGCGCCATACAGATACGTCAGAAATACTGACATATCTGTAACTCCTTGCGCAATGATGCGTCATACTGTAAATACGACGCATCATTGGTGCCGCAAGGAGGGTGCAATGAAAAGTGACGCATCGCTGTTTTCATGCAGCGATGCGTCACTTTTCATAAATGAGGCCCCTAGCATTTACAAAGTAATTTGGAGCCCGCAGTGCTAGAAGGGAAAAAGCTAGCTGAGATGGACAAAGCCTTGTAAAACATAGTTAGCTAACTTCCATTTCATTATAAACTATTTATACCAATTATGTCATGATTATTTGTTCCCATGAGCTGGTTTTCATGCTGCTGTGGTATGTTATTATATGCTATTTTATACAATGGTATTTTGTTATGTTTTGTTCATGTTATACATAGTACTGTCTTGACATTAGGATGTGCTGTGCTCATTGCACAAAACAGTTGGTACAAAGGAGTAAACTAAGGGTCCATGAGCAGGATTTAAGGTTTAGTAGATGCTACTCTGTCTGCCAGGGTGGCAGAGGATATGACCTTATCATCATCCTCCAAATTTAGAGATGACCACCAGCCCAGCGGTCACTTATGTGCATTAGAAGGAACCACGGTCTTGGCGGTTCTTTTCAATGTACAAAAAAATCTGATGGATGACAGCCATTTACCGAACTTTACAACTTCTTTTTTGCAGAAGCAAAGTGCCAAAGCAGGAGTTTGTTTCGGGAAAACAAAAAAAGGAGAACCCCCACGCCAATGACAGTTTTCTCCAAAAATGTTGGGGGCATATTGTTTTTTTTCCGTCCATTCCTGGTGATGACAGACAAAAAAGAAAGTAATTATAATGTAAATCCTAAAGAGGGTGAGGGGTGTAATGTCCGTTATTTTGACAGCCCCTACTCTGTTGGACCATCAGATCAATCATTCCCTCAGCCGTGAAAACAGGGTCTCCATTAATGAAAAACTTAAGGTCTGCCCATCTCTAAACGAGGCAGGTGGACTGAGGGTTTGGTGGATAGGGACCTCCTTTTTCATTGCACATTACTGTTACAGTAGAAAGATAAAAGCTGTCTTCTAAGGTTTTTAATACTGGTCAACTTTTGTTAATACTGGTCAATTTAAATATTTTTTTGTCAGCAAGTTGAAGGCACTTTGTACCTATCAGTAGCAGAAAATTACAACTTAATATTGTATTCTGTTGTATTATTTTCTAGCATTTGCATAGCACCTGCCATCCGTATGTGGAGAGCGGAAGCACCCCTCCACCACCACAGAGTCAGCAAGCTACACCGTCTAGAATGTGTTACTGGGAGGATTCTGTTTTTGTTTTGAGCCTACAGGGAGGTGTTGTCATGTTGTGCATCATTACCACAAAGGAGCAGTTATCGTGTTATCGGACTCAGCTAAAAGTGGTGTGATGGGTGAGGGTATGTGAGAGATAGACACACAAATTATAAAAAGAATAATGACTAATCAGCATAGTTGCAGGGGCAGTGGATGCTGGGTGTCCAAACATCGAAATGGGGGTAATCAGAGAAGGCCCTGTTCTCTATACAGCGACATGCGCCAGGTTGAGATTACTCCAGTGAGTAGAGAATATCAAAAAGCCAAGAATGGGAATAAGTGACAAAGCAGTAGCCTTGCACAATTTTTCTTTATGTAATGTAGGTAATCTCACACACAGTGTGCTGAGGGACAAATATATTCCATGAAGGAGGAAGGATGTGGAAGGGCAATAAAGGCTGGCAAACTATGCAGCGACAACACAAACATTAAAAGGGCCAGATTCCACCTACTCCTGCTAGGCTTAAGGAAGACAACATTTGATCGGGGTTCACATCCCAAACCCCTATCAGAATCTTGAAGGCTCTCAAAGGCAAACGAGCACCAGTCAGGCAAGCTCTAGTTGGATGTAGTTCAGACTCCAGTTTGAGGGTCACCCTGCACATGCAAGGGTGGGGGGTGAAGTGATTGGTAGGTTGTTGCCCTGACAACGCACACATAAATGGGTTTACTTGTGTTACCCTACTGTCCCCACTCCTCCATGCTCATCCAGTACTTTTTGTGGATCCCAGAAACTCTTGCTCTTGCTAGTTTACATAATGAGGCATCCTCCCAGAACAGTTTCAACTTTTATTTTTGCAAGTTAATAACAATTCAAGGTAAAAATAAATGATGTAGGGACTGGAGACTTATTCTGCTTCCATTATTTGTTGAGATAGCAACAGGGCATGTTTACTTAATCGTAGTACAGTTTTACTCTAATCTGTGAGTCTCGTGAAAATATGTATTGTTTTCATATATGCGTCAACAAGTTAACTTTCCTTACAAGCACCTTTGTTTATTCTATTCCCACTCTAGCCCTTCAGCCCATTTATTGTCTTCTCACATCTAGCCAAAGATCTTTGAGCTAAATCAATAGTAGCCAATTGATGTTATGTACTGTCCTAGACAACTCTTAATCAAACCCCTCTGAATTCTGGCTTCATCCAGCAGAGTACGTTGAATGAGTTTATTGGGTACTGCAACTTTGCTTTGATCTAGGAATGCAGAGCCTTTGTCTGGATTGTTCATTCAATAAGAGGCATATAGGTATATTGCAGGGACAATTTTGAACTATTCCTTATAAATTTAAAGCTGGTCATTATATCTTGAGTTAAGCTTGTTGATTTCTGGACCCTCTGCCCCATCATAATTGCCCTGTGCTTTGCAGATGTAAGACCCGCAGTCTGCTTTTATCAGCACTAGAAAATGCACATATGCTGAACCCTGCAAGCATATCCTTCCACATTACCGCTGGCCACAATGCTTCGGGCTAGCCTTTCTGGTTCCTGGGTGCTTGGTCCCATTCTGCCGACCCTTCACATTGCAGAGATATGACCCGCAATCTACTGCTAACAGCACTTGGAGATGCAAGCATGCTGAGCCTTGCAAGCATACCCTTCTTAAGGCTTGCCACAATGTCTTGGGCTAGCCTTGCTCAATCCTAAGCAGTTGGCCCTCTTCTGCCAGCCCTTCCCATTGTGAAGATATGACCCATAATCCTCCTTTATTGGAATTAGAATTTGAGAGTATGATGAGTCCTGCCCGCCAGGAAAAATAAAACTATCCTGTACCACAATGATTATGTGGCATCTTCTGGCGAATTATGGTAACATATATCCAATAATATATTAAATGCTAGGCACTTTATTACCACAAATTAATAAGTTGCCTATTATATGAATGTCGAAAAATTTACATGCAAAAGGTACTTTACCAAAGTCTATAGTGATTCACTGTGTTTTGAAGATGCATACGTTATTTTCACTCCATTCAAGGTGCAATATTGCAGTAATATTTAATATAGAAACCATTTAAGATAGAAACCATGAAACCTCTGGGTGTCCGTGCGCTTAAAAATCCCGAATAGAATAGAAATCCCGAATAGAATAGAGAGTCAGTTTCCCCGGGTGACAGATTTTTCTCCACTTGACTGTTACTTCAGCACAATTTTGTCATCTTCCATTGTGTTTTTCAGAATGTGTTTTAAAGATGCGCTACAAACAGGCTTCTTGAATATTCTTGTGTGAGAACCAGAAATGGAAGTATAAGAAAGTGAATTGTTAATTGGGGTGAATGGTAGTCCACCACAAGTAACAAAAACACTAATCTGTTGGGCCAGGCAAAACGTTTCAGTAATTTAATTCTGGACTCACTCCTTAATAGCTATGGCACAGGGAAGACAGGATTAACTTAGAGACAATGTGTAAAGCATTTAAAAGTACCAAAAAGTGGTAAGAACTCAAAAACACAAACAATAAAATCCCACTCCATTTTATGAAAATAATGAAAAATGTAATGAGCAAAATAACATCAATAAAAGAAAAATCCAAACAGGGGAACCAGAGATATGATTTTTAAAATATTTAAGAGAAAAAGGGCCAAGAAAAAGCAAAGTGCCGATCAGTAGTCACTATTCACTGGTGACTGGAACCTCGTGCAATTTAAATCCATCTGCAATGCAACATAGTTAACCCCAGTCGAAGATGTTGCTTTAGGACTCTGAAATTGAAGTCATAATTCTTCAGTGGGGCAAGGCTGCAGCATGTCTCTGAGGAAGTTTTCTTGAAGCTGGATAGCTGTTGGATGAGGTTCTGCTGAAGCTGTTGGTTTTGGCGGTAAAGGCTGGGTGGGAAAAGTTCAAACTTTATGTCCCAAAAGGTCCGGTGGTCAACCGAATACTTTTTTCAACGTCTTCCAGTCAAGATTTCTTCATTCAAATTTAGTCTCTATTTTAGAGCTTTGAATTTTGTAGTGGCACAAAACTGCAGACTAGATTTGGGGAGGTCACACCGAAGTTAGAGTCCGCTAACAGGTTTTTTGAGTGGTAAAGAGAACAGAGAGGACCCAACATGATTTCTTTTCCAGTGAGGATGTGCCATGGGTGATTGGTACTATTGCTCCAGAGATCCGGAAGTCTACATTTGTTTTAAATTCCAACTTTTCAGAGATTGTTGGAGAAGTCCAGCTAGGCACAGCCAAGGGACCCAGAACCCCAGGGTCAGCACTTAGCGGTTATTAATTACTTCAGCAGAGTCCACTAGCAGGTTCAGTCGATGTACAATTGTGACTGGTAAGTTGGAAACACCAGGAAAGAAACCTTTTGCAGCTTGTTGTGTTCTTGTAGCTACACAGGAGCACAACCAAATGACACTTGGAGTCCACTTCTTGGTCCTGGATTCAAGTGGGGGCAAGGGCAGTGTAGTATGGTAATTGTGAAGTGGACGCAGAAGTCGTGGTTACCCAACAGCTTTATTAGGATAATTCACAAGCAGTAAATGAGAGACCCCAGTCACAGCTGACTCGCTACCAGCGCTAACTGACAACTTCCAGGGCGCTCGCCTTAGAGCGCCACTAGCCGTGACATTCTAAGTGATGTCACCTCGGCGCGTTCCAAAGCGATCGTAGGGAAAGAGCTATCGTGGCTTGGAGAAGCTTTCCCCCTACAAGTGGAAGATACCACACATCCCCCTTCCCTGCACAACTCAAGAAAAACAACACATATGAGAAACATGAGAACATTGGTTGCACTCTACATGGTAACATATTTTTCTAGGTGTTTTGGGCGACTAACTACCCTTTGGCTAGTTCTGCGGGGAGCATAGGATTCCTCAAGACGCGTCCTCACTGGCAGGTCGCCCCTGAGATTGTCTTCCCTCCTGGCCTCATTGTCTCTGTTTTCTGGAGGGGAGTGCAATCTTGCAACGATTCCCAGGTTCCAGATCTTCCCCATCTGAGTTTTCACAGCATTTTTAAACAATTTGACAATTCTTGTGGGTTTGGTAAAGTCTGACCAACTCACTCTGCCTGTTGGTGCTCTGATTTTTACTACGTCTCCTACCTTGAATCCTACTTCTTTTACGGAGTGTAGTTTGTCAAACCTGTCTTTCCTGTCTATCATGGCTTTGCTCTCCTTGTCCAATCTTCGTGACTCTCTAGAGTGTCCAGTCCACCCTTTGTGCCACCCCATCCACCCCGGTGAAAGCTTCGTGTTGGGCCTTCTTGCCCAGAGCAGTTCAAAAGGAGTGACCCCAGTTGTTTGGTGAGGGGTCAGGCGGTAGGCTTCTAGTCGTTTCCCTATCACTTCCTTCCAATTTAGTCCATTTGTTCTTGCTAGCTGGATGCTCTCCTTTACAGTTTTGTTGAACCGCTCGACCATCCCGTTGGTCTCGGGGTGGTACAATGCGCTGCGTTTGTGTTCGATCCCATTATTCTCGAGAACGTCTTTCATTTCTTTTGAGCATAGTTGTACCCCATTGTCTATCAATAGACTACTGGGTAGACCTTCCCTGAGGAATAGTTCTTGCAGGAACTCAATGACTAATTTGGTGGTGATCTCAGATTCTATCTTCACCTCTGGCCATCTAGAATATAGGTCTACGAGCACTAAGATGTAAGAAGTGCGAATTTCACCCGTCAGCGGACCTGTTATGTCCAATGCCACTTCTTCCCAAGGCCCCAATGGGGGTGGTCTACATTGCATGGGAGGTGTGTGCTGTTTCAATACCTTGTCACTGATAGTGCATGGTATGCAGTCTCTTACTTTCCTCTCAATCTTATTGTCCATGCTGGGCCACCAGTAGTCTCCCCGCATCCTCTGTTTCGTCTTGGTGATTCCCAGATGTCCTTCATGGGCCAAATCCACTAGATATTCCCTCAGGAATTTGGGCGGGATCAATCTCGTGCCACGGAAGAGACATTCGTCCGTGACAGACAATTCATTCCTGATCACCCAGAATGGGCGTAGTGTCTAGTTTTGTTTGTCTTTGTGCTTCCAATTCCCTTTTACACTCACACACACATCCATCAACAGATCATCTGCTTTAAGGGCCTCTTTCCAGCTTTCTTCTCCAACGGCCCCTTGGGTGATTACACAAACTTTTTCTGCTTGTGCCTCGTCCTTATCTTCCTCGTTCTCCTCGCCTGCCTCTGCTTCCTTTGTTTCCCCTACGAGGCTTGAGAGGCAGTCAGCCGCGAGATTCCTTGTCCCCGGCACGTATTCAACGTCGAAAGTGTACTCCTGTAGGCTTACGACCCAACGCCTGATTCTGCTTGAAACCGCGTTGAGCCCTTATTTTTTTTAATACTTCGCCCAATGGCTTGTGGTCTGGTCTCAGGTTGAACTTTGTTTCCCAGACGAAGTCTCTGAACTTGTTCATAGCCCAGTGTACCGCCAAGGCCTCCTTCTCTATTACTGAGTAATTGACCTCGGACTTCCAAAGGGAACTCGATGCGAAGGCTATGGTTTCTTCACCATTCTCTCCCACTTGTTTGAGAACTCCCCTGAGTCCTTTAGAGTTTGCATCAGTTGTCACCACCGTCTTCCTGCTTGGTATGAATGCTTTGAGGCTTGGTGCCTCAGATAGTGCTCTCCTCACATCTTCGAATTCCTTCTTGCACTCTTCATCCCAACTGAACACCACATCCCTCTTGAGCAAATGGCGTATGGCATAGGTCCTGCCAGCGACATTATGCACGAACTTGCTGTAGAACTCCAGCATTCCCATAAACAATTTTATCTCCTCTCTGTTCTTTGGTGGGGCCAAACTGGTTATGGTGTTTTGGAGTTCAGCTTTGGGGCGAATTCCTTCTGGTGTTACTTTGTGCCCCAAGAAGTCTAGCTCTTTGCAGCCAATCCTGCACCTTTCTCTCTTCACCGTGAGGCCCTGCTCTCTGAACCTCACTAGCACCTGTCTCAATCTTCCATCATGTTGCTCGTTGTCTGAGCCAAAGACCAGTACGTCGTCTTGATAGCACAAGACACCAGGAATGCCTCTGAGAATACTGCCAATAATTCTTTGGAATACCGCTGCGGCTGAGACTAGACCGAACGGCATTCTTTTGAACTTGAAAGCACCCATTGGTGTGACAAACGCCGTAAGTTCCTGCAAGTCTTCATGAAGCTTGATTTAAAAGTAAGCCGAGGTCAGATCCAACATCGAGAATACTTTCACTCCTGCCAACATGCTCATCATTTGCGTGATATTAGGCAGCGGGAACTTGTCGACCACGACCTCTTTGTTCAATGCCCTGAGGTCGATGCATAGACGGACCGAACCATCTTTCTTCCTTGCTGCGACAATCGGCTCCAGCCACTCCGATGCCTCCACAGGTTCTATGACCCCTAGGTTGCACAGATTCTCTAGTTCAGCTCTGACCACCTCCTGAATCGCTATGGGAAGGTTTCTCACTCTTGCTACTACTGGCACTGCATGTTCCTTCAATCGTATCTTGTGGGAGTAGTTTTTTAGGCAGCCTAGTTCCCCACTGAACACTTCCTTAAACTCTACTTCTATGATTCCCCGCGTATCACATACTTCTTGCACCAGGATCTGGGTGTTTTTGTTGGGGTTGAGGTATACGCCTAGTTCTTTTTGGGCCTGCCACCCCAGTATGTTGTCCCCCTCTTTGGATACATAAATCTTAGAGACCGTCAACCTGTCCTTGTAGCTTACAATGCCCCAGAAATAACCCTTCATGTTGATGGGTTGCCCACCATAGCCTCCAGGCCTTACATCCATTTTACTCAAATTGAGTTTACCTTTGGACACCCTTTCAAATTCTTTGGCATTAATGATCGTTATTTTAGAACAAGAGTCAAACATAGCCTCCAACCCTGTCTCTTCTACCTTTATCGTGTCTTTGGGATTGCTGACCTGTCCGCTCTGTACATGCAAGACGATTTCATCGCAGACTCTTGCAGTGTTCTCCTTTCCCTGTTTCTTGTATACCTGTCCACTCCTGCAGTACTGTCTGAAATGACCCTTCCTGCCGCACTTACTAAATCTGTATTTCAAAGCGGGACAATCTTTATCACTTGCCATATGTCCTTGTTTGCCACACCTATAGCAGTTGCCCTTGAAGATCCATACCCCTTTACTCTCCTTTTGATCCTTCTGCTCACTCTTCTGTTCCTTAACTGCCAACACACAGTCGCCTTCTGCCACCACCTCACTCACCTTAACCTTACTTTCGCTGACCTTGCTTTCGCTGTCTTGTTTGATTTCACTTACACACTGCATCATGTGTTCCACTTGCTTGGCCACAATAAGCACCTCCCTTAGTGGTGGGTCATCTTTTAGCCACAATTCCTCTCTCACTCGCTCAGACCTGCAAGTCAACACAAACTGGTCTCTGATCCTTTCCTCACACGCTCCCCCAAACTTGCACGTGGCTGCCAGTTTGCATAGGTCTGAGACAAAACCTTCAACAGATTCCCCACCCTTTTGCCCTCTTTTACCAAAATGGTACCGTTCCATAATTGTGCTAGTTTTAGGAAGGTAATGTAGATATAGTTTCTAAAGACTAATTTCAAATTCATTCAACCCCCTTGCTTCATGCGCACTTAGATCTGGAAGGTGTTCCAACACTTCCTCTCCCTCCGCCCCATATAGTATGACAACAATGCTACTTTTCTTTCTAAGCCCAAATTAGGTCCACACACCACTGTAAAGTTCTGGAAGACCTTCTTCCATTTGTTCCAGTTAATAGCGGGTTCTCATGGACTTGGTAAGAAGAAAGGAGGGGGCGTAACATTTTGCATTGTACTGAAACACAAAGGTAGTACTCAAAAAAAACTTCACCAACTGGGGAACCCCTGACACTGTATGAAGAACTGTTTTTCTGAGAAGGAGGGATCAGAAACACAAACATTTTGCTAAAGGTTATACAAGGGTATCATCCATAATTTCTGTTTTCTCAACACTTTTTCTGAATACATACGTTTCGCTGTGACACCTGTTTTAAACAGAAAATATCTTACTGGAATTGTGAAAATGGATGCATTCCACGTTCTTCTCTTCGTCCTGATGAAAGCAGCTGACTCAATTGAGCCGTAAGGCAGAAACATGTTGACGATAATAGTGGTGATGGGGTATTAATTCCCCTATCTCCACAATTGATTTTAATCACCAGGTGCCATGTCTAGTTAGTAAAGTGTTTTAGGATGCCACATTGATTTTTAACACACCTATATCATGGATCCATTCTTAATTAGAAGTGTCTCCCTTTCTCCAGGTGTAGGCCCGCTCTCCATCAAACAGAGGTTTTGGAGAGCGAGGATTATCCTATGATGAAGCATGACACCTGGTGGTGTGTGAGGACAATCCATTTCATTTTTGTATGCCCAAGATTTCTACTGAGAAGCATTGGGAGGGGTACATCACAGTTCACTGTAAATTACAAAATGTTCAGGGAGCTTATTTTGTGTGGCCATCATGATAAAACATACACTAGAATGGTGGTATGAGCCTTAATGGGATTAGCATCTCTAAATGAGATCCTTAGTGCTAGTATTTCTGTTCGGGGTATTTTGTCATTAACATTAAGGATTGCATGCTTTAGTTGCTGTTTAAATATTGCCATTTTAAGTTAAGATATTGACAGTTAAACGAGCCCTATATCTGCATCAATAACTTTTCTATGGAACATAAATCATTAAGTCTACTGCAGAACTCGCCCAAAGTATTGTCTGAAAGGCCTTAAGTTTTACAGTCAGTTCAGAACAGCTTAAGGGGTAGCTCAGCGGTGAAGAGCTTTATCTTTTCACATATGCCAATCACATACTGGCTTATAAGAAAAATGTGTGTTGCTGCTTCAGGTTTGCTTTCATGCCTGAATGTGAAGAGGATCACTTAGTTTGTTGACCTCAAAAGTATTTCACTTTACTCCTATGGGAGCTATTTAGCAAATGTTGCCTATGACCTGTTCAGCCATTGGCACAATGAGTGTCAAGGGAGGGACAGAGACACATGAGCAAAGGCATCTCCTGTGAGGATATATCTGGTTTGAGTTGGCATCAAAGGAAACTATATACCATCAAAACATGTTGCCAGACTGACATGTTTAATAATGAGTGTCCCAAATGCCATTCCTGCTCTCTCGCTCTCCCTCTCTCCCTTTCAATTAATGATAGTTTACTCATTGCACTCAAGTTGCAGAATCACAAACCATATTAGGCTGGTGCTGTTACATGTACTTGGTGTTAAGAAAGGAAGATCTTGCTGCTAAAAATCTTTATCATAGAATTGTGAAAACTTATTTTTGGAGGTGGTAATGTCTGACAGAATAATTCATAAATAGATATTGTGTTGCAAAAGCTTGAACAGAAAGGTTTTGAGTGTCAGAGAAGACCTGGGCGCTCTGCCGTTAGTGGACGCATAAGAAGTTGTGGGGTGCTACAAGTGGGTGGTGCAACTGGGTAAGTGGAAAAACCCTTGGAACCACTCAAAAGGTTAACCAGCACTGCTGATTAAGCACAACATTCAAAGCAAGAATACCCTATGCACACACATGTAAAATCATAACATTGTATATAGATAAATATACAGAAGTTAAGCAAAACAAAGGCAGCAGAAATTAAGGGATCTCCTGTGCAGTATTAGTCCAATGGAGTTCTTTAATTTTCTTTCACAAAAATGCAGCCAGCCGACACGTGTTTCATCGCTTCTGCGAATCCTCAGGGCTCAAAATCGACTGTATCTAGGGAAAAAGGTCGCTCCGCCGGTGATACTTCCGTCCCGGTAGGGCCCGTAACCTGTTCAGTGAAAGCAAGGAAGTAGAGACAGCACCCTGAAGATGCAGAGCATTGAGTTTGTGTCACATAAATGGTACAAAGCGGAGTTGAATCTGATTAACTTTTTTGTGCTTATAAGTGTTCCTAAAGTAACACAAAATAATGCTATGCACTACTTTGTGCTACTTTGCATCAATGATTTTATACTATGGGTGGTACATGGGCATTTCCATGTAATAAATCATGGTTTCTGATGAAAAGCTCAAGCTGCTAAAAAAGGTAGACCGTGGTTTGCTCGAAACATTTACATCTCCTCAAGGCAGGTGTGTCATTGGAGAAAAGTTTTCTTTCTCTAATCTTTTCCAACTTCGCCCGAGTGTTCAACTGTATGGCTCACATACAAATGTGGAAAAGTTTAAACTATGTTTCAGCATAATATTTTCTACTGTAAGTGTACCCTTTCAGTGCAAAACCTATGTTTCAAATCACACACTCACCTTGCACTATGGTGCAAGGGTGTGTGCGTGTCTCTAGGTACAGTTGCGGCCAGTGGAGGGAATTTCGTGGAGCATAAAGGCGGGGCAGGGGAGGGGCTGGTTGAGGAGTAGTAAACACCGGAATATGGATGAATAAAACGAATTTCGTTGAGTGCCCTGCATTGCAAAATGTGATGCAGCGCGCGCTACGAAATTCGTTTTATTCATTTAATTGTTTACTCACCTGTAATCATCCATATTCCAGTGTTTACTACCCTCACCATGCCCCACTCCGCCCCGCCTTTCGCCCCACTGAACTCCCTCCACGGGCCTCAACTGTCTAGGTAGCCTAAAGTGTGCTTGTGCTGGGGCAGAGAGAAACCGCGCCATGGCTGTAGTAGTTTTGATGCTGTTCTACTGTGTCCCTTTCACCACAACAAAGTAACTTTGGTTGCTGCACAGAGTTTTATGAAAAATGTGTGAATTTGGCCAATTTCTTAATCAAGCCCTTCCAGTACCACAGTGATCACAATGTTTCTTGTTCATGGGCAGGAAACTGAATGTTACCTGCAGAGAATGGCATAAATGAGTCGTTCTTCTTAAAACCACCCTTTTCATCCAGGAAGTGTTCGGGATGGAATTGTTCTGGGTCCTTAAAGGCCTTCGGATCTCGTAACACAGAGCAAAGAAGGGCAAGCACATCAGTTCCCTAGAATAAGAAATGAGTAAAAGACAAAAATTTAAAATAGTACCATTTTATTTATTTTCCCTCTTGACAGGCCTGAGGAATGTACTGTTCTCTGTTCATAAACTGGAATGTACAAACTACACCCTAACTGATTTCTGAGCATGGTTGTGGTATGAGTTCTCTTTAGGGCCCATTGTAGCTCTCCCCTATGTTAACTTAACTGCACATATTGTAGGCCGCTTCGCTTTGCAAATGTTACACATAGCACATTTGTTATGTGCCATAATATTATTCTAGAAATAGGCTGCACATTTATTTCTTATTGAGTACGTCTTACTGGGAATCAGTCTGGACACTTCGTATGCGATTGAACAACATCATGATATGTTTGTTGCTGTAGTCGGTCACTAACACATTCTAAAATTTAGACATAACAAAGAGACTCAGCTGCAATCAATATTGTATAAGCCAAGACTTGCAGCCTGATTCATTAAGCATAATTGCGCTCGCAAAGGGCCAGATTCTGAGAATCTGGCCCTTTGCAAGTGCAATTTTTGCATTTAGGATTCATCATCCCAAATGCAAAAGTCGCTATTTAAGAACTCGCAAATTTGCGAGGAATAGCATTTAAGGAATCTCTATTAGAGATTCCTTAAATGGTATTCTTGAAACATTTAAAAATTGCGAATTCGCAATTTTGGGCCGCTATTTACCGCGAGGTCAAACCTCTTGGTAAATAGCGAAAACTTAGAAAAATGCTTTTAAAAGCATTTTTCTAAGTTGCATGTTACACACACACATGTCCTTTGGACATGTGTGTGTGTGTAACATCTGTGTAATTTAACATTTCAGGGGTGTTACAGGGTGTCCTTTGGACACCCCTGCACCCTTTAAATCGCTATCTTATTTGCGATTAGCTAATTGCTAATCGCAAATAAGGAATGACTCCCCATGCATTCCTATGGGCCTTTAGGCCTTTAGGCCCATAGGAATGAATGGGGAGTTATTCCTTATTTGCGATTAGCAATTAGCTAATCGCAAATAAGGAATCAGTAGGACTCGCAAAACATATTGCGAATCATACATGAATCCCGTTTTGCGAGTCTGGAATAGCGATTCCTTATTTATCGCTATTTCAGACTCGCAAAACTACTCAATGATGAATCTGGCCATTTGTGTATTGAAAACAGAGCAGGGAATTTCTTGCAATTGAAATGTCCTGGGTCAGGCACACTAGTGCTAACCAATCTGACATGCAGACCAGCTAACAGCAAATGGCAATTATGGGTGTAGTGCTAATCCCACAGGTCGCTGATACATCACTGTGCTCACAAGGTGAGGGTATGCTTAGGCAGATATATCCTTCACCATGATAGTGCATTTCATTGTTTGTACTGTTTATTAGTAATGCTAATTACACTGCTCAGTTGCTTATGTTTTCTAATTGCAGCTCGATTGCTTCTTTATAGAGCACAACATTTTTAATAAATATTGTAAACTTTCCTAAGACTCTTTAATGTTTTTTGTGGACATGCATGAGTGAGAGAACAAAAGGTGATGATCTGTTACCACATCTCCCTGGGAGAAGCTAGAGTGGTGTGTACCTGTTACTCTGGGAAGGTTAGGAGGGCAGGTATGGCACAATGTGCTGGTCGGATTTGGGCCCATAGGTACAGATGTTGTATGGTGACACAATCCGTACAAACTGATACTCTGTGATCCCAGACATAGCTCTGATTCCAAATAGAATGCCTGCAACAGATGCAATTTGCCTCATAACCAAGCTAATTATAGGTCACATTGCAAAATTCCCATCGGCAGGGTGTCTAAAAAAAAACCTGCCTGAAGAACATTAATTAGCTAGGTTTTTTTTTCTGACCAACTTTGATTAGCTGTGAACGACGGAGTGGTGGACTACAAGTGACTAGGATACTCTGTGCATGCATTTCATGAACAGAACACATTTTAGATTAAATGCAGTCCTTGTTCCTTAAAGGGACAGATGATGTTTTAAAAACGAAGCACTATCTTCTTTTCCAAGGCTACTCAACCTGATGCACAAGAAAATTAATAAATGAGTACTTTATGAATATTTAATGAAAACTAGATATATTTAGAAAATACATTTTTTAAATGCACCTCATTCATAAATAACTTACCACAGTTATTAACTAGTCAGAGTTCATTAAAACAAAAGATGTGAGTTAGAATAACTAGTGCACAAGACTTTGACTTGAATCTTGCAAATTTTCCAAACTATTCAACATGGCATTTGTCTGTTTAACAAAGCTGGGTTTATAAACCACCATCTGTGCAGTTCATCATCAATCAGAATCCGAATCAACTTTATTTGGCTACCAAATAGCCATAAAAGCATACAAGATGTTTGCAAAAAGAGCAATAGCACCGAAGGTAGTCAGACCATCAATGGGGTTTTAAAACTTTAAGATATACAAGATCTGTGCAAAAGAGCAGTAGCACCACAAATCACAGCCCATCAATAGAATATTAAAGCATATAATAAATAACAGCGAATTGTTTAAAATCAGGTAAAACAACAGCATTCTTAATTGTGCTAGGCTCACATGCTGCGTAAGTGAGCTGCTTCAGCAAGTAAACAGAAGAATCAACAATAAAACTAATTCAAAAGCATTGTCCTCCTGGCACAAACTGCAGCTTGGAGAAACGTTGCTATGCAACTTCAAGTTTCATTGTCTGTCAAAGTTTGTAATAAGTAGTAGGCCTGCATACAAGATCATATATTTCCAAGTCTCATAATGAGCTTGACAACATTTTTTTGTATACCGTTTATGATAGCCACAGGAAAAAAGAAAATGCATCATAGTTTGCTAAAACAGATTATTACACGGGAATGTACTAGAATCAAGCTTGTGCTGGAACCCACGTGGGAAGTATATCGTTATGCCAGCCCTAAAGCTGAACAATAGAAAGCGTTCCCATCTCCTGTTTGTGTTCCACCGATAATCAGTAGGAATCTCTCCTGGGTTAACGTTTCGTACCACTTTGTTTCTGGATTTCCACCCATTACCTCTCTATTGTAGCTTGTTGTAATAATAGAACCTGCACTTCCTTTTTATCAGCAGCTGCCCTTAGAGCTCTATCTAAAAGCATGCCAAATAAGCCAATTCCTTCCAGAGACTTTTTCAACATACGCCAATCAAGCGATAGAAAGTCCCTTATCGCAAGCCAGGCAGTCAGAAATTATGGGGCATATTATCAAGGGGGTTTATGTCCGCTTTTTTGGCTTTAAAAGCCAAGAAAGCGGAGATAAAATTATCTCCCTATTACCTAGCTGTCGCTAACACCAGTTAGCGACAGCTAGTAGGAGATAGCGACCATCTTGGGCCCCGCTTTGCATGTCAGTGAAATTTATCACTAATGACATGCAAAGTGGGCGTGCCAAGATGTTAGCGACTGAAAACAGTCGCTAACATCGCTATCTCCTATTACCAACTTTTGGAGATATTCGCGCTAAGCGCGAATGTCTCCAAAAGCTAACACCTGCCCCAGAGCAGTTCTTAGCCATGTTATCCAATGGTAGGTGGATAACATGACTAAGAGCATTAGCTCGGTAATGCATGAATATTGCTGACTTTTCAGCGATATTCATACATTTCGGCCGATTTTTATCGCTTAGGAGATAAACCTTGATAATAGCAAGGTTCCTAAGCGATAAAAATCGCCGCAGCTCAGCGATAAAAATATAGCCGCTAAACCAACATAGCGATAATTATCGCTAGTTGTTGGTAATATGCCCCTATATTCTTTGTTTATGACGTATATTCAGAACTCCAAATGGTTAGCCATAAAATGGGCAGACAACTACAGATATATTCGCTCAAATAATCTAAGTCCAATACGCTATGGCAAATAAAATGAAATGAAGGATTTATAAAAACGCTACTTATACCCAGAGGTGTCTAGGCGATACCTTCAGCTAGATAGGACTATATAGGGTTGCCCAAAGATCACCTCCTAAAAAGCCAGATTTTTAAGCCCTTTCTGAATTTTAACTATTAGTTTATTTTCTAAGAGTTATTGGCATGGAGTTCCAGAGCCTGGTCGTAGTGGTGGTGAAACTCCTGCCACCACATCAGCTGTTCTAAGGGGTCTTATGGGGTTAAATGGCTTCAGATTTAGTGACATCTGCACTGGCCCTAGGCCGTGCAGAGATTTAAAAGCTATGCACAATGCTTTGAACTGGATACATTTTGCAACTGGCAGCCAGTGCAGTTGTATCGGGGCCTTAGAGGCGGATTCAAATCTTGCAATCCCCAAGAGCAGTCGTACTGCTGTATTTTGAGCCACTGGAAGCTTGTTAGTCAATTGCTTTTGTGTACTGGTGAATAGAGCATTACAGTAGTCCAGCCTGGATGAGATAAGTGCAGTGACCCCTGGTTTTATAGATCAGAAGGAATAAAAGGAAGTATTTTCCTTAAGACTTTGAGGCTGAAGAAGCAGATGGATGTAGTATTGTTAAATTGAGCTTCAAATGACAATTTATTGTTGAATAGTACACTGAAATGTATTGCTTTGTTTGTTCGGTTTGGCAACACACCAAGTTGGGAGGGCCACCAGCTATCTGCCCAAATTGAGGAGCTGTTGCTGAAGAGAAGTACTTTGGTTTTGGATGAATTAAACTTTAGCCAACTGTCGAACATCCAGTTACCTATCTGACACATGCAGTCATGTTAACGAACTGCTGTTGAATTTGATGGGCTATTCACTGAGACAATTATCTGTGTGTCGTCACAATAATACACCAACACAAAGCCATAACTCCTAATTAGTTTAGCAAGAAGGGTGACATAAAGGTCAAATAGAGATGGACTCAAGGAGGATCCCTGAGGTAACCACAAGGAAGCGGGAAAGAGGGAGAGAAGTAGTCTCCAAGAGCAACCAATTGGAACCGTATTGATAGAATGGAGCCTAGCAGGCAAAGTGCTGTATCCCTGATCCCAAGTGAAGCTAGACGATCTATCATCAGCTCATGGTTGACCTTATCAAAAGCCGCTGATAGGACTATAAGGATCAGGGCAGCACTGCCCCCACCAGCCAAGGTTTGTCTGAGCTCTTCAGTGGCAGTGATCACAGCTAGCTCTGTACTTTGATGGGCTCGAAATCCATATTGGGGTGAGTCAAGGATAGCATTATTGGTAACAAAGGTAAAAAGTTCCATGTTAATGACTTTCTCTATCACCACTGAGCAAGGACCAACGGCGGACCTTGATAGCCGCACCTCTCTGCTTAGTTGCTGGTATTGTGGTTTTGAAGTAATTAAAGAAGGTGTGCACATACAACTCCTGCACCTGCTGTTGTTAGGTGCAAACTACAAAGTAGATTAAGAACTGAACAAGACGTGGAGCGGTGCACTCCCAGAAAGTCCTTTTCAGTAATCAAGACTGACCAATTCCTTTATGTAAGGCAATCATTTATTCTAAACATCATCAAACAACATGTGCTCCAGCCAACACGTTTCATTCAATAAAGGTTGAACTTCGTCAGGGCATGCAGTAGTAGAGGAATAACGGTGATCCACTGTCATTGGTATCCCAAAGTACGGTGAAGTGCGCAATGCGTTTATGCTGGTGGTGTCCTCGGCGGAGCAACGTGACCGCTAAACTAATAGAATTGCGTCCCACCAGCGCCTCCTTGATAAGGGCCTGGACTTTAAACCTGAAGATACGGTCATCGGTAGCACTCCTTCCCGGATCCAAGGTAAGGCTTTCTCCGTCACCTTTGAGGGAAAAGGAAGTCTCCAACTTGGTCTGTAGTTGAGGGTGTCATTGGCATCCAGACTTGGCTTTTTTATTAGCGTTAGTGTGGAGGCCTTTTTCAATTCAGTATGAAAGAGCCCTAGAGTGAACATTGTATTAAATATAGGCTTAAGGAATGTGGCTATGTACCCTGGGGAGAAATGAACAGTTCTCAGTGGGCTTTGGTCAGAGGGGGATCACGACTTGATGGGAAAATATTTTTTTTGTGTCTGATCTATAGTGTAAGTAGTGAATGATGGGAGCATAGGCAATTCAGGGCCAGAATGTGCAGGCAATGGACATTGTAAATTATCCTATTGGATAGGTGTCTGGGCTGAGCACTTGTCCAGAATCATAAAGGCGTCATAATCCAGCTTTACCTTATGTTGGAATAATACAGCTAATGAGTTAAAGAATTGCTGACTAGTTCTGAGATTTTGTGGTTTTGAGAGTTTGGAAAGAATTTTTACTGTGGCAAATAATACTTTGGAGCAGCCGTTAGCAGCTTTAATTTCTTTCTATATCATATGAAGCATTGTATTTCTGGATTAGGTTCTTAAATAGTTGGATAGATGCTTTGTATTCTGTTTTATTATGTAAATTATCATATAATCTCCATTTTCTTTCTAATCTTCAACCTGCTTGTTTCTGAGCTTGTACTGTTGAACCACCGTTCTGAAGGAGAGAACCTGTTTTGCCGATGGTTTCTCAGAGGGGCTAGTTACATTGTTACAGAAGCAAGACAGGAGTGGTAGTTCGCTGCTGCTAGGTCTAAATCGAAGGGCATCTCCAGCAAATATTGAGTGAGTAAAGCTTTTAGTTGCTTGGCTTCTATCTTGTTCCAGGGACTACTGGTGGTTCACTTCTCAGGGTGCTTGGCAGACAATTATGTGGTAATAAGATTGCATTATGATCAGACTATATTAGAGGAAGAGATCTGGTCCATCTTAGGTTGGTATTATCCCCCAAAAATCCTACCCAGACAGTGCCCTGTGATATGTGTTGGACCATTTACTATTTGGCTTAATCCTGCGCCGGTCATTTGATCAAGGAGAGATTCAGTATCATGGTCAATAGCATTCTCCATGTGAAAGTTGAAATCTCCCAAGATAGAGAAATTGGGAAATTTGGCCTTACAAAGAGATGACCGATATTATCAATAAATTAGGATATGGTTCTAGGTGGGCGGTAGAGCAGTATACCATGAAACGAATACTGACTATCTAGTTCGACATTGAAGGCCAGCGTCTCACAATATATATCAACCTGGAGGGCTTGAAACAGGATTTGAGGCCAGTTTTGAGGATTAAGGCTATTCCCCCGCATTGTTTCCCTATTCTATCCACTCTATGGATTTTAAATCCTCTGGGTATGGCCAGAAGCAATCCCGGGTCGGATGAGGCATTGGCCCATGTTTCAGTAACGGAGGCCAGTTCTATTTGATGAGTTCCTAGCAATTCACAAAAAGCAATATCATTCTTTTCCTGAGATCTCACATTTATGAGCACACCGGGGTCCAAGGGTCTTGTTGCACGATGTGATGGTGAGGTGGAGAACCTTGTGTAGTAAACTGGGAGGTAGTGAAAAGTGAGTTTACATTGAGAGCAGCGTGACATACCGTGAGCCTATTTAGGGTAATAGCATGGACCAGAGCATCTATTACCTGGTGAGTAAAGATTAACTGAGTGTCCCTAGGGTAATGAAATTTGGGCAATGTTGTATTGCATCTGGATCCAGCCCTGGAGAGCGGTTGGTGCTGAGCGTGGACCGAGCGTGGACGGGCTTACCTTTTGTGCACCAGCGGCGTGCCCACTACGCAGACGCGCTTGCGGGCCAGCTTTGGAGCTAGGCATCTGACGATGGGTTCAGGGCTTGAGTGGCATGGTCACAGATGCTGCTGCGCATGAGGGCTGAAGAAAATGAGAAGTCAATACAGGGGCTGATAGTATTCTTCTACAAAAGTGATATCCTCCCTCTGGAGGTTTGTATGCTCACCTAAACTATACGTTTCCACCCCATAAGTCGCAATAGGGGCACATTGGACAGAGTTTATTTGCAACAGGGGTTCAAGGGGCCCCTTTTTTTTATGACAGCTAGCTGAGTAATGCCTAAACTGTCCTTGAAAACTGAACCCTATTTTCTACAATAAAGGTGGACCATGACCCAGATGAACCGAAGGTAACCCCCACATAGGAGTAAGTGCTGATGCACAATAAAATATTTGGTCCTATAGTAATAGATTGTAATCTCGTATGCTTTCGGGCCACACATCATTTAAAATGACTTTGAAAAATTGGTTGACAAATTAATATTTGCCATGAAATTGGAAAATTGATGGACTAAAAAAATGCAAGGCTTTAGGGGTGTGAGTAGTTAGCCACATTGGGGGTGCTCTTAATAAGTTTGGTGCCAATATCATTTATATGTAAAATACCAAGAAGTGGAGCTAGCTAATAAGACCCGCTGGCGGACCCCCAACCAAAGATAAATTCATCCAAAACTTCCCCCTTATTCCCAAACCTCACTCAGGCCTTAGTGCCTCTATGTACAGAAATAAACAAAATGTACTGTTGATGGGTCAATTTTTAGTTTGATTAGCAGTTTACACGATTTACACAGTCAAAAGCCATTGACAGGTCCATAAAGATATTAAGCAATGTTGACTGTTTGGCCACAGTATATTTCCCAGTGGTCAAGCTTAAGTTAAGGCATTGCTCAGCCATCCCCATACCACTTTGAAAACCATATCGCCATGTATTTGATACCTTGTTTTCGTCTGCCCATTCTAATTCTGTTATACAGAACTCTACCAAGATTTGTAGCTGGGATGTCGTTCAGGGAAATAGGGTGGTAACATTTGGGCTCTGCCCTATTCCCTTTCTTAAACAAGGGCAATATGACTGAGGTGACCCAAGACAGAGAATTAAAGAGTAGTTCAAGCTGTTATACACATTTGTCAACAGAGGAGCCCACAGATTTACAACGGTTTTGATGACATCAATGGGAATGCCATAGGGCCCTACTGCTTTTACCCCTGCGCTTACCTGAATTGCTGTTGTAACTTCCTGCACAGAAATGGACAGAGGAAGTGGGATAATAACTGTGGACAAATGGGATTAGATTCTGTATAAATGTCAACAAATTGAGCCACCCACTCCTCCCCACTTATGTGGCAACTATCCATCATGCCACCCTGATCTAGGAAACACATGCTGGGCACAGCCTTCTAGAACATCTTGCTATCTTTTGTGCAGGTGCTGTTAGGTAGTAAGGACCACAGCTGGGTGATGTCTTCATTCCTTCTCTTACTTATGACTGTTTTATAGCTCTTCCATTGACTGGTCACAAGTATATGTTTGCAGGGCTCTGTCTTTATGGCTCTTTGTGAAAGTCAATTAGCCAGTGAATATTCATGGTCAAACCAACAGGGGCACCAATTTCACAGGTGTTAGGAGGAAGAGTCTAATTTCATTACAAAAGGCCATAAAGAGGGTGACTTTCATTGTATTAATGTTATGCTCCGATAAACAGCCCATGACCAACTGTAAATTCTCAGCTATCACCTTACTGAGAAACTTTGAGGGGACGGGCAGCTTCCAGCTCAGCCTTAGGTTGTCTGAGGTTAGTAATTAATTGGTAAGATCTGGCACTTCCCTGCAAGTCTCTCTATCAATCAATCAATCAATCAATCAATTAATCAATCAATCAGCATTTCTAAAGTGCAACTCTGCTACCATGAGGGGTATCTGGATGCTGTCTCCGTTGAAGAGCCAAGTCTTCAGTCTCTTTCTGAATTTTGCCAGCAAGGGGCCCATACAGAGCTGCAAGGGAAGGTCGTTCCAGGTCTTGGCTTTAATGTAGGAGAAGGAGTGGCTGCCATTGTGGCAGATGTGGGGAGTGAGTGTTAAGAGGAGCATAGGTGTCGAGGGGGTTGGTGAAAGTTTTGTCGATGGTTGAGATAGGCAGGTCCTAGGTCAGTGTAGGGCTTGCAGGTGTGCGTGAGGATCTTGAACTGGCACCTTTAATGGGTTGGGTACCAGTGGAGGTTTCTCAGGTGGGAGGGCGATGTGACTTTGTTTGGGGAGGTCCAGGATGAATCTCGCTGCAGCGGTCTGTATGGTCTTGAGTCTTCGAGGAGCTGGATGGAGATGCAAGCGTAAAGGGTCTTGCATTAGTCCAGGAGGCTGGTGATGAAGACCTGAGTGATTTCTGCTGTTGGTAGGGATCCATCTGAATATTCTGCAGAGCATGTGCAGTGTGTGGAAGAAGGAGGAGGTGACTGTGTTGACTTGTCATTTAATTGTGAGTTTGCTGTCAAGGATGATGCCGAGGTTGCGTGGTGGTCGATTTGTGTGGGTGTGTGTTAGAGGTCTGCAGGCCACCAGCTGTGGACCCATGTTGAGATTTTCCTCCTGAAGATCAATTCTTCAGTTTTGTCAGAGTTAAGTTGGAAGCAGTTGTCTTTCATCCATTCAGTTACGCTGGTCATGGCATGGCAGAAGTTGCTTTTGGTGTTGATGGGTTCCTCAGTGAGTGAGAGGATCAGTTGAGTGTCGTCTGGGTTGGAGATTATGTTGAGTCCGTAGGATCTGATGACGTCTGCAAGGGGGGGTCATGTAGTTGTTAAACAGGTTGGGGCTGAGGGATGATCCTTGTGGTACACCGCATATGATGTTTTTGGGTGCAGAGGTGAAGGTAGGTAGTCTGATGATCTGTGTGTGTCCTGTGAGGAAGGAGGCAATCCACTTGAGGGAGTCTTGCCGAATAGCTATGTTGTAGAGCCTCTTGGTGAGGGTGTTGTTAGAGACTATGTCGAACACCTCGGATAGGTTGCGGAGGATCAGGGCTGACATTTCTCAATGGTCAAGGAGTGATCTGATGTCATCTGTGGCGGCAATCAGTGCAGTCTCAGTGCTGAGGTTAGCACAAAATCCTGATTGAGAGGCATCCAGTAGGTTGTTTCTATAAGGTGCAGTCAGAGTTATCTCAATCTGGTTATGGTCCCTGAAGCTGGGACTAACAATTGTCCCATGTGTCAATAATTGACTTAAGTTATGAGGAATAAAGTATAATCATAATTGAGGAGCTGTTCCAGCCCCTGAAAGTTGGCAACTCATCTGTGCTGCTGTTCTTAACCTTCTCCAAAGCTTAATGTAAAACAGAGGAGGCACCAAATGACTGCAGCTCTTTTCCACGCTCATCAGCTTTACTCATGGCCATTAACCCCCTGCCCTATAGCAGGGTAGCCTAGCATAGAACTCTGCCCCTAGGCTAGGGAACAGCTGCTGGCCCTGCTGGGATTCCCCCTCTACAGACGTTGTCATTGATGACATTCAAACAATTGCTATGAAAAATTGATAAATAGTAAAGTCAAAGCCCCCTTATATTTTACCGCTTAAAAGTCAATTCCTTAAGTTTTACCAACTGCAGCAGAGCCTTCAATTTAGAGATCAATCCAGATAGACAGTCCATCTGAGGCACGATCAGAACGGGATTGAAATTCTGGGAGCTACATCACCTATATCCTTCAAAAACTATGGGATTATTTTCCCAGGTCCCCTTTAATAAAATAATATCATATGATCTAACAATCTTTTGCCAGTCAGATATTGATATCTTGAAGCAGAGAACTGCAATATTCCAGCATAATATTTGAACCCATAATTCTTGACGGGCAAAAGCAAAGAAGCAAGGGTTAAAACGAAGCACCTAAATTCCTGCGTGGGGAACCTATTAGAATTATTTTCTGAACTGCATGTTTCATTACCAATGATGGTGCCATCAAGCTCAGTATGCACTGTGGTAGTATTGTCACTGCTATCACTTTAGGGACCATATTCAAAGGGACCATATTCAAAGTTCTTTTTGGGGAAATGTAATTGCCTAATGCCACCGGCTGACTCTTTCCACTCCCCTTGGGGACTGTCATTCAATCCACCTCATTACAGTCCAATAGCACTGCAAACCTTTTCTCACATATCAGAGCTCACCCAGGCTGTGGGCGATGGCCATGGGCAGTTTGTTGAAATGCTTGTTTATCTGGTTTTAATAAGAACTCCAGGGGTAGTGTATTAATCTTTCGGCTATTTATTGTCACTGGCATATGGCAGGCATATAGGCATCCAGTAGTTTCCTCACACTTTCAAGGTGCCTAAAGTTGACTACAACACAGTCCACGGAAACATTTTACCTGGATGAGCCAATCCAACCTACCCTGCAAGTCATAATGATTTTGCGTCTCTCTGCAGGATTAAAGTTCTTATGCACAACAAGTCAACGTGTAACCTTGTTTCATAGCTCAGCCTATGTATCTGTCTGGTTTTCATGCAAGGGTGGTGTGGTAAATGAAGATGAAGAGTCCAACAATGTAAGTAGTTAAATCCTTTAATGAAGATTCCTTCTAGGACAGTTGATAGTAGAAGATAGGAAGTAAAGATATAACCCCACCAGGAGCCAGCTCTAAGCAGCTGAGCCTGAGTTGATCAACTGACGTTATGAGCCAGAGAGTCACTCAGGCATTCTATGATGTCATGAACATTCTAATCAGTAAAGCACCACAGAGAAGTAATTTACTACAGGTGGCACCAATGCCATTACCAAAACATAAAGGCAGCACGCCTGAGCAAATTTAAAGTTATGGAGCTTGGAATTGTATCCTTGTTTCCCACATCTCCCCTTTGTGTTTTAGGGTCCTTTCGTGGAACAAGTGCACCAGCTGAAATATATTTTTGGCTCCTCCCACACGGTGAGAGATACCCAGAAGATCTTTGCTTCCACAATTTCTTGCCCTCTGTGTTACCTGGACAGGGGCAAGGAGTGAGAGGAGAAATTATGTTGCTGGGGAGTGACCTTTCATGAAAATGATCACCACCTGTGCAAACCACTGGCTGGCTGCTGGTTCAGAAACGCTTATGGCATGCAAAGCTCAAGCAGCCGTGGTAGCACAGAATTTCAATATTGGGGCTAAATGGGACTCAGTAGATTTTAGGCACTTTTTAAATGGCTGTAAACGCACCCCCAGCGTGCTGTCAAAACTCTTATGGATTTCTTCAATGTTAATTGCGTCCGAAGCCAAAAAGATCAAACCCCCCTGTACCAATGTTTCAGACGTGGGACACATGCACTGATCTTTTTTGTATTTGGTTGCAGGTTCAGCAGGGGAAATAGGACTGTATAACCTTAGGGGGGCTGATGGGGTTCAAATGTGATCCAGAGTTTATTGTAGTAGCTTTGCTCCCTGCTGAACTCCTATGCAAAGGGGAAACATAATAATTATCCCTGTTGCACTAATGTCAGCTTCCTTCACAAGGCTACTAATTGCATGGGTTGCAACGGCCCCAAGTATTTTTATTAAGCCACCAACACAGCCCCTGACCAAAGAATAACCTCCATAGTGTGCATACAGCGTGCGAGTCGCCACTCCTGCCAGAAGACCCAATATCAATTATCCCTCCTCCCAAACTCATAGGGCAACATAGAAAGACATGAAGCAGATTGTTGTTGATCAACTGCGTAGTCTTTTATTAAACCTTCAAACAGAGTAATCCTTTATTTCTCTTTGATTAAGGTACTTGACCATTTCTTCAAGGCATAGGCATACACAAAACCACTTGTTATCAAAAGGCATTTGATTATTTTCATTCCAAGGAATACATTATTCAAATGATATTTTTTACATTCCAATCATGGCCATACAGCCTCGTCATGGCCCCTGTGCTCGCTGCGCCAGCAGGCCCCAACTTGCACTGTTTTCCAGTTGTAACTTTCAATTTTAGTCCTCCTCCCAGAGAGAGGCATTACCACCAAGGCACTGCTTACGCCTTGATGCCACCAGACCGGGGTATATCCCCTCCAAAGTTTCTTAAACATACTCCCTGGCATCTTGGGTAGGCAGGAGAGTCCAGGACAACCAGCAGGTCAGTCCCCCCTCTCGCCAACGTAGAGCCCCCAATGAATGCTTGCCCTGTCCAGGGTCAGCCAGTCCCTTCCAAAAACTGAAGTCCACACCCTTTTCCTGCCTGGGATGCGACCACCGGGCGAGGATCTTACTGGTGCTCTCACCCTCACCCCAAACCAATATCTTGTTTGACTGCTAGGGTGCAACCCCCAAAGAAATTAACAACTCGGACATGACCCAAAAAATCCAGGGCTACCAGCAGGTCATGCCCCTCTCCCACAAGCTACTTAACAGCTGATGGCACCCACTAGACCCCTTGCCAGTGCCTTCAGGGAGCCGCATAACCCACCGTCCGTTGGGATGCCTGTGTTGTGGCCAACCTCCAGGCAGCTCCCCTCCCAAAAAGGAACTCCGGGGTATCACAGTTAGGGTTGACAGGTCTAGGACCCCAGCCGGTCAATCCACTTCCCTCCCAGCTAGGCCCTTATCAGGTGCCCTCTCACATACCTCCAATTTGGTATCGGATAGCCCTTCTATGACTTTTTGCCTATGCACCATGCCCAATCAGGCCGCACTATGCCAGTGACGTCCTCATCCTCAATGGGGATGAGCTGTCTGCACAAAAATTGCCTCTCCCTAAGCTCCCAATGAGCCTCAAAATGCATGCTGTCCTTCCGATTCCGTGCTTGTAGACCAGCCCGTGCTTACCAGCCAGCTTACCCAGCTGCGTCTCAGCCCAAACTACGGGCCCTCACAGGGCGCAATACACACCCAATAGTCGCTCCACTCCCCCTTGGACATACACTCCACCGATCTATCGTACCATCCAATCCACAACATCATGCTAACTTCCCACCCCACTAGCATCGATGGTACACCCACGAAACCTCCACTGAGGCAAATGGATACACTGCACAACGCCAAACATGCGCAGAAACAATCCAGGTGGGAAGGAAGCACACTGCAGGCCTCTCGCAAAAGCTCACAACTGCTACACAAACTTTCAGCGTCGCTGCGTTAGTTCCAAAACTCACCAAGCCATCACACCACGCAAAACAAATGCTCCGTGAACTTATCATTCACATGCCTACGTAGAGAGATAAAATAAATGAACACCTTTACCACTGTAATGTCGTGACCGGGTTGATGTCTCGACCACGCGATAGGCATGCTGGTCATGTGACCAGGGTTAAATAAAAGTAAGGGGCACGTAATCGTACGCCAGTCAGGCGATAGAGACGAAGCCCACCAGTTAACACGCATATCTGGCTCCTGTCCTTATTATTGCAATATCACGTACCTGTTGCCTTCCAGTTGTACCCCAACATAGTGTCGGCGCTTACAGCATGAGCGACACAACAATTGGCGATGAGGGTGGTCGTGCCCTGGTGTCCGTCGGAGGGGCGGCCGCGAGCATGCCTTGGTGCTTGCGGCGCTTGTGCCCCGGTGATCGATGCCGTCATCTCCTGGTGCCCGCAGTCCTGCCTGGTGCCCCCGTCCCGTGCCGGGACTTGTGCCGGCGAGGCCTGGTGCGGCCGGAAGGTGAGGCTGCTGTGGCGCAACATTATGGAGGAGCCGCCCACCGTGTGTGTTATCTCTGCAGCTGTGTGCGGCTTTCGGCCATGCCCCCTCCCAGGGAATCTGCCTTCCGGTCTGTCCCGCCAGTTCCCTGATCCCAGCGCTAGTGTGGCCTGCAAACTGGGGCACTACAACCTCCTCGCCAGCGCTGCCACGTGGGGGCCAAGTGCAGGCCTCAGAGAAGTGCTCCGGCAGGCCCGTTTAAGCCATGCCCACTAAAAGGAAAGGGTCTGCAGCGGCAGGGGAAGGCCACGCAAGAGGCTGCAAGTTGCCCGAGTACATTGCCTGTTGGGCAGGCACAGTGCACAGGACAAGGAGTGCCCAGTCATACATAGGGCTAAACACAGGAAAGCACATAGGACTCGGTGTGGACAAGAAAAGGGGATTAGGAAGACAGAACAGTCCCAGGGAGTACAGCGTAAAGGTCAAGGAACGGCATGTGGACACACACTTTATTAGGGGAGTGCCCGCCTTGCCACGCAGACGACCATCTTGCGCCCAGAAGAGAACTGCTTGTCCACCACAGCCGCGAACACCGAGGTGGGTGGATATTGGAGAGTGACAACATCTAGAAAGATCACAGGTGCTGCTCTCTGAGGCTGAACCATGTCACAGATACCGCCGGTAGAGCCCTTCATAGTGGAAGGACCCCGCCCTCGCTTGCGCCCAAATGGAAAGACTGGGTTGATCGCGTACTAATATTCTTTGAGGCCACTAAGGTGCACAAGGATCAGAAACGAGCAATGCTGTTGCACCTAGGAGGGAAAGATATACACAATATCGTCAAAACGATTGTGGAAGCCACACCCAAGAACCACCACACCTTAATAAACGCGCTCAATGGGCTTCTTGAGCCAATGGCCAATCAGGACTATGAGAGGTTTATATTTAGACAGGCACGACAACTTCCGGAAGAGTCGTTGGACACGTATCATGCAAGGCTGAAGAACCTCGCCTCCGCGTGTGGGTTCCAGGACGTAACAGAGGAGATAAGGGGTCAAATAATTCAGGGGTGCGCGTCAGCCAAACTTCGAGAACGCATTCTAGAAGAATCTGGCAAGCCTCTCACTGAAATCCTAACACTGGGACGCACCAAAGAGCTCTCCGAAGCCCATGAACCCCATATGGAGGCCACCCTCCAAGCTCCAGTGAAGACGGAACCAATCAATGCGGTGACCACCAAACCCATGTCAAAATGAACCAAGAAAGGACCTAATACCGCAATGGCTGGACCAGCCAAAATGTGTGGATACTGTGGCGGGTCACCGCACCAACCAGCAGAGTGTCCAGCAAAAGGGAAGAGATTCTCTGTATGTGGACAATTCAACCATTTCGAAAAAGTATGCCGATCTAAAAAGTACCGAAGGCCACGACAGAGGGCCAATGCAGTGTCGGAGAGGGACAGAACACCAAGCGACATAGACGATGATGAGGAGGAAGAGAAGGTGGTCCACAAAGTGCACATGATTGGCACTACCACACGGAAAGCCCGTCGCTTGCCACAATGTAATATCCGTGTGGGATCTCAGGAAGTGATGGCTGTAGTGGACACCAGAGCCACCATAAACATCATGGCAGCTGCTCTACAATGGACACTGCGTCCTGCACCCGTACTACACCCCTCCACGATCACGGTGTTCGCTTATGGACAAGAAACCCCTCTGAAGATCTTAGGGCGGTTCAAGACCTCCATAACTCATGGGGAACGGGCTGTCAACACCAATGCATACGTCAGGGAAGACGGACAAGGAATGCTGTTGGGGTGTCGGGCGGCAGAAGACCTTGGAATCGTGACATTTGCTTTCAGTGTACATCATGAGTCCATACAGCACCTGCTAAATGAGTTTGCAGAAGTTTTCAAGGGAATTTGCAAATTCCGAGGAAAAGAAGTTCACCTTCACATCGATCCCACAGTTCAACCTGTCGCTCTACGACACCGAAGAATAGCATTCCACCTACGACCGCAAGTCGAAGAAGAACTCAAGAAAATGGAGGCTGCTGGAATCATAGAGAAAGTCTCTGGTACCACTCCGTGGGTTTCTCCCATTGTGGTCACGAGAAAACCGAAGCAGCCTGGCGCGGTGAGGATTTGCGTTGATATGCACTTACTAAATGCGGCAATCAAACGAGAGCGACACATTACCCCGACGATCGAGGATCTCATTGGGGAGATGTCCAGAGCCTGTTAGTTCTCTAAGCTTGATTTATGGTCAGGGTATCATCAGCTGGTGCTTGATGAGGCGCCACGGAGCATTACCACGTTCTCAACCCACGTGGGATTTCGACGTTACACCAGGCTGAGTTTTGGAGTATCAAGTGCGGCTGAAGTCTTTCAAAACATTATACATGAGCTGAAAATTGACATTCCTGGGGTGATCAATGTAAGTGACAACATCATGGTGCATGCCAAGTCACTTCCGGAACACAATGCCCGGCTCACCCAAGTGCTCCGCCGCCTACAAGATGCCGGACTCACTCTCCATAGAGAGAAGTGCGAGTTCCTGAAGAAGAAACTCCAATTTTTTGGATACACCTTCACCACAGAAGGGGTTAATCCAGATCCTGAAAAGGTTTGGGATATCAAAGAGGCTGCAGCCCCCACTAGCATGGCGGAAGTTCACAGCTTCCTTGGCATGATAAACTACTGCGGGAGTTTCATCCGGGATCTTACCACTCTAACGCTGCCGCTACGAGAGCTCACCAAAGACTCCGTACCATAGAAGTGGGGTCTGGATCAGGCTAAAGCCTTCAAGGAGATAAAAAATGCCCTCTCGGAGGCGACCACACTGGCGTCTTTTAATCCTGCGAAAGTGATGCAAATAGCAGTGGATGCTACAGCTTCAAGGCTACAATTGTAAAGTAGAGTACTAACCGGGGTCCCGCAATCCAGTGGACTACTTTTCCCGACATGCCCAAGTGGCTACCAGCAAGGAAATGAAAGACGCGGCTGACACTGAAGAATATGTTAAGTGTGTCACGGCCCAGTCATGCCCCATTCCTATGTCTATGTAGGATTTGGCAGAGGCGACGTCCACAGATAAATGCCTGCAGCGAGCTAAGTTGGCCCTACAACGTAACAACTGGCATAAGGTCAAGGATGATTGGCGAATCCTAACGGTCCCGGCTCAGCGGATCATGGAAAGCCTATACCATGTCAGAGAAGAATTTACGGAAGACCCAACGGGTTGCCTGCTGAGAGGACATTGGCTGGTCATCCCCACATCGCTAATGAACCGGTGTGTGCCATTGGTTCATGTTGGGCATCAGGGTATGGTAAAACCCAAATCTCGGCTCCAGACCTAGGTGTGGTTCCGCTGACGTACGAGCTGGTGGAGTCCACTGTTCGGTCATGCCCATCCTGTCAAGCCACTGGAGACATGCCCCGTCCTGCCCCAGTCATCACAGATCCTCGGCCGAGGCTACCATGGTCCTGTGTCAGCATGGATTTTGGCAGTCTGCCTGATGGCCACCACACTCTAGTAGCCATTGACGAACACTCCAAGTATCCGGAGGTTGAGATCGTGGCATCTCCCAATGCCACGGAAGTGATACCAAAAATTGAGAAGATTATGGGTGCACATGGATTGATACAAGAGTTGCGCACTGACAATGGGTCTCCTTTTCAGGGACAAGAACTGGCTACATATCACGGTACACTTGGCATTCAACATCACCGAATAACCCCCCGATGGCCACAAGCCAATGGTGAAGCAGAGAGATTTATGAGGACCCTTAATAAAGTCATCAGGATTGCCCACGACAAGGGACAGTCAATAAAATTGGCGATATTCACGTTCCTCCGCAGCTACCAACAAACCCCTCACTCCACCACAGGTGTAGCCCTGGCTCACTTGCTGATGGGCCGAGTTGTCACGGATTCGATACCTCATCATCCTCGCTGGCGACCTCAAAACCCGGATGATCCAATGATTGATGCTCGGCGCAAGCAGGCGTATGCCCAAGTGAGTCAGAGGAGAAACGCTCAACCAATAAGAAATAAGGAAGGATACTTGGTGCTGCTCAAGAATCGACTTTCCACTGGAAAGTTTCAGCTACCCTATGAGAAAATGCCATTGGCTGTTGTCAATATCAAGGGGACCCGGGTCATTGCCACCAGAGGACGTGAGACTGTGACTCGCAATGTTTCTCATTTTAAGAAATATCACCCTGAGTCTGTGGCATCACCTTCTGCTCAACTGGAGAGTGAGGACAATTGAAGTGGTTCCATGGAAGGGGTCTCCCTGAGTGGTGATGGTGACTGCAGCGGCTCGGATGACTCCTGGCCTGTCAACCCCTGCCATGCGGAGCTGGAAGTGTCTCCTGCTCCGTTGGAAGGCAGTTCCTGTGAAGACACCTCTGGGGATAGAGCTGGCTTCCCATCGGGCCAAGCCAGTCCCAGTATCTGCTGCAGAGAAACCCTGAACCATCCTGCCGGCTGAAGGACTACTTCATGTAAGACTGTTCCACATACATTTATGGCTCATTAAGAGTACCGGGGTGTTTCTAATGTAGACACTGCTGATTCTCATACCATCATCTTGTGATATTTTTGGTGTTCTGTTGTTTTGTTTATTGTTGGGGAGGAATGAAATGTCGTGACCGGGTTGACGTCACGACCACGCGATAGGTGTGCTGGTCATGTGACCAGGGTTAAATAAAAGTAAGGGGCACGTAATCGTACGCCAGTCAGGCGATGGAGACGAAGCCCACCAGTTAACACGCATATCTGGCTCCTGTCCTTATTATTGCAATATCATGTACCTGTTGCCTTCCAGTTGTACCCCAACATAGTGTCGGCGCTGCCAGCGTGCGCGACACAACAATCACGAGGCATCCACGTGGCATCAAACCCTGGGTGATGTACCCCTCCTCTGGGCTAGACCCCTCGGCTATCTACCTCTCCTTCGCACCCCTCCATTTCCCGTGCTCACCCTGTTGAGCTGATGGCGGAATCAAACCCGTTTGATGGCGATACCCCCCGCCTTTCCCATGTAGGCCGCACTGGCCACTCGCATCATGTGCCTGGTCAGGCACTGGTTGTTGGAGCACGTAGTAGGGTGCGCAGTAGAAAAGGTAAGCCATCAACTCTTAAAGTGGATGATACATAACGTGCAAACCGGGATATTGCGTAGCCACCTGTTTAACTCCGCATACTGAGTAAAATGCGACAACACTCGCTAGACCTCCTGCTAGGACCCTTCACCCCAACATGCGATTGAACATCCGCGCCACACGATTTTCAAGTGATGTCCACGATAAAAAAAAAATGTTAGCATTTCTGCAGACAAATGCTCCAACATATTCTCATCAACTCACAAAGACCTGACTACGTTCTAGGGCCCTCTCCTTTTTTCCGAGTGCAGCGACCCAGCTTACTACTGTTTCTTTTTCCCACCGATAGCGTTCAAAAGATCCTTCTTCCTAAAGCCTCGCGACCACCTTCCGAGCGAAACGTCTGAAAAAACGCCAATGGGTAACTCGTTGCAGGTCTGCTGCCTCCGGAGCTGCTTGGAGAGAACAAAGAGGATTAATCTGCATCTCCCAAAGCTTTTTTATGTAACGAGAAGGGGAGATCGACCCTGCGCCCTATGATGAAGTTGCGCTCACGGGGGCCATGCCTAGTACTTCTACCTCACTTTCTCCCGGCCCCCTTCCTGCCTAGAGAAATACATGCCGGCTCCCGCACGAGATGCCACTAAGAGCGCCACGCCCCTAATTTCGGGTGGTGCTAATCATTCTGTTAGTGCGATTTCATTCGTAGCCACTGCACATTTGAGCATGGTGTCAGTGCTGACTGGTTTGTCTGAAACATTCAATGGGGGGCCAGGGCATCTAACAATCTGGCACTTTCTCATATTCTGTAAAGTACAAATGGGCAAACAAAGCATGCAAAAAGTATTTCACCTTGATATCCTTGATTCGGATAACAATCTTAGGAGGGTGACCAAGCCCAGCCCAGACTTGCCCAAACGCAGATGGGTGCAGGCAGGTCAGTCCTTGGCTTCGCCCTGGCATGGCTCATGCATGTCCCTTGACGCAGAGTTGGAGGCAGCAATTTAAGCGCCGTCTTGACCGCCTCCCTCTTCACACAGCTGGGGTGAGACAGCAGGACCCTGGGACAATGAGTCTCACCAGGGCCAGGATGCAAGGTCAGCCCCAACATCAAGCATCAGAGAGTCCCCTGAGCAGTTGGACCTGGTGCTGATTGCATTCTTAGACGGTCAGAGGTGTAAACAGCATAAGAGTTGTAGCTTACATTTTCTTACACTGATTTTTTTAAAACCATGGCAGCAGCAGATAACATTGGCCAAACTTTCAGATTAGTTATTGCAAAAACAACTGCAACAATTTTGTCTTTTGTATTTTCAAGATTGTGAGACTTCTTCCAGAGCAATTTAGAAAAGCGTGGAAGGGTATTCTCAGATGTGAGACCCTTGCTCATTGCACCATCAGGATTCAAGCAAACCGGGCCGAAGACGGCTGTAATGCCAGAAACCGGTCCCCGGGAGCTTGTTTCCTTCCCAGTGTAAGAATTGGCTTCTGTAGTTTGGTTTGTCCTGTTCCCATCATGCACTGGGACAGGAACAGACTAATTTGCATACAGCCAGGTTCTGAAACTGGGATGGTGCAGTGAGCTAAAAAACGGTGTTGGATCTAGCCCTGATCTTTTGACTGGGTGAGAGCTTTCTGCTTAATTCAGAGACTCTGTCCCTCACCACCCCTTTTTGTAAATACTTCTTCCAGAGCAAACACTTTAAATCGGAGGTGAATATATTGTATTTTCAGATCCCATTATATTGGAAGTTGATGAAAAATTTGGGGTTGCATCTAATTCTAACTTGACAGAACCAGCTTGCTACACGACCGCTACAGAAAGATTACTATATTGTTTGCTGCAGAGATGTGTTTTTATAAAGATTTTTTTTAAACATTGACACAACAGATCTTGGTCTCACAGTGGTTCCAAGTTAAGTTGTAACAAAGAATCTTTCAATACTTTATTTCGGCTTTGTTAACCATAAAAGCACATATAAAAACAAGCATTTTGATGTCTCATTAAACTGTAAAAGTAACAATACTCCAATAAATAGACTTATTTTTTTTTTAAAAGAACATCATGTTAAAACACATAAAATTAAAATCCGGTACAGTACATAAATATATTAGCCCTACTTACCCCCCTCAGATGTCAATCAATTAGAAGGATATTCTGCCCACGACAACCTTTTAAAGTGCATGTGTGTCCCTTGGTTGGTAATGCATAAAGCAAGGTATGGATCTTCCACTAAAACGTCTCAGTTAACTATTTAGTTCTAATTTTCCACACCCATAATAAAAATCTAGACTCACTAAACACAATTGGTCCCCTTGTGTTTCATCTAAAGATCCTAGATGCTTCGCAAAAGTGAACAGTGCACACACAACACCTTTCACACTGGGATAATCCATTCCTTGCCGGGTAAAGCATAACTAGGACAAAAGAACAAGTAGTTATCCACAGATTCCTCTGGCTGCAAACAAAAAGGACAGTTGGGGGTTAGGGAGATGTTTTTGTACCATGCGAAAGTAAAGGCATTTCATGGTAAATTGCCAATTCTGAACTTTTTACACAGGGTTGTAGCCTGAGCTGGGCGGATTTTATATAGAAATTACTCAGATCATAAGGCTACTTTTGTAGTTCAAAAACTTCTCAGATATACTGCTTATTCTTTGATCATTCAAGATTTGTTCCAAAATTCATTTCCAGTAAGCTTGTTTCAGTTTTTCATTTTATCAGGGGTAAGTTACAGCTCCTCCATATTAACAAGTTCACACAGAGATGTTACCTTCCTTAATAAAGGGTTACAAATTCTTTTGTCCAAGCTGAGAATCTCCTCTAGGGCTTCTCTATAAATCCAAAGCTCTGGAGAATTTCAGATTCGTATCCAATATGTTAAAACTTTCAGTTGATTCTTTTTAGTGCTAAATCGAATTGAAGTGGAGTGGGATGGGTGTTAATTGGGAGATTGAAAAAAGACCTAATGAATCGGTTTTCAGCTACACAGAGTGTGGACATATCTGTCAATCCCCAATATTCTGCACCATAAACGACCCCTGCAAAGGCTGTGGCCTGTATATCTCCAGAGTTGGAGGTACTGCTCCACTGGAGGTAGCCTTGTATTTCTTCCCAATGGCCATTGCCTTTTGGAGTAGAATTGTTGTACTTTTCCTTAGCTATGGTTCCCAGGTCATATTAATAGACAATATTACACCCAAATAATCAAAAGACTTTACCTGTGCCGAAGATACCCCTTCAATCCTAATGTTGCACCTAAAGGAGAGTTGGGGGTTCAATGCCATTCATTTTGACTGAGAAATCAGTGTGTTATACTGGGGTATTTTTTTGTTACTCAGTGAGTCAAATTCTTACCTCATTTTGAATTTAAATGAGTATCTCTGAAAAGCTGTGCTTTAGATGAACCATCTATCCGTTCGCTTAAGTTCCAAGTGGATTTACTCCAGAGTTGTCTATTGAGTGCAAAACAAAAATGGATCTATAGATGCTTACTTTATATTTTGTTCAACCGGCTGTTGAGCTGCCCTGTGAAAACCTCCAAGCCTTTATTTAGTACACTAAGAAAATAGGCCTTCATCACTTTTTGAAAGTGTTGTTCCAAATGGTCTCCAAGATTTCTATTTAGTTTCAAGAAAGCACGTTTCGAGACGCAAGTTTGTTTTCTAATGCTAGAAGTGTGCAACTGGACCCTCAATATTTGTTAGGTACAGAGCTATGTATGCTGTCACATTCCAGTAACTAATCCTGCATTGAGTTTGGGCAGTGAGCAAACAGTACCACCACGGGGAAATCACCCCCTTTACAAATCATGTACTACCCCCGTTTGAGGTGTCAATATCTGATCTAGGGTTAGCAATACATATTATTGCAAATATCAAAATCCTTTTTGCGAGTTGAAAAGGATTTTCTGACTGAAAAAAGGTGTTTTGTAATTTCAAATCACTGTTTTGTGGTGGCAACCCATTTGATTATGGAAATCACAAGGGTTTACATTTGTAGAATAGTTTTGTTAATAGGTCTCCATATTCATACATCAGCTTCCAAAGAAACTATTACTGCAAGTTTTTCATAGAGCATTCAAAGTTGACTGATGCACTTTGGGAACAAAGAGATCAACATTTTGAAATGGAACACCATCATTGACAAATTACCTTCATGCCATATGGGTGACGTTCTGGGTTTTCTACCAACAATTCTGAGATTATTGGGACTAGTAGGCCCATCCTTACAATGGATGGCAAATAGTATAAATACATAGCCCATTGTGATGTGTGCTGTTGGCTGAAAAGGCAGGGGAGGCAGGAAGTCACTCACATGACTTGGGACACCATGAAGTTGGAATGAAATGTGCATGAATGCCTGTCAGTCTAACTTTTTCAGTATATACAGCTATCTGAAATTAAAACCAATAGAAGGAATCTCATTATGTATCTCTAAATGTTTTGTCTCGAGAAAATGCATAAAATGTTGGGGTGTGAACTCTGACCCTCTGGAAGTAATATCATTAAGGGTCCTGGTCAACTTTAAGGGTAAGAATTATTACACATTCATGCCTGAGCCCTGAGGCTCACCCGAGAAATAAGGAATTACCAGAGAGATTTGTAACACTGGGTCTGATTCTGGGTATTCCTCATTCTCCCCCACATTTTCACCTTGGTCTCTGTATTAAAAAGAGAGGTCTGTGCTAACTACAGAACACATAATTCCCAATGAGAATGGGTTACCATACAGGAGTCTGTAACGTTTTCATTGTTTTGTTACCAGAGTATGATGTCAAAAAATGAATACATCACACACCCATTCAGTGCCCCTACCAAACATTGAATCAGTAGGAGTCACAATCCCATTGTAGGGTCTTTAAAAGTTTACCAACTGCTAAAATTAGATTGATTTATTAAAAATAGTATTTTTACAGTCACCCAATTGGAGTGTTTGCAATCATAAAACTGCTTCGTACATCTGGCCCTGGAACTTTTACGAGTGTTAGTTGATGCTTCACTTCCTCCTCCAGTGTTGCATTCTTTCACATCCTGTGTTCCTGGTGTCTGTGATTTGTTGTATCACAATATTTCTTAGGCCATTATTTCTTTTTTACCTAAATTCAGCAATCTCAATGGGCATTATTTTGTCCTTGGACCATATTTAGGATAAGCGATACTCTTTATCTGGCTGGGCGGGCAATAAGTCTACTGTTGCAAAATGTTGAAGCAAATAGTTCTTTATGTTTCTCATAAGCATATTACTAATGCTTCCTGCAACTAAATTGCAGTGGGCTAACAATTGTAGGATGCTCTATGAAATTTGCTGTATTTTCGACCCCTCCCTTAAAGTACTTTGCTGAGCTCTGCTGCACACTAACACAGATTGTTCACTTTCGATCTCACTTTGTACCACTTGCTAGCACTCCACAGTAAAGAAAATTGTCTCTGTACTACTGCTGGTAGGTCATTGTTTTAAATCATTATTTCCTCTATTTTTAGCAATGCCTTTCTATAAATCTGGTGAAGAAGAGTGATTAGAAAGGCATGAACATTTTCTTGTTAAGTAAAAATGGTTAATCCAACTTAAATCTTTCTTTGTTTTTTAATCTTTGATTTAATTGAATTCATAACAATTCCAAATAAACTTGAACTTTGAAGGAATATTTTTATATGCCCTTCACAGCTGATAGAGATAGATTTCATCAAGATTAAGCATTGCTCTGTTTTGTGTTTCAGACAGACTGCATTTAAAATGGCACGCAGATTTTAGTGCAAATTAAAACACATGGCACATGAAACATGAAATGAGGCCTAGTCAAAAGTGGCACTTTTGGTGCATGCAAAGTGAAATTTATGAAATGAGGCCAGGTCAAAATACTTTCAGTCTGAAATGCTTTCATTTAAAACCATGCTTAATTAAATTATCATGGATGTTAACGTGTTTAGTTTAGATTTAACATCACCTCACCTTAAATGTACATTTAATTTAGAGAATGTTTTTTTTGTAAACTTTTGAAGTAGCACATAATTGTGCTGAATTAACATGTGTTTTTGCAGTGTAGAAAAACTTGTGATTTCAGTGCCCTCTTTAGCTTTAAAGACAAGCATGTAATGTGTGTTCTCTCTTCCCAGCTCCTTTTCCTTGTAATTTCCACCCCCTGTTCCCGTCACAAGAGACTTTAGCTTTGTTGCATACTTAGACAATACATATTCAGTTCATAATACATCTTTCTTATAATGTGTATTAATTAATCAACAATGCACGAACACTACACGGGGGGCAAACGCATTTTGCATGAAAAGCTATCTAAAACATTAGAGCATGTTACTATGAGTATATATTAACTGTTTGTGCTTGGAAAATTTGCATTGGTGCATGTTTATGCTATGTTGTACATTGGACATTTTTGCATGTTGTGCACAAATAATAGAAAAGCTGCTTTAAACTAATAGCTTTGCTCGGTAATAACTAATACAGGGTACTAGTATGGGGGAGGTAAACATAATGGGTTTTATTTCATAAATTAATATTCTTTTGTGTTTGTTTTGTTTTTGGGCCCAAAATAAAATGGATGCTTAAGAATCCAGCATGGCTGAGAATTGTTAGCAGTGTGCTGATTGAGTGATGCATGCACAGAGGATTGTGCCAGCTGTATGAACTGCTAAATGCCTCAAGAGAAGACATATGGGTCAAGGCCACAATGAACTGGACACTCCTGTCATCGTGCCAATATACCAGTGTTTGTGGGAGAGTGTCATCCCTGTGTACGATGTGAAACAGAGACAAGAAATTGAGTAATACATTTTGTTGCAAGAAATGTTCTTAGTGATACATGTTATGTATATTGTTCTTAGCATTAAGTCCCTATTGTCAGATCTGGTATAGGTTGGATTTGCAATGGGAACAGAATGATGAGACCCTCATGTCATCTATGCGAACCAATCACAGTGCGAGTTTATACTGAAACTGCAGCATTATTAGTATAGTCAGCCAATAATTAGAGTACAAATAATTACCCTTAGGGGGCATGTCAGACTTAGAGATCATAGAGGAGTCGGAGCCAAGATGGCGGCTGAGTGAGACCTCAGCAAATCACCTCCACACTGCTCCGACCCTCATCAAATTGCCGGCTGAAAATGCACCCTGGTCCTGTGTGCTGGTACCGCTGGCGCGAGACAGAGCGGGGGACGATTGAGAAACGAGGAGTCTGTGGGACGGATCATCGAGGCTACAGCCCTAGCTGGGAAGCGCTAGCCCGACTACTGCTTACGGCAATCTTTGGCTGTAGCTGGAGTGTAGCTGAAGGGACCCAACCGGTGTTTCTCAGCAACTGAGACGCCAGAGACGCGGAAGCGTGCACGAGAAGTTTCGCTATGGCAGCGCGAGGAGGGGCACGAAGCAAAACACGCTCCACAACACCGGCTACGTCCTCCACGACACGGCTTGAGACGAAGATGAAGCCCAACATGAAGGCAGATGCTGAGCAGACCAGGACCGGCCCAATCACGGGTAAGAGGAACAAAAACTTTAGCGGCAAAAATGCTAAACTCCCCACAGCAAGTTGCTCGTCTGCAGCAACAGGAGATAAGAAACAGGCTGTGATCACAAGCCTGTCTCTCAAAAAAACCAATGAGAATTTAAGTATTGAAGATATTCCCCGGAGGGATAGTCAGAATATTAATAATGAGCTAGGGCAGAGGGCGACCCCAGAGAAAACGCCTGAAACAAATGCTGCATGAATGTCATGGGGGTGTAGTAGTGAGACTACCATTTTGAATATGGATAATTTAGCAGCAAATATACCACAAACAGACCAGAGAGGCAAAGACATTGGGTCACAGATTATTAATCCCAATAATGACATAATTATTACAGATGTAAAAAGTGCAAAAGAGAAAGAGTTAAATACACCCAGAGCAAGCCAAGAAGTTATACAGCCCCCACTCACACTGGCAGAAGGGGTGCATGACGGCCTTACGGATAACACTGAGCTGGGCTACATGTCCCCTGATCCCACAGAGAATTTTTTCTCGTTAAATGAAGGGTCCTGTGACTCTGAAGTTACGGACTCACACAGTTGCAGCAGTGATGATGGGTGTGCAGGCACATCAGCAAGCAACGGCAGCCAACAGGGGGGCAGGAAGACACAAAGAAAATCCCAAAAATTCTCAGATGCGAGAAAGAGCGATCGCAAGACTGATACAGAGGAAGAGCCTGAACTCGGGTGGGAATATTCGGACACGCAGCCGCTTCCCCTACCGGGTGTACATGGAACAATGAACGCAGACAAGAAGTCTCAAAAGGGCATGGGTGCCTGTAGGGATCCCGTGCAGATGCCCAAACCCACCCTGTGGATGATTTTACAATCGCTAAGTGCATTCCAGAGCGAAGTTAAGTCAGAAAATAGGCTTGCTCGAGTAGCTGCTAGAAAGCTACAAGGCTCAGTGCGTAACATTGGGAAGACGTGCACGGAAATATCAGAAAGGATGAGCATGGTGGAGAATCGGATGCAAGCATTGGAAAATACAGTGGACGCCTTGAAAACCTAGGTGACCTTGCAAGAAAGCTTGGTGAATGATATCATATGGAAACTCGAAGAGGCAGAAAATCGCCAACGCCAGAATAATCTACGGATTCTTGGGACCTTTGACTCTGTCTCAGGTAGGTCGCCCCCCCAGCCGCCACACAGTCCTCCTGTGACGCTGCCCCGCTGTCGCCTTTCCCCTGCCGCTGACTGGTGCTGCGTGAGGCTCCTCTGGTCTTGCCCCTCGTTTTTTCACTGTTGCCTTGGAGTTTGTTTTTGTATTTTGTAATCCCCATTTCACTTCTGCTGTCCCCTTTGTGCCCCCTTTTTGCCTTCTGTGCCCCCTTTCCCCCGTATTGCCTTCTGTGTCCTCTCCCCGCTTTTCCCCGGTTTCCCTCTGTGCCACCTTTCCCGCCGCTGCGTCCCTGCGGCCCCGCCCCCGCTGTTCCCATTTGCCGACCCACTCCCGCCTCCCAGCTGCTCCTCCTTCCCACAGCCCCTCATATGGAGGCCGCGCGGTGGTGCAGGGAGTGGCCTTTGACCCTCTCCTCAGGTAGGTCGCCCCCCAGCCGCCACACGGTCCTCCTTTGATGCTGCCCCCGCTGTCGACTTGCCCCTGCCGCTGCCTGGTGCTGCGCGAGTCTCCTCTGGTCTTGCCCCTCATTTTTTCACTGTTGCCTTGGAGTTTGTTTTTGTATTTTGTAATCCCCATTTAACTTCTGCTGTGCCCTTTGTACCCCCTTTTTTGCCTTCTGTGCCCCCTTTCCCACGTATTGCCTTCTGTGTCCTCTCCCTGCTTTTCCCCGGTTTCCCTCTGTGCCACCTTTCCCGCCGCTGCGTCCCTGCGACCCCGCCCCCGCTGTTCCCATTCGCCGCCCCACTCCCGTCTCCCAGCTGCTCCTCCCTCCCATGCCTCTCATATGGAGGCCGCGCGGCGGTGAAGGGATTCGACCTTTGACCCTGTCCTCAGGTAGGTCGCCCCCCAGCCACCACACAGTCCTCCTGTGACACTGCCCCCGCTGTCGCCTTGTCCCTGCCGCTGCCTGGTGCTGCGTGAGTCTCCTCTGGTCTTGCCCCTCGTTTTTTCACTGTTGCCCTGGAGTTTGTTTTTGCATTTTGTAATCCCCATTTCACTTCTGCTGTGCCCTTTGTCCCCCCTTTTTGCCTTCTGTGCCCCCTTTCCCCCGTATTGCCTTCTGTGTCCTCTCCCCGGTTTTCCCCAGTTTCCCTCTGTGCCACCTTTCCCGCCGCTGTGTCCCTGCGGCCCCGCCCGCTGTTCCCATTTATCGCCCCACTCCTGCCTCCCAGCTGCTCCTCCCTCCCACAGCCTCTCATATGGAGGCCGCGCGGCGGTGAAGGGATTCGACCTTTGACCCTGTCCTCAGGTAGGTGGCCCCCAGCCACCACACGGTCCTCCTGTAACGCTGCCCCCACTGTTGCCTTGTCCCTGCCGCTGCCTGGTGCTGCGTGAGTCTCCTCTGGTCTTGCCCCTCGTTTTTTCACTGTTGCCCTGGAGTTTGTTTTTGCATTTTGTAATCCCCATTTCACTTCTGCTGTGCCCTTTGTCCCCCCTTTTTGCCTTCTGCGCCCCCTTTCCCCTGTATTGCCTTCTGTGTCCTCTCCCCGGTTTTCCCCAGTTTCCCTCTGTGCCACCTTTCCCGCCGCTGCGTCCCTGCGGCCCGCCCACTGCTGTTCCCATTTATCGCCCCACTCCTGCCTCCCAGCTGCTCCTCCCTCCCACAGCCCCTCATATGGAAGCCGCACAGCGGCCGCTAAGCGGGCGCGCCGATGGTGCGCCAAAGGCAAACCCGTCTGCGCCTGTCTGCGCCTGGACTGCGCCTAGCGCCAGAACCCCTGGCCCCCGCAGGAGCCAGGTCTCACGACTGAGATACGACACCGCCACCCTCAACGCACTCAACACCGGACGCTCACCCACCTGCTACCGAGCCACTCTGAAATGAACTCACGGACCCTTTGCCTGCCAAACCTGCAAATTCACATGCCTCCGAACCTGCACCCTGCACACTGAACAAAGCAACAACAACAACAACAAACTCAAGTTCATCCTCCTCAACGCCCGCTCCGTCCACAAACATTCCATCAAACTCTGGGACCTCATCGATACTACAGCACCTGACGTTGCCTTCCTCACGGAAACCTGGATGAACGCCTCCTCGGCCCCCGACATCGCCGTAGCCATCCCGGCCGGCTACAAAATCACCCGAAGGACCGATTCAACCAAAACGAAGGAGGATACACCATCATCTACAGGAATACCATCAGCATCACAACCAACGCCGAAGACGCAATCTCCGCCGCCGAACACCTACACTTCCAGATCCACACCAACCCCAAGACCACATTTAGAGGAACCCTCATCTACAGACCCCCGGGCCTGCGCACACAATTCAGCGAAACCTTCACCGACTTCATCAGCCCGCACACCCTAGCATCACCCAAATACATCCTCCTAGGGGACCTGAACTTCCACCTGGAGAACAGCAACAACAGCAACACCACCACCCTGCTCAACAACCTCGCCAACCTCGGACTCAAGCAACTGGTGAACACCCCCACCCACTACGCCGGCCACACGCTCAACCCCATTTTCTCCGCTAGCAATCACGTCTCCTTCAGCCACACCACCGGACTACACTGGACAGACCACAGCTGCATCCACTTCACTTTCAAGAAGACTACATCCCACCACCCCAAGCAACAGATCCCCCGCTGATGCTGGAGCAAAGTCACCACAGACCAGCTAACCACATCGCTGAGCCTGAACCCATCAGTCGACACCCCTGACACCAACAACGCAGCCAAGAACCTGGCACAATGGATCACCAACTGCGCCGACAACCTCGCTCCTCTCAAGAACCCCCCAGGCAAGACCAGCAACATGAAAACCACGTGGTTCACTGACGCCCTCAAAGCCTCAAAGAAATACTAACGAACCCTCGAAAAAACCTGGCGCCATGAATGGACAACAGAAAACATGACAGCCCTCAAGAACGCCAGTTGCGAACACCACCAGCTGATCCGCACCACCAAAAGGACATCGTTCAAAGACCGGCTGGACAACAACACCCATAACTCTTCAACATCGTAAAAGAACTCTCCAACCACAGTGACAGCAACAACGACATTGCACCGTCGCAAGACCTCTGCAACTCCCTCGCCACGTTCTTCTACCGCAAGATCACAGACATACACGACATCTTCAGCACCCAAACCCCGACTCCAGCCACCAAACCAACAATCACACCCACCACCCTCAGCGCCTGGACCCCCGTCAGCACTGAAGACACCACCCACGTCATGAACACCATCCACTCTGGCTCTCCATCTGACCCTGCCCTCACCACATCTTCAACAAAGCCGACACCATCATCGCACGACACCTCCGGATCATCATAAACAACTCCTTCGCATCAGCCACCTTCCCAGAAAGCTGGAAGCACACAGAGATCAACGCCGTACTGAAGAAACCCTCAGCCGACCCTAAAGACCTCAAGAACTTTTGCCCCATCTCTCTCCTTCCCTTCCCCGCTAAAGTCATCGAGAAGACCGTCAACAAACAACTGACTGCATTCCTCGAAGCAAATAACTCGCTCGACCCATCCCAGTCCAGATTCCGAGCCAACCATTCCGAGCCAACCATAGCACCGAGACCGCTTTCAGCGCAGCCACCGACAACATCAGGACCCTGATAGACAACGGAGATACAACCGCTCTCATCCTCCTAGACCTCTCGGCCACCTTCGATACCGTCTGCCACCGCACCCTAATAACTCGCCTCCACAACACTGGGATCCAATTAAAAGCCCTGGACTGGATCACCTCATTCCTCTCCGACAGAACCCAGAGAGTCCGCCTCCCCCCCTTCCGCTCCACGGCCACCAAGATCATCTGCGGCGTACGCCAAGGCTCCTCGCTCAGTCCAACCCTCTTCAATATCTACCTGAGCCCCCTTACCGCCATCGCTTGCAATCACAACCTCAATATCATCTCCTACACCGACGACACCCAGCTGATACTCTCCCTCACCAAAGACCCAGCCACCACCAAAACCAACCTCCAGGAAGGAATGAAAGACGTCGCGGAATGGATGAAGCTCAGCCGTCTGAAACTCAACTCAGACAAGACGGAGGTCCCCATCCTCGGACAATCCCTATCTGCCTGGGATGACTCCTGGTGGCCACGGCGCTGGGCACCGCACCAACACCCACGGACCACACTCGCAACCTGGGATTCATCCTGGACTCCTCCCTCACGATGACCAAACAAGTCAACGCCATCTCATTGTCATGCTTCAACACCCTGCGCATGCTCCGAAATATCTTCCGGTGAATCCCCACCGAAACCAGAAAGGCAGTCACCCAGGCCCTCGTCACCAGCCGACTGGACTACGGGAACGCACGACTCATCCTCGACATCCCTCGCCGCAGCCACATAACACCCCACCTGGGAAACCTGCACTGGCTCCCTGTCAGCAAGAGGATCCCGTTCAGGCTCCTCACCCACGCAAACAAAGCGCTCCACGACATGGGCCCCGAATACCTCAACAACCGCCTCTCATTCTACACTCCCACCCGCCAGCCTCGCCATCGTCCCACGGATCCACAGAACCACAACCGGAGGAAGATCGTTCTCCTACCTGGCCGCCAAGACATGGAACTCCCTCCCGCACACCTAGACTGACCCAGGACCACCTCACCTTCAGGAAGCACCTCAAGACCTGGCTATTCGAGCAGTAACAGCACCCCCCTCCCTTCAGCGCCTTGAGACCCTCACGGATGAGTAGCGCGCTCTATAAATGTATAGGTTGATTGATTGATTGATCCTAGAGAATAGCGAAGGAAAGGATATACGTACATTCACCATAAACTGTGCATTTCCCGAACTGGTGCAATGGGATTGGGACAAAGAAGTCCAACGTGTGCACAGATTCCCGTTCTCAATGCCCAAGCACCCTCGCAATGATCAAGCATTCCCAAGAGTCATCATAGTATTTTTTGGCAACTTCCTACTGCGACAGGCTGTACACGACCTTGCCAGGCCTAATAAAAGACGGAATTGGGAAAGCTTTTCAGTGTTTACTAAATCGAATTTTGCACATGCCTCTGTGCAGAGAGACGATGGACACTCCGACAGCTGATTACACCCTTCCAGAAAGCCAGGGCTGTCGCTTTTCTTCAGAACCCCGCCAAACTGAAAGTGATCTCACAGGGTCGAACCCTGTTTTTTACCTCAGAGATACAAGCAGAACAGACCCTGAAGGAAATTATCGCAGGGAAAAATGGGGCCTCTGGGAGTAACCAATGTGTGTTTTTTGATATGATGGACTGTTGTGTTATGTAATGTTATGTTATGTTAAAATGAATTTATCAAGCGCACTTACACCATAGGTTTCTTGGCGCTATTCGTACACTAGCAGCTGCGGGGATCCAATTTATCAAGATTGCACAAAAAGACAGGTTTTCAGTGCCTTTCTGAAGCCCAGGAGACTATCACAGTTCCTGACTGAAAGTGGAAGTGAATTCCAGAGCCTGGGGGCTAAGTAGGCAAATCTACGCCCGACTTGTCGTTTTAATTTAATTGATGGAGGGGACAAAAGATGAAGATGGGCAGAGCGCAGATTACGTGTGGGAACATGTCTGGTGATTAGGCTGCTAATTAATTTGGGGCTTGTGCAGCACAAAGCCTTAAAGACGATACATCCCGACTTGAAAGCGGTACGTTGCGCCATAGGTAACCAATGTAGGTTGCGCAGTAGCATCCTGGCAGACTGCCATCTCGGCTGTCTGTAAATCAGTCTCGCCGCCTGTTTTTGAATTATTTGAAGGCGCCTAAGCAGGCCCAAAGGAAGGCCAGTGTACAGAGAGTTGGAAAATCAAGGCGAGAGAGCACCAGCGCATCACCACCTGGATCAGAGCTTGATGAGACAGCAGGTAAGCGATCTTTCTTATTTTGCGTAACTGGAAAAAAGAGGATGAGACCACAGTGCCCACATGTCCCCTCAAAGAGAGATCAGAATCTATGGTCACCCCGAGACTTTACACCGATGAGGACGGGACAGGAGGAGGGCCTAATTCGCCCGGCCAAAAATGAGGTCCCCAACGAGTGGAGCTCTTCCCAGGCAACACCAATTCGGTTTTCCCGGGATTGAGCTTCAGTTGGTTCTGGTCCATCCAACTTTGGATATGCAGCATTGTAGCTTGAAATTCAGCCGCTGTATTTTGGGAGTCCAACTTGAAAACTAGCTGAAGATCGTCAGCATAGTTAAATACAGTGATTTTCCTGGCATTAAGTGAATGAATCAGGGGGTGAATATACAAATTGAACAATAGTGGAGACAGGGATGAACCCTGAGGGACTCCGCAAGAGGTAGTCAGGGTTGGATCCGTGTAGCTCCCGAGACGCACTGCCTGGGTTCTACCCGTTAAAAAAGATTTTATCCACCCATATGCAGTACCCCGGATCCCCGCTTGTTCGACACGGTGCAGTAAGATATTATGGTCCACCGTGTCGAACGCGGCCAACAGATCTAAAAGCACAAGTGACTGCGGGGTCCCCTTGTCAGCATTAGCCCTCAGAGTGTCCATCACTGCCAGGATTACCGACTCTGTGGAGTGAGCAGGCCGGAAACCGGCTTGATTTGGTTCCAGATAGTTAGAGTTTTCTATAAAATTAGAGAGGTACCTGGCCACGTGGGCCTCCAGTATTTTTGAAAGATAGGGGAGAAGCGAGATTGGGTGGTAGTTAGAGGAGACAGAGGGATCCGCTCCTGATTTCTTGAGCAGGGGGACTAAAACAGCACTTTTAAGAGCAGTGGGTACTTCCCCTTTGCTCAGAGATTCATTGAGAAAAGGAAGGAGGCTGTGCGGTAGGGCTGAGAATATATCTCTCAGGATAGAGGAGGGACAGCAGTCTTTGGGAGAGACCGACTTGACTCTGGACATTAGTTCAAATAAGGTATCAGGAGCAAAATTCATGAATTGATCCATATTAGATGAATTATCAGGGTTAACCTCTGGGGGTTCCACCTGCACTACAAAGGGGATACTTGCCCTGATAGTTTCGAAAGAAGAAACTGTTCAATGCGTTACACCGCTCTTGAGTGGGGGCCAAGCAAGTTAAATTCTGTCATCACTACTAAGGTTGTTTACAATCCTAAAGATTTCTTTGGGTTTATTAGGGGCAGCAAGCACTTTTGTGGAGAAGTATAGGGTCTTAGCAGCCACTAAGGCTTTCTTATAGGCCCTGTGAGCTGACAGATAAGACTGTCTGTCCTCACTGGCATAGCTATGCCTCCACTTCCTTTCAAACTGACGCAGAAGTAACTTTTGTGATTTAAGATCGGTGGTAAACCATTTGTGGGCTTCAGCCTGTCTAGCCCGGGAGAATTTAGTAAGTGGGGCATGGATGTCACTGGCCGCCAATAACCAGTTAGAGATGCCTTTTTCCATTGAGTCGACTTTAGCATTCGCATCGACAGGGGGAAGGGAACTGACCAGAGTGGCCATGAATTCCTGAGTGTTGAGTGTTCTCCATTTTCAGGTCATGCCTCCCAATGCCTTCAGAGGTTTAACCCTTCCTTTCAAGGTAGCTGTGAATTCAATTAGATGGTGGTCCGACCAAATACATGGAGAAATAAGAGGTGGTGACAGATCTATGTTTTGTGACCACATTTGGTCCAGGATGTGGCCTTTTATGTGTGTGGGAGCTGAAATATGTTAGACCTGGTTAATGTTAAAAAGCAATTTGGTCAGTTCTGCCGACTGGGCCCCCCCCCCCCCCTTCGTCATTGTGGTAGTATTTAGATAACTCTATATGATTTAACTATGAGCACATCATGTTTTTTTGTTGTTTTTGTTGCTTTTTTTCTCTGTCACTCCAGCAGGGAAGAGGGGAAGTTGGGTAAATAACCAGGGCAAGACATGTGTTTCTTCTCTGTGTTTCATGGTCATGGGGGAAGGCGGTTGTGGAGAGTGGGTGAGGTTGGTTAGACGCTATCACACAGGCTCAGGATTGAGCCTGGAGGGTTTGATAATGGTGGGGGGGTGGAGGGAGGGCACAACCAAGGAGTTTTTCAAACACAAGATATATTCAAAAGGTGCAAGGTGGGAGGAGCGTGTCGGAAAGAGAAGCAAAATAAATCAAAAAACACTATTATAGTAAAGGATCGATGGGCTAAACAAATACTCACGTGGCTAGGCTAAAAATTGTCTCGATTAATATATGTGGCCTTAATGATGTAAGGAAAAGACAGAAATTAGCGGTAGGATTACAGATGACGGAGGCCAACATTATATGTCTACAAGAGACTAACATCGAGTGGTTGCAACAATATTTGCTTAAAAGACTTGGGTATCAGCTCATCACGGCTTTGACACAGGGGGCACAAACAAAGGGAGTGGTCATCTTGGCAAAAGGGGAGGGGACTTACACGGTTATTAGCTGATAAATTTGGACGATGGGCAATTACTGAATGCCACTATAATAATGGGGAAAGCCAGGTGACATTATATACCATCTATGGCAATGTTAGTGACGATCCAGGTGTGTTGGTTGGCGTTGCCAATGAACTGGCACATTGGCCCCCATCTCTGATTGTATGTGGGGATCTTAACTTACACTTGCCAGGTAATTGGTCTCTGGGCCTAGATTTCAAATACCAAGGCAGGAATCCAAAAGTTTTCCAGGCACTAAAAGATTTGTGTTTGTTACATGGACTGATTGATGGGTGGCAACTGAAACATTCTGGGGATCCGCGATTCGCGTATTTTTCTCACCCGCACTCGCGACATGCACAGTTAGACTATGTGCTCATATCTAATGCCCTGAGATCTACTTGTGTAATAGAAAAACTACCAAGGGTCCTATCGGACCATAATCCATTAGAGTTGAGTTTAGCATGTGGAGTAAATAAATCCATGGTAAGGACATGGACATTTGAAAGAGCGCTATTGAGGAATGAGAAATACTGCCAACACATGAGAAATTGGATCCCGGGCTTTCTGGTGGATAACCTGGTTAGTGCCGCAATTGATGGGATTTGGGACACACTAAAGGCAGGTATCAGAGGGGAACCTATGCAAATTTCTTTTAACGCTAATAAAGAGGGCAAACAAAAGAAGCGTTCAAGAGGGTCTCCTGGAAATTTCTGTGAGCAGCCATGTTGCACAATCGAATCAGTGAAGGATTCATAAAAGCCATCCAAATGCTATACGTTGATCCAGGTGCTAGCGTATAGCTCACCGGGGTTTTATCTGAAAGATTCACCATCACTAGGGGGACGAGGTAGGGGTGCCCATGCTCTCCTCTTCTATTTGCAATCTATATCAACCCATTCATCCGCAGGTTGGAAAAAAATATGCTAATACCTCCCATCCGGGCATGTAATCACAATACAAAAACTCTAGTGTATGCGGACGAAATCGCTCTTGTTACCGGCAATCCCATCAGGGCCATAAACGTGATAGCAGAGGAGGCATTGAGGTTTGGAGTAGTCTCTGGGTTTAAAATGAACTCAGGCAAAGCTCAGATTGTGCTTAATGACAAAATCAGGATGAGGAATGCAAGAGTTACCGATAAAGCCACATACCTGGGGGTTAGCATAATGGCCAAAATAGAAAACATAGTTAGTAATAATGTTGAACCACTGATCCAACGCACAAAAAAAGAACTGGTCCAACTGAACAATCTTCATTTAACTATAGGTGGGACATGTAATGTAGTCAAAATGCTTTTTCTACCTATAATTTTATATTTTTTTAGGTCAATATGTTTGGAATTTTCTCCACAGCTATTCAAAACTATTGAGTCTATGTTCTCAAGGTTTAAATGGGGATATAAGAAACCTCGTTGGGCCCTCAAATGGATCACTCTACCAAAAGAAAGAGGGGGGTTGGCAATGCCCAACTTTAAGCTATATATAATTGGGCTACCATATTAAGATACTGCACAGCACTCATCTCTATAGAACCTAAAGGCTGTCATATACCTACCCCACAAGAACTTATCCTGGGGGAGGGTTGTGAAGGATGCCTCTAGCGACATTTTAATGATAGCTAATTCAAAAAAGTCAAATTTAAGACCATCTCTGGTATATACAAGGTGTGGGGGAATGTTCAGAAATCACTGAGACTTGGCCGTTATTCTCACTATACCCCTGTGGGCAATAATGATGATCTCCCAGAGATCTTCTGTGATAATTTTATGAACAGGTTGATCCTGGCAGGAATGGTCCAGCTCGGCTGTTGTTATTTATTGACCGGGTTAAAAACCTTTGATGAATTACGTATTGAGTACTGTATTAGCCATAGGGATTTTTTTAAATTTCTTCAAGTAAGAGATTTTCTCTCAAAAAAGGGGGGAGGTCGGGTAAAATTTCAATCAAGCCAAATGATAGAGAATTTCTGCAAAAAATCTACCCTAAAGATTGGGGAGATATATGAGACTGATCTCTTTATTGCCAGATGAGATGGATAAACAGATGGCCATCTGGCAGGTTAAGGTAGGAGTATCACCCCAAATACCCCTTCACCCCAATGAACTATCTCAGCCTTGCCTGATGTCAACAAAACTACAAGCTCAATTTTATAAAACTTTTTTCTCATTATACTATACACTGCATAAAATAGCAAAATGGGGGACCGGAAAGGGAACTACATGTCCTCTCTGCACATTGTTCGAGGCCGATATTGTTCACATGTTTACCTCTGGCAATGTATCGGCAAATCTGATAGCAGAAATATCCAGCTTCTTAACTGAAATATGTCAAATAAAGGTGAGTATCACAACGGAAGAGATCATATTAGGCTTAGCAAATGATAGTCGGCCGAATTATATGCAAGGACTGATCTTTGTGGCAATGGCCGTTTTACGGCTATGCATAGCCTCATCATGGTTGGATCCGAACCTGCAGGCTTTTCTACAATGGAGGGCTAGGGTGCTCACTATATGTAGACTTGAAGTGGCCATATATATAAACAAAGGTCATAACAAACGCAAAAGAGGTATGATGATCTGGGACCCACTGCTACAATGGATACAAAGGCACACCTAGGATCAATTGATGTCCCTTATAGATACCCGGGTATATATTGAGAAATAGCAATGAAATAAGAATTGTGTTTATTTTTGATAAACTGTAATGTGTATATGTCAGAAAATCACTCTACACCTTTGTACTTAACGGATTACTCTGTCGAACTATGTATTCAAACTTGTGTCATGTTTTGTTCGGACATGGATCATGGTCGCAAGGGGGGGATATTTGTGTAAATTGGAAAAAGGCTAATAAAGATATTTTTAAAAAAAGAGATCTTAAAGGAGAGAAGGGGAGAGGAGCAGATAATGACCAGACATATGAGTTAGGTACGTGAACGTCGTGGGTGCAGCCTGGGAGGAGATTGCATCTGAGGAGACTCAGAAGGAGGAATGGGCAGAGAGGCATAAGCTAGCCTTGCACGTCATGTTTTTGGCAAGGCAGATCACATTCCTCTGTGGTCTTGTAAAGGAGGATTAAATAAACACAAGAGGGACCCTGAGAAAGCTAATCCAAAGGGAACATCCCACCAGGGGAAGATATGTACTAAGTAACATGTAAAGGATGCCCCCAACTAACAATAAAAATAGGACAAAAGTTCCAAGATATAGAAAAATTCCACCCACAGAACAGCTCAATTAGATTTCATTATTTATTTTCCATTATTAAAAATGTTATCATTCTATTTTTTGGGAAAATAGAAAAGTTATAAAATAGAACACATTCATGAATTAATTTAGTAAAAATACAAAGAACATATCACAATGATCTAATCTCGTCTGGATAACACATAAAAATTCATGAAACATGCAAAGAAGAGACAACGAAGAGACAGCCCATGATTTACAAAATTCAAAAAAATCTACAAATAAAGGTTCACACTATATGAGTCCAGCAGACAAGACGCAGTTACAAAGAAAATAACCAAATAATCCAAAATACATTAGAAAATAGAAAAAAACATCAGACATTACAAGCAACGAGGAACTAGACACTTCACAACTGTAGCATACAAGGGAGAAAAGCGCAGTTGCGCGTTTCGGACAGTACCAAAGACGTATATGTAAATTCCTTCATCAGGGCGCACATGTTATGCTTCATAATTCATTTGTGAAGGAGGGGCCTTTTCAAGGAGCAGCCACACTCTGTCAGACATAGAGAGGGAGAGAGAGACAGATGAACAGACCAGGGCAGAGAGAGTAGCTGATGGAACAGGTTTAGATTTAGATGCTAAAACTCTAAGTTTATGCTTTGACTAATTAACTAGTTTTTAAAAGATGTATTTGTCTTATGCATTTATTTCTCTTCATGGGAGATTTTTGCCAATTAATAATTATTGATTAGCCTTGCAAAACTCACTCTTGAATTGTATTTTCCTGAACTCTTTAAATCATTTTGACTGACATTTGATGCCTCATTCCCTTCCTGTATGGAATGCCTTGTATTCAATTTGTAATGTGTTCTGTATTGATTCTATTTCTCCTATTTTCAATTTTGTAACCTGATTGATATTTGACTAATGAATAAAGGGTCACTGAACCTTAACCTTAACTAGAAAATAAAACCCTTTAAAATACTCACAGTTCTCTTTATTGGCTTAAATATTAATTACATTTAGATTTTTCATGTTTATGTAAAGTCTCCTGGAATTGATACCAGGTGGCAAAGGCCCATCACCTTTAAAGCGGTAAACTAGAGGTAAAGGATGTTTTGCATTGAGAAAATACTGTGAAATTACAGCTGGACTCCCCTAAGGCGGAGGGGCGTCATACCACAGGAATATTAAAATGATGATAACACTACGTTATTGTCCTTTTATTTTTCAGAAGGCTCTGAATGTGTAGGGCAGGGCTGCCTACAGAACAGGAGAAGAAGTGGTGAGCTCTTTCTAAGTGCACAACAGCCGGCCAAACAGTCATGCGCACTTAGCATGTTCTGCACCAGACGGTAATGCACAGCCTGGGTGGAGAGCATGCAGAGGCTCCAACTTCCTCTCTGATAGCTAAACCATGGTGCTCAGACCAATCACGACTCTGCTGTTATGCTGGTGATAGCAGGGTCGTGATTGGCTAGGGGAGTCTGTTCCTGCTGGAAAGAAGAGGACAGAGGAGAAGCAGTGGCTGGCAGGGCAGGTAAGTGAATTAAAACAATTTCTTAAACTCCACCCGCCACCCCCTGCCTCTCCACCCTACCCCGTAACAGCCGCTGGTGACCCTGTAAGTCATTACTACAGCAGTGCCAATGCATGTTCCATTTTTTTTTAGCAATATAAAATAATTGAGAGCACATAACAATAATCCTCACCTTAGGAATACAGTAACCCCGAAAGGTGATGTCTTGCGTCACCTGGTGTGGGAGGTTCATTGGAAGAATGTCAGCAAATCTCTGCATTTCATGGATCACAGCATCTGTATAGGGCATTTGGCTCCTGTCTTCATAGACCGCTGAGCGGTTTGGGCCAATCACACGGTCAATCTCCTCATGAACCTTTGCTGGAGGATGAAGATGGAAGTAAAAAAATTTTTTTTTTAAATAAGGAAAAATTTAACGGATCTTAACTAACAAGTGCAATTAGGATACGATTAATTGAGAAAATTGTCAGTAAATCTGTGTTAAAGACATTTCACTTTGGTAGTACTTTAGCCTCAAAGATGGGGAAATGCTACAAACAAAGACCACACCTTTTTAAACAAGTACTGGCAAAGTTGGCAGGTTTGGCTCTAGTTCAATGCAAGTATAAAGGGGCACACACTGTAAGGGTACACTTACAGCACGCACATGCACGCATCTGCACAAACCCATTTTCACAAAGTCCAAAGATGTGAAGGCAATTATGCATACAGATACAAATGGAGCGGTGAATGCAAACAGTCTAACAGTCATACCTAACCTTTTAGAAAGGCATCACATAAACAAAGCATTAAAGGAGTGCACAATGGAGAGCTCAAGGTTGCACAAGCGAGTGAGGCACATAGAAATGTGAAACACAGTGGCAGCCGGTAATTTTAGGAGGGAGGGGCACATGGGACACAAGCACACATTCAAATACACACTCACAGCCATGCATTCACACACACGCACACACACACACAAACAAATCCATTCACAACGCTCATTACCAAACATTCATACATACACAAAAGCATGCTCCAAGCATTAATTTAAAAAAACATACACTTAGCTGCAGCACTGCCTCTGAGGTCTCCTGGCTGCCTTTCATCATTGGTGGCTGACCTTAGGGAAGGCAGCAGTCCCAGCATCATCACAGAGTAGGATGGGGTGAGTGAGACTGTTGACTTCACCCCGCTCTGTGATGAAGTGTCACTGATTGGCACTCAACCCTGGGCGCTTCAGGGCTTAAAACGGAGTGCCCAGGTGTGAGGCAATCAGTGATGCTACCCCTTGTCACTGAGGGGAGGGCATCAGGGTGCTTTGCTGAGGAGGTCATGCCCACAGGAATGTGTCTTCCTCAGCATAGCAAAGTTCCGCTAAGGCAGTCAGAAGCCTGCTCATTTAGCTCATGTCTGGCTCCTAGCTGCCTGACCTGAAAATGAAAAGTGTCTGTCAGCCTGATCTTTGTTCAGCCTGACAGACAATTTTCTGTGGGGCAAAATGTGGGGGGGGGGCGTGGCCCCTCAGCCCCAATGGACCAGCCATGGGCTGGTAGAACAGAGGGGAATAGTGTAATGTGCAATGGTGGACTGCATTTTTTTGGCCTCAGGAGATCCCAGGTTGATGCATCAAAAGGGGTCAGGCACTAGTAGATGTAACTCTCAACCACGTGCAACATTGGAGCACTGGGTAATTTGTTTTTAGGCGACCCTGGTGTAGTGCTTCAGGAGAGCACTTAAAGCTGCATAGTTCACTGCAACAGGTCTGTGCCCATTATGCAAAAATATTAGGATGACAAGCAGTTGGAGATTGTAAAACAGGCACACGGTAATATACTTTAAGGAGACATATCATTTTGATGATAATATATGTAGTGCTTGTAACAATGCCATCTACTTAAAGTGCATGCAGACACGTCGGTGGTGGTAAAACTGTGAGACACTGGTACAAGCAGACATTTGCTTAGAAGAAGGTGTTTTGCTGCTTGTTTTGGTGGGAGAGATCTTTTATTGTTTGAGCCTGATATTGGCACTGTTGTACCAGTTACTGTTGTAATTGCTGTGGCAGTGTGTACTTATGTCACTTAGGAGCAGTGGCGGCTCCTCTATAGGGGCGTTTGGGTGCCGCCCCCCTGCTTTCTCGCCGTGTGAGAAGGCAGAAACATAAATGGTAATAACTACCATTTGTTTCTGCCTTCTCGCACGGCGAGAAAGGAGGTTCTTGGTTGGGGTGGGCAGTCCTGCTCAAGGGTAGGGGGTAGTGGCTTGCTCACTGTTGTTCATACTGACTGTTTGGACAGCCTGAGGCCCCCAAACAGTCAGTATGAACAACAGTGGGAAAGCCACTCCCCCCTGCCCTCGAGCAACACCGCCCACTCTCCCTGTTCTCTATGTATACTGCAGCATACATAGAGAAAATGACCCGGGTGGGGCGCGGCCTCAGCAATCACAACGCTGCCATTGTAGCATTGTGATTGGTGGAGGGGATGGGGGCTACCTTTCTGATGACGAGCGCTGCAGCCAGGAATTCAAAACGCAGGACGGCAGGAATCGGGAGTCTTGGGACGGTAAGTTTTACTTTTATTTCATATATATTTTTCCACTAAAACCCTCCCGCCTCCCCCCTGCATCGCCTCTGCAGCGCGACGACCCCATTTCCACCCCCCCACCCGCCCGTACTGCCGGCCGCGACTGGAAATATGGTGTATTCAGCTCATTATCTTCTACTGTTAATATAGGTATGCACTATACAGAAACATTTGCTGTGCCTTTCTTTTGTAGGTGCCCTTCTTTTCGCTTTGCTTGGTTTATGCATAAATTTGCGTTGCTATGTTCATGTAAGGTTGACATTGTCTCGAAAGCTGAAGTAAAGCTAGGAATTACGTTTATGGTTTTTAGTCCCTTCTTTAAAACTCAATAAGTTGAAAAATAGGGATGATTGTCAGTGTGGCATGACGCTGGCTGTCTAGTCTCGGGAGAGTCCGTGGATTTTCTGTATGGCTTCTTGTACTGGGTCAGTCATGAAAAAAATGGTTAGGAGCACACCCTTCTTATGTTTTTTCTTTGACCGAGAAGGCTCACATTTCAGTAATGGTCAGAAATGTGGAGCCCTTTACTTTCAGCAGAGAGGACATTTCTCCATTATCAGCTAAAACTTTCCATTCACAGAATTGCATCAGAAAAAGGTTTTGTGATTGGTAATCTGTGTTAATTCTGTTCCTTTTGATGCGTGCTTAAGTCTATTGTTGGACCTAGCGGGGTATCTTGAATTCAATTCCATGGCTTACATTTAGCGCAGCCTCCCACCGAGTGGCTGCACATGGTCTTTTATCAGCGTTCACCCCACCAGTGGTCAGCATACAGTATTATCGGGAATTCGACCTTTGACCTACCATGAATGATGTGCGAGTGCCCGGTATAAGACGTATTTACAACAAGGGGTGGTGAGGGACAGAGTCTCTGAATTAAGCAGAAAGCTCTCGCCCAGTCAAGAGATCAGGGCTAGATCCAACACCGTTTTTTAGCTCACTGCACCATCCCAGTTTCAGAACCTGGCTGTATGCAAATTAGTCTGTTCCTGTCCCAGTGCATGATGGGAACAGGGCAAACCAAACTACAAAAGCCAATTCTTACACTGGGAAGGAAACAAGCTCCCGGGGACCGGTTTCTGGCATTACAGCCGTCTTCGGCCCGGTTTGCTTGAATCCTGATGGTGCAATGAGCAAGGGTCTCACATCTGAGAATACCCTTCCACGCTTAGGGTGGACAAAAATATTTACAACAAGGGGTGGTGAGGGACAGAGTCTCTGAATTAAGCAGAAAGCTCTCACCCAGTCAAGAGATCAGGGCTAGATCCAACACCGTTTTTTAGCTCACTGCACCATCCCAGTTTCAGAACCTGGCTGTATGCAAATTAGTCTGTTCCTGTCCCAGTGCATGATGGGAACAGGGCAAACCAAACTACAAAAGCCAATTCTTACACTGGGAAGGAAACAAGCTCCCGGGGACCGGTTTCTGGCATTACAGCCGTCTTCGGCCCGGTTTGCTTGAATCCTGATGGTGCAATGAGCAAGGGTCTCACATCTGAGAATACCCTTCCACACTTAGGGTGGACAAAAATATTTACAACAAGGGGTGGTGAGGGACAGAGTCTCTGAATTAAGCAGAAAGCTCTCACCCAGTCAAGAGATCAGGGCTAGATCCAACACTGTTTTTTAGCTCACTGCACCATCCCAGTTTCAGAACCTGGCTGTATGCAAATTAGTCTGTTCCTGTCCCAGTGCATGATGGGAACAGGGCAAACCAAACTACAAAAGCCAATTCTTACACTGGGAAGGAAACAAGCTCCCGGGGACCGGTTTCTGGCATTACAGCCGTCTTCGGCCCGGTTTGCTTGAATCCTGATGGTGCAATGAGCAAGGGTCTCACATCTGAGAATACCCTTCCACGCTTAGGGTGGACAAAAATATTTACAACAAGGGGTGGTGAGGGACAGAGTCTCTGAATTAAGCAGAAAGCTCTCACCCAGTCAAGAGATCAGGGCTAGATCCAACACCGTTTTTTAGCTCACTGCACCATCCCAGTTTCAGAACCTGGCTGTATGCAAATTAGTCTGTTCCTGTCCCAGTGCATGATGGGAACAGGGCAAACCAAACTACAAAAGCCAATTCTTACACTGGGAAGGAAACATGCTCCCGGGGACCGGTTTCTGGCATTACAGCCGTCTTCGGCCCGGTTTGCTTGAATCCTGATGGTGCAATGAGCAAGGGTCTCACATCTGAGAATACCCTTCCACGCTTAGGGTGGACAAAAATATTTACAACAAGGGGTGGTGAGGGACAGAGTCTCTGAATTAAGCAGAAAGCTCTCACCCAGTCAAGAGATCAGGGCTAGATCCAACACCGTTTTTTAGCTCACTGCACCATCCCAGTTTCAGAACCTGAAGAGAGGACATTTCTCCATTATCAGCTAAAACTTTCCATTCATAGAATTGCATCAGAAAAAGGTTTTGTGATTGGTAATCTGTGTTAATTCTGTTCCTTTTGATGCGTGCTTAAGTCTATTGTTGGACCTAGCGAGGTATCTCTCTTGAATTCAATTCCATGGCTTACATTTAGCGCAGCCTCCCACCGAGTGGCTGCACATGGTCTTTTATCAGCGTTCACCCCACCAGTGGTCAGCATACAGTATTATCGGGAATTCGACCTTTGACCTACCATGAATGATGTGCGAGTGCCCGGTATAAGACGTGCCACAAGCCCTCTGTACTCTATAGTTGAATTTATACAGAGCTTCATAACAGTGTTTCTACATAGCATGTTTTAGGAGTATAATATTGCCTTGTTGGTTTGTACGCTATATGTATTGCATGCAATTTCTGTTTTCTTTATGCTAAATCTGGTTGCATAATTTTCTCACAGACAAGACTTGGCTCGAGATACAAATGTCTCGGCGAAAATGCACCCCATTCCGTTTATGGAAGAAAGTGCGTGATTTATTTTTTCCCATTACTAATCTCTGTCCTGTGCCTATTGATCTCCCCTTCGAGCCTTTTTTCTTCTTCAACTATAAAACCCCTTCCCCTAATTTTCATACTCCGGGTGCCCCTACTGTCAGGCATGTTGCAATCACACCAAACTCCATAGAGGTATGTTTCCCTATATCTGTGTTCAGAGTGACTGATCCGCATTCATTTTCCCTTAATCACAATAAACAAATACACAATTGTAAAAATAAGAAACCACGAGTGCACACGAATTCCATCAAGAGTTATGCCATGATGCCTCTGAGAGTTTGCCTTTTATAATATTAAATTATACCAACTCCGACATTGAGCTGAGTGGCCACTGTGCTGATGATTTTAGAAACCTGGGTTTTTTACTCTTCTTCACTTGACCACAATAAATGTGAGACTGTGCATGTAACTTATCACTCCGTTGCTGAAACTGCATATGTGGGAAGTAAAAAGGGTTTCAACCCCAGTACACAAGAGCAGAGACCCATGAGATGTACCACTTGCAGGTCTAGTCTTGCAGCAGTTTGCAGCTGTGAGCAAAATCATAAAGGAAGACTAAATCCAATTAGAGAAATGGATAGACATCTTAACTGTCCTGCAACAGACATTAGGCCTTTTATACCTCATCTAGTTTATTTCAAGCTCCCTGTACTCTTTATTGATGTCATAACTAAACTTTCTCAATCACTATATTAACCTTCTTGCTTTCTAAAATTGATTGAAAATGCACCATCTACCCTCTCTTTTTCAAAATGTTCTTGGGGGAGGGGAAACCCCGAAGTCCATGTATGGTAAGCTGGCTACCGGGTACTTGTAAAGAACTTTTACGCCACTCCACTTTGAAATATCACCAGCCCCCAATGCTTAGGATTTGTAAGAAAGTTGAATTTTGCATTCTTCCAACTCCATTCTTGGCTTATATCTTTACACTTCATTTTTGCAATTCTAGGAGGCCATTTTGATGAGGGGCTCTAATTGCTCTGGTATGGTAATGAGGCCATCTTCTTAAAGCTCCTGCAGGCATGTGTGCATAATGGGTGCTTTAAAGTTGCACCAAAGACAAGCTTGTCTGACTGGAGCATGTACCCTAGAATGCTGCTCCTCGCCAATGACATTGAATGTTAAACTGCGGTTTAGGTTCTCTGCAGCGCAGCTATGCACCCTGGTGACAAATGCGGAAGCTCTCGATAATAACAAATTAAATAGGCTTTTAGCACACTTCACTAATCACGCAAGTACATGAAATAGGTGAAAAGGATTCCTTGAATCAGGAGAAAGTGGAGCCAGTCGTGAATTTAAAAATATAAAAATTGCAGGCATATGTCAGGGAACGCTGCTGAATGCCCGTTCAGTTGTTACTAATTGAGACATACGTGATTTAATAATAGAGTAATATTTCAATGTACATTTTATTACATAATTATGGTTAAAAGAAGACTGAATGTAAATAAATGACCAGCCGAGCTTATCGGATAACCAGTATCTCTCGAGAATAGAAGAGTGGAGTGGAGATAGCCATTAATGTAGTTTAGTAAGAAAATAACCAAAACAAGGAGCCAATTAGTCCAACTCGAGTGGATTTGACGACAGGGCTATACTACAGCTGCTACAAACGCAAATAAGATTTTAATAATGTATTCAAAACAGCCATACAAGTTGCTAAACCAATATATTATTCAGAGAGAGTCCTATCTTCACCCAGTCACTAAGGCTGATTCCAAAGTCAATAAAGAGTTAAAACAACCACTAGTTACAACCAGTAACTTGGAGGCCGCTCACTCTATAAAGAGGTGCGATCAGTTTGCAGACTTTTTTTAGCAGAAAATATGGATGATTGATGAGCAGTCAACTAATTCTCCAGAAGTTGTCTTCTCGTCAAAAATTAACTCAATTAAAAACCTAGATTTTCAAAAAAAAATTTACCAAGCCAAATATAGAGTACTGCAGGGCCTTATTGTTTCCCTAATCTAACAAGCATTTGCAATGCAATAGGTCTCGCAGCATTAAAGTTTAGTTACTGGCATTGTAAATGACAATGCTTTGCATACATTTTTTTTTAATTTGCAATTGGTATATAACCATTGTTTGTGAGTGGTTAGCTGTTGCTGACAGACACCCTCACAGACCTAGAGCACTGCACGGCTCATATAATCGAATATGCACTGAAATCGGAACGATGCAATGCTGTTTGAATGCATAGGGCCCAGGGCCCATGCACACCTGATGTGCAGCCGAGGCAGAGTAGAGGGCCCCACAGAAATTAATCAGTGATGCCACAGGCCATTGTGCCAAGTAACCCGAGAGCAAACAATGTGTCACGTGAGTGGATACCTGTCATCAGCTGTGGCCCAGCACCACACTGGCCCCCCACCTGCTAAGGCATACCTGGTGAATGTACATGGTTTCCTTTTTCAAGTCGACCTGCGTTTATTGTCAACGTGAATAATACACTTTTCAACTGAACCTTATTTTCTTTTAAGGCCTCAGTGTGTTATCGGCTCCAGTAACTGTATTGGATACATTATAGTGACGTATATCATATACTGTGCGGTTAAATACGTTGACTTCCGCAGGGCATGCGTACGGATAAATGTACCTGTTGTTTAAATATATGTATTGTCTTATTACTGTTAAATGAATTGGTGCAAATAAGGTTACATGTGTAATGTAGTACTTTTAACTATTAGATCAATGTGGGACTAAAATAAAGGCCACAGATTACAATCTACAGTATTTCGGATTCAGCCAGTAAATCACAGACGGCAGGAAGTAGCTCAGGTGGTTCATGTTAACGCCCCCCCCCCGGTTGTTACTGAGAGCCCACAGAATTGCGGAGGTACAGAGCCCCCTACACCCAGGCACACAGCGCTTTATGTCTGTCATAACCCGGCGCATCCCTTGTCTTGGAAGGCGCGATAGCTCCGCGGGTTTCTGCGCCTGCTGCAGCAGCCTGTCGCAGTTGTGAATCGCGCCCTCGGATGACTCTCTTTGAGGGACAGTTTGGCAGGCGTGACTGGGTTAAATATGATGTATCCGAAATGCTCATTAAAATGCTGTGCCCCAGGGTATTTTTCGGGACAGTTTACAAAAGAACTGTGTCTGGAAACGTGCAGGAGAGAAGGACACAGTATCCCAGTAAATTGTGGAACTGGTGCTGGCATAGAGACATGCCAGGAGGTAGGGAGGGGGCGGTGGCACTTGGTATTACGGCACCCCAGGCTTGCCCTGGCCTCCACCCCAGCCCCGCCAGCCTCTTGTTCGCTACACACCAGTTGCTGCTCCAGGTTTTCCCACGGGTTCAGGCCGCAGCCTCCTGCACCAGTTCATTCACCCTCAATAATCCGGGATTATCCCGACACAGACCCCGGGGCGGGGGAGGGGCACCTCCCTGCTGCTGCCAGTTAAACACTCGCTGACACGAGCGGTGCACGTCCCGAGGCCCTGTTTAATGCCCAGCAATGCTCCTCGCCCTGCCCCCTGCTTCAGTTGCCCCCTCCCTCCTCGCCCCTTTCCCTCCAGTTAATATTTTACTTTCGTCCCTGGGTTTCTCCTGAATCCACCTCCCTGACACGCCCCCTCTCTGCTGTGTCACTTGTGGGGTGTCCACTAAACTTCAGCATTGTCCGGATATTATTCTCGACGTACAGCGCCAACTCCCTGGCGCCATTCTGTAGCGCTGTTAAGAATAGGTGTTTATTTATTTATTTATTTATTATTATTTTATGCGTTTTTATATAGCACGGACTTTACCCGAAGGTGTCAGAGCGCTTCACAATAGGAACAGTAATGATACATGAGGAGAAAATTACAAGAGAGCATGTTACAAAAGCAAACGTTACGTTACATGAGGCAATAGTGACAATTGTGCATGTATCAAGAGCAAACAAACTACAAGAGGTAGCAAACGATTCATTACAAGAGGAAAAGTGACGTGTGCATGTTACAAAAGAGTACAAAATATAAGCTCCCTATTTAATGACACTCTGTGTAGTGATCTTGTTGGCCCGATCAAGATTCAAACCGTGGCTACTGATGTTAGCAGTCAAAGAGCCAAGAAGCAGCCAGGAGGTGCTATGTTAGTGTTAGGAGTAACACTCGAGCACAATGACCCTGAAATTACCTGGTTGCCCCTTAGTAATGCGCCCCGATCTCGTCTGCCACTCCCAGGAGGCGGAAAGGCAGGGTACACACTAGTGGGGGAGGGGGGGCAGAGGCGCACAACCCACTGTGCTGCTTTACAATCTTGCCACTGAGCAGCACAAATCTGTAAAGACGCTTTGAGAGGGCACTCGTGCCCTCTTGGGTCAAGGGAGTCATGCCCTGACACAGCGCCCCCTGCTGCACCCCCTCATTAACAGCACATTCTTATGGAGATGGTTGAGGGAAGCCCCGCTCCTATTTCAAAGGTGGGTGCCGCCATGAAAGGCGCACTCTCCGCCCCGCTTCCACCAAGGCCTCTGGACTGGGGGGAGTGGATTGGACCAAGTTTAGCGCTTTAGCTGCTCCTTAAATGTTTGTCTGGGGGTGGGGGGCGATGGTAATTGGCCTCTTCGGGGTGCAAATGTACTGCTGTCCCCGCCGTGGGGGGTGTCCTGCCTGCTTCCTGCCCGGACATCAAAAAGCAGAATATATTAGGGGGGGGGGCAAAAAATAAGCAGCCTGTGACCTCACAGGCCCTGGGCATATCACGCAATGCACGTGTGACCTTGGGCTCCTGGAAGCATACGGGGGCGGCGAATATTAAGGATTATTCAGAGACTCGAATCTGGGAAGATTTTTTCTGCAAATGCATCTGGAAGGAACACTTCAGCGTTTCTTTTGTTTTCCAGATCATCTGTTGAAAGCATTATGTGGAAAAACGACAAACAATAAAGAGTAGTGACAAGTTTTCTGTGCAACTTTTCTTGCCATTTGATGATTTTTAATTAAATTTTAGCATTTTGTTTTTGTTTTGTGCAATAAAAACACGGAATACCAAGTAGCGTGTCAACATTAGGCACACCTGTAAATTGTGCGCATCAAAGTGTGGAATACTGAGTGTTTTGATCATGTATGAGACATTACCTCCATATTATATACGTCCCAGTGTAATCTATGTCACCTGCCTGTTGTGACGTGTCTCCTTCCTGGTAATTATTGAACGATACCCATTGTTTGAAGATGCGGCTGGGGGCGGGGCAATATTACACGCACTGTCCCGCTTTCTTCGATACACGCCACTCGTTAGTAATGTAAACACAGCTAGCGTGATTTGCGCAGAATCACACAGTGTGGGGCCCCTTACCGAGGCTGGGATTAGAACGTAAAGCGCCCAGAAGGAGTGGGTTTCATTATTGGCGGGCCTTGCTGCCACTGCTGTGGCCCGCATTTGGTCTGCTTGTGATGTGCCCTGTCGTGTCAACAGCACCAGCCTCCTCAGAGCCGCTCCGGACAGCAATTGAGCACAGAAACGCCCCGTCGAAGGAGCCGGACAGGGCAGGGGAGAGCTACGTTACATCAATTCTTTGAATTCCACGCACGCATTAGGCAAGACTGCTTTCACTCCTCACCAGAAACAGAAGCTGCGGCTGTTCGCACTCCGGCAGCGGTGGCTCCAGGCGCATGCAGTCTAGCAGCCAGGGAAGCGGCACAGCACTCCCGGGGCAACGACGTGCTAGCCGCACACTGCACTCACCTCACGAGTCCTCCTCCCGACCTCCGCTTCTCTCCAGTCACCGGCGCAGGCTCCACCAGTAACATCATCATACACCGTCAGCCGCCCCGGGGCCCGCGCCGAAAGCAAAGAGAGCATGCAATTCTCATGTGACGTCAACCCCCAGCATATATGGGAAGCGCGCACCATGGGGCTGTGGCGCGCGGCGGAGACGCTGGCGCTGTGAGCGTGCGCGCGACCAAATCTGCGAGTGGCCAGCTCTTGTCGCTACCTCTCCCATTCACAATGCTGCGCTCGTGCACAGCTCTTGTCTCTTTTATCTGATTTTGTCGCCTGAAACGATCACTATAGTTCTCTGGCGAGAACGCGCTTTGCGCGTCTCTAGCCGAGACCTAAAAAGAGTCTCTGCTATCTTGTTCTACCATATTCTGAATAAAAAAAGTAGTGTCTCATGAAAGAATGTCGCACATTTGATTTAATCTACTCGTCTGATAGAATGCCAGCCATTTCAAACTGGGAAAAGGAAAACTGTAAGCAAGCATGCAGTTATCAAACAATAAAGATACATTGACAATCATTTCACCACACTCATAAGAAATTGTAACATTAGGCCCTTTTTATATTTAGGGTTGCATAGATCACTCTACACCTGTAATTATGAAAATGTGCTACAGTGTGGTGGGAAAAAAGAAAACATAGACCCATTGATTGGCATCATTTGCATTATTTCTCTACATAGGGCGAACTCAGCACTTTCTGTAGCCCAACCTGTGTTTACTTTCTATTCAATAATTCTTTGTAATAGAATGGGTCTAACACACTGAGCTGTTTGGTCTACATGCAATTATTGTTGATAGCATTCACAATGGTTGTTATCAAGATGTGGTCTCTGGCTAGGCCTCTGACTTCGGAAGCTGGGACATGAGATTTACTAATTCTAGCTTGAGCTCCGCCTAAAATATGTGATTTTCGGAAAATTATGTAATACTTAATTGTGTAAAAATATAAATATTTTTGAAAAGCAATGCTATTATAAATATATGAAATGTAATATCATTACACAATTTACACAGTATGCATAACCGGCAAGCATATAATAAGGTCCAATATTGCCATTGTGAGCTTCTGATGCCATTATAAACAACAAGGATATAGGCTGAGTGGTTTTCAAATGTCACCTGCAACCTTTGATGGAAAAATAGGCCTGCATTACATTTTAGTCATTATGTATTTTTTATATTGTCTATTTTGTGATCGTTATCTTCAAATTGCAGCTAACAGTTTTTATTGATTGCATTTAGAATATTTAGGTTTACATTTCAAGAATACGTTTTTGATAGAACAATGGACAAAGGTGGTGGCAAGACGTTTTCTGTGATTCTGCGGCTGCTGTGCTTACCACATAATTATGTATTTACTTTATTTGTCATATAATTTTCTACACAAATTGCAGATTTTGAAAAAAAAAATTCCAGCTACAAGGGACGAAAATAATATTGACAGAGAATGTTTTTTGCTGTATAATTAAAAAACCCTTGTCAATAATTTCGTCTTCCATTCTACATATTCCTGGTAGTCAGACAGTGGTAAAACTCTAGAGAGTGGTTTGAGGGCTGACATTATGAAAATGAAATCCATATTTCACAGGCATGCGTGAATTCCCATATTTGATAACTTGCTGTAAAATGTGGGCTTTTATATGACTGTCTTTTGTGCGATAAACTCACCCACACATGAAATCTAAATGGTATATCGCCAAATGATGCACTAGCACCTCCCATTAACGTCCAGAGGTTAGCCGCTTTCCAGTTAGGTTTATGCTACACTGGTAACTATGAAAAGCCAAAGGAAATAGCATTTGCTGTTTGATTAATACAGTAGAAAAGCAAAAGACTCTTCAAAAAGTATAACAATGTTAGTGTAAATAATTGGGAAGCCTGCATTATCCTCTGAATTCCCCAATTATAGAGTTGTATACAATAACCACTATTCTTACATTCATAAAATGTATACACATTAACAAATCCAAAGGCTTCTTTTATACTCAAATGAATTCATTAGATTATACCATTAGAATTAGTATATGGGTGGTAAGCAATGAAAAATAATTTAAGCTGCAGATCACCTGTTAGCGCTGGGTATGGAGTGTTTTAGGACAACTAACATACACTATAAATCCCTGAAATTATAAGCATCTGATGAGCATAATGATATATTACTTTTGCAAATTGGCCATCAGAGCGAGCAATTGTGGATGACGTTAGCTATTTTTATCTAAATTATTTTCTGATAGCAATAATTAGATTCTTTGGAAAAAAATGAGCAATCTACATACATCACTACTTGCTGACTTTGGATTTTTTTCTGCTTTTCTGAAATGTATAGCGGTCTACAGTCACCCATCTGTTTCAGATCTGTCTCCACTAAAAACTGCAAGTAGCAACAAAAATAGGAAAATTGGTAACTATTTATAAAAATGGAAAAACTGTGGTAAAAAATATCTCACTCTTCCTAAAAGCAGGCAAGATAGCACAGCAATTCTTTTTGCAATTTTCAGAAAAAGAAAATGATTTCTTGCACCTCACTTTTTCATTTTTGTAAACTCCCCCCGCCCTATAGTACCACCCACCCGCCTCTTGGTGATATATTTTGCCTATTTTCCCTGTTTCTTCTAGGGGCATCCACAAACCCTGGTTCCCTTTGAAATCCAGAACAGGTGGGAAAAAAGATACAAACCTGCTCTAAATACCTTTTTCAAAAAACGCTGTGAAGGCTGAAGCACAAGGTGGCAACACCTCAGCTAAGGGTTAAAATACCCAGACTATATTTTTCCTAAAAGCAAAAAGTGATGTTATTATGTTTCATATAACTACTAATTGAGTATGGTAGTTCCATTTCATCATAGTACTCTAAGTAAGCATCTGAAGAAACTCTGTATCATCCTATTTAGCAATAAAGGGGAAGGAGATTCTAACATTGCTCAGTATCAAGGTTAAACACTCATCAGGTGAATGGGTAACATATTTTTTTGACACAGACTAAGCCAGTGCAGCTGTTTCTCGCTCATGCTTCTGCCTTAAATCTCAGCAATCTTTGCAGGTTAACTGTATTCAAAGCAGCACTGTGGTTGCAGCTGCTAGCCTTTTCCTACAACATGAGGCATATTTCCACTCTAATAAGGAGGCATCCAAGGAAGGCTGCTTCTGGTCTTAATATGGCTCTAAAGTCCCTCTTCAAAGTCAAAGGGCGCATTCTTAGCTGACCTACATGATCCGCACAATTCAGAAACAGTGGTGACTGGGCCACGGCCTAATTGGTCATGGAGCTCCAAACGTGCCCCAAAGTCTTGCAATCAATCAACCATACTTTCAGTACTGTGCAGTTTAATGGCATTCTGGTCCCAGAGGCATCCCATAATGTCTACTATGTATCTGGGTTTGAGGCAGACAGCATTCCGAACAATCAAAAGTTGTTGCTAGGCTCTTGCTTCATGAGGAAATCAAGACACAGGAGGAGGGGCTGAAAGTCAAACCTTCTCCTTTGTGCAAGTAGCAGAGGATACTGTTTAAGCTGCTGGAACTAGCTAAAGTACTCATGGCCGGCTTTAGCACTGGTGGCGCCCTGTGTGACAATGTCTGTTGGCGCCCCCCAATGGCCACCTCTGCCATGGATTCCCTCAATACCACCATTTGACAGTGCCCCTCAAGTCTCCATAACCACTGTCTCTTGGATGTATGTCGTTACAACGCGATGTTTTACATCGCAGTACTTTACGATGCATGTTTTACAATGCAAGTCGTTACCACAACTTGCGTTGTTGGGGGCTGGATAGTGAATAGTTTAATTTACTATTCCAACTCCAGTCCCCGTGGATAGTAGGGAAGGAGTTGGATAGTAAATTAAACTATTTACTATCCTGGAGCGCCCCCCAGCGCAATTCGTTGTTACAACTTGCGTTGTAAAAGTTGTAACGTAAGGGAACTGCGTTGTAAAGGATGTTCCCCCTGTCTCTTAGATTCATTTATTTTATGGTGACACTAACACCAGTTTAAGATGTCAGGACACTTTACATCGCTGTGTAAATCAGTGTATAGGAAATGTTACATAAGACAGAGGCCTACAAGGAGCAAGAGTCACATGTCATCCATACTGGTAGGCAGTATAGTTTAAGGGTCCTTTGACTGGAAAAGCACAAATTCTGAACTTTAACAGTAAAATCATTGTTAGGGTTTCCTTTAATAATAAGAATTGGTTTCTACCCAAATGAACCCGTTTTGTAATATTAAGACAACGAAATGGGCAAAAAATATATAGCTCTAATATTTTCCTTGCAGTTTGCATGCATCTCTTTGATGGCAGTTAATAGCTCACTGATCTACAGTAGGATTTTAACTTATAAACTGCAACAAAAGGATCTCTGACAAAAGCGGTAACCCACTGATCAATTTATAATAAATGCACTTTGTGATATGAATGAGACACGTTCTCTGCAGCAGGCATATGAACCCTCTGTGCCAAGTTGAGTCAAAACGTTCCAGAGACAAAGCTCCAGTCTCTCTCCAGGAAGAACATTAATCTCCGGTGTTGTCATTTTAATTTGTGCCTGAAATTGCTGGGACAATGTATGCGGCATCAGGTGCTTTTTAAATGATGAACATGAGGCCCATACCCCAGGTCAGCGCCCAGTGCGGTGGCACCGATCGCACCGATCGCACCGCCCTAGAGCCAGCCCTGAAAGTACTGAAGATGCACACAAAGAAGTCCTCCTGCTTCACTGAAGGATAAATCTCCATTGGAGTTCAGGTCAGGTGCCACTAACTGTTGGTTGTTCAAACACCTGGTAATGGGGAGGACAGCTACCCATTGACCCTGGTCTTTTAGAGTTGTATTAGTTAATCTCCCTAGTAGTGGCATATCCTATTACCCTCATATTGCAATAATGAACTGTAGCACTGCAGAGCGAGACAGGTGAACCTGTCCTCCTGCATAATTACTGCAGGAGCCCACTACAACTCCTAGTTTTCCAATCAATAGGCGAATTGTCCCATGAAATAATATGGACTGCTTGCTGTAATAGCCTCATGTTATGTTTTGCTACGAGTTGTCTTCTCATCCTGTGGTTCTTAGGTTCTTATCCCATATGAGCTCTTCTGAGTGTAAACCCTAATAAAAATATATATTTTTAAACAGAATAATGGGGACGGGGTTGGATACCAAGCCTTGATAAAAGGTATACCACTCTAGGCATTTACTTATTGCCCACATGTTAGTCACTAAAATCATGTAGAACGCCTTGTCAGAGACTTTCTGACATTATATTCCATTGTGTGAAAATATATAGCATCAATCAGAGGGGTGAAATAAGGGGTTGAATGTCACACAGCTGCTGCGCCAGAGACATCCAACTTAACACACTCAAGTTGAAGACCTTTTATAAATACCTCGTAAAGTGACTTACTACATGAGCAAAACATGGCTACAAAGCTAACCTTGAAAGGCTTCAAGTTACAAACACCATGAACCAATTCAAAATAAATATGGTGGCGCATCAATAAAAATTATGAAAAAAGTGTATGAAGGTTAACTGAAACCGTGTAATGAAATACGCTGCACTTCTGAGTACTTTTAAACATCTTGCCTACTATTTTAATTTTTTATTTTAATTTTATTTAATGCGAATTTTATATAGCGCAAACCTTACCCGAGGGTGTCAGAGCGCTTTACATAAGAACCAGTTGAAAAACATAAGGACTTAGGATTACATGCATTACATAAAAGATACAAACAGAAAAAATTGCAAATGTACAAGATGTAAAGTCACACAAGGAAGAGATACAAACAGAAAGAAAAATTGCAAATGTACAAATAGTAAAGTCACTCAAGGAAGAGATACAAATGGAAATAGTAAAGTCACTCGAAGAAGAGATACAAATGGATATACTCTAAGAGTCACATAGGAATGGTAGAGAGTACGAAGGTATACTGCATATAGTAGTGATTAGAGTTATCTCTATATACATAGGGAAGGGATACGAATGGATATACTCTAAGAGTCACATAGGAATGGTAGAGAGTACGAAGGTCTACTGCATATACTAGTGATTAGAGTTGTCTCTATATACCCAGGGAAGGGATATGACTGGATATACTCTAAGAGTCACATAGGAATGGTAGAGAGTACGAAGGTCTACTGCATATGCTAGTGATTAGAGTTATCTCTATATACATAGGGAAGGGATACAAATGGATATACTCTAAGAGTCACATAGGAATGGTAGAGAGTATGAAGGTCTACTGCATATACTAGTAATTAGAGTTATCACCATATATACATAGGGAAGGGTTACGAGTGGATATACTCTAAAAGTCACATAGGAATGGTAGAGAGTACAAAGGTCCAGAGCCCCACGGGATGCGTGTTGTACCAGCAGGCCACAACCCACCTCCATTTGAGGTAACTACCGGTCGTCTACCCCCTAGACGCGGCCACCAGGGTACTGCTTTGTGCCTTTTACTGCGCACTAGCTCTCGCAAAGTTGCTTCCTCCAAGCACTGGCATCTCGGGAAAGGCCGGAGAGTCCAGGACCACCAGCAGGATGGCCCCCTTTCCCGCCAGCCCGTAGCCCCATGGACTGCCTTCTCTGTTCCAGGATTAGCAACATGTGAAATAACAACCAAGGCACTTGAGCTAAACAATTATAACAATAAACCCAATGAAAGTTAAGTAAAAATTTAAATTTAAGGAAGAAGGGAAGTGGTAGGTCTGTACTCAAAATTTATTGTTGACTTAATTTAAAAAAGACGAGAATCACAAAACATAAAAAGATCAGAAAGACTGATCAACAAATTAATTACTATCAAAATGTTCACAAATTCAACAATACATATTTCATATACATTCAAAAATAACAACTCATAATAACAAAAGTGGCTTAAAAATTAGTTCCAGGATTAGGCCAGTCCCCGCCAAAAGGAGTCGCCGCCATTTTCTGTGCCAGGACCCCGCCACAGGACGAGGAGCCTACTGGCGCTCTCGCCCTCCCCCAAAGGCTGCTTCACCTTCCAGATCTAGCGCTAAGGCCCCCCCCTATAATGTGGATGAACCATTCCAACCTTGTATTGGACAGTTGTAGCCCATCTGCAAGGCACAACTCCCATTTTTGATGCCTGTATCATGGTATGCATAATGAGGCGTATCGGCGAACCTGCCAACAACTTCCTCCACCTCCCGATTCCATTTTGGCACTAACTTGTCCACCGCCTTTTGTGGCGCACTGTCCCTCCAAACTTGACGCTGGAGCACCTCCAACCAAAATTATGATGGTGCCCGGCAGGGAGCTCCTTTCCGCTGAGAGTGTAGACAAGAGTGCCTCCTTAACCCTTCTTCTGCCCACCGAAATAATGCTATTGCCGCCTGCATGAATCACCAACACATCCGGGATGGGTATGCCTTTATTAAGTGCTCCCTGTAAATGTGCCGTGAGGTCCCCCAACCCTATCAAATGATGAATTCCCTTCCACCTGTGCACTCTCTCCTCCCTGGATGCGCCAAAAATTTGCCCTGCTCTCCATATACAGGAATTACCTCACCAGCAGTCCCATGGCCACCGTCCAAACTAGCTGTGGGTCTGACATACCGTCAAGCCGACCTTGTTAATAACTTTTTCCTCTTGGGATGATATCTACAAACAGTAACAATTCTAACGTGGAGAAAACATAGATGTGTTTGTAGTGCAAAATGGGGAGCACCTTTCTACCACATATAATTTTGGCTGTGGACTAGGGAATATGTTTTATCTTTCGGCTGATTCTGTCTGCAGCTGCTCTCCTCTATCTAGCCATAAAGTTCTTATACCTACTAAAGGGGAAGACAGCCGGGAACAAAATATACGGAAAGGGTTGAAGATATGCGGATATTCAGGTCAATTTTAATATTCATTCTGCTTTTCTCCACATTTCCCGGCCTTTCTGTCCTTGTACAACGCCCTGTAGAACGCTAACAATTAATGTTGTTGCACACATAAACGAATTTTAAAAAGAATACTTATCCCTGAATGATTTTATAGTGGCACAGAAAGTGAAAATCTGAATAAGTTTGTGCTGCACCTCAATTAAAGAAAACATTTGAGTCCATGATAACAAAGTGGGCACATTAATTAGATGAAACTTTGCCCACACACAAATAAAATTCCTCTGATTTTGAGGATAAACTAACATAATAACTAAATCCTCTCCATGCAAACAAATGACCAGTTAAATAACTTTCAATCCTCAATCTATGACAAAATTCCATACAATGCACTATCTCTCTAAACACAACCCTTATGCAATGTCATCTTAAAGATTTTCGGGTCTTTGGTCAAAAAATAATTTTGGGGCCCCTGTTCAGAACAAAGGTGTTTTTTACGACCGATGCAAAACAATATTGAATTTCACTTTAATACTAAAACAGATGAAAGTGTTTCCTTGGGCCATGACAATTCATATATGACCCTGGATAGAGAAAGTCAGAGGTAGAAATAGGCAAAGAGGTGTTCGGATAAAGAAATGGACAAAGGTGTAATCGAATGTGAGAAAGATCACTTTACCAGAGGCCCCTTGCCTAAATGGGGGCCAGGGGCAGTTTCCAACTTAGCCCGTGCCTTGAAACGTCGCTATCAGCATGCACTGCACTCTCATCCATTTTCAAGGATTTGAATCAGAGTTCTATTATCATTCATGATTTTATCCCTTGTGTAATTGAGCCTTTCACCCATCCCATGGACCCACACCATACAGTCAAGTCAGAATTGTAGCCTTCAGTGCTTAACGTGGATCTTGAAAATGGCTTGCGCCGCAAGAGAAAGCATACCAGTTTGAAACCCTAAAGTTCCTGGCGGGGATTCATGAAATCTCAAGAGGCAGTAGACACTTACACAATCAAAACTACTTAATGGGGACATCCCTAATCTCAAAAGAGAACGGACACTCCGCCAATCCTTCGAACACTATGCTGCTAGATACTTGAACTCCCTTACCCAAGTCCTTTAAACAAAAAAGTCAGTCAAAGAGTTCCCTCCCTGTGTAGGGCTTATTATGAGACTTGTGTGCAACATATTGCTATAAGTGAGCAAAGCGAATTACCTATGGCGAAAGGTGCAGTATTTCTTCAGTGTGGTAGCTTGAGGGAAGTGACAATGTAGCATCACAAGGGGTGTATTCGCATCAGATTACCATATCCAATCCAATCCAATCCAAAAATTCTTTATTTCGGCCATTTAGACCATAAAAGATACATATACAAACATACATCATAAAAACATCCACATTATATTAAAACATTACTTTGAAAGAGAAGTGAGAATAGGGTAAAAAGAATCAGTTCCCTTTGGAAGTCCGGAGGCAAATTGTCATTACAGTCATATCAGAGTTCCGTCCTTTAATGGTCAGGCTTTTAATAGTTTTCTCCTGATCTGCCACATGGCTATTAAGAATTTGGCAACTGCAAATACTATATGAGGGGAAGTATTTGTTATCAATATTCTGTATGAAGTCGAAAGGCTCCTTACACCCAAATTCCTACATAGAGGCACTAGCCAATATTTCCTTGGTCTATTGTAGGCTGGGCAAAAAAACAGGACATGAATTTCCTCCTCATCATAATCGCTACACCCAGGGCAAGTTTTATCATCCCCTTTGCCCATTTGCATGTAAAAGATTTGATGGGCAGAGTGCCTAGCCTCCATTGGATGAACAGTTTTCTTGCCAAGATCGGGAAAATGATATCCATAAAACTTTCAAAGTGATAAGAATTCTTGGAATCCAGTTAAAATCCCATTGTTGGGTGCAGCCACTAGGGAAGCAAGACTTCTCTCCTTATGTATCTCCACCAATCTTTTTCGAGAGACTTTTTGGCAGCCTAGCTCAGGGGTCTCCCATAGCTCATGGAGACTCAGCCGTTACAGTTCTTTCTTTTCAAAAGCCAGCCACGGAATTCTATCACACTGATTCAAATTCATTACGTGGATGAGGTCTTGCCTATAGTGTACAAGCTCACTGGTGGACCAGAGCCTATGCCAAAATCTTAGTGGCTTTGATTCCAAATCCTCTCCTATGGGGGGGAGACCCACATCTAGTCTTAAGGGAAGCAAAGGTGTGCCACGGGGAAGGGCCAGGAGACGTCTTAAAAAATTGTTTTCTACACTGGCCAGCGCTGTCCCTGCTTTATACCCCCATAGCTCACTACCATACGATGCAGCCGCTTTAGCTTGTGTTTTATGCATTTCTACTGCCGGGGTGAAGGGTTTAAAAGTAGAAGTATTCGCAACCTTCAAAATTGCCCCTGACAGTTGAGACAGCTTTATCCGAGATCTTGCTATTTGTGGTTCCCAAGATAAATTCTCATGTAGGGTTACCCCCAAATACTGGAATGTTTTTACCCTCTCCAGTCTTACTGAGCTCAATAATGGATTAGGTCTAGTCATATGTTTTGCCTCCATGAGACATTTTACCCACGCAATAACTCTGCAAACATCTGTTTGGGCTAGAGTAGGGATTGGCATAGGTTTAAGACCCTTTTTCTTTTCAAAAGTCATGTGTAAAAAGAAAATCACCACCATTTCCAAGTATTACTTGACAGTGTCATATTTCAAAAGCAGATGTAGCTATAAGGCTACAAGGTGGAGGCAAGAGGGTTGGTTAAGTCTGAACTAGTCCAAAATGTAGCATGTATTCACTTGCATTGGTTCCTCTCTTTTATGAGTCCACTTTCACTTTAATGCATTCAGAATTATTTATTGCATCATGGTGGGCAATGAGCGAAACGCTCAAGCAAGCTCACATACTTACATACACAAGTATGCACACGGATGTATGGCGTTAGAACGCATACATTGACAACGCGTACCTTTACAACGCGTTCGTAACAACGAAAGTTGTTACCACGCATTGCGCTGGGGGGCGCAAAATTGATTCATTTAATTTACTATTCCAACACCAGTCCCCGTGGATAGTAGGGAAGGTGTTGGGATAGTAAATTAAATCATTTACTATCCTTGAGCGCCCCCAGTGCAATGCGTGGTAACAACTTTCGTTTTACGCCCGCGTTGTAAAGGTATTCCGTGGTAATGCTTGCGTTCTAAGCGCTGCATACCATGCACACACACAAACTTTCATAGAGATGCATTTGTGTATACGCACACACTCACTCACTTACAAAACACACAGTATTTGAGGAGGTTCAGGTTTTTTTTTATTACACTTAATTTCTACTGCCAGGGGCTGCATCTCCTCTCCTATGCATTTTAAGATGCATACATTTTATAATAGAGTGAGCAGCAGGTGCACAAAGCCCATTGGACGAAAAGGGCTTAAGCCCCTCCCCCGTCATCATATGTCTCAGCCTGGGCTAGTGCAGCTCAAGCTTCTGTGGGCTCCGCTGGGCAGTGTCTGCAGTCTTACCTCCCCCACGCCTGAGTTGTTCACAGGTCTTTACAGACCATTTGCATATTCACATACGTTTGTAAACTGGTTACCAATGAGTCGTTTTTTTCCTGGTTCCAATACCCCTTGGGCCCCTACTCTGCCTTACATTTGTGTTTTACATTTACTGCTGTAGTGTGCAAATGCATTTCTTGAAAAGGAATACGAATTAGGGTTGCCAAAAGAAAAATGCCAGCCATTTCTTTAACCCCGACGGCCGACGGCAACGCTACCTCCCCAGTGCTGCCATCGGCCATTGGCCGATGGCATTCCACCCGCGCACGGAAACGCCTGCACCGCGGCGGAATTACCGCCGCAGTTAACGGGTTAAAGAGTATGCAAAGACCTCATCTTTACAATAAATAAGGTTATAAATAGAAAAGTATGAAGTCATTTGTAATGTGACTTTTCTGTCTGTGTTCCCTTGAATTATCAGTCATGGATCATTCAGGCAGTCCTAGAACACAATTAAAAGGACTTTCTATTTATATTTGCTGTTCGAAGTATGCACAGTTAAGTGCTGAAAATACGGCTTTAGGTGAATGCTTGTTTTGTGTAACGTCTGTGCCATCAAAATAATGAGGTGGCCACCATAATCATAAGATTGAAAGTTTGTTGCAGGATCAGCACATATATTTCCTCCACCCTCGATCCCTGGTTAATGCCATAATAGCAATAGTTTAACTTATATCTTAAACCCTAAGCTGCAGTCGATAACATGCTGAGTTACTTAAAGTGTCTGGGAATTCACCCTGACTTCAGACAAAGGTCAGCAGGCCGCCTAGGAAGTTCTGCCGGGCCGCTGGAGGACACGGGTCATACTATGAGTACCACGGCTCTAGGACAAATCACTGGTAACTATCACTTACAAAAGCTGACATTTAGCAACCCTCATGGTCTGCCTGCAAATAAGATTGGAACTATAACGGAAGACAAGCTTTTCTTTGTAGCGCTGTGAGCAAGATGCCATTGCTTTTGCCTTTGACTTTACTAAATGTTAGTAGAATCGTGATTGTTCTTGCCAAGACCTGACCTTCGGTGTTCCTTATCTTATTGTATTACGCTTAACTTGTTGCTTTGTATCCTCTATACAACTGGGCCACCTTGTCCGTATAAACAATATTAGTCACAATGACTGATATGTTAGTATTTCAATATTCATTTTGTTTAGTCAATGCCAGTTCTTGGAAGGGAAAATAGGTATCAATATCATGATAATTGAGTGTTCTTAATCAATGTTCCTTAAGTCACTATGGGTAAAAGTTAAGGACAGAAATTTCAATTTTTATCCCTAAATCTTAGTTTTTCTCTGTCTGACCAATATATAAATACGTAGCATTAATCAAACGAAGATGCATGTCAATCTGCATACATGTCTTCACAATCTTACATTTCAATACAGCTGTAGATAATATAAAGGTTTTCATGAGTATTATACTATCTATTGGTAAATATTCTACATATCAAGTTATGGGGATTGTTAATTTAAAAGCTTCCAGAATTAGCCTCATATTATCACTCCATTACTTATCCAGTTCCTTATTTCAAAATTGTTTTGATTTCCATACCTGCAACCTCTCGCCATTTTCAACTCTCCCTTTTGAGTGATACTGGATGTGAACATCTTTCCATTAAAAGATAAAACATGTTAGATTAGGGGGCATGGCTTGGCCTCCGCCAAGAGGGCTGCACACTAACTGAGCTCTACTCTGTACGTTAGAATCAGCCCTGATATCCACTCAGTCCGCAATCCAGAGGCACCCAGGAGCAGAGAAATACAGCAGACCCACCAGGATTCCAGTGGAGACGATGTATGCCCCCTGAAGCGGAGTTAGGGAGGATCGTGGACGAGTGGCCCTGCAACTCATGTGGTTGAGAAGCTGTCGGAGTTGGGGAGGTCCCGGACTGAATGTGGGACAGTGGTAAGTGTGAGCGGGAAATCCGTTACGCTCGCGGATTTTGCGGATTTTTGGGAAATCCGCAATCCGCGAATTTTGCGGATTTCCCGCAAAATCCGCAAAAAAAAATCCGCGAACGTAACGGGTTCAAAAGTTGAACCCCCACTCATGCAACTATTTTACAATGGCGCCAGCAAGCTGCCAGCGCCGTTGTAAAATAGTTACAAAGTTAGCTTGCACAGGAACCACTAGATAAAACAAAGCAGGTGCTGCTTTATTTTATCTAAGTGCTTCCTGTGCAAGCTAACTTTGTAACTATTTTACAACGGCGCTGGCAGCTTGCTGGCGCCATTGTAAAATAGTTACAGCACACAGCTCACTCAAGGGACCCCTGCGCCCTTCGGGGCGATTGCATAGTAACACACACACATGGTCGCTCGAACTAGTTGATGCTCAAATTCAGTGACTCATTCATTAGCCCAAAAACAATCGTGAGCGTCGTCGAGGCTGGGCAGGTGTGCCTTCTTCCCAAATCTACCGTGGAAAATCAGCTGTGATGCTGGATAGGCTTTGCATCCTTGACTTTCACGAGCGCAATACCCGTGCTGTTCCTGTGACCAGAAGCTTCTTTCTCTTCATCTGCTGAACTGATCTTTCTCTGACCTTTTATTTACACAAGAGGCACATACCCTGCTGGGCACATTGTGTTCGCACGGGTTTCTGCAAGTTCGCACGCGTTTTGTACAATTTCGCAATTTGCGAAATTGTACAAAACCCTCGCGAACTTGCAGAAACCCGTGCGAACATAAAAAAAAAATCAGCAAATTCGCGGGAATTCGAGGATTTTGCGGATTGCGAGTTTGCAAATCCGCAAAATTCGCGAACGCGAGATTTGCAAAATTCGCCCATACTTAGACAATGGCTGTCACGATCCTCTATCACCAAAATCCGTGTGCCAGGGAGTAGCCGTAGCAGAGACTGCGCTGATTGAGTGCAGGAGGCGGCAATTTGAATGGGCACAAGGCCAAGGAAGACACTGGCTGGCTGCCACCGAAGAAGAGCCTTTGGTGCATGACGTATGAAATGTGAGGTAAGGAGGTATTGGCGGAGGTGGGCAGGAAGACGTGGTGGGCCTGAAGGTCAAGCACTGTCACGTGAGATGAGACAAGGCAGCCCCGGAGAGCTAACCGCACCCAGTGCTTTCTCTTGCTCGTTGGTACCCGAGAGAGGCCCGGACGGAGATACTGTGGGGCTTGGCTCATAGGACCCAGAGAGATCTTACGTTCCAGAGGAGGTAGAGGTGGCTTAACACCTGGGCCACTGCACACAAGGAGGGATTGGTCGACCAGACAAAGACTCAGGCTGGGCACCCGAGGTGGAACAATTCTCCCTGCTAGCTAACTCCCAGTCGTGCATATAATACATCAGCTCGCTGGTGCACCCTTGGCTTGCGTAGGTGGTAGCAACAAAGACGGAGGCAGTCGCCCATCCTGCTGCGATGGTGAAGGCCCAAAAAATGGGGATGCACCAATCGAACAAAATTGACAACTATGCAGTCCCAAGGGCATGAATAGTAGCAGAAGAGGTCCCTGCCTGAATGTGGGACGGTGGCTGACACGATCCTCCATCACCGAAATCCGTGTACCAGGGAGTAGCAGTAGCAGAGACTGCGCTGACTGAGTGCAGGAGGCGGCAATTTGAATGGGTACAAGGCCAAGGACGACACGGGCTGCCACCGAAAAAGAGCCTTTGGTGCATGACAGATGAAATGTGAGGTAAGGAGGTATTGGCGGAGGTGGGCGGGAAGACGTGGCGGGCCTGAAGGTCAAGCACTGTCACGTGAGTAGAGACAAGGCAGCCCCGGAGAGCTAACCGCACCCAGTGCTTTCTCTTGCTCATCGGCACCCGAGAGAGGCCCAGTCGGAGATACTGTGGGGCTTGGCTCATAGGGCCCAGAGAGATCTTACTCTCCAGGGAGGTAGAGGTGGCTCAACACCTGGGCCACTGCACACAAGGAGGGATCGGTCGACCAGACGAAGCCTCCGGCTAGGCAACCGAGGTGGAACAATTCTCCCTGCTAGCTAACTCCCAGCTGGGCATATAATACATCAGCTCGCTGGTGCACCCTGGGCTCCTGTAGGTGGTAGCAACACAGACGGAATCAGATGCCCATCCTGCTGCGATGGTGAAGGCCCAAAAAATGGGGATGCACCAATATAACACAATTGACAACTATGCAGTACCAAGGACATGAATGGTGGCAGAAGAGAGTGTGGTGGAGCCTCCAGCAGTTGAAGAACCTTCCTTAGGGGCAATAATAGTGGTGATAAGGGACTTGTAGGGCACATTAGAGCTCAAGATCAATACAATGACAATTGAAGTCAATCTTGTTAGAGCCTACCTCCAAAAATTCAAGGAACTGCTAACAACAGCAGAAGTCCATACAGCACAGCTCCAATCCACCAGAAAACGCTTAGAGACACAAGGATAATCACTGACGCAACAGGACACTACAATGGCAGCAAAGCTCAAGGACCAAGAAGGAAGGGCAAGTAGAAACAACATTGGAATGGTGGGAGTGTCGGAAGAGGCTGAGGGCCCAGTGTGGACCTTTTCTTAAAGAACTTCAAACTGAATATTTTCCGCCCTAAATGCCTGTCCAAATTGTTTTCGTTTGAGAGTGCATACAGGGCACCAATACCCCCGCTCAAACCGGGTGGCCCTCCACATACAATAAATGCAAGGATCTTTACTTATTGTGACTGGGAGGCAATTCTCCAAGCTGCAAGAGGAAATCTACACTGCAAAAATGCATTGGTTTACTTATACCCTGACTTTACTCCACAGGTCCTGTGCTAGAGACATAGCTTTGAAGTGGTAAAAAGAGAACTAAGAGAGCATGGTCTCAAATATGTGATGCTCTTCCCTGCAAAGCTTTGGGCAGTGGTGGAGGGAAAACATGACATTTTGCATCCCTGAAGAAGCCTGGGAATCGCTGGAAGGCTGGCGTGTTGCTGGTCGAAGTTGTGGTAAAGGGGCAAGAAGAGATTGTGGGGCAGTGAAGGGCAGGTTCACAGACAATCTGAAAGGGAAGACGTCCAAAGAAGCAAAATCAGAGACAATGTGATAGGACCGTAAGAATCCAATGTCTTATGCATTTATTCTTGGTCCACAGTATAAGATGTTGTATGACTTCTGTTGAACGCCAGCCATGGGCTTGGGGATTTTTTGTTGGAAAGAGGAGGCAAATGGGTGTGGTTGCAGGCAGAGATTTTCCATGTACCTTTCAGGTCAAAAGTTGAATAAGCATATCTCGGGATTTGCATATAGAATGGTGTGATATGGGTACAAGAATAAGAATGCATATCTCCTTGAGTCATTAACAGCATACCCAGAGTACCCACAATATTTTTAGTGGATGTTGTAGTTTGGGGGACAGACACTCTACAGGTTGAGAAGGTAGGGTGTTGAGAACCTATCTAGCAGGGTTGCAGGAAGTGGGGGAGTGTTTACCAGTTGGGGAATGTCTACCTGTTACAGAAATGTAAATGTTTGGAATGAAAGTGCTCTACTACAGTGGGGGTGGGTTATAGATTACAGTACGAGGCAGAACCCGGGTGCTGGTACACCTCAACCCATGGTATGGAGACACATGATCATAAAAATATCCTACTTATTTGTCACATGACTGGAGAGCAGCAGCAATCTTTAAAAATCTGGTTCTGGAATGTCAATATCCTCAGCAGTAAGATAATGCGAACAGTGGCTTTACAGTTCATCAAGAGGCATGCCCTGGATGTTGTTTTATTACAGAAAAAACACCCAAAGGGGAACCACTGTAAAGCGTAAGAAAGATGTGGATACGCACTCGAGGTGCATGTGGGTTACACCACTGGTTCCGGCAGGGCTGGGGTCTTATGCAAGAAAGCACTACCCTTTATCTCTACAAAGACATGGAATTATACCCTGTGTAGATTTGTAGCATTGCTTGGACAATGGGAGGGGCAAACTCCTAACCTCTGCTCAGTATATATTCCTCCTAAACTTAGCACACCGTTGGCTCTGTTGGGCCCCCTTCTCCTGGAACTGCCAGATGGAAAGTTGGCTTTGGGAGGGGATATATATGATGTGATCAACATAGAATTGGATGTTGGGGAGGGGGTGGTTGCTGGAAGAAGCCCAGGCCTGCTGCAAGATTTTATGCTGGCTATGGGCTTGGATGATATCTGGTGGTAACAGCACCCAGAGTCCAGGCTATTTACGCTTTTGTCAGCAGCACATGGGAGCCTGGCTTGCCAACCACTTAGGTGAATTCAGAGTGGCCATAAATGTGGGGTAAGGAGTCTCACACCACTCACCAGTTGAAGTGTTGCTTGATGGTCTGAATAGGGACCGCATTCTACCCGCTAAAATTGACCCATGGTTTGTAAAAGGCAAGTCAAGTAAATCGAAGATAAAGGAGCGGGCTGAGTTATTTTTTTAAAGAATAGCTGGAGTGAATGAACTCACCTGTATTGATGTGGGAGGCGCTCAAAATGGTGATTAGAGGCCATGCAGAATTCCAAACTGGGGATGTTAAAGAAGGCAAAAAAACTGAAAGGCATTGCATTGGAACTTGACATCGCTCAATTGGAGGCCTGTATGGTAGGGGGTAGATGACCCCTCATTCATTGGAACACCATTTAAGGTTCCAACAGCACAAGATGAGAGCGCTGATGGACAATAGTGCCTGGGCTCGAGCACTGGACACACAGCACCTCTTTTATGATGTGGGTGATAAGGCTAGTAAATTACTAGCGTGGTTAGAAAGATGGGACAGCGGGTGTAGATGGGTCCCAGAAATACTGGATGGGGAAGGAAATTGACATGCTATGGGAAGAGCAATCAACGAGGCCTTCGCTACGTATTATGAGGCTTTAGCTGCACCTCCGTCTGAGATGTCAGGTGCAGACTGCGAAGAATTTCTGAGGGATTTAACTGTTCCCCAACTGACGGAGGAAGACCTTTAATGGTACAAGGAGACTTGACAGTAGAGGAACTGAGCATGCCGGAAGACACCCTGCAATCAGTGAAGGTAGAGGGGCCAAATGAATGCTGTTTAAATACATTATGGATAAAAGAACTGAACACATGTTGAATATGTTTCAGGGGCCTAGGAGTGACAACACTCCACCAGAGTACCAAAGAACATTGGTTATAGTAGTAATCTCTAAAGAGGGCAAGCCACAGAGGGACTTTGTGTTGTATAGAACCATTTCACTGCTTGATTATGAAGCAAAAGTATTGTCTGAATCCCTGACACTTTGCTTGCGAACATTGATTACATCTTTGATTCATCCGGATCAATCCGACTTTATGCCGCATAGAGGGACACAACTAAATCTGAGAAGATTATATGGGATCATGCACTTGACTGAATCCTCTCTAATGGAGCCGTCTGCTCTTCTGTCCCTGGATGCTAAAATGGCATTTGATAGTGTGAATTGGAGCTATTTTTTTGTGGTACTGACATATCTTGGTTTTGGCACGAGTAAGATTAGTAACTGAGTGTCCTGGGTGTTTTCCCTCAGAAAGGGTACAAGGCTGGGCTGTCTCCTGTCCTCAATGTACTTTGCCTTGGCCCTTGAGCCACTAGTGGCGTGGGTGCAACAAGACCCCTCAATCATGTGGAGCATTCCACTGGATAGAGAATGGGATGAAAGAATCTCACTCTAAGCGATGATGTCCAACTATATGTCACAAAGCCCATGCACTCTATCAATAGGATTTTACAGATGTTCTACACAATTGGAAAGTATTCAGGGCACCGAGTCAGCGGGGAAAAGTGCCTACTGTTACCGCTGGCAGAGGAAGTGCCAAAGTTTACATCTAGGTGCAAGGTCCTACTCGAGATAGTCGGTTTCAAATACCTCAGGGTATACGTGACTAGGAAGGCACAGACCTTTTACACTAAGAACCTGGTTGCGCTGTTGGACAGATTCTTTCTAATGGGTCTAGCAGCCATTTTAAAAAGTGATGACTCTCCCACGCCTACTGTATGTTTTGCAAAACACACCTTCCGAATCCCACAAGACGTTTTTCAAAAAACAAACTCAGAATTATGGCTTTTGTTGTAGATTGGTGTTAGTTCCCGTAAAGCTGTACAAAAGTTTCATAGAGTTGTCTACGACAGAAGACTGGCAGCATCTGCTATTAAGACATATTATTGAGCCACACAGTTAGCAACGGTGAATTATTGGGTAATTGGGGATCAAGAGGATCCAGCTTTCAGAGTAGACAGAATAGCCATGGGTGACAGGGGATAATCCCCTCTCCTGTATCGTAGAAAGATGGACATGAGTCTGCCTTTCCACACACAGACAGTGGTGAGGGCATGGAGGAAGGCACCTAAGATGTCTGGGTTGGGAGGGTAAATTGACAGAAATGATGCTACTTTGGGACGGTGATATTCTTCAGGTGATGGGGGATTCCCGAATTTCGTCTCCTTTGCAACTCTCCAACAGGAAAATGAAATGTGGAAAACAGAGTAGCTCTGATATTAAAGGTTGGAACATGCACTGTGGGGTCACATCCAAGAGGGAGAGTTGTTGGCCGAGGCGGCCCCGCTGGAGGACTGCCTATTGACAGACCCTTGATTGACAAGTCAATCTCAACTGTATATAAAAAAACTGTTAAATAACTCCCCGGATCCATTGGGGACATTGAAGGCAGCTTGGGAGGGTGATCTCAGCCCACTGAATGATGAGAATTGGGTAGAAGCCAAGAGAAGTGGCCAGACAGTCTTGCATTAGACTGGTCTAACTGACGATCCTGCATAGAGCTTATTACTCCAGGCCACTGTTGCACTGCATAGGGAGGGCTGAAAATCCATTCTGTCGACTGGAAATGCTGACCGGAGGAGACCTTTTACCACCTGCTGTGGGAATGCCCACTGATTGATAGATACTAGGCAGAAAATAGACAGATTATGGCTAAGGTGGTGGATGGCTGTATGTCCCTTTAGAAGCTAAATGGCACCTACTTCTTATCCCTGTGGCTGAAACTTGGCCTAAGTATAAAAGAATTTGGTTAGCACCGGAATCAGTGGTGGCCAAGGGCAATGTACCACTGTGCTGGGGAGTGGTCTGTCCCCCGAGTATGGCTGACTGGGAGTCGGACCTGGATTGGTGCTGCTGAGCCAAATATAAACTCTATCTAAGTAGAGGATGCCAGAATAAGTGGGAGAAGGTATGGTGGGGTGGGCAGGAGTACTGAGGGTTGTAAACAGAGACACTCAGGTTTAAGGGGGAGCAAGACCTCTGGCCTCCTGGACAGGGAAACTGCTTTCCCCTCGCACAGCTCTGTCGTTGCGCCACTGCCCCGGCACCTGTCTGCTTGAAGGTAGGTGTTCGAGGCCCTCCTCCACCCGCAGGCTCCTGCCTGCGCCATATCCCTGGACGTCCAGTGGGAGAGCCTTGCTTTTCTGCTGGTCTGCTCTGCCAGCCTTCCTGGTTGTCTCCCCTGCTTTTTCTGTCTGTGCCCTGTCTTTTCTGTCTTTGCCTTAGTTGACCATTGTGCAGTTTGTCCCTCATTGTCTCTTGAGCCTTATTGTTTGTTTGGGCCTCTGTCCCTTGTGCCTCATTGTCTTTTTTGTACCTCAGTTGTCGTTTTGTGCCTCTGTTGTCGTTCTGTACCTCTTTTGTCTTTGTGTGCCTCTGTTGTCTTTTTGTGCCTCTGTAGTCCTTTATGCCTCTGCCTTTCATTCCTTTTTGTCTCTTTCACCGTTTTTCTCTGCTGCCACTTTTTCCCTTTCCTGCCACTGCTGCCCCAGTGGACCCTCCCCCACCTGTTCCTGCTCCCACCTCCCAGCTGCACTCCCTCCATCGAACCCTACTTAATTGTGGCCGCTGCATGGCCAAAGGTGTGCCAAAGGCAAGCCCATATGCGCCTGTCCACAACCCGACTGTGACCAGCGTCAGGGACCCTGATCCTCCGACCTTCCACCTCAACAACTCAGCTGCACTCAACACACTCAACCCCGGAAGAAAAAACTGCCAGCTGTCAACACCGAACACCATCCATGGCCAGTTCTCCTGCCAACACTGCTGCCACACATTCACCCACATCCGGATGCTCACTGCTACCTCAAACCCACTGGAAGGAAGCCAGGAAGCCCAAACCCCTGAACTGCATCCTCCTCAACATCTGCTCCCAACATGGACACGCAGTAGAGATCTGGGACCTCCTCGACACTCTCTTGCCCGACGTTGCCTTTCTCACAGAGACCTGGACCACTGCCAGCTCCGCACCTGATATCGCAACCACCAACCCCGACGGGTACAAGATCCATAGGAAGGAACGCTTCAACCACCCTTGAGGTGAACTCACCATCGTACACAAAGACTCCCTCCAACTCACTATAACTAAAATGAACGACTCCTCATCCCCCATGCAACACGTCCATTTCCATTTCCAGATACAGACCAACCCTAGAACGACTCTAGGTGGCACCCTTGCCTACAGACCCCCTGTACTGTGCACCACATTCACCACAACCGTCACTGACCTCATCACACCCCAAGCCCTTGCTTCTATGGACTACGTACTCGTCAGAGACATGAATTTCCACCTCGACAACCTCAGCAACCCCAACTCCACCACCCTCCTGGACAACCTTGCCCAAAATTGGACTGAAACAGCTCATCACCACCCCCATCCACATGGCAGGTCACACCCTCAACCCCATCTTTGCAAGAGGAAACAACATTTGCTTCAGCCACACCACGCAACCCCTCTGGATGGACCACAACTGCATCCACTTCTCCTTTTTGAAACCCACTGCACACAAGCACACACCATGCACCTGCACCGGAACTGGAGCAAGATCACTGAGGAGCACCTTACCACGGCACTCAATGACGCCCCTCCACCCACCACGACCAACATCAACTCTGCAGCCAACGAACTCCACAGATGGATCACCGACTGTGCCAACATGCTTGCCCCCCCCCCCGAACCCCGACAGACAATGCAACATGAAAGCCAACTGGTTCAATACCGCCCTCCGAGAATCCAAGCGCACTTGCTGGCGATTCGAGAAGGCATGGAGGAACCGCATCATACTCAAGTCCTCCCTCACCCTGAACCGACAGGTCAATGCCATGTCCTCCACGTGTTACAACACCCTCTGTATTCTTCGCAAGACCTTCAAATGGATCCACCCAAAATCTGGAAAGACCATCACCGAAGCACTCATAACTAGCAGACTGGACTACGGGAACTCCTTCTATGCTGGGATGAACAAATCTCTACTCCTAAAACTCCAGACTATTGAACGCCGGATCCACACTCGTCCTCAGCATCCCACGACAAGACCACATCACCCAGCACCTACAAGACCTCCACTGGCACCCTATTGAAATGAAAGTGACCTTCAAACTGCTCACTTATGCCTACAAATCCCTCCGCAACACTGAATCCCAATACCTCAATGTAAGACTCTCCTTCTATACACCCAAGAGGAACCTCTGCACCGCTGACCTTGCCCTGGCTGAAATCCCACGCATCAATAGAGCCAGAATGGGAGTAAGAGTCTTCTCCTACATTGCAGCGAAGACCTGAAACAAACCGCCCTCAGCATCAGACAATCCCCCTCACTGCAAGCAATTATTTATTTATTTAGTTATTTATAAAGTTCTGAATAGTGCAAACATGACCCTTATGGGTATCAGAGGGCTTAACAATTTTGGGTAAGAGGGATACAGTTTTGGGAAGCAAAACATTTGTTACATGATTATGCAAGGTGCGTGCAAGACTCCTGTAGGTATCAGAACCCTTCACATAAGGGTAGGGCGGATACAGTAATGGGTGAGAAACATTTGAACACGTGTATGTAGAATGCCATGTCCTCCACATGTTACAACACCCTCTGTATTCTTCGCAAGACCTTCAAATGGATCCCCCCAAAATCCGGAAAGACCATCACCGAAGCACTCATAACTAGCAGACTGGACTACGGGAACGCCTACTATGCTGGGTTAAACAAATCTCTACTCCTAAAACTCCAGACTATCAGACGCCGGATCCACACTCGTCCTCAGCATCCCACGACAAGACCACATCACCCAGCACCTACAAGACCTCCACTGGCACCCTATTGAAATGAAAGTGACCTTCAAACTGCTCACTTATGCCTACAAATCCCTCCACAACACTGGATCCCAATACCTCAATGTAAGACTCTCCTTCTATGCACCCAAGAGGAACCTCTGCACCGCTGACCTTGCCCTGGCTGAAATCCCATGCATCAATAGAGCCAGAATGGGAGTAAGAGCCTTCTCCTACATTGCAGCGAAGACCTGAAACAAACCGCCATCAGCATCAGACAATCCCCCTCACTGCAAGCAATTATTTATTTATTTAGTTATTTATAAAGTTCTGTATAGTGCAAACATGACCCTTATGGGTATCAGAGGGCTTAACAATTTTGGGTAAGAGGGATACAGTTTTGGGAAGCAAAACATTTGTTACATGATTATGCAAGGTGCGTGCAAGACTTCTGTAGGTATCAGAACCCTTCACATAAAGGTAGGACGGATACAGTAATGGGTGAGGAACATTTGAACACATGTATGTAGAATGCATGCTAACAATGTTATTCCCAGGTATATAACCAAGTAAAAGTCAATCAAGACAACCAAATAGAGGGCAGTAATGAAGTCTAGGAGCCAAGGCCTAATAGGACAGTAACTTGAGCATTAGGATTTTTGTCACTTCCTTTTTAAAGTAAGAGGTGGAGGAGATTGTACTGACTTCCGGAGGAACAGAGTTCCAAATCTTCATAGCAATGCCTGAGAAGGCTCTGCTAATCGATCTCTTTTTTATGAAAAATCAGTGGTTTCAGGAGCATTGTACTTGCACTTTGTGACTCTCTGCAGCCCCCTGATAATTCTGTTTTTTTAGCCAGATAGATGGGGGTCTTGAAATGAAGGGCTTTGTGCGTCATGCAGGTTATTTTTAACTGTATTCTTGCCTCGTATAGTTACCAGTTTAGGGATTTTAGGGCTAGAGATATGTGTTCCTTTCTTTTTGTCCCAGTAATCAATCTAGCTGCAGTATTAATGTAACCCCTTAGTGGGGACAGGCTTTGTTTGGGGAGACCACAGAGCATGGAATTAGCATAATTTAGTCTTGAAAAAACTAAAGCTTGTACCGCCAATTTGAAGTCTTTCTGTCGAAGGAATGGTTCAAGATTCTTTAGTATACTCAACTGATGTTTAGCTCCCTTGATAGCATTGCTGATATGGTCCTTCATATTTGAATGCATGTCTAGCCTGATTCAGAGGGATTTAGCTGATTCAATAAAGTGGGGGGAGTAGTAGAAGGCTATGAGGTGTTTCATCCAAAGGTCAATCTTGGGAATGGGGGAGCGATGCGAAGGAATTCAGTTTTGGATGTGTTGAGCATGAGGCAGTTGTCAGTGAGCCAGTTTCGAGTGTTCATCAGGGTGGATTTAAGTGAGATGAGGTCTTTCGGGGAGGTGATTTTCAGATAAAGTTGTGTCAACCAAATACATATGGAAAAGATTGTTCTCGGAGTTCAAGGCATTTGCTAATGGTTCCAAGAGTAAATTGAAGAGTATGGGTGATAGGGGGGACCCCTGTGGATACCCCATAGTTACTGTACGGGGATGAGAAAGAGATTGATTCATCTTGATTCTTTGGGATCTTTTTTGAAGGAGAGAAGTGAAACATTTCAATACCAACCCTGATAAGCCCATCCTGTGTTTTAGAGTGGATAGGATCAATAAGCAAGATTCATTATGGTCAAGTAACTTTAAAATATCATCCATGATGTGAGTGAGTGCAGATTCAGTGCTGTGCCCTCTCTGGAAACCAGGTTGATGATGATCCTACGGTTGGAATTTCTCGATGTGTGAGCAGAGCTGAGTTAGAGTGCATTTTTCAAGAAATTATGCCAGAGTGGGGATGTTGGAAATGGGACAGAAGGTATTCATATTGGAGCTGTCTGTGTTAGGTTTTTTAAGAATGGGGGATACCTGTGCTGCTTTTAGACAGTCAGGATCCTGCCTTTCACTAGTGAAGAATTGATGATCTTGGACCAGAAGGGGAGGATGGAGGCTTTAATTTCTTTGAAGAGAGGAGGTGGAAGAGGGTCGCTGAAGTGGGTAGATTGATTGATTGCTAGAAGAGTGTTGTAGATGTCACTTTGGCTGAGGTGAGTAAAGGTGTGCCAAGATGCATTGTTCTTGAGGTTTACACTAGGGGGGATCAGTGGCTCTTGGTGGGTAAATGGGGCCATGGTTTCATACTATGGGAAAAGAGCTCTCTATGATTCAAAGTCTATATTGATGGTTTTAGGTTTCTGGGAGAAGAAGGCGACCAAATTGTCACATGTAGGAGAGCTGTCACCATGGTCATGGCGGTTGAGGGACTTGACCAATTGATGTTTAATGATTTAAAAAAGTTTCTGAGGGCGTTTTTTAGCTTGATTACGTTGCGATTTGAAGGAGTTGGCTTTTTTGCAGACTTGATTATTTTGTTGTAGGAATTCCTGATAGCTCTAAGAATGTTTAAATGTTTGCTGGATGGTATGGATCTCCATGATCTTTCTGCCACCCTCAGTTTACTGTGCTCCGAGTTTAGGTTGGAGTTAAACCAAGGTTTGAAGATTTTGTGGAAGGCATTTTTATGTTGTACCGGGGCTATAGCATCCATGATACCAGTGAGGATATGAACATTCTTCAGGTCTGCTTGGGAAGACAAGGTTTTTTTTCAATGGGTAGCTAGCTCTTTAGTGTTTATATTTCGGAGGTTCCTTTTCCATTGCTCGTTTTGTTGGGCTGGACCACCTTTACTGACACATTCCTGTTGATGAAGAAGAGGATACAGTAGTGGTTGGACCAATTGCTTGGAGTAATGAAGTCCAGTGTTATGGTTTTACCTTTGGCTATAATGAGGTACAGAATGTCACCCTTGTTGTGAGTTGGGCTATCACAAAATTGTGTCAGTTCTTGATTCAAAAGGAAGGATTTGAGACAATTCACTATGTGATCAATTGGATTAGACCAGTGTATGTTAAAGTCTCCCAGGAAGATTTGGGACATTAGAGGTTTGCCATTGGATGAGATTATTTCCATTAAGTGCTCAATGAAGGAAAGATTGTCTCCCGGGGGGTAGTAGAATGTATGTAATTTGCAGACAAGATGGGTTTTGCACAATATGGTGATGCATAGAATGTTGCAGGAGATCAGAGTAGGGGGTTCTGATTGTGAGACCAAGAGTGTGTTTCTGTGTATACAGACTATTCCTCCACCCTTTTTCAAGGATCTGTCCATACGAAGTATGTCATAACTAGATGGGACTAGAAGGTCAAGGGTAGGGGAGGAAAAACAATTTAGCCAGGTTTCTGTTAGGATAATGATATCTAGTGTGTTAGCCAGGATGAGGAGTATGCATTTTAGTTGGTCAGCCTATTGGGGGGTCGGAGTCTGGAGGATGTTAACATGGTTGAGGTTATCGCTATTTATAGCTCTGGTATTGTAGACAGGTTCTCTATCAGGGTTAGCGGGGATATTTTGGATTTAATCCAGTAGGGACTTGTCAGAGACTAAAGGGAGGGAAATGGAATAAGATAAGAGGAGATCAAGGATCTCACAGGTCAAGAGATAATCCTTACGTCTTCTGGGGCGAGAGGAGGCTTTGGGCAGGGGTGAAGTTTTAAAGGTGTTAGGAAATGAGTGTGTGACAGGGGTAGGAACTGTATCAGTAAGGATACTAGGTCCGGTCCATAGTCTGCTAAGTGTTCTGAGTAAGGAGAGATTTTCAATAGTAATGGCCTTCAGTGCTCGGAGTTCTTCTGTGAGAAGATGCAGGTGACACGTGTAGAGTCCGCAGAGGTGTGAGAAGCTGTATGTCCGGTTGCTACTTGATTCATAGGTGATGTGGACTGAGTAGGTTCTGATGATACTAAGTCAGGGGACTGGATGGAACTGAGGGCGCTTCGGGAATGAGCGGGATTATGATCAGATTTGGTCACCCCAGGCCTGAGGAGAGATGTGAGAGTGATATTGTTTGTAAGATTATGCAGTCAGGAAGAGCCTCAAGACCAGGCTCTTCGGATGGGATGGAGATTTTCAAATCCCCCTTCCCTCCACAATGCCTTGAGAACCTTACAGGTGAGTAGTGCACGTCACAAATAACGGATTGATTGATTGATTGATTGATTGTTTGAAAGAAGTTGGTACTACCGCGATTTGATGGATTTTGCTATTCGTTGACTGATGTAACCACTGTACATTCAAATCACAGAATTGATGTCAAATTGCATTCTATATCAATGTACTGTTGAGTGAGCACTGATGAATAAAAAAGTGAGAATACAACTGATATAGAATAAACCAAGGCCCTCGTTGTAATGCTTATTTTTTTTTTAAGATTGTGTGTATATGCACTTTTGTATGTAGTATTTATGTCTGGCTTTATGCTTTCATGAAAAATGCGGATTTTAATAATTGTGTTTTTTAAATTCGTACGACAAACACTTATACTGTATAATTTATCTCTGCCATTTATGGATTTAAATATTTACAAAAAGGGGGTGGTGAGGGACAGAGTCTCTGAATTAAGCAGAAAGCTCTCACCCAGTCAAGAGATCAGGGCTAGATCCAACACCGTTTTTTAGCTCACTGCACCATCCCAGTTTCAGAACCTGGCTGTATGCAAATTAGTCTGTTCCTGTCCCAGTGCATGATGGGAACAGGGCAAACCAAACTACAGAAGCCAATTCTTACACTGGGAAGGAAACAAGCTCCCGGGGACCGGTTTCTGGCATTACAGCCGTCTTCGGCCCGGTTTGCTTGAATCCTGATGGTGCAATGAGCAAGGGTCTCACATCTGAGAATACCCTTCCACGCTTAGGGTGGACAAAAATATTTACAAAAAGGGGTGGTGAGGGACAGAGTCTCTGAATTAAGCAGAAAGCTCTCACCCAGTCAAGAGATCAGGGCTAGATCCAACACCGTTTTTTAGCTCACTGCACCATCCCAGTTTCAGAACCTGGCTGTATGCAAATTAGTCTGTTCCTGTCCCAGTGCATGATGGGAACAGGGCAAACCAAACTACAGAAGCCAATTCTTACACTGGGAAGGAAACAAGCTCCCGGGGACCGGTTTCTGGCATTACAGCCGTCTTCGGCCCGGTTTGCTTGAATCCTGATGGTGCAATGAGCAAGGGTCTCACATCTGAGAATACCCTTCCACGCTTAGGGTGGACAAAAATATTTACAAAAAGGGGTGGTGAGGGACAGAGTCTCTGAATTAAGCAGAAAGCTCTCACCCAGTCAAGAGATCAGGGCTAGATCCAACACCGTTTTTTAGCTCACTGCACCATCCCAGTTTCAGAACCTGGCTGTATGCAAATTAGTCTGTTCCTGTCCCAGTGCATGATGGGAACAGGGCAAACCAAACTACAGAAGCCAATTCTTACACTGGGAAGGAAACAAGCTCCCGGGGACCGGTTTCTGGCATTACAGCCGTCTTCAGCCCGGTTTGCTTGAATCCTGATGGTGCAATGAGCAAGGGTCTCACATCTGAGAATACCCTTCCACGCTTAGGGTGGACAAAAATATTTACAAAAAGGGGTGGTGAGGGACAGAGTCTCTGAATTAAGCAGAAAGCTCTCACCCAGTCAAGAGATCAGGGCTAGATCCAACACCGTTTTTTAGCTCACTGCACCATCCCAGTTTCAGAACCTGGCTGTATGCAAATTAGTCTGTTCCTGTCCCAGTGCATGATGGGAACAGGGCAAACCAAACTACAGAAGCCAATTCTTACACTGGGAAGGAAACAAGCTCCCGGGGACCGGTTTCTGGCATTACAGCCGTCTTCGGCCCAGTTTGCTTGAATCCTGATGGTGCAATGAGCAAGGGTCTCACATCTGAGAATACCCTTCCACGCTTAGGGTGGACAAAAATATTTACAAAAAGGGGTGGTGAGGGACAGAGTCTCTGAATTAAGCAGAAAGCTCTCACCCAGTCAAGAGATCAGGGCTAGATCCAACACCGTTTTTTAGCTCACTGCACCATCCCAGTTTCAGAACCTGGCTGTATGCAAATTAGTCTGTTCCTGTCCCAGTGCATGATGGGAACAGGGCAAACCAAACTACAGAAGCCAATTCTTACACTGGGAAGGAAACAAGCTCCCGGGGACCGGTTTCTGGCATTACAGCCGTCTTCGGCCCAGTTTGCTTGAATCCTGATGGTGCAATGAGCAAGGGTCTCACATCTGAGAATACCCTTCCACGCTTAGGGTGGACAAAAATATTTACAAAAAGGGGTGGTGAGGGACAGAGTCTCTGAATTAAGCAGAAAGCTCTCACCCAGTCAAGAGGTCAGGGATAGATCCAACACCGTTTTTTAGCTCACTGCACCATCCCAGTTTCAGAACCTGGCTGTATGCAAATGAGTCTGTTCCTGTCCCAGTGCATGATGGGAACAGGGCAAACCAAACTACAGAAGCCAATTCTTACACTGGGAAGGAAACAAGCTCCCGGGTCCCCGGTAGCTTGTCTCCTTTCTGGTGAAGAATTGGCTTGGTAGTTTAGTCTGCCCTGTTCCCATGATGCACTGGGCCAGGGACAGACTGATTTGCATATAGCCAGGTTCTGAGCTGGGATGGGGCAGTGAGATAAATAACGGTGATGGATCAAGCCCTGATCTTTGGACTGGGTAAGAGTGGTCTGTTTAACTCAGACACTCTGTTCATCACCACCCCCATTTCTAAATCGTTTTTGGCCACTATAGGTGTGGCAGGGTATACTCAGACATGAGTCCCTTTCTCACTGCTCCATCAGGATTCAAGCAAGCCGGGCCGAAGAAGGCTGAAATGCCAGAAACCGGTCCCCGGTAGCTTGTCTCCTTTCTGGTGAAGAATTGGCTTGGTAGTTTAGTCTGCCCTGTTCCCATGATGCACTGGGCCAGGGACAGACTGATTTGCATATAGCCAGGTTCTGAGCTGGGATGGGGCAGTGAGATAAATAACGGTGATGGATCAAGCCCTGATCTTTGGACTGGGTAAGAGTGGTCTGTTTAACTCAGACACTCTGTTCATCACCACCCCCATTTCTAAATCGTTTTTGGCCACTATAGGTGTGGCAGGGTATACTCAGACATGAGTCCCTTTCTCACTGCTCCATCAGGATTCAAGCAAGCCGGGCCGAAGAAGGCTGAAATGCCAGAAACCGGTCCCCGGTAGCTTGTCTCCTTTCTGGTGAAGAATTGGCTTGGTAGTTTAGTCTGCCCTGTTCCCATGATGCACTGGGCCAGGGACAGACTGATTTGCATATAGCCAGGTTCTGATCTGGGATGGGGCAGTGAGATAAATAACGGTGATGGATCAAGCCCTGATCTTTGGACTGGGTAAGAGTGGTCTGTTTAACTCAGACACTCTGTTCATCACCACCCCCATTTCTAAATCGTTTTTGGCCACTATAGGTGTGGCAGGGTATACTCAGACATGAGTCCCTTTCTCACTGCTCCATCAGGATTCAAGCAAGCCGGGCCGAAGAAGGCTGAAATGCCAGAAACCGGTCCCCGGTAGCTTGTCTCCTTTCTGGTGAAGAATTGGCTTGGTAGTTTAGTCTGCCCTGTTCCCATGATGCACTGGGCCAGGGACAGACTGATTTGCATATAGCCAGGTTCTGAGCTGGGATGGGGCAGTGAGATAAATAACGGTGATGGATCAAGCCCTGATCTTTGGACTGGGTAAGAGTGGTCTGTTTAACTCAGACACTCTGTTCATCACCACCCCCATTTCTAAATCGTTTTTGGCCACTATAGGTGTGGCAGGGTATACTCAGACATGAGTCCCTTTCTCACTGCTCCATCAGGATTCAAGCAAGCCGGGCCGAAGAAGGCTGAAATGCCAGAAACCGGTCCCCGGTAGCTTGTCTCCTTTCTGGTGAAGAATTGGCTTGGTAGTTTAGTCTGCCCTGTTCCCATGATGCACTGGGCCAGGGACAGACTGATTTGCATATAGCCAGGTTCTGAGCTGGGATGGGGCAGTGAGATAAATAACGGTGATGGATCAAGCCCTGATCTTTGGACTGGGTAAGAGTGGTCTGTTTAACTCAGACACTCTGTTCATCACCACCCCCATTTCTAAATCGTTTTTGGCCACTATAGGTGTGGCAGGGTATACTCAGACATGAGTCCCTTTCTCACTGCTCCATCAGGATTCAAGCAAGCCGGGCCGAAGAAGGCTGAAATGCCAGAAACCGGTCCCCGGTAGCTTGTCTCCTTTCTGGTGAAGAATTGGCTTGGTAGTTTAGTCTGCCCTGTTCCCATGATGCACTGGGCCAGGGACAGACTGATTTGCATATAGCCAGGTTCTGAGCTGGGATGGGGCAGTGAGATAAATAACGGTGATGGATCAAGCCCTGATCTTTGGACTGGGTAAGAGTGGTCTGTTTAACTCAGACACTCTGTTCATCACCACCCCCATTTCTAAATCGTTTTTGGCCACTATAGGTGTGGCAGGGTATACTCAGACATGAGTCCCTTTCTCACTGCTCCATCAGGATTCAAGCAAGCCGGGCCGAAGAAGGCTGAAATGCCAGAAACCGGTCCCCGGTAGCTTGTCTCCTTTCTGGTGAAGAATTGGCTTGGTAGTTTAGTCTGCCCTGTTCCCATGATGCACTGGGCCAGGGACAGACTGATTTGCATATAGCCAGGTTCTGAGCTGGGATGGGGCAGTGAGATAAATAACGGTGATGGATCAAGCCCTGATCTTTGGACTGGGTAAGAGTGGTCTGTTTAACTCAGACACTCTGTTCATCACCACCCCCATTTCTAAATCGTTTTTGGCCACTATAGGTGTGGCAGGGTATACTCAGACATGAATCCCTTTCTCACTGCTCCATCAGGATTCAAGCAAGCCGGGCCGAAGAAGGCTGAAATGCCAGAAACCGGTCCCCGGTAGCTTGTCTCCTTTCTGGTGAAGAATTGGCTTGGTAGTTTAGTCTGCCCTGTTCCCATGATGCACTGGGCCAGGGACAGACTGATTTGCATATAGCCAGGTTCTGAGCTGGGATGGGGCAGTGAGATAAATAACGGTGATGGATCAAGCCCTGATCTTTGGACTGGGTAAGAGTGGTCTGTTTAACTCAGACACTCTGTTCATCACCACCCCCATTTCTAAATCGTTTTTGGCCACTATAGGTGTGGCAGGGTATACTCAGACATGAGTCCCTTTCTCACTGCTCCATCAGGATTCAAGCAAGCCGGGCCGAAGAAGGCTGAAATGCCAGAAACCGGTCCCCGGTAGCTTGTCTCCTTTCTGGTGAAGAATTGGCTTGGTAGTTTAGTCTGCCCTGTTCCCATGATGCACTGGGCCAGGGACAGACTGATTTGCATATAGCCAGGTTCTGAGCTGGGATGGGGCAGTGAGATAAATAACGGTGATGGATCAAGCCCTGATCTTTGGACTGGGTAAGAGTGGTCTGTTTAACTCAGACACTCTGTTCATCACCACCCCCATTTCTAAATCGTTTTTGGCCACTATAGGTGTGGCAGGGTATACTCAGACATGAGTCCCTTTCTCACTGCTCCATCAGGATTCAAGCAAGCCGGGCCGAAGAAGGCTGAAATGCCAGAAACCGGTCCCCGGTAGCTTGTCTCCTTTCTGGTGAAGAATTGGCTTGGTAGTTTAGTCTGCCCTGTTCCCATGATGCACTGGGCCAGGGACAGACTGATTTGCATATAGCCAGGTTCTGAGCTGGGATGGGGCAGTGAGATAAATAACGGTGATGGATCAAGCCCTGATCTTTGGACTGGGTAAGAGTGGTCTGTTTAACTCAGACACTCTGTTCATCACCACCCCCATTTCTAAATCGTTTTTGGCCACTATAGGTGTGGCAGGGTATACTCAGACATGAGTCCCTTTCTCACTGCTCCATCAGGATTCAAGCAAGCCGGGCCGAAGAAGGCTGAAATGCCAGAAACCGGTCCCCGGTAGCTTGTCTCCTTTCTGGTGAAGAATTGGCTTGGTAGTTTAGTCTGCCCTGTTCCCATGATGCACTGGGCCAGGGACAGACTGATTTGCATATAGCCAGGTTCTGAGCTGGGATGGGGCAGTGAGATAAATAACGGTGATGGATCAAGCCCTGATCTTTGGACTGGGTAAGAGTGGTCTGTTTAACTCAGACACTCTGTTCATCACCACCCCCATTTCTAAATCGTTTTTGGCCACTATAGGTGTGGCAGGGTATACTCAGACATGAGTCCCTTTCTCACTGTTCCATCAGGATTCAAGCAAGCCGGGCCGAAGAAGGCTGAAATGCCAGAAACCGGTCCCCGGTAGCTTGTCTCCTTTCTGGTGAAGAATTGGCTTGGTAGTTTAGTCTGCCCTGTTCCCATGATGCACTGGGCCAGGGACAGACTGATTTGCATATAGCCAGGTTCTGAGCTGGGATGGGGCAGTGAGATAAATAACGGTGATGGATCAAGCCCTGATCTTTGGACTGGGTAAGAGTGGTCTGTTTAACTCAGACACTCTGTTCATCACCACCCCCATTTCTAAATCGTTTTTGGCCACTATAGGTGTGGCAGGGTATACTCAGACATGAGTCCCTTTCTCACTGCTCCATCAGGATTCAAGCAAGCCGGGCCGAAGAAGGCTGAAATGCCAGAAACCGGTCCCCGGTAGCTTGTCTCCTTTCTGGTGAAGAATTGGCTTGGTAGTTTAGTCTGCCCTGTTCCCATGATGCACTGGGCCAGGGACAGACTGATTTGCATATAGCCAGGTTCTGAGCTGGGATGGGGCAGTGAGATAAATAACGGTGATGGATCAAGCCCTGATCTTTGGACTGGGTAAGAGTGGTCTGTTTAACTCAGACACTCTGTTCATCACCACCCCCATTTCTAAATCGTTTTTGGCCACTATAGGTGTGGCAGGGTATACTCAGACATGAGTCCCTTTCTCACTGCTCCATCAGGATTCAAGCAAGCCGGGCCGAAGAAGGCTGAAATGCCAGAAACCGGTCCCCGGTAGCTTGTCTCCTTTCTGGTGAAGAATTGGCTTGGTAGTTTAGTCTGCCCTGTTCCCATGATGCACTGGGCCAGGGACAGACTGATTTGCATATAGCCAGGTTCTGAGCTGGGATGGGGCAGTGAGATAAATAACGGTGATGGATCAAGCCCTGATCTTTGGACTGGGTAAGAGTGGTCTGTTTAACTCAGACACTCTGTTCATCACCACCCCCATTTCTAAATCATTTATGGATTGGGCGGAATAAAGATTGTGATTGATTGACAATGCTACTGAAGCTCTATAGTCTTTTAAATTCCAGGTAATTTATAAAGGGGAACCATTTGATGGTATACATACTCAATTGGTTACACCCTGCAAAGACATTTTAATTTAATTGGGATTCCAAAAAGAAATGTTCCAATAGTTTAGCTGAAGTGTTAATGCCATGGATAGTGTTTCAACTGTTTTTCACTTTGGATGGAGAGGGTTTGAAATATAATATATAATTTTCACCTGGTAAAAGAATCATTGAAGTGTCTTGAATATCTATTTGTGGGTCACAAACTCATATCAATACTTTGCTTTACTCTACATGCATTTTTTTTATTTGTTTAACAATGTTGCATATTTCGCCATGCCAGCATTAAATAAATTCATGCTCTGAGCTTTCTGGTTTTGAGAGTCACTTACTGTGCTCCCCCAGTTCGCAGTTCAAAGTGCATTGAACACAATAGGGAAACCAAGCTTCTCCTGGCTGTGGAATAGAGTGGGTATGAGATCTTCATAGTTGTGTTGGCAACACTTTCCTGTAAAGTACCTTGCAGGCTGTTATCAAAAAGACAAAGATAGCATAGGCAGACCTCTGATTCCAGCAATTACAGGAGATTTTGTTGCATTTGAGAGGTAAGAAACCTGCCCTGGATGGAAGGAATTGGCTCAGGAGAGCAATGTGCTGTGATTTTAGAGGCGTCTGAAATTTTAAATCATGCACAAATAATACAAGAGGGAGGAAACTGATAGGCTGATCCCTAGGAGTGCTTATTACGGGTGGAATAATAATTCACTGGATAGGGCAGGTGATTCCTGTGTTCTAGACTTCTAAACACCCATTTTGAAACCCCTGAAAATGGAAGAACAGGTAAAAATAAGAGGATCAGGAGATAGAATTTCGGCCAGTTCAGCTTATGAAGTCCTGTCTGATTGGTTAGGATCCCAACTCTGGATTTATATTTCTGGACTTTTGTGTACTCAGTGTCCAAGGCTAGTCCAGCACTTGCTCACTATCAGGACAAGTGGAAGATAGATTTCCCTCTAGGCCTTGAATGTGGGACTCTTCTCCAATTCATAGATTGGCCCTGCTGAGGAGTAAACACTGTGGACTCTTGCTAGACAACCTAACACTGGGCAAGCTGCAATAGGTCTGGGCATCTGGGGGGTTTAGGCAGGGTGAGAGGTCTGCCATTGAGGATCTAAGGGTATTGCTGCCAAGGTAGATCCCACTCAGAAGACCACTTGAACTGAACACGAGGGCAGGTCGCTACTGCCAATCTACAGCAATGGAGGATAAAGCAGAATTGGCAAAGGCTGTGGAAGGCAGCAAAAATCCATCAGTCTAATATTATTCATTTTATAAGTCAGAGATCCATGGAGATTTCTCTTGTGGCAGGAGCACACCACCAGGCTCAGAATGCAGAAAACCCCATCAAAACTGGTACAACTAGTGTGGAGTCTCAAAACAACACAGGAGTGTAACCCTGTAGAGTCACTAGGAGCGGGGTAACTAATATAAAAAATGTTCAGCATACCCTGTTTAGCTCTTTATTTCCAGTGACGTCAATAAATAATCACCAAATACATTCTTATTTGTGCCACAAACACATAAACTGATTTAAATGTGCATGTCATATTGACAGAGAACTCCAAGGTTGCCTGCACACTCTAGTGGTACGTAGATTTAAGTTAGTGCAGTAATGTGCGTAGATAAGAAAGAAACACTCTTTATCCACTGCTCTGTGTGGTTCCAGGATTTGTTGTCTTTGGTGTGCATTTCTTGGTACAGAGTCTTAGCCTAGCCAACACTTGTTTTGTCGCTACCATGAAGTGCATACACAGCGACTTCTTCAGGGCTCTATTACTATGACTATGGTCCTTATTGCCGGTTGTACACACATCCCGAAGGTAAATAGTAGTAGATGGTCTCACAGGTAAAAGAGACCGGAATTCCATTTAATTAAGGTTTCCTCATGAAGCAGATTCTATATTCTGTGATGCAGACAAGTTTTCAGAATATGCAGCTCCTAATTATTGTGGGACCTTATTCGTAGGGTTATGGTAGTCAGTCAGCTTTGATTGTGTTGCCGCTGGTCACCCGATCCGGTGAAGCAGCTGGTGAAGTCTCCGTTCTTTGTCTGTGGTTTATCACAATCTGGGGAGACTGGTGGTTCTCCATACCCTTTTGCACTGCACTTACACCTCCGTTCACCCTATAGTACTTGCGTACTGCCTTAGAGTGTCATCACCCCTCTGGAACAACTACTGGGTGAGCAGTGTCTTCGGTCATATTGACAGAACAGTACCTACCACCATATTATTATATCAAATACAGTGTTAGAGCCATATTCAATAATTAACAGTAAAATAAATATTAATGTATCTGACCTAAATGACAAAAAATGTAAAGACTCAATTTTTTTGACAAATGCAAGGAATCAGTCTGTCCGCCTAAGGGTGCAGGATTGTGCCAGACTATACATACGACAAATGTAAATGTTCCTCTGAGGCTTCTTTCTTGTCCTGATTCTTTTAATCAAATGCCTCACAATTAGACCAGCTGACCCTGTGTGTGACACTTTGTGTTACAACATTTTGTTTTAGAATGTTCATTTATGTGGGGTCTTCATCAGAAAATTGATCTTTATGCTAATATTTTGTTCTTGTTTCACAAAAGATGTTGCACTCTACAGTGTGGAGCTTTTGATGGCAGGGTTCAACAAGTGAGGCATTCCTTAGGCTCACTACAACATCTACAAAAACATAAAGCAGTGTAAACTTAGAATCCAAGTCCTTGGATTAAGTTTATCAATGTCTTCAATCAATCAATTATTCTGTATCCAATTATTAATAATAATCATAAACGTATAATTAAAACACAGACAATAAATGCACATATCAGAAACAAAAGAGCCATAAGTAAATATACAATAGATAAACAAATATCTTAAAACAGAATAAAATATAATCCTATTTTCAGAGCATTTAGTTGGATATTTACATGGGAACATCAGCATTCAAATATAAGACACGTTTTAAGAATGACACAACTGCAGCTGTAAAGGCTGGGTCAGCCTGCTTCTGTAAATGGAGAAAAGCAGGCCTGAACAGGTAGAAACGCCTGAAGCTCAGAATGGGGAGCAAATAGCTCTTGCGTGAGTAGCGATACATTGGACAAAATAGCACAAAATGATCCAAGGTCTGCAGCACAATGCCATCACATGGATAGGATAAAATAACATTACAATTATATTGTCCAAGGGGGAATATAATCTGCATCGTATTGAGCCCAACAGAAACCTTGTAAGCAAAGATCTCTCCCACTGATTTTTAACCAGGTTAAGGTAAGGCTCAAACCAGGATTGGATTTTATTATCTTACAAGTTCTCATGATTGGTTTATTCAGGGCCCTGGTTTCCCTCATATCCATGCCTTGTATTCTGGGGCATGTTGTCATTACGGGGCAGTTAGTCAAGGTTGAAGACAAATCATTCATAGTGGGGAAAGTAATTAGTCTATGACATATATCTAGTCTTAGGCGGGTCAGAACGAACCTGTGGTGAGCATTTAAAACAAGTTTAAAGTATGGCTGGATAGTAAAAGTAGTGAAAAGCAGTTGGTTGTTTAGGACACTGGGTTTAGGAAGTTCAGTAGTCATTTTAAGAGCTTCCAGGTGTGCCGTTGCTTCCTTCTTAAGTGATTTTCTACTGATAGTCCCCATTACTTCCAGTTTCTTAAAATACTCAGGGTGAGCCATGTGACCAAAGAACCTTTCAACATATACCAGCCATGGAATACGTGAATAAAGTGATGATTTTACACAGTCGCCAATTATTGCTTTGTTGAGGTCTGTATGGCCAGAAGCCCAGATTTTACACCTTAACAATATTGATTTTATCTTAATCATATCTTCAACAAAGGGAATGCCAAGTTCAGAGTGGGATACATATGCTGAGGTGCTTTTAGGGGTTGCTAGAAGATATCTAATAATGTTGTTTTCTACTCCATGTACACCTCCGCACTTCTTATATCCCCATATGCCCGCCCCATATAATGCTATGCTAAGACACTTTGCTTTATATATTTTCAGCATAGTATCAGGGGGGTTTGAGCCCAGATGTATGGCATAACGCCTGAGGGCCCAATATGCTGTACTGAATTGGTTCTGTCTGTTTTCAATTGTGTTATTCCATGTACTGGCTTTGTCAAATAGGACCCCTAAGTACGAAAAGTTGTCAGTGAACCCAATTTTTCCCCCTGTTATTACTATGTCCCTACATTTTGTGGTTTTCTTCCCACACTTCATAATGTAGGTTTTTGACTGGTTGACATGGAGCCCCAAATCCTTCATATAATCAACAAAACCAGTCAACAGGGACTGTAAGGCCAATGGGGTGCGGGCCATCAGGACTGTGTCATCAGCATAGAGGAGGGCAGGGACAGGGCATGTACCTATCTGGGGAAGATCTTTTGCAGCGGCCACTAATGTTTCCCCCACACTGTTGATATATAACAAAAACAAGAAGGCAACTAAGACGCAACCCTGCCTGACATCTCTCTTTACCGCAAATGATTTTGTACATTCCCCTTTGGTACCAATCCTTACCTTTGACCTGCACCATGTGTATAGGTCTCTCAGGAAAACTATTGGTCAGGGTATCTACCCCAATGTCTTTCCATTTTGACCACAATTTTTCATGCAACACAAAATAAAAAGCTGATGAGGGATCTACAAAAACTAAGTAAAGCAGCCCCTTTCTCATCCTAACGTACATCCCTAAAAAACATATTTAAATTAAAACTCTGTTCAATTGTGCCTATCCCACTATGGGAGCCTTATTGGAGATCCGATAATTTCTGAAGTATGTATGATTGATAGTGCAATTCTTTTGTTATATAACACAATGTACCCCTATCTAGGCCAACGTAGCTACACAACCTTTCACCTACATTTGTCCAACCTTGCTTTGCATAACGGTTCTAGCACTGACCTTTTACCCAGTTACGTGCTGAATAAATGTTGATTGGTTTCCTTGAAACTAGCCTAAATTATTATGCATAAGGATTCTTAGAAAATACCCTGCACATGATGTACTTAATAGGATTAACACACTCTGTATAAAAGTAATTGTCATCTTTATCCTAGGGTGAAAGAAATACTTTGCATAATTGCAGGTATCATTTACATAATCATACTCACGAACATATTGATTGTGTTAGGAACCCATAGGCTACCTTTATGGTATAAAAGAACCACACCAACACTAGATAGAGAAAGGAGAAGCTTCCCCGCTGACACAAGACACTGAGGTGCCCGCCTGCACAAGCTCCAGCACGCAGTGGTCTGACATCCCTTATGGGATGTCCAACTGAGCCCAAGACTGGGTCCTTCCATCTCTCCCATCAGGTAACAGGGTTGGTTCTTTCCTAGGGGATTCTTGGCTTTACAACCCCATACATGTTAGGTGCACTTAGGTACACTTAAGTAGGGTTGCATCGTAGGAGTGCACTTGATTACTTTCATGGATATGTGCCTGCATATATTCACTGAATTAGCACTATAGTAGAATTCTTCCTTTTATTAACTCTGATAGTGCTTGTAATCTTATACATTTTGTGTCTGTCTATTAATTGTCACAGCAAACATGCTTTATACTAGACTGAGCTGGACCAATAAATACTTATTGAAAACGTCCCCATTGTTTGTTCTAAGTATCTCTCTTAGACTAAGTGAGGACGATTGACTAGGCTAAAAGTACTGGAATGTTTCCTCGATTCCTGAAGGACCAAGGGTTGTCATGTTCGATAGTTGCCAGAGACTATTAACTCCTTGGTAAGGTTAGGGGGCGTATGGTGGCAATGTGAGTTAGCTCATCTAAAGGCTAACATATCCTTGACGAGTGTCTGGAATCAGTTTGGACATCAATCCCTTAGTTTATGTTGTCGAAATACACAGATCCTATCTAATTTTAGGAACTAATCAACACTTTGCCTCCACATATTTCCAGATCAGTAGCTCAAATTGAGAAAATGTTCCATTGTTCCCTTACCCTCCCTAAAACCATATTGGACAGGATTCTGGTCCCATTCTTCAATTCTCCCCAAAATAACTCTTCCAGCCACCTTTATGATTAAATTTAGTAGGGAGATAGGCCAATAGCAGGTAGGGTCTTTATGGTCCAGCTTTTTAAAGACCGGCACAATTGTGGCAGATGACCACTCCTCAGGAATGTCTCTAGCTGCAGCTGCAATCAGAGTGTTAGTCAATAACATGGCCCAGAATGAGATATTTGATTTCCCTATGTCCATATTGACCTATAGAAGACCTGGAGCGTTGTTAGCGAGATTGATCTTAATAGCGCCCCATTTCTCCTCCATGCTAAATCTCATGCCAAGGGGGAACTCAATTTTGCTCACACCATTTTCGATGGGCCTACGAAGGTCCACCGAGTAGATAGCAGAGAAATGATTTAATCACTGCTCTGGGTAAATATTAATACCCATGTTATCAGAGATGTCTAGCAGTGAGTACTTACCCTTAATTATCTCCCGCAATCTCCTGGAATTGCCCTTGGTGCTGGCATTCATTAGCCTGTCCCATGCCTCTTCCTTTAAAATTTGCTTCCTAAACTTTATGGCCAACTCATAGTTTGCTATAGCTGCTTGGATGTTTGGCCTGGCATTCAGAATCTCTCTAAGGTGCTTGTTTGCTAATCTACAGTCATGATCAAACCACCCAGTGTTTCCCCGCTTCACTGGGGCAGAAATATTCTTTAGGATCTGGTTAGCTGAATTATTGAAGGACCCAAAGGCCACCAACACCTCCTCAGGAGAAGCGCCATTTACAAGCAGTGGGTCCCTATGCTGGCCACAGTTTGCTCTACTTATAGACTTGAATAACACAGGGATCGATATATTGCGCTGTATAATTCTACGTCCCTTATCTTCAGTGCTCAAACCAGTCAGGCCTGGGTTTCTTGCTCTTACTTCTCCAAGGGAAATTAATAATTTCAACTCTATAGGATTGTGATCACTATCACAAGTATATAAAACATTTTCTGATTGGACCTTTAGAGGAATACAAAATCATTTATTGTTCCCTTTCCCCACCATATAAAGTTAGGTTCAAAGTTAAGTCCTTGCCCTGCTAAAGATCTTTCATCTATTAATTCTGGAATGTATGGCCTAGGGCTCTTATCAGCCTCCAACCTCTTTCACTGACCTCTGAGGAGTGGTTAGGGTAAGCTTCCCTCTCAAATGGACTCTTGTAAAGGCAGGACTGACCTATCTTTGCATTGAAGTCACCACGAGTACAACATTAAAATTCTGCAACCAATGGTAACCCTTGTTTCTAAACTAGTCAGTACCCTAAATAATGTTGCCATTTGATGACTCATGAAACCTGGATCCCCTTATGGTTAACAGGGACAACTGTAACTTTAAACAAGTTTGTCACATGAATCAAAATAGCCATCCTCTTTGAGTGCTCAGCCCATCAACAGGCTTCACAGGTATATAAAAATGCTCAATACCATCCACAGAACATGGTTCATAAGCCCTAGTTTCTTGAGTTAATATTACATCATATGATTTAATTAATTTTAACCATTCCGGACCAATCACCTTAGATATGACTCCTGCAATATTCCAACACATAAATGTAAAAGTTAAATATCGAATTGCCTGCTGTTCCAAGCTATCATTACTTTCCGATAAAATTGGTGACATTGGCTGCTTTCCCTTGCTACCTTCAGTAAGAGGGGCAGATATTTTGAGGAGTCAAGTCATTACCATAAAGGCCTGCTAACAGAAGGGACCTATTGTCAATGGGAATGGAAGGATTATTCTGGGTACTGGGCGGGAAATTTTGTCTGTGACTTATGGGCTGCAATTGTTTTTTTAAAAAACTCAATGATTCAATGCCAATTCCCTCGGCTATCGGATGCCGGGATTGGTAGCGGGGTTTCAATTGCCTTGCGAACAGAGGGTATCTACAATTAACCACAATACAGTTCCCCACTTGCGGTTTTCTACTGTGCCCCACCAACCCTCACTACTCTTCTAGCAAACAGAATGTCCTTCTGCTCCCATGCATTGCATTGAGCATTTTGCAAAACCAGTGGCAAACTTAATTGCTCAGTTGGGAAGCAGATTCCCCAGAAGTTGAGGATAAATCAGGGACCCCTGTGATAACTACTACAGATACACTACATACAGGGGATAAGTTAAGTGTAGGCAAACTTTCCCTATCCTGAGTAGGAATGCCTTTGCCTCCCCTATCCCCTCCTGTTCCTTATTTCTCCACCTGTGCCTGTTCCTGCTGGAGCTCACTCACTACTGCCCACAGGGGGAATAAGGGGACACAGCTCATGGACATTACTTGGCCCTGAAATTTGCCCAAGAGGCTTTGAGTTAGCATTTGGGCAGGGGTGCAACTCAAAACTAGGAGCTCTTGGGTAAGCTGCTTCTCTCCCTGTCCAAGAATCACTATCATTTAGGTGGCCAGCTATAACATCTAATTTTGTGGACAGGACATTAAACATCGATTCGACATTGTGCAATTTCTCATACAGAGGAGCAATAGATTTATCAATTAGTTGTTTACATTTTTCCTCTTTCAATTCCCAATTGATGAGTGCCAAGTCCCTTGCACGTTCTATACCAGTGTCCTGAGATAGTTCCTTTTTCTTGGCATTACGCATGTGTGTTTTCCCAGTCGCTGATCACTTGCTTTTACATTTTCTTTTGACTACAGGTGCACAGTCACTCTCATTTAGGCTTCTTCCCTGCTGTTTGCTACAGAGTCTACAACAGGTACAGACAGGGAAATTGTTAAAGCTGCTGTGGCACAGAGTTATTGCTTTGAATCTTATTGGGCTGCGAGATCTCTACAGGAGAGTGCCAACTCCCTTGTACAACCTTAGACTGCATTCGGCTAAAACTATATCTTTAGAGATTTCCCTAACCACACATGCCAGATAAGTGTTCAACGTATTCCAGTACGAGTTTTGTTAGAGCTACCCTTGCCTTTTCCCCTTTCTTTATCCTGGTCCCTTTTCCACATACTCACTTTTGGAGACTTCTAAAAAATGAAAACCAAAGCGGGGGGTTGCCCAGCCTCCTCTGGGCTCTGATGGTTGCAGACGAGCCAGCTCTTGGCCCATTCTTTCCCGGGCCATGCCCGAGGGTGACCCATGTATGTCCCGTGCTGCAGGAGCGGCTCTGGGTGCAAACCAAAATCCTGTCCCTCTGATTGCAGCCAAGAGGTATCTACCACCAACATATTTCAAGGAGAATCTAGGGACGCGGGTTCACAGTTCCATTTTTATTCAGTATTCACCAAAATGGTACAGACAAGTGTCTGCCCCAGACGCGTTTCGATCGCCACAGCGATCTTGATCACCTGACGTGCTGGTGATGGGTCACCACATTTGAACTTAGTGCAACCAATCATGTTAAAGGATAAGTGAATCAGTGAAAAGCAAACATAGAAAACATATTGGTTAAGGAGCAAATTGTTGGAAAAAAACCATCCTGGTATTAAACAATGCAAAGCTTCAATTCATGATCTGTACATTAATTGAATTAATGAGTTCCTTTCCATATCTCTAATTAGTAAAGTGACATACAGTACTCCACAGACTAATATGGATAACATGATGTACACATAGAAAGGCTAAATTCATTGCAAATGCCTAACATGAAGTACCAAAATAATGTGAAAGATGACCTACTACGAATGTCGTACACAACCCTTATTTGATTAAAAAGTACACTCATTTTTTTAAGAAACAGGGGATAAATACCAGAATTGACATGTGTGAAGAAATATCACATTCTGAGGTTGTTATAAATATGGAATCATAAATAAGTTTCATATAGGTAAAATAACGCTCCTTAGAAAATGTACAAAAAAGTGCAAAAGTATAAATATGAATATAAAAACCTCAATTGGGAACCACAGATATGAAGTTCTCGATTAAGGCTGTCACAACTGTCTGGGGCAATTTTAAAGGTTACGAACACCTCTAACTATAAACCTATAGCTCCTGCAGTTGAAATGTACAAAACACAAGCCAAGTCGGCTGCATTATATGGTAGCGAGCTGTGGGGCTACCAAGCTGGAAAAGAGTTGATGTGTGTGGAAAATAATTTTTTGAGACGCCTTTTGGCCCTCCCACGTGCTACACCTTTGCTTCCCTTGCGTTTAGACTTGGGTCTACCCTCCATAAGTGAGGATCTTAAGTTAAAACCATTAAGATACTGGCACAGACTCTGGACAACAAACGAGCTTAAACACTATAGGCAAGATCTTGTGGCAAGATCTTGTTCATGTTATGAACTTAAACCATAGTGATAAAATTCCCTGGTTATCGTTTGTTAAGCAAGAACTGTATCGGTTGGGTCTCTACGAGCTGTGGGAAGCCCCTGAGATAGGCTGTCAAAGGGTCTCCCGGAAAAGACTCGTAGAAGCTCATAAGGAAAAAAGTCTTGCCTCTCATGTGCTCGCACCCCGCATTGGTATTTTAACCCAACGTTTTATGGATTCCAAAAATTCTTACCATTTTGAAAGTTTTACGGACATCATCTCCCCGACTCTGGCAAGAAAGTTATTTATCCAATGGAGGCTTGGCACCTTACCCATTAAATCCTTCACATGCAAATGGGCTAATGGGGGGACAAAACATGCCCCGGCTGTAACCACTGTGATGAGGAGGAAATCCATGTTCTGTTTTTTTGCCCAGCCTACAAGAGACCTAGGAAATATTGGCTTGTGCCTCTGTGTAGGAATTTGGGCATAAGGGACTTTGCGATCTCGTTCAGAATATTGAAAACTGATTCCTCCCCACACATTGTATTCGCAGTCGCAAAATTTTTACTGGCCATGTGGCACATTAGGAGTAAATTACTCAAAGCATGACCATCATAGGATTGTATTGTCAACTTTCCTTACTGCCACTGTATTTTTTTACCATCTTAGGGGTTGGTTGTCTTTTAAACGTTTTCTTTTTTTTTTTTTCTAAATTCTGTTGTAATTCAATGTTTTATAACAAATGTTTTTATGTATGTTCTTATGCATCTTTTATGGCCTAAACGGCCGAAATAAAGAATTTTTGGATTGGATTGGATTGGTAAAACCTCAATTAAACACTGATAAAACAAACAATAGTGGGACTGTGCAAGAGGTCGCAAATAGTACTATGTGCAGAAAAACTCTTAGGGTTATAATGAAAGTTCTAGTGCTTAAATTGACACTGCCGTCATTAATACAGAACATATGATATCAGTGCAAATATTGCTATAAAAATTCATAATTGCAAAGATAAAATATCAGAACAGTAGACAAACACTGGTCTATAGCAGAAACTAAAAGGGAAGAACAGTGAGTTCATACCCCTATACAACTTTACAAGACTCTGCCATTACCCTTAGAGGACCCTACTACTAACTAGATTATAAAAGGTTGTGTAGGTCCTTGCTGTGGTTCGAACCATTTGGCATTCTTGTATCGAGGGTTAAAAAAAAAAGACGACTCTAACTGTCGCAATTTCCTCACCCCGTTACCCGCCCCGAATGGAGGGATGGACTGCCCCAATTACAGAGTATTTCAAATCACTGACTTTGTTCTCATGGATGGCTTTAAAGTGTCTGGCAAATGGGTAGTTGGAGTCTGAGTTCACAATTGCATGTAAGTGCTCCAATATCCGATTGAAAAGTTGCAGTTCAGTGATGCTGATGTACTTAAGATGGCACATACAAATATATATTTTGTACGTGCTGCTTCTTTCGCCCCACTTGGCCCATGGTAAATGGAGAGCACTGCTGCAAAGCTCACCGGAAATTTGTTTTCGGTCAGAGTCCAAGTAATTACGCTCTCCCAGGACAATCCAATGCAAAAGATTGTATTACCAGTTACGCGTTTCGAGGAACTTCGTCCCCTTGCTCACAAAGGGACGCAGTTCCTCAAAACGTGTAACTGGTAAAAGTATAAATATGAATATAAAAACCTCAATTGGGAACCACAGATATGAAGTTCTCGATTAAGGCTGTCACAACTGTCTGGGGCAATTTTAAAGGTTACGAACACCTCTAACTATAAACCTATAGCTCCTGCAGTTGAAATGTACAAAACACAAGCCAAGTCGGCTGCATTATATGGTAGCGAGCTGTGGGGCTACCAAGCTGGAAAAGAGTTGATGTGTGTGGAAAATAATTTTTTGAGACGCCTTTTGGCCCTCCCACGTGCTACACCTTTGCTTCCCTTGCGTTTAGACTTGGGTCTACCCTCCATAAGTGAGGATCTTAAGTTAAAACCATTAAGATACTGGCACAGACTCTGGACAACAAACGAGCTTAAACACTATAGGCAAGATCTTGTTCATGTTATGAACTTAAACCATAGTGATAAAATTCCCTGGTTATCGTTTGTTAAGCAAGAACTGTATCGGTTGGGTCTCTACGAGCTGTGGGAAGCCCCTGAGATAGGCTGTCAAAGGGTCTCCCGGAAAAGACTCGTAGAAGCTCATAAGGAAAAAAGTGTGGCCTCTCATGTGCTCGCACCCCGCACTGGTATTTTAACCCAACGTTTTATGGATTCCAAAAATTCTTACCATTTTGAAAGTTTTATGGACATCATCTCCCCGACTCTGGCAAGAAAGTTATTTATCCAATGAGGCTTGGCACCTTACCCATTAAATCCTTCACATGCAAATGGGCTAATGTGGGGACAAAACATACCCCGGCTGTAACCACTGTGATGAGGAGGAAATTCATGTTCTGTTTTTTTGCCCAGCCTACAAGAGACCTAGGAAATATTGGCTTGTGCCTCTGTGTAGGAATTTGGGCATAAGGGACTTTGCGATCTCGTTCAGAATATTGAAAACTGATTCCTCCCCACACATTGTATTCGCAGTCGCAAAATTTTTACTGGCCATTTGGCACATTAGGAGTAAATTACTCAAAGCATGACCATCATAGGATTGTATTGTCAACTTTCCTTACTGCCACTGTATTTTTTTACCATCTTAGGGGTTGGTTGTCTTTTAAACGTTTTCTTTTTTTTTTTTCTAAATTCTGTTGTAATTCAATGTTTTATAACAAATGTTTTTATGTATGTTCTTATGCATCTTTTATGGCCTAAACGGATGAAATAAAGAATTTTGGGATTGGATTGGATTGGTAAAACCTCAATTAAACACTGATAAAACAAACAATAGTGGGACTGTGCAAGAGGTCGCAAATAGTACTATGTGCAGAAAAACTCTTAGGGTTATAATGAAAGTTCTAGTGCTTAAATTGACACTGCCGTCATTAATACAGAACATATGATATCAGTGCAAATATTGCTATAAAAATTCATAATTGCAAAGATAAAATATCAGAACAGTAGACAAACACTGGTCTATAGCAGAAACTAAAAGGGAAGAACAGTGAGTTCATACCCCTATACAACTTTACAAGACTCTGCCATTACCCCTAGAGGACCCTACTACTAACTAGATTATAAAAGGTTGTGTAGGTCCTTGCTGTGGTTCGAACCATTTGGCATTCTTGTATCGAGGGTTAAAAAAAAAAGACGACTCTAACTGTCGCAATTTCCTCACCCCGTTACCCGCCCCGAATGGAGGGATGGACTGCCCCAATTACAGAGTATTTCAAATCACTGACTTTGTTGTCATGGATGGCTTTAAAGTGTCTGGCAACTGGGTAGTTGGAGTCTGAGTTCACGATTGCATGTAAGTGCTCCAATATCCGATTGAAAAGTTGCAGTTCAGTGATGCTGATGTACTTAAGATGGCACATACAAATATATATTTTGTACGTGCTGCTTCTTTCGCCCCACTTGGCCCATGGTTTATGGAGAGCACTGCTGCAAAGCTCACCGGAAATTTGTTTTCGGTCAGAGTCCAAGTAATTATGCTCTCCCAGGACAATCCAATGCAAAAGATTGTATTACCAGTTACGCGTTTCGAGGAACCATATATAGTTAGGAATTTGCATTTACAAAACCTTGAAAATTCACTGAAAAAACCATAGGTTATAAACCATATATAGTTAGGGATTAGCATTTACAAAACCTTATTTTACTCGCATAAAACCATTGAAATTCCATATATAGTTAGATGCGCTAACTATATATCGCGCACCCGCAATCCACTGCTGATGATGTCACATATTACATCATTCATGACATGGTCAGTGACATCACTGATGACATCACTGATGACAACTCAAATGACATCACTGACAACATCACAGATGACATCATTCATGTGTTAATACGATGAACCTCTACAGACTCTGATATATCCTTAGATACACTCAGTGAAAACAGACACTCACAGATTGTCACTCATCCATGGAGTTACTCATACACCTAGACAGTCATGCAAAGAATTAATCACACCTCCAATTCCTCAACTATACAGTTATACACACCTTACTTATTGAAACATATTCTAACACATATTTACTCTCTTATATAATCCCTAATAAAAGTTCACAATGATCCTTACAGCCACTCACACATTCACTGGCTCTAATGCACAGTTATTTATATATGTTAACTCTCACATGTACTGTGTTTTACATATGTACTTACTTTGACATGTAGCACTGAGATATCCATTCACTCACCAATACACTCATGCACACAGTCAACCGCCCATACAGCTGTTTCCACATGCACTTTTGAAACCATACATCTAGTGAATCAACTGCTCACACATCTATGCACAGAGTCACACACCTCCCAGCCACTCACACATATACTCAGTCTCCCATACAAATACTTGAGCAACCAATCAATAACCCATATAGTTATTCATATAGCTACTGATCAACACATGCAGCAGTTTACAGAACAACAGATATAATGATGCACAAATTAATACTGTTTAATCACTAACCCATGCACTCAGTGAGACACATTTAATCACTCCCTCATACAATCAGTCATGCACCTACTAAATCCTTCATCCAGACATTCATACATCCACTCATTCTTCAATATGTAAGACATATTTTAACTTTACAGAAACATACAGTCACTGGATGTTGTGATCAGTGATGTCATCAGTGATGTCACTGACCATGTCATGAATGATGTAATATGTGACATCATCAGCAGTGGATTGCGGGTGCGCAATATATAGTTAGCGCATCTAACTATATATGGAATTTCAATGGTTTTATGCGAGTAAAATAAGGTTTTGTAAATGCTAATCCCTAACTATATATGGTTTATAACCTATGGTTTTTTCAGTGAATTTTCAAGGTTTTGTAAATGCAAATTCCTAACTATATATGGTCTATAACCTATGGTTTTTTCTGTGAATTTCATTGGTTTTTTAAAAGCTAACATTTGTAGCTGTAAAATGTATTCTTCTTTAAATCCAAAAATATATTTTAGATGTCTATTGATAATTTTTTTTTAATATTTTTTTTCTCCGCTTCCGGTAAGCGAACCGGGAAGCTTTCCGTTAGCTCATCTTGATGCCGCGATCTAGTACGCGAACCGGTAAACGTTTTGTTAGCGCAACTGTGACGCGTCGCGGAAGCGCGACGTATCACGTTGTCGCGTAATGCGTCTTATGACGCGCCGCGTTAGCGCTCCCGGAAGTGCTCCGGACCGCGAACCGGAAGCTATCCGAGGCGCGGCGCGCTCCGCGTAACGTGAGCGGAACAGGTCATGTGACTTGTTTATTAAAGTTTTCATTGGTTCATTTCACTTTCGGTTTCCTAATGATGTAAAACTAGGTCATGTGACCTAAAAATAACACTTTTCATTGGTTTAGAACTATTTCTTTTCCCAAATGATGAAAGCCCCCACCTTTTTTCTCACTCTGACTTTCAACTTTGTGAAAGGAAGACCTGATTTTTTTCTGTGATGGCTTCAATAGTAGCTTCAGCTTCTGCACCCCCACCACCACCACCCCCATCTCCTAATAGGAAGAGAGGACCCCCTCCACAATTTATTGGAAACATAGAGGAGGAAGAGGAAGAAGAAGACGGAGAGGAAGAAGAGGGACCACAATTTGTCGAAGAGTTACCCCGGGTATCTCATCGGAAAGAAAGCTTTATATGGCAATTTTTTAGCATTCCTTCTGACGAAAAAAAAGTCAATGCACGATATGCTAAGTGCCTTATCTGCAAAAAAAAATTATCCCGAGGAACAAACAAAAAGTACAGCTTTGGAAATCACACAATGCACCGACATATGCAGAGGTGGCATCCAATGAACTACAGTCGTGGAGAGATGCGTGACCTGCAACAAAACCCCCCAACTTCGGTGCCTTCAACATCTTCTGATCTGTCTCTGTCAGTGGCCGAGGCGAATGAAACAGTGCCCAACATACAGAAAAATTTTGTACATCTAAAGCTGACATGCTTGTATTGTGAAGTGAAGTAGTGTGGCTCACTGGTTAGAGGCGGCAGACCCGAGAGCAGAGGACGGCCTGGGACCAGGGTTCGATTCCCGGCGCGGCAGGTTTCTGGACCAGGGTCAGCGGACTCGATAATTCTCTCGCCTCGGTGCCCACTCCGATCAGCGATCACACTCGGCAACTCTGGGCATTAGCTTGCCTCATCTTGACTAACGGCCCCACCAGACTGCCGGGGATGCCTGGTCTCACCCTGGAGATACCCATTAAGGGACCATCTCTCAGGGAAGCCAGGAAGGGTTTTGCAGCGGTCGAAGCGCCTTGGGACCCTACGGGTAAGTAGTGCGCTATATAAATGCCTATACATACATACATACATTGTGGAACACTAATTTCATGCGCTAACATGAGCGTGAAGTTGATTAATCTTGCTTTCGAAAAACACCAATGTTCCAAACGCAAGAATTTTTAATTTTTTTTTTTGCTCCTGTTGAGCCATTTTCAATACCTCTTTCTGTTCATTCCCTTTAAAAAAACAACAAAAAAAACAAAAAAGTGTTCAAAAAATCCAAAAAAATGAAATAATGTTCAAAAAAGTACAAAAAAAAAAAAAAAAAAAAGTTCTTTTCAGAACTACCTCCCCTTTTTACAAAAATTGCTAGAAAGTGTAACACTCTGGCAAGCTGTTTTTTTTTAGTTCGCTTTCCGGTTAGCTCTCCGGTACGCGAACCGGGAGCTAACCCCAAATTTTTTTTTTTTTAAAAAAAGGAGTAATTACAAGAGAACATGGCTAAGAACTGCTCACAAATGAGGCCTATTTTGAAACATGATGCTTCTTTTGCATTGCTTATGTCTCACAATAGTGATGCAATAACAGCGCAAAAGAGATGTAAAACCATCATAAAATTGTGTCAAACATTTTAAATGATTGTTATAGGATGCAAATAAGATGTGTGCTTTCAAGAGCTTTCTTTGAGGTGAGGCCTATTTCTTTTTTTTTTTTAAAAACAATACCCAGAAGTACAGCACTGTAAGCATTAAAATTGACACTTACTGAAGACTCAGCTTCTCCATATCTACCTCACATTTCTAAATGTATATCATAAGTACAAAAAGCATAACATTAATTATACATGTTAAATTGTTTATTTTTGCTGTTCTCAGAATGTATCAAATTTCACTTAAATCAGTGACTTGAAGGTATTCATCATGTAACAGCGGGGAAAAAAAAACACAATCAAAATGACTGTGTTTAAAAAACCCATACAAGCTAAGAAATCTGATTTCAAAACTCCTTAAAATTAACTTACTTTCAATAAAGTCGAAGGATCTCCTATGTACAGCGTCCACTCTGTTGTGCTATAAATATTTTCAGCCCGCCACTTTCTGAAAGAAAACCTCCATCGATACGAAAAATATGTTACATAGAAAAAAAGACTTCTCTCATTCTATCACATGTTTCCACTAGGCCAAATCATGTTGCCGCGATTCGCAAGTCTTGTTATTCTTCCAATCAAATCCCGACATTTTCTATTTTTGCAACTTTCAAAAAGAAAACATTTGAGATTATTTTCACAATCCTGGACTACTAATAACTTACTCTTCTTTGTCACTCATGTTCTCCTTTTCCTATGACACTGATACTGCTTACTATGAAACAGACTTACTTGCAGCAAGTTTATATAGTTGGATTTTTAATCTAGACAGCATTGCAGACTTACATTCCCTCTACTTAAAATTTTGGTTTTAAAAACACCAGGTAAGAATTTTTAAGGTCAAACGGCAATTTTTTTTTTAAAGTTACAGCGGAATCATTACAGAATGACCAGCCGTTTCCAGACTTTAAGTAAGCTGTATAATGTCCTGATGTTGTTGATGGACCATTGTGATAGATAATTGCTACAGTTACAAAAGTCCTCCCTGATATTGACAGCTGAGAAGCCACAACATTTTTTATTAAAGTTGACAATTTTGATCCATCAGGCCTACATCGTTGGATCATTAAAATGACATACTGGCCATATCTACGTATAAATAATGTTGACATCATATCACATTTACATTGGCTACACTCCATGTTGTGATCCGCTGCTTTTACTAGCTTATTAAAGGACACTGATTTACTGTCTGGCAAAGTTAAATATATAAATCTTTCTGAGTCTACACTAGTAGTACTTGATACCAAACAGTTCTCGCAGTCATGCTGCCATTGATAAGAAAGCCCAAACAGGTGATCTACATCTACACCCTCATCTTGCAATACATCAAGCATATACATTAAAAACTCCTGACAATCTTGCTGATTATTTTCAGAGAAGTCTGTTTGACCTGAACATTCATCTAACAGATAACGAACTTCAGACACACTTTCTACTTTTGTTCGATCACTGCTACATTTCTCGAAAACAGAATTCAACAAACAGCATAAAATTTGTTCTGAATTCAACAGAATCTGTTCTCTTAAACTCTGTAGTGAAAAGAGAACATTAACCACTACATTTGCATAGCAGTTGACACCAGAACTGTTTTCAAATTGAAAACCGACAACATCTTCAACAGAATCCACTTTCTTTCTGGTAACAATTTTCGGTTCATTGACTTTTAGTCTTTTTGCAACAACCTCCCTACTATTACTGATATTTCTACGTTTCCGGCCTACCACACGTTTCTCAAACAAAGGATATTGAGGCAAATGTGGCGCATACTCTCTTCTTAACCTATTGTATTCCTTAACACAATCTAGATCCGCACAAATGTTTGTGACATCACAGTCAATCAAGTACAATCCCGATAAAGTTCTAACTCGTGACAATGCCACATATGCCATACCCTCCTTGAACACAGAACTGCCAATATTCACCAATGCACAGTCTACACTTAAACCTTGCGATTTATGGATTGTCACCGCATATGCCAAGCAAACAGGAAACTGTTTACGGCGAACATATAAGTCTTTAACAAGCAAAAACCTAGCAGAACAACGACCAATTTGCTGTACTTCCTCAATGCCATCAAATTTAATTCTTAAAAATTCTATTCCATCTCTATTTCTGTATTTCTCAAAATCAACAACATTACCCATTGATCCATTTACCAGACCTCTTTCTACATGTAAATTCCTTCTCAAAATGATTCGGCAATTTAAACACACATTCAAAGTCTTTTCAAAACCCGCTGTTTTGGATATAGTCTTCTCTAATGAATCCAATTTTGATTTCAAATTGTCTGATAAAATAATTGTTGATCCCATATGCTCTAATTTGTCGATAGCTTCAAGTTTCACAATCTCTTGCTTTTCTAAATTCAACATTTTGTTGTTGAAAATGGCACATTCTGCAAGAGTTGGCATCAAACATATCCCGGATTTCTTCTCAGTAATTTTCTGAAAAATATTCTCAGGCACAATCTCTTGTTTGGGATATAAATTTGTCAGTAATCGTGCATTTAAAGCTTCTTTCCCATGCTCGGTCACTTTTCCAATTCTAATATCTTGTAGAATATTCTTGTAATCTTCATCCTTTGCCTGACGCATATTTTCATGCAGTTCAGCATAATTGAAGTTTAACCATATATTGACGTTGCCAATGCTCCCTAGGCACTTCCTGGTATCTTCATGCGTGAGTATTTTGAACACAGGTTGACCTTTTACTGGTGTCAGCTGCAGAAGATCTCCGAAAACAATGATGTGTTTGCCACCAAATAACACATCATATTCAGTTTTAAGTACTTCTTGCATTCTCAAATGCACAAAGGCAAGCATGACATTGGAAACCATGCTTACTTCGTCAATGATAAGTAGTTTCATTTTCCTCAAGACTCTTGAAACTTCACAGCAAGCATCCCCAGATAACTTGTTGTATTGTAATTTGTTGTCATGCTCCACCGGCAGCATCAGTAGACGATGCAAAGTAATACCTTTAATGTTATGTGCTGCCAGTCCAGTAGGAGCGGTGACAACACAAGACAACGATGACTCAGTCCTTTCCTGCAAATAACAAGAAATTGCTTTAATGAGGAAACTTTTGCCAGTTCCCGCTTCTCCACTCACGTACAGTCGGACAGGCTTCAACAATGTACATGAGCACTCGTTCTTCTCATGACTTAATCCGTGCTCAATTTCCTTGGTAACTTCATCATATATTTTCCTCTGCTCAACGTTGAGTTGTTTTTCCAAGTCTTCTAAGTTAACTGAATCCTCCTGAGCATGTGCCATGGCTCTTTCTACTTCATTCATAGCAGTGGCAGCTTCATTTTCGATAATAGGTCCTCCAAGTGGATCTTGACTCAATGAAACAGAACTCTGACTGTCCTGAGAACTGTCTCTGGCAATCTCGGCTGCAATCGTTGCTTCCTGCTCAATTTCCAAAGTAAGCATTTCTTGATATTTAGGAAAAGCAGGACATTCTATGGACTCCTTGGCTGCATTGAAAGAGTCTTCGTAACAGAGGAAATCTCCAAGCAGTTCCTCTTCTGCACGCCAAGGCTTGAAAAGTTGCAAAAGTGCTAAATAGAAAAACTCATTTTTTTCTGGAGATTCGCCACTCAATTTTCGATGGTTTACTAATTGGCATTTTCTTTGCTTGACCAGACATCCCTCACTTCCAATTACAGCATACACTCCTTTCTCAATATCTTCTTTGATGTTCCTCTTGAATATATAATTTTGTAGAACCTCATATAGACAAACATTCTCAAGGTGACTGCTTCGATTTGGATAATATGTATCCAACATGTTGGTCTTCAAAATGTCGGTACTGTTTGGCTCCTTTTCCGCCAAATACTCAATTTCCCGGACAGGTTTTAGAACTCGATTTCGTGTTGCAGCAAGACCAAGACTTGCCCAAACGATACTCCTGGATTTGGCATAGAGACTTGCTGAAGACAAGCGGTCAAAACATTCGTAAGCTCCGATTTCTCGATGCGACAACATCTTCAGACTGAAACTGTACAACTTCTTGCTGAGGCTCTTTTCATGGGAAATGTCCTCCCACATATCCTTCAGTTCTGTCTTTTCTTTTTTGGTGATGTAAGATGTCACATACCGAGCCACAGCCATACAGTTGTCAGCCACAAACTGTATATCCATGTTAGCATTCCACATGGACAAAATCACTGGGTTGTAGTCATTGATGTACTTGGACTCTTCGTTCCTTTTCAAATTGTATGTATTCTTGGGTGATTTCCTCGTCACATTATGTCGCAGCGAGGACATCAAACTGTTCACTCTTCCTTTAGAAATCACCGGTCGTGGAAAGTTGAAACGACATTTGGTGTAGAACTTGTCCTTGTTTCTGAATTTACGACGACAGTACTTTCCACAACGATGGCTTTGGAAACGTAGAACTTGTTCTCTTAGGCTTTTCTTCTCCGTTGCGTTTGGAACAGCACACGTAGAATACTGTTCTATGAAACTCATCACTAAGTCATCCGGATCTGTTCCAAATTTAGGTGCATCCTTGATCCACAACAACATATGTATATGAGGGGCACCTCTTGCTTGGTACTCCTTTCTCCAGAAGAAATCCAACACCTCTCCAAGAGGTGGATTCTTTTTATTTGTGATGAAAGACATCATAGCTTCAAATCTATGATTGAAGTACCTGCATACATTCACTGGATCCAAAGAACACAGTTCTCCAGGTATCTTGAATTCAATGTTTTCAATATTTCCATTTGCCTCTCGTAGAAATTCAAGTAAGTCTTCCCAGCCATACTCGGCACAGCTCAGAGTGAGGAACCATGTCGGAGTTCCTAAGTTCCTCAACATACATTTTAAATCACCATGACGACGGTACCAGTACTCATTAGTACCACGCTGACACGCCATGAGATTAATTAAGTGAGAATCCAAAATACTGTCTTGGACATTGACTTTATGCATAAAGTCACTTGCCGAGATGTTTCGCATCTGTATACCACTTTTTAAGATGTGGTTCACTGCATATGACAGTCCAGACAGATCGCTTTCAAACAGGAGATGAAACAAATAGGGAATGCATTGACGAAACCTAGCATCTTCTGCATACAATCGTAAAGTCCGGTATTCAGACGCAGGAATTTGATGAGGTCGCTCATCATATCTTCCTCCTTGACCTGTGGGAAATAGCTGTGGGAAACACCGAGCTTCCAAACTTTCCTCCCAAACACTAATGGGACTCCCTTTGGCTTGTTTCATTTGAAACAACTCAATAGCATTCCCCATGACTTCCTTGGAATGCAAAGGATGAACACTATAATGTTCATATATTTCTTCACTATTAGACACCTCTACTTTCTCAATTTGGCCAGCACACAAAACGCTATCCTCTTCATCACTTACTTCCTCTTCTGCAACATATACATTCTTATAGTATTATTATTTTTCTTCAAATACAAAGTTGCATTTTTCACTTTCCTAACATCCACTAAATCTTGCCATATTTTCTTATTCTTTGTCGGAACCCCATTAACCAAGATAACCAGAGGTTCCTCTTCCACTTTCTCAACTCCAATTGTGTTAATGTTTTTGTTCAAATCTAGAGGCAAGTAAACAACTCTTCCCTTTAATCCTCTCTGTAAATCTGCTGGAGGCAACTTCCCTGTCTTGGGCTCCATTCTTACAATAGCCTGAAAGGGATGGATACTTTGAATCAAAATAGATTCATAAGTATTTAAATCCTTCAATTCTGAAGGTATCTCAACCAATTCCAGATTATTATGAACTGCCCTAGCAGGCATCTGGTTTTGATTTAATTTATTACAACAATAAGTACACACACGTTGATCCACTCCCAAATCAAAACAATTTTCTACCATCAAGTATGTGGCAAAATCCTTCCATTCACTATTATTTTCCCTTTCAGTTTTTGCATATAAATCCACTAACTTAGTCTGATTCTTATAATAAGTGCGTCGACAACATACACAAGTGAAATTAGGCCTCTCACTTGATTTCATCTGAAACGTGGCAATTCCCTTCTGAAAATTATCTGAACTAGAAACCTGTATATTATCTTCAACATAACCCTCTACTTCTGGGTCAATTTGAACATTCTCATCTCTACTACCAAAGTAACAAAAGTAAATTTCTTCACAAATATTCTTCACATCTATTTCAGAACCATGCAAAAGAGCAGCACATAATTGTTTAAGCATAATTGCTGGACTCTTAGCATAATACAACATTCTCACTAATTTTCTCACTTTATTATGATGCACTGCTAGCATCCTGAAATGATGAAAAACACTCTGGCATACTCTCCTGGAAAGACAAGCCAGTGAATGACCACGCAAACCTGTCATTTGTCTCACTCTGCAAGGATCTAAATCTTGCAACAACTTCATTTTCTGCTTCAAACTTTTCTTATTAAATGTCCGTATAAAATCACAAAGCAAATTGATGGAAACCTGTCGCACACTGCAAATAGAACTACACTTCCAAATGTACACAGGACCCTTAGGACGTCTTCCTAAAACCTCATCACTTAGCGCCTCTTCTGTCTCTGTTGTCACAAGTTGTTCTTTTTCAACTGGACAACCATCCTTCACTTCATAAGCTCGACCACTGGTGTCAACTGCAAACACCAAATCATTATCCTGAAAATAACTCTCCTCATTAAAAAATGCCTCACAACTAGAACTATGCATCCATTCTCCGGAAAAAACTTCACAAAAGTTAGTACGATTTACTACTCTCTTCCATCTACTTTTAGTTTTGAAATCAGAAATTACCTTGCTTAGTTTCCTAATTCTATTGATTACCAAAATAAACAACTTTCGCTTAATTTCAAAAGCATGATCAATAATTTTCTCTACATTTTTCTTCTTCTTATAAAATGCCGCTTTCTGTTGGCCTTTTTTTTAAATATTTTTCAATAAATTAACTATTATCCTATTACGGAACATTCGATGTCGAATGTCCCTAAACTGTTGTTTCCTTCTACTATCATGCACAGAGTTATCTCTTCCTCTACCAGTAACATTTTTGATGGGTCTCTCCTTTCCATTTAAATTGCTTTTCTTTTTGAGGACTGAAACATTTTTTGGAGAAATACTTTTTTTATGACAAATATTTCTTAAGAATGATTTCGTGCTCTTACCCGGACCTTTCTTGGTGTTTTGACAAGTATTTGGGGAAGAGGACTGCTGCAATAAAACATCATCCTGCTGTCTTTGACGTTTTCTCGCCTTTCTAGTTCTATTTTTGGTAGGCATTTTCCAAACTATGAAAGAATCTGCAGTTGAATCTGTGGAAAAATGTATTAAAAAATGTTATTAACCACTATTACCAAACAGTAAATGAATAACAGTCATCTAAAACTTAATGCCCTACTAATTATTAACAGTCAGCGATATTCATGCATTTTCCAGCAAATGCTCTTAGCCATGTTATCCACCTTCCATTGGATAACATGGCTAAGAACTGCTCGCAAATGCAAAAAAAAACGGCCGCAATGCATGAATATCGCTGAACAGTCAGCGATATTCATGCATTTTCCAGCAAATGCTCTTAGCCATGTTATCCACTTCCCATTAAATAACATGGCTATGAACTGCTCAGGGCCCCATGAGGAACCCTATCCATTTTAAAAGGAAAACATAACATCAAAGACACTCAAATGCCTTATAAATATGGCCCAAAACAACCTATGAAGCTCTAACAGTACATATCCAGAAATGTAATTGATTTCAAAATTCGTTTTTAAACACAGCATATAAATCAATTGTATACCTGCATTCATGAAGAAATGACTGAAAATGTCCTTGAGACACATGAAAGTGTTTTCTGGAATGCCCTAGCACCATTTTTGGGACACTATTAACATGGCTAGGTAACTCCCATAATCAAAATCTAAATTTGCCCAGCGCAATTGGGAGCGTATTTACAAGACACTTGCCCCATGAAGAACACTTTCCATTTAAAAAGGTAAACCACAATGCAAGAATATCGCTGAAAAGTCAGCGATATTCATGCATTTTCCAGCAAATGCTCTTAGCCATGTTATCCACCTTCCATTGGATAACATGGCTAAGAACTGCTTGCAAATGCAAAAAAAAACGGCCGCAATGCATGAATATCGCTGAACAGTCAGCGATATTCAAGCATTTTCCAGCAAATGCTCTTAGCCATGTTATCCACCTTCCATTGGATAACATGGCTAAGAACTGCTCGCAAATGCAAAAAAAAACGGCCGCAATGCATGAATATCGCTGAACAGTCAGCGATATTCATGCATTTTCTAGCAAATGCTCTTAGCCATGTTATCCACTTCCCATTAAATAACATGGCTATGAACTGCTCAGGGCCCCATGAGGAACCCTATCCATTTTAAAAGGAAAACATAACATCAAAGACACTCAAATGCCTTATAAATATGGCCCAAAACAACCTATGAAGCTCTAACAGTACATATCCAGAAATGTAATTGATTTCAAAATTCGTTTTTAAACACAGCATATAAATTAATTGTATACCTGCATTCATGAAGAAATGACTGAAAATGTCCTTCAGACACATGAAAGTGTTTTCTGGAATGCCCTAGCAGCATTTTTGGGACACTATTAACATGGCTAGGTAACTCCCATAATCAAAATCTAAATTTGCCAAGCGCAAGTGGGAGCGTATTTACAAGACACTTGCCCCATGAAGAACACTTTCCATTTAAAAAGGTAAACATAACATCAAAGACACTAAAATGCATTCTAAATATGACCCCAAACAACCTATGAAGCTCTAACAGTACATATCCAGAAATGTAATTGATTTCAAAATTCGTTTTTAAACACAGCATATAAATCAATTGTATACCTGTTTTCAAGAGGAAAGGACTGAAAATGTCCTAGAGACACAGGAAAGCGTTTTCTTGAATGCCCTACCACCATTGTTTGGACATTATTAACATGGCTATGTAACTCCCATAATCAAAATCTAAATTTGCAAAGCACAAGTGGCAGCGTATTTACAAGAAATTTGCACCATGAAGAACGTAAAATAGCATAATAGACACTCAAATGCCTTATAAATATGACCCAAAACAACCTATGAAGCTCTAGCAGTACATATCCAGAAATGTAATTGATTTCTAAATTCGTTTTTAAAAACTACATATCTGTTTCAGCTTACATAACAGACCATGGAATGGGCTCCATGTACCACAATAACTTGTGTTACTGCATGCCAGAATGCTACACCGAATATGCAATTACAATTTCTCAAAGTAACAAAATCTATTTCTATATCACTACAGACAAAGCCACAGTTTAAAAACACAGCTTTCTTCATCATTTTCTCCTTAATTCATACTATTCTCTCTCTAAAATAAATAAATCTTTTCTCACCTTAGCAAATACTTTTTAAGTTTTGAAAACAGTCTCAGAAATACACCAAATTGTCTTCAGCAGAAGAAAAACGATGCACTCCAGAGGCTGCAGCTATTGAAAGCACAGAAAAACAGATATTCATTTCACATATCTCTCATATTAGCCAATCATAACTCTTCCCTCACTTTTTTCAAATCAAAACCCTTCCCCCCTCTGCCCTCTCTGCCTTTTTTCCATAGCAACCACCTCCTGGAAGACCTCTCATGTTTGCAAATTCACACAACAATGTTTCAATTGAACTCTGAACTCTCAGTGCACCTGCGTATCCAGTGCAATCTTTCATTAAATGTTTCTTCCTTGACCATTCAAATTACATCTTTCAAAGAACACATCCATGCACCCTAACTTTCTGTTTTCAGAAATGGAAATGCACCAATCACTGCTAATGATTCATTAGCATTGGAAATCCACAGTTTTTTTTCTTTACAAACTCCTACTGTTTCAACTGCCCTTTCATTACCACACTTCATCTGACTGCAGAACAACCTTCTCCCACCATGTTTAAGGTCTGGATTGTTGGACATAGTTACATCCACTGGGCTCAAAGGTATGCTGAGAACAGAAATTTACACAACCTCAATTTACAGGATGTGGAAATTAAGTGGTTGGGCCAAAGAGGATTAAAATGTCACCAATTGATACCATTGGTGAAAACCTTTATGCATTTGCCAAAACCTGACCTGTTAATAGTGCACTGTGGAGGTAATGATTTGGGCACTTTGACAGGGGTAGGTCTGGAAATGCTTTTAAAGGACACCTTGGAGCAATTAATGGCACTTTTTCCTCAAACTGCTTTGGTATATTCCAATATATGCCAAAGACAGAAATGGAGGTGGTCCAACCAATTTTCTCCACAAATTGAGAAAGCGAGGAAGCATGTAAACAAATCTGTTTCAGCTTTCATGAGAGACCATGGAATGGGCTCTCTGTACAACAATAACTTGCGTTACTACATGCAAGATATCTACAGAGGAGATGGAGTTCACTTCTCAGATGAAGGCAACAGAATTTTCATTCTGAATTTAAGACTGTGCATTGGTACCTACTTATAAGTACCTAAATGTACCATAAACCCAAAAGCTCTTCTCAGAGCTACCCTTCATCTGATCACACACTTTTATTATTTTTTTTCTAACTTTTTTCTGTAATTTTCAACAAACTACGCTCAAAGAGCGCTATCCGGTACGCGAACTGGAAGCTAACCGCGCAAAATTTTTAAAAAAAATGTTTTTTCTTCGCACATATAGTCCTCCTCAGCCACCCTCAGAAAACGTAGGGGGGCAAACTACTTGTACCATGCCCCCTTCTACCCATTCAGAACATTATTTACCCTCCATTTTATACCTTGATTCGACCGAAACACAAAATGGTGGACTCCCGTTACGCTCCTAGTTCGCGGACCGGACCGCTTTCCGGGAAGCGGTCTAAAAAAAAGGTGGGAAAGTGATTCACAGAAAAACGACTAGAGACACTCTCACCAAATATAAATTAGCTCATACTACATAACAATCCCTTTCATTTTCACAAATTTGATTGAAATTTAATTTAGCCATTTAGCCTGTAGACCTCTCCAAGTACCGTGAGGTAAATTACTTCACAAAACACATCTGAAGTGTTGGAATTGACAACCAATGAAAATGTTACTTTCATTTTCTACTTTTATTACCTGACATTTGATTGGTTATATACTTGAATATATATAAAGGAAGAGAAGGAAACACAGCCATTTTGACTGCTACTTCTTGTTGTACATTACAATTGAATTATCACTAAACTCTTCAACTTGTTTGTAAAGGTAAGTTGTTATTTTTAAAACTGAAGTATATTGTACACTATAACTTAATATAGTAGACTTTTTCTGCTAGATATACACTATCCCTCTGTACTAGTAATGTATTTAGATAGACTTCTCTGTTATAGTTATGAATGGAGTTGACTTGTCTTGGTTAAATCACATACACTTTTTTATAGTCCTATTTCCACTCTGATACTATACACTGCCAAAAGATAAATTCACTGATAAAAAATGACTATCTAAAATTAATCCCAACAGTGCCCTATCTCTACTAATATATATTGTTTTAATCCAAATTTCAGGCAAAATGGAAGGCGAAAACCAAGTTTCTTTTGAAATGGACCTGCAAGAGAGCAGCCAGGAATTGATTGAACAAATTGACATGGAATTTATGGATGAAAGCTTGGATAATGAACTGCTGCAATGTGTCCAAGCAGTAGATGCCCTCCTTGCAAATGAGGACATTTTACAACCTCACAGCTTGCAAACAATATTTCAAGAAAATAATGACATTTCAGACACTGAAATGTTAGAAAGTTTAATAAATTATGAAAAACAATAAAAATTAAAAAAAAAAATTAAAAAAAAGAAAAAAAAAAAAAAAAACAACAAACAAAACAACAAACAATTAACATTTAGTCTTTGAAAAGTATATCATTCTATTATCCTTAAAGTACGCTGCCTAGAACGCTTTCCGGTTCGCGTACTAGGCGCTCATCGCGAAAAAAAAAAAAAGAAAAAATTTTTTTGAACCCTGCTGGGCCTTTTAAAACCTCCACATAAAACCTAGGGGGTCAGGGAGGATCTACTATGCCCCCTTATGGAAATTTCCCCCTTTGTTTTGGCCTCCTCTTATCTCTCGATCCTACCGAGAGACAAGATGGCGGCCGCACCGGACTGTTTAGAATGTTGACAGACACCGAAGAGCCAATCAGCTTTCCGTGCGCAAAGTTCCGTTACGCGAAAAGTACGCGAACCAGATCGCTGCCCGGAGCGCTGTTACAGATATATATCTTGATTTAAACGTTAATTTCTCAAAATCTACTGGAGCACATATATTGAGACCTAGCAAAGGCACATCGGCCTAACAGTCCCTACAATTTTGCCAAGTTTCGTGCAAATCCATTCAGCCGTTCGAGCTAAAAGTGAGTCCAACCGCCCTATGGAAAACTCAATGTTAAAAACGCGTTTTGGGACCCCCCTTTTTTCTCAACCCCCCCTTGACGACCCCCCCCCAAATTTCCTGGAGCTGCTCAGAAACAAAATGTGCCATTTTCCTGAAAATTTCAGCCAATTCCGTCCACAAACGCCAAAGTTATTAGGCATAGAATTTTCAGAAATCCCATAGGGAAAAAATCCTAACTATATATACCTACTGGCGACCGCCAGTAGGTAATATATATATATATATATTTCAAGCAGCACTCCACCATTACTTCAGCAGTCACCTCGAAACACTGGAGCACGGACCACAATTTAGTGAAGAATCAAAGTTTTATTTGCTTTTCCCAACAGTAACCATGACACATTTTGACCCCGGAGGGTCTTGATCACATGTATATATTCAACTAGATACAGACAGTCTATCTTTTTGTGCAATACCTTGATGAAATAACATTTCTACCACCGCTGCACAGATCATGTCCAAAACAACGTCTAGTATTTTGCTTAGGCACCTCAAAGGTTACCAGCACACCAGCTTTTCTCATCCTATGTACATTTTCAGCAATAGGTCAACATCATGTTCTTCACCACTATGGCAACTTGTATTTGTGGAGCATTGAGATTATTTTTTTTGTGTGGCATTATAATTTTGTTTTTTAAAAAAGGCATATTAATACTGCTAGCCTAAGTTTTTTTCTGGAAGTGTAAACCAGAGTAGGTTAATTTTATACATATGTTTTTGTCATACACCTAAATCTATACCTTCTGGAGAGAAGTGATTTAAAGTACTGAAATGATTTTGGCTAACCACTGTGTGTTAAATACATATTTAGCTATACTAGAAAGGACAAGTAAGCTGTTCAGGCTGACAGAACATGAGAAAATGAAAATACTACAGGAAATGACAGGGTACATTTGGCAAGTCTGAAGAAGACCTACAAAATGGAAGATGATCAAACATTTTGGGGTATTTGCTTCACGTTTCTGTGTAGGGTTTCAACTAAAATGTTTTTACTGCTTGGTCAACTTCCACTCACCTGTGCCTTTTTCATAATTATCTTTTTTTACCCTCATTTGATTACTAGTTATAATCTTTTTTAGGTTGAGCATTTGAGACCTCTTGTATATACTTTAGTATATATTTAAATGTGTATGTACTTTGTGGGCTCTGGAGATCAGTCCTAGGACTTGTCACTTCCGCTTAGAGACTTTTTCTCTGTTCAAGTGCTTTTATTTAGCTGTCTTGATAGAAAATGACCAGTAGAGGTCAGTAAAATACCAGAATTGCTTTCTGCAGAGTGACATTCTATTTTTTAATTGTTCTGGCAACTGCCTCTATTTAACTTTCTTGATAAAAAATGACCAGCAGAGGTCAGTAAAATGCCAGAATCAATTTAGCATTCTCCAGATTCCAGTCCATAGAATTTGTCTTCCAAGAGCACCCGTAGACAGTAATATTTTTTTCAAATCTTGTATTTTCCGTGCTATGACCACTGAAGGCCCTGATTTTATATTAAAACCAGAGCTTTGGACTATATAATTTCCCCTCTGAAAGACAATATTTCTCTCCATGTGTTCCCATACCTGGCGTGTCACACAGTTTGGTGCTTACTTTCCCTCCCTGTTAAAGAACAGTAGATGTTTCAGCACCCAGGGTAATGTACTGCATAGCTAAATACATATAAGGCCCCAAAGGCAAAACCAATTGCATTGCAAATGCTTGTTTCTTCTGTAATAGCGTCATACAGCGGTGTTGTAACTTAGTATATGATTTCTCCCACCCTGCTGTTCACCCCTCCTTTCGCCCCACTTTGGTTCTGCCTGAGCTGTCACCCGAAGGCAGCATTGGAATGTTGACGACACGAACTGCCGTCCAGCTGGGAGCACCTGTTGTTTGAAACTGAATAAAGTCTACTGTATTTCATCAACGTGTAGTATGTCTCTACTACACTTTTTGGCGACGAGGGTCAAGGAGCTGAGCCAGGGTCAGTGTGGTGCATTCCCCCCTGGAGCTGTTGATGCTGGGACGGAAGAGCAGATAAGCGTAAAGCGACTTACCCCTGTTGGTCAACCCTCTACGGCATTACTAGCGGCGTGACGAGGTGAAATCCAGCGCAGCAACTGGTCAACTCACCACCATCTAGCGAGCATTTGATGTGGTAGCGACATGACTAGGTGACCTCCCGCGAAGCCACGTCCACGGTGAGGGCTGCGTGTTGAACTATGAGCCGGTGCTGTTAGAGGAACTTCACCGCCGGGACGGCATAACAGTGGTGTGTGGTGAGAGGTTCTGGGCTCACCTTCACGGAAGTTCTTAGGTGTCCGCTATTGAAGGGAATCGCAGGCGCAGGGAGCAAGTGAGGAAAATGAGCAGACGTCTGTGCTGATGAGGAACCAAGAGAGGGTCGTGTGAGTAGAGCCAGAGGTGCGCGAGAGAGATCCTGAGTCTTCGTTTCGTCTTCGTCTCGAGGGTGAACTTTGAGCAAGAGAGTCCGCTTTGACTTTGTCTCTTCCCGGCGGTTTGGGGGCACAGCGCAAGAGGCATCGGACCGTAGGCGGAATGGCATGGTGTTCGGAGAGGTTCTGACGAGGCGTCGACGCTCTCCACAGGAAGTTCCCGCCCAGAGCGATTGACTGTGGGGAATCAAAGAGAAAGAAAGAGGACTCACGTGGTCTCCTCAGTGTGCTCATACAATAAGTGAAAGCTCATTTAAAAGTCATTTTTTTTTGTATTCTCGTTTTCTGTGGGGGTAACCTAAATTTATTTAAGTGTCACCCATTGCTGCATGGAAAATTTTACAAGTGGGCTAAAATAGTATAGCACTCCACCAAACACCCTCAAGTTTACAGGATTAGCCTCCCCAGCAGCGCAGAGGTTTAGAGGGTTTACTGGTTGATGGCCATGGCAGGGGCAGGAATGTGCCAGCCCCCACCCTTTCTAAATGAGCTGGGGGAGCCGGATATACCCTGGAAAAGATGGGAAGGGATATTCAAGTCCTACCTCATAGCAATTGGGGGAGGTAATTATAACAATGTGAGGAAGCAACCTATTTTGTTGCATAATTTGGGCATACATGGGAGAAAAGTGTTTGAAGACATAACGGGTAGGCAAGTAGATGATGAACAAGAAGAGGTAGAAGGGGTAAATGTCTATGAGTATACTTTAATGAAATTGGAAGAACATTTTAAAATGAAACTAAAAGTAGTGTTGGAAAGGCACAAATTTTACAAAAGGGCACAGAAGAAAGATGAAAAGGTCACAAATTACGTAGCGGTTCTGAGAGGCCTATCTGCAACGTGTGAATTCGGGGCATTGACTGCCTCTATGATAAGAGACCAGATTGTTAGGTGCACGAATGACTCAAGGATACAAGAGGAACTCCTTACAAGGAATCCTGATCTGGAAGAGGCTCTGAATATTGCTAAAGGGTTAGAGCACACTGCTTTGTGCATGAAAGAGATGAAAATACATGAGGGAGCAACAAGGGAAAAAAATTAGAGCAAAGGGGCACATGAAGGGGAGACTGTTTGTAAAGTAGGGGAGAAGGCTAAGGTCAGTCAGCGCAGCAATCCACAGGGATTATTTTGTTACAAATGTGGTAGCCCAAATCATCTAGCAAACAATTGGAAGTGTCCTGCAAGAGATGTATTATGTAGGAAATGCAACAAAAGGGGACATTTTTCTAAGGTGTGTAAGAATTTCAACCCAAAAGTACATATGGTGGAAAATGTTGAAATTGAGGATGGGGGAGAGAAAACGTTCATATTCCAGGTGGGAGATGATGAAGTAAATGAATGTAATGAATATCCCAAATGTGAAATTACTTTGGATGGAGAAAAAATGTACGTTTTTTTGCGGATTCATGCTCTCCTTACACACTTATAGACAAGAGGGAGTTTGAAGAGAAGTTTGCCGGACGTGGGGTGGTGCTAGAGAAAGCTGACATAAATCCGGTAGGGTGCTTCAAGGAACGAATACCACTAGAGGGTATGACAAAAATGAGAATAACTTTTAAAGATAGGCACACGGTAGGGAAAGTGTATGTCACCACGAGAGGTTCAAATCTCCTGGGTTGGAAGCATCAGAAGGAACTAGGAATCAAGCTAGATCCCAACAACAGTGAGCAAGTGCTTTTAGTAGAGCCCCCTAGTATTGCTGAAGATCTTCCTCAGGAATTTAAGGAGGTATTTAGTGAAAAACTGGGGATGCTAAATAACTATATGCACAGATTAATGCTCAAGGAAGAGGCAGTACCAGTAATACATAAAACGCATTCCATCCCTCTACGTATGAAAGAGCCATTGAAAAACGAGTTGGACAAATTGGTCAGCCAAGGGGTAATCAAGGAAATAGAGACTTCTGCTTGGTTGGCTCCGGTCGTTATCACGACCAAGGATGGAGGAAAGAACATAAGGCTGTGTGTAGACCTGAGAGACTTGAACGCTAACATTCAGATAGACCGGTACCCCCTCCCGAGAATTGGAGAGATGTTGAGCACTATACAAGGGGCCAGATTCTTTAGTGTGTTGGATTTGTCCTCGGCCTACTATCAGATAGAGCTGCATCCGGAGTCACAGTCTCTGACAGCGTTCACAACTCCTTTTGGCAACTTCAAATTTCTACGGATGCCTTTTGGTTTAGCGTCGGCGGCTGCGGCCTTCCAGCGAGTGATGCAGCACATCCTCAGAGAATGCAGATAAACAATGTGCTTCCAGGATGACATCCTTATCTATGGCTCAAATGAAGAGGAACATAGCGAGAACTTAAAAGGTGTGCTAAGGAGGTTGAAGGAAGTAGGGTTCACCACCAGGTTGAGCAAATGCAAATTGGGGGTGAGCTCAGTGGATTACTTGGGCCATACCATTTCTGAAGAGGGGGGATCAAACCTAAATGTGACTTGGTCAACGCTGTCAGAGATGCCCCAACACCAACAAACAAAGAGGATTTGGTGTCATTTCTTGGTCTGGCAGAGTACATGGCGAAATTCATTAAAGACTTTGCTATCAGAACTTATTCATTGAGAGAACTGGTGAAGAAAGACAGCATTTTCAAATGGGGTGAGAAACAAGAAATGGCATTCAGAAAAATAAAAAATGCGATCATACAGGCACCCTTTATCGGAAAATTTGATCAAGAAAGATAAATAATAATTACCACAGATGCTAGCAACCGGGGAATAGGCGCAACCTTATCGCAAAGAGAAGAGAAGCAAGTAAAGGTAGTGGCTTTCGCATCAAGAACTCTCACTTCCCTGGAAGCCAACTATTTTACAGTGGAGAAGGAGGCACTGGCTGTTTACTGGGCGATCAAACACTTCAAGTTCTACGTTTGGGGAGTACCATTCGAGGTGCATACGGACCACAAGCCATTGGTGCCTCTGTTCACCAAGAAGAACATGGAGGAAATGACCCCGCGCATTGCTAAGTGGGTCTTGGGCCTACAGGGATATAATTTTAGAGCTGTATACATACCAGGACAACAGAACAGAGTGGCGGATTTTCTTTCAAGGGCTCCGGTTTGCAGCAATACGGAAGATGAAAAGGTGGAGGACACCATTTTGGAGATAAGTGTAGCAGCTGTGACAAAAGAAGATTGGGAAAATCATATGGAAAAGGATGAGACATTGAGGAAAGTGAAGAGGTACATTGTTACTGGGTGGCCACAGAAGTGCAAAGAGCTGGAAAGTGAAATCCAACGGTATTGGAATGTAAAGGATGATCTGTCAGTGGAAGCGAATTTCGTCATGAAGTCGGGAAAACTTGTTCCACCGGAGGGAATGAGGCAGCAAGTTATCACCTTGGCCCATGAAGTTCATCTGGGCAGAAGCCTATGCAAGTCAAGAATAAGAGCAGACTATTGGTTCCCGGAGATGGACCGAGAAATGGAGGAGAAGGTACGAGATTGTTACGCTTGCAGCATCAGTGACAAGTCCAAAGTATCCAAGCATTCTCCTTTGATTCCAGTGGAAGTACCTTTGGCACCATGGAAAAAACTGGGCTTTGACATAACTAAGCATGGGCGGAAAATCCGTTCCGCACGCAGATTTTGCGGATTTTCGGTAAATTCGCAATCCGCGAACGCTCGCAAATTTACCGAAAATCCGCAAATTCGCACGCAGCGGATTTTTTTTTCTTGGTGATACAATTTTGCGGCGTGCGGTGTAAGTTCACAATTGCGAACATGTAGGTGCAACAATCTCGCACTCGCGAAATTACAAAATTTGCAATTCTGCACAAGAAATCCACTAGCAAGCAGCATAGACCTTCTGAAAATGATGATTTTTATCAGAATAACTCCTCAGGTTGACATTTGCCTGCCCTTTTTTGGATTTGAGGCCTTTTGACTTTCTTTGGATCACTTTTGGATTAGAAATAAACTTTCACAAGTAAGTTTGTTGGCATTACATTTGCTGTTCTGCAGAAAAACGAGTTTTGCTAAACTGAAAGCACTCAGCAGCAGGTGCAAAAGTTCAAATTCATCATTAGTAACCATTCCCTGTAGTGCTTCCTGACTGGGGCCCCTCCAGAGTTCAGTTGCTAGTTGCAACAATTGTATGACCCTGCTCTGACCCTCACAGCCGGATCATAGAATAGCTACAAGTAGGCCACAAAGGTCCTGGAAAAAAAAATTGCACTGCAACAGAAAGCAAATTACAGATAAGGAAGCAGGTGCAGACTGGAATTTTAAAACAGTGACACTTTAATAAATGAACCCCAAATTAATTCATGTCAGTTGAAGCAGGGCAGGTGTGCTTGCTTTTTCCCCCCATAATCTACAGTGATGATGAACCAGAGGGTGGCATTGATGTACCAGAGGGTGGCATGGGTGAAACAGAGGGTGGCAGTGGTGAAACAGAGGGTGTTGGGAACCTGTGATGATGAACCAGACGTAGAAACAACATAATCGCGACCGTTGCGAGCCGACATGTAAGTTCGCAATTGCAAACTGGTACAAAACCCTCGCGAACTGGCAGAAATCCTTGCGAACAAAAAAAAAAAAAATCGCGAGAATTCGCGGATTTTGCGGATTGCGAGTTTGCAAATCCGCAAATTCGCGAACGCCAGATTCGCAAAATTCGCCCATGCTTAGACATAACGGGACCCATTCATGGAAGAGGCTCACAAGATTGGTACCTATTGGTATTGATAGACTATTATTCCAACTGAAGAAAGGATTTTTTTATCAACAGGGTACTAATAATCTTTATTGCGTGATTTAAAAATAAACCGTTGCAAGTACAAAACATTTAAAAGGTTCAAGATTGCATTTAGACTGTTAAATTCATTAAAAGTCAGTATGTATAGATGATAACAAATGACACTTCCATTTAAAAAGTCATATTCATGAACTAAAAAGCCAGCAACAGCAAGTAAAATTTGACAGCATTATTCCAATGGGGGGTCGCAAACTCTGGGCAGTTCAGTAAGTTTTTTTGCTGCGCGCTCCATGAATCTTACTAGGGCACAATTTAATGTAGTGTTCCTAGGGTCGAAACAGGCCAGGACTGCTGCTCTACAGCTTCTAATCATGTTTCTATTCCAATGATGCTTGAGTAGGGCCCATCTCTCTGTCAGTAGTAGAGGGCACAGGCATATGATGTGTATGATATCTTCTTTCTCCCAACTGGATAACTCACAAAATTGTAGTGAATATCAACACAAAGTCATTGATACGTTTTCTAAAAGAGGTGTTCTCGGGAGAAGGTATTCCCGCAATGTTAATAACGGACAATGGGGTCCTACTGATCTCGGATGAAATGAAGGAATTTTTAAAAGACTGTTCTATATCCCATATCCGCACGCCGTTGTATTGTCCCAAGGCAAATGGCAAAGTGGAAAGGGCGAACCGTTTGCTGAAGGAGAGTATCAAGCTGGCCAGCAAGTCGGGAAAAAATATGGAAGACGCTGTAATGGAAACTTTATAGGCCTACCATACCACCCCCAACTCCACCACTGGACACTCACCGTTCGAGCTGATGAGAGGAAGAAAGGCGGGATCAAAGCTGTCCCCGCAGTGGATGGGGAAAGAAGGTCATCTTGAGGTAGATCCGGAGGATATGAGAAAGAGAATTGAAGACAAGCAAAGCAAGTACAAAGAGTGGTACGACAGGAAGTGGGGTGCAAAAGAAAAGAACCTCAAAAGAGGACAGATGGTGTACATCAGGAGGCCGGACAGGATGGGGAAAAAAGAGGACAGGTTCTACGCCCCATAGAGAATAAGGGTGGTCAAGAGCAATGTGGTAGTGATGCAGCATGGAAAAGTGTGGAGTCAAGACCGAGTTGTCCCTGTTACTACAAAGAGAGATCTGTTATGTGAGGGGATAGCAGAGTCAGAAGACAGAGGGCAGGAACTGGGGCAGAGAAGAGAAAGTCACAGGAAAAGAACCACCCCGTCCTGGCACAGGCAATATAGCATGAGGTAAAGCTCAGGTGGCCACACCCACTAGGAAGTGTAGGTGAACTATGTATCAGTTACCTAGGCCCTGACCTAGGACAGAGTCTGAATCGCAGAACACAAGGTTATGGTGTTTCACTGTTCTCCCAGTCCGTTTCATTCCCCGACTCCGCTGTTCCCCTAGGGAGGAAGATGTGTTGTAACTTAGTATATGGTTTCTCCCACCCTGCTGTTCCCCCCTCCCTTCTCCCCACCTTGGTTCTGCCCGAGCTGTCACCCGAAGGCAGCATTGGAATGTTGACGACACGAACTGCCGTCCAGCTGGGAGCACCTGTTGTTTGAAACTGAATAAAGACTACTGTATTTCATCAACGTGTAGTGCGTCTTTACTACAAGCGGCCAATGTATTTACTGCAGTTTTGCTATTCAGTAGTGGAAGATAACACAAATATTGCTACTACCTTCAATTTCTGGGTACTTCAATAAGACCTGAAGTCCACTTCTCAGGGTTGTGCTGGCTGTCTCTGTGCCAGCGAAAAACAGGTTTTCTACTGTCATCAACAAGTTCTTCATGCAAAATGAAGATGCAGGGTTGTTCTTGTCCTGTAAAAAATTAAATCAAAAATGAAGACAAAAACATGGCGGCTGCCTACTTTGCTGAATGTATACAATGAGTATTTGTTACAACGACGTGGCTTTTGCTACAAACAGAGCTGACAGAGATTTTTTTTCTCCCAAAAACGGAGTTCACCAGATTAGTTACACCAATCTGGTGAAGGTCATTCTTGAAAAAAAACTTGTCAAAAATGGTTTTAAGGAAAAGAGTCATCAGAACGAACATGTATCTTCAAGAAGGTTTTGAGTTAAAAAAACATACAACCCATTGGTAACCCGGATTTACGGGTGATTGAGCTGGTAGTGAATGGTCAATCAATCAATCAATCAAGGGAATTTCAAAGCGCGCTACTTACCCGCTAGGGTCTCAAGGCACTGGGGGGGGAGGGGGGCAGCTGCCGCTAATGGTCGAAGAGCCAGGTCTTGAGCAGTCTTCTGAAGGCCGGGAGGTCTGCGGTCTGTCGTAGGTGGAGGGGGAGGGCATTCCAGGACTTGGCGGCGCGGTGGGAGAATGGTCTGCCCCCGGAAGTGGTTCTGTGGATGCGCAGGATGGCGGCCAGGGACAGGTCGGCGGAGCGGAGTTTCCTGTTGGGTACGTGGAAGGCGAGTCTTTTGTTGAGATAGGCAGGGCCGGTCTTGTGGAATGCTTTGTGTGCGTGGATCATGAGTTTGAATGTGATTCTTTTGTCGACGGGGAGCCAGTGCAAGTCTCTCAGGTGCGGGGTGATGCGGTCCCTGCGCGGAACGTCAAGGATCAGGTGTGCTGAGGGGTTCTGTATTCTTTGGCGTCTGTTGATGAGCTTGGACGGGGCTCTGGCGTAGAGGGCGTTTCCGTAGTCAAGTCGGCTGCTGACCAGAGCGTGGGTGACGGTTTTCCGTGTGTCCATCGGGATCCATCTGTAGATCTTGCGGAGCATGTGGAGGTTGTGGACGCAGGAGGAGGAGACTGCGTTGACTTGGTTGGTCATGCTGAGCTTGGAGTCGAGGATGACTCCTAGGTTGCGTGCGTGGTTGGTAGGTTCCCAGTGATGCTGGCCACCAGGAGTCGTCCCACGCTGAGGGGTTAGGCCCGAGGATGAGGATCTCAGTATTGTCTGTATTCAGCTTGAGCCTGCTTGCCTCCATCCAATCGGCGACGGCCTTCATGCCCTGGTGTGGAGTGGATTTGTCGGTGAGGGAGAGGATCAGCTGGGTGTCGTCGGCGTAGGAAATTATGTTGAGGTCATGTAGTCTGGCGATGCGAGCGAGGGGGGCCATGTAGACGTTGAACAGCGTCGGGCTAAGGGAGGATCCCTGGGGGACGCCGCAGATGGTTTTGGTGGTTCCGGAATGGAACGGGGGGAGGAGGACTCTCTGGGTTCTGTCAGTGAGGAAGGAGGTGGTCCAGTCCAGGGCCTTGTCTCGCATTCCTGCGTCATAGAGGCGTGTGCGTAGTGTGTAGTGGCAGACGGTGACGAAGGCGGCAGAGGGGTCCAGGAGGATGAGGGCCGCTGTTTCGCCGTTGTCGAGTAGGATTCTAATGTCGTCTGTGGCAGCGATAAGGGCGGTCTCAGTGCTGTGATTGCTGCGGAATCCTGACTGGGAGGGGTCCAGGATGCTGTTGTCTTCTAGGTAGTGGGTGAGCTGGGTTTGTACGATCTTTTCCATGACTTTCGCGGGGAACGGAAGCAGGGAGATGGGCCGGAAGTTCTTGAGGTCATCTAGTAGTCATGCACAAAGACACGCAATTCTATAAATGAAAGCCTGTATTTGATTTCCAATGAGAGAGATTCACAAGAGAAAACAAGAGGGGAGTTTTGCATCAGGTGCACTCCCGCAGAGTTGGATATCTCTCCGTCATGCAGAACAGACAGTGGTGACTGAAGGTTGACTGTAAAGCTCGGCAGAGTTCTGGTGGATTGTCACAAAAGGCAGAGAGTGGAGAATTTGGATGGAAGAACATAGCTGAATGTTCAAAGATTCAGTTGAGTGCAATGATATGAGAAGCACAAATTGCTTGGTAAAAAGCAAAATGAACATTTTTTGACACACTCATGTAGCTAAATGCGAAGAGTAACACAATTTTGTGGCTATACAAATACTTTCTCTAGGGAAATTAGATGCCACCCATTTTGGCTTCCTTATTTACATATGCTCCAACAAAAGCTGACAGCAAGGGTTGTAGTTGTGGTTCTGATCTCAATATGGTAGAGGAGAATAGTTGTTTCTACTTTGAAATGAAAGTAGGAGTGTGTTATAATCATGAGTAGTCTGCACTCGCATATATACTGTGTGACTAATGTATTAAAGAAGAAAGGGGGTATGATATGTCCAAGGTATCCCCCTGACTAACGTAAATCACCTGTGTACTTTATAAATGTAACTGACTAGGTTTATGGTGTTTTGCAGTAATACCTAGTGAAGGGTTAACAAACGAAATGTGTTTATGAATTTGATTTAATGTTATACTTCTGACAATAATATTGTAGGATTAACTATTCATTAATGTTAGATTATATGTTGAAAGCATGGTTTATTAGCATGTAGAAGGGTACACATAATGTAATATGTGTGTTGTTAATTTATGTTAACTGTATACCTGAAATATATTTTTAATTCATTCTCCACTTAATATGTGAATTCTCATTTTGCTTGCACAGTAAAATATTGCATGTATCTTGTGTTCCCACTGCAGGTGGACGAGGCTTTGTTAGTTGAGAGAAATAGTTACTGTTCTTAGTAGATAGAGAGGCCTGAAAAGAAGAAATGTGATAAAGGTTGGGAGACGAGCTCTAGTGGAAAGAGGAAATGTCACCAATAACGTACGGAATAACTCACAGTGTGAACAGGGAGCCGGTGAAAGGAAATGGGAGGATACTGGAATAATGGAAAAATACTGGTAGAGCTGTGCGAGGTGCCTTAAGTCAGCGATTGCTTATTTTGTAAGGTAGTTAGGTTTAGCTGCCACTTTTGCTTTTGGACGCCTTGAGGTGCAGAACTCACCTTTAACTGTTGTGGCTTTATGCTACATGACCCAAGTTGGAGTTCTTTCCTTGGAAGGCTCTGACACCTTTTATCATTGCTGAAGCTTGCCTTCAACTAAGAGTTCCACTTTAGTGTAGTGTAGTGTAGGGACAGTTAGGCATTTGGAGGGATTCCTGGATGTAGTCTTGATGCAATCCAGCGTGCATTTTTGTCTTCTTATAACCCACGTGGCCATGATCAAACTAGTTGTTTTCTTTTTGTTATATAGAGTGGATGAGGTCCGGAGATTTGGCTTCACCCTATTACTTTGTATTTTTATATCATTATGCTTAGTTTGGTGTATATTGATCGGTTTCAGAGTTTGCAAAAAACAAACTAGGTGCCAGATGTATCAAAGGGTTTTACCCATTCTGTGTCAATGGGAAAATGTGTTCATACATAAGGCCCTAGCTAACTTAATTTAGTTGTCAACCTGAGTTCTTGAATAACTGTTTTTTTTATTTTTTTTATTTTGATATTGGGTAAGGAGTATTTCTCTTTACCTCCCATGCTGCACAACAAGAACCGTTGACAGATCGTTGAGAAGACGGTTATAGCTTTCACAACGGCGAAAGGAAATATTAGGGGAATTCATGGGTAGTTAACGGGGCAAATGTGATTAAACAATAGGACACATTTTGAGGTACTGACACCAGAAACCCTTCAAGCAAATGGGTAAAATATGGCATTGTCAGAACTAACTTTCATACCATTTTGAGAAATAGAAAAGTAGCTAAAAAGTAATTGAATGGAAACTATGCAAAGCAAGTCCCACTGATTTAAAAAGGGTGCTAAAGAATTACCTTTCATCAACGATTTTTTTTCTGTCAATAAGTTCCCCTAAGTAGGAGGGGTATTCCTGCATTTGTTTCCTCAGCTCACTGCGCACCTCATAGATGAGGCACAATCTGGCCAAAGCACATAGAAGATTGCAGAGTGGGTATTTCCTGGCATTTTTTTTACCTGCAATCTGTCTCTTCCTCTCCCTCATTATTCTTCATTGTTAACGAGATCTGGGCATGATTTATAGTTTGGCGCTAGGGTTCACTCCGTAACAAACATTCATTATATGTTACTGCACTCATAGTAAGTTGGATGGGATATCCCGTCAGGTTGTGAAGGAGTGAGCCTTTCGACAAAATCAAAATCCGGCCCGCGTCCTCAATTATTTCCACCCGGCACTTTGTTAATGCCTCAATGGGGTTTATTAAAAGCTCTGTCCCGTTTATTGAATTGACTTTCATGTAGTACCTGGGTTGTGTTTTGGCATAACTTTCTCTCTTTATCCTTTCTATCGCAGTTATTTTCATTCTGACGAAAAATATGTTATTTAGAAATTAATTGGCACTCAAGGTAATTGTGCACTTGATTGAGTAGTGTGATATAAACATAGGGGCATATTACCAAGCATAAGCGATAATTATCGCTATGCTTGGTTAGCGGCAATAATTTTATCCCCGTGCTTCGCCTATTTTTATCGTTTAGGAGCCTTGCTATTATCAAGGTTTATCTCCTAAGCGATAAAAATCGGCCGAAATGCATGAATATCGCTGAAAAGTCAGCGATATTCATGCATTACCGAGCTAATGCTCTTAGTCATGTTATCCACCTACCATTGGATAACATGGCTAAGAACTGCTCAAGGCAGGCGTTAGCTTTTGGAGATATTCGCGCTTAGTGCGAATTTTTCCAAAAGTTGGTAATCAGAGATAGCGATGTTAGCGACTGTTTTCAGTCGCTAACATCTTGGCATGCCCACTTTGCATGTCATTAGCGATAATTATCGCTGACATGCAAAGTGGGCCCCTAAATGCCCGCTATCACCTACAAGCTGTCGCTAACTGCTGTTAGCGACAGCTTGGTAGTAGGGCGATGAAATTATCGCCGCATTAGCGGGAATAAGTCCCGCTAATGTGGCGATAATGGCCCTTGGTAATATGCCCCATAGTCTGCCTTGCGTCTTCAGTTTTTTAGTGAAGTTGTACAACAGTTCACCAAAGAAAAAAAGCTGCATACTAGAACAGAAAAAAATCATCCATGATTACACCCTTGGTAATACTTTCAAACCTTCTCCATCTGGACGAGGAAGCAGTCAATAAAGTCACGAGGAGAAGTGGGGTCTATTGTTTCCTGGTGGATTTTAACTTTATCTGCGATGAAATCTTGACGCTGGAGGAAGAGTGGAATTATTTTTTGGTGGGGTCCAGGCATGTATTTCATGATGGTCGGAAATATGTCCAGCATCTAGGAAAATGGTGACAGCAATTAGGCATATGATAAATACAACTATGATTTAATTGAGAGAGCCATAAGTTAAACATTGTCACATATTTTGATGCCCTTGGAATTCGCTTTTGAGGAGAGGGTCTGTCCCAAAAACAAACAAATAAAACCCTAGGTACTTTGTAAAATGTGTGATATATTCTAACAACATATGTCAAAGAAATAGGACTGGTGCTGCATACCTTAGCGGTCCACAGAGGAAAGACAACAGGTATACTCCAGAACATATTACAGGGTTGGAAACTAACATACTTTATGCCACAAGTAATTATGTTTCATGAACTCAATATGGAATCAGAGTTGTAATACATGTTCTAGATTGTTCTAGAACGCAGAGTTAATTTTTTTCTAGACCCACTGGCACTATGAACTCAGTCAATGGTCCAACTCAAAACAGGAAACCAGTTGGACTGAAACCACCCCCAATCCACTGAGCAATATTTGAGTGAAATGTGTTTCAGGTATTGGTCAATCCCAAAAAACATTACAGGGATACTTAGTGAAACCCCCAAACCCTCTTTCATAAGTGAATAACATGCTAAAGAACACTAGAATATGATTAATACATTTTAAGGATGTATTTTCAATCAAAAACCGTTCTAGTGCACACAATAGGAATTGCAACTAAACAAAACACAAATAAAATGTCAACAGCAATGTTTACTACAAACGTGAATAAAAGGAAAAACTCCAACAGAATTGTTGTTATATGTTTATATCAATTCTTCCCGATTCTTATACCTGTAAGAGACAAGCCATTTCTAGCAGAGCAGAAAAGAAAAACCCATTACAATGTAGATGATAAATCCTACAATGTAGATGATAAATCCTACAATGCAGCCTGCGCGATTGTTAAAGGTCGCTGGCTGTGCGGTAAATTCAGACCAAAAATAGCAAAAACTGAATCACTGAGAAACTGTTCGGCTCAGAGAGCTGATATCAGATCTTTAAAGATGGCGCTTGAAAATGCCGATCGTGAATTCCCAACACTAATAGTGTGCGATTCGCATTTCTGCGTCAAATCTTACAATAATGATTTGCAGAACTGGGTTCAAAACGATTACAAAGATGACACAGGTGCCACAATCAAGCATAAAATGCTTTGGAAACAAGTAGTTCTTTTACAGAAAGAACTACAAAAGACTCACGTGATACACACTCTGAGTCACCGACGTGATGGCGTTCAAGTTGCAGGGAATTAATTGGCTAATACAGCCAGAGCGGAATCAACTAAACCAGCTTCCGTAGCCACAAAAAAGCGCTCAGAAAAATACATAGACGGGGAAACCATGCTGGCGGTAAAAACGTCTTCAAAAGGCAACTGTGCAGCACTACCCGTGAACTATCCACTCAATTATACATACGTAATAGATGCAAACTCTGTTCCTTTTGCTCAAATCCCTGGAGTGGGGGATAGGGTAATTCCAAACATGAACAGGAGAATCTTATTAATAGCAGACGCACACATGGGTGAAGGTCCAAGGCACAAACAGATGAAGGAATCTCTGACAGAATTACAATCAGAATACTGGTGGCCGGGGATGAGCCTGCAACATTATAAATTTGCTAAAAGCTGTCCAAACTGCAACAGAGATCGCAGTAACGAGCCAACCAGAGTATTGCCATGGCCATTTCTGTAGTTAGCATAAGGCTATCGATACTTAAAATCCAGCGTCCTATTAATTTCTTTTAAGACTAAATTCACTTTTAAAATGTGGCCCCAGCGCTCGGCTGACGCCAGAACTGTTATAAAAGATTTGCGAGTCTTTATCGGCACATACGCAATTGCCATGCTACATTCTGACCAGGGTCCTGCTTTTAGCTCTCGAGCTTATAAGGAGGCCATGACCAGTATGGGCATTGGGTTGCGGTACTCTTGTCCCTTCCATCCTGAGGGAAACTGGATTGTGGAAAGAAAAAACCGAGACATAAAGCAATCTATAACGGCAAAGGTACTAGGTTCGGGTGATGGATGGGTCCAGCATTTAACAAGTGTCCAACGTAGTCTTAACAATCTGCCAAGAAATTCTCTGAAAGGTTTCAGCCCGTACGAACTATTGCTCGGAACTAGAATGTATATTCAGGATTTAGATAGTCTAACTTCAGTGGTAGAAGATAAGAAAAAATGCTTTGACATCAAAGATCGTTTGGCTGTTTTACAGGACTTAAATGAAACAAGAAAAGCCCTGAGCAACATAAAAGTTAAAACAGCAGCCAGCAACCACTGAAGACACACCACCTGTCCCAGCAAGACCTTTCTGGATTCCAAAGATTGGGGATCTGGTCAGAGAGAAAATAGCGGTGAAGAAGGAATTTGGGCCTTCATACAGAAAAGCAGTACCTGTCTTAGCAGTCAACGGAACGAGATCAGTTGTACTACCGCCCCTTGCTGGTAAAAAGGAGAACCGAGTTGTATCCATCGACCTGGTAAAACCACAATCATGTGGCCAATAATAAGTAGAAGGCCAAGTGGACTCCCAAGAAATAGCAGAATACCAAAATTCGCTACTATCCAAGAGGTTCAAACTGAGAGACTAATCACATTTGATAAACCTGCAGTGAATACAAAAGGACTATGCAACAATGCCATGGAACTTGTGCCTCTTGAAACCCAAATTGATACAGTTCGTCAAGAAACACCAGTCTGTAACGATGTAGCCTCAGACTGTGCTAATGAAAGACAAATTGAAAAAGCAATCCCAACAATTGACAGAACTGCATCTGGCTACTTCATCAATTTCGATAACTTTTCTGAAGATCAAAGTGACCCTGAAGTAACGCCAGCAACAAAAACTTTTAAAGACAAAGTAACAGAACTCTTTCATCAACTCAAAGAAACTTATCTTGTTTCTCCATGGTTAGAATTTTGGATTGTGCTAGGTGTACTTTTCCTCCTGCTTTGGCTCATCATGGTACTTTGTTTGGGAAAATTCATTGCGGGAAAATACAGTACAATGGAAACAGCAAGTCAGAACATCAACTTGGTCCTAAAGTCACACAAGTCATCTCACATCGAGAAAAGAGAACTGTCATCAGTGAATGTAACAGCCATTCCAATACCCTGCGGGGTAGTTTGGGACAAAACAGATTACGAAATATATGGACCGGTCGAACTCTTGAAATATCCTCATCAGTTTAAGGTTTCATTAAGTGACTTTGTAAAACCAAGTACATTCTCTGATGATTGGGACTTTGAAAGCATAAATAATATGATGTCAGATTTAGTAATGTCAGCAAAATTTACTGAACATGATTATTTACAAGGTTCATCGAATTATGAACAGATGTATTGCTATAACCACTATGCACACCACTACTTGCATAAATCTGCTCAACCTAGAAATGTTTTTAAATATAATCAATGGGAACATTATGCAACTCCACCTAAAAGCAGTTCAAAAACATTCTATGAGAAATTCCCATACTTCTCAGGGTTTAACACAAGTGATGCAGAAACATTTTATTACAAACTGTTAGATAAAACAGGGACAAAAACCATGCTGACAAATACTAAATTGATCTATTTGGAAACATTTTATGAAAAAATGATTACATTTGGTTTTGATTTTTAAAAAAACAACATTGAAACAAAAACCATCTGGGGTACAAAAGAATGTCAGGTACAAGGCCTAGAAGCATTATTTTGAGCCTGCATGATCCCAGAACAAATAATGTTCTTGAATGACACCATTCAACAAACTACCTGTTTTGGCCTAGCCAAGATCAAAGACTTAAACAAACTGTCTATTCCAAAACTAATACCTGATAACACAACCACAGATATTGAGATAAACGTATCCCAAATTTTACCTCAAAACAGAACACATCCTGATTGGAAAAAGTGGTTAATCTGGCCAAAAGACACAAATAAATGTCAAGATACCTGAACAAAATACAGGGGTTAAAAATGACCAGACCAGACCCTAGATACTCCCAGAGACAACATCCAGAGATAGTAACAACATACAGTGTAGGGAAACTATGCCTTGAATGGCTACAAACATCCACACTGGAAGAAATTAAGCGACACCTGACTTTACTTAAAGATGGTGCTGACTTGCGCGATTTCATAATGGGACCACGCAAACAGCCTCAAAAACGTTTCATAGCGGCCAGTATATACGCTGCATACAACGAAGCATGGAAAGTGACTCAAATTGAGACAGCAGAGAAAATACGAGAAATTGATCGTATTAATTTGGAAAAATCACTTTCTGTTGTGGACAATGGGTTAATGACTCTATCCTCCAGAATATATTCACTGGACAGTATTGTATCATCTGCTATAGATATAATAGATCAGGACTTGCTAATGTTACAACATGGTCAGTCCCAATTACGTTCTATTGTACAGCTAGGCTGGACGTTGCAAAATCTGCGTTCAGGCTATGTGCCTTGGCGTTAAATCAACACAACGTCATTGTTCTCTATCTTTAACCTTACTGATAAATAAATCAGTTTGCCACAAAAAGGAGCAGACTATATGATTCTGAGCATTGAAAAACTTGAGAGATTACCATTGACAATGTCAGAAAGACCTGTCATTGAATGGATAATACACGGAATTATCACAATTCCGATAACAACTTTCCAATTTACAAAATGCCAAGAGTATATACCAGCAGGCCAGTATGAAAGGTTGGGTAAAGGGTACATTAAGTCATCATGGAAATTACCTTATACACACACACATGTTATAGTGACAAAAACCAGAATGTATTTCTTAGTGGTAATAATTGTAAACAATCACTGAGCGGTATACTTCTGTGCCAAGGTATTAATGTACATGGGGCCTGTGAGGGGACTTCAAATAACCTTTCATGCCACCAGCACGGCACGCCTGCAACACAAATAGAGCCATTCTTTAGACAACTTTCTAACGGGAGTTACGTTCTAATAACGGACCACAGCTGTTGTGGCATGGTGCCAGGGAAAGCATATCTCGTAACCGTTAGTTCCATGGTTACTTGCTGTATGCAAGCATTGTATCCAACCGTCCCTACTGATACCGAGGAGACGATTTGGCCTCCGTTGAATATTTCTTCTATACGAATTGATGCTTTAAGCAGAATGAAGTCTGTGCTTTTACAGACAACAATGCCTATATCGTCATCAAAAGAATTGTATGATCTTCAAGTTGCAAGGACAACGGCAGAGATACATACACTTTTATCAACTAATTGCCCCGTGCATTTCGTAGAAATGCTAAGCCAAATCCTAAATATGTCAGAAGCCAGTGGTATCGCACATGTATTTAAGACAATTTTTTCGGGACTGTTAACACCCTTCGAAGCAGTCCTGGGCATCTTTCCCAATTTTGTCCATTCGGTCTTTGGCGGCCTACCACTACTTTTGGGACTCGTAGCAGGAATTTTATTTTTGACCTTTCTGCTCCGATATGGCAAGCCAAAATGCAGACATGACTCCAGCAAGAATGGAAGAAACGATCCTAGCAATACGCTACCGGGACCGCATAACTAAAGTCCTTGGATTAGCCCGGCTAAGAGATCTGAATATGACCTGGTTTCTTTCATTCAGACCTATATGGCAGAACTGCATCTTACCTGTGCTTCGATGTATGCTATGCGGAGAAGAATGCGTGTTGGACACCTGTCTTACACTACAATCAGCAGTACCAATGGATATCGATACCTTGCTAAGTCCTGTAACGGCTCATGCATCGTGTTGTCTCCAGCGGTTACCAACCCTGATGACGGCATTCGTTGAGACTTCTCCACTACGATTAGGTGGTGGCAGTAAAGCAAGAAATGAGAGCAACATCACCCAGGTACGACCTTCTCTGAGCATTGCTGATCCCGACACCGATGATAGCAATCATTCTCACGACTGCCCAGTTACAGCATTATCATCCTTGGTCGAACTTTCACCTGAAGCTTTAGACTGTTTTTTTGCACATTTATCTGAAGTAATGTTCTCCCCTGAACCGAAAGAATAACTTTTAAGCAAACCGGCACACAGCGTTCCCATGAACGCTGAATTCGGCCTTCAGCTTTGAAAAAAAAAAGCTACTGAAAACATTTGGAACTATTTTTTTCCCTGAAAACGAAATTATTTTTCTAAATTCCAAAATATTTACCCTTTTTTTTGGCACATGTACTCTGCTTACAGTAGAACTATTCATAAAGAACAGAGCTTCTATTTTTAGCAAAATCTAGAGACAATATGTTACCACAGCCTCTAGCACACTCACAAGCAATTTCATTTATATGTGATGAAATAGTCTGGACCTTCTTTTCTGTAATTAAGAGACATTTCATGTGTAATTTTTGCAAATCGTTCAGCTAAAGATATATGCAATTTTTTTGAATGATTACACTGCTTAAAAACGTACAGTACCTATAACGTTCCGTGTATTTCGCATACACCATTTCGAATGCAAAATGTATTTTGGGGTGGGTTGGAATACACATGCATCTTTATTGCTTAGTTTTTAGTAATTGATGGACATAAAATCGTGGAGTGGGTATAGTGTTTTTATCTAGGAACCTGAATCAATATTACCATTTTATGCCCTTACATGGCTATAATCAATAAATACCCCTATAATGGCATAAGAAATAGATCCATATTTCAGTAAATCGCCCTTGCAGCCCAAGGCATGGCAAAAGCTACTTCCTTAGATTCCTAGGAAGCACAACGAGTTCTTTCAACACACCAAACCTCCAGCAACCTGGGAAATCCCCGCTTGCTTTGTTTTGATTTGTAATAGAAATCCTGCGAGCACTGTAAGAACGGCCAGTTCTTAGTGACATCTATTTTGACGTCTTATGTCCAAACCTTACGTCAAACTCAGCACCTTTCAGGTATAAATATACCAACGTTGCCTTAAGCAAACACACAGTGGTGGTTCTGGAGCAGAGCAGCTAATCTACATGCCGAGAGCCCAGCAGAGGCGAAGAGCCCACGGACGCTGCCCCTCCTCTTTGACGCGCTGAGAAAGACGCTGTCTTTTCTCCTGCCGAGAAAATCCAGCTCCGGCGTTTCCAGCCTACCCTTGCGGGTGACTGGGATATCGAGTCCTGAGAGAGAGATACCAGACCTCCTACATTCTATTCCCAAGGTACAGTGCTGACTAAACCCTTAGAGAGAATTCTTGAGTCAGATTCTTGGCAAAAACCTACTTAACTCAAACTGCTACTTACTTACTCCTTCCCACGTATTAGGCTTAGGTCAGGTACACCGGGGTAGGCGTAGTTTAGAAGCACCAGTTGAGCATGTTAGCCTATGTATATATGTATATATATTTTATCCATTTTAAAGTGTCTTATGGCTAAGAAACCATATCGATGCTTTTACAGTATTATTTCATAATACTCCTTTTACTGTACGTACTTTACTTTTCATTAAGTATTGCAATTGTGGCAATTCAATTCTCTTGCATGAGAAGGAAGACTGCTCAATAAATAAAACCTTTTATTGAAAACGCCCGTCTCTCTATTCTCTGCACTCTGGTGAAACTAAGAATGCACATCTGACTGAGTGAAATAACTGTCTATTGTTTCACATGACTCTAGAGATTGACTCTTATTCTGAGGGAGAAAAGTTGTCATGTTTATGCGGTTGTCGGAAGCTGAATCCCTTCTTGTCTGAGCCAGGGAAGCTGATCCCTTCCTATTCAGTCAAGAAAGTTTCCAGTGACCTCTGAGCTAGCTGGCGCAAATTCTAACATAGTCAGTAGAGACCTAGATGACCTCAGTCCTACGTCTACACTGCTGTTTATGTTATTCCAATGCGCAGTGCCTATAGGGAAAATAGGAACAACACTACAGTCAGTCATGCACCTACTAAATCATCCATTCAGGCAGTCAAACACCCACTCATTCTGCAATACAGCTTGGCCTATACATATATATATAAAACATATTTAAACTTTACAGAAACACACATTCACTGGATGATGTCATCAGTGGTGTCATCTGTGATGTAATTTGAGATGACATCAGTGATTTCATCAGTGCTGTCAATGACCATGTCAGGAGTGATGTACTATGTGATGTCATCAGCAGTGCATTGTGGGGGTGCAAGTTATACTTAGCTCAACTAACTATAACAGCTGAATGTTTCTGTTTTTGCACAAGTGAAATGTCCAACTAACTATATTGTCCCTGAAACCTGTGTTTTTTTCAGAAAAAATATGTACACACACACACATATATAAATAACGCGCTGACAGTCCTGAATTGCCCACTTCTCGGCACAAGAACAGGTATGGACCACACGGAGGCAACAAATCCATATTCAAAGTGCTTTTTATTCTGGTACATCTTCATCACATATCTTTCTTGTGGCAAGTGCCCAGCATTACGCGTTTCTCCCACGTCACTGTGAGCTTGATCACATGACGCGCTGGGTCATAGTGTTTCAATTTAAAGTGACACAGAGAAGACTGACCAGAGTATGCCCCTCCCTTCATAATAGACTTGGAAGACATACTATACAGGGCTGTGTCATGATAAAAACGAGTTCAACCACTTCTAAATAGATTCCAGTGTAATACATTGTGTGATATATATGTAAAATAGTTCATCAACAAGTGTTACTATAAAACAGTCTATAAAACAGTCTTATAACACCGGTGCCAGTATGGATCAAATTTGTTTACACATATTTTGGTTTCAACATATCTCATTTCACATGTGTTATCGATAGGATACTCATCATTCAAGTGCTAGTGCAATTATTTTAAAATCACAGTGTACATCTGACTATTTAACATCATAGTCGACAATGCACTTGTTGATAGTGGAGACCGAGTGTATTCCTGATTCTCTTAATACTATAAAGTGCATGTGCATTAGTAAACGGCAACTCATAATATCATAATTCATACAAAAACTATATAAATATATTTATATTTTTCATTGTATGCCAAAAGATATATATATCTCTCTCTCGATATATTTCAGTAACCCCAATGCATACCAAACAATGGTTGCCAATCATTGTTATACTAGAGTCTAGCATATCTAGGACAGTTGGAAAATAAAGTGCAAGTGCATTTTTCTTAGTATTTCATGTGCTATTTTAACATTGGGGGGAGATATTGAAAAAAAAGTTTGATATGCCTGTAGTGCAATATATCTCATTGTAGACATGATGTGAACCTGTTCATATATACATAAATAAATAAATAAATAAATATCCACAAAAACAAAACAGGAATATCACATATGGGCTCACAGGCATTAAAACAACAGTAGATAAGATTCATAAGAGGTAGTTTTAAAACCCATTTCAATTTCATACAAGACCCTATAAAACCCACTAGCACCAGGTAAAACCAAGTAAGACCAGAAAATATCAGGTAATACCAAGTAAAACCAAGAACACATAGGTAAAACAGAGTCCCAATACTCAATCTAAAATCAGGGTAAAAAACTTCAAACCTACTACCCATGACACTGCTGAATGCCTACATATGGTCATGATAGACATATTTGCAGGAAATTATACAGCTCTTCTCCTGTATTGAGTCCATTCGGCATCATTGTGTCTATGATTAGAATACTGAGATTCTAACTGACAAAGTTAGCAAGTGCCCAGCATTACACGTTTCTCCCACGTCACTGTGAGCTTGATCACATGACGCGCTGGGTCATAGTGTTCCAATTTAAAGTGACACAGAGAAGACTGACCAGAGTATGCCCCTCCCTTCATAATAGACTTGGAAGACATACTATACAGGGCTGTGTCATGATAAAAACGAGTTCAACCACTTCTAAATAGATCCCAGTGTAATACATTGTGTGATATATATGTAAAATAGTTCATCAACAAGTGTTGCTATAAAACAGTCTATAAAACAATCTTATAACACCGGTGCCAGTATGGATCAAATTAGTTTACACATATTTTGGTTTCAACATATCTCATTTCACATGTGTTATCGATAGGATACTCATCATTCAAGTGCTAGTGCAATTATTTTAAAATCACAGTGTACATCTGACTAATTAACATCATAGTCGACAATGCACTTGTTGATAGTAGAGACCGAGTGTATTCCTGATTCTCTTAATACTATAAAGTGCATGTGCATTAGTAAACGGCAACTCATAATATCATACTTCATACAAAAACTATATAAATATATTTATATTTTTCATTGTATGCCAAAAGATATATATATCTCTCTCTCGATATATTTCAGTAACCCCAATGCATACCAAACAATGGTTGCCAATCATTGTTATACTAGAGTCTAGCATATCTAGGACAGTTGGAAAATAAAGTGCAAGTGCCTTTTCCTTAGTATTTCATGTGCTATTTTAACATTGGGGGAGATATTGAAAAAAAAGTTTGATATGCCTGTAGTGCAATATATCTCATTGTAGACATGATGTGAACCTGTTCATATATACATACATAAATAAATAAATAAATATCCACAAAAACAAAACAGGAATATCACATATGGGCTCACAGGCATTAAAACAACAGTAGATAAGATTCATAAGAGGTAGTTTTAAAACCCATTTCAATTCCATACAAGACCCTATAAAACCCACTAGCACCAGGTAAAACCAAGTAAGACCAGAAAATATCAGGTAATACCAAGTAAAACCAAGTACACATAGGTAAAACATAGTCCCAATACTCAATCTAAAATCAGGGTAAAAAACTTCAAACCTACTACCCATGACACTGCTGAATGCCTACATATGGTCATGATAGACATATTTGCAGGAAATTATACAGCTCTTCTCCTGTATTGAGTCCATTCGGCATATTTGTGTCTATGATTAGAATACTGAGATTATAACTGACAAAGTTTTAATTCACAATTCCCTCCCCTGTGCGATTTTGGCACTGCCTGGATAACAAAATAACTCAAATCATTTAGATTACTGTTGTGTACAAGACTAAAATGTTGGGCGACTGGGTAACTGGAATCTGAGTTCACTATTGCCCGCAGATGCTCTAATATGCGGTTGTAGACTTGTAGCTTCGTACTGCCCACATATTTGAGATGGCATGTACATTGTAGTACATAGACAGCATATTCAGTGCAGCAAGTAAATAACCCTTTAATCTTAGTAGGTTTGGATTCAAAAGCATTAGTGAATACCGTGGTATTAGTTCCGAACGTACACGCCCTACATGACAAGCATTTGAAGAAACCTTTTCTTTTAGATAACCAGTTACCTGATTTTTACCTCAGGACTAGATTTAACAAGTGCATCTCGTGTAGCAGGTACCCTTCTAAACGTTATTGATGGAACATCTGGTAGGATTTGAGATAATGTCAAATCCGTTTTCACAATTGGACACTTTTTGTACACAATACGTCTTATCTGACGTTCCTGGTTGCTGTATGTAGTTATCAGCCGAATTGGTTCAGACATATTGGGGGCATTTTCAGATGTTTCAAGTGCTTCTGGTATGATCATACTTTGTGTGGTGACTTGACCAGTTACATTTAATAACTATGACGGACTGTTTGCTTTCTTCACAGCTTCTTTTAAGTCTGCTGATTTATACCCATGTGTTCGAAATCTTTGAAAGGCCTCTTCCTGACACACCTTGAGATCTCACTCAGAGCTACAAATCCTTTTTATACGTAGGAACTCACGATATGGTATACTTCTTATCAGGTGTCTAGGATGGGAACTATTAGCATGAAGCACAGAGTTCCCAGCTGTACTTTTCCTATAAAGTTTCATTTGTATAGATCTGTCTTTTATATAGAGTTCTACATCAAGGAATTGAGCTACTTCATTACGTATGTGCGCAGTAAATTCTAGATTCGGATGTATGACGTTACAACGCATACCATTACAACTACCTACCATTACAACGCGACCATTACAACGCATACCATTACAACGCATAGCGCTTAGAGGTGCTGGATAGTGGTAAGTATAATTTACTATTCCAACTCCAGTCCCCGTGGACACTAGGGAAGGTGTTGGATAGTAAATTAAACGTATTCCCTATCCTAGAGCGCCCCCCAGTGCAATGCGTTGTAATGGTATGCATTGTAAAAGTTGCGTTGTAATGGTAGGTAGTTGTAAAAGTTGCGTTGTAACAGGTGTATACCTTTAGATTCAGAGAGTTGTTATTGATCATTTTGAGAGAACAATTGGCAGAATCAGCTGAACCCTTCCAGATCACACAAACATTGTCTATAAAACGCCACCAGTGTAAAATGTGGGTATCATACATTACTTTGTGGGTGTTCCTGAGGACATGCTCCTCCCACCAACCAATGTGCAAGCACACATAGCTGGGAGAGAAGCATGTCCCCATGGCCATCCTGCGCAGCTGTTGATACACCTCCTTGTTAAATAGAAAATAGTTGTTGTTGAGGCACAGATCAATCATTTTTAAAAGCATAGTATTATGTTGATACAATTCAATTTTGCGTTTACTTAAGAAATGTTTCACCGCTCCCAATCCATCTGAATGTTTAATGCTCGTGAATACCGAGCATATATCCATTAAAATTAGAAAGCAATCATCATCCCAGGTACAAGTTTGCAGTTTGGATAGGAAATGCCCTGTGTCTTTCACGTATGATGGAAGGTCTTCAACAAAGCGGTGTAGAAAATAATCCACGTATTTGGACAGTGCCTCAAGAAGGCTTCTTTGTGCTGATATAATTGGCCTCCCTGGTGTTGGTGGTGTTTGTTTATGGACCTTTGGGATCAAATAAAGTACGGGGTTATAGGGTGATCATTTCTTAAAAAAACAGTATTCATCTTTACTTAATAATCCTTGTTGTTTCCATTATGCCCACTCTTTGTGAATAGTATCTTTAAAGAATCTGAGGTCATTGTAGGTGGCTTTTCTATAACAGGCTGTGTCACTTAAATGATGATTTGCCTCCTCCATATAATGGGATCTAAGCCAGATTACTATATTGCCTCCTTTATACTCCTTATTTATGATCTTTTCATCATTCTCCTGTAGTTTCCGCATGAGATTGGTGTATTGTATCTCTGTATGTTTTCTTTTACGCTGTTTGTTTACGACACTCTGATTGAATGTTTTAATGCCCTCTATAACACAGTCACTGAACGTATCTATAGAGTCTTTTGGCATCATGGGAATAAAGGTTGATTACTGGCGGAAAGGATTGGTAGGATGGATATTGCTTCGAATGCCCATATCTCTTAATTCATACTGTGTTGAAATTGAGGCATTTTCGTAATTTTGAGCCAACGAAGGAAGGGATTTCAGTGCCCCAACATCAGAGACTTGGAAGTTGCTGGCAGTACAACCTTGTTGAGTGATTTGGTTGGCTTTTTCAGCAGCTTTACTGAGCTTGAAATGTTTCCTTAATTTTAGTTTGCGAATACACTTAAAGATGGCAATCCTTGTTTGAACATATTTGAAACAATTTGTGGGGGAAAAGGATAGTCCAAGAGACAACAATTACAGTTATACTATAGAGTGTTCTATGTCCGATAAATTTATAACTGTGTTGTCAGTGGTATTTGAGGTATTGAACGTATTTGAATTGTCAATTATTGGGGCCATTTCCTCCCTTTCCACCCTCTCCCTCTATTGCTGCCGCTTGTGCTATATATGGTAGTTATAGTTAGAACCTAGTTTTCATAGGAAAAGCGTTTTTTGATTTGCTAATGACTTTGGCGTCGTTTGACAAATGTTCTCGAAATTCCCCCCAAAAAAGTTGATCCAGGTCAGCTCCTATCCTAAGAGTTTGGGGGTGATTCGTCAAGCTGGGGTTGAGAAAAAAGGGGGGTTCCCAAAACTTGTTTTTGGTGTGTTAATTTCCATGGGAAATCTTGAGACAGGCTACAGCCCGAATTTTGGCAAAAAGGTCGTGCTTGGTTCAGAAAGCAATCTTTTTTTTAAATGGTGAAAATCTGGTCAGTAGTTTCTGAGAAATTCAAAAAATAAGAGTCAAAAAATCAATTTCCCATAGGAAACTTAAGGCAAGGCTACAGCCCAAACTGCTGAACGGAATTACACCAAATTTGGCAAGGAGGTAGTGGTAGGTTCAGAAAGCGACAGTTTTTTAAATGGTGTAAATCCATTCAGTAGTTGCTGAGAAATTAAAACAATAAAAGTTTTGATATCAATGGCCGCGGTGGATTTACGAACTCGCCCAACCACGAGCCTTATTCAAAATGGCTGTCAACATTCCAAACCATGAGGTGTGGGCAGGCATCATGTGACTCAGTAGAACCGAGTCACAGGAAAACAAAGAATTAAGAAGGAAAAACAAGAAAAGGGGGCAGGGTAAAAACACCCTGACCCCTTAGGCCTGCTCAGGGGGTCCCACAAGGACCCTCAGGGCCAAAAAAACCATTTTTTTTTATTTCGGCAGAATTCGAGCTGGTGTCACAAATCCCGCCAAAGATGAAGCGCGAGCTCCTGCGCTTCATTTAAATGAGGCCCCCGGGTAGGCCAGGTCCCGGGGGCATTGCCACAAAAATAATAGCGGGGGCCCGCAGGAACCTCCAAAGCCCCGGGGACCACCACCTCCCCGGAGCTGTAAAAAAAAAAGCAGGGGGGTCCCAATCCACCACATGCTGCCCCAGGGACCGCCACCTCCATGGGGCTCTTTCTTAAAATAAAAATTCTGTGTGGGGGTGGGCTCGAGCTCTCCCACATGCCCCGGGGACCATCAGCTCCCCAGGGCACAACATTTTGAAATTGGGGGGTCCCACGTCTGGGCTTACCTTTGCCACTTTCTGTGCTACATCAAACCTCCAAAAAGTGATGGGAGGAATGCTAGCAATTTGTCTGACAACTAGCAATAGCTTGGGTTAGCATCCAAACCCATAGTTCTTTTGTTCACCATGCCACCTGTTTGGGCACAGCCATGCCTAAATCAACCTTGACCCTGCTCCTCATGGGAACAGTCCAGCTGGAACTGCCAGTCCAGTTCCTCACTGAACTGCCACATATGTAACATAGGACCGGTTTCGATTTGATAAGGGTTCATCAGGCAGGTATAGCTTGGTTCCAGTGGCACAATGGGCACAGCACCCACGTGTGGGCATACCTATGGCCACTTAGGATGGTACATCAAACACCCAAAAAGTGATGGGATGAAGAAAGAGTAACAGATATGTGTTATTTGGATATAAAATTCAAATTCAAAGTACTTTATTCGATTTACAGGGTAGAAAACCATAAAAATTACAAATCACCAGTAAAATATATGAGGCACATAAATATACATTTCATAAACATATTACACAAGAAGCCATTTCTAAAAATATGGAGAGGTATATATACACCATAGACAATAGAAAAAAAAATACTAAGAATACAAATAAAATGAATCAACCAGCTAGGAAGAACATGTGTCCTCAAAGGAGATAGCAGATACAACAGCCATGATGTGGGTAAAAAAATAATTTTCCATATAGTTTCTATACCTCAATGAAGATTTCAGGAATCCAACCACAAATGGGATACAATCTGGCTTTAACATTTGTAAAAAGTATAGGGCTGGGCGGACCTCGGTAAAATTTTACTTTTTTATGAGTGATTTTATAAAGAACCTCCAGGGAGCATCACGCAAGCTACAGAAGAACATGAAGTGCAGCAGATCCTGTGGAGACACTCAGTTGCAGCCACAGGTTGCTAGCACTTGTCCTCTATGGCGCCCCTTCGGGACAGCAAGTAAAAAATGGAAATAATCCATTCGGAACCTGGTCAATAAAAACCGCTCGTGGGCCGACAGAGGCCACAAAAGATATGGCTCCATGTCTAGGGTAGTTTTTCGCATCACAAACTTACGGACGTTAGTTTTGGACAGTTCTACTCCATCTCTGTTTGATTTTTTAAGCAAGATAAAAGATTTCTTTAAAAATGCCACATCTGCTGCGGTAATAAGATCAGGTCTTAAAAAAAGGTCCAAGCACCCCAGCTCTCCAAAACAGCCCTTTATATATTTTAGCCACCGGATATTAATCATGTGGTCCAGGCTCAGAACTTATTTCAGTAGCTAGTGATTAAGGCCAAGATATTTATTTAACCAACAGTGTAGCCAAAAAATCAATGGGCGCATAGCCAGTATGTCACAGATAAATGTTATCTCTGTCTCTTCGTGTACTAGTAAATTCGATGTTCCTTTAGGTACCCCCAACAGCTGTTTTAAAAAATTATTCTCTGCCACCTGAATTCCCTCCGATGCTGCATACCCCACAATTCACTGCCATAACTGGCGATCGCTACGCTTCATGCCTTATATATTTTCAGCAATGCCGTAATCGGGATTTGGATACATGATTGGTGGACTCAGGGACACTTTGTTTATTTTACTTTCCCATAGTTTTTTGGGGCAAAGATAGTTTTGAAGTCATAACAGGAGTGAACTTGGAATTCAATGCCGTTAAATGAAGTGAGGAAAGCGTATGCATAATTCTCACCTACGATAAAACATGTTTTACACATGACACATGTAGTCAGATTTCATTTAATGTAGAGTTATATACATTACATTTTGCATATTTCAGTTGAAAAAACTTACAGCTTTACAGTGGTAAATCTATTTCTTAGCTGCACCAAAGTACAGTTCCACTATGGTAATACCTAGGGACTTACAGCCTGATTCATCATTCTCCCGTTTTGCGAGCCCCTAATAGCGATTCATAGCGAATCGCTATTAAGGACTCGCAAAACGGGATTCATGTAGAAATTGCATGAAGAAATGCGATTCCTACATATTCCTTATTTGCGATTAGCAAATTGCTTATCGCAAATAAGGAATAACTCGCCATTCATTCCTATGGGCCAAAAGGCCCATAGGAATGAATGGGGAGTATTCCTTATTTGCGATTAGCAATTTGCTAATCGCAATAAGATAGCGATTTGAAGGGTGCCAGGGGTGTCCAAAGGACACCCTGTAGCACCCCTCAAATGAAATTTTACACAGGTGTTGCATACACACATGTCCAAAGGACACACATGTCCAAAGGACATGTGTGTGTGTAACATGCAACTCAGAAAAATGCATTTAAATGCATTTTTCTGAGTTTTCGCAATTTACCACGAGGTCTGACCTCGCGGTAAATTGCGGCCAGAAATTGCGAATTTGCAAAGTAAAATTGGATGATGAATTGCATTTAAGGAATCTCAAATAGAGATTCCTTAAATGTAATTCCTCGCAAAATTGCGAGATCGCAATTAGCGATTTTTACATTTGGGATGCTGAATCCCAAATGCAAAAATCGCACACTCAAAAGGCCAGATTCTCAGAATCTGGCCCTTTGCAAGCGCAATTTTGTTTGATGAATCGGGCGGTTAGTTTTTCATAGTAAGTGCTTGGGATTTAATAATCACAGCCTTTGTTCCAGGATTAAGGAAATTGCTGGCTATGGTGTTGATCATTGGCAGAATTAGGAACACTCCTGATACTCTACAAGCAACAAGCCCTTCTGATATTTTTTTAATTAGGAGTGAAAAATCATTACTTGGTCCTCTTGTCTTTCTCTTACATGTAGTTTGTGCATTTCGACAGCTTGTGATAAACCACTGGCCTGTGTGTTTTGATGCAAAACACATTCCTCAAAAAAATTGGATAAGCCAGTAACACTCCTCTCTATATTATAATAACTTTGTAACTATCTAATTGCAAGTTCTGTTCATTCTTAATATTGTTTTGGGTGCATAGGCTCAGTGCCCTGACACACATCACTCTATAAATACCAAATGTCTATGGATATCTATGCCTAATGCACTTAATTGCTGTATAGCAGTGCAACTAAGTGGGTTCTAACCCATTTAGCCCCCTTTTGTTTGCGTTTGGAAAGACCTGGCTTATGGAACTTTTTAGTCTCACTATTTAAGACTCTCATTGGATCACTGAAAGCTCTATCAAAATCGTTTGTGAGCGCTAGCTGACAGTGCCAGTCTTTTGAAACAAGGTCAAGTGAGGCGCAGCTGAGTTATTGGCGCATGAACATTCATGAACATATGTGTGTGTGTGCTGAGCTACTAAAACTACTGTCCGACTCAGCCTGCTATCTGCACACAGGTAGCCTGTTGCAAACGGGACTCTTCATGTCTTGCTGATGAACTGTGCAGGCGTTATAATGGTAATGGGCATTCCTAGTATACATCTGTAGTGCTTTACTGAAAATATTGTCTGCTTTAGTGTAGTGTAAATTATCAGTAAAAGCTGCACCGAAGTACAGTTTCGCTATGGTTATTTCTAAGTACCGATTTCATGGTATACAAGGATCCCAAGTGCAGATTTAATGGTATTTTCTCATATGTACACTCCTTCTGGCACTTTCAGTTTTTCATACTGCTCCTAGCCAGCTCCTTAATTAGACTTTACTTTGGAACACCCTTCTGGGCCACAATAACTTCTCTGGTGGTCAGCTGGTTTCTCAAAGACATCCCCACCCAATAGAGCCATTTGCCAGTGATTAGGACTGTTCTTGGTACAGAAAAGGGTGGGAATAGAATCTGATTGTTTTGATGACGTCTTCACGCTGCCTTGGACTAGGAACACACAGCCCAGAAAGCACAAAGGGAAGTAGCCAGCACTCTGGAGTCAATCACAGGCGGGGGTGGGAAGAGACTGCTGTGACATTTAGATGCATGGCCTCTGGCTGTCATAGAGCACTTTCAACAGACAACTTGAATACACCTTGTTGGAAAGTCCCAAACTGCTGTGTAGGAGGGTTGTGCTGGGGGTGGAGTGATGACGCCCAACACTTAGATTTGGCAGAAGTGCCAACTTCTGGTACGCACCACAAGAAGATCAGAGCCTTGTCAGGGGGGCAGACACACTCAATTGATCTCTGTTGATTCAACTCTCCAGAGCTAGAGGTGCTAGCTTCCCACACATTATGAGACACATTATACGGGTGGATTTGCTGAAAGAACCGTTTAGGAGAACTTCCTTGTAATATGGCACAGAAAAGCACCATTGTTCTCATGGTGGTGTACTATTGCGGCAGCTTTTCCCGCTATGTTAGAAGCTTATGGCATATTAAAGCAGTCGGTCAAACTTGACTTCCGACCTGAGGAAGCTCGGGTAGCATGCATGGGAACATTACTTCTGTTTGCTCTATTAGGAAGAGCAGAGCATCACAGAATTTGGGGAGGTCACTTGTCACCTCAGTACGATGTGCATTTCACATGTCCAGTCAGATGGCCGTCGATCACCTCTCTTCACTAGGCTCGTTCTTTGCCTTTTGCAGTTTATTTTCTTGAGTAAACACTTTATGCAGACACGTGTCTGAAGCTGTGCTGATGTGGGCTCATTTTGTTTACCTGTAGAAACCAGTGGTGACGGGTCAAAGGATCCAAAAGCATTGGGCATGATGAACCAAGATCATTATCATTGAACATTGTGTATCCTAATTTACTTGCAATGTTGACAATATGAATGCATTTTCAATGCATATAAGACATTGAAGATTCTATGCACTATTTAAGATTGCGAATAAAGGATAATAGTTTGCTTCTCACGTTTGAAGTCATTCTTTCAAAAGTGACATCAAGTAAACTGTTTATCCTCACTAGAAAGATTGCAGCAAGAACTTTGAGGTTCCACAGTGGAGTGCGACTGGGGGCCGGCAAGTGGGAACCCACTACCAGCACATTGGGTGGAGTATTACTTTGGTGCAGAGTAGACAGTGCACCCTCCCCGTCAGCACAGAAGAATGAAATCACATATAAATCCAGGGAGTGCATTTGGAAAACATTGTTTTGAATACAATTGGGTGCAAGCCAGTTCTGTCCTTTTTAAAGGAGGGAGCACGAGTGCTTTAGCACTGGCCAGAAGTTGTCAAGTATAAAGATTCCTAAAAGCCAACAAAAACGTGTTCAGAAAACAGATGAGTTAAGGCAAAAAAGCTTGGGGATGACCTTGCAGAAAGGACCAAGTTCAACATTCCCCCTTAGACTCATGTGAACTGACCTGTAGAGATGGGTGATCCCCTTACTTCTGCTGATGCACAAGTGATGAGAAAGTGATGAAAAAAGGCCATGGATCCTGAAGAGTACCAACAAGGAAGGTATTCTGCCATGAGGGTTGTGGGGTACTGCTGGATGAGACACCAGGCTTATTAGAATGCCAAGAGCCAGACAGAGGCCTAGTGAAGCAGGATCTAGAGTGCAGCAGGATGAGTCCTGAGCTCTGCCTCATTGGAGGGAGAGGAGTTAATATCAAATTCCTGAAGCGGCGACAGCGGTGTGTTGGGGGCTACAGTTACGAACTACCTGTCCCAGGAGCCCGTGCGAGTTACCAGCGCCTGCACCAGCCCTCCCTTCCCGCCCGGAGCATTTTAAAGCAGCTCGCACTTCCCGCTCCGCGGGAGATGCTTCGTGGAGCGGCGGCGGCGGCGGTGTGTTGGGGGCTACAGTTACGAACTACCAGTCCCACGAGCCTGTGGGAGTTACCAGCGCTTGCACCAGCCCTCCCTTCCCGCCCGGAGCATTTTAAAGCAGCTCGCGCCACCCGCTCCACGGGAGACGCTTCGTGGAGCGGCGACGGTGGTGTGTTGGGGGCTACAGTTATGAACTACCTGTCCCAGGAGCCCGTGGGAGTTACCAGCGCCTGCACCAGCCCTCCCTTCCCGCCTGGGGTCTCATAAAGGTCAAACATCATTTTCCGCCCCGCCCGGGGCCAGAGGAGGCCGGGCTGGGCCTACCCCATTTCATCTGCCGATTGATGCTGCGGACCCCCAAAGGTACTGTACTCTCAAATTTGCCATCAGAGGGGGTGCTGGAGTCCCTGTTCGTCACTACTGGACACTTCTTGTTGCTCTTTAAGGAACCAATTGTCTGCTCTCATTGATATTGCCTCTGTCCCGCTGCAAACAATATTTGTCTGTTTCCATTTATCTCTATTTCCCTGGTATGGGAAAACGGAAGGATATGGAGGGTGGGGGTGTATCGTCCAGTAAAAAGGGGAAAAAGGCAAAAAAAAAACCCATGCAGCAATGAACTGTGTATTATCCAGAATTGAAGACCTAGTTAATGATTGCGAAGAGGTTTTAGCTGGAAACAGTACTGAGGTTCGAGGTGTTCCTGCGCAAAAGTTTGCTAGGGTTTCACCCAAGTTGCAAAGAAAACTAATTCCTACCATGTTTGCTAAACAGAACCCCCGTAAGCAGAGCCCCAGTGCTTCGGCAAAAGCAGGACCAGACCCAGATCTTATTGTGCATATGGCACCAGAGCCAGAACCTCCGAGGGGCCAGATCAGGATCATGTTATGCCTTTGGTCCCATGTACAAATAGGTTTGCTCCCCTGGATTCAGATCCTGCAGACATAATAGATATTTCTGAATCGGCAGCGAGGGGTAATCCCGATAGAGCTACTGGGGGGAGAGATGCTAGCTGTAACCTATGCATGACCACTAAGTTGGAGCTCCTAGATAGGATCCAGACCCTGGAAAATTTTGTGACATCCTTAACCGCGAAGGTGGAGGGTCTAGCTCAAGGGAGAGGGGTCAGGTGTTTAGACTCTGCTCCACCTACCCCACGGTGGCAACTCAAAACTGCTAACAAGGCAGGTTCTGTTCAATCTAGAGAGGTTTCTCCAAATGCCCCCTCTTCAATGGTTAATGATCCAAAGGGCGGTGGGAGGGTAACTAGACCATCTCACATCCCTAGTTCATATGCTGACTCTGTGAGAAGCACTACGCCAATAGGGCCTTCCCTGGGACAAGCCCAACCCACGAGGTTTAAGCAACCAGTGGTTCGCCCTATTCCAGCTGCAAACAAGTTTCCACTAAATTTGGGTGCACAAGGCATTCCACCACACCGTCTATCTGCTAGGCCTATTGTTACATGACTCACGTTCCTAAATTGGTTACGGCAGGGGGCTACGAAAGTAATGAGTCGATTCACAATAAAACAATCCACTGGCTGAGGCACACAAGGGGGTGCAGATCTATTATAAGAGTAAGACGGATCACTAGGGCTGACTCCACGACCGATTGCGTGGAGATTGAATTCCTGGACCCTATTATAGCAGAGAATCTATTAATTCTGGATTTCAGAACATCTCCTCCTGAACACTCTTCCATTCAGATCCGCCGGTTCCCTCTCTGGCAGCAGGCCCATGTGCCAGAGGACTCCGGATGGAGCCAAATTGACTGACTAGAAAGTGCACTTACTCTTCCCTTGGGTCTCGATCCATACCCACTAGGTGGGGAAGACATGAGCCAAGCTCCCTCTGACCAATCTGCTGATGTCTTTACAACCAATGGGAAGACCGCATCTGACAATCTTGGTACAGTGGGTAAAGGGTTATCATACAATGTCAATCCCAGCAACAAAACACCGGGGGTAATCCAGTTAATATCCTGGAATATAGCAGGCCTCCAAAAAAACTTAGCCGATCCAGAATGGAATTAATTCATAGGTAACTACGATATCATTCTGTTCCAGGAGACATGGAGTTTGGTTCCTCTTCATAAATCGGGGTTTACCACATACCACATCCCCGCGACCACCTCGGGTAGGGGACGCCCATCGGGGGGACTCATGATCTGGGTGAACATCGAGCTGAACTGGCTAGTATCTAACCATGATACCCTATCCCAGGACATCCTCCATCTATCTATTGGAGGGGATGAAAATAATGCGCACTTGGAAATTTTTAACATCTATGCCAGAGGGTCACCAGGAGCCCAAGTTAGCTCCCCCCAAACAATTCTCGATACGGAATTGTCGGCCATCATCACTGATACAGGGATCATCATTGCTGGAGATTTCAATTGCACCTTTGAGTGCCTGTGCAGTGAAGATATCCTGGGCACTGGTGACGAGGACTCCAAGTGGGCTATTCCTCAACTTAGCTTAGTCCCAATAAAAAGATGGTCCCAAAGAGCCGTACAAATCAACGCTCTGACGATGGAGCACAATTTACGAGCAGCAAATGGCAGTACCCGATCTGACCCCATGGGAGCATACACCTACAATAGATCTAGTTCCCCGTCGCGCATCGATTACATACTACTTGATGTGGGGTTGTGTGCTGACCTTATTGATATGGAGGTGATTCCCAGGTGCGACAGTGACCACAACCCTCTATGTATGCAGCTGATGAGAGCACGGGCCACTACCTCTATTGAGTTGGCCAGTTCCACAAGGCTGATGACAAGGGAGATAACGCCCACTAATTGCAGCCGCCGCTTGAGATGGCATAAGGTTGCTAAGCAGGAATCAATACTGGTAACCATCCGGGAGGTTATGGAACAGAGCATCGTAAAGCTCAATGCTATATCGAGTCCCATATCAGTGGCCATACAGGATTCGAAGCTCACAGAGGTATACCAGGAGACTCTGGGGAAGGTATGGGAGTTTTCCTGATTAAAGAAAAAGGTGGCCTCAAGGCCCCCCGTCCAAAGGCCGAACACCTGTGGTACTCAGAGGTATGTAGGGTAAGGAGACAGGAGCTGTCAATGGCCCTAAGAGCAAAAGATCAGCCTAGTATAATTGAAGCGAGAAAGACCTACTACAGGACCATTGACAAAGCCAAGCGTCTGTGGGAAGAAAAATTGGCAAGAACTAAAATCCGGGGCCCAGTTGAAAGACTCCAGATTCTGGGAGTTAATCAGCATTAGCACAAAGACAGGAGTAGACCCTGTATCAAAACATATAGTAGGGCACCAATGGTATGAGCATTTCTATGGCTTGTATTCCAGTGGGGTAGGGAATGTGCCAACAGAGCAAGAGATTGGGCTGGCTTTTCCCAAATCCCATAAGCAGGGGAAACAGTTTGGGCTAAGAGAGGTCTTATCGGCAATTGCAACAATCACGCCGGGTAAGGCTGCCGGTCCCGATGGACTCCCTGGTGATCTAATGCTTCATGATAAAAAACCTCTGGGCGCATTTTATTCTCCTGATTCTCAACCTCATTGTGAGCGGCCATCCAGTGCCAGACTCCTGGAAGGGTGCAGAGGTGGTGACCATCTATAAGAAGGGGGATAGGGAGGATCCTGCCAACTACAGACCGATCAGTTTGATCGACGTAGCTCAGAAAGTGGTTGGTAGGGTCCTCCTGACGAGACTGAGGACTTGTATCGATGAGGATGGCATTTTCTCACACTTCCACGCAGGTTCAGACAGGGGGTTGGCACGGTGGACCAGGTCTTCAGATTTTTTGCAATATACTGGAAGTCTGTTACTATCGAAAAAGGCAGCCTTTACTTGGCGTTCATAGATTTAAGAACGGCCTTTGACCTGGTCATTCGTGCCAAGCTATGGCAGGTAATGTTCGATCTAGGTACCCCCCCCTGATCTTGGACCTCATTCAATGTCTCCATGAAGGGAACTATGCCAGAGTGAGGTGGGGTAGCCAGGGCCAATTGACTGAGAGGATAGCGGTTGAGAGAGGGGTCCGCCAGGGTTGCGTTATGGCCCTGACCCTGTTCTCCCCCATTTGTTAATGAGGTGGTGGACCATTTGAGGGAGGATATGGCCGATGCCCCAACTCTGGCGGGGGAAAAAACGCCCATGTTGCTCTTCGCGGACGACACCCTCTTGATCTCAAAAAGCCCTATGGGGCTAAAAAAACTACTTGTCCACTTCACCCAGTTCTGTGATGCCAGAGGCCTGACTATAAATACATCTAAAACAAAGTTAATGGCACTGGCACCATCAAAGAGTTTTAGAAGCAACATTAGGCTGAATGATTCCCCTCTGGAACTTGTCGAAGCCTTTGACTACCTGGGAGTGCGGATTAACAGCCGGATGAAGTGGTCCTCCCATCTGGCAAAAATGCTGCTTAATCATAAACGCGCGTCGGGGGCCATTGCAAAACAACAGCGCCTTTCCCATAGTCGACCTGTGGCTCCTGCCATTAAGGTCTACGAGGGAAAAGCCCTGCCATCATCACTATACGGGCGGAACTGTGGGGTTTTTAGGGATCTGGTCTCGCTCCCTCCATCGACCCCATTAGTCCCGCTCCGTTATGATCTCGGGAGACATCCAATAAATGAGGTGGCAAGGCTGCGCCCCCTACTGTTTTGGACACACCTCAGAAAGACCCCTGAACTATGTCACTATGCCTCTGCACTGACTGAGCTGATACAACTAGATGTAGGACATGAGATAGCCTGGCTATCCAAGTTGAAACAGCTAGTGGGGGACATTGGATTGGGAGAGGCCTGGTTGAGCCAGAACCCACCGTCTAAACAGGTTGTAAAGAAGGCCTATTGGGACTGGGTTTCTGTAGCTGCAATAAGAAATCAGAATCACGGCACCCTGACTGAATTTTTTTTAGACGTGAAGCCTGCACCTAAACTAGAATCCTTCCTGGATCTTATTGAGTCCCCGAAAGATAGGGCACTTTATCTGAAGTTTAGGTTTGGTACCCTCCCACTGAATGATTTCAGAGCAGGCTGGAGGAAGTCGAGGGAGAGTGACACAGGGTGCCCGGGCTGTTCCTCCCCTACGGAATCTGTCGCTCATTTTCTCTTCGCCTGCCCAGTGTAAGGTCAGGCGAGGAGAAAATGGCTGAAACTCTTCTGTTCCAACTTGGGATGAAAAACTATAGGGAGGCACTGCGTATCCTAACATCTGAGACCTCGATCCCCAGTGTGATTTGTGGGACAGGTAAGTACCTGGGCTGCGCCTGGTTGACAAGAGCGAAGCTTTCTAGGGTGACCCAGGTCCAGGCCGTGTATCCGTAGATTGTCACCTTCCATCAGGAAGTGACGAACCACTTTTTAAATTGATGTCTAGTTTTTTTATTATGATCAATTGTATATATCAAATATTGAGGATTGATTACGCGATATATTTTTTTTACATATTGTGTGAATGTAATAACAAAGGGCTGTCTCTCTCTTTTTTAACTTGTTTTAAATTGCTTTTTATACTTTTATGATATTGTATATCGAATAAAGGTATATATAATACAATACAATTCCTGAAGAGGTGAAGAACTTCAGAGGCTTTCAGACCTGAAATAAAACCTCCCCATGTCTGGAGAGCACAACCAGGAGCAAAACTCCACCTTCCTTATCAAAAGAGGCCCAGTGGGGGCTAGGGAAAATAATGCTGCTATGCTTCGATCATGTTGGAGCTGCCCTGCCCCCTGAGGTTGTTGGCTGAAAAATTGACACCCACATGAAGCAATGGTCTTTTTCTCTCTCAGGGACTGATTGGACCGGCAGGGAAATTGTGTGTACTCCCTGGATATCTAAAAGTCACTGGGGAGGGCTAAGGCCTGAGGGGGATCCACTGAACAGGACATGCCTGCCTCCCCCTCATATTTTCCCAAGGGGGTCCCCCAATGCCCTATGTACTGAGAGGAAGAGGATCAATGGAGTGCTGCTGTGCTCTACTCTGAAGAAGTCACAGAAAGGGCACGAGTCCCAGGAGCATTGAGCTGTGCCTCCTCCCGGTTACGCTCCTCATGCTGGTGCTTGGGGGAGTACAGTGGTACAGCACAGCAAGTCACCAACGACGCCCGTGGAGGGAGTTTCAGTGGGGCGGAGAGGCGGGGAAGTGTGGTAAATAAAATTACCGTGCAATTTTTCCGTATAATTAATGACAGGTAAAAGAATAGCTCAATCAAATGAGAGGCAGAGTCCGTGGTATCTGAGTCATACAGGCTTTAATGAAAAATGGCTCGAGCCATGGAAATCAGATCCATCAATACAAGGGTTCAGGAGGGGATATGCAATGATGGCAAAGATGTCAAAGATGTCAAAAGATTTCAACGTTTTAGTATCAGTACACAATATATATAGTAAAACTGTACAATGGTGATGGATACAGTAGGCGTGACAAGTGAAAAGAATAAGATAAGAACACATGTGCGTAACAAAAAGGCGTGTACAAGGGTGTGCACAGAGGCGTGTGCTGGAAACTTCACAGAAAGGGTCATAAGTGGGTGGATGCATAGAGGATTCTGCAGAGTCAGCAGAAACCTTTGACCTGGGTGCGCGCGCACTTAGTATGACGTGTGATTGATGTGAAACTAGGGAGAGCTGGGGGCTTGACTTTAGCCCTAGTAGAGGAGACAGAAGTCTGGCATGTCAGATCGACCTGTTCCTATAACATGTCTGATATCTTGTGTTTGGAGGATATTATATCTGAAGTAAAAGGTCTCTCGGGCAGAGGCTATTCTATTCTATTCTATGCTAGTGCGTGCATATGTGCCTACGTGTAATGCGCGGGGCCATGGGCCTACTATGGCAACGGGAGCAATGAATTACATGAAGGAGACAGGAAGGCTTGGCCCTTTGCTCTGGAGCCGGGAATATGTTTACCTATATCACTAGACTGGAATGTGTTTTCGAGGCGGCTGAACCGATAACTTGAAGGCAAAATACTGTTTTGGCAAGCAGGCCAGGTTGAGCCAGGCACCGCTTCGCTTGGCAGGAAGTAAGGCAGAGGTCAGGGATACATTTCCATGCTGCAGCTTTCAGAGGCAGAGACAGAAGTGGTTCGAAGTCAGAAATCAGGGCCTAGCTCGGCAGAGCCAGGAAAACGTAAAAGTGTACCATGTAAAGACGTTGGCATGGCATGTTTAGAAACTGAATTATCAATCCATTCATGGTGGATCTGATAGAGGACATGTTAACGTTGGACGCAAATGCATTTGCGTCTTCATATTCAGTCATGGAGGGAAATTACATGTACTTTAAGCACGTACATGCAGACGTTGGGGTACACGATAGGGGACATACTTGACCATAAAAATTTCAATTACCTCATTCCCTCCTTGTCCCCTACGTTCCCTTCAGGATATATCTATTTTCATGAGACCATCTATCTGTTCATATAACATCATCTGCTCGTCTCTTTTCATTCGGGCACGAGATCGTGGACTTGGATGGGGAATACATGATGTGGCACACAAGCCGCAAATCGCTGGCCCACATTGTAGGCATAGACAACAACTGAATACTATGAGCAGTATGATTCCTAGTAATGACAGTAGCTTCCATCCCCAGGCTGATATTACACTCCAGAGCCAACCGGACCAAGTCCAGGTGCCTGGATTCTGGTGTAGCTGATGAGCTATTTCATGAAGCCTGGTAATAGCTTTGTATACTGATGGTGCGTTATTAGGAATAAACACACAACAACTGGATCCGATGACTCTACAAGCCCCGCCCCTATCTGCCAGGATGACGTCAAGGACAAGGCGATTTTGAAGAACGACAAGTCTCATAGCAGACTGTTCCTCTGTTAAGTTACCTAGGGCAGAAGTAGTCTCATTCACTACTGCTTCGAGGATTCTGGTTAACTTGCGTATCAGTTTACTATTTGAGACAGTGCCTATGTATGGAAAAAATCCTTTATTGAAATCTATATATTGTTCTAATGTAGTTTCAGTCTGATCGACAATTGGGAGATCTCTCTTCTGTCTAACGTGAGTGAGGCGGGAATTTCTATGGTAATCAGACGGGGCTAGAAAAACAGGTGGCAATAGGAATGCAAAAAAACAAGTACCATCCCAGTCTAGAGGTAAACGTATATAAGCTGTCTGACCACAAATGAAATAGGAATGTCGGGAAGCTTTGAAAGTAGACTTGCCTTTATCACTGAATTCGACCACAGTAGTACAATCACTGTGTCCTAGACGTACTGAACCACTCTTTCTGACGCATAATTCACCTTTTACTGGTAAGACTGATATTGATGGCAAGTCAGGATTAGTCTCGGACTGAACATTCAGAATCATGAGGTTAAGTGTAAAATTACCTAATCCATACACTTCATTTTCTAGATCGGTCCCTGTCATTTGTGGAAGACCTTCCTCGTCTGGGAAACATGCTTTGTTCATAACAGTGTTCAGGTTTCCCCATATCCAATTGCCCTGGGAAACTCTGGAATCAGTGTCTAAAGAGGATATTAAACTAAACCATGCACCACAGGAACCATTATGTGTAAACGGATAAGGAAAGAGGGGCAGAGCTCCCTTGTAGTTCTGATAGGGAGGGAGTCGGCCACATATCCAACAATTAGTAGCATTGCTGGTCTGGTGAGAATGGCGTAACATACAGATGAAAGAATTGTTGCGCAGCGCAAGTCGATAAGACAGTTCAAGTGGGGGCAGATCACTAAACGTGTGGTCTGCAGTGTCATTGAAAAAAGAATGTTCTTGTGTAGGAAAGAATACATGTAACATATAGCTTAGGCATATAATCGTAAGACTCAGAAAAAACATAAAAAGTAAAGTAACAATACAACGGCTTCGGAGATTTTTACAATATATCTCTGTTTCTTGATCTCCTGTCTATCTCTCTCTCTATGTGGGTCTATCTTATACATGTCAGGAACCTGTCTAACCGCTTCACCCAGGAGGGGACTTAAACAATTAAACTGTCTGACTTACTAGACCTCAATTTTAATCTGTACTCCTGGGGTGGAGTTTTCTCTACCAGGGGGAGTTTAGGATCAGTGTCTGGAATGCGGCAGTCCTGGGAAACAGTCTTTGGCGGAAGGCCATAAAACTTCTTCACGTGGCTCGAATGTAGCCACCCTTTCCTTCCCTCGACTTTCACTGCAGTCCTTGTGGTCATCAAAACGATTTTAGGCTCCTTCCAGCGGGGCTCCAGAGGGCTTGATCTGTCAAAATTGCGCACCACGACGATGTCGCCAGGAACAAGTTCATGTGGTTTCACCTCAGTGTTGTCTGGGAAGGCTGCCGCAACCTGTGAACGACATGATAGTAGTGCAGACATCAAGGAACCAAGGTAATCTGTCAGCATAGAACTGTCAACATCTGTAATTTTACGGGGCATAGGCGTCCCCCACATATTAGGAGGCCTACCAAAGACCACCTCATACGGGGATAGCCCTGTCCTAAAATGGGCTACCATTCGCATATAAAAGAGGGCAACTGGTAAAGCTACCATCCAATCTACACCTTTCTCTGCACATACTTTAGCAAGACGGATTTTCAGAGTCTGATTGTGTCTCTCCACTAAGCCAGCTGCTTCGGGATGCCGAACACAGTGGAATTTCCATTGATAGCCTAACAAGAGTGAAACCTGTTTCATGAGCTCGGACGAGAATGGCTGTCCATTATCTGAATACACGACACGGGGCAAACCGTACCGTGGGAAAATTCCCGAACCAACTGCTTGGCAGTGGTTACGGCAGTGTAATCTGGGACTGGATATGCTTCTGTCCATCTGGATAGGGCACATACAACTACGAGGACATACTTGAATCCTCGACAACGTTACATCTGGATATAATCCATCTGGAGGACTTCAAAAGGGTGATCAGGAGGATGAAATCCACCTTTCGCTACGGGAATACCTTTTCCTGGATTGAACTGACAACAGATCATGCAGGTACGCACTTTCTGTTTTGCTGCTGCTCCTAAATGCTTGTTGAACCAAAGGTTTTGTAGACTGTCTAACATGGCTTTCTCTCCTAAATGTGCTGGACTATGTGCTGTGTTAATGATAACTTGAACCATAGAGTCGGGGAGAAACCATGCGGTCTTTCCCTTCGTCATCCATCCCGGTTCTGTCTGGACCCCTCCTTGTTCAGTCCATTTCTTGATTTCGTCTGGAGTAGCATGTGTCTGTATATCGATTACATCTTGTGTGGGATCCCTGACTGTCATGCAATGTGTCAGTGAAGTTACGTCAGTCTTTGTCATATCAGTCGTATGAGTATGAGTCTGAGCTGTATGTTTCGCTGTTCGATCTGCCAGGTCGTTACCCTGGGAAATAGTATCTGTGACTTTAGTATGTGCTTTGCACTTCATGATGGCTATGGCTGTAGGCAAATGAATTGCTTCTAACAGTGCTTGAATGAGGGGACCATGCTGGATCTTGGCTCCGTGAGAGGTCAAGAAACCTCTCTCTTGCCAGAGAACACCGAAGTCGTGTACGACTCCAAATGCATAACGTGAATCTGTGTATATGTTTACTTTAAGGTTCTTGGCTCGTATACAGGCTTGGGTCAGGGCAATGAGCTCTGCTGCTTGAGCTGACAGGGTGTCAATGCGATGTGTTTCTATGACTTCAGTACCAGTGGTCACTGCATATGCGGCCACTAACTCTCCTGTGCTTGTTCTCATACATGAACCATCCACATAAAGTGTCAGGTCTGTAGACTGTCTAACATGGCTTTCTCTCCTAAATGTGCTGGACTATGTGCTGTGTTAATGATAACTTGAACCATAGAGTCGGGGAGAAACCATGTGGTCTTTCCCTTCGTCATCCAAACTCCTTTCTGTCTGGACCCCTCCTTGTTCAGTCCATTTCTTGATTTCGTCTGGAGTAGCATGTGTCTGTATATCGATTACATCTTGTGTGGGATCCCTGACTGTCATGCAATGTGTCAGTGAAGTTACGTCAGTCTTTGTCATATCAGTCGTATGAGTATGAGTCTGAGCTGTATGTTTCGCTGTTCGATCTGCCAGGTCGTTACCCTGGGAAATAGTATCTGTGACTTTAGTATGTGCTTTGCACTTCATGATGGCTATGGCTGTAGGCAAATGAATTGCTTCTAACAGTGCTTGAATGAGGGGACCATGCTGGATCTTGGCTCCGTGAGAGGTCAAGAAACCTCTCTCTTGCCAGAGAACACCAAAGTCGTGTACGACTCCAAATGCATAACGTGAATCTGTGTATATGTTTACTTTAAGGTTCTTGGCTCGTATACAGGCTTGGGTCAGGGCAATGAGCTCTGCTGCTTGAGCTGACAGGGTGTCAATGCGATGTGTTTCTATGACTTCAGTACCAGTGGTCACTGCATATGCGGCCACTAACTCTCCTGTGCTTGTTCTCATACATGAACCATCCACATAAAGTGTCAGGTCTGGATCGGGTAATGCAACATCTGTCAAGTCTTGTCTGGGTTTCGTGATTGTGTTAATGATTTCTACGCAGTCATGTGGAGTAGGGTCCGTTGTGCTTGACGGTAAAAGTGTAGCAGGATTTAGTGTATTGCAGCGTCTGATCTCTATGTGTGGTTGAAACAACGTCAATTCATAACCTGTCAGTCGTGCTATAGTCAAGTGCTGAGTCTGTGTCCTGTTTAGGAGAACTTCCACAGAGTGTGGAACTTGTACTGTCAGTTGGTGTCCTAATACTATGGAATCGCTTTGTCTTATTGCTAGAGCTGTTGCTGCAACTGATTTTAAGCACGCAGGCAAAGCCTGGGCTACTGGATCTAATGTACTCGAAAAATAAGCACACGGTCTGTGTTTGTCTGCCTGAACCTGAGTGAGAACTGATAACGCTGTGCCATCGCGTTCTGTGACAAAAAGTGTAAAAGGTTTGCTGTAACATGATGTTGCTAAAACAGGTGCTTGACATAAGGCTTTCTTTAATTCGTCAAAAGCTTGTGTATGTTCCTGAGTCCAAGGGAGGACAGTCGAAGACGCTGCCTCCTGTGTTGTCAACTGTATGAGTGGCTTAGCTAGATATGCGTATTGAGGAATCCATTGTCTGCAGTAAGAGGTGAGTCCAATAAAAGCTCGTACTTCCTTCTGTGTCTTGGGCTGCGGAAGATGTGCAATTAACTGGATACGATCAGGTGTTAGCTGCCTACCCCACTTGGACAGCAAGTGCCCAAGGTACACCACTTGCTGGGCACAGAATTGCATCTTCGTAGGAGACACTTTGTGTCCCTTGTCTGCCAGAAAATATAGGACTGTCAGAGATGCATGTTCACATTCTTGTTCACTTCGGGCGGTGATCAATAGATCATCGACGTACTGGAGTAGGGCAGTGTTAGTAGGCATGTGAATACTGTCAAGTTGTCGTTTCAATGCTTGGCTATAGATGCTAGGGCTTTCTGTGAATCCTTGAGGGGCGCGTGCAAATTTGAAGCTACGGCCATTTAAACAGAATCCGAAAAGGTACTGGCTTTCCGGATCAATGGGGACACTAAAGAAGGCGTTCTTGAGATCGATTACAGTAAAGAACGTTGCTTCTGAATCAATAGCTGTCAACAATGACGAAATGTCTGGGACCACTGGGTATTGTGGTATAATACATTTATTTAATTCGCGAAGATCAATCACCAACCGATAGACTGGAGGTGCATTCGGGTCAGTACGTTTAAGAATCGGAATGATAGGGGAATTACAAACATTCGAGCCGGTTTCTACAACCACTCCTTGTGCAATGAGCTCGTCAATGATTTTCAGTAAAGCCACTACAGCATCAGGTGGTAACTTGTATTGTCGGATTCGGGGCAGAACAACTCCTGGCTTGAGTGTGACACGGTATGGTGTAATGTGCATACAACCTACATCAGTTGGGCCTTGTGCCCACAAGTGTGCAGGAACACTCTGTAACCTGGGATTAAGCATGAGCGAATTTTGCGGATCTCGCGTTCGCGAATTTTGCGGATTTGCGGATTCGCAATCCGCAAAATCCGCGAATTTTTTTTTTGTGTTCGCCCGTGTTTCTGCCAGTTCGCGAGGGTTTTTACAATTTCGCAATTTGCGAACTTACCTGTCGGGTCGCAAGTTTTGCGAACTTGTTGTTTCTACGTGTCCAGCCTGTTTGGGACACTCTTCTTCATCACTGCCACTCTCTGTCACCACTGCCACTCTCTGACTACTCATGCCACCCTCTGGCCCACCCATGCCACCCTCTGTTTCATCACCACACCCTCTGGTTGTCCAGTGTACATTATTTTCGGCAAAGCAAAGCACACCTTCCCTGCCTCAAGTGACCTGAATTAATTTGGGGCTGATTAATGTGTCACAGAATATTTTTTTAGCTGGCACCTGCTTCCTTAGTGCGCCCTGATTAGTGATCTTTTGCACTTGCTAAGTGCTTTCATTGTTGCAAAATTAGTTACAACACCTGCCCTGCCCCAACTGACAATAATGAATTAGGGGCTGACTAATGGATTTTAACTTCCAGCCTGGCTCCTGCTTGTCTCCCTTAGCTGTAATTCAGGACCTTTGTGGCATATGTGTAACTATTCTGAGGTTCAGAGCAGGGTCACATAATAGTTTCAACTGGCAACTGAACTCTGGAGGGGCCCCTCAGGAAGCACTACAGGAAATGGCTACTAATGATGAGCCTGAACTTTTGAACCTGGTAAGTAGTTACTTTCAGTTTTGCTAAGATCGTATTTCTGCAATTTTGCACTTATTCGCGGGGCGCGAACTCACGCGAACAGTGCGAGCAGTGCGAGCAAAATCCGCTGCTCGCGGATTTGCGGATTTTGCGGGAGATTCGCGAATCTCGCGGATTGCGAATTTCCCGAAAATCCGCAAAATCCGCGAGCGGAATGGATTTTCCGCCCATGCCTACCTGGGATCAAAATCTCTCAACACATAATGACCCTTAAAGACACATAGGAACAACCTCACTCCTTCAGGAGAACAACAAATTACAGCTCCTAGAGCTTTCAGCGTTTTAATACCAAGCAAGTTTTCTGGACATGATTTCGTAAGTAACAAATCTGTAGTACGGGACAATGGACCAACTGCAAGGGGAACTGGTTTCGATACTTCATTAACAATAGGTTTTCCTGAAAATCCAAGGGAAACATTCTGTGAGCCTGAGAGGGGTGCCCCTGGAACCTCGTCATGACTAATGGTAGTTCTGCTTGCCCCTGTGTCAATCAAAAATGTTCTATCCTTTCCTAATACCTGACTATGTACATAAGGACCCTCTTGATCTACAGGAATCTCAATAAGAGGCAAGCCAACCTCCCTCTCTAGGCTGTTTCATGTATACTGTTGATAATCGGGGTAATCGGACTGTGCATACTGGTACATCTGCTGTGTGACATGTTGTGTTGCGGCAATGGGCTGGGGCTGTGGTACCGCTACGGTCTGTTGTGGAATCTGCATAGGCTGTACATTCTGCGGAGTATGTTGCTGGACCTGATCCTGTCTAGGTGGACGCGGTCTTTCTTTCGTTTTACCTGTAGCTATATTGTGTTTCAGAACGGTACATTCATTTATATAGTGACCTGGCTGTTTACAATAGTTGCAGGTCCCTTTAACATGAGCTGTCGAAGTATTGGACTGTGTCGCACCCCTTTTCTGACCATCAGCTGGAACTGACTGAGCTACTAAAACCTTCATTTTCATGTCTTTTATACGTCTCTGTTCATGATCATGTTCCTCTCTAATTCTGTTCTGGTGGTACTGTAACATTTGTAGCATTTGGGAAGGCGTATTTGCTTGCCATGTACTTTCAACTTTCAATACACGGTTCTTAACCTGGGGTAAGGAATTCTCGACTAATTTGGTCACAAAAAGATGCGGATATGACTCGCTACTTGTTTTCAGGCCACTATTAATAATAAAACATTTCTCGAATCTAGAATAAAAATCACTAGTGTCTTCGTCTTGTTTCTGCTTACAGGCTGAGATTGCATCCCAGTCCTCTTTTTTAACCGTCAGTAATCTAGGCAAAACTTGTACTAATAATCCTGGTAATGCTTTAGTTTTGTCCCCAAGACCTAAACCTGGGGTACGTGTCTTGTCTTCGTCTTCTAATTCAGTCCAGACAATCTTTTTGTCTCCCACCTCCCATTCTTTCTCTTTCAGTTTTTCGTAAATCCCTGCCGGCAACAATACTTTTAACATTTTAAGAATGTCTGAATACGTGTAATCTCCCATCAGTAACATGTCCTTTAATTCACGGTGGAACCCTGCAGGATCTTTATCGTGACAAGGTACTAGTTTCTTCATTTCCAATAATTCCATTTTGGTCAGAGGAGTGTATACGAATACGCGTTGGAGCGTATCATCTGGCTTCCGGATTGGATGTACTTCTCGTAAGGGATTCTGTCTGTCTAGGTGATATGGCTGTCTTACTGGGGGAGGGACAGAAACAAAATGTGGAGTCAGGAAAGTTCTGTATTTGTGACGTTGTTCTAAAATGGTATTAATCAAATCGATACCTAGGCCTCTCCATCTTTTCAGAAGTAAGTCGTCTAATATATTATATAAGGGACCTGGATCAGAATGCTGATTTTCAAACAGTGTAATGAGATGTTGGATCATGTACATACCAGCTAGTCGCTGTTCGTCTGGAGAAAGGCTCAAAAATGTTTGCGCTACTGAATCACCATTATATACGCTGTAATTATCGGCCCACTGTACTGCGGACCGTGCTAGTTCTTGTTCATGCATTGTATGAAGTTCGTTGTAACCTATTCTTTCATTCAGTATTTTATCAGTATGTTGGAATACATGTTCAAGAGAACATTGTTCTGAAATGGGGGAAAGGAAACGCTTCTTGCTTTCTAGACGAATGGGTCTGTCAAAAGGTCTGTCTAAAGGATACTGTTTAGGAAGCTTCGCTCTACCTACGTACGCTATTGTATCTTGATTCTCTACTGGGCTCTCTATTTCTTCCTCCTCTGAGGAATCATTTTTGTCTGACTCGGCTGTCCATTCGGTCTTCTGTCGGATATGTATTGCTACTATTTCTTTACGGATCTTTCTGGACATGGCATCTATACAATTTTGTTTATCATGTTTACAATCTGCAATATTCTGACTCCATTTCGTCAGTACCTCCATCTCTTCTTGAACAATACCTGGCCGATCTTGTTCCCTTATCAAACAATTAATCAAGAATCGTAATATCAACCCTTGTGTCTCAGCTTTCTGATATGCCATGGCCTCACGAATACATTCTGGTCTCTCCCCAGTTTGAATAAAATGATATATTTTGTCTAGATGATCGGGCATTTCTGGTAATGTCATCAAATAATCTGTAACACGTCGTAGACGTAACGAGGCTAACATCATGTCCCCTTTCTTGCCGGGTACGGGATCATATCTACAATCTGTAATATACTGTCTAAGCTTTTCCGATGTGATTGCTTTCGGAGTACGCTGCGTTGCTAATTCTCTGATTGTCATTCGATGTACTTGTGGCGGGGTGCGGTGGTGGCCTCCTACGGCACCTCCTGAAGCGGAAGCGTGGGCATAGCCCGACTGTGTTGTAGCTGTTGAGGTCATGGCAGGTAGAAGAGATACATTCAATGGGGTTGGACTCTGGGTTGCAGTTGTTGCAAAAGGATTATGAGGACCAATAGTAGGGGGAACAGTAGCAGGGGGGCCGGTAGTAGTAACAATAGCAGTAGGGGAAGTGACAACATGCACGGGAAGTTGGTGACGTGGAGGGGTCGTGGCTTGAACAGCCGAAACAGGCTGTTGTACATTATTAACGGGTGGTACGGATACATTGGTATATGCTGGAGCTACGCCATCTAAATAGGAAGAAAGGAATATGTCTGCTGCGGTCTGACGGAGCTTAGTCGGAACCAATGGTGGCGGTAGATTACTTGGCATTTCCGGATTAGCCTTAGGTAGGCCCTCGGTCAGAAGAGGATACATGCCATTCATAAGTGCATTTCTTTGTCGATCTATTTGTTCTGCTTTAACTCGTTCACCTTCTTCTATTAGTTCTTTTTCTCGGTCTTTTTCTGAATCTTCCCTATGTTTTTCTGCTTTTCTGAATTCTTTCTCTGTTCTTCTATGCGATTCTTTACGCCACAATTCTATGGCATCTTTCTGAGATTGTCTGGCTTTCTTTCTCCACAATGCTTCTTCTACTCTCATGATGCACTCGGCATCCCATGTCCCTGTAACAGGCCATCTGTATTTCTCCTCCAGATCCTTTGTATGGTCCACCCATAAGTCTAAGTACAGAATGGCATCTAAGCCATGCTTATGGTACATAAAATGTCCTGGAGTGTCCCTAGGTGGGACGGGAACTGCTTCTTCGAGTATCCCTTTCCTAGTTCCTATCTGACGTAATTTTGAGAACAGAGGCATGATTACCTCTACCTGAACGCAAACACGATAAACACAGTAATAGAATGCAAACAATCTTTCATACCACGACATTAAACACATTGAAACATTTCGAACAGATACTGTCTAGTTTGTAATAAAACACGATACTGGAAATCTCGAGAGATAATGCTAGAAGACTTAGAATACTGAATCACTGAATTACTGAATTACTAGATGCACTGCTAAACAGTACAGATGCACTGCTAAAACAGTACAGACCGGATCTGTGTACCCAAACCCGTCTTGACCGGACACAAATTAATGCACCCGTCTAGATGCGTCCCCAGCAACGGTACTCACCGGGAAGCAAAATCGGAAGGCCTCGGAATCTTGACTGGACTGGACTGCTACGACGTCTGGTTACTGCCACATACTACGCATGCGCCTCGACGCTTCGGAACAGGTGGGCCTCTGGACACCTCGGACACTGCTCTCTCGGCTGGGCTCTGGTCGGGATCCTCCGCACTCCTCACCGCCTCGTCTGGATGCTGGACCGCAGTCTCCGTCACCTCCGTGGGCCTGAGGGAGATACAGGGAAACCTGCAGATGCGCATAGGAGTCCGTCACGGCTGTGGTAGGGGGCAAGGCCTGCGACGCATCGCCGGCGCGTGGGGTGGGGGAGGGGTCCCTGTTCGGGCGCCAAATTATGTGGTAAATAAAATTACCGTGCAATTTTTCCGTATAATTAATGACAGGTAAAAGAATAGCTCAATCAAATGAGAGGCAGAGTCCGTGGTATCTGAGTCATACGGGCTTTAATGAAAAATGGCTCGAGCCATGGAAATCAGATCCATCAATACAAGGGTTCAGGAGGGGATATGCAATGATGGCAAAGATGTCAAAGATGTCAAAAGATTTCAACGTTTTAGTATCAGTACACAATATATATAGTAAAACTGTACAATGGTGATGGATACAGTAGGCATGACAAGTGAAAAGAATAAGATAAGAACACATGTGCGTAACAAAAAGGCGTGTACAAGGGTGTGCACAGAGGCGTGTGCTGGAAACGTCACAGAAAGGGTCATAAGTGGGTGGATGCATAGAGGATTCTGCAGAGTCAGCAGAAACCTTTGACCTGGGTGCGCGCGCACTTAGTATGACGTGTGATTGATGTGAAACTAGGGAGAGCTGGGGGCTTGACTTTAGCACTAGTAGAGGAGACAGAAGTCTGGCATGTCAGATCGACCTGTTCCTATAACATGTCTGATATCTTGTGTTTGGAGGATATTATATCTGAAGTAAAAGGTCTCTCGGGCAGAGGCTATTCTATTCTATTCTATGCTAGTGCGTGCATATGTGCCTACGTGTAATGCGCGGGGCCATGGGCCTACTATGGCAACGGGAGCAATGAATTACATGAAGGAGACAGGAAGGCTTGGCCCTTTGCTCTGGAGCCGGGAATATGTTTACCTATATCACTAGACTGGAATGTGTTTTCGAGGAGGCTGAACCGATAACTTGAAGGCAAAGTACTGTTTTGGCAGGCAGGCCAGGTTGAGCCAGGCACCGCTTCGCTTGGCAGGAAGTAAGGCAGAGGTCAGGGATACATTCCCATGCTGCAGCTTTCAGAGGCAGAGACAGAAGTGGTTCGAAGTCAGAAATCAGGGCCTAGCTCGGCAGAGCCAGGAAAACGTAAAAGTGTACCATGTAAAGACGTTGGCATGGCATGTTTAGAAACTGAATTATCGATCCATTCATGGTGGATCTGATAGAGGACATGTTAACGTTGGACGCAAATGCATGTGCGTCTTCATATTCAGTCATGGAGGGAAATTACATGTACTTTAAGCACGTACATGGAGACGTTGGGGTACACGATAGGGGACATACTTGACCATAAAAATTTCAATTACCTCAGAAGGGACAGGGTGGTGGGGTGCTAAAAACTGGAGTATGGATAATTGAAGGTAAGTAAACAATTTAATTGATAAAACGAATTTCGTAGCGCGCCCTGCATCGCAAAATGCGATGCAGGGCGCGCTACGAAATTCGTTTTATCAATTAAATTGTTTACTTACCTTCAATTATCCATACTCCAGTTTTTAGCACCCCCACCCTGCCCCTCCCCCGCCCCGCCCCATCGAAAATCCCTCCACGGGCCGTGGCTGCAAGTCACATGTGCTAACCATAGGTGGCAGAGAAAAGAAATGGTGGCTTCCAAGCCAGCTCTTCAAAGCCAGGCAAGAGGGAGCGTGGGGGCAATGGAACTCTCCCACAGTCTCCAGCTTAGATGGTCTCTGGGGCCCGTTTTATTTGAAAATAAATTTTAAAAAGCAGAACGGATGTTAAAAAAGAAAGAAAAAATACATTTTCTGTGGTTCAAGGCCATATTAAGGAAAATATGACCAAAGGGCAAAGGAGTGCCCCAGAAGTCCTAGTTTGGCAAGCTGTCATGAGAGACTCAAGTACTACCAGAGGAAATGGTTCCCAGTAGAAAGAAGGTTGCAAACATATGAAATTACTCACACACTTGGCAACTGACTCTCTCTCTCCGAATTCGTAATCATCATGAAGATGCCAAGAATGGCTATTCTTGCTCATGGCATAAGACTTAGAATAAGTTTTGTCCGGTGTGTGTAACAGGTTTGGCTATAATACTGACATTGGTTTAATGTTAGTAATGTTAGTATAATTCTGTTACTTAGTTGTCAGACTGGTTAATGTTGTTGGGATAGTCTTATTGCATGACTGCTGAGGATGTATATAGGCTGGTAGAAGTGAACAGGTTCTGATTTGCATTTGTGCAGGCCTTGTGCTAGTGGGCACCAGTGGATAGAAGTGCATTCTTTTATTGTAGACCATGAACACATGCAGAAATCCTTGAGGATTATCCTGAAACATAACATTTTAAATGATCCAGCTTATAACAATTCGCGTTCTATTTACAATAGGGCTACTTTGATCATATTCTTGTGCTGCTTTCAGAATATCCAACATTACTGCTGTTGTGTGTCTTTTTTTAAGCTATCATATTTTTTAAATACAAGAAATACTTATTTGAGTTTATAAAGTCTTTCTTACCTGCCCCCAGCCAGAGCTCATGTGTTCAAAGATTTCACTAGCCTTTCTGACTAATTCAGCACTTTCCTTGTTGTCGTAGTCAAAGCGTTCATTGAACACGATGGAGCAGATGATGTTTGAGAAAGCAAGGGTGAGAATTGACGTGGGGTCAAACAATGATCCTAGGTCAATGAAAAGAAAAAAATGATTGACAAGCACAATAAAAGCTGCTCTTTGAGTTGGAGAATTTACTATATAACAAACATTAAGGACTGGACTCTTTACAGGCATCTGTGTAACCTTCAGTTCTCATTTGTTTTTTTCTAATCTTTTTTTATTAAGCCAGTTAACATGTTTGTGCAAGATTTAAATGTATAATTGAAGTTAAGATTTGGCGCAAATGGATAATACAAAACAACCAAGTAACATTCTAGAATTAGTATGGAAAATTCATATTTTGCATAATTCATTCATTCATTCATTCTGGGTGAGCACAATAAAAGTATGGAAATAACAAAAAAAACATATTTTAATTTCTCAGTATATATACAATTACATCACCCCATATGTTCAAGCATTGTGCCCCAGATTGTTATTCATGGTGTGCGTTTCTGTGGCCCTTAAAGGGCATACAGACTAGCGTCTAGATTACAAATGGCATAGAATCTTCCTCTCCATATTTTGAATGACAGGGGTTCTTTTTGGAGCCAGAATGAAGCTATCCATGGCCGGGCCACTGCAACAGCCATAAAAATCAAATACCTACGTTGGTACAGCTCCTGGCTGATCATAGACTCTTCCAGCACTCCCAGAAGCATGATTGTCAGTGTAATAGAGATCTGTACCCGGTTATTCCTGTCAAAAAGGTCTCAATCCCCCTGTCAACTGTCTCAGCTTAGGGCAGAAAAAAACCATATGCAGGCTTTCAGCCTAATCAGCTCCGCAGCGCATACATTTGCCATGATCTGACCCACCCCGTCGGGATATTTTGGTTGGCTTATAATAAAGAAATGATGGTCTTGAAATTCTGTGCTTGGAGATTGAAAGAAATCAATGTCTTCTCCACGATTGTGATAGAATCCTGTCGGATTTCACCACTGTGAGATAGTTTAGAATTCTATTTGCGATTCAGAACCTCTAAATCATCTTGCTGTGTTCCAATGAGGGCTTGATACAGAGTACCAATCCTCCCACCACATCTAATTTCCTCAATCAGATTATACTTTTTGGCTAATGTTTCTTAATTCGATTTCCTCTGTAGATAATCTTGAATCTGGAGATATTTTTAAAAAATCTGTCTTTATCAAGGAATATTTTGCTGCCATAGTCGAATAAGGCAGAACACCATTTTTGTCAAAGAAATCCCCCAAAATCACTATACCCTTTTGTCGCCACCTGGCCATGGTAGTGTCCCAAAAAATAGAGAGTAGTAATAGTGGCGCTGCAATAGATGTGTAGTGACAAAACCTGCTGAGTTGCAAACGTCTTCGAAACCTGTTGCCAAACTTTACTAGCTGCTTGTATAAACTTACAACGGGTCTTCCTGTAGTAGCTTTGTTCAATACATTTAAAAGAGCTTCTGTTGGCCTCAGATCTTAACTCCATTTGATAAATCGATGGTGTGTCTGCCATCTCAAGATGCCCCTTCCCTGTAAGCAGTGTTTGCATGTGTTGAAGAAAACAAGCCCAATAATATAGCGTGAATATGGGTACCGACCAACCCCCACGTTTTCTAGGTAGGCTCAAATATTTCATGGCCCTACGTGGTTTCCCCTGGGCCCATATAAAGCTACTACAAATTGACTGTAGTTTCTAAAGTTGATTTCTTTTGAGCTCCAAGGGTACCGATCTAAAAAATATAGTACCTTGGGTAGTATATTCATGTTTAATACATTACATTTCTGACTTATGAAAGGTGTAAGCATTCCATTCTAACTAATTCACTTTTAATTTTCCTCAACATAGGATCCCAGTTGGTAGACACTATTTTGTCCAGGCATGTTCGAATTCAGACACCAAGATAGACTACTTCCTCTGTAATCCTAGCAGCATTAAAGAGAGCTTGATTAGTACAGATTATTTCACATTCAGCTATAATTAGTTTATACCCAAATCCCTGCCCAAATTGATGTGCTTGGCGTTCAATCTCAGATATGGCTACGGCTGGTTTGGGGGTGATAATAGCCACATCATCCGTGTAGGCTAGCACCTTATACTTCCTGTCCATATTGCAACGGCTTAATAATAGGGCTATTTTCTAATATATTCAAAAAATCATAAATATATAAAGCAAACAGTAGATGGGAGCAAGGGCAGCCTTACCTGGTCACTCTAGAAATCAATTGGGGGAGAGGAGTTGGCCTAACGGCTAGGGCGCGCAACCTCAAATCTGTGGAATCAGGTTTGAGTCTCAGCAATGACGCTGAACATCCTGTGATTCTGGGCAGATGGACTTAATCTCCTGTGCCTAACAAAAAATGAATGTGTCCTCATGTAACGCAACTGTTACTATGTAAAGTGCTCTGATACCCGAAACCAGGTCAAGTTCGCGCTATATACATCTCTGTAAAAAAAAAAAAAAAGATATTGGTTTAGATTCTAATCCAAATCCACAGATTCGAGCTGTAGGAGACCTGTACATAACATTAATTGCATTAATGAAACAGGCTCAAAATTTTGCATCTGCATAGTTGTCCATAACAATTCCACATGGTCAAATACCTTTTCGGCGTAAAGTAGCACTGTTCCAAGCAGTGCTTCATGAACATTAGCCAACTCTAGCAGAGTAACCACCCTGCTAATATGGTTGACTTTGCCTCTTCCGGGAATAAAACCATGCTGTTGGGCTGAGACCAAAGGAGAAATGACTCTTAATAACCGCATGGCCATAATCTTTGCATACATTTTTTCATCGCAATTTAATACATAAATTGGTCAATAAGATCCTGATATGACCCACTTGTGGGACACCCCCGCGCCGCACGGCCACCAGCTGCTGCGTGTGTTCCCCTCTGCCTGCCTTCTGCCTCGCTGACGCCGTGGTCGCTCCCCTCTGGTTTCCCAGTTGTTTTGCCCTAAATTTGTGCTTGTCTGCTTCTGCCGTCTGCTCGCGTATTTTGCTGTTTTTCCTTGTTTTGCCCGTAATTTGTGCTTGTCTGTTTCTGCCGTCTGCTCGCGTATTTTGCTGTTTTTCCTCGTTTTGCCCGTAATTTGTGCTTGTCTGTTTCTGCCGTCTGCTCGCGTATTTTGCTGTTTTTCCTCGTTTTGCCCGTAATTTGTGCTTGTCTGTTTCTGCCGTCTGCTCGCGTATTTTACCGTTTTTATTTGTTTTGCCCTAAATTTGTGCCTGTTAATTTCTTTGTATCCCCTGTGCCGTGTCCAGTTTCCTTCCTGATTGGCCGCCTACCTCGCCGCCCTCCGCTCTCGCTTCCCGCCACCGACATTGGCCCCGCCCCTTTTTCTCTTCTGTTCCCTCCCCGCTCCCGCCTCCCAGCTGCTCCGCCCACCCGCGCACTTCGCCTTAAATGGCGACCGTGCGGACGCGCAGCGGTCACGCGCAGCGGGCGCGCCGATTGTGCGCCGAAGGCGCGCCAAAGGTAAGCCCGTCTACGCCCGTCCGCGACCGGATCGCGACCAGCGCCAGGACCCCTGGCCCACGAAGACCCCGACCGACCCGCCTGACGTACTCCGCCGCCACCCTCACCGCTCTCAACACCGGCCGACTCCCAGAATGCCATCAAGCCTCTCCACGACGTACCCACGGACCCTTCAGCTGCCACGCCTGCAAGTTCACCTGCATCCGGACCTGCCTCGCACCAGCACCCACCAAGCCGAACACCAGCAGTACCCACCTCAAGTGCATCCTGCTCAACACCCGCTCCATCCACAGACATGCCATCGAACTCTGGAACCTCCTCGACACCACAGCTCCAGACGTTGCCTTCCTCACGGAGACCTGGATGAACGCCTCTTCAGCTCCCGACATCGCCATCGCCATCCCAGAGGGCTACAAGATCGTCCGGAGGGACCGAAACGCCAACCAGATGGGAGGAGGCATCGCCATCATCCACAGGAGCACCATCCGTCTCACGACCAGCACCGACAACTCCCTGACCACCGCCGAACACCTGCATTTCCAGATCCACACCAACCCGAACACCACCCTCAGAGGCACCCTGATCTACCGACCCCCTGGACCACGCACACAATTCAGCGAGGACATCGCCGACTTCGTCAGCCCACATGCCCTCCCCTCCGCTGACTACATCCTCCTGGGAGACCTCAACTTCCATCTGGAGAACAACAACGACCGCAACACCAGCACCCTGCTCGACAACCTCACCAACCTGGGACTCAAGCAACTGGTGTCCACCCCCACCCACCTCGCCGGACACACACTCGACGCTGTCTTCTCATCCAGCAAGGACATCAACTTCAGCCACACCACAGAGCTTCAATGGACGGACCACAGCTGCGTCCACTTCACCTTCAAGAAAACAACGACCCACCACCACCAGCAACAGACCGCCCGCAGAAGCTGGAACAAGATCACAGCAGACCAGCTCGCCACCTCCCTGAGCCAGCACCCTCCTGCCAGCTCAGCGAACCCCAGCCAGGCCGCCGACAACCTCACGAAGTGGATCAGCAACTGCGCGGACGAACTCGCCCCACTGAGGACCCCGCCCAGCAGACCCGGCAGCAAGAAAGCCCCATGGTTCACCGACGAACTCAAGAGCTCCAAGAAGAACTGCCGAGCCCTCGAGAAAGTCTGGAGAAGGGAACCGACACCGGACAACAGGACCTCCTTCAAACTTGCCACCCGGAAACACCACCAGCTGATCCGCGCCGCCAAGAAAACAGCATTCAAGGACCGGTTGGACAACAACGCACACAACTGCAAGGAACTCTTCAACATCGTCAAAGAGCTTTCCAACCCCAGCGCAGGAAACAACGACATCACCCCATCGCAAGACCTCTGCAACTCCCTGGCTTCATACTTCCACAACAAGATCGCGGACATACACAACAGCTTCAACAACCAACCAACGCACACCATGACCGAACAACCACCCCCCACCACCACCCTCCGCGCCTGGACCCCGATCAGCACCGAAGACACCATCCGCACGATGAACTCCATCCACTCCGGATCACCGACCGACCCCTGCCCTCACCACGTCTTCAACAAAGCCGACGCTGTCATCGCACCCCACCTGCGAGACATCATCAACACATCCCTCGACACCACCATCTTCCCCGAGAGCTGGAAACACGCCGAACTCAGCGCCCTACTCAAGAAACCAACAGCGGACCCCACCGACCTCAAGAATTACCGCCCCATCTCGCTCCTCCCGTTTCCAGCCAAAGTCATCGAGAAGACCGTCAACAAGCAGATGGCCGCTTTCCTCGAGACGAACGGATCCCTCGACCCCTCACAGTCCGGCTTCCGAGCCAACCACAGCACCGAGACCGCCCTCATCGCCGCCACCGACGACATCCGAGCCCTGATGGACAATGGAGAAACAGCGGCCCTCATCCTCCTAGACCTCTCCGCGGCATTCGACACGGTCTGCCACCGCACCCTAGTACGGCGCCTCAGCAACGTCGGAATCCAGGACAAGGCGCTGGAGTGGATCACCTCCTTCCTCGACGGGAGAACACAGAGAGTCCGCCTACCACCGTACAAGTCAGAGGCCACCGAAGTCATCTGCGGCGTCCCCCAAGGATCATCTCTGAGCCCCACCCTCTTCAACGTCTACATGAGCCCCCTCGCGGCCATCGTACGCAAACACAACCTCAGCATAATCTCCTACGCCGACGACACCCAGCTGATCCTCTCCCTGACCAACGACCCCGCCGCCGCCAGAGCCAACCTGCACGAAGGGATGAAAGAGGTAGCCGAGTGGATGACGACCAGCCGCCTGAAACTGAACTCGGACAAGACGGAGGTCCTCATCCTGGGCTCCTCTCCCTCCGCCTGGGACGACTCCTGGTGGCCTCCCGCCCTGGGCACCGCACCCAAACCGACAGACCATGCACGCAACCTGGGCTTCATCCTGGACTCCTCCCTCTCCATGACCAGGCAAGTCAACAACGTCTCCTCGGCATGCTTCAACATCCTACGCATGCTACGGAAGATCTTCTGGTGGATCCCCACCGAGACCAGGAAGACCGTCACCCAGGCCCTCGTCACCAGCCGACTGGACTACGGCAACGCCCTCTACGCCGGGACCACCGCCAAGCTCCAGAAGAGACTCCAGCGGATCCAGAACGCCTCAGCCAGACTCATCCTCGACATCCCACGAACCAGCCACATCTCCGGACATCTGCGAGACCTTCACTGGCTCCCCGTCAACAAAAGAATCACCTTCCGCCTCCTCACCCACGCACACAAAGCCCTACACGACCAAGGCCCGAGCTACCTCAACAGCCGAGTCAACTTCTACGCTCCCAAACGCCACCTCCGATCAGCCAACCACGCCCTCGCCGCCGTCCCCCGCATCCGAAGAGCGACTACAGGAGGAAGGTCCTTCTCCCACCTGGCCGCCAAGACCTGGAACTCCCTCCCGACCGACCTGCGCCTGACCCAAGACCACCTCTCCTTCAGGAAGAAGCTGAAGACCTGGCTGTTCGAGCAGTAGCGGCTCCCCCCCCCCCAGCGCCTTGAGACCCCACGGGTATGTAGCGCGCTTTATAAGTGTCACTGATTGATTGATTGATTGATTGATTCTGAAGGAGACTTGCCCTTCTCTTTAAAAAGAACAATGTTGGCTAAATCCCAAGATGCTGTAGAATGCCCCTTTTGTGCTTCCTGAAACGTTTTGAGCATATCTCATTTTAGTTCAGGAAAGAAGATTTTATAGAATTCTGTAGGCAACTTATCGGGACCTGCTGCCTTACCGCTTGCCAAGGAGCTAATAGCCTCTGTAAGCTCATCCAATGGTATAGGTTCATCCAAATACTCACGATCCTCTGGACTGAGAGTAGTACTAGGTGAATCCTGTATAATCAACGCATGTCCTGTAGAGCCCTCAGTGTATAATTCTTCAAAGAATGCTCTAAAAGCTTTCAGGATTTCAGATGGAGTTTTAACCAATCTCCCAGATGGACATTCAATAGTGATGATTGCACGTTCGGCCTCCATGCACCTAATCCTTTGTGCCAGGCCTTTACCAGTTGTCTTCCCATATTCATAACATTGTCTTTTATATAGGTGATATTTATTTACATTCTTCCTAGACCGGTGTGCATTATCTCTGGCCCTATAGCCGGCAACTTTAGTTTGTAGCAAAGTGTGTCAAGATTACGCTATACACATTGTATAAGACTCTGGTCTGCCTTCCGGAGATCTTCATAAAAACCCTGCATGAACTGCCTTTGCTGTCTCTGACTGTATAAACCGAAGCTAAGAGCTTCACCGCTGAGCTCTGCAATTAAATGAATCCCAGTTCTCATTTGTGGTCAATAATTTCTTGACTTGGGGGGTGATCAAGATTTGACGAATGGTTTAATGTTCATCAGGGTCACAGTGAACTTTACTCTGTTGCTATGACAGACATCCTGTCTATCAAATTTAAAGATGCCTGTCACCCCATCAACATGCCTACACATTGTCAGGAACTGTTGTCCTGGTGGTTCCAGTTAGTGTTCGATCAATTTGAAGGATGGCTCTATCCAATATGACGGCCGGCCATCAAACTTTTCCGAAGTTTCACATTTAAAAATAAATCTCCCAGAGTGAAGAGTTTGTTTTTGAAAATGTAAAACTAATGCCCCCACACATGGGATGCATCAGAGACATTTTGTATGCTGGTCATTGAAATGGAGCATTTTCATGACCCTCAACAGTGGTGGGAATGATTGCAAGGGGCTGCATCAGGGATGAGATCACATTGGTGGCTGCTTTGGGGAGGGATTACAAAAGAGCAGAAGCTACCATGGATTATTCCTCACATCCATCTCCTGTCTTCCTGGCAAGAGCCTCTTCAGGCATAGATTTAGGGGTACTTTCAATATTATGCCACTACATACAGTGCTATCAAAAGATACCTTTCTCTGGCTCACCTGGGTATCTTGATAGATATTCCACCCAGTAGGTGCTGAGTAACGGTTCGGGACTGAGGTTACTGAGGTGCCAGACTGGAAAGAATAGTGCATAGATTTAGGGGTAATTTCAATATTATGCCATATCTATCAAGATACCCAGGTGAGCCCGAGAAAGGTATCTTTTGATAGCACTGTATGTAGTGGCATAATATTGAAAGTACCCCTAAATCTATGCCCTATTCTTTCCAGTCTGGCTTTTACACTTTGATGAGCCGTTAATTACAACTAGTGTCGGGTGTGCATTTATTCACTACGCCGACAGGTAAGAAACAAGTGAATAGTGTTTTAATAAAACACACAAATTGTACGTATGAATGATAGTACTAATTAGGGACTCCTTTTGTACCAGAACATATGAATACAGTTCCCACTCCACCTTAAACCCGGCTGGGTTTGCTTGAAGGTGAGTCCCATTACCAACATAGATATGTGAAGTCTTTAGTCTTTGCCAGAATCCAATCCTAAAACATCTCCTTTAAATCATGTAGGCTGTTTGCTGCCCCCCCCCCACAGTCCTGATGAAGACCCGTGTGTGACGCCCCATTTGCGCTCGTCCAGGGTTGAAACATCGACTAATAAGTGGATCCGCTGTATTAATATTCTGAATTAAGCACTGACAAATGCAGTGTACAGTTTTATAATTGAAATCAGCATAGACCACGCCAAATTATTGTTTTGCACTTCTCTTTGTATATAATAATTGTACAGTTTTGTTGGTCATTGTTGCGCCGTAAGCACTGAGCACTACAAGTCACTATTTGCACTATTTGTTCACTGTTTGTATAGTCTATTTTTGTACAGCCTATCTTGAAACTAATACATGATATAAGAATTTATAAAATAGTACATAAATACACAGTTGGCCTTGGATTCTGTTGTTCACTTCACAATTCTACATAATCTATGAGAAGGTAAAAGAAATATTGTGTACCCAAATGAACCAACTGTTTATAAAATTAAAATTGCTGGACTGCAGCTGTGCAGGCCCCTCTGGTTCCAGAATGGTCATAGTATGCTTTTTCGATCATCCATGTTCTTTTAAAGATGCATATCCGGTGGAACAATGTCTCAGAGCCTGACCCACATCCGGCACAGTCCAGTATTGTTTGCATGCTTCCACGAGGGTGAGGGGGCAGGAGTATTAATGGTGGCAAGCAACCCATTCAATATTTTATTAAAACTGTTTTAAGTTGTGCTTTAATGGCTGTGCCCAGGTATGGCTGAGGGGTGTGTTACTGCTACAACGCATCTTTTACAACGTAATGCTGTTACAACGCAGCTATTACATCGCAAATACCATTACAATGCATGCCATTACAACGCATGGCATTACATAGCAGATGCTATTACAACGCATACCATTACATCGTAAGTATTGGTAAGTATTTAATTTTTTTTTAATTTTATTTAATATTTTATAATTGATTTAATTATTATTAATTATTAAAAAATATTTATTTCGTTTTTAAATATTATAAATTAAATATATTAATTTAAGTATTTTTTAAAATAAGTATGAGTATAGGAGTATATGTTTTGGGGTACTGATGTATATGTTTTGGGGTGTTTGGGTATTTTTAGGTTTTAGGGCAGTGTTTGGGTTTTGGGGTACAGGGGTGTTTTTAGGTTTTAGGGCAGGGTTTGGGTTTTGGGGTACAGGGGTGTTTTTAGGTTTTAGGGCTGGGTTTGGGTTTTGGGGTACAGGGGTGTTTTTAGGTTTTAGGGCAGTGTTTGGGTTTTGGGGTACAGGGGTGTTTTTAGGTTTTAGGGCAGTGTTTGGGTTTTGGGGTACAGGGGTGTTTTTAGGTTTTAGGGCAGGGTTTGGGTTTTGGGGTACAGGGGTGTTTTTAGGTTTTAGGGCAGGGTTTGGGTTTTGGGGTACAGGGGTGTTTTTAGGTTTTAGGGCAGTGTTTGGGTTTTGGGGTACAGGGGTGTTTTTAGGTTTTAGGGCAGGGTTTGGGTTTTGGGGTACAGGGGTGTTTTTAGGTGTTAGGGCAGGCTTTGGGTTTTGGGGTACAGGGGTGTTTTTAGGTTTTAGGGCAGGGGTGGGTTTTGGGGTACAGGGGTGTTTTTAGGTTTTAGGGCAGGGTTTGGGTTTTGGGGTACAGGGGTGTTTTTAGGTTTTAGGGCTGGGTTTGGGTTTTGGGGTACAGGGGTGTTTTTAGGTTTTAGGGCAGGGTTTGGGTTTTGGGGTACAGGGGTGTTTTTAGGTTTTAGGGCTGGGTTTGTTTTTTGGGGTACAGGGGTGTTTTTAGGTTTTAGGGCTGGGTTTGGGTTTTGGGGTACAGGGGTGTTTTTAGGTTTTAGGGCAGGGTTTGGGTTTTGGGGTACAGGGGTGTTTTTAGGTTTTAGGGCTGGGTTTGTTTTTTGGGGTACAGGGGTATTACGACTTTATATAAATTAAATTAATTAAATTAATTTTATTTAATTTAATTACATTAATAACTATATTTACAATTATTAATTTAATTGTATTAATAAACGATTATAATTAAATTATATTATTTAAAAATGTTTAATTAATTAAATTCTTTTAATTTTATTAAATATAATTATATTATGTATTATTTCTAACTTAATTAAATTATAATTATATTTATTGTAATTAATTACATTATATTATTTTCTATTTATAAATTTTTTATATTTCATTAATTATATTATTTTAAATATATTAAATTAATATCAATTTTAATATTAATTAAATTACTATAATTAAATTAATTACTGTTTTAAAAATGTTATATTATTTTTATTATTTTAAATTAATTTAATTAACTTTATTACATTTTTTTTAAAAAAGATATACTTACCTATACTCACGATGTAATGCCATGCGTTGTAAAAGTATCTGCTATGTAATGCCATGCGTTGTAATGGCATGCATTGTAATGGTATTTGCGATGTAAAAATCGCGTTGTAACGGAACGCGTTGTAATACATCGCGTTGTACTGACACCAATCCGGCTGAGGTGCTAGTTCAGTGTACGATGTCAGTGTAATTCTCCTAGCAAAGAGTCCCTTGTCTTCAAGCAGTGAGCGGGCCTTAATGCATTTGTTGACTGTTGTTTTGATTGGATTGTAGGTACTGAAGGATTTCTATAGGTCTGCTAGGTCTAATGATGGCAGGTAGGTTTCGAAGTAGTTCCTGGCTGGAGAGTGGGCCCTTCTGTTTATTTCTATCCAAAGGAGGGAGCAAAGTGTTCCTCTGAAGGCCTCCCTTAGTTGATAAAAAAAGATTAATGAAGGGGCCCTCCCTTGCTATTAAGTGTTTGACTAGGCCAAATTCAGGGCGTAGCTGGGCTGGTGACGTGTATGCTGGCAGAGAGAACAGCGATTTGAAGACCTTAGTAATGACTTTAACCAGAAGGGCACTATCCCTTCCCCTCTGGATTTTGCTTCCATATATATTAGTGTGAATTAGTTTTGCCTGAATTATTTTCAGTAAAGGTAGATAAGTGGAAGATCCTGTGACTGCTTTGATGCGCATAAATGCAGCTGTAAGGGTGACGGATTTCGCTCCAGATGTGGTTTAACACCTTCGATGCTGATGACGGCCCCCAGCCGTCATGCACTATGGTGGGCGTGTGCTGATGACGACTGGGAGCCGTCATAAACCCGCCCACTTCAAAAAACGCCGCACAGGCGCAGAATCGCGGCCGCGCCCAAGGGGTTAAAGGAGCCTATGTTGTCCAGAAGCACGCTCAGGTATTTGCATTCCTGCACTTCTTCAATTTTGCAGACACTCAAATACCACTGATTTGATTGCCATGGAGACGTTCTAAGAGACATTGTTTTTGACTTTTTTTAAGTTGATGGTCATGGTGTTGGTAGCTGACCATTGAGCTGTAGAATTCAGAATTCTGTAGCGGCCAACTTTTGTTCGGCTAAGAAGAATCTGGTCATCAGTATACATCAAGAATGGTAGTGTGGTGTTACTCAACATCGGGGCGTGCAAGTTCACTTGTGCTGAGCTGATTGGTGGATGAGAGAGAATTGGGGCTAGTGCACAAGCTTGTCGTAGTCCCTGATAGAGATTGAATGCAGTGCTTTTTTTAATAACTCTCTGGGACACGTTGACCAGAATAGGCTTTTCCACCACCTTGGTTATCATCCAAAGAGCTATTAAAGACTGGTAAATATTGTAGGATATGCATCCCAGCCCACCACCTCTAGCTATCTCCATCTGCAAATTCGAGGACCTTCAGGTCTTACATTTAAAAATAAAAACTTGATTACAGGACCAAAGGAAGCCACCAGCAAGGGAGCAGCAAAGAATGTATATTACATCTCTCAGCTGCAAATGCAGCGGTTGAATTCTCTGCAGACAAAAAATATGTTTGCTCTTAGAGCACTTAAACTTGCTGTTCCTTGCTTGGTTGCTCACATAGTAGGTTTAGGACGATCTCAAACTTCAAAAGGATAATGAGTAGGTTGGCAAATAACCATAATGGGTGTTGTTTAGCACATTGAGCCCAAAACAAGTATTACATGCCCTATGTTCATTTAATAAAGGCCATTAAAAGAAGCACTCAGAATAGGGAGCATTGGAAGCTGAAATCACCAAAGTGCGCTAACCTACCATTCACCAAGTGTCCATCAAACCTGCACAGATTTTGAGAGAGCACTATCCACATACCTTCTCATTCTTTCTTTTCCCCATCCACTCTACTGAGATTGACACCGTAGATGGCAGTATAATGTACATTTTCTCATTATACATTTCAAAGCAGCTTCAGGTGCCATAAGCAAATAATAAGAAACAAAAAAGAAACGCATGCGTAATAAATAAGCATATTCTAACCTGGATTGAAACTTTGGGGTTCATTATGATGTCAGTCTGTTTGCATTTCGACCATCTCGTGTTTGGCGAGTCAAACCGACCGATTACGTTGCTTCCGAACACCGATCGGAAAGTCTCCCATTGACTTCAATAGAAGCCTGTGTTCCAAAAGACAACATAGGCTCCCATTGAAAAAAGGGGTGGTTGTGGAAAACCCTGCATCCTGTGGCAGGCACGCCATGATGCCTGCCACACTGTGGATGGTTTGAAAGAGGGGTCCCATGGGTAACCCCACGGTCCACAACCGGAGGCCTGAGGATGAAGGGGTACTCCTAGGGGATACCAAAGTCAGCTTCTGACAGCCTTTCCTTTTCAGACAGATCAAATCGGAAAGGCTGACATCGTAATACGTCGGTCAGAAACATAGTCCGTGGAGCTGTATGATCCAGCTTCGACCTTCTTGGAGTTTCCGGATGCCGGTCAAAACAGATTCGGACTGACCAAAGGGTTTGCTTTCTGACTGAGTACACTTTATTTGGTCTGTCAGACATTATTCAGACCGAGTTCGAAACATAGATTCCGACACAGTCTCGGTGAATCTGACTGCCGTTCGGAGTCTTTCTGACTGACATCGTAATGAGGCCCTTTGTGTGAGGTGGACATCTGCATTTTTTCACTCAACTAAGACCAATAACAGAATTCATATAGCAAAGAAAACGAAGTGCTAGACAACAGTGAGCATTTATCGACATTGAGATTTCACCTGGCTGCCTTAAAGTAAGAATCTACGTCTGCACAACTCTATAGGCCCCTGAGGCTGTAGAGTTTATTGGGTCAATTTTCCTGCTCCAAGCCTTGGTGCACATTCATTAGATGGGGGGATCGGCACAGAGAAAGGCAGTGTAGAAAAAGATGCTGCCCCCAGTGCAGGCACAAGCCTTCCTCCACAGAGAACAGTGCAGCAGTGGCAAATAGACTAGGCATTTCAAAATAGTGGTCTATCTGTCATTACAGGTTGCACACTAGCTGATTTTGATGAAGGCGTCACTAGCCTACAGGTTGATACTGTCTTCAACTCCACCCATCTGTGGGTGGATGCTTGTCAGCTTCCAGGGACAGCGCCCAATTGATGCTCTTGGGGACACACTGGATGTGGCCCACTTATTTATTGCTGCAATTTTATTTTGCACAAGTTTCGCTTAAGGCACTGAAGTGCTTCAATTGACTGCAAGATATCTTTACACATTTTTTGTTTTTGTGTACTGGGAGATTAAGGAACTGATTTAGAGCTGGGCAGATGGGTTAATCCATCATAAAAATGACAGATATCCCATCGGCCATATTACAAGTACCATAGGATATAAATCACTTGTAATCACATTTGTGAATGGAGTATTCCCTCCTCTGAAATCTAAATCAGATCGTAAGTCGTTTGCCCAGACTCACAGTTCTTTACTCTGTGGCTGGGATTCCAACATTTTTTCTCCAGTTCTAAAGTTTAAAGCATTGGCCAAAATCGAACGAGAATACTTTATTTAGACAATAAAGTCTGTCAAAGTACCTAACATGACACATAAAATCAGAATATTAGCTGTTATCACAATTTTTCCAGTTCTCAATCATTCTGTGGACAATTCAAAATTCGACCTCTGTGTTTCTCACAGGTAACAATGGGTTAAAATACGTATTTTGTAAACGGCTAACAACTTGATAAAAGTGTCTTTGATTAAGAAAAAGAAGATACAGTACAGTCTGTTAGAATGCAACTGTTTATTTTTAGCACGGCTGGTATTCACTGATCTGACCCTTTTTCTTTTTTGACTTCTGAACTTGATTTGAGTTACTTCTCAATGCACCCTAGACATTTTACCAGTTTTGTTATCACCTGTTGCTGCTCATTGATCAATAAGAAATTGATGGCTAATGGAAATATCTGTGATCCCTCCTTGATCCATAGGGGCTTAAGCAATCTACTGTGGTCTGCCAATAGTATAGTGCAAATGCAAAGCAGATGAGTTTGTGACTCTTGTGAAAGATTGCATAGATGGCATAGTTTTGACTCAGGTATGTCCACCCATGGTGGTGACAGATCTAATGACAGAAAAGAGCGCATATAAAGCTGCAGAAATTTCATCTTAAAGTGAGAAGAAAAAGATTCATTGATGTATGTTTGTGGGCCTTTTCTGTTGTAGCTGCTCAGCACCAGGGGAGCATGTTTTCTATTTATAAATGCTTTTAGATCAGATTTCCTTGACATTCTTTTTATGTTTCTGTTCAAGGCTGGTATAAACAAAAAATGAGGTGATTTTAAGTTCCAGAGCTCCCTTAAACCTGTATGCATCAATGCTTTGTCTAGGGCTTGCAACCAGGGATTCGTGTGATTCATGCTGTCATGACATGCAGTTTCCTTCCAGAAGAGCTGTTTTAATGATCCTTGCTCAGCAGATCTTGTGGAATGCAAGTTTTTTTTTATTATACAGCCCCTTTGCAGAAGCAGTTGATCCTGTAATGTGAATTCCAGCCTAATTTGAGCTGGCGAGGTATTGCCTGGCAGTCGAAATATAGACCTGAAGACCGCACTCTGTGCCCTGTTTAAAAAAGCCCCCAGATTTCCCGGGTAGGCTTCTGAACCATATGACAATGATGGCACTAGTTTAGCAGAGACTATTTTCATCAATCCCTCAAAAGAGAACCTGTATGTGCCCTTGAATATTGTTCAAAAGTACCTTACAGTGAGGCTAATTTTGGTTTTAACCCCGTCGCTACTGGGGGTAATCCCCCTGCTGTGCTGGGGGGCGGGGGTCGTGCACAGCGCCCCCATGCTCATGGCGAGCTCAACTTGTCATGAGTCACGGCGCTCCAGTGCTCATGACGAGCTGAGCTCGTCACAGCTGCACCCGTTCCCGTGGATTGCTCAGCACAGCAGGGGAATTATCCCCGCGTGTGAACGTTCCACCGCTCATGACGAGCTGAGCTCATCATGAGCACCGGAGCGCCGTGCCTCATGACGAGCTCAACTCGTCATGAGCATGGAAGGTGTTAATGAATTCAAGTGTAGTAGGTGCCCACCTTTATTTTTCAGCCAGCAACCCAAATATTTATATTGATTTGTGTTAGTCAGACTGTGGTTATCGAGATACCATTGTTGTGGTTTTCTCTTTTTCCAGCCAAACATGACTATGTTTTGTTTTTTCATAGCTAATCTGCATATCATTTGCCAGACAGTCTGTGGCTAGGGCTACTAGCAGTCTTTGAAGCCCTACTGGCGTCTGGCTGAGCAAGACGTCATTGTCTGCTTACAGCAGAGAGGAGATGGGTTGAATCGCAAGTTTGGGAGCATGACTATTGACTTGATTTAAGGCAGGAACCAAATCACACATATACAAATTAAAAAGGGTGGGTGCTAATACGCACTCCTGTTTGACACCTTGTCCCATAACGTTTTCCTCAGAGACAGCTTTGTTTTGTCCTAGTTTTACTTTTGCCCACGTGTTGGAGTAGACCAATATTATACCTTGTAATTGACATTCTGGGATTTTCCAGGCTGTGAGTTTAGCCCACAATAGATGATGATTTACTCGGTCAAAAGCGTTGCTGTAATTAATAAAGCAGCCTTTTACTGAATTTGTCGGGTGTCAATCATCCTAATGGCTACCAGTTTTTTAGTGGTGCCCGCAGCTGTTCTTAACACCATTTGATTGGGGCAAAGCCATTTATTTGATTTCCCACGTCTTGTAAATCTTCAAGTTGTAGCGAGGCAAAATACTTTGCCTCAATGACCAGTAATGCAATGTGTCTATAGCTGTCTAGAAGAGATATAGGGCCTTTTTTGTGTATGGGTAGAGAATCGAGTCTTGCCAAGACGAGGGCAATGTGTGCTACTCTATGCAATTCTTGAATAATTTTTGCAGTATCCCAGACCAAAATTCAATGTCATGTTTATAAATTGATGCTGGGATGCCATTCAGGCCTGGAGCACCATTTCCCCTACTCTTTCGAATTAGAGTTACAATTCTGTATGCAGTAAAATTTAATGCATATAGATGACTGCTAGCCGTAGTTGAGATGGCGGTATTTGTGCCAAATTGTAATCGGTTAAGACTAGTCCCTTAGTGGAACTTATGGGAGAAGCTTTGTAAAGCATAGAAACATGCTCTATCCATTTTTCTGCTGTGACGTTATTTCCATTTGAGGCGGTAAGCGATGAGTCGCTGTTCATCCTATTTTTAATCATACAAAAATATCTTGCATTTCTGTGTCTACATGCCATGAAGAGTTCAGTTTGATGTTGTTCCTCATGATCACGTTTGGCTTGCCAGATCTGTTTTTTATACTCAGCATGCAAACAATTGACCTCACTGGTTAATTTTGGGTTGGCTTGGATTTTGGGAGCACTGCACTTCTTATTCAGTGTACTTTTTAACAATGTCAGGTTCTTTGTGTACCAGGGATTTGAGGCCGTAAATGTTAATGGTTTACTGTGGGCCATAGCGTCGATTAGTGTTTGTGTTAACTTTTCCCAAATGCTGACAGTGTCTGTTAGTGGCCACCCTGCTTCACTTAATACTGTTTTCCAGTCATCGTCAGGGCCGGCGCTCGGCATGGGCAGCTGCCCAGGGCCTCGCAGCCAGGGGGCCTCGCGCTTTCAAATACTTAAGAGTTTGGAGGTCCAGGGGGACCAGGAGGCCCAAGGGATTTAATCAATATCTGCCTGCGGTCCGTCTCTATTGGCCTAATCGCTGCATCTGCATGAGGATAGCAGCGATTAGAAAGGTCATTCAAGAGCCCTCACCAGTGAAGTGCGCCCTGCCCCTGGTTGAATAAAAAGCAGGATAACCCGCAGGGCGCAAAAGAAAAGATAGAATGACGGCGCCTCACACTGAAAACCGCTGAGCTCATCCAGGACGAGGGAAAGGGAGCACAGAGTGAATGAAATACGGAATCAAGTGAGAGGGGGCGGGGGAGCAGATAGGCGTGAGATAGCAGCCAGACAAGAGGTGCAGGAAGAGGAGCACAATCAGAATGTAAAATTGGTTGGAGCAGGGCTTTCTGTGTGCTAGGTCCCCCGAGTCTTTACCTGGTGGTAAATTAAAATCGACATTGAAACAGGCCCCTATCGGACCCTATATTCTTGTCCTTTACTTTACCTACAAAAACAATGATCCTGTTACAGCACAATAATTGTATAACACAGTGGCCGGGTTGGACATTAGGGCAATTAGGCAGTGTGTAATGGTCTAATCTGCCAGGTTAGTATTTGACCTGTTTTTTGGGCTGTTTGTTTGCCTGCTTTATGGTCAGATGAACATGTTTAAATGTTGATTTTCATGATGTTCAAACAAACAATGCCTGCAGCAAAATCATTAACAATGCAATCTCCCATACCTTATAAAAACGTAAACAGCATGTCTTTACAAGTTAAAAACTGCCCTAATTTAGAAACATGGGGACACTTTTCTAGCTAACTAATTCACTAATGGGGGCCACTTTTATTTTTGTGCCAGGCCTATTTCCTGACCCAGTCTCACTGCATAATAGGGTAATCCATGACAGCGATTTTGTTCCTGTTTATATTTCACATGCTTTACTTAATCTTGCATTCCCCAAGAGTGTTAGCTATGTCCAGGATGTGTGTTTCTGTATTTCATTTCACAGCATTTTACTCTTGTATGGGGCACACATCGTAGTGAGTCGCCGCCAGGTGTGTATAACAGGCTACCGTTGAGTGCTTTGGAGTTGAGGCTGAAGGCAGTTCAACTTTCACACTGTGCCTGTCAGTGGGTCAAAAAGGTGTCCAGAATATATGGTCATTCAATACATGGCCACTCTGAAGAGCACACTGAGCAACAGCCCCGTATTCCAGTTGCAGTTGGTATTCTGTGCATGTGTGTGAAGGAGGTACTCATTGGTCTAAATAGTTACAGGATGAATGTAAAATAATTTATTGTTGTTACTCATTTATCTTAAACAGCCATTGACAAAAAAGCAATAACCTTGGCTTCTTTTAGATGTTAGTCAGTTGTCTTATATTTCTGGATTCAATCACAGAAAGCTGAGGGAAAGATGAGAAAAAGAGTAGAGCATTGAGGAGAAGGTGAATTTAAAAGGGTCATCATCAACAAGAAATGGTAAGATGCTCCAGGAGGATGGAAGGGGAGAGGTGGATGTAAATGAAGCAGAACAAGGAAAGAAGTAATGCGGCTGGAGGAGAGATGAGAGTTGGAGGGGAGTGTATGGATAAGATGTGTGGTAGAGAGACAGAACGAGCAAGGGAACATAAGCAGAATGGAGAGAGAAGTATTGGTGAGAGATGGATGAAAGAAAGCAGTACCATTGAAAGATGTCAGAGGTTGGGCGGGATGAGACTGTAGGGGAGAGGTGGAAGTTAGAAGGGTCAGAAACAGCAAGAGAAATTTGAATCCTAGAAAAAAGAAGTCCACTTCCAAATCTCTTTCATAAAACGTAATATACTCATTGACAATGTGCCAGCTTCTGACAACTCTAGGAGTTTGAAGTAGCATTTGTGCTGTATCAGACAGATCATTTGTGGTTGAATCTTGATCGTAGAGTTAGAGCAGCCTTAATACTACTAAAAGTTAGTACCACATTTGTTACTGTTTCCCAGCCAGTGCTTATAAATCAACTAGTGCAACCTGGGATTTAAGTATGCACTTGGTGTGGTTTACCTGTATCCGATTTGAGAAATCTGAAACAATCCACTCACCACCTATTTCTATTATGTTTCTAACCTCTGACTTGTGGAATTTATTGGGTCCCCACTGTTCAATCTATATAATCCCCAGTTAGTCTTACTCACACAGTACTTTGGTATATTGCTGATATCTTGTGCATATTGATACCCAAACATCACTTCCCTCACTGACAATATGGTCTTTGCCCAAGAATATGTTTGTATGTGCATGCTAACAGTTGATTTCTGAATGAAGACAAATTCACTAAAACCTTAAAGTGGCAAATCAAGGGTTCTTATTTTGAAAGGATCTCATAACATATGGTGTTCTCTTTGGTGGCTGGCGTAGCTGGGTCAATCACCCACATTGGTGGAGTCGGCAAAAAAATCTTCGATTCATTTTCCTGCATCTTCTCTTTTTTATTCGGAACAGATTAACCATGTTTCATCCAATTGCTTTACTACATCCATAAGCAACACAAAATCATCCCTTTCTCCCTTCTCACTACAGTGAAGCTGTCGTGTAATGTAATGTAATGTAATGATGTCTTGTAAAGCGCATGAATCACCCCACATGGGGTATCTCCGCACTGAAGACCGCTGGGGAACCCGTCCTGGCTTTCCCGGTGAGATGGGCCCTACTGGGTATCTCCAGGGTGAAACCAGGCATCCCCGGCGTATGTGGGGGGCCGTTGTGGAGATGAGGCAAGCTAATGCCCAGAGTTGCCGAGTGTGATCCCTGGTTAGAGTAGGCACCGAGGCAAGAATTATCGAGTCCGCTGACCCTGGTCCACGACCCTGCCGCGTCAGGAATTGAACCCTGGTCCCGGGCCTTCCTCTGCTTCCGGGTCTGCCGCCTCTTACCAGTGAGCCACACCACACCGCAGTCAGTTATCTTCTCATTAGATTATGATGCCCTCTCTCTTGGGCTTCCCGCCTTTTTGCATTCAGTACCCTTCAAATCATTCAGGACAGTGCTAGGCTCCTCATCTGAGACTGCTGCATCGCAATGCTATTTCTTCTCACCTTTCTGCTGTCTTCTGTGTTTTTGATTTGAAACCCTACATCTGCAAGGCACTATCCATTTGTCATTCTTTAGATGGTCCTGATTGGAGACAGAGCCTTCTGCTTTCTAGTTGTGCTGGACTGAGACTCTCTCCCTCTTGAGCTGTGACGTGACTCCAATTTTTGGGAAAACACTTAAAACTATTTTTTCTCCACATTAGTAAAGTCTGCACCTCTCCTTTGAAGCTCTCTTAGTGCCAGAATTCCTGATTTGCATATCATTTTCATTCATCCCATTCAAGAGAACAATAACTAGGTTAAATTAATGTAATGTATTTCCACTTATGTACGTATTTTATTAGGATTTTTAAAGCTATTTCTAACCATTTTACTTATATCAAAACTAGGTAAGTGGCATCTTTTAAAGCAGCTTCAAACAATGCCATATAATTAATGTCCAATTGATATTACCTCCTATGAGGTCACTTCCTTTCAGGTTAAATCTTATGCAAATTATAGGGGCCTCGCATGTTCCTATTCCGCCCGGGGCCCCACAAATCCTAGGACCGGCCCTGGTCATCATATTTTGTGGAGATTTCCGAACTCCATTTGATCCAACTCCATGTATGATGGTCCATTTTCCCTATTGCTGACAGAGAAGGGTTTCTGTTGGTTGTGGAACTAAGACCCCAGTCTTGAGGCATATGGTCACTTTCACTTTCAGCTGGATCGAGTAAGTTAAAATACTATTAAAGAGACAGAAATAAAAGTGTAATCCAATACTGCCGACCTTCTTGGACTGTAATGTGTAGTGCGCATTGGTTGATCCCCTGTGAAGCGGCCGTTCAATGCTCGCAGAGACAGTGCCTCTAGCGATGCAAGTAGTGAGCACCCTAAAGAATCCACTCTTTGTAGGCATGGGGCTTGTAATGGAATAGGCCCCTGGATGTCCTCCATTTTCTTCTGCCATGCTACGGTAGGGATTTCATTACAAGACCGGAGGCTACCATTATGCAAATACTTTTATTTGCTGCCCAACATGCAGCCCTTTAAAGAATATTACTACATCACAATAAAATAGAACGTTAACACATGACAACCAGGATGAACAGGCTCCTATCTTCCTCTTTTGTTCGCTGCTCTGACACAGATAAGTACAACTTCTCTAGCATGCCATCTTGACTTAATTATAGATGTCTTAATGTACTTTACTTGAATATTAGTTGAATAATTATATAATACCTGCTAGTATTGTTTATATAGTTAACTTATTTCTTCAGTTATCTAAAGACTAGGTATTAATGTGGTTTTAAACATGTTCATTCTAATATTTCCCAGTCCAATTTATGGTCGGGATTAGCCTTCTTCACCTCTGTCTTCCTTTCTTAATCGATTTAAAATTGTAGTCCCTGGTAATATGTTAATATTTCATGGTACATGGTATTTCATGGTAAGTATCAGACTGCTTCTCTGCAAATAAAAAAATGCTTGTCTGAAATTTAACAAAACCCTAATGATTTAACACGCACTCCTTGTTTTAAAAAAAAAAAAAAAAAAAGGGAAAATTGAGGTTTTGAACAAGAAACATAATCGACGATATTTATATTTTTTTGACTTCCCGCGTCTCTTAGTAACGTAGAGACGCGAGGAGAGCTCTACCCATACGCAATGTCCTTTGTTTCCTCGAAGCCTCACGCGTCCCCTAGCAACTAGCTGGGAGACGCGGAGACGCGATGACAGAGATCCTACGTTGAAGAGCCTCACGCGCTAGAGACGCGTTAACAAATGAGAGACACGCTCGCGCCTCTATGCGCGACCCAGTATCGTTAGTGACGCTCCTGTTCTCCATGGTTACCTTCCTTTTAGGAGCGTAACGGAGACGGAGTGGACGAGGCCGCAATCTGAGTTATTTCGAAAACGCAAACGCAACTTTAGTAGATGAAACCAAATTAAACAAAGATCGCCACCTACTGGCCCCAGCAGAATCTGCAGAATAATTTCTTTGAGATAAGTAAATTCACCCTTGTAAAAATACCTTTTATTAAATCCTCAACAAAGGATATTTCCCCATTTAATTAACCCTTGAAAGGTTTATTTAACACCCATTCTGCCAGTATTATTATTATGGATGACAGCATCAATGTTTCAAATGTTCCCCCTAAGGAACCTTTACTTGAAAACATTAAAGACCTCCTTAGAGAGGAATTTAGATCCTCTATCAAGGAAGCTGTTGACGCTGCTCTCGCAAAAAGGAAGAGAGTTTCACCCACAGAAGAGAATTACTTCTCGCTCTCAGATGGGGAATCTCCTTCAACTTCTGCAGCGCAAAAAAAGGGAAAAAAACTCCAAAAGAAAAATTATTGTATTGAAACCAACAATACAAACGAGAATGGTGGCCCTTGCGCCACAAAATTGATTGGTGCCCCTTGCGACACAATAGACAGACCTCGATTACTTGAGGCAGGGAGAAGAGGTGTCCTTAGCGGCACAATAGAAGGCGGTACCCTCTACGGGACAAATGAATTTGATGATTATTGCGAAACTCAATCAACAGACTATGATAATTCTGACGAATTTATTTTTGACCCTCAAGATTCATTTGAGGATATTGATGAAGATCTACAAACTCCCTCTACTTCCACCTCAGTCAAAGACCCATTTGGTAGGGAAATGTTTAATCCCACTACAATCCGCCACCCCCGTAGCACTGAATGGTGGCCTATGGATCATGTTGCCAAATACCTATCACAGTGGGTTAGAAAACCCCTTGATATTAATACTCGCAACCTTTTAAGGAATGAATGCCCTCGCCCCTCCTCCGAGGACAAGATTTGTAACACTCCTAACCTTGATCCTGACCTAATCACCTTTCTGTTCAAATCTGGAAGGGATCCCAGAAAAGGAATCGAAAGGTGCCTAAAACAAGCACAAGATAAGCTTCTGGATGTAATGGGTCCACTCTCTAAAATCTTGGATATCACTGAAGAAGCTAAAGCTAACGACTCACCTGTAGACCTTGAAGTACTTCGAGGATGGTCACAACGTGCTATTTGCCTCATTGGCAATGCTAACGCTAACCTAATCTCCGAACGAAGAAAGGCTGTTCTCCTTAGAATGAACCCAAAACTGGCTGACCTCTCGGCCAGTGAAGATATGTCCAACACCAAAGGCCTCCTATTCGGAGATAACTTCGTTAAGACACTTGGGAAGTATGTCTCCACTTTCAATGCCTTTAGTAGGGCACAATCAAATATGCGTAGAGTCTTCGGCACTCAATCACTTTTTGGAAGGGCTGACAGAAGGGGACAATCTGCCAGCCGCTCCTCATTTCGGTCCCAATTTTACCAAGACAACAGAGGCTATCGCCCTTATAGAAGCTTCCGTGGAAACTCAAATTTCTATCCACAAAGAGGAAGAGGCTCTAGATCCCGTGGCGGCAGACCTCGATCATCCAATCAAGGAAACTACGGTAAGCACAACCCCTTCTATCCCCTTAAAAGTGGCAGGAAGATTGAGACACTTCGAAAAGAATTGGCTTTGAGTCACTCAAGACCCATGGGTTTTAGAAACTGTTGTGGGATTCAAAATAGAATTTTGGGAAAGACCCTTTCAGGAAAGAGCTCCCAGAGAACTTGTTTTAGACGAGGAAAATTCGAAGTTAATAGAGACAGAGATCTCCCAAATGTTAGAGAAAGGGGCTATTGTAAAAATTCCACTGTCAGAGTTAACAAAAAGCTTTCTAAGTTCTATCTTTCTAGTCAAAAAGAAAGACAAGGGTTGGCGACCTGTTATAAATTAAAAAAATGTAAACAATTTTCTAATCTACAGACATTTCAAGATGGAAGGTATCCATCTTTTGAGGGACATTCTTCAGACCAAAGACTGGCTAGTGAAATTGGATCTAAAAGATGCCTATTTCACCATTCCCATGCACGAAGAGTGTCGCAGATATCTCCGATTTACTTGGAAAGGAACTCTCTATCAGTTCCAATGCCTCCCCTTCGGTCTATCTTCTGCCCCTTGGTGCTTCACCAAGGTTCTTCGTCCGGTGGTCAGCTACCTAAGGGAAAGGGGGATTCGTCTTATAATCTATTTAGACGATATCCTCATCATGTCTCAGGACAAGACAGAAATTTTAAAACATTTAGATATGACTATGACCCTCCTTCAAGACTTGGGTTTTATCATAAATCTGGAAAAATCTATTTTAACCCCAACTCAAGAAATAGAATTCTTGCGTTTCAAAGTCAATACTATTCTATCCAACCTGATCCTTCCCCATCAGAAGGTTACCAAGATCAGGAAACACGTCTCCTATGTTCTTTCAAAAGATATTATCCGCCTGAAAGATCTAGCGAGGGTTTTGGGCCTCCTTTCGTCTTCTATACAAGCAATTTCTCCGGGCCCACTTCATTACAGGGGCTTGCAGAGATTGAAAGCTCAAGGCTTGAGGAAGGGTCTCTGGTACGAAGATTCCCTTCCCCTTTCGGAGGATGCTCGGGAAGACCTGCGTTGGTGGTTAAACAACCTCCAAGCTTGGAATGGAAAAGCTATATTTGGAAACGTATCAGATTTTACCCTAGAATCAGACGCGAGCAACCGTGGTTGGGGTGCTCGTCTGAACAACTTAGAAACCGGTGGGAGATGGTCTTTTTCAGAACAATCCCTCCACATAAACTCTTTAGAAATGTTAGCAGCTTTAAATGCCCTTATGAGTTTCAAAGAACTTCTGAAGAACTCCAATACTTTAATCCGTTTGGACAATTTTTCAGCCGTGTCTTACATAAATCGTTTGGCTGGCGCGAAATCCAAAAATCTCTCAGATATCGCCAAGAAAATTTGGTATTTCTGTTGGGAGCACAAAATCATCCTCAGAGCAGATTTCATTCCCGGTTCCTTGAATCTGAGAGCAGACTGGAATTCACGTTTCCTTCACGATTCCAGCGATTGGATGCTGAATCCCAGATTCTTTCATCTAATTCAAGAAGTTTGGGGCCCAATCCTATTAGATTTATTTGCCAGCCGGTTGACGAACCAGGTTCAGAAATACTTCAGCTGGAGACCAGATCCGAACGCTTCAGGAGTAGATGCCTTTCTCCAACCTTGGGAAGGGACGAAGGGCTGTTACGCCTTCCCTCCCTTCTCAATGATTCAGAGATTGTTGTGGAAAGTGAGACTCGAATCATGCAATATAATTCTGGTGACTCCTTTTTGGAAATTCCCAAGTATGGTTCCCCAGTGTAATGGAACTGGCGATAGACTTCCCATGGTTAATCCCTTGTTGTCCGGGTCTTCTACAAGGCCCAGACGGAGAAGAACATCCTTTAGTCTTGGAGGGGAAAATGAACCTTCTTGTTTGGAGGATATCAGGGATTCAGGGAGATATTCTGAACTTTCGGGAGAAGCTAAAAGCTTACTGGAAGAATCATGGGCCCCTGGGACCAGAAAAAGATACAGAGGAATATGGAACAAATGGTCTGGTTGGTTCCTTGAAAGGGATCTGGATCCCGTTCAATGTCCTTTACAATATGTAGCTAATTACCTCGCTCATCTTTTTGAGTCAGGTCTTTCTTTTAGAACCATCAATTGTTACAGGTCAGCTATCTCTTCAGGTCATTGTTTAATTAATAACCTTGCTATTGGTAGTAATCCACTAATCAAAAGGGTCATGAAGGGCATTAGACTTAGGAGACCCCCTAGACCTCGCTATGAATCCCTGTGGGATGTTAATCTGATTTTTAACCTTTTCATGTCCTGGCCTGTTAATCAGTTACTTTCTCTTAAGAGAATTTCAATGAAATTAGCAACCCTATTGTGTTTAATATCCTTCAGGAGGGTGTCTGATATTAAAGCTCTTGATCTTTCCTACAGATTTTATTCTTCTGAAGGTGTTCATTTCGATATTTGGAAAAGAACAAAAACGATGTCAGAATTATCTTCTATCCCTTCTTTCATGAATGTGAAAAATTATGTGTTGTTAATTGCATGAAGTGTTATGAAAATAAGATTTCAGTTTCTAGACCTCCTGGATGTAATCAACTTCTTTTATCTTTTGTTAGACCTTTTAGGCCAGTATCATCAGCAACCTTAGCAAGGTGGATACGCCTGATTATGCATGAAGCAGGTGTAGATCTATCTAGGTTTGGTGCTCACTCTTCTAGAGGTGCAATGGCTAGCAAAGTCTTTTGGGCTGGAGGTTCTCTACCCGAAATACTTAAAGCTGCAGATTGGTCTAATGCAAGTACCTTCTCGAAGTTCTACTTGAGACCAATAGAACATGTTAGCGGTGCAGCTTTGCATGGCTTTAAACATGCATAATGGTAGCCTCCGGTCTTGTAATGAAATGTCGATTCTCCAATTAACATGAAGAGAGAATCTTGATTTCATTAAAGACATACGGAGGCTAACATTATCCCACCCTCCTCTCCCTGAGAGGTTTGGGTTGATTAATGTCAAATGTTTTCTTGTTATATCTGAAAACATGATTTTTACCTCTTTCACTTTATGATATTTTTTTGTTCCTTCTCAGATAACAATCTTAAGGAATAATTGTTTCGATGAAATCTTCACTGTACTCCTGTGTCATCGCAGCCCACGAGGAAGATAGGAGCCTGTTCATCCTGGTTGTCATGTGTTAACGTTCTATTTTATTGTGATGTAGTAATATTCTTTAAAGGGCTGCATGTTGGGCAGCAAATAAAAGTATTTGCATAATGTTAGCCTCCGTATGTCTTTAATGAAATCAAGATTCTCTCTTCATGTTAATTGGAGAATCGACATTCTCTAGCATATTTAAGTTTAAATCTCCAGTTAATAATAGATGGGACTCAGAGTTTCTTTGTTGGATCGAAGTCACAAGTTGTTCTAATTTCTTCATGCACTGTTGTTTCTCTGCCACAGCTGGATGGATATACACATTTATTAAAAAATAGATTACCAATTATGCTCTTGTGTTGCCAATTTTTCATTTCCACACATTGTAAATATTTGTGGCCTCTCTCTTGCTCTCTGACTTTGAAATCCCAGTGGGCAGAAAGGAAAATTGAAAGACCCCCCGTTTCGTGGCCCTTTGCGTACGTTCTGGAAAGGGCGAGGGCTAGCATAGAACGCGCCGCCATTATGGCGGGCGCACTAGTCCCAGGCTAGTATGGGGGAAGCTGCGTCAGCAATGAAGCGGTGCTCCCCCGCACCACAACCAATAGTAAGAGGCGCCCCTCTTTGGAACCGGAAGCACTTTGGTGCTTCCGGCCCAAAAATGTTCAGCCTGCGCCCAGGTAGACCGGTCTGGTCTGGTCAGCCTGGGCGCCCACCCCCTTTATAAGGGGGAAGTGGGGAGCAGAACAGTCTCTTGTTCTTGCTCCCCACAAGAACTTCCACTGGGCCAGCTGCAGGCCCGTAATCCTTTTTAGGTGTCGCCTGCCAAAGGCTGCGCTCTGCGCAGCTTTTCGGCGCAGGCGAAATCTATTGCTTACAATATGGGCTTCAGGAACGTCCCCCGGCTCCCATTGGCTAGCTCCATAAATGGAGGCTAGCCATTGGGAGCCGGATCTGTCCGTCAAGGCCGGACCAGATTCGGGGGCGTTCCCGCAATTTTTTCGCTCTCCGCCTCTGCGATGTCGTCATCACGGCGGTGGGCGGAGTTTCGTTTTTTTTTTTTTATTCGTTTGTTTTCGGCATCCCATGCCGACCACGGCCGGCGGAAGAAGTCCAGGTGAGTGTTTTTTTTAATTCTAGTATTAAACGATAGAGATTTATTTAAGCGAGCCTCAGGGTGTTTTAGAAACGTACATGGTCCGTGTTGCGGGGAAGGAAAGTTCTACTGTGTTATCCAATGTCGCAGTGCCCCTACGAGTGAGTGGATTGGACGGCCCCTGCCCTTCCCTAAAGTGTTGCGCCTCACCAAGTCCACCCTTGTGCCAGTTGTTAATTTTGCAAACGAGCTATTTATATATTGTTTGGGTCGTTGAACAGCTAACCGTGTGCGCGAGACGCTACAGGAGCTTGTTACAAAACCTTGGTCCAGGAGGCGTGCCAGACCAGGAGCGGGCCGACTGCCCCGCCCGCCTCCAAAGGGGCTGGCCTCTGTCTACCCGGGCGAACGATCACTGGCACTGCTTATACAGCTGCAGTGCCACTGCCAGCTCACGCAGAGCCCTTTTTACAAGGAAAGAAGAAATTGCAGTGCCACTGCCAGCTCACGCAGAGCCCTTTTTACAAGGAAAGAAGAAATTAAACATGGAAAGTTCAGTATTCAGTGCCCAACCGCCTCTAGATTCTGATCGACACCTTTTCCCGCCACCCAGAATAGATAGAGGTATTCTGCACAACAGAAAACCTCACATTCCAAAAGTGAAGCGTTTATTTTCCATTTTTCTTTGACCAAAAAGTTTTCGAAATATTGTGTTCCCAATAAAAAATACCTCTCAAGCGCATGACTACGGAAGAAGTCGATTTAAATATGTCCCCTCACGTCTAAAGTAGCAGATGTCTCTATTAACCTGGAATGCAACGTTTTATTCTTGGGTTTGCCAAAGCTATCCCCGGAGGAATGTTTGTCCCAGCTTTAGTCTAATGTATTTATTTAATAGGAGTTCTGCCATCACCTGTGCCTTTTCAGAGCACTAACAATGAAACAAGATTATCTAGACGGCATCCCACATCTAGAAAGGGCCAAAGTGTTATTTGATTACCCGGGATTGGAAATATTTTCCCATAACATTGAGTCATTTAGTAACCCATTATGCGGTCACCCGAGAAAAAAATCACATAGTTCTCCGGCCCCACTTGTGAAATGCGTGTTCTTTCTTTGTTTCTGCTGGGTCTCGAAAAACATTTGATTTGGCTCCGCTTAAAGGTAAATGCTGCATTCACATTTTACCCAACCCCAAGCAGGCTTTGAATATGACCGTGCATTACAGGAAGCCATTTCGATCTGGAATGCATGCCTGGTCGCTCCAAGAAACACATGCTCTCGTTACTGCGTCGGCTAGCTGAAAAGGTTGAGGGTAAACATTTTTAATTTATGTGTAAAAACTGTGTTTCCGCTTTCCAAAAGAAATTGCAAGGCCAACTGCGTTTTTGAAGGCTCGTACAAAAAAAATTAGGAAACACAATTTGCAGCCTTTATTTATCCAGCTGCACATGCCACCTCAATTTATACAGCCTATGGCTGGCCAAGTGCAGAAGGGGGAGAGGTGACGGATGCAGGAAGGGGAGAGGGGACGACGGAGTTGTTTGGTTGCGGAGGCAAGAGTGGAAACAGGGTGGGAAAGAATTGTACAATATCAATATCAAGGCGTAGTTAGTTTCCTGTATGATTGATACCTTTTTTGAAGGTGAGCTAGAGGACATGCAAAAAAAAGCCCCTGCATTAGTTATTCTGTCACACACTCATAAATGCATACATACATTCGCGCTCGCGCAAATGCTCACTTCGAGAAGAAAAGGGAGGAACCGTTCGCGGTGTAGTCAGTCAGTTGTTGACTTTGGAATGTGAAATCCTTGATTCCGGTTCGTCCTTCAACAGTTGACCACAATTGAGTGCTTCTTGCCAATCACTTACTCTTCCCACACCTACAGAAATGTGAACAATTATGTAATTGTGTGGAAAATATTGATGCATGTGCCTGCTTAAGCACCTTTTCCCAATCCCAATCCGTGTCCTTGGAGTATTCCACAGAGCACTGGCTGCTCCCTTGGGTCCTGTTGGTGAGTGGAGGAGCTCACACCGGCACTTGTAATCGAGAGCAGGAGCGCTATTTAACCCGCTAATGACTCCTGCAGCGTGAGTCGCCTGGGCTCGGTCCGGGCCAAGACCGGGCCAAGACGGTCCTGTTTTAGCCTGTGATAGACCGGATGAGGCCGGGCGACTCCGGGACCTGGTGAGTTCGCCTTTTTGGTTGCTGGTAGGCTGGGACATACTCACTGCAGAGATTTTGCTGTTTAATTTGGGTACAAGCTCAATTGGGTCAAGGGAACGTGGCTGCCAGGATTTGAGGACTGTATTGGTCCAACAGTTCCGGATTTGCACGGAAAAGATAAGAAAGATTGCAGACCGGGATATCAAGGGACCGACTTGTAAAACTAACTACAAAACTCGTAGCTTTCATATGTATTTGATTGGACACAAGCCTGTTCCTAGTGTATTCTTGAGTAGCTCTGTCTTGAGGGGACCGTCGCCTTATCACTCAACTTTGTTAGTTCTGGGTTCATATAGCATTCAGACCCTAGCATACCCATAATTGTTTCAAGACTGTATTGTTCCTGAATTACTGTGACTTGTGTATTTTCGAATTTGAGTGAGAGGGATGGGAAAGAGGAAGGCCGGGAATGTGTTAAAGTCAGATGAGGCGCCACAACAATCACTAATGACATGCCTATCGGGGGCCAAGGGGGTGTTCGAAAAACAAATACATTCAGTAGAGGATTCACTAAAGCAGCTTGGAAAGGCCGTCTCTAGCATCGGGAGATGAATGAATACATGAGCTGTACATAGTATAGCGCTGCAGTCACCTCATGGAGCTAGCTTTGAATTTTCACAATTACAGGTTGTGCTGGCAGGTTACCAGGAAACCAACAAATAAATGAAAAAAATTGTCATTTACAATGCCAATAGCTCTAACTTTTACAAAGGCGAAACCGTTGCATTGTAAATGCTTGTTCTTTTTGTTTTCTACAGGCAGCCTCGTGCGGCGGAAGAAGAGAGAGGGATCGTCGGGATCAGCTGTTTGTCTGCGTTTTATGTGAGAAGCGAGGCGAGCGGGGAACCACATCACCAGGAACAGCTGGGGAGTTTTCCTGCCGTTGGGTAGCGAAGCCCGTGTGTGAACAGGAACGGCCGGGCAATTGATGTGGATTGCTGCATGGCGTTGGTGATCTCCATTAAAGGTGAGCTTGGGGCCGCGTGTGCAGCGTTCTCCCATCGTGGGTGTCGTGTGCGGCGCCGGGAGAGAGTGTGTGTTGCTGTTTAGTGTCGCGAGCAAAACAATCTGTAAACATCCTTCTGTGTTTCTGTTAGTAAGTAATGATGCAACATTACAGGGCCAGACACTATTGTACATTTAAGCAGCTGTCTGGTGGAGGGTTTCTATACCGAGAGCATCTGCTTCGAGGATGCGTTCCCATGCCCGATCCTTCAGTGGCTCTTAAAAAATGCATTCTGTGGGCAGCCTGTATAAAGGCCTTTTAATGATATTACAATTTAGAGTGGCAAAGAGGACCTTTATGTTCTCGTGATTGCACACAAGTGCCCCTTTAGTGCTCATAGTAACACAATAAATAGAGGGGGTTTCCGGCAGTTAGGTGCGCAGTGCCTCATGACACGATATGCCAGTGTAAATATGGCTGCCTACGTACAATACTGGAAAAGCACGTATCCATGCCTGTCACGGTGGCGATGGTTAACAAAATAAATAATTAATACGCTGTTCATTCAAAGTATGGTTAACCCTAAAGGATATGTTTTACTAAAAGTCACTACGGATCGCATAGTTTTCAATAAATTCGCACGTTTTACATGCACATTTGAAGACATTTGGGGAATTAGACGTTCTTTGCTGAACAGAAATCTTGTTTGTTCTGGACCTGCATAGCAAATCACGACTTCATGTTGGCTTTGTATGCTTACCATATGCATTTCCATCAGCAGGCATTAGCCTAGAGCTGATGTGTCCCCTATTGCGAAACATTGTTATTTGTGGCTGCATTTTATTTCAGATGAACGCGATCATCAATCTGGCTTTGTTTCTTCCCTATGGATTTGCATACTATCAAGGGAACAGGCTAGGGGCATTATAAACCGTCTCAACATTATGTTTTACAATCCTACATAGAATCATTGTCAGTAAAACATGTTTGCCGAGTGGCGTTGCTGTGCAAATTGCTCTGTTTCCAACCCCTGGTATTATAGGAAGGGTTAGAAAGCTTGTTTTTTTCTTTGCGCAGAAGGGCTGGCATGTTCTAGACAGGACAGACGTAGTAGACCTGTAGGCCAGAAGTGCAGTGTGTCAGGCCGGTGACGTGGGTTAAATCTACAGTGGGGCACCCATGTACACTTTACATCTATCGTGCAGCCTGCGGGGAACCGCGTGTCTCGTGGGCCAGGCGCCTCATCGCCTTCACCTAGTAAAACTGCTGTGGGTCATGCGAGTTTGGGGGCCGCTGTGTCTTTGAGGCCATAAAGGGATTCCTTACTGTGCTTTCAATGGCCCCCCTTTTTTCACGGGGGGTCCGCTGTATTGAGCTACAGACTCAGCAGCCCTGACCCTATGCCCACATGTATAGGAACTGGGGGTCAAGATTGGAGCTCAGGCACCGGCTCAACATCCAGTAATTCGGGCCAAATCATTCGGTCTCCCCGTGCCTTCCATCAAGATGAATAAGGCTGTGTGGAATATAACTGTTGTTCGTTTCAATACTCTGATACTTCAGGACGGTGGTTCTCCAAAACGTTAAAAGAATACAGTTTGCGCTAGTTGGGGTGTTCGATGCTTGCTACGTGTATCATTCAAAGTGGTCCTCCCGAATGGCACTTGGAATACTGACAGCAGGGCTTCGATTTCCCTGGTGTTGCCTGAGCAGCGGATTAGGTCTAGGGAGTCTCCATAACAAATGCCCAAGTTAAAAAGTGGCCACCGTGTGTTCAGAGGCGGGAACCAGCACTGCACGCCTCAGTTGCAGGCCCAGATGCATTTACTTTCTGTAAGATAGACGTTTTATTTTCGTAGTGACCATCACTGCAGTAGCCAAAACAATAATCAGCTTGAATACTATAATAATCGAATTATACACAAGCCCAGGAATCATGAATAATGTGTCAAAAGTCAAGCTACCAATGGGTGCTATTGTTTTGCAGAATTTTACACGTCACTCAATGCTTTTGAGTGTTAAATAACTGATTGTGTCACTCACAATCGTCATAACACATGGTAGTTCCAATTCAGCGTGTTTTTGTCCTGCAATGCTGCTGAGTTTGGCAAGAACAGCCCATATATAACCCGTGGAAGTTCCTAGTCAGCAAACCTGCAGGTTGTATTTAAAGACATGTTGCAGACTCCAAATTTTGGCCTGCAATAATAATAAGTTCGTCAAGAATAGTCCATACAATTTGAACACCGACATTGCCTGGCAACAGCTAAGCCATCGTCTTCGATTAGTGGGGTATATGAGTTCATTACACTAGTTTTTCCTGACATATGAAACAGTTTTACACTTGAATAAACCATATGTGCACAGGGTGACATGGTAAGTCTTACTGGTTCTCTTCCTTTGCTATGCTGTTGTCCTGCACACGCCTTTCTTTTTACTCCTTTTCCAGGCTAAACGTCTGCTTTTGTCAGGGCTAGGCAAACGTGAATGGGGATCTTCCACATGTGTTGACATTTGCATTGTATATGCCCGGTTTTGTCCACAAAGTTAGCAGCGGGGACACACCATTCATCCTTCAGGGCATTACATTTTACCGGACAAAACAGGTCACCATCGCGTTGATTCGGATATGGGTCGGGTGTAATGGCGCACCCCTGGGGTATTTCGGGTATGGGCCTGGTTATGAATCATCTTCAACAGTCCAAGCCTAAACCCGTTCCGAAGCACAACGGAAAGTTTAAGCCAAATATTACTACAATGTGGGGGCAGCATCACAGCTAAGTTGCTCAATAATATGAAGGAACATCCTGAATGTTCCCAGTCAGTTAGCAACAGTTATTATTGTACAGTATTGGTTTGCTGCTGGCAACACTCATCACATTACGTTCATTGGTGATGCTACCTGACCTGTACCATATCCTACAAGGGGGCACCTTTTCCTTGATAATATTCATGAACCCTCAAACTAGTCGAGGGAGATCGTTCATCAGTTTTCCCATGGTAAGGAGATATTGATGACCATTGAACGCGCACCAGATACAAGAAGGGATTGTATTGTAAATTGCTAGTTGTGCAATTTTATATTTCTATTTTAATAAATTCGCACTGATTAAATATACACGCGCGGCAGCGGAGAGGCGAGTCCCTCCTAAGGAAGTGGTGTTTGTTAAAGGTAGCTCTATTGCTGTAGGAGAACACTATCAGGAAGGTGCAGTCCAAAAAACTGGTTCAATGCCTAGTTTTTTCTAGCAATGCTTCCCACTTAGCTCGGGTTGGTGTATTTTGCTACACAATAAACAGTAGTTCTTGCGGCAATAATGTCTTGTTTAGTTTGCTATGGTCAAAGGCAGTCCTGTTTTTCTAAAGGTAGCTCTATTTGTTTAAGAGAGCACTATCAGGAAGGGGCAGCCGTAAACCAGTCACAATGCCCAGTATTTCTTCCACATAGCTTGGGTTGGTGTAATTTTATACACAAGGTACTGTAGTTCTTTGGCAATACGTTCTTTGCCACATAGCGGGGGGTTTGCGTAGTTTAGTATAGTCAAGGGCAAGTTACGGGCCTGAGCCTAACTGATGATCATCATGAACTTCAATTACGTTCTCATACCATACGGGCTATGATCTCGAACAGTAGCCTTATTTTAACCCACATCGCTGGTGCAAATGCCTGAAACGCAAGCTAGGGGAGTTGTTACTTTCAGCCAGGTCACTTGCAATAAATGACAAGAAAAGTCAAGTAAGTAGTTGCAAGAAATCTTCTTCGTCTTTTGCCATGTATAAGAGCATTGATCATAAGTGTCTGTGTCCGGGCGGACATACGATGAGGCAAAAAATTTCAGCTCATTAGTCGGACATAATTGGCCCATTGGGTTTTCCCGTAATATGTGCGTTTTAGTAAGCCTTTGGCTTGCGCGGTTACACATACATATGACACATTGTGGTTTTAGGTTATAAATGACACATTATATCTGGCGCTGTATCACTTTTGAAGGCGTTGCATACAGCGGTTTCTTATAAGAGTAGGGCCTGAGGGAGTATGAATATGGGCAATAAGGGGAGAACACTTGCTTTTTCCAAATATTAAGAACACTAATGATCTGTGTTTGTTTTATCTATGGCACGGATTCCGACTGATAACGTGGCGGAAACCACATCACGAAGAAAGCAGGATGCTGAGTTGGACCGGAGGATCCGTAACAAGCATGGTCTGGCAGCAAAGGATCTAGCAGGTCAAGTGTTTCGGCTCCTGCTATGCTGTCATGTTGCCCTACGATGGCAGTGTTTTACATACATATCCGATTAGGCAGGAGAGTACTAGTGGAAGATCTGCTCACAGAAGTGGGGTGGTTAGCGAAGCAGTGTCCTTAGTCGATAATAGCATGGTCTCACATGATCCCCAGGTTCCAGTGGGGGGGCGGAGCAAGTCGGAGCGTTGAATCACACGGTAAAGCGGATCAACAACAAATTTGATAAGTTGTTCAGGACCCCTAGAATAAGGTTCATAGGACACCGATACACCAGGGGGGAGCAGTTTTTATGAAGGACGGGGGCACCTCTCGCACACAGGGAGTCAGGCTTTCATGGAGGACATCTTAGCTTAGGTGCAGGGTATGAAGGGCAGTACATGACCTTCTTAGGGAGTGAGGGGGAGGCCAGGTAGTCCGGCAACTACGCTGGCTTGTGGCGGTAAGGTCATGACTGGGAAGCATAGTCTTCGGTCCTTAGCAGTCAGCACCATGTAACTCCAGGGGTAGTGACAGCTGGTAAGTAGGCTGTCAGGGTGCGGGTGCTGGGGGAGTCATCCTTCCCAGTGGGCCTGGGGCCACCCCCGCACGCGTATGTGCATCAAGGCGCCAATATGCAGAAGTCTGCAGCCCCGTAATGGAGTTTAAGGCACAGGGCGTAGGGGGTGCCCGGGGGAAAGTATCCGTCCGATAAGCTGTACCCCCTGCGCAACCTTACTCCGGGAGTAGTATTGGTAGTACACTTGGACCGGGGGAGCTGCCAGTCATTGACTTTGCCGTAGGCTCTAGATGGGACACGCAGAAAGTGAATACATGCATTGTTAGATTTACAGTAGGAGTGTCTTCTGTATTAGACTGTGTTAAGTTTAGCCCTGGATCAACATCTGTCTATCAATGTATCTGTACTTTCGGCGTACATTTCTGTATCTAATGTTTTTAAAAATTGTTTTGTTAATTTTTAATGAAATACGGCCAGGGGGGTTACACCCCCCTAATCCAAAAATATAACACTTTGGTGTGGTTTCCAATACTGTTAGACTGGGGGGGAGGGAGGTACCATCCCATCCATAACCCCAGAGTCTGTAGTTGGAGTAGGGGACCTAGGTAAGTACCAGACCATATGGAAAAGGCGAGGGCTAGCATAGAAAGCGCTGCCATTATGGCGGGCGCACTAGTCCCCGGCTAGTATGGGGGAAGCCGCGTCAGCAATGATGCGGCGCTCCCCCGCACCACAACCAATAGTAAGAGGCGCCCCTCTTTTGAACCGGAAGCCCTTTGGTGCTTCCGGCCCAAAAACGTTCAGCCTGTGGCCAGGTAGACCGGTCTGGTCTGGTCAGCCTGGGCGCCCACCCCCTTTATAAGGGGGAAGTGGGGAGCAGAATAGTCTCTTGTTCTTGCTCCCTACAAGAACTTCCACCGGGCCGGCTGCAGGCCCGTAATCCTTTTTCTTTCCCACCCACCATCCCCTAAGGCAGAGCTTGTTATAAGGTTTTGTTTTGTGTACTATGGATAATTGTCTTTTGTTTCCCGTTGACCATTTTATTTTCAGGTAACAAAGTTATTGAATGCGAATGATTCTGCATTAATGTATCAATAAAGTATGAGGTTAGAGTTTCTCTTGCAGTTAAATATTGTCATATTTTAGTGCTGTCTATGGTCAGGTGGTAAGGTCATGACTGGTAAGCATAGTCTTCGGTCCTTAGTGGTCAGCACCATGTAACTCCAGGGGTAGTGACAGCTGGTAAGTAGGCTGTCAGGGTAGGGGGCCGGGGGAGTCATCCTTCCCAGTGGGCCTGGGGCCACCCCCGCACGTGTATGTGCATCAAGGCGCCAATATGCAGAAGTGTGCAGCCCCCGTAATGGAGTTTAAGGCACAGTGCGTAGGGGGGGCCCGGGGGAAAGTATCCATCCGATAAGCTGTACCGCCTGCGCAACCTTACTCCAGGAGTAGTATTGGTAGTACACTGGGACCGGGGAAACTGCCAGTCATTGACTTTGCCGTAGGCTCTAGATGGGACACGCAGAAAGTGAATACATGCATTGTTAGATTTACGGTAGGCGTGTCTTCTGTATTAGACTGTGTTAAGGTTAGCCCTGGATCAACATCTGTCTATCAATGTATCTGTACTTTCTGCGTACATTTCTGTATCTAATGTTTTTATAAAATGGTTTTGTTCATTTTTAATAAAATACGGCCAGGGGGGTTACACCCCACCTGATCCAAAAATATAACACTTTGGTGTGGTTTCCAATACTGTTAGACTGGGGGGAGGGAGGTACGATCCCATCCATAACCCCAGAGTCTATAGTTGGAGTAGGGGACCTAGGCAAGTACCAGACCATATGGTAGCCAGGGAAGGAAAATCGCAATATCCTTCAATTATAGTCTCCTTTTCACTCTAGGATTCCTGAATGCACAAGATATCATGTTCTGTTAGAAAACTCTTGGCCTCAAAATCAGTTAATAGCTTTTCAAGACCTGCGACGTTCTAGGAGATTACCGAGATTTTTGAGTTCATTGTCTTGTTTCCTAAAATAATTTTGTTACTGTCCCCCGCTATGTTTCTGACCTGCCTTAAGTGTCATTGATTAGTTGGGCTAGCCATAGTGCGCACGAGCCAGTCAAAGTTATCCAATTGAGGGACTATCAACGGGGCAGCTAAAGTGCATTGGCCATTAGGCTACATCTTCTCCCGCTTACTAAGTAGACATCAAAAGAGTAAGTTTACCTCTGTGCCTGGGTCGGTATGAAAACATAAGAATGATGGGTCGAATTCTTTAAATAATCTCAGCCACTGTTAATTACTATGGCCACATTCCAGGCAATTGTATTTTTTCCCACTTTGCCATTTTAGAAGGGAGCCAGCTATATGAAAATAAACGTAAGTAATGCTCCTTTTGGATACGTCCAGTCACAGTAATGGCACAAGGGGAAATATATTCTCTCATTTGCATAGGAATACACCTGCATGCAAACAAGGGGTTGTCCCTTGAGATTGCACGTCAGAAATGCTTGACCTTGAAAATCTGTTACAGAACAAGCTGCACAAGCATCTGCAGTTTCTTTTATAATGTGAATGGGCCTCAGGGATGCAAAAGGCACACACCTTGTCCCGGGGCCACTTTCTAAATAAGGCCTGCATCTTACAGATACATTTAAAACTTGCTACATTTTACTGGAGTGTTTACCTAACTTTAATCACTTCAGGGAACATAAGAGCAGATCCTATACGTCACTGCAATGCAAATCAGACTACGAATTGCCAACTCGGTATTCTCTAATGCACAAACTGTGTTAAATGATGAGGTACATGAAGGCACAGACAATCTATATTGATGTACATTCGACTAAACCATGCCCGGAAACGGTTCTCCTCTGACAACCTCATAACCAGTGAACCTGTGGCACCCTAGTGGGTTAAACCTAATTGTATTGATGACAAAGAGTGATTGCATGGAAGTTGCTCATTTTGACTAACCTTTTTTGTTCCTGAAATCTTCGACCAGGAACTGCGCCTCCTCAGTGATGCGGTCCTGAATGCTCCTCTTCCCCATCCCGAAATTTTTCAAGGCTAGGAGACTAAATTTTCGCTGCTGAGCCCATTGCTCTCCACTGCTTAAAATGACTCCTAAAAAGAAAAGAAAAAACATTTACAGATTATGTCAGAAGGAAAAATAAACTGTTATGCATGTCAAATGTATGTGTGCAGTGCTTCTTAGAGAACAGAAGCAGCTCTGTAGTTAGGCAGTTGTGGAGGCACTGAAACCGACTAATACAGTGCTGAACCTACGCAACAAAGCTTATATGTTAAATGTCATATGTTGTAATGTGTAAAAATAAACCAATAAAAAGAGATAATTAAAAAGAAAACAAGAAAATTAGGCTGATAAAGTTCATTTCCTTATTGCAGGGGAAAAAATATGCTAAAGTGGCTTAGGTCCTGATTCCTATGTCGTCCGTCCGACATCAGTTTGGAGCTGGGACCGAATGACCTTTTGTTGTCGGTCCCAACCCAGCAATTAGGATGCAGCTGAACACTGTTTGGTCACATTCCTATTCTTTACAATGGGAGCATGCATTCTGACCAGAATATACCTGCACCTCGTGGCAGACACCTCAAGGTGCCTGCCAGCGGGTGTAGGGTTCAACAGAGGGGCACAATAGGTCCCTCCTAAGCCGCCATCTGGAGGCCATGCACCCATGGGGTCCCTGCTGGGGGCCCCCAAAGTTGAATTCTCACAGCCTTTCTGTGTCAAAAAGGCCGGCACAGAAAGGCTGTTGGAATCTGCCATCGTAATCCCTTGCGTGGAAAGAGTCGCCCGCGGGATTACTGGAGGCTTTCTGAATGGCAGACGGGCTCTCGGAGTCCATCGGAGGCCATTTGAGAATCCGGTTCTGATTCCTTTCTGACTGACCCCATAAGGAATCCGAACATCCTATTACAATGTGTTGTATCTTTGCCTTTAAGAGTGAGCATTCCTTATGAGGAATGTGTCTGGTCAGAGAAAGAATGTTGTTGGTCAAGCTGTTGGCAGTTGGAGCCTGGACTTTGCTGTGACCACTTGCCTCCCTGTTGGGTGCCAATAAAGCTTATCAAGAACCTTTCTGTGTCTGGAGGATCTTTACATTACTGGCGACGAAGGAAATCACCCAGCAGGAACTGAGGAACCCAGCGTGCGTGAGAACTAGCATTTTTTCAATTATTTGCAATTTAAGTGAATGCTTTACTGACTTTCGAGTGCGTTTAAAGACCAGCATAACTTTTGAAAGAATTGCTGTACATGAGTCTTGCGACCAAGATTAGCACGACGACTGGAGGACTTTCGTGTTTTGAAAAGTTAAACTATTTGGAAGTATTTAACTTATTTGTTGTGGCGTCTTTTAAAAACGGGAACGGACAGTGCACGAACGCACGGTGCGTTCTGTTTCCGTGTTCAGAGTGAGGAGAATAGGATTTGTGACGTAACCACGCGACGTGGTATGACACGCTTGGATACTGGAACACAGTCTGTTGCTAGGAAATCTGCTCTGTTGCCGTGCGAGAGCGTTGCACTCTGTTGTCCTGGAAATGCGCTCTGTTGTTCAATGAAAACGGAGTAGACAACTACAGCGCATCGCAGCAGCGTGTCATTTCGGAATTTTGTGTGATACTGTTGAAAGTGATCAATGAAGAACGAGGCAAGTGGGGTAAATTGAGAAGTATCACACATAAGAAGTAAGGAAAGAACCACCATTTTGGTTTCAGTTAAATTTATTTTCTTGCATTTTGTTTTCATTTTGTTCGATGTAGTCATATTTTCCAGCTGTGCACCTTTGATTTAGCTTGTTGTTTTCAGTGGTTATTTTAAATTATTATTTTAGATTGTTGTTTTAGCTTGTTCTGCAATTTAGTTATCAGAATGTCATCATCTACAAGTGGGATGAACCAGCCGCCTCAGTTTCTAAGTGAACAGGGTGAACCAATCCTACCCTGGAAAAAATGGAAACCAATTTTTGACTCGTATCTGCTCGCTATTGGTGGTGAAAAATGTTCTGCGATCAGGAAACAAGCTGTCTTGCTAAACAATTTGGGAATTGAAGGAAGAAATATCTATGACAGTTTGGATCCCATACCCATTGGCAGAGGTGCAGGCGAACCTGGCGATGTGTACGAGATGAGTGTTCTTCTTTTGAAAAATTATTTTGGAGCACGCATCAATGTAGTCATGGAGAGACATAAGTTTTTCATGCGTACGCAAGGGAAATGTGAGAAGGTAGGAAATTATGTAGCAGCACTTAAGTCTCTTGCACAAACCTGCGAATTTGATCAACTGACTGACTCGCTCATTCGAGATCAACTTGTGCGTTGCGCAAATGATCAGAAGATCCAAGAAAAATTACTGTCTAAGAATCCCAGCCTGAAAGAAGCCATACTTATAGTTGAAAGCGTTGAGCACACCTCCACTTGGGTGAAAGAGATAAGGAAGGGTCCTAGTCAATTAGACCCTGTTTCTTGCATTAACAGTGAAAATCGTGAAATCTTTCAACCGGAAGTAAATGTTGCAGCTGTAGGTAAAATTCCCATGAAACAAGAGAAGATTTCCCTAAGACCTGAGAAACCTAGACAAACGTTTAGTTATAATAAAGCCAGTAAGTTCAGATGCCCCAGATGTGGAAGTGAAAAGCATGGTCCGAATTACCCGAACTGTTTTGCAAAAAGTACTGTTTGCAGGAATTGTTGCAAAAAGGGGCATTATGCAAGAATGTGTAAGAACAGCAAAGTGAATTTTGTTGGCGAAGATGAGGAATGGATTCAACATGCTGTTCATTGTGTCACAGAACCATCATTTGAAGTTGTGAATGATGTAAAAACGATTGATACTGATGTTGTTGAGGTTGTGGAAGTTGTAGTACCAAATAATGCAAATGTTGTTGAAGTGGTGAATGATGTAAAGCCGATAGACACTGATGTTGTAACCATACCCACTTGTGACATTTGTATTGCTGATAAGGTGGTTCCTGTACTAGGTGATTCTGGCTCACTATTTACGCTTATTAGTGACAAGTTTTGGTTTTCTAATTTTAGGACTGACAAAATCAAGCTTTTGGCTCCTGATATCAATCCTGTTGGATATGCGAGAAAAAGAATTGATTTACTTGGATGTTCTATTCAGACCATTTTGTTTAAGGGGAGAGAAACTGTGGGCAAGGTTTATGTTGCTAAAAGGGGGGATAATCTTCTTGGCTGGCGTCATCAGAGGGACCTTGGGATCATTTTATATCCAAATGCTCCTGAACAAGTTATGTTGGTTTCTCAACAAAATGATATTCTAGATATTCTGGAGAAATTTCCTTAAGTTTTCACTGAAGATTTAGGCCTTTTGAAGGGATTTAAGCATAAAATAATTCTTAAAAGTAGTGCAAAACCTGTGGTACACAAAGTAAGGAAGGTACCTAATCTTATGTTGAAACCACTCCAGGATGAAATAGAAAGGTTGTTAAAACTTGGGGTGATTGAGGCAATAGAATCGCCAGAATGGCTTGCGCCCATTCTTTTGGCTCCAAAAGACAAGGGTATCAAAATTAGGATGTGTGTGGACCTGAGGAGTCTGAACAGTTCAATTTGGGTTGACAGGCAGCCTTTGCCAAATATTAATGAGATTTTGAAGAGAGTAGGTAGTGCCTTTGTGTTTAGTGTAATGGATTTATCGGCGGAATATCATCAGATTTTGCTCCATGAAGATTCTAGACATCTGACATCTTTTGTAACACCGGTGGGTGCTTACAGATTTGTCAATATGCCGTTCCGTTTGGCAAGTGCAGCTGCTTGTTTTCAGAGGGTGATGAAAAATGTTTTATCTGGTATTAACTCTGTATTGTTCTTTCAGGACGATATTTTAGTGTATGGGAGTGACATGGGCAAACATGATGACATTTTATTTGGAGTTCTGTCCAGGTTGAAAGAGTGTGGGTTGACGTTAAAATGTGATAAATGCAAATTCAGAGTGAGTTCTGTATCTTATCTGGGACACTCCATTTCAGGGGAGGGTATCAGTCCCAAAATTGATTTGGCTGAGGCCATCTTGCTAGCTCAACCTCCTTCGGATAAGGATCAGGTAAAATCCTTCAATGGATTGTCAGAGTACTACTCTAAATTTATTCGTCATTTCGCAAGCGTGATGCAGCCAATTAGACTTCTATTAGAGAAAGGTGCTGTTTTTAATTGGGACAAGGAGTGTTCTGAGGCTTTTGAAACTGTGAAATCCAAAATTGCGAAAATGCCAACTTTGGGACATTTTGATGTATACAAGAAAACTATTTTGACCACTGATGCAAGTTTACGTGGGTTGGGGGCTGTACTTTCGCAGATTGTTGATGGATCAGAAAGGGTCATTGGATTTTCTTCTCGATCACTTAAAGGTGCTGAGGAATGATATTCTGTTATAGAGCGTGAGGCTCTGGCTTGTTTTTGGGCCATCAAGCATTTCAGATTTTATTTATGGGGCATACCTTTTATTGGTAGATCGGACCACAAACCCCTTGTACAGTAGTTTTCTTGTAGGAATGTTGAATGCACGACTCCCAGGATCAAGAGGTGGGTTGAAGGACTCATGGAGTACAATTTTTGTGTAGAATATTTGCTGGGTTTTAAGGATATACCTGCTGATTTTCGGGTTTTAAGAATATACCTGCTGATGTTCTGTCTAGATCGCCTCTGGAAAAGTTTGTGGGGGGGGGGGAGTTTGTGGGGTGCGATCCTGAAGTTCAAAGTATTTCCTGGGTAAAAGAGTCAGCTTTGAATGAAGTGGAGTGGAAAGATTGCTTTACCAGTGATCCTGCGAGGGATGTGGTTATGAAATTTACTGTAAATGGTTGGCCAGCTTTGAGTGAGGTTCCTGATCCAGCTAAAGGTTATTGGAATGTAAGAGATGAAGTAAATATTGTACAGGGCGAATTATTTAGGGGTGACAGATTGATTCCTCCTTTGATGATCAGGGAGAAAATCATAAATTTAGCGCATGAAGGTCATGTTGGGCGCAGCTTTACGAAGGCAAGGGTCAGGGAGTCGTATTGGTGGCCTGATTTGGACCGTGAAGTGGAGTCTGTTGTTAGAGATTGCATCATTTGTGCTAGTAATGATAAGTCCAAGAAGGTGAGGGTCGTTCTCTCTCACCTGTTGCTATTCCGGAGCGTCCTTGGTCTAAACTGGCTGTGGACATTGTTGGTCCTTTTGAGAATTTAGCTTCTTCTGAGAGGTTTGTTGTGGTCCTAGTGGACTATACGTCGAAGTGGTTATCTGCTTCTTGCATGGGTTCAGTGTTGAGCAGAAACATTATTGAGTTTCTTAAGGATGCTTTCACTTGTGAAGGTGTTCCTGATGTCCTGGTATCTGATAATGGGGTTCAGTTTACCTCACAAGAGATGATAGATTTTTTGAATGAGTTATCCATCACCCATCAGAGGACTGCCCTTTATGCTCCCGAGGCAAATGGTTTGGTGGAGAGCATGAATAGATTAATCAGAGCTTGCGCCCAGACTGCTTTGGAAATGAGAGTCCCTCTCAAACCTATTCTCAGAGAAAAATTGTGGGCACACAGGAACACTCCCAATAGTGTGATCGGTTTGTCACCTTTTAAAAAATTGAAAGGAAGAGTGGCTGGTTCTAAGTTGAATCCTTTACGGTTGTGTGTGAAAGAAAGAGGTTTTGTTGTTTTTTTTTAAACAATTCTTTATTGAGTTTTTACAGAGGTTATATTGACCCACCCTCCCCACCCCTAAGGGCCCCCCCCCCGATACAGGCAACTTCCTATACTGGAGTATGTCTCGGTTATCCAAGTGTGCTGGGGAGAATGGTATTGGGGAACATTCTGATGTTTCAGTTAAGCCAGGTTCTGGTTGTTTTGTAAAATCAAAATGTTCCAACCATTTGGCACAGAACATTCCTCTCCGCAGCACAAGAATTAGGAGACCCCCACTGTATTTGCATGATTATTGTTCCAAATGATTTACTGCGATTTTGTTCTTGTGATTGCTATATTATTATCCCGTATTTCTTTCTTGTTTTATTATAGGTTGTTTTAGTTTACCTTCTTTTATCTCTTTCTTATCCTCGTTATTTTCATTATGTTTTGTATTGTAAAGGTGGAAATGTGTTGTATCTTTGCCTTTAAGAGTGAGCATTCCTTATGAGGAATGTGTCTGGTCAGAGAAAGAATGTTGTTGGTCAAGCTGTGGGCAGTTGGAGCCTGGACTTTGCTATGACCACTTGCCTCCCTGTTGGGTGCCAATAAAGCTTATCAAGAACCTTTCTGTGTCTGGAGGATCTTTACATTACAATGCCGCAGAAATAGCACTGACTGAGGGCCGGAGATATTTCCTATGGCATCGTAATCAGGCCCTTAGAAGCAAATGAGCATGTACAGGACACATGCACTTTATCTGGACAAAATGAACATTAAACTGGTAAAATCACTATCTATATACATGCAAATATCTGGTGCCAAAGGAGCTGAAAACAGCTAAAGAGCATAAAAACGGAAAATGAATATGCATGGCAAATACGCACTTTAGTTTGACAAAATAATTGTAATGACTTTAAAACTTTGATGTTATTTATTAATCTTAACTCTTACTTATTCTGTGTGTGCATACATTTTTAGGTAACATTAAAGAGGATAAAAGGATACGAATATGCATGGCACATTGCACTTTATGTAGACAAATTGGAAATTGGGTACAGCACATATACATCTCGTCCATACAAAATGTTTTTTATCTAGAGAAAATGCTTAAAATACCTTAAATCCATGATGTTTAGGTTTAATCTTGAGTAATTTTGATTTTACTGGTGCATACATTATCAGTTAATGTTCTGTTTTACCCTCACATATTGTTTTGAATAATTCCGTCTCTGCAAAGATTTTAATAAAGCATGCAAATTTGAACATATTTACAGAAGAGGACGAAAACTGTTTATGGTGCTACCTTCTCCATTTATACAGCAAAACTTTAAAATTCCCTTCTTTCAAAGCTCAGAACCACTGAGGATCACTTCGAGATCAGAAAAAATAATTAGCCTGGTTATTCGTAATGTAATCCACACTTACCCATTTACTGCCTACAAACAGATAACTTCCAGGAAAGGAAGACCAAAATGTCCAGAATACCTCAACAAAAAGTCTCTAATATCAGGGAGAAGCAGATTCATATAGAAATTCAACACCCATGCATTCTTATCAAACAAACATGCAATGGTACTATTCATTCAAAGCCCAATGATTATCTACTCCTCACAATGTCACCAGACAAACCTAGACAACCCACTATCCCAACACAGCACTTACCTCAGTACTCTACATTAAAAAAGTGTAAAGCCAAACAATTTCAATAATATTCAATATATTTGTAAAAAGAACTGCCTCTTTCAACATTATCAACATACAAACAAAACATTCTAAGACAGAACAACTTACATCACCTGCCCACTGGTAATTAACTTTCAGGTAATCAACTTCCAATCTTTCTTTCTACTCTTTTATTTTCTTTAGATTGCATTTGAAAAAAACGTGTATAAAAATTAACCTGATTTATAGATCGGAATTGTTCTCTCTCCTGCATGTCAATGTGAATGTTACTCTCCTTCTAATCCATATGTTTCATACTTTATTGCCTCAGAGTTTACTCTACCCTTTCAAATGCCTACTGCCTTTGTTCTCCACTAAACTCCATTAAACTACCCTTGCCTCTTTGTAACAAATAATAAACTCTTTTTCTGACTACCATCCATTCAATACCAAAACCTTCCTACCAATCTCTCTTCCCCACATCACAATTTCTCATTCTGTACTAACGTCTGCTTGCTATCGCACACTGTATAACCTCCTTCTCCCTATTCTCACCCCTCTTTTTCCACATACATTAACTCACACTAAGAATGAAACCTAACTCTTATTAACTTAATACATCCCCACTTACCTGAGGAAATTCTTCAGTTTAATCCTTAGAGTACACAACTAAACCAATAACCAACACATCTGCATTAGTAATTATTACCCACTGGACTAACCAGTAACTTTTGTTAACTGCCATAAAGTACTACAGCATATTTTGAGGCTTAGCAAGCACTATACAAATGCACTTCCAATACAATATAATTGTAAATTTGTCCCTTCTGTTTTCTTACTGCTGATTCACATGTGGCTTTGCACCCTTTTTTTTCCAGTCGTTCATCTAACAACTTAAATGTGTTAAATGTCTCCTTTATGTGACCTTATTCATTTGAAAAAAAAACACAATTTTTAATTAGATGTCTCACATTTTAGCCGTGTAAGGTTAGGAATGAACATCATGGGCTCTATCAAGAAAGGCTGTGCTGGTGCAGTGCGGAGTAGAGGGCCTTATTTTGCACCTACTGTCTATAAGTCAGTTCATTAATTAATTGTTCTCGAGTTAGTACATTATTCTAGACAGCACAACTCTGAAAGAGGTAAATCTTGTTCACTGTTCCCAAGATATACTCTTTGAAAATGAAGCACAAGCTCAAAGAAATATCAGGTTAAATTAATTCAATGTACACGCTGAAAAGTGCATAAGACAGTCAGCCTCTCGTCTCTTCCCAGTGCCAGCAAAGCCCATCATAATTTGACCAAATGAGTTGTATTTGCATTGACATGCATCTGGCGTGCTATACGTAATAAATGCAAGACATCGCTTTACCATCCTAAACTTCCCTTGTGTGATAATCCAGGTCTCCCGGAAATTTTTCATGCTGGTGCGGGCAAGCGATGGTATAATTTAGGCAGAAAAAATCTGGGGGATCTGTATGACTTTAGCGGGTTTCTGACATTTGAAAGATTGAAGATCCTATATAATCTTACAGAAAATATGCGGCTTAAGTACTATCAAATCCGGGATTATTTTATACGTATAAGTATGAAATTTACAGCTGTACAAGATTCTGATATATGGAATTGCATATATATGGCTTAGGATAAATCGCTGATCAGCACTGGATATGAAAGCTTTAACTCATATAAAGAGGATGACTGTGTGAGATTAGCTGAGCGGTGGAGTCAAAGAATGGGGACCATTATTACAGCTAATACTATTTCGTCAGCACTCATTGGTATTTGTAGGTTGGTACATTCCTCTAATCTGAGACTGCAGCAGTAGAGAACAACATGTTTATTATATAACACTCCTGAAAGGATCGCAAAATGGTCTTCAAATACTTCTACCAGTGACCGGACAAGGTGCCCAAAGTGTGATCTATTGGCAGCTGATTTGCAGCATATGTTTTTTTCAATGTCCGGCACTAGCAGAGTTCTGGCGAAGGGTCGCTCAAATTTTGTCCCAGAAACTCTGGAGATCTATACAGTATTGGATGTGATGTTGGCTTGGCAGAATAGGGATTCTACCAGAAAGATTTATTAACTATCTTATTGGCTTTTCAGTATTAGTGTATTGACATTTTATTGGCTCCCGCAACTGGGTAACGTACAATTTGCCGGTTAACTACCTCTTGCCATCAGCATGATTAGTGGATCTAATAACGAAGCATGGGCACTAGTGTAGACCAGGATGATGCCTATCTGCTCATGCGTGAACCCACTTACGCTGCTCACCCATATAGTGTATGCGTGATTGCGCATGCGCAGAAGAATACGAATACAGAACCGTATGTGCAAGAGAATACGTATGCTCGCGCGTCTTTTGAGTAGGACGTGAGGTGAATCACCTGTTTACTATCGTCCAATCAAGGGACCTATTAAAGGAAGCTTAGCCTGCTGTCAGGTTACCTCCACTTCGGCTTGGTTCCTGCCGGAGGTACAGACGGACAGGTTAGTCCAGCATAACCTTCTACAATAGGGTTGCCTCGAGTTTGTTGTAAATGTTTTTAAACAGGTTTGTGAACATTCATGTGGCTTAATTTACTATTGATCCTTTAAGATTTTGGTGACCTTGCATACTTTTGTGTGTAGCACAGGGTCAGCGTGCTCCGCTCTTCTGGGAATAACACTAGTACTGGTGTATGTCGGCGATCTTGCAGTGAAAGAACGAGGCGAGTGAGTCGCAGAGGTCTTGCAAGGGTCGTTGTTGCAGGCGCTGGGGCTGGGGAGCTCTTTGACGATGCTGAAGAGTTCCTTGCTGTTGTGGGAGTTGTTGTCGAGTCGTTCTTTGAAAGTGGTCCTTTAGGTGGTGCGGATCAGCTGGTGGTGTATGCGGGTGGCGTTCTTGAGGGTGTCATGTTTTCTGTTGTCTAGTCGTGGCCCCAGGCTTTCTCGAGGGTGCGGCAGGTTTTCTTGGAGTTTTTGAGGTCGTTGGTGAACCAAGAGGCTTTCTTCCTGCCGAGTATGCTGGGGGGGTTCTCCAGTGGTGCGAGGTCATCGGCGCAGTTGGTGACCCACTGTGTGAGGTTGCGGGCTGCTTTGTTGGGGTCCGCCGTGTTGGTGGGAGGGTTCTGGTTGAGGGAGGTGCTGAGCTGGTCGGCGGTGATCTTGCTCCAGCTTCTGCCGGGAACCTGTTGCTGGTGGTGGTGGGTCATGGTTTTCCTGAAGTTGAAGTGGACGCAGCTGTGATCTGTCCAGTGTAGTCCGGTGGAGTGGCTGAAGGAGATGTGCTTGCTGGAGGAGAAGATGGGGTCGAGTGTGTGGCCGGCGTAGTGGGTGGGGGTGTTCACCAGTTGTGTGAGTCCGAGGTTGGTGAGGCTGTCCAGTAGGGCGACGGTGTTGCTGTCATTGTTGTTCTCCAAGTGAAAGTTGAGGTCTCCTAGGAGGATGTAGTCTGAGGAGGTTAGGGCGTGTGGGCTGACGAAGTCTGCGATGACTTCGCTGAATTGTGTGCGTGGTCCCGGGGGTCTGTAGATGAGGGTGCCTCTGAGGGTGGTCTTGGGGTCGGTGTGTATCTGGAAGTGAAGGTGCTCGGCGGCAGTGAGGGTTTCGTCGGAGTAGGTCGTGATTCGGATGGAGTCTCTGTGGATGATGGCGATGCCTCCTCCGGTTTGGTTGACGTGGTCCTTCGGGGCGATCTTGTAGCCATCCGGGATGGCTATGGCGATGTCGGAGGCTGAGGAGGCGTTCATCCAGGTTTCTGTGAGGAAGGCGATGTCTGGTGCTGTTGTGTCGAGGAGGTTCCAGAGTTTGACGGCGTGCTTGTGGACGGAGCGGGTGTTGAGCAGGATGCACTTGAGGTGATTGTTGCTGGTGTCTGGCTTGGCGGGTGGGGTCAGGTTCGGAGGCAGGTGAATTTGCAGTTTTGGCAGGTGAAGGGTCCGTGGGTGCGCTTCGGGGTGACTCGGTGGCAGGCGGGGTTCCGGCCGGTGTTGAGTGCGTGGAGGGTGGTGATGTCGTACGTTCGTCGGTGGGCTGGCAACGTCGAGGGCCAGGGGTCCTGGCGCTGGGCGCGGTCCAGGCGCGGACGGGCGTAGACGGGCTTGCCTTTGGCGTGCTTTCTGCACACAATCAGCGTGCCCGCTGCGCGTGAACGCTGTGCGTACGCGTGGACTCCACCATATGTGTCAAAGTGGGAGGGAGGAGCAGCTGGGAGGCGGGAGCGGGGTGGCGAATGGGAGGGGTACAGAAGGAAAAAAAGGGGCGGGCCACAGGGGAGCAGCGGCAGGGAGCAGGGTTCGGGGGGTGAAACGAGCGGGAAAAACGGTCCTAAGGGTGGTGAAAAATAAACAGCAGAAACCAGGGGCGGCAGCAGGGCACAAGTACAGAGTCAGTCACAAAATATGCACAACAATACAGTGAGTGGCAGAGAAACAGGGCCAACAACAGGGCACAAGTACAGAATCTGTCGCGAAAGTAAACAAAATACAGAAAAGGAAATACCTCGAGAGCAGGGGCAGCTGCGAACTCGCAGTGGCAGCGGGGGAGACCGGGCGCACTCAGAGGGAGCCGCGCGATGCGAGGAGCGATCGGCCCTGGGGACAGGGTCAGGTCACCTAAATAATATTACCTAATTAATACAAAGTAATTCAAGGGCCACCTCTATAAAAGCTTATCATAGGGTGACCTGTAATATGAAGGACTTCCTGGGATCTGCCCATTCTGCATAAAACCTCCTTTACAATTTCTTCTGGTGCCTATCTTCAACTGGCCGACAAACTCAAGTTCTCTCCGCAACAGCAACAACATTCTACTATTTAGATAACAGGAGCTCACCACTGCTGAGTCCTGAAACTTCTGCACAAGGGACATTTAGACAAAACTCACAGATCTCTCACATAGATTAGCACAAACAAAACAGAAGAAAATGCTGACATATAACTCCAGTTTGGTACACACTCTAACAGCACTTAAATGCTACAGACATTCTGTAAATTAAGTTTTGAGGATATTTGAAATAAACGCATTTAATATGGTAGAGGTGGTTTTAGGGAAATTGTGAAACTAAAAGACTCAGAAACTTCATGTAGTGTTCGACTATGAGACCTTACTGAAGGCACACCCCAGCGACTAGTTCTCTGCTGCTTTATTACAGTGCTATTCAATCTGTACTTATGTCTTTGAACTCGCTTCAGCCAAGCCAGTGATTCAAAGTGACGAGTGTCATCTTTTCTGGATTAGGTACTTATATTTAACCATTGGAACTGTTTGGTAGATTTTTAAGGTAGTACCACAAAACAAGGTTACAATTTGTTTAGGAAAATCAATGAAAGTGAGAAGTCATAATGACGGGAGATTACTGCAGTACAAATTGAGAAGTAGTATCTGTTTAATTGGAAGATTAACTCATTGAGAACGATGAGGTTTACTGCTAAACGAAGACTGGAATATGAATTAAAAGATTCAGAGAGGAACATATCGCTCACAATGCCGTGGGTCTTTACTGAAGGCAGACCTGTTACAGAAATTCACGTATGAACAGCTCTGTGTTGCTTATTTTAAGCACAGAATACTGAGTTCACAATGCGGCGTGCTGCCATATCTCATTAGCAAGTGAAACGTGGGTGTGGCACATCACGGCAAATGGAAATGCAGGAGGGCATTTGGTAGACTAGATAGTAGGGAGTCACGGTGGTAAAGACAGTCAAGGCCTAAAAGAAAGAGTCAGAGAGCAGCAAAGAGAAGCAGAAACAGCCAGGCAATAGCAGGTGTGAGGTGCTCTACAAGCAGCACACGTTACACCCCTTGCGCAAAGACTGGATGAAGAATCAAAAAGACAACGAAGGGAGGGAAGTCGCTGCAGTCCACGATGCACTAGGGGACCCATTGTGAGATTAATGAACCAGGGGCAAACATCAGCATAAAGCCACTTCACCCAGAGAACTCTTCACAATTGCAACAATGTTAAAGACTTAAATCCAGAAGCATCAAAAAAGGGAGACTAAGGAAAATGGTTGCACAGTTGGACAGTGATCTAACAAAATCTGGTACATAAAATCGCTTGTGGACTGTCCCTAGGATCTGAGGGTAGGGGCTACAGAAGTAGTTACTTGGCTCAGCTTATTGGTAATGTGGAAGATTCCCCAGTTGTAAAGAGGGGCTCCATCTATGCATGTCATAAAGCCAACATGAAGCCACAATCCCTAGCAGCATATGCGATTGGAAGGAATGGCACAACAAGAAGGCATGATAATCTGAGGGCAGCAGAAGCAAACCCCAACATCTTATTGTGATACCAAACAAAATAACATGCACCACATCACTGAATTTTCACAGGCAGAATTAACTGCAAGAGCTAGAACACCAGTAAGAAAAAGAGAGAATCAGTCATGAAAATCACCAGGTAGTGATTTTAACATTACTTTCTCAACCAGTTCCACTTTCCATTCCTTTACTCCAGGAGGATTTGTCCAAGCAGTATGTATTCATCATGATTCCATTTTTTATTGAAAAAGACATACCAAAACAGGCATAATGATTCACTCATAGTTATCAAAGCAAAGCACTACATAAGTCCTTTAACAGCTCATCACTCATAAGAAACACTTTACAAAATACGGGGGCCAAAACACAAAACATTCCCTTGCGCAACAACATCAAGTCTATAATGATGAATAGATGATGAAGTTGGAGACAATTTGGCTGCTCTACATATCTCAGCACTAGTGACCCATCTCCGTTCAATTGAAAAGCATGGGAATTAATTGGACACAATGGACATGATTCAGGAAAAAGGGCAAAGGTACATTGGGAGATGCCCTGTCCAATTTGTCCTTTTGCACTTTTTGAAACTCGAAGACAATTTCAGTCGTAGCTAGCTACCAGCGTTCCCAGTGTACTACAGTGCAAGCCATGTATCCTTTGGATATTCTGCTATCACATTCTTTTTTCCATAGGGGATAAACATTTACACCTCAGAGTATCTCCTTTCCCCACACCTTCACCACATGTATTGTTGAACAATTCTGTGCACTCAAGACACCCAATTTACAAACAAGAAGCGATCCCTGCGTAGAGAGCATTGGCGTAATCCAGTCGGCTGGAGATGAGAGCCTGAGTGATGGTGCATCTTGAGCTTTGGGGTAGCCATTTGAATATCTTACGAAGCATGCAGAGGATGAAGAAGCAGGAGGAGGAGACAAAGTAGACCTTATCATTATGGTTAGCTTCCTCTTTTTACATTTCTTTATTAGCATTTTAAATAACATTGTAAACATGACCTTGGTCATAGGCCCCAATTCCCATATTAACGTAAGGATCAGTCAGTTGAAATACAGTGATAAATATACGGTCAAGATTGCTATCCTCCAGATTAGGCAGCCAGGTATAATAACATTTCCTGATGGACAATAATAGCCAAGAATACACAGTATAGTATGATAGTCATAGCACTGCACATGAGGGAGATCGACAACGACAAAAAAAACTTTTAAAAAAACTGGTATCGTTGGTATCGCTTCCAGAAAAATCATGAGGCAATTAGCCCAGACCCTCCTTCCATGGAGCTTCACACAACCATCATGTAATGAGTCTCCAACTAAACATGTGCTGTATATAAATTCTATGGTGCTCCAGCGTCTTCCTTAGCCTCTTCGACCTTTGCCTCCGGATTCAGTAAATAAATATCCCAGGCCGTCAGACCAAACCAAGCCCCTCCCCCCTCCGAATGTCAGTTTAACACTGCCTCCTCAGCTTTTGCTGAAAAAAACATGATGCAGAGCCAAGGGAAAGTGTCTTGTGCCGCCTGTGACTTCCACACCACTGCAATCTGGCGCTTGCACAACACAAATGCCGGGTTAATAAACATGTGGAGCTATTTGTCATCTTTGGCTCTAGGGCAGATAACCAGTAAGCAGGACTCTGGGGTGGGTAAGAGCGCAGTATCAACCAGAACAGCAGCAGAGGATTGTGTCACCTCCTCCCACCCTTGGTGTATGCCCAGGCAATACTTTAACAACAACTAGAGAGGTAGGGTTCAAGAACACTCCTAACAAAACTAGTGTAAAATAATATCTATTTATTTCATAAATAGATATTATTTTACACTAGTTTTGTTATTTGGTTTTTTGTGTGTCTTGGTTTTGTATTTTTGGACTGCATTTACAACTACAGTTGCAGCCTTTTGTAAAAACATTTACACTAAAGGTATGGGAATTCTGTATCCCTAAGAACCTTTTTTACACTCCTCTGTTGTTCTTGATATGCCCAGGCAATACCACACCATATGAAAAAAACAGCATCTGGGACCCCGCAGAGCAGACAACTGGGGCTGGAGGCATAGAACATGGGCGCCAAGTGGTGGGTTGTAGGATATATTTGGTGTAAGAAATTTAAACAAAACCGGTCGGGTGAGCCAACTTAAACCATTCACAGGGCCTAGGTCTACTGCTTGTCATTCAGATCTGCTGCCCAGCAGTTTCTGGTTTTCAGGAATGGCTAACCCCACTGTCCCAGAACAGCTGCATACAATGCTGTGGTGATACGTTGGGTGATTTCATATGTCAGCATAGTTTAAGGGGGGGACACAGTCATGGGAACCTGTGGCCCATAACCTTAGATCAATGGAAGTGTGTGGTGGACAGCCCCATAAGTCAGGAATCGTCACACTGGGATATTGAACCGCGTGTTGATCTTGTTGAACAAACAGATAATCACATCATCATAGAAATCCCCTTACTATATTACACCTGCCTCTTTCAAGCTGGTCACATTGTGATGATGGATAAAGTCTCGAAGAACTGGCCACTGGCACTGCCACACCAGGGTTAAGGGCGAGTATGAGGGGGGGACCCTACGGCCCTGAATATATTTTAGCCAGGAGTGTCTAGCCACCAAGATCTGCTGTGCCTCTCCCAGCGCACCAAGACTAGGGGCTGAGAGCCATATGTAGACAGGAGTCCAAGATAGAAAGAACAACACCCCCAGATGCCTTCCACAGGGAGCTGAGCTGAGCCACCTCAATGGTCATGTTATTGTGCGGCAGCAGAATAGAGTTCAAAGTTCGGCGCGCCAAGCCCACCCTCCTGCAAGGGGCAGTTCACTGACAGAATATTGACACCTATAATATCGTCATACCACAGTATTGAGTTATAAATATCAATGCCAAAAATATTGACATCCTATACTTATAATGGTAAGTACTAAAATATCGCAAAAATATATCAATGCCATGAATATAGTTGTACAAAATATCATATATATATATATATTACAGCTCCAACTCTCCTCCAACTCCAGGGAAATCCCAAAGAAAGACAACACTCGTTGGGGCAGGTTCCGTGAGTTTATTCACACAGAACGCTGGCACTCAACAGACGCATTGCGGCAACGGCTTTCTTCTAGGTTTACCGAGAATGCCGGTGTCCATGTTTATAAACCACATTACTACCAAGTGGCTAAATGCAGTAGTGCACTATCAAAGCAAAATAACAACACAGAAAAAACTGTAATTAATTAAAAACAGTTATCCATAGTTTGGCAAATATCGTGCATGGGGAAGAAAAAATAGTGCAAAATAGTTAAAGTGCTAGTGCATGAAAAAGTGCTTGTGTCATAAGTAAAAAAAGCTATTTAATTCATCATAGCTGAATATTTTATAGAAATATATGGATAGCGTGCTATGCCTGTAAACATATATTCAGTTTATAAAAGTCCTTGTACAGATATAAATAGAACATAGTGCAAAAAATGGACATCAATGATAGCTATTGTATACTGCAACACGGTTAATTAACAGCTCGCAGATTATTGGGGTGCAGATTCAAGAATTAATATCAGTTTAATGTGCAAAATGAGCAGTGCAAATAAGCAAATTTCAGACCTTAATACTACCTAGTGCAGATAATGATACCGTACATCGATAATTAGGGAATCATATACAGTTTTCTAAAACCGATTAAAACGGCAAGTATAAACCCTGCATAAACCAAGTACAACATATTAAAAATCAGGTAAAACCTGGTAAAACCTATGCTAAAACAGGGCCAAAATCAACCGGATAACAAAACTGAAATATACAGATCCCCACCATTCATAAATAGAGGGAAACAGATGCAGCGCCATATATACAATGTTTTACAAGAAAATATGCAAATCCTCTCCCATATTTTGACCGTTCGGCATCTTTGTTTCAAGTTGTAAGATATATTGTGTTTCCAACTGACACAATTTCCTTTCTCTGTTGCCTCCCCTTATTGACCTTGGTACTGCATCTATTACAAAGTAGCTCAAATCCTACAGGTTGTTGTTGTGAACAAGCTCAGAATGTCGTGCAACAGGTTTGCTGGGGTCAGAATTGACTATTGCACGTAAGTGTTGCAAAATGCAATTGAACACCTGCAGCTTAGTGCGGCCTACGTATTGTAAATGACAGGAACCTTCAAGTACGTACACCACAAAATCTGTTCTGCAAGTGAACATCCCATTGATCTTAGAGGGAGTGTGTACAAATGTATCGGTGTATTCCTGTTTTTTTACCCCAAATTTGCAAGCTCGATATGAGCTACACTTGTAAAAACCGGTCCTATTAGATAGCCAGTTTCTAGGAGCAAGTACCTCAGGGCTGGTTTTAATCAGTGTATCCCTCATTGAGGGGGCCCTTCTGAAAGTAATCGATGGCAATTCTGGCAAGATTGGTGATAGAGTTATGCCTGTTCTTACTATTGGCCAGTTTTTATAAATGATGATCCTTACTTGTTTTTCCTGGTAACTATAGGTGGTTATTAGTCTAAACGTGTCACTGTTTTCGTGTTGGTTGACCTTAATCTCAATTCTATTGGGAGTTGTTTCTTGGAAAGCATTTAGTGACCATGTCTCACTGTTGGTATTGTTAGCCCTAAGTAATCCTGTGTTCAAATCTTTTATTTTGTATCCCCTTGCTAGAAATCTCTGTAGTGCTTCTTCTTGGCATTGAGTAACGTCTGTGCTTGAACTGCACATTTTTTTAATTCTTACAAATTTTCTATACGGGATACTCTTTATAAGATATCTGGGGTGGGAGCAACTAGCATGTAATATTGAGTTTCCTGCTGTGCTTTTTCTGTGAAGTTTCGTCTGTATGACATTGTTGTCAATATATAACTCCACGTCAAGAAACTAACCCTGGGCGTATTGGGCGTAGTGGGGCTACGCGAAGCATCACGAAGTGGGGGGAATCTACACACACCCACACAATTCGCGTAGCCCCACTACGCGCCACTCACCTCCCTCCCGCCTTCTTCTAAATGCCCATAAAATCATTTAAAACATTCTAAAACTAATGAAAACGACTTACCTGAGATGCGGTGTCCCAGGGCTACCTTTTCCTGGTTTCTCGCAGACTTCTTCCTCACAAATGCGTATGCACGGGCGCCCGCATCTCAGGTAAGTCGTTTTCATTAGTTTTAGAATGTTTTAAATGATTTTAAGGGCATTTAGAAAAGGGCTGGAAGGAGGCGGGTGGCAGGCAAATTCGGTCCTCTATGGCGTGTGCGTAGTGTTGCCTACTACGCCTACTTTGCGAATCACGAAGTAGGCAACACTAGGCACACTCCGTGAAAGGAGCGGAGCACTACGCCCACCGCTACAAGAAACTCAACTCGCTGGATGTTTATGTGGGTTGTAAATTCTAGATTTAAATCGTTATTGTTGATAGCATTGTCAAAGTCTTGTGCAGACTCCTGTTGTGCGTCGATTTAAATGCTCGTACATTGGTTTACTGAATCATGTCCTTATATAATAGTCAAGGATTATCTAAAGATTGTAAAATGTGACATCCAAATGACGGAACCTGACATGGTACTGTGGGACTTGTAGTTCCGAATGAAATTACCGTTACAAATCTGTCAATGATTTAATGACATTTGATGCCAGAAAAACTTCGGGGAGTGCATATGTTTATATGAACATAAATTACGATACAGAAGAAACAATGTATCGGCAATGATAGTATGATAAAATGTGGGAGAGTATGTTTTCACTGTTTACTTTTGTCACATGATGAATGTTTTTTCATTTTGTATATAACTTTATTGTTTGAACACTTGAACTCACTCGTGATCAAGCGGCTGCGAAACGCGTTGGGTGTGAGCGCAAATAAAACTTCACCGTAAATACATATGGGCCTCAACTTGTTGTCTTTTGGATGATAATACGACAACTTTTTCGTTGGATTTGCAGGGGTAAGGCAAAACCCCGTTGAGGCCCGCCAGTTGAAAAGCGGCGCGGGCTGAATTCTTCATTGGTGCGGTATATATATATATATATATATGCTAGCAGCCCGCCCCAGCGTTGCCTGGGGCATTGCCTGGGGCAGAAAGGGGCTGGGGGCAGTACACCCGCTCCCGCCCCGACCCCCTCCTGCACCGACTCCCTCCCGCCCGACTCACTCCCGCCCCCCTCCCGCCCCGACTCACTCGTGCCCCCCTCCCATCCCGACTCACTCGCGCCCCCCTCCCGCCCTGGCTCACTCGCGCTCCAACATTTTCATTTACTGCTGCCTCCTTCTTGCCTCCGCCTGCATCACACAGTCTCCCACTGAACTTTCCCTTTCCTTACCTGTGCCGCCGCTCCTCACTGCACAGCCGCTCGTCACTGCACCGCCGCTCTTCTTTCGTCGTCATCACGCAGGTCGCGTCGCGGTCATCAAGCACGTCGCTTCGCGGCCAGCGCTAGGTCCCAGCCAGCGCTACTTTCAGGGGACTACTTTGTTTACAAACGTAATTTTTTAAATTTACTTTTTTTAAAAATTTATATAGCCTATGTCCATCTACACACCCTGACATTTTCATAGATGTATCGGGTGTGTAGATTGGCGCTGTGGTTCCCGAGTTTACCTGGCCAAAAGGTGCAAGTTCTCTCTTTATAATAGTAGTATAGATATGTATATATATATATTCACTAAAAAAACCATAGGTTTTACACCAGTTATAGTTAGCTGGAAATTTTACTGACATAAAACCATTGAAATTCCCACGTTATAGTTAGTTGGACTCACTATAACTTGCGCGCCTGCAATGCACTGCTGATGACGTCACATATTACATCACTCATGACATGGTCAGTGACATCACTCATGACATCACTGATGACACCATCCAGTGAATGTGTGTCTTTCTGAAAAATAAATATGTTTTATATATGTATTTGTAAAGGACGATGGAAGAATTAATGGTTAAATAAGTGTGTAAATGGATGTTTTTTTTTTAAAGAATTGATTGGTTAATTGCCGTATTAAGTGTATCTTAGTGAATGCATATATTAGCGAGTAATTTTTAAATATTGTAATATATGTATCAGTGTTTCACTTTGTGTATAAGTGGCTGCATGGGTTGGTGACTGACTCACTGTTTGTATGTGTTTTGAAGACAGCATAAGTGTAGGACTGTATGGGTGGATGAGTGTGTATATGTGTGTGTTAGTGAGTGAATGACTGTCTCACTAGTGTCTTTATCAGTAACAAGATATGTTTTAATCTAGTATATGTGAGTATTGATGCATATAAGTGAGTATATGAGAAAGTGAGAGATTGTAGGAGTTCTTGTTTAAATAAGTATGTGTTTCTATAAGGGATTGTTTAAGTGAGTAAGTATGTGTAAGTTTCCTTAGAAGTAAGGTGGTAGTTTGTGTATAGTTGTATATGCAAATAAATGGATGTTCAATAGTTTATTTGCATGTGTGAGTAACTTTTGGATGACTGTCGGTGTGTAACAGGATGTATAGGTGTATCACTACATATGATGAGTGAGTATATGTATGAGTGACTATATAGAACTGTTGGTGAATGAGTGGATATGTATATAGATGGTGGAATTACTGAATTGGTTGTTGTAACTGGTATGGGTATCTCCATTTTTTTGAAAATGTTAGTTTCTATTTTTGAATATGTGTTTCAAGGGTTACATTACACTGAAAGGAGGTCTGTCACTGTCACAAGGATGGTGTCATCAGTAATGTCATGAGTGATGTCACTGACTATGTCATGAGTGATGTAATATGTGACGTCATCAGCAGTGCATTGCAGGCGCGCAAGTTATAGTGAGTCCAACTAACTATAACGTGGGAATTTCAATGGTTTTATGTCAGTAAAATTTCCAGCTAACTATAACTGGTGTGAAACCTATGGTTTTTTCAGTGAATTTAATAGGTTTTTTAAATGCTAATTCCTAACTATAACTGGTGTGAAACCTATGGTTTTTTCAGTGAATTTCTAAGGTTTTTTAAATGCTAATTCCTAACTATAACTGGTGTGCAACCTATGGTTTTTTCATTGAATTTCAAAGGTTTTTTTAATGCTAATTCCTAACTATAAGTCTCACTTTATAAGTAAGACTGTTAGCGCTCTAGTTGTTCTTTAGAACACTCTGGTACATTCTGTCATTAGGCTATAGTTGGGCTACATCTGGCTGATATTTGGGCTACTTTTGTTTTTTTTTGTCTCTGGTGGCCATCTTTGGGCTACATTGGGCTACATTGGGCTACATTTGGGCTACATTTGGGCTCTAAGATATATATAGCCCAATGTAGCCCAATATATTTTTTTTCAAAGTTAATTTTCTTAAAAACCACTGGAGCATACATCTTGAGACATAGCAAAGGCACATCGGGCTACCAGTCCCTACAATTTTGCCAATTTTATTTTTTGTATATTGTTTTTTTTTGTATTTTTTTTCTGCCTCGGAGCGCTCCCGGTGCGCTCCCCGGTGAGCGCCCCGGAAAGCGTAGTATTATGAAGCGCCCCGGGGCGCGTACCGGGGAGCATCCCGTTAGCGCCAATATTGCGAACGAAACATGATTGTGACGTATCGCGTAGCCGCGTCCACGTGATACGCACGGCGTAAGCGCACCCAGAAGCACTCGAGCGAATACGATCGCGCAACGTAAGCATCTGACGCGCTTACGCGACGCGCCCCGGGAAGCGTAGTATTATGAAGCGCCCTGGGGCGCGTACCGGGGAGCGTCCCGTTAGCGCCAATATTGCGAACGAAAACATGATCGTGACGTATCGCGTAGCCGCGTCCATGTGATACGCACGGCGTAAGCGCACCCGGAAGCACTCGAGCGAATACGATCGCGCAACGTAAGCATCTGACGCGCTTACGCGACGCACCCAGGGCGCGTAGCGTAAGCGCGTCGGGTCATGTGACCTGAAAATAACACTTTTCATTGGTTCATAACAGTTTTGGTTTCATAATGATGAAGCCCCTGGTCTTGTGACCTGAAAATAACACTTTTCATTGGTTCAGGACACTTTTTTTTCCAAATGATGAAAGCCCCCACCTTTTTTCCTTATTCTGACTTTGTCCTTTGACTGAGGAAGACCTGTTTGTACCTCTCTGTACCTTTTTGAACTATTATAAAATGGCTTCAGTAGCAGCAGCAGCAGGAGCATCTCAGCCACCACCACCACCTCCACCACCAAGAGGCCCACCACAACACTACAGTGGTGGAAATTAAGAAGAGGAGGAGGAGAAGGAAGAAGAGGAGGGGAGGAGGACAAGGTGGCTGCAAGAAACCAATACCCCATACCAACCCAAGCCACATATTGTATGGGAGTTTTTTTCCATCCCTGAAGGAAAAAAGAAAGTCAATGCAGCAAAGGTGACTTGCCTTATCTGTGGCATGAAACTCTCAAGGGGTAACCCAAATAAAAAATATTCATTTGGGAACAATACCATGATAAGGCACATGCAGCGCAAGCATCCTATCAACTATTCTGCTGCAGAAATGGGAGAACTGGCCAGCAACCTTCCCCAATCTACACCCAGCACCTCCAAACAAAAACAACCCACTCCATCGGGACCAGAAACAAGGGAGACAATCCCTTGCATTCAACCACGGTTTGGAGAATTTAGGGTCACCTGTATTTTTTGTGGAAAGACCATCTCATATGGTGAACAGAGCATAAAGCTGATCCTCCTTTCTGGTGACAACCACAAATGTCCCAAAAAACCCTAATTTTTTCCAGTTTTTTTTTTTTGCTCCTGTTAAGCCATTTTGACTTCCCTGTTTTTTGTTTCTCACCATAAATAAATACCAAAAAAATACAAAATAGTTCATAAAAGCCAAAAAAATTAAAAAATGTTAAAAAAACATTAAAAAAATATAAAACAACAAAAAGAAGAAAAAAAAAAGTTCTTTTTAGAACTACCTCCAATTTCTAAAAAAAGGCTACATTTTTTAAAAACTCGATCATTCTTTTTTCCCCATGGTACGCTCCCCGGTCCGCTCCCCGGTGTGCGTACCGGGGCGCCCCCCTTCCCGCGCAAATGGTCATTTCCCCCTTTGTTTTTCCCACCTCTTGTGTCTCGATTCTACCGAGACACAAGATGGCGGCCGCTCCGGACTGTTTCGAATGTTTACAGACACCCGAGAGCCAATCAGCTTTCCGTGCGCACCTCACGTGGCGCGCCCGGAGCGCTCCCCGGTGAGCGTACCGGGGCGCTGCCATAGATATATATATTTTTTTGAACCTAAATTACTCAAAAACCACTGGAGCACATATCTTGAGACATAGCAAAGGCACATCGGGCTACCAGTCCCTACAATTTTGCCAAGTTTGGTGGAAATCCATTCAACCGTTCGGGCTAAAAGTGAGTTCGACCGCCCTATGGAAATTAACATGGGGAAAACACGTTTTGGGACCCCCCTTTTAACTCGGCCCCCGCTTGACGAATCCCCCCCACATTTTCAGGGACGGAGCGGAGCGGGCCACGAACTTTGAGATATTCGCGAAGATTCGTCCACCGGCGCTAAAGTTATTCCCAATAGAATGTTGCGGATTTCCTATGGAAAGTAGATCCTAACTATAACATTTGTTGCATGGACAGATGAGAATGTATATGCTGTAAGGTGTATTGCATGTTAGTCGTTTGCGAATAGTAAACACTTTTTTGCTGTTAGGGACATTTAATGTACTACAATTCTTGCTAAACTTACATGCCTTGCATTTACGGCAACACCTGAAGCCCCCTTCACCTCTGTTGGAATCCATTTCAGCAGTTATGTAATTGGGGCTAAGTTCATCTCTCAGTGATTTCCCTTTTCTAAAGGTTATTTGAGGATTGTCAGAGATGTATTTTGCCAAGTGTGCATCTGTCTGGAGGACATGCCAGTGTTTGTGAAGGACCTTGCGTATATTGTGGGCCTGTTCCTTCACAAACACTGGCATGTCCTCCAGACAGATGCAAAAAAGTGTTTACTATTCGCAAACGACTAACATGCAATACACCTTACAGCATATACATTCTCATCTGTCCATGCAACAAATGGTATGTTGGCAGCACAAAACATACTGCCAAAAAGAGGGTATTAGAACATTTGAGAGCGATACGTAACAACAACAAACTCTACCCTATTGCCAGACATTTCTCAGAGATGCATATGCAAAATGAACAATTGGTGCAATTGGTTGTCATTGACAGTGTGGACTTGGGAATAAGAGGAGGTAACCAAGAACTATCCCTCAGGAAACTTGAGTCCAAGTACATTGTGGACTTTGAATGTTTAACCCCAAAAGGTTTAAACGTGACGGAAGAACTGGCAATCCACTTATATGAATAAGATAAAGTTATGAACTGTTCTCCGCGGTTATCTGGATTTTAAAACTTTATTATAATTTATTTTATCCACAGGTTTGGAGGCATCACATGGTGGCGGCACAACATGAATAAACGGCAATAATGGGCACTGACATTTTACCTAAGAGACATTGCACTTATTTGATTTACTGCACTGAATCTGTTGAACGTAGTCTCACTATGAACTATAAATGAGAAATGGACAATTTTGCCTGCCCACTGGGGCAACATAACTACAACATCGTAGCAACACGATTGCCCACTGGGGCGTCATTGAGGTGGAATATAACACTAACACAGGGCTGTCATGACATCGTAACAGTCGCTGTTGTTGTGAAAGGCAGTAGACTAAATGTGATAGTAACGTTTGTTGTCCAAACACGAATACACTTTATCGTACAGTATCAACAACTGCATGTTTGCCTTAAACATTGTACTGTTCACATTGTTTGTCGATATTGGACGGACAAAATGTCTAAATTGTAATTTTGTGGCTGCAACTCACAAAATGTATATTGGGCAGACAAATTGTGTAAATATATGTATATAGATGTTTGGGATCACAATGATATTAATTTGATCCGTGTAATGGCAAACAGAGCAGTTATGACCATGATGTAAATGACTGATTTGACACTATAAGATGGCCGCCACCGTATCATGCTTTTCCATGTGATGTAAATATGAGCACAAGTGGGTGTTGTTTAAATATCGGCAATGGTAGCCACAAGACGAGCGTGACCAAGCCTTAATGGCGAAACGCGTCGTGAAACTTTTCTCAACTGCTGAATAAATCCTTTTGAACACTGCAGCTCTGGGTGTCCCGTTTCTCATCATTATTAATGGTGTCCTTGGAAGCGAATCTATTCAGCCAGCTGGTGGCTGTAACGGGACCGCCCGTGCCAGCTCCTCCCGTAACCAGCGGTGGTGGGGAGAATATATATATATATATATATATATATATATATATTTAAAAACAAATACCCTTAATTTAAAAACATTAAACACACATATATATTAATTAATATGTATATTTACTTTAGAACAATTATTAAACTAATAATTTTAATGTATTTTATAATTTAAGAATTATATATTACTACTGTTACATGTAATGGAGGGAGTGGGGGGGAATATTTATAAACGTCGTTTTATGATGCTGGACTTTAACGCTGGCTAAACGGGACATTGCACGTAGGTGAAAGGCTGGAGCTCCACCTCCACTTTCGGCATGGAAAAATGGGTTGGACTCTAATATGGGCTTAGAGATTCCCATTTTTCAGGCCTGTGGGTGCCCGATGAAACATTACAAGATCTGGACGAGGTGGACGGTATATCGAGGCCTGGACCTGTTGTGGGAGATGTGGCACTTGAGGGATAAGCTGGGCAGGAGTTGTGGTTCTGGACTTGTTGGGTCTTACAAATGGTGTTCTTCATGTGCGGGCGACTGTGTGCAAACATTGGTGGTGTGTAAAGACAGTGCGGGGGGTTATGTTTTCTTATAATTTCAGTTTTTTTTGTGTATCATGTTTATGTTAAACGTCAGCGCAATATGCTGTGTGTAATAAGTGGCAGGTTGTCTCTGGGTTACAGAGCTCTTGTTTGTGACAATTGCTGAAATAAAAATTGTTGAATTTTTTTTTTATATAATATACCGTCCCATATACCTACTGAGGGCATGATTCCAATGTCGTTCGGAAGGCCTCCAAATTGGATTTGGGATTCCCGGATCCGATTCGTAGCCCTTATTCAAGACCGAGTCGTACACAGGCCCGAACTACCAAGTACAATGCGAAGATCATGTATGCATTAACGGAATCGTTTCTGTGACCCGAACCTGTCCGTATGACTTGTTCGTAGCCGAATAATGCCGCACTATGGAGCCGAATTCTACCAAGTGAGTACGATGCACTATTCGGACAGCTGCTTCGCCTCAGTCTCAGCGAGACAAAACGCTGTTGGAATCGAACTTTGGGGGCGGTAGCAGGTCCACCTTCACCCGGGGCCCTTCGAATCTGTAACGGACGTGTGCCCATGGGTCCCCTCAATCCACGCATGAAGAGTGTGGTGGGAACCATGGGGTGCCAGCCACAGGGTGTACGCTTTTCCCCACCCACCCCTTTTTGCTATGGGAGCCTGTGTACGTGTCTCTACACAGGCGCCAATAGAGTTCAATGGGTGTCCGAGCGAACTTAGTCCGTAAGCATACGGTTGCATCATACTCGCTCATTCGGACTCCTGGAGCTCATTTAGCTCGGAAAGCCCTCAGGATCCGAGTCGTATAGGAGGCTTTCTAGTGAGATTGGAATCGGGCCCCAAATGTTTATCTGAGAATATTCACAAGCATCCTTGCTGCATTGCTGACCCCATATATGGAGGGTCTGGTGGACCCGGACCAATCTGGTTTCATACCGGAACACAGTTGGAGTGACGCGATACAGCAAATAGGCCATCTCATAGATAAGATATTCAACGCATCCGTCAACCCAACCTGCTCCTGTGGGTGGACACTGAAAAGGCCTTCAACAGGATCCACTGGCCATATCTGCAACTGTTACTGACTAGATTTGGTATTGGCTAAAGGTTCCTAAATGTGGTGGACTGTCTATACAGCAACCCAGAGGCGTGCATTAGAGTGAACAGGGTTGCCTCTCGGCCCTTTAAAGATCATGAGGGGTCCCCGCCAAAGATGCCTGTTATCACCTTTATTATTTGATCTCTATATGGAGCACTTTGTGGAACAAATCCGCCAACACCCCACAATAGCGGATATCTGGATGGGTGACAGGGAACACAAGATCTCGCTCTAGGCGTACCATGTTGTGCTCTTCCCCACGCAACCATTCATCTCTCTATCTCCTCTCCTACAGGAAATAGAAGAATTTTGTCAAGTCTCTGGCTTCAAAATTAATATCCAAAATAACACAAGCCCCTATCTCTACTATCTCAAAGCTGACCAAATACACCTGGCAGTGAAGTTTCCATTTCTATGGACCTCGCAGGTCATTTATTATCTAGGGCTACAGGTAATCCCTATGGTCAACAAGACAGTCCAGGTGAATTATGTGACCCTCCTGTCTGAGACGGGGGGAGCCTCTGACCTGAAAGACACATACAATGTCATGGTTGGGTAGACTAGCCGCCATCAAAATGATTCTACTGCCCCGCATCTTATATGAGATGCAGACCCTCTCACTGCAGCCCCCACCACTGATATTGACCAACACCTCATATGGGATTTTATCTGGGGCGGGAAGAGTTCTTGCAGGGCACAACACTAAACCTACTTCAAACAGGAAGATGGAGGGCTGGGTGTTCCACACCTCGATCACTACTTTCAGACCGCCCTCCTGCGATACATAATCGAATGGTACAGACCTGCGTTGGAGAAACTCAGGTGTTTTATTGATCACAGGCATACATATCTGGAGGGTGCCTTGGCTGTCTAAATGACACCTCCAACTTGGGGTTTATGTCTCCCCAGTCTTGAGGGCTACCCTCAATGTATGGGACAGGGTGAAGGAGCCCCATGGACTCTCAACCCTCACAACACTGCTGGACCCCCTTTCTAGGACACATAGAGTTCCCCCTGGCTAGAGATGGAAATAGCTACATCAAATAGCAAGAGGCCAATTGCAAGAGAGTTTGCAATCTCTACGATGAGAAGGAGGTAATGGAATTCCCCCAACTTGTCTCTGACTTCAGAGTTCCTAGAGATGCACACTGGCAATATCCTTCCCTGTAACACTGGGTTACTCAAGCATATGTACAGCCTCATGCCAACTGCCCACTAACCAGGGTTGAAAAATGCTACATAAACAGAAGCTTGGACAAGCGCCTACTCTCAGACATATACACAGCGTTGATGGGAGTCCAAACGTGAGCGTAAATTCTCCTCCAAAAAGTGGCATGGGATAATCGAAAGAGCCAGACCTTCCTCCTGTAGCACTGCCAGTAAATAAATGTTCCTCAAAATAGCGCATTATTGGTACTATACCATGGCTAGAGTAGCACAGTGGAAGGCCGAAGGGGACAACCTTTGCTAGCACTGCTGCAGACAGGTAGGCACTCTTACATACGTGTTATGGCACTGCCCAAAGGTACAAACCTTATGGGACTCAATACTGCTGGAAATTAGCACTATTTACCCCACAGACATTCCCAGATTCCCTAGCTATATCATACTGGGCCACCCCATCACATTTACCTACCCCCTCAAATCGTACTGGGGAGAGAGATCACCATAGCATTGGGCGCCGCTAAACAGATAATCCTTTCTAAATGTGGAAAAAGATGGGATCTCAACTAGACTTGAGTGGTTGCATAGACTGTGGGAGGTAGTGGGCATAGAGAAAATCACTGCAAGTCTCACATGCAAACTTCCCTGCTTCGACAAAACCTGGGGCACTACTATATAAATTTTAACCATGGAATTCACAGAACGTACTTGTCCAAGATATCTTTACTTCCTTCGATTCACCAAATAATGCCCAACCTAGGAGACCATACCCAACAAGATAATCTGACTCCACTGAGAGCATAGGTCCCCATCACTGGAACAAAGACCACCTTTAGCTAACCAGTCTTCCCTCTTCTTCTTCCTTTTCTCCTCTCGTTCTATCCTCTTGCACCCCACCTATGAATAACTAGCATCACCATTTCGTTTCCCCACCGGCCAGTGGATGAAGGTGGCGGCTATTGATAATTCTGCAATTTATAAAAAGAAAAAAACGATTGAAATCATAAAATTATATAAAAATATAACAAATAAATATATATATATATGTATAAATACATATGCCAATAACATGAAATCTATTAAAAATAGTCTAATTAAATAAAAACATTTAACTATTTAAAAATCTTTAAATGTAGTAAAAATATTTTTCCAATTAACAAATATTGATAATTCAAAATATTATAATTTTAAATAAACAAAACATAATAATATAAATTATAACAATACAAAATGAATTATAACACTTAGTACACATACTATTCCCACTACAATTTAAACAAAACTACACAAACTATTAAAGTAAATACATAAACACTTTATCACTCCCATTTAGCACAAAACATAAATATTATTACTGGATAAAAATAAAATGTACAAATCTCCCTCAAATAAATGCAACAGTAGTAAAGGAGATAAATTACACGCAGAAAATATTTACTGCACCTATTCGAGCCAATACATCAGCAAGGAAACTGTTAAAGAACAGGGGGTAAAATGTAATATTCCCACTCCAGTCAATGCAACAGTAGGGAAAGTTTGGATAGCGAATGGGTAAAAATGACTATTCCCACTCAAATGAACACAACAGTAGGGAAAGTGTTGGATAGCTGAGGGATAAAAATGACCATTCCCACTCCAGTGAGCCAGTGAGTGCAACAGTAGGGAAATTGTTGGAGTACGGAGGAGTAAAAAGTACTATTCCCACTCCTGTGAGCGCAACAGTAGGGAAAGTGTTAGAAAGCGGAAGGGTAAAATTTACTATTCCTACTATAGTCTGTGCAACAGTAGGGGAAGTGTTGGATAGCAGAGGGTTAGAAATTACAATTCCCAATCCAGTCAATGCAACAGTAGGGAAAGTGTTGGATAGCGGAGGGATAACATTTGCTCTCCCCTCTCCAGTCAGTGCAACATATACAAATATTTACTGCACCCATTCCAGCAGATACTACACCAAGGACTCTGTTAAAGGGCAGAGTGGTTACATTTAATATTCTACCTTCAGTCAGTGCAACAGTAGGAAAAAGGTTTGGATAGTGGAGGGGTAAACCTTACTATTCCCACTCCAATGAGTGCAACAGTAGGGAAAGTGTTGGATTGCAGAGGGGTAACAATTACTATTCGCACTACAGTGAGTGCAACAATAGAGAAAGTGTTCCATAACAGAGGGGTAACATTTACTATTCCCACTCCAGTCAGTTCAAAATTTAAAATAAACAAAATATCATCAACAAAATAACAATATTTGCTTCAAAAAGTAAACAAAATATATAAATTTGTTAAAAATGTAAATAAAAATATATTGTATCTTATAATGTTAAATACATATGTTTATGTTTAAGTTTTTATGAAGCACATAGCTGCCCAAGGGCTTTCCAGTGCTGGCAGAGAGAGATACTGGCTATATCACAAATACTACAAATCTTTATAAATAAAAATGTAAATGTTCGCTTGTTCAAAATCGCAAATCTCCGAAAGTACTTCACCGATTGCTTTGAAATATTCACACAACGTTGGATTCGAATAGGCGCGTGTTTTCATATACACAACATTGGGTTCCAATACGCGGGGGTTGAATACGCGCGTGTTTTTAATCGAAAGCCCGAAAAACCACATAAAAATGTAAATGTTCATTTGTTCAAAATCTAAAATTTCCAAAACTTCTTCACAGATTGCTTTGAAATTTTGGCACAACGTTGGATTCGATTAAGCGTGTGTTTATATATACACAACGTTGGATTTGAATATGTACGTGTCTAATACGTGTGTGTTTTTAATGGAAAGGGTGAACAGACCCTATTGATTTGGTTGCTGCGCAAAAGTAGTTCACCGATTGCTTTGAAAATTTCACACAAGGTTGGATTCGAATAGGTGCGTGTTTTTATATACACACGTTGGATTCCAATACGTGCGTTTTGAATACGCACATGTTTTCAATCAAAAGCCTGTAAAGACACATAAAAATGTCAATGTTCATTTGTTCAAAAAATCTCCGAAAGTTCATCACAGATTGCTTTGAAATTTTAACACAACGTTGGATTCGATTAGGCGCGTGTTTATATAAACACAACGTTGGATCAGAATGCACGCGTGTCCAATACGCTCGTGTTTTTAAAGGAAAAGGGCGAACAGACCCTATCGATTTGGTTGCTGCACAACAACTACAAGGAACGCATAGAGATAGAGACAATAGTCTACATATATTAGGATGGACAGTTGGTCTCAGGATGGCAGACCGGGAAGTTGGTGGAGGGAGGGCGAAGGAGTTGGTTCACTTGGTACTAACAAAGGACGCATAGAGACAATAGTCTACATATATTAGAATGGACAGTTGCTGTCAGGATGGCAGACCGGGAAGTGGGTGGAGGGAGGGGGAGGAGTTGTTTCACTTTGCAACATTAGCGCATGTTTATATATGCACAATGTTGGATTTGAATCCGCGCGTGTCCAATACGCGCGTGTTTTTAATGGAAAGGAAAAACAGACCCTATCGATTTGGTTGCTGCGCAACAACTACAAGGAACGGATAGGGACAATAGTCTACATATATTAGGATGGACAGTTGGTGTCAGGATGGCAGACCGCGAAGAGAGTGGAAGGAGAGGGGAGGAGTTGGTTCACTTTGCAATGTTAAGAAAGGACGCATAGAGATAATAGTCTACATATATTAGGATGGACAGCTGGTGTCAGGATGGCAGACCGGGAAGTGGGTGGAGGAAGGGGGGAGAAGTTGGTTCACTTTGCAACATTAGCGCGTGTTTATAGATACACAACGTTGGATTCGAATACGCGCGTGTACAATACGCGCATGTTTTTAATCGAAAGGCTGAACAGACCCTATCGATTTGTTTGATGCGCAACAACTACAAGTAAACATAGAGACAAAAGTCACAAAAACATATTGTATCCCCTCAAGCATTTTGAAATTAAACATATTTGAAACGTGCGCTTACTCTTTTCTTTCTCTTCCATTTAACCAGAATGAGCCATTGTGGCTGATGGGAGTGATGCTGTAGGTGCAGTTGGTGATCCAAATGACCACATTTCTGACATTCTGGTCTAGGTTGTTGGCGGACATGGGGTGGTGGTGTTAAGGGTGTTGATCCATGAATACTGTGAGACTTTGCTCCAGCTTCAGTGGAGGGTATTGGGAAGACTGGAGACAGAGGTCCATGAGCTGGTGATGCTGAAGCAGACAATGGAATGCTTGTTCAATGTGAGATCAGTGGTATGGATGTACCTGATGCGGTTACTGGAGATGAAGATAGGGTCTAGCACATGGCTTGTGGTGTGCCTGGGGTCGTGGATGAGTTGTTGAATCCGATGTTGTTCAATCTATCGAGGAGGTTCGTAATGTTGATGTCATTGGGGTCATCGAGATGGAAGATGAGGTTGCCAAGGAAAATATAGTTGTCAGAGTTCATGGCGACGGTGACAATGCAGTCATCGATGTAATTGTAGAAGGCTAAACATGGTCTTGGAGGACTGTAGATGAGAGTGCCCCTGATGGTGGTTTTGCTGTCTGTTTGGAGCCAGATGTTGAGGTGTTCCATGTCTGGGGTTATGTCATTTGTGGTGGTGCATTGTATGGATTCTTTATGTATAATGCAATCCCTCCACTTGGCTTGTTTATGCAGTTGCTGTGAGTGATCTTGTGTCATTCGGGTATTGTGGTGGCGATGTCGGGTGAAGAAATGTAGTTGAGCCATGTATCAGTAAGGAAGAAAACTTTGGGTGTGATGGTGGAGATAGGATACCAAAAGGTGGTTTTATGTTTGCAGAGTGAGCATGTGTTGAGACCTGTCCATGCGAGTTGGAGTTTGTGTTTAGGTGGTTTATGTCGTAGTTTCAGGGTGGGGCTAGTTTTGGGCTGGTGTGTGTTCTATGGCAGCAGAAGTGGTAGTGGGCGCAGGTAAAACATCCTACCGTGGAGATTGGGTTGGCATGGTGGCAGTGTTTGTTGCAGTGCCTGGGGTCGAGGGTGGAGAGATCATCAATGGTGTATCTGGAGGGGAGTGAGAGGGCCAGGAGTCAAGGTGCAGGGTGTAGTCCAGATGCAGACAGGCTTGCCTCTGGTGCACCTTTGGCATACTAGTTGCACACCTGCTGTGCACATCTACTGCACAGTTGAGCTGCAGCCTGCATTAAGTAGGTCCTGAGATGGGCAGGGCTTCTGTTGGTGGTAAGAACAGTGAGTGTGAAAACACAGCCGGGAGAACCCAGACAGTGGTTTTGTCATTGGATCAGTCTGAAACAAGCAGGAACTGGAGGCCACATGGAGAAACCCTTCCCCTACATCCACATCACGTGTTGTGGTCATTCATTCACGACCCCACCAGAGAGGAAAATTACTTTTATCCTTTGCTGTAATAAAGCTCTGACCATTTACAGGATTAAAAAAGATGGAATTATTAAAATAACTAACTCAAAAATGTGTAGGTATTCCCAAGCTTTGAAGGCAAGGCATGTCCTGATCTATCCACTTCCACTAATCTTTTTGTCAGGTTTTCTACTGTGGATTTCTCCACACTTTTACTGGGAAAATCTTTTGTAGAAAAACCATTTATGCCTGTCATGTTATGTTTGTAAATTCTTGTCAGGTAAACGTTGGGGAATGTTAGGCCATAACATAACTTTATAGCCCAACAATGGCTTTTATAATTGGTCCCTCATGGCAGACAATTACAACTAGGGAATTCATGCACGACTGACAGGTGTCCTTTAGTGGATAGCTGTTGTGCGTATTTGGAACGCTTTATAGCTAAAAACTAAGGGCCCTATTACGTGTTTGGCAGTCTGTGGAGGTAGTGGACTAACGGCGATCCTCCACTCGCCCTATTCGAGATGCAATGTATGATGTAGTGATCGCAGATGCTGTTAAGCCTACACCATCTGAGCAATTCTGAGGACTAATGAAGCTGTGGAAAGCAAAGACTCATTGCCGGCGCAAGTATGGCAGAACAAGCGCAACAGCAAAGGAGGCAGAAAGGGAGGTATATAAAGATGAAACTTACCTTTATTCTGTCACCATGGAGGCCATCCTACCCATCTATACTTGCTATACTCGATGGATCACCTCCAAAACAGTCCTCCGTCCCGAAAGCCATCTCCAGTAAGTCACACAAACACATTTTCCCATTGCCTCGCTTGCAAAACAAAGTGTCACCTGTGGACTAGCCAATTGATTTGAATTACCAAAGTGTGTGAATCTAATATAGGCAGGTGCATAGCTACAGGGGCTAGGTTTGGGGTGTAACATGACCACTTATTTAAAATGTATCCTTGATAAAATATTTGGGTACAGGAGCCTCACGTCGGTCATTGTGAGATGTCAATCACTATTCGGCAAGAAAAAGTACTGACACACATACTAAAACACACACACATTTGTACTGTTTTTAAAGTTGTCTGAAACATAAGTAATGTCACAATATATCATCTCTTCCACCTAGTAGATCTACCTATCACATACCTCCTCCTTTCCACTGTCCCTTAGGTCTCGCCACAGCACCCTGCTTATTGTTTCATGTATCACAAGCTATATGGCAAATGTATTGTTGAAAATGTTGTACCGGACACATTTTACTGACCAAACAATGCCCCTGTAGACAGTGGTCCTGCATGTGATGGTATTTCAATGACATGCAGAATCAAAGCTGAAGTGTGCCCTCACCGCCCCAGACATAGATACAACACACCCTACACAAATGGACATATGTCAGTCACTTATAAAATGTAATAGTGTTGACTGCAGTAAGTGGCCATTCACACCATCACAGCTAAAATATATTTTAACTCACAATGTTTCAGAGACATAAATCCACTACTAACACACCACTCAGCCAGATCTACATTGAGCATCTTGAGTCCTGCACGTCATCATCACACCACCAAATCAGAATGACATCAGCACACCTACAATGAGACATTGTAAACATTAATCAGAACAAGATGCCACAGTCACCATGCTCAGAGTACAATAGACGCATCCCTGACCTGACTTCAGCACGAAAAACAGGATGGATGAGTTCTCAAAATCCGAACCACCTGCACAGCCACAAAGCAATATGTGACCACACACATATCCCACAGCAAAAGCTAATGTTATCTAAAGCGACAACATGGAAGCAGTGGCACATACATCCAAGGGCACATCTGAAACATCTCATGCAGCATATCAATCCCAACTTATAGCCTACAAATATCAGAGTTGGGGACAATGGGACACAACACAAGTGGCACATTCCTACAAACGCAAAAAGAACATTGATGGACAGAATGCAGAACAATGTCATACATTCATCCCAGTACAGAAATCTGGACCTAAATACATTGTGTTGTTGCTCACCATGCCATTTCAGTTTGCACACAGCCATATGCAAATCAGCCTTGACTCTGCGCCCAATGGGAACAGTCCAGCCCGAACTGCCAGGCCTGGTCCTCCCTGGACTGGAAGCAAGCATCCTAGGACTGGTTTCGCGCTTTCAGCCCTCATCAGCCAGGATACCTTGACTAGAGTGGCATGGAGAGCACGGGACCCACGTCTGGGCATACCCGTTCCACTCGGGGTGACAAATGCAAAAAGAACAATTGATGGACAGAGTGTAGAACAATGTCATACATTCACCCAAGTACAGAAATCTGGGCCTAAATCCATCGTTTTTTTGCTCACCCCTAATACAGCCACGGACATCCTCAATACACATTGATCTGTTTGCCAACACCCTCACCACATTCTATCTCCACATCACTGTCCAGTATTGCAAGGCCTACGATGTACATCTACACATAACACATTGAGACAGAGGGACATCTGTGACCAACTCAGAAGGCAAATGACCAACCTCAATGATTTGCACACACTAATACTAGGCCACAAGAGTATACAAACACCCACAGATAACCACATCATATTTTCATATCACATCCTACATAAATGTCAGCTTTATGTAAGCACAGCCTCTACATTGGAGAAGGGTACTCCACATAACTAAACACTACCACATTGTTGCCAAAAATGGCTTGGATGTAGGACACTACTGTGACTCCACATTCTATGACAAACATAGCTCAACAGTAAGCAGTTATGAATAGAAGAGGACATTGTGACAACGTTAGTCATACAAACTCACACTTGTCACACACTGTTTGGGTGCAATTTAAAATTAGACCTTAATGTGGCTTACGGCCTCTGTTTAACTAACTACATGCCACGACTGAGTGTAACTTTTGTAACCTCGGTATACATCAGATTGCATTATACAACTTTCTAAATATACGATTTTTTAGAGTTGCATCTTGATTAACGAGCGGAGGAGACTATATTGTGTATAGTACACATACATTTGAGAGTGCATTGCATTTGTGTGAGGTGTTTAATGGGTAAGAATTATGCGACAGGCAGACATGCCATGATAAATTGCGTCATGGACATTGCTTTCTGTTACAGAGCGGGCCCCCTTCCCTGAGTAGTGACCAGGTAGAGGTGAGGGTGACACCCAATTGATATGGGTAAGTGTATGTACTGTATAGACTTCTTTGAAACCACTTCCGGGTTTCATGTAAGCCCTCTCATGTGAGAGAGGCGGTTTTTTGGCGATGTGTTAGGCGGGGTAATCAATACCTTAATGTAGGTATATTTTCTTTGCAGGTACCCGGTAATTACTTCCACTCCTGCCTAGTTGGACATTACCGGTGTAGTATATGAAATGTTTCATTTTGACATTCAGCACTGTATAGTTTTTCACTTTTGATAATCAGCAGCAGCTTTATATGTTTGTTTGTTTGGTCCTGAGGAATGCCCCTATACTAGTAGATCCCTACGAGGGCAGAAACATGTCGACCTAATCTCATTGCTTGACAGTTGATAATTTCAAGTGTTAGCATACTGCTTTTTAATTATGAGAAGGGCACTCTTGGAATAAAATTGGTATAGAGTTCCTTTAGTCATTTTTAATACACTTTTTCGTATTATTTAGCGCTGCACCTTTCTTTCTTTAGAAACCCTCTTCACGTAGCACTAAGATATGTCTTTGGGTTCCATGTTGTACTCTGTGGAGTCATCAGCCATCCTCTAGTCCTTCAATCAGTTAAGGGTACCGTAGTCAATTTCTGAGACTGAGGTCCCTTGTGAGAGGAGGCCAGACCCAAATGATGAAACGACACAATCTGTGAATGATGGGTTCTGGCAAAAGAGGTATTCTTCTCGAATAGAGGAGGCTGGTGTCTTAACTTAGGACATATATTTACCCCTGCCTTTCTCATTTTTCATTTTCCTTTCTAGACCCGAGATGTGGTGTGGTATATGTATACGTTCTAAGGGGAAATACACCTTGCAGGTCTTTAAAATTTCCCTGAGACCTCCCTTAATGTTCTGTTCTACTAGTGGGGACGCACATCTCACAATGTCAAACAAACCCACCATGACAAGCTCAAATCAGGAAATATGTATGTTTCCACTGGGCATTGTCAACCATGGCACTTGTAAGTACTTCAATGTAAAAGCACACATCATTTGGGGTTTAACTCTCGCTACACAAAGTGTTCTTAGCGGGAGATCAGTCACACACAGCTTACCACATATGTAGGCATCATGCTACAGCACCAAGCCATCCGTCTGTTACATTCTGATGTCCCTTCATCAGCTCTGAATCCAGAACACTACACAAATGTCATGTGCAAAATGCATACACCTCAGACACCAACTACCCATGGTACAACACCTATCAGCCTCAAAATTCAGGTCATCCTTACCCTTTGCGTAGAAATGTCCTCCTGTAGAGGGAGGAAAATGTTAGAGCACAATGGCAGAACATGCACAATACTCATCCCCTCTCAGCTGCTGTTGGGCTCTTAACTGCTCATCAAGCTCCGGATAGGCCATTGTCCATCAGGGAAGTCAGGGTCTGGTGCACCCCTCTATGATATGGGGAGGACCTTCCCAGCTGTGTTTATGCAATGTTATAACAGCTCCATCTGAAGTCCTCCCACCTCTTACAACAGTGGATGTTGCACTGGTGATTGGCTCCCAGGGCCCGCACTTTCCAGGCGATTGCTTTCCACAATGATTGGTTCTGGTGGGCGTTGACCTGTAGAGAGACAACACATCAAGCAAAAGAAGGTCAGTGCTTGTTGGCTGGTACAATGTTGGAATCACACACAACTATTGCTGACACCAAGCACAAGGATGTGGCAAGCCATAACAATCTACCTGAGTAGGTCTCAAATGATTACCATCACAGCAGGAGGCATCCAGACTCTGACAATAATCACCACCAGCTAACAACCTAGCATTTGCAAACATGCAGTCTGCTGTACATTACAGAGCCACCCACAATACCATACTGATCCCATGAGAAAGCCACAGTGTGGGACAACAGAGACAAGTCCCTGATCAGGGATTCCCATCAGTAAATCAATCTATTGTACAACAAGTTCACAAGGTATGGATAGAGTAGTGTGGGAAGGGAGTCAGATTGGGACGTGCAGAACAAATACATAATGCTATGATTTACAATGGACTGATATGTTCAGGTCACAGTGACGGTATCTCTCTGCCTCTGTCATTTGAAACAATATGCGTTAACATGCAGCATTCCTTGCCAGCTGCACCCAGTGTACACCATAAAAACAGATACCCAACATTTTGTGAGTACACAGGCTGCATAGAGGTGCATGTGTCACCTCATATGTCTCCAGAGCCTGGTGAGGTACTCTAAGAGAAATAGTGAGATGTAGGTGGTCTCATTTACATGGTATTAAGGCGCTGCACACTCATGTGTCAGCATTTCATCTCTACATATGCATCACTTCATCCCCACCTTAACATCACAGCATACATACGCACTGAGCTAATGAACATCAACTATGACTTCCTAAGCCACTTAAAAAAGTTATGCAACAACCTTATCCAGGCAAGACATTGTGCATGCTAACCCGCATCGACCTGTTCAATGCCAAATGGATATTATGTTTCGTATAAATCCGACTTTACACATGCACTCTCACACTCAGATGTGTCACATGTCACAACACACAGCAAACACGAGCAACGTCGTAGAACCCCACATAGAAAGTCAACAAATGAAATGGCTGATGTTAGGTTCCTACCTGCTCCTCTGCTGGGCCATAGAGTTGTCCATGCATGGGGAGGACGTCTTCTACCAGCTTTTCCAGTTCTTCAGGCTAGAAGGCTGGGGCCTTCATTCCTTTTACACGGGACATAGTGGCTCACAGAGATGGAAAACTGAAGCTTCAGTTGAGGAGGTCTAGATCGCAGCAGTGTCAGTAGGCAAGTGAAGAGGTATGGGCACGTTGACTCACACTTACGCCACATAGTCGCTGTAAGTCGCATCTTACAACCTTCCATTCGCCTTTGTTTTTGTGGCTGCATCCCCCCTCTAACTCTACTCAACGGAATCCTGCTCTCTGGGTTCCTCTTCTGGATTCTTGACTTTGGTGACTTTTGTGCATCCCGCCATTTTTGGAGATGGTCTCCATCTATACCCACGATCTCTTTTTGCTAGACTGCCTTAAATATATATATATATGTATAAATGTATTATATAATTGTCCAAGCCTAATCGCTGTTAAAATGTAATCCTGTGTGAATTTACTATTTGTATATATAGAACTCTAACCACTAGTATGTGTAGTAGACCTTTGTACTTACTACCATTCCTATGTGATTTTACAGTTTATCTGTTTGTATCTTTCCTTGAGTGACTTTACAACTTGTACATGTGAAATTTTTTCCTGTTTATATCTCTTCTTTGAGTGACTTTAAACCTTGTACATTTGCAAATTTTTTCTGTTTGTATCTCTTATGTAACTCATGTAATCCAAAGTCCTTATGTATCGCAACTGGTTCTTTTGTAAAGCGCTCTGACACCTTCGGGTAATGTTCGCGCTGTATAAAATAGCATTACATAAATAAATAAAATAAATAAATAGACACTGCCATTGGACTGTGAGATACAGTTCCACCAATGCCATTCAAAGGAAGTGGCTTTGACGGTCAAGACCGCCTATCCCATGGTGAACTTTCACTTCCGGGATTTGAAAAACAGTTGTAGGAAATGCGAGGCCATTCATGTGCCATCTTGTCTGTCATCCACAGAGCATACATCATGAGAGCTACAGCGACACAATGCCCCCAACCATGTCCCGGATTGTCCACAGATTGTGCTAAACAAGTTCCTTTGAAAAGCCATTCCACATACTGATATCCATTACAATGCTACTGATATCCTCATCAACTCCGCCGTAAGTAGGCACACCATGCTGACGGCATGTAGTGTGTGCGGACCTACATACATAAGACATGTCTGTGTTGATTGTTGCCGGCGCCTTTACTCCACCATGCTGAGATACACACTTCCGTAGGTCAGATAGGGAACATAATCTGATGTATATGTCTGTCTGTGCACACAATGTACAATTGACTCTCGCAACACTGATGTCATAGCTCACATTCACATCTATGACTAGACATATGTTGTGCACCCATATGGTAAGGCTTGATTGTTGACTAGACTGAACGTCCTACCCTCTGTTTCAAATAGTGACAGCCTCCTCAAGGAAGTGACTTGTGTTAACCTACATGACACCAATACTCTAAATTTCTGGGTCATGACGTCACCCATTGCAACTTGTGTGTTACTGACAGCCTTGAAGGTTAGGTCCACCATCAACATTGCATATTGCTAAAAGACACCATGTGCCTTGTAGTAGTGGTTTGCTCATTCAGATTAGACGCATCTAACCATAATCTACAGACATGCATAAAAAGGTAATAAAGATTTGTAATTAGGCTTAGCAAACACAGCTGTAATTGCTTTTGTCGAACATGGAAAGTGATCCAGAGAAAGGGCAAAACACATATGTAGAGACATTTACACATGTGCCCTATCACCCAAAAAACTACATACATGCATCCAAGTGAGGGGATGCAAGTTAGTCACAACACACATTCTGCAACATGTCCACTACACAACTATGTGAAAATAATCCCAGCTTGAAGTGTTCAACTTTGTTAAAGAGCAGTACACATTTCCACCGTTAGACTTTTCAATCCAGTCCATGTCTGGCAACGGGTAAACCCATGGTCCTGTTGACCATATCCAGTGGCATCCAACATCTGGTGACAAGGACAGCAACACAACTACCTCATCTAATACCACATCACTACACATGTAGGATCAGTACATGTCACCAGACATCCTAAAGCACATGACACCCACACATGAATACCATAAACAATGGCAGGAATAATGTATTTCAAAATGGAAAGATATTTATTTAGGTGACAGTGCCTGAACTATATACACGTCTGAAGGGCGTTGGCCAGTCCATGCAGTAACATTTGGGGTGGCAGTTGACTGGCAGGTCTGTAGACAAACTTGCCTACAAAACACTGACAGAGATTACCTTCTCAGGAGGGACATCAGGTGGGCAAGCCAGGCACCTCAAGGGTCACATATGAGTGGGACGAACTAGGGTTTGGCAGATGTTGTGTCTCGAGCAAAGTTCTCGAGCCTGGCTTGAGAACCTAGATATTCATTCTCGCGTCGGCTTGAGACATCATGCCGTAAGTATGCCTTGTTATTAGTGTTTGAGTGCTGCTCGTGAGTATGCCTTGTTTATTAGTTTTTGAATACTGCTAGAATTCTGGTTGTACTGTTAAGAACGGTTCTAGGTTTGTAATGAGACCGATTAATCCAGCGGCTGCGTCCGCACCTCCCTGCTGTTAGGGTTAAGCTACAATAAAGCTTCTATTAATTATTTATCACTTGTATGGTGATTTATACGACTTAACAGCAGACGGGAACTGAGTTGTGGGAGGCAGGGGTATGGGTTTGGGAAGGGTAGACTTTGCCTTGGAAAGAACCTTCCTTCTGAGATGGGCTTTCCCCCTTCTCCTCTTTCTAGGGGAGGATTTGTTAGGGGTGGGTCTGGATGTGATTTTTAAAGGGATGGGGATGCTAAAGCAGGACGGGTGGGGGCATGGAAGGAGGTTTCCAACAGGCAAAGTCCAATACTCAAGAAATGGGCTTAGTCAGAAGGTCAAGGAAAAGCAAGGTTGGAATCGCCCAATCTCCCTCCTGCCCTACATGGCTAAAGTGGCGGAAAAAATAGCCAATGTTCAACTTATGCAGTTCGAAGAGGCAGCTTCGCTTCTCCACGACTCGCAATTTGGCTTCCGCCCCCGTCATTCGACGGAATCGGCACTTCTTGTGGCGGTTGAAGCGCTACGTCAGGGTGTGGACGAGGGCCAAACCATGGCATTGATTTTACTCGACTTAAGCGCAGCATTCGACACTGTAGCACATTCCACCTTGCTACAGTGTCTGAATGAAGGCGGGGTTACAGGAGCAGCGCTTGGCTGGATCGGATCCTTCCTGTCTGACAGGAGTTTTCAAGTCAGACTGGGTGAATGCTATTCGAGGGAGATTGAGTTGGGCCAGGGCGTGCCTCAGGGCTCGTCCCTGAGCCCAACCCTATTTAAAATCCACGTCTCCCCCCTGGCGGCCATCGTGGAGGGTTACGGTCTTCGCCTGGTGTCCTACGCTAATGACACGCAGTTGGTCATCTCCCTATCGCGTGCACCCGGTCTCGCAGCAGACATCTTCAGGAATTGCATGCAAGACCTTGCTGCCTGGATGTCCGCAAATTGTTTAAAACTGAACGGTAGCAAGACCGAGGTGCTCGTGGTGGGGGGGGGGCCGTCTGCGTGGTCGTCGGCGTGGTGGCCGCCCTGTCTGGGTGAAGTTCCCGTCCCTTGCCGTGAGGCCAGGAACCTTGGCGTATGGCTGGACAAGGACCTTGCCTTTGGTCCCCAGGTCAGTCGGGTGGCGGGGGTTTGCTTCGGTGTCCTGAGAGCCTTAAGGAAAGTGTTAGATCTTCTTCCTATTTCTGCTCGAAGGACGCTGGTGCACGCCCTCGTCACCTCACGACTCGACTATGGGAACCTGCTCTATCTGGGGGCTACGGGCAAGGTCATGGGCCGCCTGCAGGTTCTCCAAAACGCTGCAGCGCGGCTTATACTCAGGCTCCCTAGGAGGTCATCCACTAAACCAGATTTGCGGACCCTCCACTGGCTTCCCATTGAGAGGAGAGTGGAGTTTAAGGCCCTTACTACATGCCACCGCATTCTGAGCGGCAAAGCGCCTGCTCCGCTCCAGAGTCTGGTAACCCACTACGAGCCCACACGTAGTCTACGGTCCTCGCAGACTGGGCTGTTAAAGGTCCCCAGAGTATCAAAGGCGCGTATGGGAGGTAGATCTTTCAGATACCTCACTCCCAGGTGCTGGAATGCTCTTCCTTTGGAACTGCGACTAGAACCATCTGAAGTCCTATTCAGAAAAAAACTTAAAACACATCTTTTCAGCAAGTAGCCTTCTGTGAGAGGGGGCGGGGGGGTGCAGCTACTTCACTTATCACAGCGCGGGGACACGCCAGTGGCGTAACCAGGCGCTTTACAAATGCCCAAATAAATAAATAAATAAAAATTGGGAGGCAGAGGGAGTGGAAGTGCCTGCAAAGCTGGAATGTGATGTTTGTGCATGTGTGGTGGGTTTGGAGACAGTGAATGGAGGTGGCTGGCTGGGTGCATGTGTGGTGGGCTGACAGACGGGTGGAGATGGCTAGCTGGGTGCATGTGTGGTGGGTTGGGGATGGTGGTTTGAGATGGCTGTTGTGTGCTGCATGTGTCTGCTCTGGGTGCAGGCATGGACAGATATGTGTGTTCTTTGGACAGGTACAGGTATAGGTGCTTGGAATGGGAGTGAGTAAGAGGAAGGATGTGTTGGCGAAGGCTGGGGTGGGTGTAATACTGCTGCTCTTGAGGAGTCCAAAGCCTGAAAAGATCCTTGTAGGGCACAAATACCACTATGAATGCCACCCAGGTAGGCAGCCATCTAAGCACGTTAGCTGCGCAAACCCTGGATGGCATTCAAAATGGAAGTCTGCCATACAGAGATCTGTTTCAGGAGGTCAATGGCCTCCTCACCAAGGGCAGCTGAGGACACAGGGGTAGGGGCAGGCGTGCCTGGAGACACCTCCCGGTTTAAGAGACCCGGCCAAGGACACTGGTAGGGGAGCAACAGGGAAGGAGGAGATGGAATGGGGTATGGCAGACAATGATAATTCAGTACAAGGGTGAGAGGGTTCTGCCACCACCAGGGAGTGGCCACTGGACTCCAACTCGATGGATATGGAGGTGTCATCTATGTCCTCTGTGGCATTCTCCCCTCCCGCCTGGCCGCTGTGTCCGCCTGTGTCAGAGTCCCGAACAGACATACTTGGGCCAGCTGCTTCTTCAGAATCCTGGGACCTGATCCTCCGCCTGCTTGGGTAGATGCTGAACTGACAAGATAACTTGGTTTAATGCAACATTGTTGACACACAGATAGTAAACCTTAGCAAACATTTGACAAAACTACTTGCATGTCTCCCTAGATCTACTTGAACAGAATCATTGACAACATGCTTATCAGGAAGAGCTGCATGTAGACCCCATGAGTCATAAACAGATGCACACAATGTCTTATGTACCACAGTCTGCCACAGTAGGATGAGGGTACCACTATCAAAATCATTTTGAAGAAGGCTTGTGAATTTTACTGCAGATAACTCCTTCAAACGCCATATTATGGAAAATATGCAATGTGACTTCAACTAACATGGCCGTATGTACCACTATTGTGAACATTACACACAAGAACATGCACAATCCCAAGTGCATGAATGTGCTGATGTAGCATCTGCACTTATGTGAGCATGCAACATGGAACTCAAAAGCAGATGGCTAGCCCCAAGGAAACCACTGCATCAGACATTCACTGTAACAAGGCATCTCGGTGCTGATGAGCATGATTAATGTAAGTATGTAAGATGTGTTTCACATCAGTTGTCCGTATGGACAATGTTGTTTACATCACTTACATCCTACTGAGCAGATCCTACATGGGCCTAGGTACATTTTCGATGACAGCTTTTTGCAGTTCTCAGACCAAGTCAATCACTGCTCCATGTATAGGATCAAACACCTTTTGCAAGCATGTTAATGACATACAAACACCACGGTCATGTCTCCCTAACATAGGTGGAAAGATGTTGTTCACATGTACATACTTGCATGATACACCATTAGGCAGGCAGTCAATGTTTATCCCCCTTTCATACATATATACAGGCACATCAGCAGCATGGATTTTCACATTGTGAAACAGTACTATCAGTCATCGAACCAAGTGTGCGATCCTCTCAATATCTGCTACAGACATTTAGGATAGACTGAAGTGAATACCTCTCTGTGACCAGCACACCCATTTCCATATACCCCTGTCTATGAAGTGACCTGACATGTATGCTCATCACCAGGTACATTTGACCATTTCACATTGGCAAACAGTTCAACTAGTGATGTACACAGATTTGAGCAGATGTACAAGCAGTGATCTGTTGGCTTCACTTGTGTATATGGTGACAGAACAAGGATATGTTGCAAAAGCAAAGCAAATACAAAGCTCCCCCCACTTGGAAGGAGACACCCTATTGCACAGCTTGATAAATAGACAGGATTGTCTATAAATAGTTCATCAAAATTGATTCCACCTCATGTTGGGATTCCAAAAATATTTAATATTTCATCAGAAGTTCAACATCATTCAAAGTTCATGTGTTTTATCCAACATCAACATAATCCAGTCATATATCTTCCCCAATGCATTTCGGGCTGATGACACAGCCCTTCCTCAGGGGGTAACTCTACGAAAAAAGGAACACATCATAATGTCACTATGTATGCCCTAGATCGTATATTGTACAGTCACCTGGTTGTATCATAAACTTCATAAAGCAAAATACATGTGAAGCAGTGGATGCCAAGTTGTAAAATCAGAAATATCACTCAAGCTCCGTGAACATGTTGTGTGCAAAAGCAATTTACAAAAAGGGTGTGCAAAAGCAAAGCAGTCATATATGAAGATGCTCAGCTACAGGGTTTACCTTTGATCGTGCTGTAGCTCATTGTGTTTGACCTTTCCTGTGACGAAGAGTATGTGGTCAGGTAATATGTAAAATTAGCAGTAAATCACTCACCCCCTCCAAGCTGTTGTAAGGCCCTCAGCAGCCCACCTAGCTCTGGATAGGCCTCTCCCAAGCTACTGCCCATCAGGAAAGTCATGGTCTAGCGTGCACCCCTACGATGTGGGAAGGACCAACCAAGCTGAATATCTGCAATAGTGCAGCCACTTCTTCATAGGTCCTCCCACCTCTTACGGCACTTGACGTTGCACCGGTGATGGGCTATCAAAGTCCGCACTTTCCGGTCGATGACTTTCCAATGGTGATGCTTGAGATGGGGGTTGACCTGGATGGATACAACAGTCAAAGAGTGGAAATGCAAGACAGTGTTCAACTATGTAGCTGTCATAGTTGTGATAGTTATCTGACATGTCCACGTGGCACTGGGGTGTGTCTCTTATCTTTGGATTACTTTGATGGCCATGCATATGGACATGAGTACCACTCAAACCTTTAATTCTGAAGCAATTATGGTTATTTGCCAGCTTGGTACATACCTGCCTTGTTAAGGAACTTTTAGTCCACATGACCACATGCATGTTGCTGATTTTGCATGCTACTGACTTTGGATATGGTGCACATTTTACCTAATGGTGAGTGATGTGTGCTGCCGTGGTACAGAGACACAACATCCCAAACAGTCCTGAAATTGATGTTGCTGTGAGCACCAAATTCATGCGTCTGTATTTAAACCTTGATAATAATGGGCAGGTGTTTGGCAAGAGACATGTTCATTGATGGACTGGCTAGCATGTATGCATTATTCAAATCTTACCTGCTCTTCTGGTGAGCCACAGATCTGGACATACAGGGGAAGGACCTCTCCAACTAGTATTTATAGCTCCGCCATAGTGAAGGTAGTGGGCCCTCACACAAGTTTGGCCTGGCATTTTTGCTCCCAGCAGCTGATGGCCAGGAGGTGGTGATGGCAGCAGTGTAAGTTGACAAGTGTTTTTGAATTGAAACCACAGCATACTTGTATGGCGCAGATGTGGTCATGCACATATACCCATTCAGCTATTGGACCTCCATGGTCACATTCCCCAACATTAGCCTATGGTGAGAGACAATCATAGAATCAACAGCCAGATGCACAGTCAATCACAGCCAGAGGTAGAGGGCTCTCATTATCACCATGCAAAGCTGCTAGCATTTTTGCGGTCATGTGAAGTGAATTCCAAATAGGACTTCATGTGCTTTTTAGACTCTGTGATGCTAAATGGCCTGTACCATCTTAGCCACATGTGCTCGATGAGACCTTTACAATGAATAGGCAGAATACACATCATGTCTACTGCAAATCGACTTCTGTGTACAACCATCTTGTGCACATCTGTTAGATGTGGTCTGCAATATGTGGCAGAACTTGTGCACTGATACATGTAATTGACGTCTCTATATTGTTCTGTGTATTTACTTGGATATGAAGGAGCCCAGACTCAAGTCACATGCCTGAGAATGTCAGCTTGTGAATCACTGGTGGTTGAGTTAAGTGGAACTGTCATGATGTCACATCTGTTGTCCTTCTTGTAGCTACAACTGTACTGTCAAAGGACATTTCCCTCACAGCCTACTCATACGTGAGTCAGCAACCTCTCAGCACTATTCATGTTGCTTCTGTCTCTCACCTAGGTACCCTAGGAGAAGGAGACATCAGCTCCACTTTTCTGGCCATTCCCAGACCCTCAGACCATGCATGAACAACATGTCATACAGAACTACCAATTGGATTGTTAGACAATAATGGACCTGACTAGTTATCTGAAGCCAGACCTCTTACAGGAACTCAACGGCCCACAAAATATCAACACACTTGTTAAGATCATGGCTGTCTTGCATTTTTTGGTCACAAGTTATTCCAATTCATAGTTGCCATATCTGGTGGGATGTCAGAAGAAGTCCTGGGCGTAGTTTGTGGAGTTTTGCCACATGGAACTTCGCAAAGTAACAAAAAACCTCAGCAAAGTTCTGCGGAGTGCAGTGCAAACTTCAGTTTGTGCTCGTATTCCTGCAGCTCGGTAGAAATTCTACCCGAGCTGCAGCTCGTGCTCGCGAACTTACTGTTCAGGCTCGCGAACCTACCGTTCACGATCGCGAGCGGGGAAAAAACCCTGCTGCACATCGCGAAGTGGAGTTTTTTGCACTCCGCTAGCTCAGCGGACTGCGGAGTGCAGAAAACTCAGCAAACTCTGCGAACGGAGCGAAGTTTACCGCCCAGGCCTAGTCACAAGCAATGTTGGGTAATGTCCTTGCAGAGGGGCTAGCAGGTTTGTTGAAACTTGTAAGCAGCTACATCCAGTGTCCTAAACGTGAGGAATTGACCACTGTGAAGGGGGATTTGTTTGGACTTGGTCACATCTCAAATGTTATTGGACCCATTGATGGCACACATATTGGCTTGGTACCACCACATGACTGTGAGCAGGTGTACAGAAACAGAAAGCACTATTATTCAATAAACATGCAAGTTGTCTGTCTGGCAGATTCGTTCATCTTCAACATCTGTGCCATGCTCCAAAGATCTGCAGATGATGGCTTCGTACTGTGGAATAGCAGAATTCCACAACTGATGTCACAAATCCGACCAGATCGGGCCTGGCTTGTAGGTAAGTGTGAAGTATGTAAGGTCTGTCTTGTAAAATGTAAAGTAAGATGCACTGAGTTCATGTGATGACATGTTAGCCTTCTATCTTTGTCACATTTAGTTGAAATACCATATCCCAACTGGCCATGGCTGTTGATCCTGCTGAGGAATGCTACATTGCCAGGAAAGTCCACTTGCAAGAAGCCCATGGCAGGGCACATCAGACAGTGGAGCATGACTTAGGGCTCTTAAAAGCCAGATTCCGATGCCTGGACAAGAGTGGTGGAGGCCTCCTCTAATCATCCGGGAAGGTGTGTCAGATCACTGAGGCTTGCTGCATACTGCACAACATTGCCCTACGATGCAACATCCCTCTCCTTGATGAGGATGCAGGCAATGAAGATCGCCACCGGGTGGGGACCGTGGAATGCCAACTGAAGATGATGACAGCGATGGAGATGAAGTTGAAGATGTCTGAGAGTACCTGATCCAGACCTACTTCAGCCAATAGCAGGTATGTTGTGAGATGTGTTTATGTGACAAACTGAGCACTGATGCATTGATGTGATGAGGTATGTCTAGTGTGTAGTGAGTTTGACTATGTGGGTTATGAGACACATGGCAGATTTCATTTTATTGAGGTATCCACCAAAGCACTTGGAACTTTTGTGTTGTGCTGGTTCCACCATCATTGCTAAATATATGTTGAGGCAATTGTATGTATGCTGTACTGAAGTCTCTGTGTTGTTCTGTTTTAGGTGTCCGCAGCATGTAGTCTTCACTTGGACATTTCAGAGTTGTGACTTCAGTGTGTATGGGCTGCAGTTAAGATGTAGAAAGTAGACATGAACTATTCCTGGGAATAGTGTGTCCTAGAGGTTGGCTGTCCAAATCCGCTACCAAGGCAGCTTGTGTAAGGATATTACCGGGGATTTTCTACAGGAGCGTCAGGAACTTCAGGAATATGTAGATAGGTCCTCAACCTTCCACTATCACCAATTGGCTCTATCAAGCACTAGAGCGCAATGGTAAATAGGGGAAAGAAGGGAAACAAAACAAGGAAAAAAGGGGAGACAATCTCTAGGATTCAGCCACCCCTCCACCAGCCAGTAGGAAGACCTTAATGTCCTGTAAAGGAAAAGAACAATGAGCTATGTCCTAATAGACAAAAATATGGAGACCTTGGAATTTAACATGTACCTTGGAATTTACCTAGCGCATTAGTCTTGCTTTCTGACTATAGGTACAAGAAACAGGGATTCTCAGTATAGATGCAAAGACATGGCTCTCTGGAGGAAAACACACATGAAAAAACAAGTCAAGTAGTCTCCTATACAATTCATGTCTTATTCTGTAGCATGAAAATTATCTCAACAGGCATACAGCAGACAGGGTGTGCCTGTAGACTGAATGTTAGTTGTTCATCAGTTGTCAGTATTTTCCTGTGATATATATATAGAAAACGATAAGACAGGAGCAAATAATGCAACAACAATAATAAGTTTCAGCAGCGCAGCGCGCTGTTACCGTAACCCCAGGGGTGGACTCCAGATGTCTTATCTCCAATGAGCTTCCAGTGGTCCTGGTAGCAAGAATCTGGAGAGAGGTTGTATCCAAAAGAGGATGAGGGCTAAATAAAGGGGGTAGACTCGAAGTGCAGCGGGACCTCAACCCAAACGGAGTTCACTGCTAACTGGACCGGCCCGACAAGACCCGGCCAGCCGACGGGACAAAATCTGGTCGGCGGCCGGAGCCGTGCCCAAACCAGCCCAGCCCACAACTGACCAACGCTGGTGAAAATCCGGCTGCACTAGGAGTGGGGGGAAATAAAAGTAAGTCCACAAGGCAGTGAAGGGATCCGGGCGCCGGTGAAGCAACGAAGCAGGAATCCAGACTGTGGAGAGGGAAACAAGGAGACAAAAGACTCGCAAACGCGGACAAGCCAGGAAAGGAATCCGCGTAGTATACAGGAAACAGGAAGTTCGGAAATCAGGATACCGGGCAACACTAGAACGCAAAGCCTCGTCTTCACAGGAAGCCAGGTTTTTCAATCTGCCTGACTTCCTCGCACATGCGCGGTAGGGAACCCATCTCTAACATAGTGTCCAGATATTCCCGTAAATACTGGTTTTCTTTCTCCGTAAGAGAGTACACTCAACTGCAGGGTATCTTAGCCCCTGCTTGCAAGTCAATTCGGCAATCATAGGGTCTATGAGGGGGAAGACTTGTGGCTCTTTCTGCATCGAATATAGCCTTGAAATCTTGATATTCCCTAGGTAATGCTTCACCTTCCTCCCTAGTTGTTCCAACTTCGGTAGGAATAGAAGCCAAGAGATGGGTATCACAACAATCAGGCCTAAACTGTATGGTCGATTGCTTCCAGTCAATGAGAGGGTTATGTAATCTCAGCCAAGGTAAGCCTAATAAAACCGGGAACTGAGGGGACTGAATCAGATCGAATTCTAACAACTCTTGATGTCCTGGTGCTATGGTAAATTGTATAGACACAGTTTGATGAGTGATAGGCCCTGATTTTAATGCACTACCGTCAATAGTGGTCACCTTCTCAATATGTCCCTTCATTCTTCTTCCTATGTGATTCTCCTGTGCCCATGTGCCATCCATAAAGTTGCCTGAGGCTCCTGAATCACCCATTACTAGAACCATGGCTTTCCCTTGGTCCCAAGATAGTTCTGCCAAGGTAAAAAAATGACTGGAAGGGGTTTTCTCAAGGTCAGAAGAGGAGACAATTAAACCTGAATTACCCGGGGTCCTAGTCTCACAGGGCCTCGGGCTTCTTAGTTTTCCGCCTTCATAGTCTGTAGGGGCTTTGTGGGACATGATTTGAGGAAATGCCGAGCTTTACCACAATACATACAAAGCTTGTTTTCTCTTCTTCGTTGCCTTTCCTCAGGGGTTAATGGCCCTCTTACAATACCTATCGGCATAGGTTCTCCCTCATCGGCGGATGAACTAGGTTCTACTCTCCTTTCTCGAAACACTAGTGCTCGAACCTCTGGTTTTCCCTTCTCTCTCTTGCGTTCCTGAATACGGTGATCTATTTTCACTACTAAATCAATGAGATCCTTACATGTCTCAGGTGGATCTACTATCTGGGCCAGAGCATCTTTTAACTCGTCCCTAAGACCCCTATAAAACAGAGCGCTGCGTTTTTCTTCCAGCCACCCCGCTTCTGCGACCAACCTCTGAAAAGTGGTAATGTATGATGTGATATCTTTAGTCCCTTGTTTAAGTGAGAGTAATTCAGTGTCAGCTGAGTGGGTATATGTGTGTTTGTCGAATAGCTTCTGGAACTCTCTTTTAAAGGCTACATAATTTTGTAACAAGGGGTCATCTCTTTCTATTAAAGGGATGGACAAATTAGCCGCTTATCCACCCAAATATGAAATCACAATAGCGACTTTTGCCTGGTCAGTAGGAAAACAAGTGGGGTTGCATCTGAAATGTAGTTGACACTGACTTATAAAGGCGGCAAATCTGGTTGAATCCCCCGTAAACCTTTCAGGAGGAGCTAAAGGGATGGACTGTGGTGTTGTTACATGTATCACCGGATGTGCAACACTAGGTCCTTCACCCCCAGAACCAGCCTGTCTCTCTCTCTGTAACGCATCCACTCGGGAGGCCAAGGCCTGAGTTTCAGCCTGTAGGTTACCGATCATATTGGCCAAATCTGCCAATGTCACCTGATTTAGTTCCATGGCGCTCGGGCTGAACACACCACTTGGGCTTCGCGTTCTGTAAGGATCTTACCTTACTCTTACTTTTCTGCAGGAGCTTCAGGAACTTCAGGAATATGTAGATAGGTCCTCAACCTTCCACTATCACCAATTGCCTATATCAAGCACTGGAGCGCAACAGTAAATAGGGGAAAGAAGGGAAACAAAACAAGGAAAAAAGGGGAGACAATCTCTAGGATTCAGCCACCTCTCCACCAGCCGGTAGGGAGACCTTAATGTCCTGTAAAGGAAAAGAACAATGAGCTATGTCCTAATAGACAAAAATATGGAGACCTTGGTATTTAACATGTACCTTGGAATTTACCTAGCGCATAAGTCTTTCTCTCTGACTATAGGTACAAGAAACAGAGTTTCTCAGTATAGATGCAAAGACTTGGCTCTCTGGAGGAAACACGCATGAAAAAATAAGGCAAGTAGTCTCCTATACAATGTTCATGTCTTGTTCTGTAGCATGAAAATTATCTCACCAACAGGCATACAACAGACAGGGAGTGCCTGTAGACTGAAAGTCAGTTGTTCATCAGTTGTCAGTCTTTTCCTGTGATATATATATAGAAAATGATAAGACAGGAGCAAATAATGCAACAACAATAAGAAGTTTCAGCAGCGCAGCGCGCTGTTACCGTAACCCCAGGGGTGGACTCCAGATGTCTTATCTCCAATGAGCTTCCAGTGGTCCTGGTAGCAAGAATCCGGAGAGAGGTTGTATCCAAAAGAGTATGAGGGCTAATAAAAGGGGGTAGACTCAAAGTGCAGCGGGACCTCAACCCAAACGGAGTTCACCGCTAACTGGACCGGCCCGACAAGACCCAGCCAGCCGACGGGACAAAATCCGGTCGGCGGGAGGAGCCGTGCCTAAACAAGCCCAGCCCACAACTGACCAACGCTGGTGAAAATCCGGGAGCGGGGGGAAATAAAAGGAAGTCCACAAGGCAGTGAAGGGATCCAGGTGCGGGTGAGGTAACAAAGCAGGAATCCAGACCGTGGAGAGGGAAACAAGGAGACAAAAGACTCTCAAACGCGGACAAGCCAGGAAAGGAATCCGCGTAGTATACAGGAAACAGGAAGTTTGGAAATCAGGATACGGGTCAACACTCGAACGCGAAGCCTCGTCTTCACAGGAAGTCAGGTTTTTCAACCTGCCTGACTTCCTCGCACACACGCGGTAGGGAACCCCCATCTTGCAATTGGAATCGGCAATCATGACAGCTTGCACTGCAGTTTGATGTCTGGGCCCTATCTTCAGGTGCGTTGGTTGTTTAGGTATATGTGTGCTTACAAGTGACATTACAAATGTTGTGACCAAATCATGCTATCCTGCCTTTTCTATATGTAATTCCTCATTGTCTATGACATGGATGCAGCAGTTGTTGTGTTTCCTCATTGTTGCCTAGGGGTAATTGTGACACATAAATGACATTGTTTTTTGTGATTTCACCTTATGCTGGGTACACTAGATTAAGGAGAGCCTATGGTCCAATAGTGTAGTCTTTTGTATTGCATGGCAATTGTGGTGTTACCTACATGGGCCTAACAGATGTAGTAAAACTGTTTTCTTGTTGGACACAGTGTGTGTGATTGACCGATGTGTCCACTTCTATCATATTTTGTTACTCAATTACTGCTGCTGTGGGGTTTGAACCTGTATATTTGAGTAAAGTTTGTTCTTTTTATGCATCTTACACCATCTATGCCTGTGTTTTTATTATGAGTCTGAAGTTATTATGAGTCCAGACACTAGTATGTATGTCCTTTTGTGACCTAATAGTATTCAAGCATCAGACAAATGTTTCTCTGCGAACATATGAAGAACATATGACTGCTTCCAGTGTCCCTAAAGTTCAGACATGGATATGTTGACATGATTCTATGACACATGTTCAGATGTGAGATTGAGAACAAGATTCGGTGCAGAGACAGAATATTGGATCAAAAAGATCGACTTGCACAAATATTGAGTTGCAATTATCGTGGGTCAGAAATATTGACATACATATTCTCGTGGTCAAGAATATCGATTTTAGGTAAGTAATATTTATGTTAAAAATATCAAAGTGTTTAATATCGTTTGCAAAAATATAGTTAAAAATATTGTGTATTTATTAATGTTATGTATTTTAGTAGTTATTTTATATGTATGTGTTGTATTTTTTATCGTATAAGAATTTTTTATATTTTCAATGCATGTTACATTTTTAGTAATTATTATTATTATTTTTTTGTTTGAAATTTGCGTTTTTCGTTCTGTACCGGGTTGTGGGTTTATTGGGGAATAGGGTGGGAAGTGATGTAATTATGTTAAATGTATTTATTATTATTTATTTATTAATATTTGTTTAACTGAGATGGTATAGTGTTCAATGTAAAAAGTAATTTATTATTAATTAAATATTAATTGGTTGGTAATTAATTTTAAACAATTGAAAATAAATTGTGGTAATTGTATCAATATTTAAGCTGTGTGTTGTGTTTGTAGGTGTTAAGGGTGAGAAGTAATTTACTTTTAATTGAGGAATTATTAATCGGATATTAAATGATTTTAATAAATTAATTGGTAATTAATTATGGTCATTGTGTTATTAATTGTAGGTGTTTGTTTTGGTGTTTATAGGGGTAAAGGGTGGACAGTGATTTGTATTTAATTAATTATTATATAGCTTTTAATTAAAGTTAATTATTTGATATGTATTTTCGGTAATTGTTTAATATTTTGTCTGTTGTTTTTACTTTTAACAGCGTAAAGGGTGGGTATTAAAAACATTTTAATTACTTTATTATTTGTTGTTCATAGTAAGAGTTCTTTATTAATAAATACGTTTTAAATGTGTTATAATATTTTGGAGTTTAATTTAGGTGTGTGTTGCGGATATCTTAGTGTTAAAGTCTGTATAATCAATTAAAGTGTATTTGGTTTTTTTATTAATAATTTTTTTTTAATTGATAATAACTATTTTGGAGAAAAAATAATTAGAAAAGTTGAAGTGTTTTGTTATTGGTGTGCTGCTATAAGGTAGAAAATACAATAAATACATTTGGGTATTAATTTATTTGTAAACATTTTCTATTTTAAAATAATGTTATTTTATAAATGTATTTACTATTTAATATAATGTATTATGTGTAGGTTATTTACATATAATTAATATTATAATATTTTTAAGTGGTATATATTGAAAATATTCGATTTTTAATTTCTAAATATTGTTTATTTTTTTATGGATTTGTTTACAATTTTAATTATTTTTATTTTTGTTTAAATTGTTTGAGTTTGAATAGTTATTTTTGTCTCTTCACTATCCAACACTTTCCCTACTGTTGCACTCTTCATCATCATCTTTATTCGGTCAAAAATATTAGACCATAAAACAACATTACAAATATACAACATAAATATAAAAAAATAACGCTATCGAACCTGTTGCATATCACATCAATTCATATATATATAAAGCAGATTAACAAATGCATGTAAACCACCCTTCATACATAGAAGAAAAACAATCCTTTCCATACCTACTTAAAATCTTCTAGAGGTGGTGTTGCCCTGAATTCGTTAAAAGTTCTAGGTGTATGATCGTATAGCAGCATACAGGTTAGTAAGAGCCTCCAAGCTGGGCCCGCCATACAATCCTGTTGTGCTCACCAGATCCATTACCTATTTGTTAAAATACATATAAATCATCAGTAACCAACATATCATAAAGTTGATAAAACAGTCTTCCTGGCATAGAAGACGCTCCACAAGAAAAATTTAATTTCGGCACAAATATCAATTGTCAATAGCGACTGCAGGAATATGTAAGCCGGGCTGCATTGATTGAAATCTAAGAGCTTTGGATAACTGTTTAACTGTTTAAAACTGAACTCCAATAAAACTGAGGTGGTAACTTTTGGCCACCTCAGTCCCAACTGGTCTCCAATATGGTGGCCATCATCCTTCGGAGCTTTGCCCAAACCTGCAACGAAGGTGAGAAATTTGGGCGTCATCTTTGATGACAATTTAAATTTCATGGCCCATGCTAATCAAACTGCTACCACAGCGTTTTACAAACTACGCTTGATCAGGAAGATTCTTCCCTTTCTTCCCAAAAATGTAGGCAAGACATTGGTCAGCTCTCTTGTCCTATCGGCATTAGACTACTGCAATGGCTTATTTGCCAATGCCCAAGCTAGGGTTATTAAGAAAATGCAGACAGTCCAAAATGAAGCAGCCAGACTTCTCTCAGATATCCCCAAATTTATGCCTATAACCGAGACCTTAAGAAATTTTCACTGGCTCCCTATCAGGAACAGAATAAAATGTAAAACACTGTGCATTGTGTACAAATCACTACATCATCAAGCGCCTCAATTCCTTAGAGACCATCTTGTTCCATACATTCCTTCTCGGACACTCCGCTCAGCTAAATTGAACGATTTGGTAGTGCCACGGACTAAGCTGGTCAACTGGGGAGACAGACGTTTCCTGGTTGCCGCCCCAAAATTATGGAACACACTCCCGCAATCCATAAGATCCAGTCCAAACCTCATGTCTTTTAGAAAGAATCTGAAAACATGGTTATTCAACCTCTAAATACTCATAAGATTGCACAGGAGAGCATACAAAGTACAGCGCTGAGACGCCTGCGGGCAATTGTTCGCGCTTAAGAAATGCTAAAAATAAATAAATAAATAAATAAATAACTAACTTGTAATGCTTCCTCTATTTTTTGTAAAATTTGGATGGCAGTTCGATAGAGTAGGAGACCAATCATTTAATTCAGGAAACGTAACCATGCAATGGAAGGTATCCATCCTAAAACGGGTTAAAATGTATTTGTGCTTTTGGTGAGGGACCTGTCTAAGATTTTATTGCATATTTTAGCTGGTTAGGATTAACTTTTTCTTTGAACAGAGGGTTTTAAAAGTTCTACAGACATCCTGTTGTTCTCATGGTGTGCTAAGCAGTCTGCTCTTAGATATTTCCTGTCGGTTTAGCTAATCTTTCAGGGTTATTAAAATATTGGGGTGACCCAGGTCCTGGCAAAAGCACTCTACATACTTTAGACAAGGGATTTGTGCATATTGAGTAGAATTTAAACAATCCCTGATGACAAGTTGATTTAAAGCAATATACTCAGATGTCCATACTTTATGTCAAAGCAGGATCGGTTGGGTCCTAATTAGATCTGCAAGGAACAATAGTCCCAGCTCTGCATGACAGAAAAAGGCTGGTGCGGATTTGGGATTAGTGAGTAAATATCTTAAAAATTAATTCTTCACTAGTTCTATAGGCATACAGTTTACATGGCCCCATATGCCTGCCCCATATATTGCTTTGCTGATACATTTTGCCTTATAAATAGTGAGCATTTCCCTCGGAGGATTAGTATCCAATCTTGAAGCAAATTTACATAGGGCCATAAAAGTAATGACCTTTTTTTAATAGCTTGACTCCAAGAGCCCTCTTTGTCAAATAACACACCAAGATATGAGAAGGTGTTGGTGTATTCGATGATAGTATCCTGGATTCTCATTGCTCGGGAGCTACCTGATTTCATCCCGCACTTCATTATAAATGTCTTGGCCTGATTCACATGTAGGTCAAGATCCTGCATGTATTTGACAAAGTCATTGAGTACCAGCTGCATTGAAATTGGGGTGCGTGCCATTAGGACGGCAGTGTCAGCATAGAGAAGGGCAGGCACAGGGTGGTGTCCCACCTGGGCCAGAACTTTTGGTTATGGTGTCAGGGCAGTGCCCACATTGTTGATATAAAGTAGGAACAAAAAAGGTGCTAGGGCACAGCCCTGCCTCACCCCTCTTCCTATGCTGAATGAATGAGTGCATTTGCCATGAATTCCATATCTAATCCTAGCTTTGGCTCCTGAGTATAAGTCCCTTCAAAAGATATTATCTGGGGGTCAACACCCATCTCACCCATAATCGCCCAGTGCTTGGAGTGGTTAACACAATCGAAGGCGGAGGAGAGATCAACAAAACCCAGTTACAAATTGCCACCTTTGATCTTCGTGTATTTCCCTATAAGGATGACCAAATTAAGACTCTGTTCGATGGTCACCACCCGGTGCAAAACCCATATTATAAATCAGTCAACACACCCTTACAGTAAGCCCACTCTTGTAGCCTATTCAGTATCATTCTGCGAACTATGTTGACTAGAGAGTCAAGCAATGAAATTGGCCTGTAACAGGCAGGGTTTTGCCGTATTTATAAATGGGTACTATTATAGAGGATGCGCTCCTACCTGCCATGAGGGAAACGGCCTTGCTTCACTTCAGCCCGCAGTGAGGGGAACAGCTTCTCCAGTCCTGCCTTTGCCGTGAGGGGAACGGCTGCATCAGCACTACAAGCACTGTGAGGGGAACGGCTTGCAGCAAAGACTACGGCCCCCAGCAACCCCGGGCCGGTGCAGTGACATCATCTGCTGGGACCAGACCAGCAACATAAGCACTGCCAGTCTCCCGCAGTGCGGGATGCTCTCCTACCTGCCATGAGGGAAACTGCCTTGCTTCACTTCAGCTGGCAGTGAGGGAAACGGCTTCTCCAGTATGGCCTTTGTCGTGAGGGGAACGGCTGCATCAGCACTGCCAGTGCCGTGAGGGGAACGGCTTGCAGCAAAGACTACGGCCCCCAGCAACCCCGGGCCAGCGCAGTGAAATCATCCGCTGGGGCCTAGAGTAGCAGCATAAGCACTGCCAGTCTCCCGCAGTGCGGGAAGCGCTCCTACCTGCCGTGAGGGAAAAGGCCTTGCTTCACTTCATCCCGCCGTGAGGGGAATAGCTTCTCCAGTCCTGCCTTTGCCATGAGGGGAACGCCTGCATCAGCACTGCCAGCGCCGTGAGGGGAACGGCTTGCAGCAAAGACTACGTCCCCGAGCAACCCTGGGTCCGCACAGTGACATCATCCACTGGGACCAGAGCAGCAACATAAGCGCTGCCAGTCTCCCGCAGTGCGGGACGCGTGAGGGCGGCGCGAGGGCAGCGCCGGGGCGGTGCCCGGGCCAAGGGCAGGCCCATCTGAGACCGTCCGAGACTGCACAAGGCTGGGCTGGGCCACCCCCCTTGGTTGAAGACTAAAGGTACTGTCAAACATTGTTTTAGTGTAAGACATAAACTAAATTGAGTTGGGGGTACAGGTTGGGAAAACTGTAGAGTAAAGTCGTAGCCCCTGATTCTACTTCTTCCTAACTCAGTAACAAGACGTTTTAGGAGCTATTGTGGGCAGGGGTGGCCCAAAAAAAAAACTACTATGGGTAAACATACCCCCCCACCGTCTAGGCCAACAATTAGATAGAAAACTGCCTTACCTACGCTGATTGTTAAACCAACTGCTATTGATAAAATGCTGCAGCAGGCAATAGGAGCTGTCTCCAGCAAAATTGAATGTACGGAGAGACGTCTCTTATTGACTCCGGCGATACCAATCATTTACCCAACCAAGGATTTAGATCTATCCCATTCTCCCCAAATTTTGGTGGTTCCTATCATGTTAGAATTACCCTGTGCCCAAGAATTGCCAACCGGGGGCACCACCCGTAGGTCTGGCATGGGTGGGGGAGTATAAAAGAGAGGAGGACCTAGGCAGCAAACTGCCTCTAAAAGAGGGAAACAGGTGAAATGCACTCCTGTGATGGTTGCAGACAATTTGGCGGGAGGGCAAGCGGCTAATGAAAGTAGCCCCAAATTCCTGGAGCCTTCAGAATGGGTAATACAACTGACTACAGAGCTTAAGGCCCACTTCGAACCACTTATAAAATTTGAATTCAAAGTGGCAATTAGACGCATCGATAAGTTAACATCAACGATGGTCTTGTGGGGGGTCTACAATTGATGTTATTTGCGGAACAACTGAACACATCAAACAATCTAAGTGTAGTATTGTTCCCCAACAAAACCTGGGAGCTCTACCTACTATTTTAGTATTGCCCCCTTCCGGGGAACAGGAAAAACCTGCCAACATGCAAGCCTGCACAGGGACTGCTCCTCCCGCCCAACAAAACCAGGCCTTAGCTTCTTCCCAAAATAAGCCGTCTTGTCCCATAGACCATGTACAAGAATGTAGGCCTATGGTGAATACCCCAGATCTGCCAATAGGACAACAGCCACAAAGAAACTCCTTTATAGGCACCCGGAATACACCCCACCTCAGGACGAGGGAAAAGTGCTCAACACTCCCTCATATAGATCTGCCCTCAGCTTCTACACCTTATGTTGTTATATTAGCTGGAGTGCCAGAGCTGGAAAATGACCGAGGGGAGACATATCCAGAACTAAAAAACAGTCACACAATGGTTAAACAAATACAGACCACTTCCCTTTTTAACTCACAGTGAAATTCTATTTGCACGCAGGATTGATTGGCTGGGACAGACCCGAAAGAAAATCTCGGGGATTGTGTTTTGATCAGCTTTAGGGATAGGGGAGCGGTCCAGCACATCTTGGGATGGAAATTCTCTGAGGAAATGGGAACGATCCAAACACTGTCCTTGGACTATTTCTATCCTCCAACTCAGCTGATTGATGAAATAGGAAAAGTCTACAGAAAATGGCAATTGAAAGCCCAGAGTATTATTACCCATAATGTGAGACAGGGACGTGAGGATACTACTGCATTCAACATCCCAGTGAGCAATAGATTTAGCTCCCTGGATTTGGTTGACTGACTAAATCCTATACCTAAAAGCCCAATACCCCTTACTGAGCAGACACTGGAATCTAACTACTGGGGAAAAACTAAGAGCAAGGAAGAGTCCGTTGGAAATATCCACGACCATACAATACCCTGCACTAACCCCGGTGGCCCGATTGAGCTGAGCAGGGATCCTGATAACATCTCGATCAACCCAGGAACCCACGAGCAGGCTAATAGGTCACACCAGTTAACATCTAGGGATGGGAGACAACAACTACATGATACCCCAACCTTAGAGGTGCCCCACTATCCCAAGACCTTATCATGGAATATAGCAGGGTTTAGTGCAAAAATGGACCTCCCTGACTGGGGAGAGTTCATTGACAGTCATCAACTGTGCCTTTTCCAGGAAACATGGTCTAGGGCAGACTTGCATAGAGTGGCATATGTTACATATAGTATCCCAGCAGTCCAGGGGCCTAGGGGAGTTATGTATATGGGTTGGTGCACATTTGGGATGCAGTATCAAAATGGTAGATACTCCCACTCCCGATATTCTGTGCATCCTTCTTTCCTTCCCAAACCTTTTGAAGATATTCTCGTCCAGTGAGGCTGGGGAAACCTCCTCGACAATAGATTGTCTTGATACTTTTCTGCATACACTATCAGAACATTCATATGTAATCATCGGCGGTGATTTTAATTGTCTTTACGAACCCCTAAATGGCATTGAAAATTCGGTTACGAGTGACGAAGACTCGGTCCGGTTTATCCCCGACTGCAATAGTTATCCAGTAAGGGGATGGACCCCTTTAGTCTTACAGATGAACTACTAACATACAGTCACTCTCTCAGGGCATGTAACAGCTGTTTTCCCTCCGACAGTCTGGGAAAATGTACTTTTAACAAGATAGGGCAGGCCTCTATAATTGACTATATCTTGGTTGGAGTAGATATATGACATAAAACCATTGACTTTTTGGTCAAGCCCAGATCTGAAAGTGACCACAATCTGTTGGTACTAGAAATAGCCCTCCCCCAGCTCAATGCTCTACAGAGCACATCCACACGAGTAGTCCCAAACTTAATCGCTTCCGCAGGGGGTAGAAGAGTGTGGTGGGGAGCTTTTGCTCAATCACCGGAAAAAGGGGCCGCCCTTTACAATCAAGTCATCCCTTTTTTAGAAGCGGCTTTTCGAACACCTGATATTTGTCAATCTGGCTGAGTACTTTTACAACAATAAATGTAGCAATAGAGCTGACTCTAAACCTAAACATTCCTGGTACAATAAATTGTACAAGACGCTAAACACACTCTATTACTGGAGATTAAAAACAACGACCATCAATCCACCAAGGTAAACAGGGTACACTATAAAAAACTATAGCTGAAGCGAAAGCCACTTGGCAGCTAGAGAAACGGGAAGCAATTAGAAAAGCTTTAGACATCCGTGATATGAGAGGCTTTTGGAATCTAGTGAAAACTGGTAAATCTGAAGGCAACTCTGCAATTGAGCCAAACTTGGGCGAAGAAGTTTGGAGATCCCATTTTAAAACTGTATATATGAGGAGCACTGATGGTGAAGTACCTCCCAGGGAAAAATCAGCGGATGAAACCAACCTAACTTGTGATGCACCTCCCTGCCCCATGAAAGAGGTTAACGCGGCCCTGGGAAGACTGCTCCCAGCTAAGGCACCCGGTCTTGATGGAATCCCCGGTGACCTATTTAGAAATGAGCAACCAGTGTGGACACCCTACCTTTGGACTTTGTTCAATGCCATCCTACAAGGTATGGCAATGCCCCCGACTTGGGCAGGGGCAGAAATTATTCCTATTTATAAAAAAGGTTCCCGGCTAAACCCGGCAAATTATCGTCCAATTAGTCTCATTGACGTTACCCAAAAGATATTTGCCAGGGTTATCCTTGATCGACTGCAATCATGGATGGAGGAAAAAAAAAGTATTAACGCTTTTACAAGCTGGGTTTAGGTCCAAAACTTCAACCATAGATCAGATCTTTAGATTGCAAATGATTTATTGGAAATTTTTTACTTTAGAGGGTGGCAGCCTTTACCTAACCTTTGTGGATCTTAAATCCGCATTCGATATGGTACAGCGGGACCAACTTTGGGAGTACCACACCACCCATGCAGTTTGCTTAAGCACTTGCACCAGGACACGTATGCGAGAATAAGGTACGGCAAGAATGGGGAATTGACGGCCCCCTTCCCGGTAGAGAAAGGGGTGAGACAGGGATGTGTTCTAGCCCAGACCCTGTTCTCCCTCTTTTTAAATGACCTTATTGAAACTCTACTGGCTGTAAAAGACATAGATTCCCCGAGGCTAGGTAACCGCAAAATACCAGCTTTAATGTTTGGGGACGATACCGTGCTACTCTCTAAATCACCAATGGGTATGCAGCAGGTCTTGGAAGAGTTCTGTTGATTCTGCAGGAAGCGGGATCTGGTGATAAATCTCCAAAAGACAAAATATATGGTCTTCCATCCAAGTACCATCAACTGCCCACACCCCCAAATGGAAGGCATGGGCTTTGAGAGGGTGTATATCTTTGACTATTTAGGTCTGACACTTAACGATAAGATGGACTGGGGGAACCAGATAGAGAAAGCTAGTTTAAAACTCATGCAGTCCATAGGTGGAATTCTGAAAGTTTATAAAAGTTGCACACAGAAAGTGGTAGGCCCTCCGGCAGAAATATACAAAGTCCAAGCAAGGGGAGCGTCGCTATATGGAGAGGAGCTCTGGGGACACTGCCCAACCAACATCCTTTCTTTAACTGAGAATAAATTTCTCAGGCAGCTGTTGGCGCTTCCGAAAAGTACTCTGCGGACACCACTACGGCTGGATTTTAGTATTGGCCCCATTGCTGATTTAACTGCCTCACGTCCACTCCTATTTTGGTGCCGTATTTGGAGTATGCCCGTGTTGGTGAATTACAGGGAGGAATTGAGGGATGTTATGACTATACTGGGTGCACAGAATATACCTTGGCTGTAACACATTAGGAACACTTGCCAAGCACTGGGAAGGATAAATATGTGGCAGACGCCAGAAGAGACCTGCCCCTCAATTTCTAAAAAAACCCTACTCTCTGCTTATAAGAAACATAAATTCACCAATTAATCCCAGTGTACTAACCCATGCAGTCTGACATCTGGAAGCCAAACAGTAGTACAAACTGGAGTTGGCCCTGGATAGCATCCAGCCCCTTATTGCAAATAAACTGTATATTCATTTTAGGCAAGGGGTCCTCCGGCTTAGAGCATTTACCAATAAATGAAAGGGAGCAACTAAATTAGGATGCCCTGGGTGTACCGTGACCAAAGAAACCGAACTTCATGTTCTCCTCTTCTGTCCTGCTTACAGCAGACCAAGGTCTAAATGGATAATCCAGCTTTGTAGAAATGTGGGAATTAGACACCACTCTGAGGCCTTTAGGATATTAACATACGAAACGGACCCTTTATACACACTGTTTTTTTTTTATGTCACTACCTTGAAACCCTTCTTTTTCCTCACCACTTCACACTTGAGCACTCTCCTTTACGCATGTTCCCCTTGGAGCAACCCCTACATGGTAAATACCTAATGTAGAGTGTATAGTAATTTGTTTACTTCACCACTGGACATGAAAATAAAATGCATGTGGTTTTAGAATTTAGTTTGTTGCATTCTCCTTGTTATTGTTTGAATAATTTATTAAGTATCATGAGCAGACTGTTGTTTTCTTAGCATGCTCGAGAAATGCTTTACCGAATATACAAAGTATTACTGATTGACCTCTTGCTTATATATAAGGTTTAGGACCACTGTTTTTTGTCCCATACTGTATCCAGATCCAGGACCATTTTTGGGTGACCAATATTTTTGTAATGGTTTCAGTTGGTGTGGCAGCTGTGGTATGAGTAGTGTAATCAGTGAGGCAAACTGAGACCCTCTGCCCAGGCAGCCTGGGTGTTAGTGGCCTTAGTCTCTCCCTCGGGCCACATTTCTCCTCCTACCATGTCTAGCCCCAGTGGCAAGTGCTCCTGGCACATACTGCCCACTGCCACTGGGTCCTGACTCTTCAGTGACTGAGGAGGTGATGCCACCTGAGAAGTTGGGACTCTGGGACAAGCTGTTACCGTAGGTGTTGCAGCTATTGTGGGAGGAGTGGGCCCAGTGATGCCAAGAGATACCATCTGCCCAGGCTTCCCTAAAGTGCCAGGTTGGTCATCAACAGCCACAGTTTCAGGATCTGACTCTTCACTGAGGGCTTGCCTTTCTCTTCCAGGGTTTGTTTGGGAGCCTTCTCTCTGGCCTGGTTCTCCCCAATAGCAGGGGAAATACCAGCTGTTGAGTACAAAAACACATGATAAGTGTCAAATCTTTTGTAAGTCCATCCAGATAATTTTGTTTCAGGTTGAAAATGGAGGTTGGACAGTGAAAGAGGAGATGGATGAGTCAAGGTAGCGATGCTATGGAGCTCTAGGCACATGCAATGTTTCTGTTTCAAAAGCTCTGTGGCTGTGTGTCTCTGTTTCCCAGTGTTTAGGATGGCTAGATCATCTCCAATACTGACATCAAACACACAGTGCAGTAATCTCATGTGTTCTTATCCATTCCAGTTGTTATTGCAATGACTTTCTGTCCAATATGCAGCTTGCTTGTGTGTATTACATTGTTGATGCAGTTATGGCGCTTTGAACAAGGAGTCACCTGGCATTGATCCTGACCTGTGTGTCTATCACTGTGGTTATTGTGGCTATTGGGCTGTCATAACATTACTCTGGCCATCATTATTTGCACTCCTCAGGCTGGATGGTCAGATGTATAATGTCATGGATGTGTGAGTATGGTGTGAGATATGCCATCAATCACATTGCCACTGACAGACATTCTTCTCAGATACTTTCTGTGTTGCATGTTATGAGAGTAGATGGATCCAATAATAGGAAAGGCAGTGCTGCTAGTAAATAGGTAATTGTGATTTTAAGACAGTTGTTGTGGTGTCACTTTCCAGAGTCCAGTCCCCCCTCAATTCCAACTAAGCCCTCAGTGTGCAGGATGCCCAAGACCTTCTACTCCTAGGGTTGCAGCTGTTGTAGTGCACTAGGATGGCCACTGTCAGTCTTCTGTGCCTCCTGGTGATAGTTGTATTTCGCTTTCGTCCTCGACCGGAGGTCATTACACCTCTTCCTAATGTTGCCCTGTGTGCAGAGGATGTTCCTAACAGCCTTCCCTTTGCTGACAATCTTGTGCCACACTTCCACTTTCCTAGTGTGAGGAGTGTGCTTGACTTGGGTTCTGAAAATAGGGGCTCTACTCTTATGATTTCATCCACCATGACTGTAAGTTCTTGAATGCCAAATGCTGTATTTTTGGGAGCCATGGTTGTGGGAAAAAAAAGAAGTATATAAATGATGAGAACGTTTGTGTGCCAGATAGGGGACTTGGATGTGATACAAAAATAGAAGGAGTTATGCAAATGATGTGGATAAGGCGTTTTGGTGTGGTGGGAGTTGATCTGTGTTAGGAATGAACTAACAGTGATGTTGCTTAACTGGTGTGCAGGTAAGGATACATATGGATTCACAAAGGATCATGGTCAAAGTATGTTTGTGTTTTATAGGCTGCTATGCAACCATCACGATTTGTCAGTCCACACCAGGTGTGTGTTTTTTTTTTAACCAACCAATGGTCGGCTGCCTTCAATTTTTTTTAATTTTTGTTTTTGGGTCTTGTCCGGCGCCCATTGACAACTATTCCTAAAACGCCATTTGCGCATCTTGGGTGTGGAAACCAAAGGCCACTGTGTACTTGTAATGTGCTCACAGGTCAAGCTACAACACTGGTGGTGTCCGCTGGTGAACTACCAACTTTTATGTCAACAGCAAGGACTGCGCAAGACCACTGGCTAAACCGCTATGAAGGCCGTCACATTTCTCCAAGTGCAACTCGAATACAGAGATCGGACGTGCACCGGTGCAGCAGTGGCATGGCGGTGGCGCAGGTGGTTCTTTGGCACACAGACCACCAAACTCATAATCAGCCCCTTAGATGTAACCATATCAATGACTCTGTAAATAGGGCCCAGACATGAATTTTGTAGGATATTTGAATTTGAACTTCAAATAACATTGACTGTGAATGAATTAACCTATAAGAAAACATTTTACAGAATTTTCACCACAAAAGACCTTTCAAAGGTTAAAAATGATGCACAATGTAGGTTTGTGCTGGTTCTTCACCAACAATATCTACTTTTGGATGTTTTTGCATGCTTTTGAAAACATTTCAAAATGTGTACATTTCAGAGAGCCTGCAAAGTTTTTAAAAAGTTAGAACATCTGTGAAAAGAACTATACTCCTAACCTAGTCATCAGGCAGCAGCTGAGTAATTTGAACAATATGTATACATATGTTAAAAAGAAAGAGATTTGAATACATACCAATCCAAATAAGTAAAGATGTTTTTCCAATCAAGAGTGATATACTGAAAGATACTGCAGCTGTATAATTGTACACAGTACTCTAACAACTCTAACAACTCTAACTCTCACCTTTGGGACCTTATACATGTTTAGCCATGCAACAGTTGATGTTGTTGCACCAAGGATATTGAGCTGGATACCTAAACACTTATAAGGTCCCAAAGGCTAGACCTGTTGGCTATGCCAATGTGTGTTTTCCCTTAGCTTTTATATAGTGCAAACTTGACCCATGGGCGTTACAGCACTTCACATGAACACTAGATTTCGTTACAGAATCAGTTTTTTTGGGGGGGGTATTGGGATATTTCGTAATTTTTCCCAGAATCAAAGGATATTGAGCCGACGCTGGGACTTGAACTTAGTTCCCCAGTTCCAAAGTCGGACGATCTGGCTTTTAGGCTACATCTCCTACCTTCGAATCCAATGTGCACAGTCTTGAAAGACATCAGGCAAAGGTGTAGAAGACACTATATTTCTGTGGGGGGCATGATCAGCCTTGGAGAGCCGGCCTAGGTGGTCTGGCTTGGCTCTAAATGGTTTGCAGCCATTATCCCGCATTTTTTATCCCGCGGACTTTCAGTCCGCATACCATTATCCCGCAAGGTCATTGACCTCACATACCATTATCCCGCATTTTTTCAAAACGCATGTGCATTTATCACGCATGCCTTTACAACGAATTACGTTTTAAAGGCATGTATGGTAAATGCATTTGCGTTGTGAAAACCACGATGACGAGAGAGGTAAGTGGGTTAGTGATTTTGTAGTGTAGTGTTGTGTAGTGTAGAGTTGTGTTAGTGTAGTGTAGAGTTGTGGTGGTTGTTTAGTGTAGGGTCCTGCTGGGGGAAGTGTTATAGGGTTTAGGGTAGTGTTGTAGTGTTTGTGTAGTGTAGGGTCATGCTGGGGTAGTGTTTTAGGGTTTAGGGTAGTGTTGTAGTGTTTGTGTAGTGTAGGGTCATGCTGGGGGTAGTGTTTTAGGGTTTAGGGTAGTGTTTGCGTAGTGTAGGGTCATGCTGGGGGTAGTGTTTTAGGGTTTAGGGTAGTGTTGTAGTGTTTGCGTAGTGTAGGGTCATGCTGGGGGTAGTGTTTTAGGGTTTAGGGTAGTGTTGTAGTGTTGTAGTGTTTGTGTAGTGTAGGGTCATGCTGGGGGTAGTGTTTTAGGGTTTAGGGTAGTGTTGTAGTGTTTGCGTAGTGTAGGGTCATGCTGGGGGTAGTGTTTTAGGTTTTAGGGTAGTGTTGTAGTGTTTGCCTAGTGTAGGGTCATGCTGGGGGTAGTGTTTTAGGGTTTAGGGTAGTGTTGTAGTGTTTGCGTAGAGTAGGGTCATGCTGGGGTGGAGTGTTTTGGGGTTTTGGGTAGTGTTGTAGTGTAGGGTCATGCAGGGGTAGTGTTTTAGGGTTTAGGGTAGTGTTGTAGTGTTTGTGTAGTGTAGGGTCATGCTGGGGTGTAGTGCTTTAGGGTTTAGGGTAGTGTTGTAGTGTTTGTGTAGTGTAGGGTCATGCTGGGGTGTAGTGGTTTAGGGTTTGGGTAGTGTTGTAGTGTAGGGTCATGCTGGGGGTAGTGTTTTAGGGTTTAGGGGTTGTAGTGGTTTAGTGTAGTATTGTAGTGTTTGTGTAGGGTCATGCTGGGGGTAGTGTATTAAGGTACTGTTGTAGTGTTTGTGTAGGGAAGTAGAGGTGCTTTATGGTAGTGTTGGGGGGTCGTGCTGGGTATTACATTAGAGTGTAGGGTAGTGTAGGGTAGGGTAGGGTAGTGTACTTTTACTTACCTTTACAACTTTTACAACGAGTATACCTTTAACATGCATGCCTTTTCGTTGTAAAGGCATGCGTGCTAAAGGCATATTCGTTCTAAAAGTTTTCGTTCTTTTATTTTGCGGCCTATTAGTATATGCTGGATTATTTTTGCGGACTGATGGTATGCGGGATTACGTCATATATTCCTCTAAATGCCAAAGCATGATCCGAACCATCAAAATATGTCAAACAGGAAACACATGTTAGGAAAAAAGTATGATAAAGAGTTTAACATTATAAAATATAGGATTATATAACTTGAGTGACATTTATTAAAAAAATATTCTTAAAAAATGAAACCTATGGGAATAACCCTATGACCTGGTGATGTTGCCACACGCTGCCCAGATTGTGTCATTTTGTCATGTCCTCTATTTATGTATCCTATGATCTTAATAAATGTAAAGACAGAATATTTTATATTAAGCATGCATGTGAGGTATTTGTAGAGCATAAATTCTGAACTGAGTTGCTTTAATGTGCTCTGAAATTGGAGTGTGAAGGAAAATGATACACAGTGAAGTGAAGTGGCGGGTCATGTGGGAACCGGTGAGCCAGTAATCGGGTCCAGGATTGCATATTGTGCTGTTCATAGACTGTAGGGTTACATCCTCCTCTCTCCCGTTTAATGATGCAAGTAAGTGCTTTGTGTTCTGTTATTCAGTTGTTATTCAATTAGTGTTAATATGGGGGAGGGGCATGCGATTCAAAGAGGTGGTTTTCTGGTTAAAATATTTCCACTGGCTTTGAAGTCCAAACACGGGGACGAAGCAGGCCTGGACAAAATGATGCTGTGCAAGCGTCTTATTGAAGAGTTGTAAAGTAATCTAAGGAGCAAATGCTCGGGTGACGAATTCTGGGACATCTTCGTTTTTGTTATTTATTTAATTGCGGTGTTGTCTCCTCCAAAATCCTTCTTTTCCTCAAGTTAGCTGAGCTAACATTAACATCAAATAGCATCTCCTGCCTTCCCCTCCACTACCGGGATAAACGGAAGGATTTTAGGAGAGGTTGAACACCTCACTGACCATTAATACATATTTAACAAAACCAAGAGATCTCGCTCTGCAGGTTCCAGTGCTTTAAGTAGGCAGGCAAAACGCAGAGAGATATGTTCTATCTGTATATTTTTAAGTTGCAAATTCAAGATCTGGGAGACTGGTGCCCGTGTCCCCCACACTCCAAAATCTCGAGGAGATAAATTCCCAGGGTCCCCACGCCCATGCTGATTCCCATCCTCTCTTTTGTACAGCACGCTGACCCGGAAGAGAAAGGAGGGCTCGTGTTAAACAATGTGCCAAGACAGAAAGGCCCCATCCGCCATCCCCACAGGGTCCGGGGCACCACAGCCTGTTCCTGGGTTGCGCTCACCATTGCAAGGTGCTGGGGCCTGTCTAGACTCTACAGCCTGCATTAAGCCACCTGATAACCCCTCGGGGCTCCCTAATGAGAGCAGCAGGCACAGACAAGGTAGCTGGCCTTGATCTAGACTGTCGATTCCTCTCCTAATGTCCCTCATTCGAAGCTTGTTGTAGAGTGGCCTCCTCCTCCCACGGAAAGCTCATCAATAGGCCCCTCCTTGCAGGGACGTCTGTGGGCTCCAGTTCAGTCCTTAAGCAAGCCCTTGCCCGCGAGCCCCCATGCATGTGCGCGTGCTGAGAAGACAAGGCGGCCTCGTAATGGCACGTTATGTGTCCTGATGCTCAAAGATAGTGACCAGAGTGGTGTGGCCCTCCTCTGAACACGCGAGGCCGAGGCGGCTCTCACTGCTAAAATGAGCTACTCTGTGGAATCCTTATTATAAGTCCATTAGAGAGATATTTTACGCGTGTACTCGACCTTGTTGGTTCTATATATTATTAATATTCATCAAATGGGGCCTCTTTGGGAGGTGACAGAGCGATGTACATAAACGCAAATAAATCGAGTTACATTAGCAGTAGTTAGGGATTTGTAACAAACAGCAAGAAGGCATGTAAAAAGACCCCCCCCCCAAAAAAACAAGCAAACGTGTGTGCTCGCACGGCAGCAGGGGGAGGGGGCCTGCCAATTCCCTTGCGGAAGCCAGCAGCGATAATTGATACCATATGGTGCTGCCGCTCGCTCCCGTAAGGCATTCGTCACACATGCATGCGTTGCCATTGAAGGCAATGGAGCGTGTGCACATTTTTGGGGAAAAAAGGGAACCGATGACTATAGGTCTCCTCCTAAGCAGCGCATGCGCGCTGCGTAGGCGAGACCTAAAAATAAGTAGAACGTTGCTTGCCTATAACAATAGATATTCCAAATTGTCAAAATGTGTCATAGGTGTGTAATTACATTGAATATCATAGAATCCAAAGAACTGTCTTTTGAACTCTCAGAATTTATGTACATGTGAGATTTTCCCATGGATTGATACTCATGATGATTTAATCGGTTTGTATCTTTCGTTCAATCCTCCTTTTTTGGGCCATTCTGTTACTAGACACAGTCTATGTTATAACAGGTATATTACTCACCAAATCCTTTAAAGAATCCATCAACTGTTGGAAATGCTCCTCTTCCACTGAAGGTGTCTGCATGGTCCTCTAACGCTTCTTTTATAGCATCGTACCCATGGAGCACTATCACTGGGCGAGATCCCAGGTATAGAGTGTACATATCACCATACTGCTCTCTTAACTGCGTAAGAAAACAAAATGTATATAATACAAATGTTACCTTCAGCGTGGCTTGTTTACAAAAATCACATCAACTGATTTATTATCTTTGTATTTGTTAATGTGGCTTAAGATGTAGGATCTGATTAATTGTAGATCACTTAAGAAAAAATCTCTGATTTTTGGCAGAAGTGCTAAAACTGAGGGAGAAGTCACTGAAAGATCTTCCTCAACCACGATCTGAATGTGGAGGACATTGTTGTGTGGATTTTTCATCAAGTTTATCATTTATTTCACATTTTTAAATATGTTGATATTACTTTTCGAGTCAAAATAATGTCCACTGTGTTATTGGTACGTGTCCCACTAGCCCTGGATTGCACTATTAGGTATACAAATGAGTTTATGGGGTCCAGTTTTGGTTCTAATGGTTAGATATCAGCCTAACATGAAATGGTAGTATATTAGGTTCCCTAAATTTACACCAACGGCACCTTACGTGCAGGTCCTAGGCTGAGTATCACTATATTCTTCAGTTTAACTGTGTATACCAGCACAATGGTACAAATGGGTACTCACAAACTGTCTCCTGGCCATGCTTACACCTCTAGCGGGAAGAGGTGTGGCACAGTGGCCAGAGCATCCAGGGTACCTGACTCCAGAACACAGGGGCTCACAGTTCGATCCCCGGTGCCAGGGTCAGGTTAGCCCAGAATCAAGTGACTCTGGGCAATAAGTCGCCTAATCTTCCCGACGGCCCCCAGCCCCTTGACACCCTCGGATAATATTTTGCGCTTTACAAATACTGGATTTCATTTCTAATTGTGGATGCAAAGAAAACATTTGTATTGGCTGTGCAGCTCCTGAAGTTCCAATCCGAGTGCTAATGAGATACATTGACTTTTCATTAGTCTACTGATATTTCTCCATCCTTCTTCAGTACATCGTCCATGTTCCTTTTCTTCCTACCTTCTTTGCCTTATATTTTCTTTTTTTCCCATCAGAGCGCAATGTCCACATCATAAAATCATATTCATTCTACACTTTTCTCCATTTCACACATCCTCATAATCCTCTATAATGTAACAGAGGAACAACAAATAAGTTGTAATAGTTGGTTCCTTGATGTTCATTATCAAGGCATACACATTGCAAAGGCAGAGTAAAAGATACTTTTGGAGAGTTGAAAGTGTAGAGGGACATAAGGAGTTATAAGGGGACCAGGCCTACCAAGAAGAAGAAATGAAATGAATGAAATGAAAATAAAATAAAATTTGTAAAGCGCAGCAATCACCCGGGGGTATTTAGGCTCTAAGCAGAAACTGACAGACTGATCAAGTCCAGAAGATGACAGAATTATTTTGAAAAGAGCAACGTTTTTAGCTCTTTCCTAAACTCAAGTTAGTTTTAAATTTTAGTTCTGCAGGAAGAGAATTCCATAAGAATGTGCATAAAAAGATCTCTCTCCCACCCCAGTTGGCTTCTTTAAATCGGGAGATTGACAGATTTCCACTTGTGGATGATCGCAGTGAGCGTGTTGGGATATATTGATGAAAATGATGTATAAAGTAAGCTGGGCCAATAGCATGTTGTGCTCTTAACCCCTTTGATGCTGATGACGGTGCGGTTCCGTCATCAGCATCGGTTGGGCTGTGCTGATGATGGAACCGCTCCGTCATCAGCACAGCCCCTGGGGGAGCGCTGGTGCTCCTCCCATGGGGCATCGATCGTGCCCTCACCAACAGGGATGGCAGCGGAAGAGTTTCCGCTGCCACCCACAAGTCCCCCCACGCTTCCTGATGACGTCAGCGCGCACAGCTGACATCATAAGGTTGGTAGATTGGTTTATTTGTTTGGCCTTTCTGCCCCCAGGGGGGGGGGGCGCAGGAAACCCCACTAGACACCAGGGAATTCATTTTTTTTTAAAAAGAGGCGACCCCTTGGGCAACGGTTGCTTCTAGGGGGCCCAATTTAAAAAATATATATTTATTGTCCCTCCTGGGGACAGATAGCCTGATTTCATGGTGTTTCTGGCCCCAGGGAGGGGCATAAAAACCCACTAGAGCCAGGGAATTGTTTTTTTTTTTTAATTGAAAGTGACCAATCGGTTTCTAGTGCCAGGGATATAAAAATAAATAAATTGGTTGCTTCCAGGGGACATATATTTGTTTATGTGTATTCAGCCAGTTTATTTGGCCTTTCTGCCCCCATTTGTGAAGTGACATAGCCTGTGATATAGCCTGTTATAATGTGTATTGTTTGCATTTCTTGGGAATTTTAATGTTTTATTTCCCCTTTTTTGTTCTAGTTCAAGGCTTTTGCTCTTTAGAATGTTGCAGGTTGCGATTTCGTTACTGGTGGTTCTGCTGTTGTGTAGTTGCATGTGTTTGGTAAGAGACCTTTTTTGTACAATTTCAATGTAAATGTGGTTTTTGCAAAGTGTGTAATCATACCAGTATGTTTGGTTTCTGTTTTTTGAGTGTCTAAAAATGTTTTGCATTTGTGTTTGATGTGTTATATACAATTTTATGGCAGTAGGGAACGCTGCGCAAGATTAGTGTACATCCAAATCTGTTGCTTATAATCTAGCCTATGCTCTAAGGTCGAGATACAACTCCTGCCATGAGTTGTACCAAAAGGTATACAAAGTATGCCTAACAATTCTCAACAACAACTCTCAACCTGAGCACCTCTGGAGAATATACAGAGTCCAATCAATATAGCTTTCCAGAGATTATGTTGATTTCTGTATCTTCTTTATTTTCTTTAAAATAGATCCAATCACTGGGTACAATTCATCAACGTATCTTCATATACAAAATAGCCAACTGATCTTTGCCAACACGTGTTTCGTCTGGCTATTACAGCCAATTGACTTGGTCAGGGCTAAAAGCAAATAGAATACACACTCAATTACCTTTTGTGTAAAAAAACATTACATTTTCAATAGTACATTTTTGCTTGGATAATAAGGATAACGAAGATAACTAGAGGAAAGTAAAAGTGAGTAGTAAATTGAGACTAGACTAGACCTTACAGAGAAATGAGGATGGTGATGAATACTATCCAGTGTAAAGATAGAATACTAAGACTCCCAATTCCTGAAATATCAGGATGATAGTTCATTCAGGCTTAATGAAAAGGGAGACTAGTACAGTAAAGTCCACAAAAATCATGAACAAGCTGATAATGCTTCCACCAATAATATATAAACAAGAAAAAGAAGGAGAAGCCCCTAAGCAAAGGGGAGACGACTGTGATGTGAAAGAGATTAAAAAATGTGTTGAAAAACTTATCTAGATCATGCGGTTGCACCACTCTAACGTGATAAGAGTCCAATTCTATGATACCTATTAACATTAATTTTACGCGACTTACCAATCTTTAAATATTTTTAAGATAAGATTTCTTAAAAGCTGCAGTTCTCAAGAACCAATTCCTATTGAGAAGAATATTACATGATTTTATGTTGCTGGTTCTATATAATTAGAAATACTATATATTTATTATGGTTCCGAAAGCTACATGTTTAACGTACATAATCTAAAACTCATCCCCTAAACCAAGATACCATGTATATAAAAATCAAAATCTATTTATTTTATTTTATTATAAGGTATAGTTCTACTCGGTCTCCATCGAGATGCAATATTTTTTATTATTAAGTTTATTTATTCAGAGAGTTAAGAAGTTATTCCTATTAGGTATCAAAAGTGCATATCGTCACTCTACACTACTGTAATACATAAAATATTCGCTTTTTCAAGGTGCACTTGTTCTTGTGAATGATTACCCACCTTCTGTGATAATCTTTTGCGGGGACAATCCAACTACATCCAGTATCGGAAAAGTTAGTCATCTAACTAATGTTGCCTATATTTAAGAAACGGTAGAGGTCTCTTTAGTTCTGACCGACATTAACAGACTGTTTCCTCATTACCGTCACTAAGGCTTATATTTCTAAAAATATTACATTTATATATTCTTTAAAAAGATAGTTCAATAAAAACCGGAACCTCGAACCAGCATCATAATATTAGATGAGTTTACCTCAACTCGAGCTGTGTAACGTCGTCCGGATTATTCGTTATTATTTTCCAGGCAAATTATAGTTTCCAACAAGGTTTCAATCTACAATAAATCGCAACAATTTATTGTGTATATTAGCGCTAAGATACTATAAAAGCATTGGCCTCTATCTTCTGCTGCATCGGTACCTCATCCTCATTATTTGAGGACTTACCAGTGAAAGTACTGTGTGTCATTCATATCGGTTTCCACGCATCTCGACGTCTTGCATCAGCTCCATTTTGAATTACGCTTTTATACCTTAACAGTAGCTAGCGAAAGTGGACTATTGCACGGCGTTTATCGATAACTATGGAAACTTAAATCATATTCCTTATTCTCATGCCTTAATTCTATACAAATCAACATATTATATCAATAGTATCTTATTCGTCGCCCCAGTTCTTATTACAAGACCGAATTCATTGCTTAAAGTTATTTCATAAATCACCACTTATTGCACTAATTATTGTTATTTTGATAGTAATATTATTATGCTAAGGCTTTAATTAACTAGGACCTCCTATATCACAATATTTACATACTTTTACGTTTAAGAAATATATCCTAACTAGCAAGGGAAGAACTATCATTCAAAATTAGGACGCCATCTTGGAATGGTGTTATTCAACTTAATCTACCCGATGACGGTCCTAGATCCTAGATGTAACTGAATCTTCATTATGTAAACAACCCCTTAAAATTGATGTGTATTTTGTTTTCTGTAGATTATTTTTTTCTTCTTTCTAGTGGGATAGCGTTGACTATTTGCTGTGTCTTTGCAGAGTAGGTGCTGGTGAGTGTAGCTGTCCCTTGTAACTTACTTTTCACAGTGTTGGTTGTTGACTTGTTTTGTGCAGTCTCCTTTCTTAGTAAGGATAATGAATAGCCGCCGGATTACAGCTCAGCAAGTTGTTGGAAGGCTTTTTGATTCTTCCTCTGACCATGGTCCAGAGACTTACTCTGATTCTGAGGCAGAGGTGGGAGGGGAAGATTCAGGCAGTGAGTTTTCTCTCCACATGGCATCACCTGATGATGAAGATACTCTGAGTGCAGATGAAGATACTCTTGGTGCGGATGAAGTGCCTGTGTTAGAGGAGGGCATTGATGTGCCGATAGTGCGGCAAAAGGCATCTGGGCTGTAGCCTTGGGCTGCAAGACTTCCCGTTGGTATAGTGAGACAAGAGGCATCTGGGCTGCAGCCTGAGGCTGCAAGACTTCCCATTGGTATAGTGAGACAAGAGGCATCTGGGCTGCAGCCTGGGGTTGCAAGACTTCCCGTTGGTATAGTGAGGCAAGAGGCATCTGGGCTGCAGCCTGGGGCTGCAAGACTTCCCGTTGGTATAGTGAGTCAGGAGGCAGCTGGGCGGCAGCCTGGGGCTTCAAGGCTTCCCGTTGAAAGTGCTGACCTCTGGGTTGTCCCAGGCATGGTGCAGGCAGCATTGCCAGACTTTACTGGTGTTCCAGGGTGTGGGGTGAACACTGAAAACTTTTTGCCAGTTGATTTTTTTCAGTTGTTTATGGATGATGTGTTCTTGGCAGAGATTGTTGAGCAGACTAATTTGTATGCTGAACAGTTTTTGAGGGAGAAGAGTGCCAGCCTTAAGCCCCACTCTAGAGCTACCCGCAAATCTTGCCCCGGGTGTCTACTTTCCAGAAATGTGTGGGTTTGGTAGGTTTCCCTAGAAAGCCGTCGAGCACGGGGCAAAAACCCAGGTGACCCCCCTTGCAAAAGCAGGTGGTTTTGACATAGGCAATTTTGAAGTCGCCTCACTACGTTTTGGGCCCTTACCTGTCGCGGGTACTTGGGCCTCCCACACAAGTGAGGCACTATTTTTATCGGGAGACCTGGGAGAAAACCTGGGTGGTAGGAAATTTGTGTGAGTCTGGTGATGCCACACTTTCCCACACAAAAATGTGTGAAAAAACTGTTTTTTTCAGCTAAAATTGAGGTTTGCAAGGGATTCTGGGTAAAGGGACGTTGGGGGATCCAAGGAAGCCATACCTCCTTGGAAGCCTTCGGGTGTCGACTTTCCAGAAATGTGTGGGTTTGGTAGGTTTCCCTAGATGGACATCGAGCACAGGGCAAAAAAAACAGGTGACCCCCCATTGCAAAAGCAGGTGGTTTTGACATAGGCAATTTTGAAGTCGCCTCACTACGTTTTGGGCCCTTGCCTGTCGTGGGTACTTGTGCATCCCACACAAGTGAGGCACCCTTGTTATCGAGAGACCTAGGGGAACACTGGGTGGTAGAAAATTTGGGTGAGCCTGGTAATGCCACACTTTCCCACACAAAAATGTGTGAAAAAACTGTTTTTTTCAGCTAAAATTGATGTTTGCAAGGGATTCTGGGTAAGGTGACGTTGGGGGATCCACGCAAGCTATACCTATTTGGAAGCCCCTCGGTGTCTACTTTCCCAAAATGTGTGGCTTTGGTAGGCTTCCCTAGATGGCCGTCGAGCACGGGCCAAAAACCCAGGTGACCCCCCCTTGCAAAAGCAGGTGGTTTTGACATAGGCAATTTTGAAGTCGCCTCACTACGTTTTTGGCCCTTGCCTGTCGCGGGTACTTGGGCCTCCCACACAAGTGGGGTACCATTTTTTTCAGAAGACTTTGGGGAAAGCGGGGTGGAATGAAATTTGTGGATCCACGTAGATTCCAGAACTTTCCACCACAGAAATGTGGGGATAATGGGTTTTTTTTGTAAATTTTTTAGGTTTGCAAGGGATTCTGGGTAACAGAACCTGGTGGGAGGCAGTCAAGTCTTCCCATCATGGATTCCGCTGGGTGTCTAGTTTTCAAAAATGTATAGGTTTGCTAGGTTTCACTAGGTGCTAGCAGAGCTAGGGTTCAGAAACTACAGCTAGGCACTTTGCCAAAAAAGGGTCATTTTTCACTGAAAATTGAGGTGTGACCACGTTGCGTTTTGCGCCGTTTACAGTCGCAGGCACTATGCCGACCCATACAAGTGGGGTACCATTTTTGTCGGAAGACTTTGGGGAACGCAGGGTGGAAGGAAATTTGTAGATACACACAGATTGCAGAACTTGGGGGATCCACGCAAGCCAAACTTCCTTGGAAGCCCTCGGTGTCTACTTTCCAGAAATGTGTGGGTTTGGTAGGTTTCCCTAGATGGCCATCGAGCACAGGGCCAAAAACCTCACTACGTTTTTGGCCCTTGCCTTTCGCGGGTACTTGGGGCTCCCACACAAGTGAGGCACCATTTTTGTCGGGAGACCTGGGGGAACGCTGGGTAGTAGGAAATTTGTGTGAGCCTGGTGGTGCCACACTTTCCCACACAAAAATGTGTGAAAAAACTGATTTTTTTCAGCTAAAATTGAGGTTTGCAGGGGATTCTGGGTAAGGGGACGTCGGGGGATCCATGCAAGCCATACCTCCTTGGAAGCCCCCGGGGGTCTACTTTCCAGAAATGTGTGGGTTTGGTAGGTTTCCCTAGGTGGCGGCAGAGCTAGGGTTCACAATCTACAGCTAGGCACTTTGCCAGAAACGGGTCATTTTTCACTGTGAAATTGAGGTATGACCACGATGCATTTTGCGCCGTTTCCTGTCGCAGGCACTAGGCTGACCCACACAACGGGGGGACCATTTTTCTCAGAAGACTTTGGGGAAAACAGGGTGGAATGAAATTTGTAGATCCACGTAGATTCCAGAACGTTCCACCACAAAAAAATTGGGGAAATTATTATTTTTTGTCAATGTGTTAGGTTTGCAAGGGATTCTGGGTAACAGAGTCTAGTGGAAGGCAGTCAAGTCAACCCATCCCGGATTCCCCTGGGTGTCTAGTTTTCAAAAATGTATAGGTTTGATAGGTTTCCCTAGGTGCCAGCAGAGCTGCGGTTCAGAAACTACAGTTAGGCACTTTGCCAAAAAAGGGTCATTTTTCACTGCCAAATTAAAGTGTGACCACGTTGTGTTTTGCGCCGTTTACAGTTGCAGGCACTAGGCCGACCCACACAAGTGGGGTACCTTTTTTCTTGGAAGACTTTAGGGAATGCAGGGTGGAAGGAAATTTGTGGATCCACGCAGATTCCAGAACTTTCCAACACAGAAATGTGGAGAACATTTGTTTTTTTGACAATTTGTTAAGTTTGCAAGGGTTTCTGGGTTACAGAACCTGGTGGGAGGCAGTTGAGTCACCCCATTCTGGATTCCCCTGGGTGTCTAGTTTTCAAAAATGTATAGGTTTGCCAGGTTTACCGAGGTGCCAGCAGAGCTAGGGTTAAAAAACTGCAGCTAGGCACTTTGCCAAAAAAGGGTCATTTTTCACTGCGAAATTGAGGTGTGACCACGTTGCGTTTTGCGCAATTTACAGTTGCAGGCATTAGGCCGACCCACACAAGTGGGATACCATTTTTGTCGGAAGACTTCAGGGAACGCAGGGTGAAAGGAAATTTGTTGATACACGCAGATTCCAGTACTTTCCACAACAGAAATGTGGAGAAAATGTGTTTCTTTTGTCAATATTTTAGGTTTGCAAGGGATTCTGGGTAACATAACCTGGTGGGAGGCAGTCAAGTCAATCCATCCTGGATTCTCCTGTGTGTCTAGTTTTCAGAACTGTATAGGTTTGCTAGGTTTCCCTAGGTGCCGGCAGAGCTAGGGTTAAAAAACTACAGCTAGGCACTTTGCCAAAAAAGGGTCATTTTTCACTGCCAAATTGAGGTGTGACCAGGTTGCGTTTTGCGCCGTTTACAGTCACAGGCACTAGGCCGACCCACACAAGTGGGGTACCATTTTTCTTGGAAGACTTGGGGGAACGCAGGATGGAAGGACATTTGTGGATACAGGCAAATTCCAGAACTTTCCACCACAGAAATGTGAAGAAAATGTGTTTTTTTGGTCACTTTTTCTAAGTTTGCAAAGGTTTCTGGGTAACAGAACCTGGTGGGAGGCAGTCAAGTCACCACATCATGGATTCCCCTGGGTGTCTAGTTTTCAAAAATGTATAGGTTTGCTAGGTTTCCCTAGGTGCCAGCAGAGCTAGGGTTAAAAAGCTACAGCTAGGCACTTTGCCAAAAAAGGGTCATTTTTCACTGCGAAATTGAGGTGTGACCACGTTACGTTTTGCGCCGTTTCCTGTCGCAGGCACTAGGTCGACCCACAAATGTGGGGTACCTTTTTTCTCAGAAGACTTTGGGGAACCCAGGGTGGAAGGAAATGTGTGGATCCACGCAGATTCCAGAACTTTCCACCACAGAAATGTGGAGAAAATGTGGGTTTTTTGGACAATTTTTTAGTTTTGCAAGGTTTTATGGGTAACAGAACCTGGTGGGAGGAGGTTAAGTCACCCCATACTGGATTCCCCTAGGTGTCTAGTTTTCAAAAATGTATAGATTTTCTAGCTTTACTTAGATGCCGGCAGACCTAGGCTTAAAAAACTACAGCTAGGCACTTTTCCAAAAAGGGTCTTTTTTCACTACCAAATTGAGGTGTTACCAGGTTGCGTTTTGCGCCGTTTACAGTCACAGGCACTAGGCCGACCCACACAAGTGGGGTACCATTTTTCTTGGAAGACTTGGGGGAACGCAGGATGGAAGGACATTTGTGGATACAGGCAAATTCCAGAACTTTCCACCATAGAAATGTGAAGAAAATGTGTTTTTTTTGTCAATTTCTTAAGTTTGCAAGGGTTTCTGGGTAACAGACCCTGGTGGGAGGCAGTCAAGTCACCACATCGTGGATTCCCCTGGATGTCTAGTTTTTAAAAATGTATAGGTTTGCTAGGTTTCTCTAGGTGCCGGCAGAGCTAGGGTTAAAAAACTACAGCTAGGCACTTTGCCAAAAAAGGGTCATTTCTCACTGCGAAATTGAGGTGTGACCACGTTGCGTTTTGCGCCGTTTCCTGTCGCAGGCACTAGGCCGGACCACACAAGTGGGGTACCTTTTTTCTCAGAAGACTTTGGGGAACCCAGGGTGGAAGGAAATGTGTGGATCCACGCAGATTCCAGAACTTTCCACCACAGAAATGTGGAGAAAATGTGTTTTTTGGGACAATTTTTTAAGTTTGCAAGGGTTTATGGGTAACAGAACCTGGTGGGAGGCAGTTTAGTCACCCCATCCTGGATTTCCCTGGGTGTCTCGTTTCTAAAAATGTATAGGTTTGCTAGGTTTACCTAGGTGCTAGCAGAGCTAGGGTTCAAAAACTACAGCTAGGCACTATGCCTAAAAAGGGTCATTTTTCACTGCGAAATTGAGGTGTGACCACGTTGCGTTTTGCGCCGTTTCCTGTTGCAGGCACTAGGTCGACCCACACAAGTGGGGTACCTTTTTTCTCGGAAGACTTTGGGGAATGCGGGGTGAAAGGAAATTTGTGGAAACACGCAGATTCCAGAACTTTCCACCACAGAAATGTGTAGAAAATGTGTTTGTTTGACAATGTTTTAGGTTTGCAAGGGTTTCTGGGTAACAGAACCTGGTGGGAGGCAGTTAAGTCACCCCATCCTGGATTCCCCTGAGTGTCTAGTTTTTAAAAATGTATAGGTTTTCCAGGTTTCCCTAGGTGCCGGCAGAGCTAAGGTTAAAAAACTACAGCTAGGCACTTTGCAAAACAGAGGTAATTTTTCATTGCAAAATTGAGGTGCAACCACGTTGAGTTTTGCGCCGTTTTCTGTTGCAGGCAGTAGGCCAACTCACACAAGTGAGGTACCATTTTTCTCAGAAGACTTTGTGGAACTTGGGGTGGGTGTTCATTTGTGGATCCACACAGTTTCCAGAACTTTCCACTACAGAAATGTAGGAAAAATTTGTTTTTTTGGACAATTTTCTAGGTTTGCAAGGTATTCTGGGTACCAGAACCTGGTGGGAGGCAGTTAAGTCACCCCATCCTGGATTCTCCAGAATGTCTAGTTTTTAAAAATGTATAGGTTTTCCAGGTTTCCCTAGGTGCCGGCAGAGCTAGGGTACAAAAACTACAGCTAGGCAATCTGCCAAAAAAGGGTAATTTTTCACTGCGAGATTGAGGTGTGACCACGTTGCGTTTTGCGCCGTTTCCTGTTGCGGGCACAAGGCTGACGCACACAAATGAGGTACCGCTATTATCGAGAGACTTAGGGTAATTCAGATGTGTAAATCAACTGTTATTACCTATTGTGTTTTTATGCATTTCTCCCTTCCAAATGAAAGACAATGTGTAAAAAAGAAGTCATTTTGAAAAATGACCAATAATTCTCATGCTAGTATGAGTATTCCCAATTTTGAAAATGTGCAATTATGTACTGTTTCTAAGCTCTATAATTTGTACCCATTTCAGAAATACATAGGTGTCTTTCATATCTATTTTTCCATGTATAATTTTTCCAAGAATAATTGCTCTATACACGGTACGTAATAAAATACCATTGCAAATTGCTGATCAGTTTTTGGCTCTGGGTTCGTCGGGTTTTTGTTGAACCTACAAGTCCTATATATCCCCAACACCAAGAGGGTCCAGTGGATGTAACCGTATATTGCTTCATAATTACAAGAAGTTACAGGTGAAAACATTGACACAATAGACTCATTTTTTCCTACTATTTTTCAAGGTTTCCAATATTTAACTGTTAGTTTCTATAAAGAAATCTTCATGGATTTAAACAAATGACCCCTTTATGAATTCAAAATTGTGTCTACTTTTCTGAAATGTATAGCTTCCCAGGATCCATTATTGCTTTCATACTCATTTTTACCATTAACTGGAGGGAGGTTGAAAGCACTAAAAATAGCTAAAAATAGGCTTTGTCCCAGAAAAATGCCAAAACTGTGTCAACAATGAATCTCTGACAAAAGACTGTCATTCCCTAAAAGCTGGGAAAATTGTGATTTTAGCCCCACAAACCCTTTTTTGATAACATTTGCAGGGAAAAACCCAGAGGCTTTCATTTGCAGCCCGTTTTTCCCATTTTTCTGAAAAAAACAAAAGTTTACTATATTTTTGGGATGCCTAGCAGTACCCTGGCTGCGGCATTCTGTAATGATTGTGATGTATGTAGAAAACGTTTTTGAATGTTGATGAATAGTGCATTGCCATAATCTACCTTGGATGAAATTTGAGTCGTGACTAATCTGTTTTGCAGGTTAGATGGAAGAAATGGTCAAATGTTCCTTAAGATTTTCAGAATGAGTAAACATGATGAAGTGATTGGATTAATTTGTCCTTCAAAGAATAGCTTAGCATCAAAGATCACTGCCAGGTTTTTTGCTTGGAACAAAAAAGCAATGAGCTTCATTAACAAAGGAGTTAAAAAGGCGGGTCAGCAAGGGAGCTAGTTCAGATCTTATCTTATCTTATCTTAAGGGGCTCTTATATAGCGCACTGACACCAAAGGTTTCCTGGCGCTGGCTGAGTGCTGTGAGATGGAGATACGGGGGTGTAGCCAGTCTGCGTGAAGAGGTAAGTTTTCAGAAGTTTTCTAAATGCCAAGCGGGAGTTGGCAGATTTAAACGGGAGGGGCAGCTGATTCCAGAAGGTGGGGGCAAGGTAAGCGAATTTACGACCGCCAGTTTTTTTAAGTTTGGTAGAAGGGACAGCTAGCAATAGGCGATGGGAGGAACGGAGATTACGTACCGGGCAGTAAGGGACGACCAATGATTTGAGAAAGGCAGGAGAGGTCCCAAACACAGCCTTGAAAGTCAGGCAGCCGATCTTGAATCCAAATGTCTTGATTCCAAAATGTCTTGTAAAAGATACTGCTAAAGGCGTCTGGGCCTGGCAATATCATGGGCTTTAGTCTCGTGATTGTAGCAATCACCTCCTCGACCCTAGTCCTTATGGGTTTGTCAAGTGTGTCTGATTCCAGAGATGGCAGTTGAGTGATCGCAGTGGACTGGAGGTAGTGTAGTCGGTCAGGGCCTGCTATGTGGTCTCTCATGACCAAATGAATCAGTCAGTGTGGTGGTATAGCCTCTGTAGCGCCTCTGGTCACTGAGCCAGGCAGACAGACACACGCTGCCCTGCTCCCACGCGCTGCGCCGTCAGGTTGGATCAATCTCCTCTCATCGCGCTACAGAAGCTATACCATCGCACTGACTGATTCATTTGGTCGTTGGCACCCCTTCCAACCTCAGGACGGAGCAACTGCACCTCCTGTTATTTCCTACCTGTCCCACATTTACAGGTATTGCCTTTTCTTGAAAGTTACCCACAGTCAACGGAACGGAGTAGCTGCACCTCCTGTGAACCTTCATATTTTGAGATCTGCCTAGGAAGGCACACATTGTAGTGTTTACATATATAGGATTTATCACATGATTTTCCCAAGCGGTGCTGCTCAACAGTTTGCTAGCCCTCCCCCACCCTCACACGGATGCCCAGCTGGGCGTATCCTTTTTCTTTCCTTTACTCGCTTGTGGCACACCTCCTTTACATGGCTGCGCATACCACCCTTCAGATGTCCCTACCCTTCTAGGTCCTGAAGAGACCCTACAATGCACAAAGGGTCGAAATGTCATCAACAGATAGCAAACCATTAAACCAGCGCTTATCACTGTATAAGAAACGTGGTGTACATTCTGTATACTTTTAAATGGTTGACTTTATGATAATTGGAAACCTTGTACATATGTCACAAATATGTCACTAGTACTTTAGATTCCTTTTTTTCATTGGGGACACTACGCACTATTGTTATATTACTTCCTGTATATAATTTTTGATTACTTGCTATATAGAAAATTGACTGTGAATAACCGATAATATGGTCTTTTCTCCTTTGGACATCCCCCTAACCCTCTTCATTGCCAGTGTGCATTATTATATCCATACCATTTCGATATTATTCCACAGGAGCCCCTGTTGTTGTTACTAGAATCTTCTATGGGCAATTTATCTTGCAACGCATCCGTTGGATCCTTAAACAACAAGGCCTTAATGGATCTGTCCTTTTTGCTTTTGGTGGTAGCCATGGTTTTGCGCCTCTGCGGCCAAGGTAAAAATAGGGCCCCAAGGGGTTGCAGCAACAATCAGGCCACCGGGGGCCCCAGACACTCGGTCAGCTGAGGCTGCCCGAACACTCAGCCGCACCAGACTGCAGTTAGTGAGGGGTCCCCGCGGAGACTCAATAGGCTCCAGTCTTCAGAGTTCACGAGGAAAACAACCCTCAATAGGCCAGTCAGGCCCTGCCCGCACCCCCTCTGTGGTCCAATAGTTCAAGAGGAGGGCTCTGAATGCAGGCGAGACTGTAGGACTGCAAAGGACTTGGCCACACCTGGTCAATGACTCCTGCCTGCTGCTGCAGGCGCACCCAAAGGTGATTTCCACGGACAGCCTGTCTGGGCCCCTTTCCTGCAAAGGCCAAGATAATGCAGAAACTAGCCCCAACAGAGCCTCAAGTAGCGCCACAGGTGCGAGGGTGTGCCCTCTCTGTTTGTCAAAACATGGGTCCTCAAGCAGGAAGGATCCAGAGGCAAAAGGGTCTGGAGGCCGACGGGGGGGACCCAGAAACACACACAGGTAGCATGCCCACACAGAGAGAGTCGGGCCCGGTCCTAGGGCACACACACACCCTGGCTAACAGCCTCGGCGATCGGCCCTGTGCACTTCCTCCATGGAGCCTGGGGGTGCTGGCAGTTCACCACTGTCACAGAAGGCAATTGTTGATGAGCGGAGGCAATACAGTGGCAGCCCACTCACTGCTGATATTTGCTGCGTCGTCGGTCCCCCGCGGTGTGCTGGGCAACACCAAATGGCCACGCTGTCCGATGCCGCGGTCAACGGCCGAACCATTCCCGGTTATCTAACCCAGCCTGGGAGAACCGGGTGTGGTTGGAAAGCACTGGAGTGCATAAGCTAAGCCCTTTCTTCGACTCGGTTGACCCCATCAGCTCGATCCAGGAAACAGCGGGAGCGGTGTCCGGGCTAGACTCGCGGTGGGCGGAGCCAGCGCAGCAGACGGACTCCGGAGTGGCGAAGCAGCAGATGCCCACTACAAGCTGGCGTTGAGATGAGCGCCAGAGCTGTGGTATACTACGGTGCCTGGTAGCAGCCCTAAGGGAGGGTGCCTGGAGCCTGATGTGGCTGTTGGGAATGGCCTTGGTGCATAATCTGTCATTTTGCCTCCTAAGGCACCGCTACTGTGGCCCTTGCAATGAGGTATGGGTCCACCCTGCTGAACTGAGATGCAGGCCCAGGCTCCTGAAATGGCCGTCTACACTGCACGAAGGCCTGAGCCCGGTGCGGTGAACGTGGCACAACTGCGGACTCCACCACCGAGAGTAACAGAGCAGCACAGAGGAGGCAGACGGCCATCTTAGAGTGGCGATCGGGGAGCTCCTCTCTGGGCCCTGCTGTGCTGCCAGAGAAGGGGTGAGATCTGGAGTGCCTTGAACACACACTGCATGGCAGAGCAGCGGAGCACGCCTGATACTAGGGGGCCCTGAGAAGCACCTGTGATCAGCGGCGCTGTACTGGCTTCGTCACGAACCCAACGGAACTCCAGTAAATGAGGTGGGTCCCGGCACGGCCCGGGGAAGAACAGTGTGGGGTGCACAACCAGCAAAGAGGCCCTGGTCTGCATCAACTGCAGCAGGTGAGGTAAATAGGTCGGGGCTGCCCAAAATATCCATTTGTGTTTTAACATATCTGAGCCATGGGATATCAAAGGCTCTATCTAGGGACATGCAATCCTGGATTATTGCTTTAGATTAGGCGATTTCTGCACCCAAATTCTTAACCAGCCTAATAAAGGGGCCACCGCAATCTGATCTTGAATATAGCCAACAACCCCGTCCTCATGTACATTAAAATTAGCAGCAAATGCTGGGAGCAACAGTAATTTCCGTAGAAAAATATTTTCTGCTACTTGTATTTCTCTAGCATCTGTGTAACCCCATACCTCACTCCCATATAGAACCATGGGGACACACTTTGCATTGTATATCTTCATAAGGGCTGGGAGTGGCTTTGAACCTATCCGCTTAGCGAAGCCCAGGACAGCCCCCGTGGACCTAGCTAAGCTATTCTTTTTTAAAGTACGCTTCGTCACCTATGACCTTCTTTCATCAAATACTATCCCTACATATGGGAACGTTGGTACTTTAGTCAGTTCCAGGCCTTTGCAGAAAAATCTTGCTTTTTTTGCCCTCTTTCCACCTATCGTCATTGAGTGTGACTCCTAAAATTAGTTGTAAGGTCAAAAGTGTCCATAAAACTAATAAAACGTTCTAAGAGCAATTGCAGTCCTCTTGCTGTTCTTGCCACCAAGACTGCGTTGTCCGCATATAACAGTGCTGGGATTTTTTTTTGAGCCTACTCTTGGGATGTTGTGGAAATACAGTTTTTAGTAATGGACGAAAGCTCCTCCATTTTGTGTTTCCCAGCCACCATTTTGTATTAGTCTCTTTAGCTTGCCACCTCAGCACATATGGTGTGGCCGCTTCATCTGCACAAAGAAATGTTAATACACCAGTCGACCCCAGAGCATATGTTTGCACTTCGCTTTATGACGCACAAGTAGAGCAGGGTATGTTGCTTAAAGGTCAACGACTCATTTGCGCAGTTTTCCTATCCAACTAATTCCAAATAGATTACAGCTAACAAAAGACTGCTGATGGTAATGAATCGTTGTTGACACAAGAGATGTAACCTTTGCTCTGTATCCGGATGACTAATCAAATGGGCGCCTGACTCTGTAACCACAAGCCCGCCCATGTTTATACTTGGCACAAGTTATGCATAGTTCTGCTTTATTTCTGTGTATCACAAGATTATTGATGACTGATGGGGTTTAGTGAGTAACCTTTATATTTGTGTTCAGCAAGCCAAGTATACATATTTCCAGAGTCACTGGCCCTGACCAGTACGTGATATTGTTTGGAGATCATTAATCATCCTTGACAGCTGCTGATTTATCATATCCATCCCCACCTACGCTTATGGAGCACAAAAGTATATAAGGCTGTCTCTGACTATTGTAAGTTGTCCACTTCCCTCATAGCCACATGGAGCTGTGAGGTGGTGTACCCGCTCGAGCGCAATAAATCTTTTTATGTTTCAGTTACCTCCGACTGCTGGTCTTCCTTTGTAAGCATACCTGGCCGAGGTAGAAGATATCCACTTCGTCAATGTCTTCGCAGGATGTTATTAGTGCATCACCCAAACTATTTATATAAAGCGAAAACAGCAGAGGGACAAGGATACATCCTTGCCTTACTCCACATTTGACAGGCCACGCTTCAGTTAAACTCACATTTTCATTATAACGGACCGCAGCAGTATTGTTCTCATGTATTTCAGCCAGGAAGGATACCAAAGTGGGTTCCAGCCCAATATCAGAAAGAGAGGTCCATATCTTTTGCCTATTTATAAGGTCGAAAGCAGTAGAGAGGTCCATAAAAGCTAAATGGATTTCTCCCTGCTTTGCGACCGTGTACTTTCCTATGATCAAGTGTAAATTCAGGCATTGGCCCACCGTAATTTTCCCCTGTCTGAAACCATACTGCAGATCAGAAACAATGGATTTTTTTTCCAGCCATTCTGTCAGCCGCACTAGTACAACTTTTCCCATCATCTTCGCCGCAGAGTCCAAGAGTGAGATTGGCCTATAACAGGACGGATCTTCTCTTGAGCCCTTTTTGTATATTGGGACTATGACTGCTTTGCCCCAAGTTGCTGGGAACCCGGCCTTAGTGGCAGCGTTAAAAACACAAGTTAAAATATTTGCCCACACACTTGGATCAGCACTGTACACATCCGCCGGAACCCCGTCCGGGCCCGGTGCTTTCCCTTTAGATGTTGATATAATTGCCTCCATAACTTCCTCCTCTTGGAAAATAATTTTTGGCGCATGATTAAAGTCCCTATAGGAAGTAGCCGATGGGGGAGTGCTCACAGAGTACAAGCCACTAAAATGTTCTACCCATCTTTCTGGGGGGATAATGCAGTCCTTGATGGTGTTGTCTGCCTCATCAAAGACTGGACTATTTATAACTTTCTAGAAGTGGGTACTACTTTTCAGGGTACTAGCTTGACTTAGCTCCTTCTATTGTGTTTTTATCTAGGAACCTAAATCAATATTGCTATTTTATGCCCTTGTACGGCTATAATCAATAATATCCCTATAATGGCATAAGAATCAGATCCATATTTAGTAAATAGCCCTTGCAGTCCAAAGCACGGCAAAGCTACTTCCTCGGATTCCTAGAGAGCACAATGAGTTCTTTCGACACACCAAACCTCCAGCAACCTGGGAAATTTCCATTTGCTTTTGTTTTGATTTGTCATTGAACTCCTGCGAACACTAAAGGAACAGTCAGTTCTTAGTGACATCTTTATTGACGTCTTATGTCCAAACCTTACGTCAAACTCGGCACCTTTCAGGTATGAATATACCAACGTTGCCTTAAGCAAACACACAGTGGTGGTTTTGGAGCAGAGCAGCTATCTACTTGCCCGAGAGCCCACGGACGCTGCCCCTCCCTTTTGACGCACTGAGAGAGACGCTGTCTTTTCTCCTGCCGAGAAATCCAGCTCCGGTGTTCTCAGCCGCCTTCACTGGCTGCTGGGATATCGAGTCCTGAAAGAGAGATACCAGACCTCCTGCATTCTATTACCCTGGTACGGAGCTGACTAAACCCTTAAAGAAAATTCTTGAATCAGATTCTTGGCAAAACCAACTTAACTTAAACTGCTACTTACTTACTCCTTCCCACGTATTAGGCTTAGGTCAGGTACACCGGGGTAGGCGTATTTAGAAGCACCAGTTGAGTACGTTAGTCAATGTATATAGGTATGTATATATTTTATCCATTTTAAAGTATCTTATGGCTAAGAAACCATATCAATGCTTTTACAGTATTATTTCATAATACTCCTTTTACTGTACGCACTTTACTTTACATTAAGTATTGCAATTATGGCAATTCATTTCTCTTGCATGAGAAAGAAGTCTTCTTTCCGATTTCTGCGAGGAAGTCTGCAAAGAAGACTTCTTTTGTGTCTGTAGTCCAAGACTAGACGATATGAGTCGTCTGGTTTGGAGACAGGAAACAAGGGATTGTTCATTTGAGAGGTGCATGTTTCGATCACCCCTTTGTATTCAAGTTGATCTAAGATATCCCTGACTTGTTTTTTAGCTTCTTGCTTAATTGGGTACAGCCTTTGTGCAGTTGGTTGACATTTTAACTGGATTTTGTGAGGAGGGGAGTCCTTATCCCATCCACCATGATTTTTATATAATGCAGGAGCTTGAGCTACAGCCCATTTTCTTGCATATGTGTATTTTCTATGAATTGGAATATGATTTGAGAAGGCAGGCATAATCATTTCTTCGCCATGAGGGCACTCCCTGACAAACTCTGGTGGCCAGTCTTTCTCAGCTAATAGGATGTCATAGCCTTTTGAAAGGTTATCCCAAAATAGACCCCTTACTTTCCTAGTCTTATCTCCATCTATACGCAATGTTATTTTGTATATTTTATGAGGTTTGCTAACTCTGGTATCTGCAGTTTCCACCTGAATGTATTAATTCGTGTCCACTGTCTCCAGATGATTCATCAGGATCTTGCGAGCTATTGTCACTTCTGCTGCGCTGTCTAGCATAGTCTGGGCCCACTCTCCGTTTTTCAGCTGTGTCCTCAGTGTCCTCGGCATGTTTGATTATTTTAATACTGGCTACCTTCTTTCTTGGAAATTGTAATTTTTACTTTGAGCAGGTTCCTTGTCTTTGGACTTGACGTTCTCTTCCCTGTGTTCTGACCGTCCTCTTCTTTCCGATTTCTGCGAGGAAGTCTGAAAAGATCGAGAGGGACGTGTATTAATATCTTCATATCTATCAGGCTTTTTCAAATTATCCCTATTTCTAAGGTTGTATCTTTTCTCAGAGGGCTCCCTTTGGGGAGACTTGTGTCCTTTGTCCGGAGATCTTTCTCTCCGTCGAGGAGACCTTCCTCTGTACTGGAATCTTTTTTCTTTGGGAGTTGATTGTTTATTTCCATCCCAGCTCTTTTTTGGAGTGTTTAGATTATTTTTAATAAATATCTTTTCAGGATTTTCAGTTAGTTGGGGTTTTACCGGTTTTCCACCCAAACTATCTCTACCTAGTTCTTCATAGGATTTTTCTATGATTCTGGCAAGTTCAATTGGTTGGTCTGTTATATCTGTTTCTTTCAATTTCTGGAGGTAAGTTATATCCTCCATTGCCAATTGAACTAACTCTCTATATGCCTTTGTTAATTCTTTTATTTTAACTAAGAGTTCTTCGCTTGACATTTTATCAATGTCTGGATGTGGTGTGTAGCTGGCTAGAACCGGCCACATTGCTCCTGGTCTACCTAGTGGACCGAGCCTGGTGATGTGATTATTATGTTTTAGGGCGCCTTTAAACCAGAGCAGGTGCTCTTGGTAATTTAGTGGGATTTCAACGTCCTCGAAAGGAGTGTATTCATTCGGAGGTTCCTCTATTTTGTAATAGTGGAATTCGTGTGTTACAGCGTTTGCTGCTGGAAAGTTTATCCATGAATAGAACACCTCTGTCTGCCGATATTCATGGGCCTCTACCACGAATATGACTGTACCACCTCCTTCTTCAACGGGTCGAGAGCGCCGGCATCAGGGGCACCCCGCTGAGTTGGCTCACCTCCTTTCTACAGGATCGTGAGCAAGGCGTTTGCCTTGGTCCGTTCACATCTGAACCTAAAAACCTGACCTGTGGAGTCCCGCAGGGTTCTTCCCTTTCCCCGTTATTATTTAATCTTTATATCTCCCCCCTTATTGTCAAGTTGCGAGAGCTATCAGGGGTCGTCTTCAATTATGCGGATGATCTCCAGCTCATTTTTGACATTGATTCTTCCCCTACCTCCATCGAAAGGTTCCAATCCACTATGTTGTTTATCAGCAATTGGATGAATGCTAACCAACTCAAGCTGAATCCTGGAAAGACCGAGATTGTATTGACTGGGCCTCCGGCCAATCCTTGGAGTTCCAACTATTGGCCGCTTTCGCTGGGTAGTGCCCCTCATCCGGCGAGCTCAGTCAAGAGCCTTGGAGTCACCATCAGTGAGGACCTGACTATGAAACCACAAATTAAATCGGTGCTTTCTGCCTGCTTTTTCCATCTTCGCCGCATCAGGAAGATTAGCAGGTTCCTCACTCATGAGGCCCTGATTCAGACCATGCTTGGGCTGGTCATGTCCCGTATTGATTGCGGAAATGCGCTTTATGCGGGGATTCCCCTCTATCAGTCCCGCCAGCTCCAGCTGATCCAGAACCAAGCGGCCAGGCTGGTCTTCCGCCAGCCCAGGACAAGCTCAGTGAGGCCCCTCCTGAAGAGCTTGCACTGGCTCCCTGTGATCCAGCGGTGCCTCTTCAAGGTGGGTTGCCTTACTCATCAAGCCCTCGCTCAACAAGGCCCGGCATTCATCTCTTGCCATCTGGATCGATACATTCCATCTCGAGTCCTTCGCTCTTCGAGCTCTAGTCTTTTATCGTCATGTCCATTTAAACGGAAAAGATTGGGTGGACTAAGATTTTCTTTTCAAGCTCCCCTCTTTTGGAACTCTCTGCCCCAGGATCTTCGTCTTATCCCCTCTTACTCAAACTTTAGAAAGGCCCTGAAAACCTGGTTGTTTTCTCAAGCCTTTGATTAGCTGTCTTTCAGCCCTTCTCCCTCTAAAAATTCCATCTTTAGACAGACTCTGAGAATTTGGTCATTTTCTTGATGCCCTCGATTAGTTGGTTCTTGGTTAGGTTATCAACTAGCAGTTTTTTCTTCTGCCATCCACAGCGCCAAGAAGCCGTTGGTGAACGTGCGCTAAATAAATTTATTTTTCATTCATTCATGTCAGTCCGTTTTCTATAAGTTTAAGAGTTATAGTTTTTCTTATGTTGACCGGAATGAGTATAGCATTCGGGTCAGTCTGTAGGAGACTTGTGTCATCCTCTAGGAGTCGAGCTGCTATTCTAGCTGCCTCCCTTTCGCTTCACTGTCCCCCATTTTACTGGCGGAAAGTTTTTGTTTGCAGATCAAGTTTCAAGGAAATGAAGATTAGGTGCACAATATTTTGGAACACTGTATCCTTCAACGTTGACTAAACCAAAAACTATACATAGGAATCTCTTCCTACTAAGTTCCGGCGGATTTTAACCTCTTACCCACTCCAGACGTCTTTTGGAGTATTTACGGGAAAAAGGGTCTGTGTGAAAAAGCACGACTGAGTTACTCTAACGTCTTGCATTAGTTTTATCGCCTTACCAAACGTTGGGCGCCATGTAGTGTAGTTCCTATATTCCCAATAGGCTCTGCGCATTGGAATAATATATTCAGCAGTGTAGACGTAGTACTGAGGTCGACTAGGTCTCTACTGACTATATTAGACTTAAGGTTTGCCAGCTAGCTCAGAGGTCACTAGAAACTTTCTCGAATAAACGAGGAGGAGTTTAACCTCCCTGGCTAGACAAGAATGGATTAGCTTCTGACAACCATATAACATGACAACTTTGCTCCTTCAGAATAAGAGTGTATCTCTAGAGTCGTGTGAAACAATAGACAGCTATTTCACTCAGTCATTTGTGCGTACTTAGTTTCACCAGAGTGCAGAGAAAAGAGAGACGGGTGTTTTCAATAAAAGGCGTCATTTATTGAGCAGTCTTCTTTCTCATGCAAGAGAAATGAATTGCCATAATTGCAATACTTAATGTAAAGTAAAGTGCGTACAGTAAAAGGAGTATTATGAAATAATACTGTAAAAGCATTGATATGGTTTCTTAGCCATAAGATACTTTAAAATGGATAAAATATATACATACATATATACATTGACTAACGTACTCAACTGGTGCTTCTAAATACGCCTACCCCGGTGTACCTGACCTAAGCCTAATACGTGGGAAGGAGTAAGTAAGTAGCAGTTTAAGTTAAGTTGGTTTTGCCAAGAATCTGATTCAAGAATTCTCTTTAAGGGTTTAGTCAGCTCCGTACCTGGGTATTAGAATGCAGGAGGTCTGGTATCTCTCTTTCAGGACTCGATATTCCAGCAGCCCGCGAAGGCGGCTGAGAACACCGGAGCTGGATTTCTCGACAGGAGAAAAGACAGCGTCTCTCTCAGTGCGTCAAAAGGGAGGGGCAGCGTCCGTGGGCTCTTACATCAGCTGGGCTCTTGGGCAAGTAGATAGCTGCTCCGCTCCAAAACCACCACCGTGTGTTTGCTTAAGGCAACCTTGGTATATTTATACCTGAAAGGTGCCGAGTTTGACGTAAGGTTTGGACATAAGACGTCAATAAAGATGTCACTAAGAACTGACTGTTCCTTTAGTGTTCGCAGGAGTTCAATGACAAATCAAAACAAAAGCAAATGGGGATTTCCCAGGTTGCTGGACGTTTGGTGTGTCGAAAGAACTCATTGTGCTCTCTAGGAATCCGAGGAAATAGCTTTGCCGTGCTTTGGACTGCAAGGGCTATTTACTAAATATGGATCTGATTCTTATGCCATTATAGGGATAATATTGATTATAGCCGTACAAGGGCATAAAATAGCAATATTGATTTAGGTTCCTAGATAAAAACACAATACCCCCAAGCCATCTCTTTAAGTTCAATTTTCCGTGACTTAATTGCATTTTTATAGCTCCTCCTGGCTTCGGCGATACTAATTACGTCCCATACAGGGGCCTTCAAGACCGCCATTAGGGCATTGTGTGCAATAATGCACATTTGATTAAACCAATTTTAAAATTTCTTGGGCCTTGGTTTGCCTCGCCGAATCAAATTGGCCGCTATTTGATTAATGATGCGATCCCGAATTAATTAATACAGAGGTTAAAATCTTCACGGTTGCTATCGTACAGTCTACCAAGAAAGTCAGCAGGGGTTATTACCTCCCATCTCAGCCTTCGTCCCTGGCAGTTAGTACCTATATTAGCATTTGAAATAAGAGCCAAAGGTGTCTTAGATATAAGGGCCTCAATTTCATTGTCCATCCTAAGAGGGTTATGGTCGCTCGTCCCAAACTGCCTAACTCCAAAAGAGCCCATACGGTCCATTAGGGGGCATGACACTAAAATATAATCAATAATACTGTTGTGGCCCTGACCTGTATAAGTTGGGATCGGGTTTAAAAAGCCTGATTGTTCAGTGCAAAACAAGTAGTGGGCTGCTAAAAGACTCTCTAAATACAGTCCGCTTCTCGTATGCTCAAAATGCATAGGCCCCTGTGAAGTGGATTCATACTCAGTATTTTGCAAGCAATTTAGGTGGCAAACATGAATATTAAAATCACCAAGAATTATAAGGTGGTAAGGAGCATCACTTTTTGTTTAAAAATCATCTAGGAAAGCAGACAATGCTTTCAAATGGTCTAATTCATCTTCCCTAGTAAAAGAGTTATAAAAAGGTACCACTAATAAAGTTGGGAGGCTATTTTTACCCTCCAGCCTAACAGCAAAGATGTGAGGAGAGTTAGACACAACTAACTCTGGGCTATATAATAATTTTAAACTAAACAATAACAAAAGGCCCCCCTCGGCCTCCCCATTGTGGATGGTTGAGCAAACTTATTAAAAGAGAGATAACCATCTAAATGAAAGGTGTCTCTCGCCTCCCAAGTTTCCTGCAACACAATGATATGACTTGTGGATAAGAAATCCTCCCAGGTTTTATCCCCTCTTTTGGACCGCAGCCCAGCGATATTCCAAGAGAGGATCTCTACCTTATTCATAGTCACGGCCTTGCCTATTGTGTTTTCTCCCATGGTCAGGGTGCTCACTAAATTAAGTTGGGCCTGCTCATTAATGGGTTCTACCTCTAAGTCAGCTATAATAGATGTCACACTTCCCTCTACCATTTGCCTAATAACAGGCTGTCGCATTTCAGGCTCATGCCTGACCTGCAGTCAGCCTTGATCATCTAAACCTGATAAAACTTCATATCGGTTTGAGATCGGGGTGTGTGAGTTAGTCCCCCCTTCTAATCTTTCTTGAGGTTTATAAAAATAGCCCAATGATAGGGCAACAATACATGTAGTGGTAAAAGAATAATCCTGTGCTTCCAAAACCGGTAAAACAAAATCACATCTGTCAAAATTAATAATGACACAGTCGCCCCTTATTTTTTTTGATGCCTTCCCAAGCCAAGCCACTCTACGAACCATCAAAATATGGTTTGAAACAAAAGATTTAAAGCCTTTGTGCTTAATTAGCCAGTCCACTGTTTTATTTTTTAGCTCCGCCCATGTTTCAGTTTGATCTGCCCTTAGTGAGGGAACGCCAGCCAAAACTACCACCAAGGGACTTGATGCTGGGGGTAAATCTATGACATATTTAGCTGGTTTTAACCATAAGTCGTGCTTTTGATTATCAGGTCCACATACTTGCCCTATTTTGGGCACATTTTTTATACCAGTTGGGTTATTCACAGATTGGGTTTGGATCACCACTGCATGCTGAGAATTACTTATTTGGGCTAGATTCTGCTGTGGTTGACTAACTAGTTGTGTCTGGCTGTTCAAGAGGACAGTCCCTTCTGGCACTGGTAATTTTGGGATGAGTTTACTAACGTTTCCAGAGATCAAAGGGTTTGCGGTCATAGAATTAGCCTGCGTGACCAAAGTCCCACTTGATTGAAAATTCCCTGTAGCCATAGCAAATGTACCTGCTCCCCCCACATTTTCTTGATGTAAGATAGTTCCTACTTTAAACTCTTTGGCCAGGATACTGTTCTTATTCTCCAGAACCTCTAACCTGGACCAAAAAGGGGCAAGAGAAGATGATATCAGGGACTCCATGCGTACCCAGAAAGCCTGTGAGCCCCCTGGGTCATCTGTATCACTAACAATAGAGGTAACTGCTTCCTCACGCTCGTCCCTGGGATCAAAATTACTTGTCTTTTTACTTTATTGACTTCACTTTTCCCTTTGATCTTGTTTTGAGACCGTGTTGCTGGGCCACCCCTTGTGCGTTTTGCCAAAGGCTCAGCTCGCCTTCCATTTGCTCCGATACTTTCACTAGCTGGCCTTTTTGGCCTGGTCGATCGTGTGTCATGAACTTCCCTTACATTAGAGATTATATGTGTATTGATTTCAGGGAGAATCTCATCAGGGCCACTACACACAATAGAAGGATTTGGGGGTGTTACGCTCATGTCTCGAGCGGCCACAGGAACAGTGTTTACTACATCAGTGATGCGTTCCACAGATGAGTTATTATGCCCAGCCCTCACTTCAATGATTGGGCTTAGGGCTATGCCTCCCGTGGCCCCCTGTGAATGATCTGAAGTATTGACATTAATTAAAGGTAGGGCTGTAGATTCAAGATGACAAGTTGAATGTTACCTATGGATGATCTTTTTTGGGCAGCGTAGATTCCTAATGAGAGCCTTTTCTCAGTTAACACTATTTCCTGCTGAAGCATATTCCCTGCTCTAACCAAAAAGGCGTCCATAGTACCAGCAAAACTTCCCCCAACCCCTTATTTTGCCCCTGCGCCACTATGCTTGGAAGTCATGACCCCCCAATTATACTGCACACCTATGGGATTTAAAATACCCAAATGTTCTCAATGAGTATATTGTCAGCAATCTAAAGGGCTATTGGGTATCTGGGAAACAATTATAAAGCTATGGTAGAGACCTATAAAGCCTAGGTAGAGAGATTACAACATACAAGCGAGTATTATGAGTGTAACTGTCAGCTAGCTTCAAAATCAATTTACAGTCGTTGTACTCTCCAGATCAGATAAATATACGACCCAATATGCCCGTAATAATTAATTGGGGGCACGAACCACAAGTACAAAGTAAGCGCTTTAATAGTTCACCGATTACAGTCCACACTCTGATTGCTCTGAAAGCGTAAATGCAATTTGGCTGTTCTATTACACACTGTCATTCGCCATATGTAGGATAAAGGCAACTACTAACCATGAAATCTGTAATGTCAGAGAAGGGGCCCAGCCCAGCCTCGTATGGCCTCGGACGGCCGTAGACGGCCCGCCCTTTGCCCGGGCTTAGCCCGGCGAGACCCGCACACGTCCCACGACGCGGGAGTGTTCACGCAATTTAAAGCGCCACCGGGCGCGTGATGGTGTGGGCGTGGCCAGCAGGGGCTTCTGGATGATGGAGTCTCCCCCACTTGGCGGCCGCGCACAACAGGCAGCAACAGCGGCAGCGGGGGGAGACCAGGAGCAAGGCAGCAGGTAAATCCTCTGATTAGCGTGTCCCTTAATGCAGCAGAAATATAGGCACCCACTCCACCAGAGTGCTCGGGCAATTTAAAGCGCTACTGGGCGTGTGATGGTGTGGGCGTGGCCAGCAGGGGCTTCTGGATGACGGAGTCTCCCCCACTCGGCGGCCGCGCACAACAGGCAGCAACAGCGGCAGCGGGGGGAGGCCAGGAGCAAGGCAGCAGGTAAATCCTCTGATTAGCGTGTCCCTTAATGCGGCGGAAATATAGGCACCCACTCCACCAGAGTGCTTGCGCAATTTAAAGCGCCACCGGGCACATGATGGTGTGGGCGTGGCCAGCAGGGGCTTCTGGATGACGGAGTCTCCCCCACTCGGCGGCCGTGCACAACAGGCAGCAACAGCGGCAGCGGGGGGAGACCAGGAGCAAGACAGCAGGTAAATCCTCTGATTAGCGTGTCCCTTAATGCGGCGGAAATATAGGCACCCAATATAGACTCAGACTACCACCTTGTGGCCTTGATACGTTCTCTACCGAAACCTTCGCCCATCACTACATACAGCCCTGAAGAGTCACAATTGTAACACGTTGTGACGAAACACGAGTCGGCTGGTAGAATAGACTTTGTACTGATCTGGATTGATTTATAAATCCATTTGCTGAAACTTCCAAGTTCTCAACCTTCATTATTTGTACTATTTCTTTTGTTGAAAATTGGTTTTGACATCAAAACCCATTACATAGAAACGTGTGAACAGCGAATTGCAGTGGTATTTATTATTTTTTTTTGCTGTGAATGTGGTCACAAAAAATTTGCATTTCACCACCACCTTCAAGTTGGTGGTAACCCTTTGTAAAATGCACAAAGGGAAAGGGTTCCCCTAGGGAATGGTGTCAAAAACGTTTTCTAAGAGCAAGCAGTGGTCCCATGGACCACTGCCTGCTCTTAAAAAATGAAAAGAACATTTTTAATTTTTCTCTTTTAAACGCAAACGAGCTTCATTTGGAAAAAAAATGTATGCTTTATTGAAAATTACTGACGGACATGGTCATCTGCTGACCTTATCAGGCCACCATCCCGTTGATTTTAGAGATTCCTTAGGAGTCACAAATTGTGACCTACCTCATAAACATTAATAAAGTAGGTCAATTTGCAGCCCCCTAGGAATCGCTAAATGAAACTCTTGGAGTTTCACAGATTAGTACTTTAGGAATAGCAACTACTTAATTGTGATTTGCAGAAAATCAGAATTAGGTAATCATTATTGCTTATGTTGATACATGTGGCCCATAGTACTTCTTAAAACTGCACCCCATTGAATAACCCGTTAGCGTTTGTTGTTAAAATGCTGGTAACTCAGTATAGAGTTTTGAGCATTCATGCTATTGTTACTCCCACAATTCTTAATACCGAAAAATGTGCACTTCTGTCTGTGGCTGCAGGATTTTCTGCATAATCATAGATTTACTGCACTTGGCACACAGTCATCCTTTTGGTACATTCTGTGCAGTTCTCAACAAATAAAATTGTTTATAGCTCATATGAAACAGAAATTACAAAAGGAAAGTGCAACACATAGGGGCCGATTCCGATCCTGGAAAAAAAACGTCCGTACGATTTTCATCCGGAGCCATCGCCGTACGATTCGTACCTGTTTGTCCGATTCGCGTAGTACGATCCGTATTCCGTCAATCCGTCCGAATCGTCGCGATCCATACGTATAGTAAGGCTGAAACAGTGAACCGTACGACTCGTACACATGCCTTACAACCCGACGAGTACGATCCGGACCGGGGTATCAGGACGCGAGTCGTACGGTCCACGTCAGGTAGGGGCGATTCGTACGGAAAGCGCACAATCACATACACACCGTACGGCGCGTACCCCCCATGTTCGCTGGGTTTACGGGGCGTACCCCTGCGATCATGGGGGGTACGCGCCGTACACCCAGCGAACATGGGTTACGCGCTGTACACCCAGTGTACATGGGGTACGGTGCGTACCCCATGTTCACTGGGTGTACGGCGCATACCCCCCATGATCGCAGGGGTATGCGCCGTCCCCTGCCGATCATGGGGGGTATGCGCCATACCCAGGGGGGCCGTTTCGTACCTGTTTTGTCACGAACTCTGCTTTTATGGCTGTTTTCAGCTCCCGTAGAAAAAGGGTCGTACTGTGCATACCCGACACGTATCGTACTTGCTGGGTCATATAAACCAGCTGCGAACCGTACAGATGTCGGGCTCCGAGTGAGACTCGTACGGAGATTCGAGTCGTACGGTCTCTGTACGATTCATACGGAGTCCAGCTCCTGGTACGAATCGTACTTCGTTGTACGTACGGGGGACGTTGCAGGGTACGATTCGTACGGGAAAAACACTCCGAACGGCTATTCGGAGCACTTTTTACCGGATCGGAATCGGCCCCATGGTGTGACGCAGTGCAGACCGTGCTAAGGTTAACTGTTCACCATGCAGATGATAATTGATCTATTCAGGTGCTAGTAAGGTGAAACGTTTAGCCAACCGTTATTTATGATGGGCATCCACAGAGAAAGTAAAATAATCGATCAGAAACATGTATCTATTATCATTAAACCGTCCCCAAAGGAAAGAAATGTCCTATTTCCTAATTGGGACCACTGCGTTTTTAAGGAAAAAAGAAGTTGTACAAGTATCCAATTGTGGCTGGTCTGGACTGGAGTGTATGGGAGGAACTGCAACATATTTCACATGCCATACCCTTATCCTAGAATACAACTTGACCCATAAGCCTCATGATTCAAATTACCATTGAGGCGGAATTCAGTGGTTTCCAGATGAGTTTTACATTTTTCAATGACATAAAATGAATCCAATTATCTTTTGAACCCTTTTCTTAAAACTAAGCAAATACGTGTTGCTCCATTTCATTTGACAACATAAAATATTCACACTAGGTTCAAAATAAAATAAGCACATTTTGAAAGTAATGCAGAAAATATTTGACATTTTGGTACTTTAAATGCATTTACTTCTGTAAACAATCGATATACTAAGACAAAACAAACTGATCCATTATGAGCATTCGTTAGAAAAACAATTAAGCAAACTGATTTATCACCAATTATTTTGCATTCAACGTGGATTCACATAGTTTGGTGTTTCACATTATAGAAGTTGAGCAACATGTTTGTGTTTTGCTCCCTGTTATGCCAATACAGCAACAATGTAGAACATTTACCCCGTTGTAGTTTGTGCATTTAGGTAGAGAAGCAAACCATGCTTACCCTGTTACCCTGTTTTGTATCAGACAAGCAACAAAAACAGTACAAAAGTGAATTTACATCAGTATATCACCAGTGTCACTGCAGTGGTGGATCGTCAAGAGGGGCATCAGAGCGCAACCCTGTCACCTGTGAGTCACCACATACTGTCCCTTCCCTCTGCCCATGGTGCTCATTATTCAAACCAGCAGTTTTCATGAAAACACAACTTTCCTGTTTAATTAATACTGTCAGTGCACGTGTTAGCCCCCTCGGACTCTCACGGCTCCTGATTGCAGGATGAGGAAGAGGGGGACTCATGGAGGTGAGGCAAGGAGCCAATATATAGAGGTGTTTAAATGCAAGACAGTGTGTAGGTGGATATCCTGATTTTACATGTCTGAGGTACATAATTCATCTATAAACCTCTCACACAGGCACAAGCTATTTTATTTAGCTGAAATACTGTGGGTAGAACAGCAAATGTGATACAATGGGTCTGTCAGGGTCCACATCAGTGCACCCTTGTGCCCAAGGAGGGCCGAAAATAGTATCATGATGTGATCTTGAAGCTGTCTAAAGCTTCTGCTAGAGCTGTTCTCCCAGCCCTAATAGGAGTTTTCAGTGTGCTTGAGGTGGGTCTGTCCTTGTTAATCCTAGCCATACTGCTCTGTTTGGATCCTCATTTCCAAGACAGAAATGGTGTCTTATTTGCCCCAATGTCTAGTGGTGGTTTCCTTTCCTATTGCTGCCATGGAGGGATAGCCAGGAGCTGAAGCAAGCTAAGTAAAAAAGTTTTAAAAAAGCAAGTGCTGCTGCTCTGTTTATGTGTCAGTAAGATTATGAGTGAGTGAGTTTGTGTGTGCATGCATGTGTGTGAGCATGTTTATGTGTTAATGAGGATGAATAGGCACTAGTATGTGCCTAAGAGAGGTAGAGAGTAAGTGAGTGCGAATCAGTGAAAGTGCATGGGAGACAGTGAGTGGAATGAGCAAATGGCGAGTAAGTGTGAGTTAATAAGTTTAAAACACGTAGGGCCATATTTATGACCCAGTTTGCGTCAATCTTTCACCACGCAAAGTGGTGCAAGAGCGACGCACACCTAAAGTCATATTTTTTAAGCCATCAAAGCCACTTTGCTTGGCTTTGAATGGCTTGATATATATATTAATATATATATATATATATATATATATATATATATATATTTATATATATGTAATAACGCAATGCAGTGCAAATCGCAGTGTTACATTACTCAGCACATGGGAGGTGTTCCATGGGAATTGTGTGGGTGTTCCTACCCAACTCCCATGGTTTTCGAGGCATTGCCAGATTTAACACATTTCTCCTTGTGTTTTCCTCTTTCTATTCGTGATGCATTCTGCACCAAACAGAAAGAGGGTAAAGCCTCTCAGGACTGTTTTGGTTCAGTAAGGCGCCCCTGCTATCTAGTGTCATGGTAGAAATTCTTGATATATTGGTCACCTAGGGTAATATTCTGCTGCTGGTGTAATGGAGGTAAGTCTTGGTCTCAAGGAGGGCAACCATAGGATGGGGCAAACCATGAGAAATTGGAACCCTATCATGCTTGAGGTAATCTTCAACATATGCGTCATCCATGATATGAAGCAAAATCAATGGAAACAATCTGGCACTAGCATATTGTACATAATTCTTGGCATATGCTATACACATTGCGCCCATTACAAAGTGCTGGCAATTGCCTACTGGAGCAAATTATTAACCTACGGTGGTCGGGATTCATGGCAAATTTAGTAAGGAAAGGGGTCAACTTGTAACATATTTTGTACTTTATTTGCAAACCAGGAACACAAAGTTAGCATGTGTGCCCCCTGGCTTTAAATCAAGCTAGTATGAAAACTGAGTTAAAAAATACACTACTTGATCACTTTTTACCCTCCTAAACTTCTCTAGATGATGTAAGGCCAACTTCACTCGCTCACAGAAATTCGGGACAAGTATTGTGCCTCTGTGCTTTCACTGAACACTGGCTGCCAGTGGTGTCACGTTAAAGTAATAGGGCACTTGGTGAATATGCTACACAGATCCGAGAAATCAAATATGTCATTGGAAACATGACGCAAAAATAACCACGACAAAAAAGACTCACCTTCATCATTGACTTCACCATTTGTCCGAAAGGTAACTGGAGCATGTTTCCAATAATTGGTAGAGGTGTCGGGCCAGGGGGCAGCGCCCTATTCCTGTACATTTTATTCCATGCTAAAGTAAGAAACAGGTAGGAAATCACGAAAGCCAGCAAAAGAGTCCACACCCCTCCAAGGTCCATGATAAAATTCTTCCTTTGCTGTTTTGCATTAATGCGGATCTAACTGAGACCAGCCGCTTTATACGACCTGAAAAGACCTTGGCTCACGTTGTCCTGTTAGTCACATGAGGCTTTGTCAATTTGTTTGCATTGCAGAAACACAAACATTCTGTAACGCAAGACATCTGATACCAAATATGTTCCTGACCCACCCTTGTTCCAGTCTGGCAGAATCCCCTGGGTTTATCGTTTGCACATTGCCCCATCGTAACAATCAGGCAAATATCAAATCAAGGTCATGTCACAGCACTGTTTGCAAATGTTCAGAACTCATTTCATAATTATGAAAAACATGAACCGAAAGAGCGAAGTCTTTGGAGAAAAGTTGGCACTGGTTACCTTTTGCTGCAGAGCCAAGTCGTACACTTCGTTCACCCTCATTTGCTTGCTTTTATCATAGACTTATGACATCTGGCTGATCAGTAAATACAACCGCACCTAGGTAACCCATGATTTAACTCAGAGTGGGGTCACGCGCTGAGGTGAGCACACAAGGGCCACTGGGGCATAGTTGGACCACTGACCTGAAGGAGGCCTACATGCCCCTAGAGGCTGCACTGAAGGCCCCAGAAGGGTGAGCACAAGCAAGGTAAGCCACATGCCACCTTGTCAGTGTCTCTGCAGGTACACCCCGGGTCAGCATGCCACCTTGTCAGTGTCTCTGCAGGTGCACCCCGGGTCTGCATGCCACCTTGTCAGTGTCTCTGCATGTGCACCCCGGGTCTGAATGCCACCATGTCAGTTTTTTTGCAGATGCAGAGTATGCATGCCACCTTGTCAGTGTCTCTGCAAGTGCACCCCGGGTCTGCATCCTACCTTGTCATTGTCTCTGCAGGTGCACCCCGGCTCTGGTTGCCACTTTGTCAGTGTCTCTTCAGGTGCACCTTGGGTCTGTGTTTTGAAGGTGGGCAGGCATGACACATGCTGGTAATGTAACGTGGGGTGAGTGGTCGAGGCATTCCCTCGTTTGCCTGGTGCATAGTGTGTTGGCACAAATAGAAAGAACGTGCGATATGTGTTACTGAATGAGGCGTACAGAAATCTGAGGCCCCTTCTGTAAATCAAGGATGCGATAACAAAATGTGCACTTTTTTTTGCTAATCAGACAGACCCTTACAAGAGGAGAGGAAATATGTGTTTCTGTTTTTTTTGGAAAGCGAAATCCAAAGCACACTAAATACTTTAAAATTATTTACTAGCAAACCTTAAGACCAATGTAAGTAGTGAGTAGTTCAGAAATACTTACTGGGTTTTTGACGTTTTGGTCATATTAAAATAAGATAAAAAAATATCTATTTTCCCAAATTGGTGTGTATCCTTTTTGTGATGTTCTCACTGTTTTACTGTAGTTAATGTGCTGCCCAAATACTTTACACATTGTCTCTTTGATAAGCTTTGATATGTGCCAAGCTACCAGAGGGTGAGCACAGTTTAGCTTATGCGTGTATCTGACTTACCCTGACTAGAGTGGTGAGTTCTGCCTGGCTATGAGGGTACCCTAGCCAACCAGAAACCCCATTTCTAACACTGGTGATCAGCGGTGAGGAGAGGTTTTGTGTTTGTGCAGTGACTTGCAGTAATTTGCTGTACACTACTATCCACATCTAGACCAATTCTAATCAGTTGTTTCTGATCCTTATTAAACAAATCCTACTCTTTTCAATTGCCATTTTTAGTTTTCAATTTTCCCTGATAGGCATTTTTGCAATTTACACTAAAACTTGTCTCTGATTGGTGGTTCTGCATTCATCCTGCAAGAATTGAGTTTGAGCTGGCCAAACTTGAGGGTCAAACTGTGGCTCAGCTCAGCGACTTCTACAAAGGGGTTGGGATTCCTGTGAAGAGCACCACCAGGAAGATGGAGCTGCAAAGGGGAAGGAGAGCCTGTACAGAAGCCCATACTACACTAAATGAGACCCTAGAGGAGGGTCAGAATGTGGATGACTTGAACTAGGCTCTGAGAGGAGGCATTGGGCTGCTGTCTATGGAGTAGATGGGCAACTTACTCCCAGGAATGAGGGCCCCTTCCAGGGCAGGGAGCAGCGTCTCATCCAAAGACCTGCCCCAGGAAGAGCTGGAGCACAGGCTGAAGGAGAGAACATTTAAATTGGAGCTGGCTAAATTGGAGAAGGAGAAAACCTTAGAGGATAAAAAGCTTGCCATGGGGATAGAGGAAAGCCAAAAGAGATTGGCTATGGAAGAGAAAAAAATGATGTTGGCACAGGAGTTGAGCCCAAGAGAGCTGGACATCAAGGACAGATAGGTTGAGTCCAGCAGTGATGGTGGCAGCAATTCTACCAGGCCCTTTGAGAGAGGAGGGTGCACATACCAAAAAGGCTGGTGGCTAATGTTTTTTTTTTTTTTTGTTTTTTTATTTTTGTGTCCTCATATATGCCACCAGTTAATGACTGCTCTAATATAGGCGCTCTTCAAGCCACTGTCACAAACTATCCTTTCCAGCCCTCGTGTTTGTGGATAGCTGTAGAAGATTGCCCAGAGGAAAGGTCGTTACCCGTCCAACTTCCTTTCGGATTGATCCTTGCAACTAAGGAAGGACAGGACCACTTACCTCTGGCATAATCATTGGACTATTATTAGTTTTCGATCCAGGCATTCAATGCTGACCACAGCCTAACAGCTTTATCACCCCCACATAAAATATCAAATTTACTCACAGCCACGATATATTTAAGACAATCTGCGAATTTCGGGGGGGATGCAGACTTCCATGCTTTGCAGATCTCTCTTCTTGCAATGGTCATAACATAAAAAATAAACTGTGACAAATTACTATTAAACACATAATTAGGCAGTAAGCCAAAGAAAACCAATCTGGGTGAACACTGAATTGGAACCGACAAAACCTCTTCTAAAAATTTACACAATTGTTCCCAAAAGTTAGATATTTCTGGACATTCAAAGAACATGTGAATATCATTTGCGCTCCTTAGATTGCACCTAGGACAAAAATATTGCGCCCCGGAGATTCTAGAGAGTTTCGCCGGGGTCCAATACACTCTGTGCAATGTATATAAATGATTCCTTCTTAAATTAGAAGGTTTAATTATCTTTTGGGATAAAGAAAAGGAATCAATCCATAATTTCTCTACTTCCTCCGCTATCTGGACTGAAGAGGGGTCCCATATATTCTTAATTTCTGTTTCCAAATTGTCTCTATTATTCAGTAATATGTTATACCATTGTGCCGTTTCTCTTTTTATTTCTCTAGAATTACTATATAACTCTAAGAATGATTCCTCATTATTTGAGACCCAATTTTGGCTTCCCCACCAGGCCGATAATTGATAAAACTTGAACCTCGTTAAAGTCCCTCCGGTTACCCCCTCAAGAAATTCCCACTTTAAAACTTTCGATTCATCGCATAAGTCCCCCCACTTCAGGAGCCCTGCTCTTTTTAAGGGAAGAGCCAATTGATCCAATAAACACTCTGGGGTGCCTGGTGAGTCCCAAATTGGGGAGTATTGATGATAATATTGGATACACAACAGCCTACACGTCTGCGACCAGTAGTATAAAGCAGCCTTTAAAACTTTCAACCTAACTTTTTTGAAAAATTTTTTGTCACCAAATTTAAACAAGAAGTAATCAGTACCAAAAGGGAGATCCTGTAGCATAGCCTGGAATAGTAAACTATTTGAAGTAAAATCCAATCTATTAGCTAGTATCCTAAAGTTTTTGAGCTGGAAAGCATAACAGTAAAATAATAAATCAGGGAGAGCTAAACCACCTAATCTTAGTCCTCTCCTTAGCTTCTTCCAAGCTATCCTTGGAGATTTGGTTGCCCAAATAAACGACCCTATTCTACCTTGTAAATTAAGGATATCTTTTCTACTGAAAACTAAGGGAATAGAATTAAACAAAAACGTAACCTTAGGTAGAATGATCATTTTAACAAGATTCACTCTGCCGTAAATATTTAACGGTAAAGTGTTCCACCTGGAGAGAAGTTTTTTAATCTCCTTTATTACAATTTCCCAACTAACCTTCGGAGTGTCATCTATATTCTGGGTTAAATAAATACCTAAATATCTCATCTTGCATTTAGCTTCTGGAATAGGGAGTGGGTTATTCCAACACATTACCTCGGTTTTCTCCTTATTAATAGTATAACCTGAAACCAAGCCAAAGCTCTCCGCAAGCCAAAATAACCTGGGAATTGCTTCGAGGGGGTTTGAGGTATACAACAAGAGATCATCTGCATATAGCGCTGTCCTGATTGATAAGTCCCCAATTTTAAATGAAGAAATAATAGAATCCTGCCTTAAAGAACAAACAAAAGGCTCAATGTAGACATCGAACAACAATGGAGACAAGGGACATCCTTGCCTTGTTCCTCTACCAACACTAAACCATTCTGACAGTCCTCCGTTGACCAGAATCTTAGCCCTGGGACTTCTGTATAGAGCCACCACACTTTGGTGGCTGGTGGCTAATGTTGTGGTAGGAGACGACAGAGACAGATGTTTGGAGACCTACGAAATTTCTCTTCAAATGCACAAGGTCCCTGAAGTAGATTGGGGGCTCGTCTTCGGAGCACTTTCATCAGGAGGCGAGGGACACTCTATTGGCCATAGAAGGGCATGACAAGAATTGGTAACCCTTCATAAAGGGGGCCCTAATTAGAAAGTTTATCTGACCCCAGAAAAGTACAGACTGAAGTTCATAGATAGCCAGAAGGATTCCCAACAGACCTGGGTAGATTGTGTGGATTCTTTTTGCAAGGCATTGGATGGTTGTGTGAAGGGCAGTGAGGAGAAAGATTATGAGGGGCTGTATTATTTGTTTGCAACAGAGCAATTGTTCAGTCTTTGTTTTCCAGATCTGTGCCAACACCTTGTTGATAGTAAGCTCACTAACCATAGAGGGCTTGCTAAAGAGGCAGACTGCTGAATCAGCACTAGGGTCCACAAGAAGTTACCTGGGATTGACCCCAAGAAGGGTGGTTCATGCTTCCTCCAGGAGAGTAATGGGGAGGTCAAGGGAGACACAGGGAAGTTCCCAGGTAAGGGGGGAGGAAAGGGTTCCAGAGGCCCTTCTGAGAAACATGGAGGAGGATCTGATAGGTGGTGACTCAGGGCATCCCATTTCCAACCCTACTGCTTTGAGTGTTTCCAGCTGGAACACAAGCGGGGGGACTCTGTCCTAAGAAATCCCCCACTGGTGTTAGCACTACAGGGGTGGCCAATGTGGCCTTAGGGATAGCTAGTCCCCAGGGACAGGTCACAGACCATGCAGTGATCTTCTTTTGTATGGGAGGTTACACAGAGGAGAGTGATAGTTAGTTTCCAGAGGCCCACAGAATGCATTCTGGGGACTCATTTTCTCCCGGTGTCAGGGGAACTGAGAAAGGGCGGGCGCCATAGGCACCCTAACAGTTCAGTTTTCAGGGGGTACAACTTCCAAGTGAAGGACACAGGACCACAGAGAGAGGAACAGGGTGAGGGAGAGTCCTACCATGTCTTCTGTTCAGCCTCAGAGTACAGACTCTGGGCTGAGTGACCAGTCTCAGGATACCACCCCAAAGCTGGTGTTTGGGTGTGTTCACAGCAAACAGCTTGTCCCTTTACCATCCATTGAAATTAGCATTTTTTACTGTATGTCTAGTTCATGTGTGTATTCAATAACAATGATTGTGCTTCCTTTTTAACATGATGGTTATTTCCTAGAATTTATTCTCGAGTACAATGATTTTGTCAATGCTTAGTGGCAAAATAACATCAACCTTCAGGAAATCATATGCGAATTCATCATCATGTGTAAACGGCTAATTTCTTTCTTCCGTTTACACGTGCAGTAAGCGACCCCCCCCCAACAGTTCCTATAAAAGGCAGCACACTCTTCCAAACGGCGCTTGTGTTCGTCAGTGTAAACCCAGCTCACCTGTGCTCCGGTGGAACTTACCCGCAACTTGGACTTCAGCGTTCCTTGTTCTCGGCGGCTTCTGGCTCCAGACGGTCTTCTATTCCGCACGTCTTCCGGCAATCCATTCCCTCGTCCTCCGCTTGCTTGTTCCTTCCGGCTCCCGTCCCACGAAGACCCGGAAACATTCACCGAGACCTGAAACAGAAACAGAAAAGGGACGGTAATCAAAACAATCTTTGGACAATAGTAAGTACTTACTTTTAAAACAATTTGAGGACATCGTAAATTCAAGAGACTTCAAATAAGCCTTGGAAATGTAAGAGCAATCCTTACTTTGGTATTATAAGACAACTATAGACAATCCAGGATATCGAACTCTGCTAGACCTATTGACTGCTCGCATTTCGTTTTGTTAACAATAAAAAAAACTATTTACCAAGATACACCAATAACAAGGAACAAGTTATGTTTCCTGCATTATACGAATGTTTGATTTTAAGACATTGAGACATTTTGGTACAAAAGCACCTGATTATCGCAAGATTCATAATATTGGCCAACTTTCAGGGGCAAAGTAGAAAGTAAGCAAATATATAGAACAGTCAATAGATTTTAGAAGAGTGTTAAGTGATACTGTATTTTAGTATGTCTTTTCTATTTCTTTCTTTTATCTAAGTTCTTTAGGAAAAGAGAAGAATATATCTTCCTAAGGGTGCCCCAGCTGGTGTGAGAATAACGACAGTTCAGAGAGGTACATTTTTATTAGACTGTGAATTGAGAGAGAATTTTAGTGATCGCATAATGCTTTATTCTGTTTAAGAAATAATAGGCAGAAACATTTAGTAAAATGTATTTTATTTATTTCTTCTGTTAGAGACTAAAGCTCAACAGACAAGACTTCTCAAACTCCTATCATAGAAGACACAGTGCTAGTGAGTCCACGAGAGTCAAAAGGAGCGGTGTTTCTCTTTTATTATTTTATCCACTTCCCCCTTCCCTTGGGCTTCTTTCTTCATCACGCATTGCTTAAGCTGTGGGGTGGGTCAGAGGTTTGAGCGAGGGTGCAAATAGTCGTCTCATCCTTCGAGCAGAACAAATTGGAGTGCAGGTGAGTGAGTCTTGACAGCTGGTGGGAGGTGAAGTGGAAAAAGGGTGCAAGGTGAATGGAACCACTGTCTCCCACTTTGAAAAACTACAGAGGTTAGAGGCCCCTTGATGGTTTAGGCCTGGTTCTTGACATTGACAGCTGTCAGTGGCCTCTGTTGGTTGTTGTCCTTGTGGTCAGAGTTTTGCCTGGGTTAGGGACAGAAGTAAGACCTAAGGAGTGTAATTGACCACATCACACTGTTGGCCGCGGTGGTACTGTCTGCCTACTGGGATGCATCTGTGAGCAAAGTAAGGTTAGGTGCTGCACGGATGGAGTCCACAAATAAGGGGAAGAGTTCCCCAAGGGGTAGTTCAGTGGCCCGAGAGCACAGACAGAGAGACTCATTGGGGATCAGATGGGAGTAGAACTGGCAAGTTCCCCTGCAATAGTGGGCCATTGTAGTAGAAATACTTTATTCGGTTATGAATAACTATCAATGTGTATCCAATAAAAAAGCAACAGTACAGAATGCAGCACATAAAACAATCATTCACATATTCATTGAAAAAGTGATGATATCTTCTCACATTTTTACAGTCAAATAGTTCTTTTTTACCATAATTCCTTTAGAACCAGATAACAACATAAACTTCACAAAATCTCATAGGATTATGCCTCCAGGAGTGGAGTACAACAGAGCAAAGAATGCATAGGGTACCTATACATGGCACTACCAGATCATGTACGTGAAAGTAAATAGTCTAAATACATATTTCATAAGGACAAAAAAACCATGTCTGAGAACAATATATAGATAATGAAAGCTAAAAGTATTTCCTTGATCTGAGCTGTACTCTAAAATATATGGTGTATGTTGTGTGCCTAAATGATCTCATGGAGTGACAACCATATAAAAACGTTAAAATAAAGCGTTTGGAACCTTTAAGTGGCCATGCATTGTGCAAAAATACTAACGTACAAAAAGCAATCTAATTAAAAAGGCGTAATCATATTTAGTGAGCCCAATATTAACACATCTTCAAGCAAGTACATTTAGATTTCTCCTGACCAAACAGCTTGCAGGAATTTGCTAACTGCAAATACAATTTTTTGGATGTCTCGCTTTTTAAGATCCTAAAAGGTGCCAGTTGGCTTCTTGTACCCATGTCATGACAAATGGGCACAATCCATTTACGGCGTGAATTACAGTACTCAGTGCAAAGAACATTATAATTATCTCTTCGCTCAAACCACATGCAGGGTATACAGCAGGACCTTAGTTTAGACACCATTTGCAAGTGAAGGATCGTAGAGGAAGAGATCCATGTCGGAAGTGTAGAAACAGGCTTCTTGTTAGAGGCAGGGATATGAAATTTAAAAACGTCTCAAATACTGGGCTTGACTTAAAATCTAAGAACACGTTAGTCGAAGACCTGCATGGGCTATTGTTTATGCATTTCTTATTTATATAGGTCCAGTAGAGAGCTTTTATCACTGTAAGATCGTTTTTGCAGAAAGCAGTTGGATCATCTCAATTGTGCCATTGTACAGGTTCAAGCACCCTAAGCAGGGAAGTCCATCAAGGTATTGATTAGTCTAACCTTGGCTTTGGGCTGTAGAGGGTTGTGTTGGAAATGGCCTCTTCTGCAGGGTTATCCCCAAACCTTTTGGCTTCCTCCTCCTATTATTCAGACCTCCCTTGTTGGCTTTAGGATTCTTGGTACTTTACCACTGCTAACCAGTGCTAAAGTGCATATGCTCTGTACTCTAAACATGGTAACATTGGTGTGAGAAGTTGACCTGGTATATGCTGTCCACTAATTAAAGTGGGCACCTTGCACCAGTCCAAACAACGCTTACGTTGATTTAAGAGGTCAAAGATAACCTTAGAAAGCCATACAACTGGTAGCTGTAGAGAGGAGCCTTCAGGCTTAGTCTTGAAGGAATGTTAAGCAGCTTGTTTTACCAGAATGCAATCTTATTGTAGTGGTTAAATGAGAGGAGAAACACACAGTAGTTATAAAAATGTATATTTATTATTACAATACACCTTAAATATCTCGCAGTATCTGCTACACACGGATAAACACAAAGCACACAATACTGTAGCACAGAAACAATCGTAAGTAGCACTAATACACAGGTGGCTCCAGGGTGAGACCAAGCCATATGCTAAAATAGTGGTATAAGAACCACGACTTGAGTCAAGACAGTGTCTAGAGGGTGTAGAATTGCTGGTACGCCAAGGAACCACCTAAGGTGAGTAAGTAGGGACCCCACCGAGAATGGGTGCAATGGCGAACACAACTGAATGCTATATGCAATTCAATGGGAGAGTCACGGTGGCAGTTTTCAAGTTTAAGGATCCTCTCCTGTGGATTATGAGGAAACCCTTTGGAACATAGAAGTTACCTATCCCAGGGAAGCCGGGTACATAGGGCTGAAGTGGCATCGGAAACCGCTGTTGTTCTCAATGGGAGTCTTGAAAGAAATATCACTGCTGGAAATAAGAAAAGTGTCCGGTGGAACCCACAGGAGGATTCTGGATGGAATGAACCTGCAAGCTGATGGGAGAGAGTCTGGGTCACTCAGGAGTGACCAGGGGCTCGGTAGATGAATGCCGACCGATGTTGGGTGCTTCAGGTGTGAAGATGGAGACCTTGACTCTACAGCTGCAGGGACCAGGCGATGCTGAGGACAACCAGGAGCCGGATACGAGCTGTCCCATGAAGGATGTCAAGTGCTGAGGGGTCGATGTCCGGCGGGAGCACCAACAAGCCTTGGCAGCGGCGACCCATTAAAAAGGTCAAAGAAGGTTATGGTCTGGCCTAGCAAGGACCAGAGGACTCACCACAGCAAGGGGAGACAGGGAAGGCTGGGAGCGACCAGAGGAGCCCAAGAAAAGCATTGTTGTCCCTCAAGTGGACCTACAGGCCAAAGGGACACTAGTGGCAAGGAGACCTCAAGCAGTTTCACAAAGTTCAGCTTGGAGGGCACAGAGTGTGAGGAGGCCAAAGTCCTTTGTATGAAATGTGCACAGAGGTTTGGGCTATCTATAGCCCAATGCTCTTAGTTGGGGAATGCCAACAAGCATATGCACTTGCAAAAGTACCAGGTGCACAGGAGTTCCGGTTATGTGGTCCCTACGAGGGATACTGTCCTCAAACTCAGTGTGAGGGCACCTCGACCTCAAGGAACATAGGAACCAACCTCCTATGTGCTGGAGCCTTCGGAGACTGTAGGAGCTCAGGATCAGCTGACCGGTCAGTTGCATTACGGTGCCTGCAAATGTAGGGGAGTGACTCCTTCACCCCAAGGGAGATACTTCAGCTGTCCTTGATGCTCCACTGGTCCTGCACGGAGCCTGTAAGGTGCGTGGGCACAGATGATGCTTTGGACAGAGAGGGTGATGAAGTCGGGCCCAATCGAAGTTCAGCAAAGTCTAGAGTGTGCAGACGGTCGAAGGTCACGGGTTTCTTGATCAAAATCTTGTCCACATGAAATCCAGAGTCTTACAGCCAGGTAAGCCCTTTCTTACCCACGGGACAGGTTTGGACAGATTCAGGGGATACTTCCAGGGGAGGGTCATTACAGTGGGGAGGTTACTTCCATGTCCTTTGTCCAGTTTCACGCCAGAGCAGGAGCCAATGGCTCCCAGGACTGGTTTGAACTGGACTATGCACAGGACACCAAATGTGCCCCTCGTGCAGACTTTCAGTCACTTTGGAAGTGCACCCATCCAGCTCCAATACACTAAATCCTGTTTGGGAGGTGGTCACACCTCCCAAACAGGAAAGCATGCCTATTGTGCTGCCTTCCTCTGTTCGAGCTTGGCTCAGCAGCAGGAGGCCAGAAGTGTGTCTCTGGTCGGCAGCAACCATTTTGTGCTGTCTGGGTCGAGAAGGCTGTTACAGGGAAGACCAGGGACCCCATGAAGCTTGCTTCTGAAGGATGGAATCATACCTCCCACCCCAGTTACCGTTGTAGAGTTATGATTCCAAGGGCCATATGTAGGTGGCCAAATACCGATCGGTAACACCGAAAAGGCTCATTTTCGGTGTTACCGACAAATATGTAGCCATGTGAGATGTAGGTAATACCGAATAGGATCGATAATAACGAATCGGTAAAAACCTTACGTCACCGAATCGGAATTACCGAAACAATGCGATCCGAATCGGTAGAAACGAATCGGTAAAACCCCCAAATATGCTATGTAGCAAACCCCGGTAATACCGAATTTGGCCAAAATCGGTGATAACGATTCGCTAATTACCACGTTTCTGGAGCATGTGGTAATCAGGAGGAGTCTATATAAACACACCCAAAATGCATCTGTATGACCACAATGGCAGGCCTCTATCTCATAGCAAGGCGCCTACGCCTGAGAGCAGCAGGAATGAGGATCTGGAGACGTGGGGAGCAGGTGTACAGAGTACGCATCACTCTGTTCCACTTGACAGACGCTGAAATACACAAGAGATACAGATTGCACCCAGACACCATCCTGGAGCTAATACGGGACCTAACACCCTATCTGGAGCATCAGACACCAAGGGCCCACGCAATCCCCCCCCCATGTCCAAGTACTCTGCTGCCTGCACCTGCTAGCATCAGGAAGTTTCCAGGGTGTGATAGCAGCAGTGGGTGGAGTATCACAGAGCTGCCTCTCCCGGATCTTCGACACCTTCCTAGACGCCATGATGGACAGAATGGAACATTACATATCCTTCCCCAGTACGCAGGTGGAGCTGCAGAGAACCAAGCTGGAGTTCTATCAACTTGCCCACTTCCCCCACGTGATCGGCTGCATCGATGGGACCCACATTCCCATCTGCCCACCTGCAGCAAGTGAATACATTTACAGGAACCGCAAATCCATCCACTCAATCAATGTGCAGGTGATCTGCAATGCCAAACACATTATCACAGACATTGTGGCCAAATACCCCGGGAGTACCCACGATGCTTACATCTTCAGGAACAGTGGCATACATACACGTCTGCTTGCTGGTGAATTTGCCGACGGATACATACTAGGTAAGTAAATGTCACACACCCTGATGTACACCCTGCCACAAGCTGTTGGTCACACCAATCAATGCCACTTACTTCTCTTCATAGGTGACAGCGCATATGCCCTCCGGCCGTATCTCCTCACACCATATCTGAACCCAACCACCCGAAGGGAGAGGAGATACAATGTGGCACATAGGAGCACACGCAACGTGGTGGAGCGCACTTTTGGTTTGCTCAAAAGCAGATTCCGTTGCCTCCACAAAACAGGAGGTGCGCGTCTGTACAGCCCCATCAAATGTTGCAAGATTATTGCTACGTGTGCAATGCTACACAATCTGGCCACGAAAAAAGGAACTGCAGTGGAACTAACTGAGTCAGAGGACGAAGACGAGGACAACCCTCAGCCAGAGCCCAGCGCGGCTGGTGCTGCAATTGAACATGATGGGAGACATAGACGGGCAGAGATAACATCTCACTATTTCTGAGTGAGTAACGACACTGAGGCATTTCAAATTACATGTACAGGTGTTTATTTGGCACACCTACAGCATTCTGAGCAATGTCCAATTGGACATGGGTTACATCACCCATCACATGCATGTGGACAGCCAGAGTCCTTCACTTCTTGCGTCCCCGTGCTGCACGTGCATGTTCCCCATCCACACTGACTTGTGAGTTGGACCGTTCCTGTGCTGGGACAGTACGTCCACTACGCCTCCTGCACTCGGTGGGTGAGGGTGTGACGCTACCACGGCTGGAAGCCTCCTCACTGTCCCCCCCCTTCCATATTGGATGCCTTGGCATTCTGCATGTGCTCTAGCACTGAGGTCATGGACACCATCCCCCTGGCCACATCCCTGCTGCAATGCGCCATCTCCTCCTGCATGGCGATGGACCGGCGACACATCAGTGATGTCGTACTGGCCAGCCGGTTCACCGACGTAGTATAGTCTTGGAGTCTCAGTCTCTGTCGGCGCATGCCAACACGGTCCTGCTCCAGCTGGCTGCACAGGTTGTCCACCGAGGTTGCTACCCTCTCCATCCCTGCAGACATATTCTCCCCCATGGCACTGATACCCTTCTCCATCTTGTGCATATGTCTGTTAATGTTTGCCACCTCCCTGTGTAACGACTTCATCTCCCTCCATTGCAGGCACTGGACCTTCAGCATGTTGCCTTCCAGTCCAGCAAACACACTGTCACCCTGCTCAAATTCCACTGGACTGACCGGCCTTGCCCTGCGGCGTCGTGATGAGATGTCCGCACCCTCGGATGCTGAACCAGCCCGCTCCCTGTTGGATCTCTCTACGATAGGACTTTGTTGGCGCTGGCTGCCCTCCTCCTCCGACGCCTCCATCTGCTGGAGGGGGATCACGGCATGCCTCCTGCCTGACTGTGGTTGTGGTGGTGGTGGTGATGGTGGTGGTGGTGGTGTAGGTGAACGTCGCAGTGGTGACTGAGTGAGAGGGGATTGCGGCCCTCCCTGGCGCTGTGGTGATGTCTGTGGTGGACGATTGGCTGGCTGCAATGGCGCAGAGCTGGTGTTCCCTGCAGCCATGCTGTCTTCATCGTGTTCACTCCTCTCTGGCCTGGCTGACCTGCCTCTGCTGCCCTCAGCTGCACTGCGAGATGACTCGCCTGAAATGACACAAATGTAAATTTTCTCAATGCTCTGTCTGCAATGCCATTGCATTAAAGTACATGCCAACAGTGCACAGTGGTTATCCTGACCTGTCCAATTATGTTACCATGCTATTGTGTTAGCTGCCCTGACAGTCCTGATCATGATTTCACACTGACTACATCACCCAGTATGCATTGCAGGTAAGCAGTAAGACATGGTGTGGAGTGGGAGCACTTTTACCACTATGGGGGTTGGGGTTTGGGAGGGGTTAGGGCAGCATGCTGGGCATGCTTCTTACCTTGTTTTCTAGCTGCTCTGGCGGAGCTGTCTGCGTCTCCTATGCCACTCACACTCTCCCGCTGGATGGTGGACTCCACCATCTGTTCCAGTGGTGTTGGTACTGGGGCTCGATTTTTTCCTCCTCCAGTTTTCCCTGCCAGCCTATGTCTCTCTGCCATCCTCTGTTTTGCAGTTTTTCTGAGGTCGTACCACCTCTTTCTGATGTCCTCTATGGTGCGCAGGGTCACACCTATGGCATTGATCTTGTCCCGAATGCCACTCCATATTTGCCTCTTCTGTGCGTCTGGCACTTGGTGGGACTGGGCTCCAAACAGCTTGTGGTACTCTTGGGTGACTTCCTCAATCAGGATCTCAAGCTCCTTGTCGCTGAACTTGAGTTTTCTTTTTCTTTCACCTCCCTCCTTCTCCTTGTCCTGGCTTGCCATTGCAATGCTTGTTCTGTTGTTTTTCTCTATTCTTTTTCTGGTCTATGTTGCTGCTGCCTCCTCAGCTCTCCTGCCTGCCTGTCTGCCTCACAGTGAGCTCCAGGCCCTGTGCACCTGGCTGGGTGTGGCAACTTCCTGTTTGGGAAGTAAATGGGTGTATCAGGATTGGCTGATTCACCAAAACGCTGTTTTTCGAATTACCGATTCGGTATTTCCGATTTTGGGTGTGGATTCGGTAACATCGAATCGGTATTAGCCTTTCGGTATGCATTTTTATTACCGATCTGGTCACAATCGGTATTTAATACCGATTAGGAACGAATCGGTAATGTTTAATGAATATTTACCTACATCACGTTTACCTCATTCTTAATACCGATTCGGTATGATTCGGTATTACGGAGTCGGTATTTGGAATTTACCTACATATGGCCCCAAGTTGTTTGATACCAAACACGACATGGTTTGTTGCAGCTATTTTTCAGATAGCATTTTACGCAAGCCTATAATGCACCTCTACCTAGATCTCTTCCTGCGTCACCGACAACCCGGGAGAATGCTCTCCGAAGCCTGCAGGGGTGCTCTTCTAATGCAGGGGCACCATCTCACATAAAACCCAGTACCTCGCGTTCAGGATTGTCAAGGCATGCTATAGGGGTCGCTTATAGGTTTTGAGTGTAGTGACCTATAGATATAGTGAATATCTCTAAAGTAAGTGGTGCATGCACCACATTACACAGGTTGCAATGGCAGTCCTGTAGTTCCATTTTGCATGGCCTATCATGTGTGGCATAATACATGCTTCAGCCCATGGGTGGCCTCTGGGGTACCTATGCCCTGGGTACATGTGTACCATATACCAGGAACTGACAAGGGTAACCCAGTATCCAATCTGGAGTGTACCCAAGTACATAACACAACCAAATTAGGCAGAAAGCAGATAGACTGGGGTCCTGATTAGCAGGATCCCAGTCAGACTAGTCAAAAACCAGCAAAACACCAGGCAAAAAGTGTGGGTAAGCATGCAGTCAGATCCTACCTTTCTAAAATTGGCTTATCCAGAAGTGGCATTTTTAATTAATCTGTAAGTCCCTAGTAAAGTGCACTAAAGGCACATGTGGCCTGTAAATTAAATGTTACTAGGGGGCCTGCAGCACTGATTGGGCACCGACTCAGTAGCCCTTTAAACATGGATCAAGTCTGTCATTGCAGCGCCTGTGTGTGCAGTTTTAAACTACCATATTGACTTTGAAAGTCAAACTAGGTAGCAAGCCTAAACTGTCCCTTTTATTAAATATAGGTCACCCCTACCTAAGGTAGGCCTAGGCAGCCCCAAGAGAAGGGTGCAATGAATTTAAAAGGTAAGACATGGATTTTTGAGTTTTACATGTCCTGGTAGTGAAAAACTAAATTTGTTTTTCACCACTACACGGCCCATCTCTCCCACAGGTTAACATGGGGGTTGCCTTACAACATCTTTTAAGTGTATCTTCCCATTGGAAGCAGATAGTAAATTTGAGTTTGGTGTCTCTGGACTCACAATTTAAAAACACATCCTTTGGTGAATTCGGTTTTTAAGTTTCAGGTCTGAAAAAGCCACTTTTAGAAAGCTGGCTTTGTCTCACTTTGTGTTTTTTGCAATTTTCACCCCGAGTGGACTGGGTATGCTCAGACGTGAGTCCCAGGCTCTCCACATTACTGGAGTCAAGCTATCCAGGCTGAAGAAGGCTGATAGCCAGAAACTGGTCCTTGGATGCTTGATTCTGGTCTAGGAAAGACATGGCTTGGTAGTTCGGGCTGGACTGTCCCCGATGAGGCAGAGGGTCAAGGCTGATTTGCATATAGCCATTGTCTGACCTAGGGTGGTGTGGAGTGCAAACAAACGATGGATTTAGGCCCAGATATTTGTACTGGGGTGAATGTAAGACATTGTTCTGCATTCTGTCCATCAACTGTGTTTTTTGCAATTTTCACCCCGAGTGGGCTGGGTATGCTCAGACGTGAGTCCCAGGCTCTCCACATCACTGGAGTCAAGCTATCCAGGCTGAAGAAGGCTGATAGCCAGAAACCGGTCCTTGGATGCTTGATTCTGGTCTAGGAAAGACATGGCTTGGTAGTTCGGGCTGGACTGTTCCCATGAGGCACAGGGTCTAGGCTGATTTGCATATAGCCATTGTCTGCCCTAGGGTGGTGTGGAGTGCAAAAAAATGATGGATTTAGGCCCAGATCTTTGTACTGGGGTGAATCTAAGACATTGTTCTGCATTCTGTCCATCAACTGTGTTTTTTGCAATTTGTCTCACTTTAACAGTCCAGTGCCTCTGCCTGTCTCTAAATACACATTTGGGCAACAGCTGGCCATTATGCATTACCTCTAAACAGTCACATAAAGGGAGCTGGGATGGCACATTTGCATTCGGATGGCTTTCACCAGGCTGATGGGCCTTCCTTTGGTAGATTAGGAGGGAAGGGCTGACACCTGCACCTTATTCGGGCTGTGCCTGTCCCTACAAAAATAGCTGCATAACCCCCTGTAGCGTCTCTGGAGCCAAGGAAGGAGAGGCAGGGAACTTGTAAGTATCCAAAACTCTTTTGTTCTCCCCCCCGCCCCACTTCAATGACACATTTTGGTATAAGTACTGGACCTCTGACCAGTGCTTTAAAGGGGCCGCTACTGTCCGTTATTGAGTGCCGGCACCTTTTTATTTTGTACGGGAGAGTACCTGCTTTTCCCTAGAAAAACGTAAGACTTTTAAATGGAGATAACCTGCACTTCCCAGAAACAAGCAGGAACTCTGTTACAGAGTACCTGCACTTCTAGTTTTCCATTTGAAGCACTGCCTCCAACACCCCCACAACTAGTTCACTTTGGGGTCCTGAGGAGAATCTGTACCTAAGAAGAGATGCGCTGACAAGAGGGACTGCCACTTTGTCACTTGGTTTGCTGAGTTGGCCTACTGATTGCTGTGGTGCCAGGAGGGACTTCAACTTTGCACTTTGCTCTGCTGTGTTGGATTGGAACTGTACTCCATATCCTCCAATTGCCCAAGAAACTCCAATGCCTTGTTGGCTTGCCCCTGTTGTAGAAGACTCAAGGTCATCAAAGTTTTCAGTGCTGAGACCAAGCATTGCCTGCAAACCAACATCTGTTGCAGGATATTGGCAACATTCATTTTGGCACCCCAGACGCCTTCCCCAGTCCAGTGCCTGCGCTATTGTAACCAATACATTTTGCCATGAGCCGCGCTCGAGATTGCCGTTCTGAAGACTCAACAGCTGCACAGCACCAAGGGAAGTCGGCAAGCCCAGTGCCTCATTTCGGCTGAACACTTTGATGTCAGACATGAGCCTTCCCTTCCTTGTTTCCAGCTGTTTTAGCACCCTTCCCTTTACCAGGCACCAAGGAGGAGCACCTTTTACTGGGGACAAGTACCTGATGGTAACACGGCTCATGACAAGCTTGCTGCAAACCTTGAATGATGGTGGTGCCCCTCCCAGTTGCTGGGAAACCCCAACGCACTGGGTGCACACTCAGTGTTCTAACTGTGTATCTCATCTTGCACCAGCGCGGCCCCCCTGTGCTAGTCCCAACGATACCCAGATCGGCTGCTCTCAATCTCAAGTCCTTTGCTTGTAGAAGTCCATGCGGTCAGCCCTTGACCCCCACAGCATCGAGGACAGCTGGGGGAAATTACTTGGTTTCATTCCAGATTCCAAGGCTCAGACAGCCGTGGTGTGGGACTTAACATTACTGTTACTCCCTTAAAGAAGGCACCCGCATGTTTTGAGCACTGTGTTTCGCATATGCCGGAACCCACAAATTACTCTAAAAGCTCTGAAAGGAACTCAATTTGAAAAAGGTATAAAGAAGTGTGTATTTGCTTCCTTGGATCAGACCCAAGCAGTCTCAGCATTGTCATACTATGCTCCTTGCATTTTGGGGAAATCACTTGTGACATTCCCAAAGGCAACTTACTACAAGCACTTGAATAGAAGTGCACTGGCGCTCCCACGTACATTGGCTGCATGGTCATTGGATGCCTATTTCCAAACTAGAATTACCGTAAATAGCCTAAAAGAAATGAATCCATGTACACAACACTACAATTGCTCATAGACAAGATCGCCCCTTAAGCAGAGGAGGTGGCATAGCAGCCATTTTTAGGGATAAGTGGACCTTTTCTCTAGATTCTATGGGCCCCTCTATTGACGCCGAGGTACTCCATTTCTCTCTTACTCTGGGGGCACATTTTACCTTAGGGGGTTCTTTGGTGTACCAACCACCCGGCCACGCAGGAAAATTTCTAGAGGTACTAGAGGACATGATAGTTCCACGTGCCCTGAAATACCCCACATATCTCCTTCTGGGGGACTTTAATATTCACGTGGACCAGCTTGATCTACCTGACACAGTTCGGCTAAATGATGCGTTTGCGATGGCCCAGCTAAAACAGTGGATCAAGGCTCCTACCCACTCAGGGGGTCACGTCCTTGACCTATTATGTACCAACTTTAATATAAATATGTCTGAGCCTGAAATAGTAAACTGGTCTGATCATATGCTAATAAGATTCTCTTGGCCCCTGTCACGCCCTGCTGAGACCAATCACCCCGCGGCTCATACACAGAAAATTAACATAGCTATGCTCTGTGATCAGCTTGATACCTCTCGCACCTCACTTCCTTCAGAAATTGAGTTAGCCGTCAGTTCATTCAACTCATGGATCAAAGGAGGTGTTGCTCTTTCAACCAAAACAGGTCGCGTATGTAGAGTTCGCTCCACCCCTTCTAAACCTTGGTTCTCCAATACTCTTCGCGATCTCAAATCAGGCTGCAAAAAACTCGAAAGACGTTGGAGACAAGCTTATCTCCCTGAGGCCAAGAAATAACTAAGAATGGCTCAAAAGAAGTATTATGCAGCAATTAAAGCGGCAAAAAGTTCATACTATGACGGGCGCATTACCAAGGCCAACAACAATAGCGGAGAAATCTTTGCTATTGTTAAAAGCTTTGTCTCCCCCTGCGCCGCTCAACCTCTTTTAGCCTCATCGGCAAAATGGTGTGAAGAACTTTCTGTATTCTTTGTGGAAAAAATTGAAAAAATCCAAGATGATTTGCTTACTGTATGTAGCAATTTTCCAGTCTCCATGACTATTCCTTCTCCCATTATGCCTATCGCTATGGATCAGTTTGCCCTCTTCACTCCAGTGAACACAACAGAGGTTGTGAAAATTCTGGCTACCTTACAATCGGGTTCCCCCGCTGACCCCTGCCCGGCCAGAGTCCTTGCGGGCCTGGCTAATACAGTCGGTCAAGAGGTGACACATATTGTCAACCTCTCTTTTTCCAGCGCCACTGTTCCAGCCTGCTGGAAACAGGCAAAACTGTTACCACTTCTCAAAAAAAATGGCCTAGACCCAAAGGCCCCTGCTAACTTCCGGCCCATATCTCTTTTGCCAGCTCTAGCAAAGATATGCGAAAAAGTTGCATTTTCACAGCTGGACAGATTTGTTGAGAGCTCTCAAGCTCTTCACCCTGCGCAATCAGGCTTTAGAGCTGCTTTCAGCACAGAGACGGCTCTAGTCGAGGTTTCTGAGGCCATTCGTGAGTGTTTGGACGGAGGTGGCAGAGCGGCGCTGATTTTATTGGACCTCTCTGCCGCCTTCGATACGGTCCCACACTCCCTCCTACTTACCAGACTAGCAGCCATAGGCATAACTGGCCCAGCTCTCGGCTGGTTAACATCTTTTTTAGACAACAGGTCACAGCAAGTGTGGATGCCGCCTTTCTCCTCCTCTCCCAAAAAACTTTCTACTGGTGTACCACAGGGCTCCACCCTAAGCCCCCTGCTTTTTAATGTATATATGACCCCTCTCATTTATCTTGCGGAACAGCTAGGTGCCAAAATTATGGCTTATGCCGATGATACTCAGCTTTTGTTTACATGGCCCAAAAACAACTCGGACACATCGAGAGTTCAATTTTGCTTATCATCGGTTTTCCGCTGGCTGGCCTGTGCCCAACTTAAATGTAATGAGAGCAAATCTGAAATCTTGCTGTACGGCTCCTTTCCAGATAACTTTAGTGACTCTCTCTGGCCCACCGACTTTCCTAGCCCCAAATCCATTGGCGGACCTTCTAAAACCCTAGGAATTTGGTTTAGCAACAATCTCAGATTTGAGGACCACCTGAAAAAACTCACTGGAATCTGCTTCTCCACCCTTAAAACCTTGTGCAGATTTCTTCCTCTGCTTCCGAGAGCAGCCAAGGAGACGGTCATTCGCGCTCTGATATTATCCAGATTGGATTATGCGAATGCTCTCTACTGTGGACTCCCAGCCTATCTGATCCACCGCCTCCAAGTCATTCAAAATGCTGCGGTCCGGCTGCTGTTTAACATACCCAGAAGATCTAGTGTCCGCCAACCTCTCAGAGATCTTCATTGGCTCCCAGTTGCCCAAAGGATCTTATTTAAGATCCTTGTGCTAGCTTACCGAGCACTCCATCTAACAGGCCCAACCTATCTGAGAAAAAGATTTTCCCTCTATGCTCCCAACCGCCCTCTTAGATCAAGCAATCTTCACCAAATGACTGTGCCAAAGTTTAAATATAGCAGGCTTGGTGGCCAATCCATCTCTGTTAGAGCAGCGAGAGCTTGGAATACCCTGCCTCTGCAGTTGAGAACAGCCCCTTCCATCATGGCATTCAGGAAAGGCCTAAAAACCCACCTCTTTAACACCACTGCATAATGGCTGTCTCTCTTTTGCATTCACTGTGATCTGTTCCCCTCTCTCTCGCGCCAGGATACTATACTATTTAGTAACAGAGCGCGCTAAAAAAGCCTCTATAATATAATAATAATAATATAGTATTGAATGGAGCCTGTCTCTGTTGTTTTTTTGCCTGCTGACCTAGGGGACTCCATCCCCAAACGTGCCCTGCGGCCCTGCGACCAACACCGGATTAGTTTAATGCCAGGAGGCACAAAAAATCATCACAGGGGCCCCACGGTGTGGGACCCATCTCTGTTGTTTTTCTGCCTGCTGACCTAGGGGACTCTATCCCCCAATGCGCCCTGTGGCCCTTCGGCCAACACCGGATCTGTTTCGCACCAGGAGGCGCATAAAATCATCACAGGGATCCCGCAACGCGGGACGATCGTGGGCGTGCCCAGGCCTCGTCCGGGCGAAGCGCAGACCAGGGGCCTATCAGCACCCATCAGAGAGCGGAGGAGGCTGGGCTGGGCCATTCCCTTTTCATCTTGATACAGCGTAGGTGCTCGAGTCTGCCTACTCCAGTGTGCCGCTATAGGAAGACTGGACCCAACCACTGCAGTTGGAAGAGGAAGGAGGGACAAAAGGTAGAAAGAAATTGAGGTCTGTGTTTATTTTCCCTCTTTTACATTTTTGAAATTTACTGCCTAAATTCTCCTTTCTACTAGTTATTAACTAATAAAAAAAATGAATAAAGACTCTTAGAAATGGGTAAACACAAATTGTCACAGCTAATAGGGAAAGAGGGTTTGAAAGCGCATGCCTCCAACAACTCAATAGCTAATTATCTAATGAATGCTATGGGTATATTGAACAGTGAAATCACAAATGTGGAAGTAAGGCTAGCTGCTTCAAAATCTGCTCTGCATATCACTATGGATAAGGTATTAGAGACAGAATGTTCCATAGAAAACGAGAATTCTCCACCCATCATAACATCTAGGAGGTCATGTGTTTTTAATAGCTCATTTTCAATCTGTGAGGACCCCGCACGTGGGGATTCGTATTCCCCACTGGCAAAGAAACTGTTTCAACCGGCAGATACACCCCTGAAACAACAAAAAAAGAGGAAGATAAATACCAAAAGGAAAGGATTTTTTTTTTGAATAACTAGAAGGAATCCTAAAGAGAAATGATCAAACCCTGCTAAAGCATCAAACCCCTCCCTGAAAAGTGTGCATAATAGGCTGACATCTTTAGAGGAATGCTTTAGGAAGGAGCTGGATGCCATAAAAACTAGGATGTGTCACCTTGAGTCAAATGTCAAAGAAGTTCTTGCCCACATACAATCATTTACTGGAAAGCCCAGTCTAATCAAAACCACACAAGGAAACAAAGATCCTCCTATGCCGACATCTGTCCCAACTCTTATGCAAAATATGGATACCTCGTCCCCAAATGATGAATGCCAACAATATCAAAATGCCAATCTCTCAACGAATCTACATCTTCACCCAAATCCACCCCTTTTGTAATTATACTTAGAAAATGACCTATTTTAAGGCCAAATGTAATGGAAAGCTGGCATGAGCTTAAGAATAAGGTGATACATTGGCTGTCTAAAAAATCCTGGAGAACAACTGTCAGGCTAAATAAATTATAATGGTAAGAAGAGTCAGATGGATAGCACCCTCAAAGAAATCTAGTAAATATGACTATATTGTGGTGAATTTCCGTGCCCCTTTTGTGGTAAGAACCCTCCTCTCTGATCTTATAAACACATGTGATGATAGAAATATTGCAAGGAATATCAGAGCCGAGCCATTGGGGCACTTTTATAGGCCTGAAACGTTTATGGATAAAACCCAAAACTCCACACAAACTGAACCTGAGAATGTCATTACAAAAACTTCAGAAATTGGCCAGGCTGACAGTTGATATGATCTGACGCTTATATACAAACACCAGCCTCTAATTCAGAGGTCTACAAACTTTTGGAAGCCGAGACCCCACTGTCAACATTTACAGGCGTAAGGACCCCCTCCTGACAAAAAATTCTAAACCTCTAGGCAGGGCTACTGGAATTATGAGGCAGGTGAGTACCAAATTATGCGACAGGCTTGACTAAATTGTGTGAGTAGAAAATTAAATAATGTTCTGTGATGCTGCGTATTTTGGGATAGCATTGCTTTATTATTCTGACATTTTTTAAACACAGTAAAACTGAGGAAAGATTTCACCCCATCAGTACCAGTTTATAACCAAAATACAGCAATTAACATCAGAAAGATGTCTAGTCAACCTTTGTGAAGGGCCTCCCACTCCGCAGGAATGCGCGCTGCCACATTAGAAGCTCACCTGGCCATGGCCGGGAGCAGCAAGGGTCCTTTCAAACCCAGTCAGTCTTGTGCAGAGTTAAGCAGTTTACCCATGCCCCTTTCCTCTCACCCCTTCCTTCCATCCCTCTCTTCTCTCCTCTCCCAACCCCGGATCCCTCTCTCACATTGTAGGCAGATGGTTATTAGCCCCAGGCCACCTTTTGGTGACAGTAGGGCACTACAAATGTAAATAATATTAGGCAGAAGCAGGGTATCCACTAGACCCAAACTTCAGGGGGGTTTAACACTCCCAGCCAGGGCTGGCCCTAGCACTGGTCGCACATGGTGCAACAGTCGTTCCACCTTCTCCATGAATTCCCTCACTACCACTCACCAACAATACACCTCATCTCTCTATAGCACCTGTCTAAAAAAATACTAATAGTTTACTCACACTCACTTCTGTGATGTGAATGGTACATCTTCTGTGTACCAGGTACTTTAACCTTCTGCACTGTGTGGGTGCCAAGAGTGCCCATGTGACTGCACGGAGAGCAATGCAACAGTGTGAGAGTAGGATAAAAGGAGTGACTACAGGTTGAGTGAGGTGACCATATGAATTTGGGTTTGGCTCTAAGTACAGAGTGGGACAAATTAATGCATGGTTAGTGATGGCCTTGTTTGAGTGAGCTACAGATTGAGCAGTGAGGGGGGACAGGTGAGTGAAGTGTCACATGGGTGCAGGATGAGAAGGGTGCTCGTGTGACTGCAGGGTGAGGCACAGAGTGAACAATGCAAGCACATTTTTAGTGCAGAGTGATCACTGTGGGAGCAGGGTGAGCGGGTGAATGTTGTGAGTGCATGGTGATCAGTGTGAGTGCATTGTGATCACTGTGAGTGCATTATGATCACTGTGAGTGCAGGGTGAGCGGGTGAATGTTGTGAGTGCATGGTGATCAGTGTGAGTGCATTTTGATCACTGTGAGTGCATTATGATCACTGTGAGTGCAAGGTGAGCGGGTGAATGTTGTGAGTGCATGGTGATCAGTGTGAGTGCATTGTGATCAGTGTGAGTGCATTGTGATCACTGTGAATGCAGGGTGAGCGGGTGAATGGTGTGAGTGCATTGTAATCAGTGTGAGTGCATTGTGATCTCTGTGAGTGCAGGGTGAGCGGGTAAATGTTGTGAGTGCATTGTGATCAGTGTGAGTGCATGGTGATCAGTGTGAGTGCATGGTGATCAGTGTGAGTGCATGGTGATCAGTGTGAGTGCATGGTGATCAGTGTGAGTGCACGGTGATCAGTGTGAGTGCATAGTGATCAGTGTGAGTGCAGGGAGAGTGGGTGAATAGTGTGAGTGCATGGTGATCAGTGTGAGTGCATGGTGATCAGTGTGAGTGCATTGTGATCAGTGTGTGCATTGTGATCAGTGTGAGTGCATTGTGATCAGTGTGAGTGCATTGTGATTGTTGTGAGTGCATGGCGATCGCTGTGAGTGCATGGCGATCATTGTGAGTGCATGGCGATCAGTGTGAGTGCATGGCGATCAGTGTGAGTGCATTGTGCTCGCTATGAGTGCATGGTGATCAGTGCGAGTGCATTGTGATCGCTGCGAGTGCAGGGTGAGCGTGAAAGTGAAGGCGAGAATGAGAAGTGAGTTGTCTGAAAGCAGGGTGCATTCCCAGAAACTTGAAGTGTAGTGTTTCAGATATAAGTTAAACTAGTGCTATAATGGCATTAATCAAGGATTGAGGGTGGAGGAAATAAATAATGTGCTGATCCTGCAACAAACTTCCAGTCTAATGATTAGGGTTACCAGCTCATTATTTTGATGGCCCAGAAATAAGCAGTCACCTAAAGCTGTATTTTTAGCACTTATCTGTGAATACTTAGAACAGCAAATATAAATAGGAAGCATTTGTGTCACTTTTAATTGTGTTCTGGGGTTGCCTCAATGATCCATGACTGAAAATTAAAGAGAACAAAGACAGAAAAGTCACATAACTAATTAATACATACTTTTTTATTTATAACTCTATTTAGTGTCAAGAGCAGGCATTTTTCTTTTGGCAACCCAACTTTATATTCCTTTTCATTAATGCATTCTCACACTACAGCAAGAAGTGCAAAGATACAAATGTAAGGAATAGGCAGAGTGGGGGCCCAGGGGGTACTGGAACCATAAAAAGCATTAAGCCTCTGTAACCAGTTTTCAAAAGCATGTAAAGATGCTAATGGTCTTTAAAGACCTGTGAAAAACTTGCCGGAGATAAGACTCCAGACACTGCCCAGCCGAGCCCCAAGCAGCTCGAGTTTCACTGCAACAGCCCGGGCTGAGACAGAGGACGGGGAAAGAAGGGGGCTGAAGCCCTGGAGGCCAGGGCAGACTGTGACTGTGAATGCGCGACCCCCTTCACACCTCTCCACGGCCCCCCCTGGGGGTCGCGCCCCACAGTTTGAAGACCCCTGCTCTAATTCCAAAAATGAATTGGTTCTCCCCTTATCGTACTATGAAAAACAGGACTGACAACAGGAAAGGCCTGAATAAAAGGGGGAAAAATATATCGATGTACATATTACAAAATTGCCATTAGCCCCCATGGAATTAGGCAGTCAACAAATGACATTGGATGTACATCTCCAAGAATGCCCCCACAGAGGATCCACTGGCGTAACGAAAAGTGAGGATCCAGAACTAGGTCTACCACCCGGACGTAGGACAGAATGTCTTATCCCACTGATGGAGGGACAAGATAAGGTTAAAAAAAACGCAGAATGAGGAGCCAAACCTTGTATATAGCCAAGCTCTGAAAAAGACCAAAACTATACTGAAGATCTGGAATATTGCCGGAATAAGATATAAACTACTGAACCCAGAATCGCTAGAGATTATTAATCAAGCCCAAATAGTTTGTCTCCAAGAGACATGGGGGGGGGGGGTAGATGATTTTTTTTGTAGAGGGATTCATACTATACTTAACACCAGCTACTCCCTCAGAGATGGGACGGGCCAAGGGAGGCCTGGCCACCTTAATATCAGTAACCTTCTGTATGACATTTTTGAGGTCCTATCTGTCTTCCTCTATTTTCAGCCTATTCACCTAATCACAGAAGAAAGGTTTCATCTGGTCGTAATTAATTTTTATAATAATGTTTTCGATTCAACCAAAGTGACAGTTATAATGGACTTAAGCAAAGAAGTTGATTTATTTTTAGCTAAACTCAAAAATGATTATGTTCCATTATAGGTAGGAGATTTTAATATTAGCAAATGTCATAGTCAAGGTCATGAAAGCTGTATATACGTGAAAACAAACGGTGATGACATGCCACATTTTCTGCAAAAACAATATGGAGAAGCCTTCAATGAATTAATTTATAAGTATAATTTGACTCTTATGCCACAATGAATTGGGGAAGGTGAGAGCGAAATACCTACGTGTTATATTAATGGTAAAAGTTCAGTGATTGATCATGTATTGGCGACAGAAAAAGGTGAACGCTTCTTAGACTCCTTACTGTTGTCCCGAATGTGTTTAGCGACCATGCAGTTTTAACTGTAGCCCTTATTATAAATACTAAAAAGCCAACTAGCCCTCAATGTTTGAAACAAATTTATCTACATGGTAAAAATGGCCTTACTCTAAGATGGGCAAACGTGAATAACAAAGTAAAGACACAAGAAATAATGATAGATTCCATGAAATATTGTTATACTAGTACAGATCCTAGGTCCTCTCCGGAGCTCATCATTGAAGCTTATTATAAAATTATGGTTTGAATTGCTGAGAAACTGAAGTTGCAGGCTAGAAAAAAAAATAGTAAAAACAGGGGATGGTTCAATACGGAATGCCCTGCAGAAGTCTCAAAGAGATGATGTAAAAATCCGTACATTGAGATTCATGTATAAAAATGCCCTTGATAAAAGGAAAAAATATCTGAAAGGGAAAATATGGGAAGATTTGCTCCAGGCTGCTGATCTGAAGAATAATACTCTCTTCTGGAAAATGTTAAACAACCCGTTCTTAAAAGAAAAAGATGACCTAAAGATTGAGATATTTATCCACCAGGGGGATTGGATAGAACATTTTAACACCATTTTTAATCCAGTGGCAGTATTGTTATTATGCCTTTAACATTTTCTTACCTAATTGAACCATCAAATACTTCTAATATATCATTAGACCCCAACAGGTTCACAATTGATATTTTTAAGCACACGTCACTTTATGGGCACCGATGCTTACCCAAGTATGTAATTCTACAATAAAGGGTTTCCTCCCAACCTCGTGAACAGAAAGCACAATAGTCCCTATTTTAAAAAAAGGTAACCAAGGTGATCCGAAATGCTATCACCCTATATCTCATTTAGACTCTAGTGCCAAACTAATGGGCAGAACCCCATTAGGAAGGTTAGAACAATGGGCAGAGGAAAAACATATACTCTCTGACACTCAACACTAATTTAGACCTGATATTGAGACAATAGAACAATGTGTCAATTTACACCTCCTAATAAATAAATATACAGCAGTGAGGACAAGGTAAGTGCATCTATGCTTTGCCGATCTGAGTAGTGCTTCAGAGTTGGTGAATCATAATAAACTCTGGAAAACACTTGTGGATCTAGAAGCACCTCGGGATTCATTAATTTTCTATCCTAATGGTATTCCCATCTTACAGGGAAGGTACGATATGGCCCAAGCGGCGAGTGTACAGACAACTTCAAGCTCCCCGTGGAATTAGACAGGGGTGTCTTCTTGCTCCCCTACTCTTCTCATTTCATATAAATGGGGTGGTTGCATGCTTACACGAAATGAAAGCTGATGTCCCCATGGTTGGCACCCACCCCGTTCCTATCCTACTTTATGCAGACAAAGCGGTCCTGCTTTCAAGAACAGCCAATGGGTTGCAGCTGCTTATGGATACATTTGTAGATTTTATGGACGATAAGCATATGAAAGTTAATTTAAAGAAAACTGTTACCATGGTAGCCGGGAAAGGCAGGGCAAAAAAGAGGGCACATTTTATTAGGGGGAGAGGTTAGAGGAGACACAAACCTTTACATACTTGGGTATACAATTTACTGAATTGGGCTCTTGGGATAGTCAATTAGATATATCAAAACTGACATTTTAAAAAGTAATAAAAACGATTTTTAGATTCTCCAGTAAAATAGGCCAAAAACCAATTAGAGAAATATTGTTGCTGTATGAAGCTAAAAGTTTGCCAAGTGCTGGCTATGGGGACCCCTTCTGGAGCTATACAAACTCCGCAAAACTGCAGACACAAGAAAACTTGTTCTTGCCACGCTTACTGGCAATACCAAAATCTATTTCGACATATATATCACACATGGAATTGGCAGTCCCCTTTTTAGAAGACGATCTATTTATTAGGCCTATCATACTGTGGTAAAGGATTTGGAATAAAACAGGGACACAGTTTACAAAGGATATAATTCAAGACTGCCTTACTCTAGATGCTTGGAAAAAATTAAAATGTCTTTCCCATCTAGATACTTCCCTGAGAAAACTGTCTCCTGACATAGGTGTAACAGACACAGTGAACATTCTTACCGACTCTAAAAAAGAGGTCAGGACTATTATCATGGAACAAAGAGAAAAGGAGAGATCAATCAATCAATCATCAATCATCAGCATTTGTATAGCGCGCTACTCACCCGGGAGGGTCTCAAGGCGATGGGGGGGAGGGGTCAGTTACTGCTCGAATAGCCAGGTCTTGAGGAGCTTCCTGAAGGAGAGATGATCCTGGCTCAGCCGGAGGTGGGTCAGGAGGGAGTTCCATGTCTCGGCTGCCAGGTAGGAGAAGGATCTTCCCCCGGCGTGGCTTTGCGGATGCGTGGTACAGCAGCGAGGGCGAGGCTGGCTGATCGTACCTGGTGGGTGGGCGCGTAGAAGGTCAGGCGGTTGTTGAGGTACTTGGGGCCCAGGTCGTGGAGGGCCTTGTGTGCATGGGTGAGGAGACGGAACGTGATCCTCTTGCTGACGGGGAGCCAGTGCAGGTCTCTCAGGATGCTGGAGATGTGGCTGTGTCGGGGGATGTCCAGGACGAGTCGTGCGGAGGCGTTCTGGATGCGCTGGAGTCTTTTCTGAAGTTTGGATGTGGTTCCGGCGTAGAGGGTGTTTCCGTAGTCTGGCCGGCTGGTGACGAGTGCCTGGGTGATCGTCTTCCTGGTTTCGGTGGGGATCCATCGGAAGATCTTGCGGAGCATGCGCAGGGTGTTGAAGCATGATGATGAGACGGCGTTGACTTGTCTGGTCATCGAGAGGGAGGAGTCCAGGATGAAGCCCAGGTTGCGTGCGTGGTCCGTTGGTATGGGAGTGGTGCCCAGGGCAGGGGGCCACCAGGAGTCGTCCCAGGCGGAGGGCGATGATCCCAGGATGAGGATTTCCGTCTTGTCTGAGTTCAGTTTCAGGCAGCTGTTCTTCATCCATTTGGCGACGTCTTTCATCCCTTCGTGTAGGCTGGTTCTGGCGGTGGCGGGTCGTTAGTGAGGGAGAGGATCAGCTGGGTGTCGTCGGCGTAGGAGATGATGTTGAGGTTGTGTTTGCGTGCGATGGCTGCGAGAGGGCTCATGTAGACGTTGAAGGGGGTTGGACTGAGTGATGATCCTTGTGGTACGCCGCAGATGACTTCGGTGGTCTCGGATGTGACCGGGGGGAGGCGGACTCTCTGGGTTCTTCCGGTGAGGAACGAGATGATCCATTCCAGTGCCTTCTCTTGGATTCCAATGTTGTTGAGGCGCTGTACTAGGGTGCGGTGGCATACAGTGTTGAACGCTGCAGAGAGGTCCAGGAGGATGAGGGCCGCTGTTTCCCCGTTGTCGAGCAGGGATCTGATGTCATCAGTGGCTGCGATGAGGGCGGTGTCGGTGCTGTGGTTGGCTCGGAAGCCAGACTGCGAGGGGTCGAGGGATCCGTTCATCTCGAGAAAGGCGGCAAGCTGTTTGTTGATGGTCTTCTCGATGACTTTGGCAGGGAAGGGGAGGAGCGAGATGGGGCGGTAGTTCTTGAGGTCGGTGGGGTCCGCTGTTGGTTTCTTCAGGAGGGCGCTGACCTCGGCGTGCTTCCAGATCCCTGGGAAGGTGGCGGTGTTGATAATGTCCCGGAGTTGGGGTGCGATGATGGGGTCGGCCTTGTTGAAGACATGGTGGGGCAGGGGTTGGTTGGTGATCCGGAGTGGATGGTGTTCATCGTGCGGGTGGTGTCTTCGGTGCTGACCGGGGTCCAGGCGCAGATGGTGGTGGTGGGGGGCATTGGTTCGGTGGTTGGGTGCGTGGTTGGTGCGCCGAAGCTGTTGTGAATATTGGCGAGAGAGAACTAAAAGAGGGTAAAAAACGTCCGGTGGCTAGTTACTGGCACCACCTTATGTGTGAGGGTCAGCCAAACTATTTGACAATTGTCAAAAACACTCAACACAGATTTTATCTCACTAGATTGCATCTAGATATAGTCCATGCACAGTTTGCCTTTCCAAAAAACATGGCATGGTCCAAAAACCTCCCAAACTGTCCATGCGATGGTAAATCATGACAAAGCACAATGCACTTAATTTTATTCTGTGTTTTTTTAAAGATCTGAAGAAACAGTTTGTACAACCCTTTTTAAAAGAGGTGTATATGTTTTTTAACTAGATGCTTTTAATGATGTATTTTCCTTGGGAAAAAGTGAGACCTGCTTGTCTGTTATAACTTATATTAAAATGACCATTGGAAGAAGGAAAATATTGGCACACCTAGAGGCTTTAACTTATGAATTCCCAGAACAATTTGATATCTTCTAGATATAAACCTTATCATGATGCAATCACGGAGAATGTTCTTTTAAGTTTGTAATAAACGAACAGTATATAACTTATTCTGTGATTATGATGTATAATGTATACTTTTATGGTTTTATATCAATCAGTGAATAAAGTTTATGAATTGAATTGAATTGGACTTTTTTCATTTTGGTCTTTTTCTGGTTTTGTTTTACTCAGTTAAAGATTGTCTATTTTTCTAAGATGGGTGATGAGTCTTTTTGTGGTGTCTTTGACTGTGTTACTGTACTAAAGTGTTGCACAAATACTTTGTGATAAGCCTGCCTGCTCTGCACCATGCTTTGAGAGGGTGAGCAAAGGTTAGCCTATGTGTGTAGCTGACTTACACTGAATAGAGTGGTGGGTTCTGCCTGGCTTAGTTGTATACCCTAGCCAACCAGTACACACATTAATAACACTTGTCATAGAGTGGAGTGGTGTGGAGTATGTACAGTGAAGTACAGTATCGGAGAGGGGAGTGGTTTATCATAGAGTGGAGTGGAGTGGCTTGTCATGTGGTGTCGCCTGCAGTAGAGTAGAGTGGTATGTCATAGAGTGGCGTTATATAGTGTCTTAGTAGTGGCAGGGTTGTAGAGTAGAGTGGTGTGGATTGTAGCAGCATGTCATAGAGTGGAGTGATGAGTTGTAGAGAGGAGTGGAGTGTCATGTCAGAGTGGAGTGGTGTGGAGTGTTGTCCAGTGGAGTTTCATGTCGTAGAGTTGAGTGTCGTGAAGTGGAATGGTGTACCATGAGTGGAGTGGTGCACAGTGGAGTGGCGTGTTGCACAGTAGAGTGGAGTGGCATGCCATAATCTGTCAAGCTGTGCAGTGTCTTATAGAAGAGGGTGTAGACTATAGTGGCATATGGTGAGTGTCATACAATAGAGTGGAGTGTTAAAGAGAGGAGTGGAGAGTTGTAGAGGGGGTGGCATGTCACAGAATGGTGTGGTATGTTGTAGAGTGGAGTGGTGTTCAGTGGAATGCTGTGTTGTTCAGTAGAGTGGAATGGCATGTCATAGAGTGGCATGTTGCACAATGTCCTAGAGTGGAGTGGTGTGAAGTGAAGTGGCATATCTTAGAGTGGAGTGGCATATCATAGAGTGGAGTGCCATGTAAGACTGTAAGTAGGGAGAACGAGCAGGATGATTAAGACAAGAATTGTAGAACACAAGAGTCGCATACGCAATAAAAATTCATCCCTAGCTGCACACTGGACAACTACCCCTCACATGATACCACAATTGCGCTTTACAATTCTTGAACATATTGAGATGCACTTTGATACAGACATAAATACTATTCTTGCGCGCAGGGAAGCATTTTGGAAAAAATACCTAGGGACTCTTATCCCAGGGGGTCTCAATGATCATTATGAACTACTGTGTTTCTTGTAAAATGGTTTTAATGAGCATATGATTTATTGTGTTCCTGTAATTTGTTTGTAACACAGTCAGATTGTAAGGGAGCTTACTGATGCACATTACTCCTTTGGTCTTTTCTTTCTTTCTTCCTTCTTCTTTTTTTCTCTTTTACTTTTCAGTTTACATACATCTGAAATTGTTGTTTAACTTTCAGTATACTAATTATTGAGTTATAATATGCCCGACTGATTTTCACTATGGGAACAATAAAGTTTATTTAGTAGATTCAAGAAACTCGAAGTCCTTCTTCGAGTTTTCATACAGTTGTGGAGCTGAAGTCCGTTTTTTACCTTCTCTATCATTGAGACCGATAGAGGCATGGCAGTCCGTCATTTACCTTTAGGCTTAGCTTTATTCACAGCCGATAGGAGAACCGATCACACGTGACCTCGGATATTCGATGGATGGTGGCAGGATTGAACGCCACAGAGGAGGACCGAAGGGTATGTTTAGGCTTTGGACGTAGTCTAATTAAATATTTGGCATCCCCGTATGGGATCTAGTACTCATTAGATTAATTTTTTCAGATATCTTGACGCTGTTGACACTTACTGGGGCATACGATTTCCACGTTGGTTCACAAAACTAACGGGTAAGATTCTTTGCTTGCGGCCAAACGTAGCGGGTAACTAACCAGTTAGAAAGCAATATAAAATATATATAATGTCTATCATACTGTTTGGCAGGTTACGATCGATACCGGCTTGGAGCCTATTTTGAAAACATGGATGGTAGGACAGCATTGTTCGAACCAGCGATAGTCACTTCGGGTTGCTTTTGAGAACACAATCACCTCAATTCATAAGTCACACTTAAGGAGAACAACGCATGACATGTTCTTAAGATCTTTACTCAACATAGTACGTTTTTCTGGTTACTTTTTCCTGTTCTTTGTTTCAGATCACTTGGGCTATATCAGTTTACTCACTTTTATTTTGAAGAAAATACGGATTTTTCATTCTGGTTTTTCTACACTTGTGGGACTGTGGGTTTCTACCATTCACAGTAAAGCTCTCAGTATTAACCATAAGAACTAAATGTACAGAAGCAAAAGTACTAAGAATACCGTTTTTGTGTTGTAGATTCGGACGAGAATTACTTCGGATTCTTCTTTATCAAAATCATGTTTCATTTTGTAAATAGCTAATCCCCTGACGAAGGGTTCAGTTTGAACCCGAAATGCATTGGGAAAGACTGGAAATGATTATATTTTTCAATTGTCAAAAACGTTGTTATCAATCAAAATATTTTGGATCGTTTTGTTGAATTTAAATCATGTGTTTTCAATGACTGATTTTTGCATTTAAAAAAAGTGATAATATACTGCAACTCAGAGAAAGATATAAAATATGACATAATACAATTTTTGAGTATGTTTGAAATACTTTTTGATGAAATTGAAGAAAAACTAATTAAAGGTTAATTAGGCCTATTCTAGGGCCTGTGGAGCTGTGCGACACGTAGTCTTTGGTTCTCAAAGACTCATTGCATTGATCGTATTACCCTTTGGGAGTGGGTACTCTCCTAACAACACGTGTCTGCACGCAACAATTTCTTTGCATCCATTCACAATACATCATTATATAAGTTTATACGTTGTTCACTTAGGTGTGCAAATCTATCCATTTCTTTATTATGTAAGACTGAAGTGGCATTTTGTAGAGAGGAGTGGAGTGGCGTTTCATAGAGTGGAGTGGGGTGTAATGTCATCCAGTGGAGTGGAGTGCTGTAGAGTGGAGTAGCAAGGTGAGTCATAGAGTGGGATGCTGTCGTAGGCTGGGGTGGCATGTTGTAGAGCAGAGTAGATGACTTATGGATGTGTGATATAGTGCAGTAGAGTGAAGTGGTGTGTCATAGTGTGACATGTCATGCAGAATTTTAGAGGAGAGGGGCCTAGAGTGTAGTGGTGTGGAGTGGAGTGGCATGCCATGGCCTTCAGCTGCAAACCACACATCATAGATTTTGCAAAATGTTTGGGAATAACAATCAACAAAAATCTCAACATGCCGGAACACATCAGTACAGCCACCAGAGGAGCAATCTTTCACATGAACATTATTAGAAAACTAAAACCCTTCCTCACAGCCGACGCCTTCAAATCAGCAGTGCAAGCTCTAGTGATACCCAGAATAGACTATTGGAATACAGCCTTATGTCATCTTCCAAGATCCAGACTGTCTCCACTAAGAGCCTCTCACAACGTGGCCGCAAGACGTCACCGGCTCCAAAAAGAACAACCCCATCACCCCTTATCTGAAAGCACTTAACTGGCTCCCTTTTGAGTCAAGAACACAGCTAAAATTGGCTGCATGAAACACAAAGCCTTGCAATTCAAAACACCAAGGTATCTAGCCGATAAACTGGAACTATCAGGCAGTGGCAGAAGATCGAGAAGCTCCAGCACCTAACTATTGAAACCGCAAGGATTTCAGAAAAATAAAACATACAACAGTACTTTCTCCGGAATAGCACCTAAATCTGGAATATCCTGCCAATGAAAATCAGAATGATCCCTTCTATCACTTAATTCAAGAATGAAGTCAAACTGCTTCTAATGATCAACAATACTTGACTTTCCCTACTATCTATTCTCAGTTTTGTACCTAGTGTATCAAACTACTCATTTGATGTAACTTTGTAAAGCGCTCTGATACCCTTCTAGGGTCTATTTTGTGCTATATGCAACTTTTTAAATAAATGGTACAGTGTGGAGGGGTAGAGTGGAGTGGCATAGAGTGTGGTGGAATGTCTATGGGTGGAGGGGCATGTTGTTGAGTGGAGTGGTGTAGCATGTGGGACAGTGTAATAGAGTGCCATAGAGTGGATGGGCATAAAGTGGAGTAAAGTGTTCTTGAGTGGAGGGGCGTACAGTGAAGTAGAGTATCAAAGAATAAAATGGAGTGACATATCATAGTGTAGTGTGCTGTAGAGTTTCATAGAGAGGACAGGTACAGAGTAAAGTGACAAAGAGTGGAGTGACATGTCATAGAGTTGAGTGGCCTGTCATAGAGTGGATTGGTGTGCCATAGAGTGTTGTAAAGTGCAGTGGCATGGTGTGTCATAGAGTGGAGTATTGTACAGTGGGGTTTTGTGTTGTGTCATAGAGTGGAGTGGCCTGTCATAGAGTAGATCGGTGTGCCATAGAGTGGTGTGGAGTGCAGTGGCTTGGTGTGTCATTGAGTGGCGTACAGTGGAGTGGAGTGGCTTGTTTTACAGTGGAGGGGCATAGAGTGGAGTAGAGTGGAGTGGCATGTCATGGAGTGTAGTGGCCTGAACTACTTTGGAATGGCATGTCATAGAGTAGAGTGGTGTAGAGTAGAGCGGCATGTCATAGAGTAGAGTGGAGCAGCATGTCATAGGGTGCACTGAGTGGAATAGAGGGTTGTACAGTTGAGTAGCATAGAGTGGAGTAGAGTGTCATAGATGAAGGGGCATAGAGTATCAGAGCGGAGTAGATTGTAGTATCATAGTGTGGAGTGGCATACATGGAGTATCATAGAGTAATCTCTTGTACTGTGTTGTCATGTAGAGTGTTGTGTTGAAGAGTGTTGTAGCGTCAAGTGCCCAAACATGCTGTAGAGATATGGGACCTCCTTGACATCCTCCTGCCAGACTTTGCCTTCTTCACAGAAACCAAGAGCAATGCCTCCTCTGCCCTTACACCGCCACCGCCATCCCTGAAGGATACAAGATCCAGAGGAAGGACCGCCCCAACCACCAAGGAGGAGGATTCACCATCACACACAAGCTCCTTCCAACTCTCCACCTCCACCAGGAGTTACCCCTCTGCCATCACAGAACACCTTCACTTCCAGATCCAGACCAGCCCTAGAACCACAATGTGCAGCATCCTGACATACAGACACCCAGGACATCATGCTTCATTCACCACAACCATTGCTGACCTCATCGCACTGCACGCAATCACCTCAAAGGACTACATGCTCATCGGAGAGCTGAACTTCCACCTCAACAACCCCAGCGACCCTAACTACAATGCCCTCCTGAACAACCTCGCCAGCATCGTACTGAAAAAGTTCATCACTGCCCCTACCCACATGGCAGGACACACCCTCAATCTCATTTTCGCAGGTGGGAATAATATCCAATTCAGCCACACCCTGCAACCACCAAGGGCAGACCACCACTACATACACTTTCTCGTCAACAAACCCACGCCACCCAAACCTGCACCCCGCCATCACGAAGAAACTGGATCAAAGTCACAGAGGAGCAAATCAACTCCTCCATTAACCTCTACCGACACCAACTTCACAGCCAAAGAACTCCACAGATGGATCACCAAATGCAGAGAAGAGCTTGCACCCCTACGCAACCCTGACAAACAGCACCCCAGGAAAGCCGCCTTGTTCTTGAGAAGAACTAGAGAAACAGCAAAACCTCAGAAAATCGCACCGCCTACAAGAACACCATGATGGAATACCACCAGTGCATCAAATCCACCAAAAGGACCTTCATCCAGAACAAGTTTCTCGCCAACTCCAGCAACTCCAAAGAACTGTTCAACATCATCCAGGAATTCACCTAACCCCCAGCGGATCCAAAGACATCATCCCTTCCCAGGACCCCTGCAACAAGCTTGGCTCCTTTTTCCATCTGAAAATCAAGGGTCTCTAGGACAACTTCAATGACCAGACACCTGACTCCTAAACTACTCCTTCCTCCAGCAAAGCCGGCAAGCCTGCCTTCCCCTTCTAGACCCCAGTCACCACTGAAGACACTGCATCAACCATGAAAGGCATCCACTCAGGAGCCCCCAGAGACCCCTGCTCCCCACATATCTTCCACAGAGCTGCCACCGCCATGGCTCCGGAACTGCGAAGCACCATCACCCCCACTTTCGAAACAGGCATCTTTCCCTATGATTAGAAACACACTGAGGTCAGACCCCTATTTAAGAAGCCCTCAGCAGACCCCACACCCCTCAAGAACTACCAGCCAATCTCCCTCCTCCCCATCGCAGCCAGAGTCACAGCAAAGACCATCAATGCCCAACTAACAAAATTCCTCTAAGAAAACTCGATCCTCGACCCCTCCCAATCTAGATTCTGCAGCAACCACAGCACAGAGCCCATTCTACTCACTGCCACTGACGACATCTGCACCCTCTTTGAATAAGAACACACTGCAGCCCTGATCTTACTCGATATCTCTGTAGCGTTTGACACCATCTCCTACCGCACACTCACCACCAGACTCCACGATGCTGGCATACAGGGAACTGCCCTTGGGTCGCTTCACTTCTTCCTCACTGGCAGAACCCAAAGAACCAGACTGCGACCCTTCCTCTCCGAACCCACGGAAATCAACTATGGAGTACCCCAAGGATAGTCACTCAGGCCCACGCTCTTCAATATACACATGGTCCCCCCTCGCCCCCGTCGACAGATAGCACAGACTCAGCATAGTATCCTATGCCAACAACACCCAGTTCATCCTCTCCCTCACCAAGGACTCAATCACCACCAGACTCAACTTCCAGGAAGGGATGAAAGACTATGCATCCTGGATGAGCAGCAGCTGCCTGAAGCTCAACTCAGAGAAGACAGAGGTCCTTATCCTCTGACCCTCCCCCCTCTGCATGGGGCAACACCTGGTGGCTTACAACACTCGGCAGCCCCCCACCCCTACGGACCACACCCAAAACCTCAGCATCGTACTCGACTCCTCCCTCTCCATGGCCCGACAGGTCAATGCCATCACCTCCACCTGCTTCAATACCTCCTGCATTCAAATGGATCCCTCCTGAATCAAGGAAGCCCATCACCCACGCACTCATAACCAGCAGACTGGACTACAGAAACAAGCTCTATAAAGGGATCAACAAGTATCTGCTCTGCAAACTTCAAACCTTACAGAACACCTCAGCCAGACTCGTCCTCGGGGTCCGTCAACACGAACACATCATGCAGCACCTGCGTAACCTCCAATGGCTCCCAGTTGAGAAGAGAGTAATATTCAAGATATTCACCCACGCCTACAAATGCCTACACAACACCAGACCTTAATATCTCTAAAAACAGATTCTCCTTACACCTACCCAAGAGGAACCCCCGACCTCGCCAAACACCCGCACATCCACAGATCAAGAACAGGTGAAAGAACCCTCTCTTCCATCACTGCCAAGACCTGGAACGAGCTGCTAATCAACATCAGACATGCACCCACCCAGCACATCTTTCGGAAGTCCCTCAAAACCTGGCTCTTCGACTGAACGGCGCGGCTCCCCCTTCCCTCAGCACCTTGAGACCCTCACGGGTGAGTAGCACGCTTAATAATTCCCTGATTGATTGATTGATTTATATAGTGTAGGGGCTTGTCATAGAGTTGAGTGGCATGTCATAGATTGGAGTGGCCATGGTGTGTTGTAGAGTGGAGTGTACCGACATATTGTAAAGTGTTGTACAGTTGAGTAGAGTGGCAAAGAGTGGAGGGGCATAGAGTGGAGTAGGTTTTGTGGAATGGACTGGTCTTGCAATGGACAGGTGTAGAGTTGAATGACATAGAGTGCAGTAGCGTCTTGCAGGTTTTAGAGGCATGTTGTAAAGTTGAAATGTATAGAGTGTCATCGAGGGGCTTAGCGTGGAGGGGCATAGATTGGAGTGGCCTAGAGTGTGTTGGAATGTTGTAGGGTGGAGTGGCGTGTCATTGAGTGGCGGGCCATTACATTGAGTGTCATAGAGTGGAGTTTCATAAAGTGGGGTGGCATGTCGTAGAGAGGAGTGGCTAGTCATAGTGTGTAATAGAAACCTGCTCTTGCTTCCCAGAAGTAACACAGCAATGCTTTTGGACAAGGGGAGCTGCATGTTAGGTGCTCCCTTGTCCAAAAGCAATGCCAGCTCCCGCAGAAGATGGAGAACCTGCAAGGACCATGGGGGCATTGGGGATCCCCCTACAGTCCCCATCAAGGAGGCCAGGACCCGGGGGATGATTCCTTGTGGCTGGAATTAGCCCCTGGAATTGGCCTATTATTTTTTTATTTTTTAAATAAGGCTGGGCCCCAGGGGATGGGGTTCCTGGGGCCAATAAAAGCCTCAGGACGGGGGCCCCGCAGCCCCCCTCCTAAAACATAATTTGAAAATTAAAGAAATATGTGGCCATGTCCTGGGCAATGGGGTCCCCATGCCGAAATCGGCCCTGGGAAGGGGGATGTTCGGCCCTTCTTCCTTTTCTATTTATTTAAAAAGAAAGAGGTAATGTCCTGGGTGATGGTGTCTCCAGGGCAATTTTTGAATATTGGAAGTGGGGTGTTTTTTTTTCTTTCGAGTTTGGAGTCCGACATCACACGGCACTCAGCTGGGCCCCCATGTAACGTCACGTTGGATTCGGGGTTCCTCCTTAAATGAATAATTTAGTAGTATATAATTTGTGAAGTTGTTTTAAAAAGGGAATGTGGTTGAAATCAATGAGAAGATTAAAATTGATAGTTAGTAAAAATATATAAAAATAAAAGATTTTTGTTGTAGTACATTGAATTCTTGCATTTGCAAATTTGAGACGGGTGCACGAATCCAAGAAAAAAAATACAAAAGAGTATGTATGTGTTAAAAACATAAAGATTTACTATTGTGCTATAAAGTGGCTCTAAATAGAGCCCGTTTTTATTATGAGCTTTTTGTAGCTACATGGAAGTGCAGCTGCGGAGCTTTAAGTTGTTGAGAAAGACTCTGTTTCCTTGATCTGTGAGGTGTACTCCATCACTTCTGTTGATGTCGTCCATATCAAAATCGTATATTGTTGTTATAGATGGAGCCCGTCCTATGGTCTCTGAGGTAAGCAGAAAAAGCTTTATTGACATTCCTCCTAGCTTTCTCAATCTGTGGACAGAATTGATTTGACCACTTCCATTTCTCTTTTTGGCATATATTAGAGTATACAAAGACAGTTTGACGGGAAAAGTAACTTCAATTGTGCAAGGGTTTCCTTCATTAGCATTTCTACGCGTAACCCAGTCAATGTGCCTAGGTCATTGCCACTCTAGTGCACAATCATGAGGTCAGGGGGTTGGAGATGCAAAAATGTTTTAACCAAAGTCATAAATTGGTGCCACTTTAATCCTTTTTGTGCAATCCATTTAATGCCTGCATTTTGTTTAGCTAGGTCATTGTCAATACCTCTGTGTTCAGCATACCTTTTGCACCAGAAAACATAGCTGTGTCCAACAATCCACACAGTAAGCATCTTGAAGGGATATCTGGAAGTAATGAAAAGATGTCTGTAGCTGAGGTAGTCAGTTGGTAGAATGAGAGGTATCTAAAACGGTAGACAAGATGCTGTTTTTTTAAAAGTAGATAATAGCCTGTTTAAGAACATTGAACACTCAAAAATAGGGTGCATGTTGCTTTCTTTAAAAAGCGTGGTTCTTATTGGATATTAAAAAATGTTTGAAAGGTACAGTAGCTAGAATAAGGTAACATTTTGTAAAAGTCAACCACACCTGCCACTTGCATTTGTAACCTTGTGTGCTGAAGTTGAAATATGGTGAACTTGTGACCTGACTGTTCAGTTGAATGTTGCAAAAACTGTTACTATAAAAACTGGGATTAAGCAGAATGGGGGAAGGGTTTATTCTTTACTATAGTTTTAAAATACGTAATTGTAATTTATGTATAAGTAATATGTTATTAAAGGAAGATTTCCCAAATCAGTATTGTGTTTAGAAGTGGTGTGTTTTTAAAATATAGTGCTATTATTATTAGTGATATATTTTTGAACTCCGTTGTGGATTTGCGGCTGCATTGCGATGGTACACAGTGGAGTCATGACTCTAGACAATTGCAGAATCAGTTTGGGCACTATTAGAAGTCAATTGGTAAGGGTTAATATGTCTAACAAATAGAAGTGTGTCTTACAATTTTAAATAATGTAGAAAGCAATGTGATTTGTTACTTACATTTATTGTTGTTGAGAAAGAGAGGGAAAGTTTGCCATTACTGATTTTACCTTGTTGAGAGTGCTGCAATATATTGATTGTGTGCATAAGAAATTTTTTTATGAGTTTCTGACATTTCATATTCAACAAATAAATTTGGAAGGTGAGTTATATATTTGTGAGTTGTATTATGTATTAGCTTTATTTTTAACCTTTAAACATTATTCAAGAAATGTGATGTTTGAAATATATTTTTGAATGTAGAGATGTGTATTGTAGTTTGTTTTATTGTACTTAAATGATGTTTGAAATAGATTCTGGATAGTAATATGTGTATATTGAAAGATGGATTAGTGATTATGGTAGTTTGTTTCAGAGTGTTGAAATGTACATTTGAAGTATACAGCATCATTTTAGGTCTTGCTTTTAAATTGGAAGTGCAGTCTGTCAACTTTTAAGGTGTGCATAGACTTGTGTCTGAAGTATGTCTCTACTTGTATATCTATTTTCATATCCAATTACCACTCAAAGGTGCATCCCAGCACCGCAAAGAGAGCCAGACTCCTTTATTTACGCTCATACTGCCGGCCGCAGTAACGTCTATTTTCATATGTCTTACACATTTGAAGGTGTATGATGTATAACAAAGAACTGTTGTTGCTTATTTATGTGGTAGGCTCAAGATTGTGAGTAGTAGTAGAATGGTGAAGATGGAGCACAAACGTGTGGTTTAAAAAAAATTGACATAAGGTATTAGTGATTAGGGTACTTTTTAAAAGTCTCTAGAAATGTACAGTTGAAAAATGCTACATAATATTTTGTGTTTTCTTGAAATTGGAAGTTTGTTTTGTGAATTTTTGGGGCGTGCTTAGAAGAAAGTCTGTACTAGGAGATATATTCTTATATGTGTATTTATCAGATGAAGCTAGATGTACAAAACACATGTACGCATCTATTTGTATATTTCTTTTATTTTTGACGGTGCTAGAAAAACGTACAGAAATATGCATGTATGCTTTCAAGAATATGGTGAGACTTATAGCAAAGGCATGTGAAGGGTTCCTGGTTTGTATTTGGCTAGGTGTAGCATTATAAGTAGTTGCAGAATGGTAAAGCAGCAGCAGAAAAAGGGAAATTTGAGATATGTTTGTAGATATATTATTTATTTGAATAATTTGTGACAGGATCTGGTTTTTGTCGTCTTGACAGGAAAAACCAGATCTCGTCAAGACAAGGAGCGCTGCTAAAATGCTATTGGAGAATGTGGGCAGCGGAGGAAGAGTCTCTGGTACACTTCTGCTGGCTGGAGGTTGAAGGGCAATCCAGATTGAGTAACTCGGTTTATCCATCTCTGAAGCAATCGATTGAAGCTTTAAAGTTAGAAGAAGCTTGGCACAAAATACCATCCTATCTGGAGTTCAAACGAATAGTCAATAAAACGATCAATCAAATATCTCAGGAAAAAGATAAAGCTTCATTGACCATGAAAATCAACGCATGTATGGTGTTGCCAACATATAAAATGCTAAAGCCTCACATTACCTGATGGAACAAAATGAAAACGGACCTGGCCCTCAATGGACTGCCGCCTTTGTGGACAAGGACATGAATCATTGCTCCACCTACTTTGCATTTGTCCGGCATTATCATCCATATAGAAAGAACTCCTGCGGCCAATAATGAAATGAGAACAAATAAGGACTTGTAGATCGGCCATAATAAAATGCTTGGGAGGTTCAAAAGTACAACTGGGATGTAAAGCAATAACGTTTTTGAGCTTAGCTGCAAACTAACTAGAAGAGAGAGACAGAGAACTTGAACCGGCAAGGCATGCAAGGTGATATTGTGCAATTAATCAGTCTGCAGCCTCATTGCTTATAGCACAATGCATTTTTCCATGGAGAAATAACAGGGATTCATCAATGGCACCAGCACATTATCTCAGATCACCAAGTTGAACTTAAAAGACCTCTTACAGGAAATATACACACAAAGACTGTCTAAGAAACACACATTTCCTTTTAAATGAACATTGATACTTTATTTGCTAATCGCCCTGGGGTTACTCTGAAAGATCACTTAACTAACCCTGCTGGACACAGCCCAAGTATAACCACCTAATAACTTTATAGGTTATAACATGACTCGCTATCACTAGCCTGAAGAATTCAATTGTACTCTGTTTTAAAATGTTTTTATTATACATTTTAATGAGCATTTATCAATTAATTTGTACCTTGCTCATGAATTTTATGTGTATTAGCAGTCAATAACCCAGACATTACTCATGCACTCCTTTAATCGCCTACACATTACCTCTACACTCATGCAATCACCTAGGCAGTACCCAAGCACTCCTTCAATCACTGAGCCATTAGCCATTCACTTATATATTTGCCCAATTATTTCTGTACTCATGTAATTACCCAGGGAGTGCCCATACACTTATAAAATCCCCCAGACTATACTTATGTACTACCCCTGCAGTCATGCAATCACGCAGGCTCTACCAATCACTCATGTAATTACCGCAGCACTACCATTGCAGTTATAGAATCACCCAGGACCTACTGTTGCACTCATCTATTCACCTAGGCACTACTCAATGACTCATCTATTCCTTCAGGTGCTATTTATCCACTTATCCATGCACTCAACCTCTATGTGTGCAATCATGCAATTAGCTAGTCCTTATCCATCCTGTCCTCCAATTACCCAGCAACCACTCTTGCATACATACAATCATCCAAGCACTACTCATGGAGTTATGCAAACATTCAGGCAGATCTATTACATGTCTCAGTTGTAGGTTTCACTATATTCCTGAAATATTGTATACATATTTCTTTTAGATATGATGATGATTTGAAAAGGTAGAGACATGTGTATTCATGCTTTTAACAATATAGAGAGACTTACGGTTGAGTCATGTAATAGTGTGCTGCTTTGTATTTGACTAGGCCCAAAACTCATGTAGTTATAAAAACACCCTAGTGCTATCCATGCAGTCTTCCAGTGATCCAAGCACTACATATGCACTACTGAAATCCCCCAGGCATTACCCCTGCACTCATGCAATCACCCAGCTACTACATATTAAAGCATGCAATCATCTAGGTATTACCCATGCACTCTTTCAATCACCTAGCCACTACCCATGCACTTATATAATCTCTGGGCACTAACCTTGCACTCCCCCAATCATGCAGGCACTACCCTTGTACTTATGTAATTACTCAGCCAGTACTCATGCACCTATAAAATCACCCAGGCACCACCTTTCCACTCCTTCAATCACTTGGCCACCACCTCAGTACTCCTGCCATCCCGAGGCAGTACCCATGCACCTATAAAATCACGACACTTCCTATGTACTGCTGTAATCACCCAGATATTACTCCTGCAGTCATGCAATCACCTAGGCATTACCTATGTACTCCTTTAATCCCCAGACTTTACCCCTGTACTCATTCAATCAGTAATGCATTAGCAAAACACTGCTTCAATAACCCAGTTAATACCCTTGTACTCTTTCGGATGTATGATGATACATCGCCAACTGTAACAACGTAAGCAATTACCACGCTGTTGTGACATCATAAAAGGCATTACATCACACGCATTTACTGCGCATGCTGTTGCCACACGGTTGATGTGTCTCTGCTGCTTTGGGTCATTTCAACGCAGTTCACCAAATTGCCTGCTGTTCCATCGTCTTTTTCCCTGAGTTTATTAAGTCTCTGGGCCATGTTGTTTGTAATCCTGGGTTTTTATGTTTGTGTAGTGTAAGAATAAATTCCAACATACGATCACCAATTGATTATTTAAAAAATGTTCTCCATTATTGCAATTAAAGCCCATCTATTGTTATATGAAGCTGAAGTGTTTTTTTGGGATCAGGAACACAAAATTCTGTACATTTGCCAAGTATCAATAAAAATTGGATTACTGAGACACTATTTAGACAAGCGCTACACCAAAAGCCCTACCACACTTTCACTGAATGTACCACGACGCAACACTTGAGCAAGGGTATAAAAGGAGGCGCACTCCATTTGCAGGCCTATTCTGACCAGTTCCCATGGCACACGAGATGCGTTGTGCTTACATTCGGACTACGACCTTGAGCAGAGGCATTCAACCTAACAAGTAAGTCACATAAATCCCAGTACCGTTATCCAACTAACTGTCCTGTAGCAGTAAATGAACGTAAAGTACTTATTTCTTCTTTTTTACCGACTGTGAACTCCAAAGTTTGCTTTTTTTAAAGACACCAAAATCGTGAGCAATCTCTTCCGCAGTGAAGCCTGTAAGTAATTAACATATACATATAACATATGTAGTAATAATGTTTAATACTATTCGTTTAATTAGGCCTGCATTATAACACTATTTTGAATTTCAATAAAGTGTTTGTCAGTTTAAGAAGTGTACATTCCCTGTACTGTCCGTTGCCTAACCTGAAAACAAATCCTACTGTAAGAGAGGTGTTAGATGGATACAGGGGGGGGGGTTCAGGCTGGTGCCAGAAATCGTTATGTCACTGCCTCACGGAACAGCAAAGCCATGGTAGCTGCTTTTGTATTTTAAGGCAATAGTCCTGTCTTGTTGTTGGTGTAATGCTACTTGCTGTATTATATATCTGGATGCAATGACAGAAACAACATGATCCTAGTTGCGCGGAACACAATATTAACCACCACAGTGGCATAGTGAACCCTCCTCCACCTCACCCCCAACCCTACCCCTTGCTTTAGGAAGTACAGGAGGGCTAAAGTTGTTAATTGCCCTCTTGTGTGTGCAACTTTGCAGACAAAGGGTCAGCTCACAATGTGAAAAGGTGGGTGAGATGAATGAATGATGGATGGATGGATGGATGGATGGATGGATGGATGGATGGATGGATGGATGGATGGATGGGTGAAAGTGTGGATGGATGAATGATGGATGGTTGAATGATGAATGGGTGAAAGGGTGGATGGATGAATGATGGATGGATGGATGAGTGAAAGGGTGGATGGATGAATGATGGATGGATGGATGAGTGAACGGATGGATGGATGAATGATGGATGGGTGAAAGGGTGGATGGAAGAATGATTGATGGATGGGTGAAAGGGTGGATAGATGAATGATGGATGACTGGATGGATGAGTGACAGGGTGGTAGTATGAATGATGGATGGATGGATGGATAAGTGAAAGGGTGGATGGATGAATGATGGATGGATGGATGAGTGAAAGGGTGGATGGATGAATGATGGATGGATGGATGAGTGAAAGGATGGATGGATGAATGATGGATGGGTGAAAGGGTGGATGGAAGAATGATTGATGGATGGGTGAAAGGGTGGATAGATGAATGATGAATGGCTGGATGGATGAGTGACAGGGTGGTAGTATGAATGATGGATGGATGGATGGATAAGTGAAAGGATGGATGGATGAATGATGGATGAGTGAAAGGATGGATGGAAGAATGATGGATGGATGAGTGAAAGAATGGATGAATGAATGATGGATGGGTGAAAGGGTGGATGGATGACTAATGGATGGATGGATGGATGAGTGAAACGGCGGATGTATGAATGATGGATGTATGCTGTGAAAAGGGTGGATGGATGAATGATGGATGGATGGATGGACAGATGAAAGGGTAGATGGGAGAATCATGGATGGATGGATGGGCGAAAGGGTGGATGAAAGAATGATGGATGGATGGATGGATGGATGTGTGAAAGGGTGGATTGATGAATGATGGATGGCTGGATGGGTGAAAGGGTGGGTGGAAGAATGATGGATGGGTGAAAGGGTGGATAGATGGATGGATGAGTGAAAGGGTAGATGTAGGAATGAAGGATGGATGGATGAGTGAAAGGATGGATGGATAAATGATGGATGGGTGAAAGGGTGGATGGATGAGTAATGGATGGATGGATGGATGAGTGAAACGGCGGATTTTTGAATGATGGATGGATGCTGTGAAAAGGGTGGATGGATGGATGGACAGATGAAAGTGTAGATGGGAGAATCATGGATGGATGGGTGGGCAAAAGGGTGGATGAAAGAATGATGGATGGATGGATGGATGGATGGGTGAAAGGGTGGATGGACGAATGATGGATGGATGGATGGATGGATAAAAGGATGGATGGATGGATGATGGATGAGTGAAAGGGTGGATGGATGAGTAATGGATGGATGGATGGATGAGTGAAAGGGTGGATGATAGAATGATGGATGGATGAATGGATGGGTGAAAGGGTGGATAGATGAATGTTTGATAGATGGATGGATGGGTGAAAGGGTGGATGGATGAATGGTGGGTGGATGGAAGGATGGATGGATGAAATGATGGATGGATGATGGATGTGTGAAAGGGTGGATGGATGAATGACGGACGGATGGATGGATGAGTGAAAGGGTGGATGGATGAATGATGGATGGATGGATGAGTAAAAGGATGGATGGATGAATGCTGGATGGGTGAAAGGGTGGATGGAAGAATGATTAATGGATGGGTGAAAGGGTGGATAGATGAATGATGGATGGCTGGATGGATGAGTGACAGGGTGGTAGTATGAATGATGGATGGATGGATAAGTGAAATGGTGGATGGATGAATGATGGATGAGTGAAAGGGTGGATGGAAGAAGGATGGATGGATGGGTGAAATAGTGGATGGGTGAATGATGGATGGTTGGATGGATGAGTGAAAGGGTGGGTGTATGAATGATGGATGGATGGATGGATGAGTGAAAGAATGGATGGATGAATGATGGATGTGTGAAAGGGTGGATGGATGAATGATGGATGGCTGGATGGGTGAAAGGGTGGATGGAAGAATGATGGATGGATGGATGAGTGAAAAGGGTAGATGTAGGAATGAAGAATGGATGGATGAGTGAAAGGATGGATGGATAAATGATGGATGGGTGAAAGGGTGGATGGATGAGTGATGGATGGATGGATGAGTGAAACGGCAGATGTATGAATGATGGATGGATGCTGTGAATAGGGTGGATGGATGAATGATGGATGGATGGACAGATGAAAGGGTAGATGGGAGAATCATGGATGGATGGGTGGGCGAAAGGGGGGATGGACGAATGATGGATGGATGGATGGATGGATGGATGATGGATGAGTGAAAGGGTGGATGGATGAGTAATGGATGGATGGATGAGTGAAAGGGATGATAAAAGAATGATGGATGGATGGATGGGTGAAAGGGTGGATGTACGAATGATGGATGGATGGATGGATTAAAGGATGGATGGATGGATGGATGATGGATGAGTGAAAGGGTGGATTGATGAGTAATGGATGGATGGATGGATGAGTGAAAGGGTGGATGATAGAATGATGGATGAATGGATGGGTGAAAAGGTGGATGGATGAATGTTGGATGGATGGGTGAAAGGGTGGATGGATGAATGATGGATGGATGGATGGATGGATGAAATGATGGATGGATGATGGATGGGTGAAAGGGTGGATGGAAGAGTAATGGATGATTGGATGGATGAGTGAAAGGTGGATGTATGAATGGTGGATGGATGCTCTGAAAAGGTTGGAAGGATGAATGATGTAACGATGGATGGATAGATGAAAGGGGCATGGGAGAATGATGGATGGATGGATGGATGGATGGATGGATGGATGAAAGGGTGGATGGGAGAATGATGGATGGATGGGTGAAAGGGTGGATAGAAGAATGATGGAAGGATGGATGGGTGGGTTAAAGGGTGGATGGACGAATGAAGGATGGATGATTAAATGAAAGGATAGATGGATGATGGATGGGTGAAAGGGTGGATGGATGAGTAATGGATGGATGGATCGATGAGTGAAAGGGTGGATTGAAGAATGATGGATGGATGGATGGAGGGGTGAAAGGGTGGATGGATGAATGTTGGATGGATGGATGGATGGGTGAAAGGGTGGATGGATGAATGATGGATGGATGGCTGGATGAAATGATGGATGGATGATGGAAAGGTGAAAGGGTGGATGGATGAGTAATGGATGGATGGATGGATGAGTGAAAGGTGGATGTATGAATGATGGATGGATGCTGTGAAAAGGTTGGATGGATGAATGATGGAACGATGGATGGATGAAAGGGGGATGGGAGAATGATGGATGGATGGATGGATGGATGGATGGATGAAAGGGTGGATGGGAGAATGATGGATGGATAGATGGGTGAAAGGGTGGATGGAAGAATTATGGATGGATGGATGGATGGATGAGTGAAAGGGTGGATGGATGAATGATGGATGGATGAGTGAAAGGATGGATGGATGAATGATGGATGGGTGAAAGGGTGGATAGAAGAATGATTGATGGATGGGTGAACGGGTGGATAGATGAATGATGGATGGCTGGATGGATGAGTGACAGGGTGGTAGTATGAATGATGGATGGATGGATAAGTGAAAGGATGGATGGATGAATGATGGATGAGTGAAAGGGTGGATGGAAGAATGATGGATGGATGGGTGAAAGGGTGGATGGGTGAATGATGGATGGTTGGATGGATGAGTGAATCCTAACATGCCTTAAACCGCACTTTTGTGCTGCTGCTTCATCATTCCAGAAATGCTCAGGGTGTTGGGTCTAGGCACATATAAAGCAAAAACCTATGACATGTGTCAGCGGTAAGTCTCACTATATTCTGAAAATCATTTATGTATATATCCGTACCTTTGGAATTGAATGTATTTCTTTATTTTCTAGATGGGAATATTTGTATATAATTATTTTAATAATATTAAATAATTTTTAGAAAGTTTTAAAACTTAAAACTTAAAACTTTTTTAGATATTCTCCATTATTATTAAGAAAGATTCAGTATGACAAGAAAAGTGCAAAAGAAAAGTCAACAAAAAACAGTACTATTTAAAGGAGAGAGAAAAGCAGAAATTGGATGAAGTACAACATGTGACGTTGATGAAAAAGTCTTCTGGTAGGAGTACTAAAGAATTTGTTAAAAGACTTTTCAAGAATGTAAAGGATTTTCAAAATGGGGAAAAGAGAAAGAAAAGTACTACAACAATCAGAAGGAAACAAAAAAAGGACAAATTAATGGAAAAACAGGTTATGGAAAAACAATCTATGTTTAAAGAATGATGAAAGAATATAAAGACATTAGGAAGAGAATGTATAAAAGTAGAGTACTACAAAATATATTGAATGATTGTAAAAAATATAACAGATCAGCATTTTACAAACAAAAACAAATGATTGAAAGTGTAGTTGAAAAGGCTTTTTGATTGAAAAGAAGATTGTTTATATTAGTATTGAAGAGATGAGAACATTAAATAACACAAGGCACTTTATGAAGGAGAAAAGTAAAAGAAAAAGACTGGTTAAGAGAACTAACTTTTGCAAAAACAAATCGGGAGAATGGAATCACACGTCTAGTACTGAACCTTTTTTTAATGAAGAAAGCTATTTTCAACAAAATACATTAGTTCATGCAGTTGATACCAGTGGTCGTTGATATGAGGTTAAAAAGGGTTGTCCAATTGAAAAAGAAAAGAGGGTTCCTAGAAATGTGGAAGAAGTAATAGCTGAAGAAGTTCATGGGAGACATACACAATCTCCAGTGTATAAGTCGGATTGTAGTAGTATCTGTAGTATACAACAGGAATCTATTGATATATAATGAAATGTCTTTCGAGATTTTTGTACAAAAAGTGTGTAACAGAAGATTAAGATTTTGCAAGGACTAGATCCTTGTAAAGTGAGAAAATATACTTACTTGCAGGGTCATTCTCTGGCTTGTCTTTCAAGAAAAGTGTGTTGAAGTACTTATCATCATTTAAGCATGTTAGCAGTACATCACTCAGAAATGCGGAAGATAGGAAGAAGATTGTGAAAAGTCCTGCATTATCTTTAGGTGAAATAAACACAGCTCTTTTGCATAGTTTAGTATTGGATATAAAAACAGTTTCTGATGATATACAGTTTTGTTTCTTTGGTCCTCAAGAGGAGTGTACAGAAAGTGAGAGTTTGATAAGTGTAGGTGTTGAAGAAGAGGTGGAAGCTAGTACTAGTGAGAAGTTTGTAGAAGAAATTACAAAGTTTAAAGGTACTTTCTTGTGAAAAAACAAACTATGTTTATATTTGTTGTCGACGTACTCAAAGTGAAAAGGAAAACATTGATAAGTGGAAGCAATTTGGTGCTTATTAGTTGGTAAAAGGTCGTTTTGAGTTGGGTAGTGAGCAACGTATTTGTAAATATTGTTATAACAATTTAGAAGAGAACAAAATGCCAGCTAGAGCTGTACATAACAATCTAGAGTTGGTAGCTATTCCTCCGGCACTGGTAGATTTAAATACATTTGAGTACATTCTTATTCAATCTGTGCACCAGTTTCAGGCTTTAGTTTGTATGGAGCCTAAAACAGGTAAGCTACCCCCAGCAGATTTACAAAGAGGTTTAAAAGGGAGAGTTGTGTAATTACCTTTAGGTTTTAAGAAACATATTGAAACAGTTGGAATAGAGAGAGAGGAAAGTGAACCTGTAGTTAGTCTAGTTAATGGTGTACTAACAAAGAGTCAGAAAATATGGCAAGAGTTAGTAGATGTCACCAAACTTCAAAAGGCTACAACATATCTTGTACAAAACAATATTTATTATAAAAATTTATATGTGGAAGAGCAAGAAATATCTTTAGTAGATGAAAGAGAAATTTCAACTGGCCAAATAGAAAAAGTGGAATACTCCAAGAGTGAAGAAATCTATGAACATTACAGTATGAATCCTCTACATTAAAAAGAAGTTATAGGAAACACTATTGGAATATTCCAAATGAAAAAAGCGAAGGGACCTCCCACGAGTATATGGGAAGAGAGTTTAGAAGCTTGTTGTTCTCTACAGCTCTTCCCTACTGGAAAAGGTGGATGATATGATGAACGACCAGTACAGATTCCAGCTTCAGAATATCGTACAACAAGATTGTACTCAGAAGATCCAAGATTTCGACAGTGTATTTCATACTTATTTCATCTTCTGTTTGAAAGTGACTTGTGTGGACTTTCATATGCAGTGAACTACTTGATAAAAGCAGGAGTTAATCTTACACATGCTTCTGCACTGGAATTTTTGGACAAAGTTCAACAAAGAGATGATCATTTAGAATGTCAGTAAATTATTTATATGGCATGTCAACGTGGTACTAATGAGTATTGGTATTGTCGTCATGGAGAACTTAAATGTATGTTAAGAAAACTAGGAAGCCCCTACATGGCTTGTTACGCTTAGCTGTGCTAAATACGCATGGGACGATTTACTTGAATTTCTATGACATGCAAATTCAAATGTAAAAAACATTGAATTGAAGACAGCTGGAAAGCTGTATTCCTTAGATCATGTAGATATGTTCAGATATTTTAATCATCGGTTTCAAGCTATGATGTCTTTTATCTGCAATAAAAATAATTCCCCTCTTGGAGAAGTTTTTGATTTCTTTTGGAGAAAGGAGTACCAAGCCAGAGGTACTCCTCACATACAAATGCTATTATGGATCAAGAATGCACCTACATTTGGAAACAATATCTGCTGAAACTGTTTTGTCTTTCATTGAAGACTCTGTTACCTGTGCCATTCCAAAGAAAGGAGGAGAAAACAGCTTACGATAAAAAGTTTTACATTTTCAAAGTCATCGATGTGGAAATTATTGTCGTCGAAAATATATGTCAAAGGGTACATTTTATACAAAATGTCATTTTGGATTCCCGCGTCCAGTAATTTCAAAAGGAAGAGTCAATAGTTTCATGTCAGCAGTAAGGCATACTATACCTCAAAAGCTCTGAAGAATACATACAACATAAAAAGAACTGAAGAATCAAAGAATATTAATGACTACAATCCAGTGATTTTGACAATGTGGAATGCAAACATGGATATCCAGTATTTTGCACATAATTTGATTGCTGTTGCTGGCTATGTTATGTCATATATACCGAAATCTGAAAAGACGGAGTTAAAAGAAATGTGGGAAGAAATTTCACAAGAGAAGACTCTTAGTAACAGATTGTACACCTTTAGTTTGAAGATGCTTTCCCATGGAGAGATTGGATACTACGAAAGTTCGGATCGGTTGACCTCTGCAAGATTATATTTAAAGTCAAGAGGAATCATTTGGGTAAGTCTAGGTCTTGCTGCAACACAAAATGAAGTACTGCAACATTACAGTTTTAAGAGAAATGTTACAGAAAATATAAATGAAGAACAATATGCAGTAATTGTATGTAATAAATGTTTGGTACAACATGCCAAAAGAAATCTTATTAACCACAGGAAACTCAGTTGTGAAACTCCAGATAAAAGGGAATTTTTCTATTTAGCCCTTTTGCAACTCTTCAAGCCTTGGGGTAGTGAAATGAAATTACTTGGATATTTTGAGTGCTATGAAGATTCCTTTAATGCATGTAAAGATGGCATTCAATGCACAATTTTTACAACTTATCTACAAATGTTAAATGAAGAGATTGAACAAGAAACTACTATTGCAGCTGAAATAGCTAGAGACAGTTCTCAAGATAGTGAAAGTTCTGCTCCACTAAGTCAAGATCCACCAGGACAACCAATTCTTGAAGATGAAGCAGCAGTGGCCATGAATAAAGTAGAACAGCAATGCGACAAGCTCAACAGGATATTTTTGAGTTGGGAAACTTAGAAGAAAAACTAAATATTGAACAAAAAGAAATATATCAGCAAGTGAAACAACAAATACAGCATGGTTTACTGCATGAAAAAAAGAAGGCCAATGCACATCATTTAAACCTATTTGAAAGTACCTCAGTGGGTAAGCTGTAACAGGAAAAAGTTTCTTAATTAAAGTTTTGACCAGTTATCTACCTTAAACCACTGAATCACATTTATCTTGTGTTGTAAACACTCCAACTGGGTTAGCAGCACACAACATTAAAGGGAATACATTACATTGATTACTCATGCTACCAGTTGCACATGAGAATACGTTTGAATATCACAAGCTATCTGGAGAAGCTTGTTATGAAGTTTCAAGAGTACTCATGAAAATGAAAGTTCTAATCATTGATGAGGTGAGCATGGTCTCAACCTTAATGTTCTCCTTTGTACATTTACGAATGCAACAGATTTTAATAGCAGATTATAATGTTCTATTTGGAGCAAAACAGGTAATTCTATTCGGTGACCTACTACAACTTACTCCTGTAAAAGGACAACCTGTTTTTAAAACACTTCTCCATGAAGACACTAAGAAATCTTTGGGAAGTATTGGAAATGTCAATATTTGGTCTTATTTTGAATGTAAAGAACTTATTAAGAATATGAGACAAGCAAGTGATGAACAATATGGAAACATTCTTCAATAGATAAGAATTGATGTTTTAACAAAACATGGAAGAGAAACTTTACAAAGTCGGTTTTTAATGAACTTGTTTCCAAATGAAAACATAGCACCTGAAATAATATACAAAAAAAGTGGAGTAAAGAAGTCTAAAGTTTGCCTCATGCCTACACTGCAAGAGTGTTCTACATTCAATCAAGAAGTTTTGAAATTGGAAAAACAACCAATACTGAAAATGGAAGCTATCGATAAAATGGAACACAAAGGAGTTACTATTCTTCTCTCAGAGAAATGACAGTCAAATCTGGATTCTTTGGAAAAGTTGGTGTCTAAGACTGCAGGTTTAGAAAAGATTTTATATGTATGTGTGAACCGTTGGGTAATTTAACGACATAATTTGAATGTAGAAAAAGCTTTAGTAAATGGAGCAATGGAAAAAGATCTTGATTTTGTAAATTTCCAGAACAGAGATAGAAATGAATTTTTGAAGATTAAATTTGATCTGATCGAAGAGGTAAAACAGATTGGACATTGTAGTGTTTGTTTTTGCTTGATAACAGACTTGTATGTTTGTAGAAAACGGTTTCCTCTGTCTTTAGCATATGCTGTAACCATTCATAAATCTCAAAGTTTAAGTTTAGACAGTGCTTTGATAAATATTGGAAGTACAGTGTTTAAAGAAGGCATGGCATATGTTACATTTTCTCGAGAAAGGACATTATCGGGTTTGTATTTAATTGATTTTGAAGAGAAAAAAGATTAGTGCTGATGTAAATTGTGCAAGAGAGTGCAATCGGTTAAGAAGTCTTTATGCTCCTAACTTAGGTGAATATCCGGTATATGAGAAACGTATAGTGTGTCCAAAACGGAAACCTAACAAATATTTCACAGAGTTTCAAAAAAAGAAAACAATTCAAGAGAATGATGAACCTGCAAAGAAAATGAAAATGGACACATTTGATGATATTGTAGGATACCAGTTAGAAAATAGATCAGGTATCAATTGTTATGCTAATGTAAATGTGAAGGTTTTGTTTTAACTAGAGGATTTTCATCATGAAATGATGGACAATCGAGAAAAAAGATTCTGTTCTTTACTACATTATATTTTTCAACAGTTGATAACTGATAGAACTAAAATCCATACTGCTTCTGGCATTCGGCATCTTTTGGATATATGTACTGGATCATTGAAATTTACATTGAATGTGGGACAAGATGCACACGAATTTCGTATGTTTATACTTGCAGTATTGGAAGATGAAGGAATAGAAATTGAAAATTTGTTTGGACTAAGTTACAGATGGGATCCCAAATGTGAAATGTTCATTTTCTTTTACCACTGAAATAGATACTGACCGATTCATATAGTTGACCGTACCAGATTGCAAATCAGTGCCTTTTAAAGATATGAAATGTTCTCATTGTTAATCAGAAATGTTGTCAGCAATATTTATAGAAAGATTTGGACAATATGTAATTTTAATGCTACAAAATTGTAGAGCAGATGGAAGAAAATTGGAAACAAAACTAAAAATGTTGTGGCAAGTCAAAATCAATTTCAGGAAGAACTTTTAAAGCAGTGGCTCTTATTTTTCATGGTGGACCTACTGCAACATCTGGACACTATATTGTGTAATAAAGGATGAACACATTGTAATCATACCCATTTGGAATTCAAATGTTGGTTGCCATACAAATTACCGATTTCATATCTGATATTTTTGATGCCAATGTTTTGAAAACATCATTCGACCAATTGGGAAGATGTGGACAATTACTGTTTGGAATATTGTTTGTGCAAATTCTTATTGCATTTGCAAAATTGTGTTAGAAAGAAGTAGTTTATATATTTGATCTTTATTTTGATGTAAATGAAAGTGTATTTGCTGTATTTGCTCTTACCTGTTGGAGACTGCTGCCATCAGCCCACTGCTTGCGGAACCCGCTCCGCGGGTCCCGCTACGCCAGGAGTGTTGCCTGCTGACCAAGGAAAGGGGACGCCGAGGAAAGTGCATCTGCCGGGGCTGCGAGCGAGTGCGAGCGCTCAACTGGGACTACATATCCCAGGAGCACCCGCCTGCCTGCTTGACCAGTCACACCTGGGCCGCTCTCCCCGACCCCTCCCCCCTTCACCGAGTCCTTATTAACTGCCTGCCTGGAATTGGCGAGTGGGACGCCTTGCTGTATTTGCTCTTACCTGTTGGAGACTGCTGCCATCAGCCCACTGCTTGCGGAACCCGCTCCGCGGGTCCCGCTACGCCAGGAGTGTTGCCTGCTGACCAAGGAAAGGGGACGCCGAGGAAAGTGCATCTGCCGGGGCTGCGAGCGAGTGCGAGCGCTCAACTGGGACTACATATCCCAGGAGCACCCGCCTGCCTGCTTGACCAGTCACACCTGGGCCGCTCTCCCCGACCCCTCCCCCCTTCACCGAGTCCTTATTAACTGCCTGCCTGGAATTGGCGAGTGGGACGCCTTGCTGTATTTGCTCTTACCTGTTGGAGACTGCTGCCATCAGCCCACTGCTTGCGGAACCCGCTCCGCGGGTCCCGCTACGCCAGGAGTGTTGCCTGCTGACCAAGGAAAGGGGACGCCGAGGAAAGTGCATCTGCCGGGGCTGCGAGCGAGTGCGAGCGCTCAACTGGGACTACATATCCCAGGAGCACCCGCCTGCCTGCTTGACCAGTCACACCTGGGCCACTCTCCCCGACCCCTCCCCCCCTTTACCTATTTGTGCATCTATCCTATATAACGCTCCTAGCATCCCCGCTGCGCGGCAGCGCGCGGGAGCGCCGGGAGAAGCCCGGGACAAGGGCGGGACCGTCTGTGGCCGTCCGGGGCCGCTGGAGGCCGGGCTGGGCCACCTCATTAACATCTACGGTCCAGGTACTGATCAACCCACTGTTTTTGTAACTGATTTGTGAACTACTTGCTTGTAGGTGGGTAGAAGGGGGGTTTCTAGCACTATGGCTTGTTCAACAAGTACTTCTATCCTGCTGCCTCCTTCGGGGGAAGCAGAGCCTGCTGTCATGGGCCCTCTTGACTCCTACTTCAAGCGTTTGCCGCAGGATATTGACAAAGAGATCGCTCTGGCGGAAAGACGAGCCGGGCGTAGGCTCTCGATTGAGCTTCTGAAAAACCCACCTGATAAAAATCAAGGTTTGAACTTTCCTGCGCTGGTTACACCACTATCATCCATTGTTTTACCAGCCACCCAGGACCTATCACTTGACGTGTCTCTGCTCACTGAGTTAGCAGTTAACTCTTCATTGGACATTGTAGCTACCAATTTATCTGTTGCGCATTTTGATGTACCTAGCCAAACAGTAAAAGGGAAAGGAGCTTTAGAAAATCACTGTGTACAAATGGAAGCGACTAAATCTAAGCCCGGTGTTAAAAGGAAATGGGGAGTTACTGCAAAAAAATCACAACCCTCAAAACCTGCAAGAAAGTACAGGAAGCTGGGTACTAAATCGACTTCTAGCCATGTCCCTCCAAAGAATGGCGTATTAATGACAATAGGGGAGGCCGAAGCTGCCCCAGTAGAAGTGGACCCTATAATCATGGTGCCGCCGATAACATTGGCGGTGCCAGTCCCAGATCCAACTATCATAGTACCCTCGGGGTCATTATCTCCCAATCATGATCTTCTGATAGAAGTGGAAAAAATAATGCGTTCCCTCCTAAATCCAGTAGAACTAAGACTTAAGAAGCTAGCTGAACAACTTGACCATCTTGAACAAGCTAGCCTAGATAACTTTTTTTCTATTAAATCTTTAATTAAGTCTGGCAAAAAAGTGGGTGAGACTGGGAAATACCAACAGACAGGCGATAAAGACCAAGGAGCCGTGTTGGTTGACCTACAATCCCCGCCTGTAAGTGGTATTCCTGTACAGGATAATAAAGGGGGGAATAGCAAGAATGCACCTGGTCTAATGTCCACCAAAACCATTAGTAATTGTGGGAAACCTAAGCCCAATAACACCAACAACAAGGGTAGCAAGGACAGTGTAAAAAATCCACCTCCCACAACTAGCAAAAATGCCACACTCTTGCCGACCGGATCGGGAAAAACTATGGTCCAACGGTCGGGAAATGATAAAATCCACTCTAGCAATGGCAGTGGGACCAATGCTCATTGTATTGGGAATGGGATTAATACTTGTGTGACAGTGGAAAACACTCTCACACAGAGCCGTGTTCCCTTAGAACAAGCACAAATACAGACCCAAATAACCAAATTGCCAACTAGGATCCCGCCAGTACAGCTCACCCCTGATTCCTACCCATATGTGGCCATACTTACTAACGTCCCACCCCTAACGGAGGGCCAAAGAGAAACTTATGACATGTTAAAAAACAAGGCCATGCATTGGCTTTCTGTCAATAGACCACTGCCAGGGGGAGTGGATGGCCTGATAATTGGGGCCAGAAGGGTCAATTGGATAGGGAATACCTTAAAAAAACAGGGGGGTGAGTGTATTGTAATCAACTTTCAGGATCCAAGGGTTGTGGGGCTGATTACGGGACAGGGTTGGAACATTAATATTGGTGGGATTGGGGTTGTGGACCTCACTTTCTTTTATCCCAGACCGGTGATCTATTCAGGGGGCTCCAGGGAGCAACCGAGACCCAGTCTTTGCACTTGGGTTGAGGCTGGCCCCCCTGCTGCTCCCATATTTAGATCAAATAATTGCTACACAGAGGCATTTAACCCCTATAATGGGCAGGGGCAGACGAGGTGGGGATGTTGACAGAGATCAGTTGAACAATTACGACTGGAAGAGGACATGGTTGGGGAAAGCAACCCTGATGTAACATTGATACCCCACGATGAAACGAGCCAAAAATTCGAAGTGGCGAATGTGAGGGATGGGGGCATTTTTGCATGTTTGGAGGGGTGTGTGGGTGAACCGGGTCTCCCAACTACTATTTGCACCAAGGAGGGTACAGATGCAAATTGTATAAATATTGTTTTAAGTGAGGATTGTGACTGTGGGAAGCAGGATGATTTATCGCCAACGGCACCTAACGTAAAGGGGATTTGCATAGAAAATACCCTGGAGAGACTTATGTCATGGAATGTTGCGGGGCTGGGGGCTAGATTGTTGTCACAGCATTGGATTGACTTTGTAAGTGGGTTTGAAATGTGCCTATTCCAAGAGACGTGGGCATGTGAGCCAATTCACTTCCCGGGTTACCTAAATTTCTGTATACCGGCAACGAGAGGCCCCAGGGGTAGACCTATGGGAGGCCTTGCAGTCTGGATTAAGCAAAACTCAAACGTAAAGGCAAAAATGATTGATCTAGGTTGTAAGGATATTCAATTATTGAGACTATCTGTAGCCAAGGGTACAATAATAGACATTTATAATATATATGCCAGGGGCATGAGTCTAGGGAATTCTGCTACCTTAGAAGTTCTATCCGCTTCCCTTGAATCCCAGTCACTTGGAAACAGAGTAATTTTGGCTGGTAACTTGAATAGGACATTCGAGCCTCTAGAAAATACTGCATACCCTATAGGACTAGAGGAAGATGCCCTCTGGGGCATCCCCAACCTAAACCTCCTACCTGTGAAGCGGTGGACCAAAGATATTTTGTTGTTGAATGCGTTATGTTTGGAGTATGGTCTGAGGGCCCTTAATGGCAGGACAAAAAGCGACCAATGTGGTAATTGTACATTCGACAATGGACATAACAAAAGTAGGATCGACTATGTCATCTGTAGTCTTGAGTTATGGCGTGGCGTGGGTGACATGGAAATTGTGGGGAGAGTAGAAAGCGACCATAACCCCCTCTGTGTCTCCCACTCATGGTGGAGGGCCGCACGAGTCAACTCAGTGTCTGGTAGTGGGAGCGTACCTGTTATGGCCAATGACTCAAGAAGGGTGAAATGGCCATATGTCCTGGCTAATTTGGCCACCTTGGAGTCTATTAATTTGGAGGTAGACAATGCTATTGCCGCCATGGAAAAAGTAGATCCTGTATTACCAGGCTCTGTCCAAATAACTGATATACATGACACATTCTTCTCTTTGTTAAAACCGCACTTCACTAAGCCTCTGAAGGCTAATAGGAATGTACCAGTCACATTGCCAACCTGGTTTAACAAACAGTGTAGGGTAGCTAGACTGGGGTTGGGCAGAGCACTCAAGAGCAGGGACAAGGCCTCGATTAGAGCCACCAGGAAATGTTATAATGACAGTATTCGAAAGGCTAAGAAGCGGTGGGATGAGGAGTACTGGGAGGAGCTACTGGAGGCTTCAGGGCAAAAGGATTCCAGACTGTTCTGGAAAATTGTGAAATGGGGAAGAGGGGGCGCCCCCAATAATCCCGACAACAATGTCGATGAGGCATTGTGGGTCGAGTATTTTAAACCCCAGTATGCTGAGTGTAGGGATATAGTGGCCATAGAATCAATCCCTATGGTTTTTTGTAAGGGCGATTTATTCCTAACTAAGGACGCAGAACTTGTAATTTCAACTCTGCAGGGGGGAAAAGCCCCCGGGCTAGATGGAATCCCTTCAGACATCTTCAAACACGACAAGGTCAAGTGGGCAAAATATGCGACCCTGTTGGGAAATGGCTTGGCCAAAGGGGCAAAAATCCCCAATATATGGAAGGGGGCAATAATAATACCGATTTTTAAGAAAGGCAACCGGTCGCTCCCAGCAAACTATAGACCAATAAGTTTGCTGGCTACTATGCAAAAAGTAGTGGGGAAGATGCTGGTCGACAAACTTATGGCCTGGGTAGATGACAACAATGCCTTATCCCCCTACCAGGCAGGATTCAGACGTGCAACCAGTACGGTCGACCAAATTTTTCGCTTCACCATGCTACGGTGGGGGACTGTACTCCTGGGTAAAGGCAGCCTTTATGTAGCATTTGTAGATCTAAGGGCTGCCTTTGACCTGGTGCCCAGGTGCACGCTGTGGGAGGTTCTGTCCAAAATAGGGGTCCCACTTGATTTGCTCACGTTGATAATGCGTCTTCACGAAAGCAACTATGCCAAGGTTCAGTGGGGGAGGAATGGGGAATCCACTACTAACTTTCCAGTCGAGCGGGGGGTGCGGCAGGGATGTGCAATGGCACCCCTGCTGTTCTCCCTGTTCATTAATGGCATTGTAGATAGGATGTTGGACGCAATGGTTGACGCACCTCCGTTAGCGGGCATCAGAGTTCCTATTCTGATGTTCGCGGACGACACCTTGATTGTGTCTAAGACCCCGTCGGGTCTCCAGCAAGCCCTGAATATTTTTGACGCATTTTGCAAAGAACGGGGTCTCGAGGTAAATGTAAACAAAACCAAGTTGATGGCCTTTGGGCAAAAGCGCCAATCTCAACCTAGGGTATTTTTGAACAATATCAAATTAGAGCTAGTAAATGTTTTTACATACCTCGGGGTTGAGATATCAAGCAAACTTGGTTGGTCAAGACACATAGAGAAGGCGGTGTTGAAACATCAGCAAATTTCAGGAGCCCTCAGGGTTGAGCAAGTAAAATCCAAGACCAGGCCCATAAAACCTGTTCTTATGGTTTATGACGCAAAAGCCTTGGGCGCAACCCTCTATGGGGCTGAAGTCTGGGGCTTTGAGAGTCTTACCACCGTTCAAAAATCTGAGAACAAGTTTTTGAGAGGGATAACTAGTCTTCCCCAAAGTACCCCATTAATACCGCTTGGCCTTGACCTAGGCAGAAGATCGCTTAGGGACCGTGCCCGACTGAGGCCTATCCTCTATTGGAGACGGCTATGGACAACCATGGAAATAAGACACTACGCTGAGGGGTTCCTAGCATTAGCCAAATCAGATGTTTTTCGCAAAATTAAATGGCTAAAAACGCTTAGGGACGTCCTTGCTGAACTTGGGCTCTCCAAATTATGGGAAAACCCCCTTGGGGAAGTATTCCCTAGTAAATCCAATATCAAAGAAATATATTGGGATCACATTGACCAGAAACTTTGGAGGAGCGCAACCTCGGAATCCATGGGGGGTAGATTTATGGAAATCAAACAAAGACCATCCCTAGAAAAGTATTGGGACAGTATAACTGTCCCATTAGACAGGAAACTATTTTTCCAGTTAAGGGCAGGCTCTCTCCCCCTGAGGTGTTTGACGTCCAGCTGGAGAACTAGTAGTGGTTTGTGCTGTCCGTCATGTGGGGCCCCCAATGAAAACATCGCACATTTTCTTTTTTTATGCGAGGCCTATGTAACTCCAAGAAAATCTTGGTTGGCTCCAGTATGTAGGAATCTTGGTGTCCGAAGCGGTGTGGAGGGGCTGAGAATTATCTGTTCCTCCACTGAAATGTCCATCGTAGTAGGAACAGCAAAATATCTGGGGTGGGCATGGTCCATAAGGAGGAGGGCTTTATCCCCCAATGTGTTTTGAATTTTACATTTTCCTTTGTTTGACTTATCCTTGGAAATATTTACTGGGAGATATATATGAATTTTAACCACAAAATGCGGCTAATATGTAAGGTATGAGTTTTTAATTGTATAAACTTTGGGAATGGTCCGTAACGCGGAGGTCCCTATACCTCAACATGCATTTAGTTTTTGCATATCATGAAAAAGCTTATTTTATCCCAATTGGTAACAATTTTAATGCTTATGTATTATGTATTCTCAATTATAAATTTATTGTAATAGAATGTTTGATGTTTTAAAAATGTATGAATTTATATGCCTGTGCTTTTATGAGTGTATAACTCGAATAAAGCTTTTTCACACTCGTATATTCCACAAAATGTTCTTCAGAAAAATAAATGATTTAATGTAGTTGACATTTTTTATTTAGAAACTGTAGATAGGTAAACAGATAGTTGAACTTGTAAATATTTTCAACGCAGATTGTTTTTTTAACAATCTCATTAATTGTATTTTTCCCTGCTGTTATATGATGATCTACATTGAAATCACAGTGTATGGTGAAATTCAGTAGAATCTGAGAGCAGCAAACAAGGGAAACTGAATATGTTATTCTAAAATATTATATACATATAACAGTTTTTCTTCTTTTTTATAGAAAGTAATACTAAAGTTTGAAAAGATTTTAAATTCAGTTTACAACAAAACTACTATAAAATAGTTGTACTGAGTTTTGTATCTTCTTTAATAGAAAAGGTAAGATTAAATGATGTAATAAGCATGATAATATCAAGTATTATTTCCAGTTGCTTTTACTTCACTCATCCATTTTTGTAAACACTACCCATACACTCATCTATACAGTTAGGCACTATTCCCATACTCCTGCCCTCACCAATGCCTTATCCATGCACTTCTCCAATTCCCTAGCCTGTACCCATATGGTTATAATATCACCCAGAAACTACCTATGTAATCCTTTAATCACCCTGGCACTATCTGTGCACTCATGCAATCAGCTGGACATTACCTGTAAACTCTTCCAATCACCCAGGTAGTACCTATACACTTCTCCAATCCCCTAAACATTATCCCTTGCACTCTTTCAATCACCCAGACAGTATCAATACAATGCTCTATTTACTAAGGCATTACACATGCACTTATAAAAGCACCCAGGTAATACTCCTGTACTCCTTCAATCACCGAGCCAGAGCCTTTCAAGTTATAAAATTACCCAGGCACTACCAATGCACTCCTCCAATCACCCAGGCACTACCGTCTACAGTCATCCAATCAGCAAGACATTACCCCTACACTCATGCAATAGCCGAAACAGTACCTATGCATTCCTCTAATCCCCCAGACATAACAGCTGCAATCATGTAGTCACTTAGGCATTAGCCATGGACTCCAATGACCCAGACCTTACGCTGCCACTCATGCAATCACATAGGCGTTACGCATGCACTTATCTAATGATCCTGACATTACCCCTGCACTCATGCAATCACCTAGCTATTACCCATACAGTCCTTCAATCACTCAGGCAGTATCCATGCACTTATAAAATCATTCAGACTCTACCTATGCACTCATACAGTCACGCAGGCACTGCTGATGCACTCCTCAAGGCACCTAGGCATTACCCATGCACTCCTCCTATCAGCCATGCACTATCCATGTACTCTGTCAATCATCCAGTAACTACCCTTGCAGTCCTCAAGTAACCCAGGCACTACTGCTATACTCATATTATTACCCAGGCAATACCCATACGCTTATAAAAACATCCAGACACTACCTATACACTCATGCAATCACACAGGCACTACTAATGCACTTCTCGATGCACCTAGGCATTACCCATGCACTCCTCCAATCATCCAGCCAGTACCCATGCACTTAAAAAATCACCCAGGCACTACCTACACACTTTTCCAATAACCCAGGCACTACAACTACAGTCAAGCAATGACACAGACATTACTCTTGCACTCATGCAATCAGCCACATATTTATCATGCACTTCTCCAATTACCTACACATTACCCTTGCACTCAAGCAACCACTTAGGCATTATCCATGCACTCCTCCAAGGACCCAGACATTACCCCTGCACTCATGCAATCACCTAGCTATTCACCATGCAGTCCTTCAATCACTCAGGCAGTACCAATACACTTATAAAATCATCCAGACACTACCTATGCACCCATGCAATCACTGAGGTACTACTTATGCACTCCTTGATGCACCTAGGAATTACCCATGCACTCCTCCAATCAGGCATGCACTATCCATGCAGTCCTAAAATAACCCAGGCACTACTACTGTACTCATATAATTACCCAGGCAATACCATACACTTATAAAAAAAAACAGACACTACCTATGCACCCATGCAATCACACATGCACTATCCTCAATGCACCCAGGCATTAAACATGCACTCCTCCAATCATCCAGCCAGGACCCATGCACTTAAAACATCACCCAGACACCACTTATACACTTTTTCAATCACCCAGGCACTACCAGTACAGTCATGCAACAACCTAAACATTACTCTTGCACTCATGCAATCAGCCAGACATGTCTCATGCACTGCTCCAATTACGTAGACATTACCCCTGCACTCATGAAATCACTTAGGCATTACCCATGCACTCCTCCAATGACCCAGACATTACCCTTGGACTCATGCAATCACCTAGCTGTTACCCATGCAGTCCTTCAATCACTCAGGCAGTACCCATGCACTGATAAAATCATCCAGACACTATGCACTCATGCAATCACAGAGGTACTACTGATGCACTCATCGATGCATCAAGGCACTAGCCATGCACTCCTCCAATCAGCAATGCACTATCCATGTACTCCTTTAATCACCCAGACACAACCCTTGCACTCCTCCAATAACACAGGCACTACTACTGTACTCATATAATTGCCCAGGTAATACCCATATACTTATAAAAACATCCAGATACTACCTATGCACTCATGTAATCACACAGGCACTGCTAATGCACTCCTCGATGCACCTAGGCATTACTCATGCACTGCACCAATCAGCCACGCACTATCCATGTACTCCTTCAATCACCCAAGCACTACTCTTGCACTCTTCCAATAACTCAGGAAGTACCACTGTTGTCAGATAATCAAGTACCACGCACCTTATAACTTGGTTTCCACAGGAGCAGATGAGCAAGACCCAAATCCCAGACTTCAATGCAAACAAATTAATTCACTAGCAGTAAAGGGGGGGAATGGGAAATACAAGAGAGACTGTCACTGATGTGTTCACCTCACCGGAAACCCCAGCTAGGCTTGTCACAAACACCTGCAAATACAAGAATAGAGTTACATCTTGTACACTATCCTGTCAGTACCAACCAACCCCTATTCCCACTACACTAAATTACCTTTTAGACACTGTGGCTTAGCTGCTCTCTTATTCCTTGCTAGTAGTTATAAGGCTAGTTTATCATAAAGTCTTTCTTACATGTACTCTGCCTCTTCTGCGCTTTTTGCTAGATGAGATAGTTCATGTCTCAGATTCTTGTTAAAGTCATTAATACTCTTGTCTCTTATCTTTTTCTCTCACAGGTTTGAAGGAGTCAAAAGCCTTAGTGGCATCCAGGAATACTGCCACAGCACTTAGCTCCGGGTCTATATCCTGGATCATCAAGAACAATGTTTGCAAGTTGTATGAGGGTGCCCTGTCCGGGATGGAACCAGCCTGATCAGGACGTACTAGTCTGTCCATAAGCAGGCCTAGTTGGTTCACCAGCAATTTGGCAATTATTTCTACATCGCAATTTATTAAAGACAGTGGTTTATATGACTCTGTATTGTCAGTTGGATTTCCTGGTTTTGGAAGGGAGATGATGAGATTCTCCCACATGATGTGCGCAAAGGTTCCTAGTTGTAATGCTTCTTCGGATAGTTTTTTTAGGAATGAAGCCAGTACATCTATGTATACTTTATAGAATTCAGCCAGGAGCCCGTCCGGTCCTGAAGCCTTGCCTGACCCTATCTGCATGATGGCGGCTCTCATTTAATCTTCCTCAAACTCAGCCATGAGGTACTCCCATTGGGTGTCACGTAGCCATCCATGCTCCACTGTCTCCGGGTAGGACTCTACATCTAGTGGGACCGATCTCCGAGTAGAGTACAGCAAGGAATAGTGTGCACTAAAGGTCTGCATTATTGCCTCTGTTTTTTTGTGGGGTTTCCTTTCCCCACAGCATCTTGAATTTCCATGACGTGGCTGGAAAATCAGGGTTTACGTGTCAATTCTGCCAACGCTTTCCTTGGCCTTTCCCCCTCTCCAAAGCTCCTAGCACTATGATATCTTCAGCGGAATAGGCTTTCCCTCTTGGTCGCATTTTGATATTTCCCTAATTCTTGCTAGTCTTTTCTCATCATTGGATGTAATAAGCTCATCTTCCAATTTTCAGAGATTCTTCTCCAACTTCCCTAGAGTGTGCCTGATGTCTTTAAGTATACCCCCCTGCCATAGCTATACATGTGCCCCATATGGTCACTTTCAAAGCTTCCCAGACCATTGCCAATGTGGGCACCAAATCTATGTTGCAGTTCAGGAAGCCCTTCAGTTCCTGCCCCAATTCAGCTCTGTAGGGAGCATTTAGTAATGATTGTGTAGGGAGCCGCCAGGACATGTAGCTGGAGGGGTTTCCTGGAGGGGACAGCTGCAGACACACCGGAGAGTAATCTGAGTATGTGCACGCTAAGTGTTACGTCTGCGTAATCCAAGTCGCGCGTCCCCTGGAGACTAGCCAAAAGTCCAGCGAAGACCACCTTTAATGCACTGTGGAATGGTAGGTTCCCTCCCTGTGTGTCCTGCCACATGTAAATTAGGTGGTGTTCTTCTATAATCTGCCGTAATTGGCATTGGGCCCTTGTGTGGTGTTGTGACTGGGGATGTGAACGGCCAAGCGCCTGTTGTATTGTATTGTTGAAATCACCTCCCCATATAATATGAGAAGAGCATGTGCTTATGACCAAACCCTACAGAGTGGCAAAGAATACTTCATTGTCTATGTTGGACCTGTAGCAGCTCACCAGCTTAACCGAATGGGAATACAGCCTCCCCCATATCACATTATACTTCCCTTGCAGGCCATTTAAGGCTCCCTCTGCTACGTAAGGGCTGTTTTCCCTTATTAGGATGGTGGTTCCTCTTGAGTACGAGGCAAAATATCTGTGAGATGCCCAATGTGCAGCAAATGTGGGATTAGTTGCGGGGCTGTGTGCGCTTCCTGCTGCATGGTTATGCTTATGTTGTGCCTATCTAGATAGGCCAGGAAATGTTGTCTCTTTCTTGGGTCCTCCAACCGGCCAACATTCCATGTTAAAAAATTAAGACCCATTTGTTTTTTGCTACCTTCCATGTGATTTTGGGCTGAGTGATCTTTCAGTTCCTTTCCCGGGATTTCTGTTGCCTTGGTCTAGTTGTGCTTTTCGATCTGATCTCTTGCTTGCTTTATGTATTTAGTGCCATTTACTGATCTCTCACCCTCCTACCCACAACAGCTTCCCCAACTTGTCCTGAACTAACCTCCCTCCCTCCCGTGCCCTCTGAAGATCCAACTTGCCTTCATAACAATCAGACTTCCCAGTGTAGTAGTATGCCGGTAACTTCATTTTGTATCAATGGTTAGCACATGTTTTTGGGGATGTACCGTAGTGTTATAAGTAAGAAAAATCTGAAGAAGGGGACAAGTGCCAGTGCTCAATAAAAGAGAGGAAAAGCAGAAAAAGGGAGATAGTGACTTAGTGTGAGCAGTCTAGGTAGTAACTCCCTGTCTCATAAGGGGGAATTCCTGCTGGGGATTATGATCTAGGGGGTAGAGCAGGACCTCCCACATGAAATTCAACAGGAGGGGAGTGTGTCCTGGACTTTTATGCATTGCACCTGGATTGTCTTTTCCTGTTGAGTGTGCTGTCTCCACGACATCACATTCTCCCTGCATGTATCTGTGATAGTACTTCATATTAATGCCACCCATTCAGCAGTGTTTGAGCAGTTACCCACATGCCACAATGCAGTTATGTCTTTAAGCGTCAGAGCAGGGGTTCCCTTGTATACGGGCATATTCATTTCTATTTTGCATTTAGGTCCATTACTCCCCTGCCGATATTGGTGAAGCAGCTCTGTCTCCAGCTGGCGATTTTCCCACCCAGCAAGGATTCCTGGGCAGTTTTTTGATGAATTCCATTACTTGTTGTGGAGTTGTGCAAAAATGTTGCTTTCCCTGGTGTGTGATACATGGTCAAGCAGGATAGAGCATAGCGTATGTTATGTTGGCCTGCTGTAATTTTTTCTTGGCTCAGAGAAACTTCTTCCTGGCCTATTGGACAGCCATCGTGAAGTCAGGGAACAGGGCTATGTTGTGTCCCTTGAACATCAGTAACTGTTGTTCCCTGGCCCTGCGCAGAGCTGTGAAACGGTCTCTGTAGTTGAGGATTTTAGCCACTATCGGGCTAGGGGGTGCCTCATGGAGAGGGTGAGCCGTGAGTGTTCGGTGCACTCTTTTCACCACCAGCAGCGGGGAAAATGCTTCTTTCCCAAAGCTAGTGAACAATATACGCTCCACATATTCCTCTATCTTTCCGGTGTTAGCGGATTCGGATACACCCAGAATGCGTATATTGTTCTTTTTGGACCAAGCTTCTAAATCTTCAGTTTTGACAGCTATTACTTTCAGAAGGGTATCCATTTCCTTCACTTGCTCGCTTCTGCGGGATGTGGTGTGTTCTAATTCCGAGATTCTGTGGTCTGCCTCTCCTCTCCTGCCATCTTGCTTTTCCAATTTTGGAGTCATAAAGTCCATTGATGTGCACATGGTGTCCATTTTGGACTCAATTGAGGTGCGGTTGCACTTCATCGTCTTCAGTAGCAATTTCTTGCTGTCTTCTTACAACTGCTGGCTTAGGTCAAACCCTTCTATCCCCTCCGGGTCTCGTTCCTGGCTGTGCCCCCGTGCCGATTTCCAGGGTTTGAAGGGTAATTTTGACTGCCTGTCAGCTGGCTTACCCGTCTTTTTGGGCTTTTGCTTTTTTCTGCTATTGCATGATATTTCCCCTGTGCCTCAAACTCCAGAATACACTCTAAGTGGCAGGGTGTGCAGTGCTTACTTGTCGTTCACAATTTCCGTCATGTTGTCTCCTCTTGTCACAGGCATGCAGCCCCCCACTATGGTATATGATGAAGGCCTTTTCCTCTCCCCGTATATATAGGATAAAGTAGTCGCTGCCGTACATTAGAAGGATGTTGCAGGTCTCCTAGGAGTTCTATGACCATATAGAGAAATGATTCTTAAGGTCACGTTCCTTTATAGGGTTAGGAAACACAGAGGTGAGTTGTAATATCCTTATATTGTATGTGTTCAGTATGAAAACCCCATTTCGGCTATGCACTCTTTTCATCCTATTTTAGGTTAGCAGTGTGCGGCTAAATAGACACCAATTATTTCATTTAGTTATTTATTTATAAAGATCTATATAGCGTGAACAAGATCCAGAAGGATATCCGAGCGCTTTACAAAAAGGATGGAAGGAGGGTAATACATAGAATATCGACATTACGTAGGAATAAAAGCAAGAATAATCACATAATTACAAGACGTATTACCGTGTGTATTCACACTATGCAACCCACTGAGTTATCCCCGTAATGCACAAAGCTTTAGTTAGCGAGTGTGACTCCATTTTGTATTTTGTAATCCCGATTAGGCTGCTTAGACTGTGCCCGAACTAGGCCTCATTGCTTGTATTGTTTGCCTCAGCAGAACCCTGTGTTTCGTGATTATTTTCTCTTCTGTTCAAGGCTGTTTCTCGACTTACTAATAAATAGGCCATTCTGTCCTCACATACCTATCTAAGTGTGTAGTTCTGCTCCCACGTTAAGGGACGCTGAGGCTCAGCACGGTAACCTTGAGTCGCAGATAGCATGTACCCATCTGGCAGGTGGTAGCTCATCCCTCTGTGCCCTCTTTGTAGATGTTCGGCCCAGGACGGTAACTTTCCACTGTGGGCATGTTTGGAGGCTCTTGGGAAGAATCATTATGTGTTGCAGACTGTTGGGGGGGTCAGTCCCTTGCAGATATCTTAGGGTGCACGTCAGATTGCACTACTCTGCAAAGTACTGCTAATAAAAGTTTGTATTCTCTACTGTCTGACCGACTCTTCATTACTTGGTGAGGCATAGCAGGTGGTGCCAAGTAACCCGGGTGGCCCCTAAGTGCCACTTCCTTCATTTGGTACCCAAACAGGAACCCCACAAGGTGACCCGACTCACACGCAATCTGGTTGTAGGGTTGGGTTGCGTCCAGTCCGTTGGGCAGATCGGGGTACCCCACACGATCGGGCTTGGTTCTCGCAGCTGCCCCACCCATCTGATTGGATGACTCCTTGTCTAGTGGTCACCGACTGGGGTCCTGAGAAGGCAAAACCTTGGAGTTGACCATTTGCTCTGAAGAGTCGGCAGTGGAGGATAACTTGACTCGTCCTGTGTGCACCAGGTGAGTGATTTGATTCTTAGAAAATTTGGGCCATTCTTGTATGGCACAAGCCTACGGGCTGTGTCTTGGTACAGTCTCCGGACTGTCTTGGTGCAGTTTTCGCACTGCCTTGCTTGAATAGCATGAACCTTTGGGCTGTCTTGGTTTAGACTTGGTGGGTTTGCGGATTTAAAAAAAAAAAAAGAGAGACAGTGCTTGCCAACAATCTGCCAGGCCAACTGGTAATTTGGTCTACTCTTAAAAAGTTCTGGGGCTAGAGCCTGACTTCTTGAACTTGGTGCAGTCTCGGGACTGCAGAGAGCATTTTTCAGACAGTTTTGGTTTGGTTCTTGAAAATTTTCCTCTTGTTTATTTTTTCCTTTTATTATTTTAGTTGGTGTTATACTTGTTCGTTGGGGACAGGGTTCATGTCTTTTATTAAGATGCCTTGTTTAAGTAGGTTAGGGTGTTTTGGATGTCAATGTTGTTCCACTGATGCCCGACTGGAGGAGAGCCAGCCTGCACCTCCGTAGGGCACCCCAAATTTTGACTTGTACATCAAGCATGGTATTGGCTCTAATATTTTTAGCACATTGTGGAATAATTATACGAGGGACAATGCTGATTTATAGTGGCCGCTCACTGGCTTATTTGATGAACAGAAATGTAATTTCTTGCAGGACAAGTTGTTCGCTAAAAAGAGCAGGCAGGTGATGTTTTATTCTCTAACAGTATGACAGAAAGAAGCAAAGCAACAGTGTATGAGAGCAGAGAAAGAGACCCGGAAGAGAGAAACGCAAACAATAACACAAAATGCAGTGGCCTATAAAAGAGAAAAGATAGAGAAAGGCATTGAATGTGCAGATAGAAAATTTAAAATACAGACTGATAAATGTTATGTTACTAGAGAGGAAGGTGATAATTTTGTTGAAGAGCTATTGGATTCTCGCCCCCCACCTCTTTATGTCCCTGAACGGATATACCTGACAGTTCAGATGTCCCAGTCTTCAGCCCCTGGTGCCACCTTCTCTAGTCTTTCTGTTTCTAGTGCTACTGCCTCAGCCCCGGCCCCACATGCCTCTCCACTAGCTATGCCAGCCACAGGGGCAGGAGCTGTTAGCGCTCCTGTTCTGTTTATTGGTTCCGTTTCAACTACTATGCCCCCTTTCGGCCCTACAACACTGTCTCCCTACATGATGGTAACAGTTTTTGCATCTGCTCTTTCCCCCTTGAGTGTGATACCTCAAACACTGTCAAATGTAGAAAGGCCTGTACGTGGGATGCATGAAGTGAATTGGGAGGCAGCACGAGAACGCATGGAGAAAGTGTTGGTGCGTTCTGCTATGGGTGATAAGGAAAAGGAAATGATGGTGAATCAAGCAGCTCAGTGTGCTCGGAATGCCATCTATAGTGTGGAAGATGTGTGTAGACGAGTGTGTTGATGCAGCAAGTAGCGAGGGGAAATGGAAGTGGCAGAGGTTCGGGTTTGGCCCAGCAGCTACCCAGGTCTAACGGGGGTGGTGCTTTGAGTGCCCCCATTGGGCTCAACCAATGTGTGTACTATAAGCAGGAAGGACATTGGTGGAACGAGTGTCCGGACTTTGTTGCAGAAAGGTGAGGCCGAGAGGTCGAGGTTTTAGAGGATGTGAAAGAGGAGGATGAGGCCGAGGGGAGATGCAGTCAGAGCATGTATTGCACACTTGACAGAGCGGGAACTATTTTTACAACCCAGAGGCCGACGGTACTATCATGATGACTATGACATAGAAAACGTGACAGGATGTCTCATAACTTGGACATTAATCTGCATAAATTGGGGACGTGAGGAGCACTCCGTTTTTTTGGCTGTATTTTCTCTTGGTTCTCAAATGGTGCCGCGATTAATCAGGATAGTCACTCCTGAGTCGTGTAATGTGGTTATGATGGGTTTCTTGGCCCACCTAATCGTGCACTGTTCACCTGGTGCTCCGCACCTCAATCTTTTAACATACTTTTAACACTCTTTAGTATATTTACTTTATCTTTTATTTTTTGTTATTGCATCTTGTTTTTAACCATCTTGATATTGTTATTCTCAATGTTCATAAAAACATTTTTTTGCTTTCTCAGTTATACAAGAAACATTATTTCATTTTCACTTGTTTTGGCATAACATGTATATATCCATACAATTCTCATACATTTACAAAAGAGCCCAATGCATTTCGGCACCTCTATGGTGCCTTCATCATGGGCGACTCTGAAATAAAAAACATATACATTGTATAAGTATCACTTATTGAGTCGTGCATGGGGGTATTTACTGGATTGTGTAAATGTCGTACCTGTTGTCTACTACTGTAGATGTACCTGTGTGTTCGCCTCAATCAATAATACACTGCATAGATGACAAAAAATAATGATAAACGTCCGTTTGCAACTATATACAAAACCTTAGTTGTTGGCTTAATGTGCCAGTACTGCTTTAGAGAACATACCTGGTTTGCTTTCTCTGTGTTCTCTGTAACAAAACTCCACTCATGCCGTAAATAATAAAAGAATGAGAACTAGGTAGCTTAGAATATTCATTCTAAGTGCCCTACCTTATCTTCTCTGTTTCTGTTATTCTGAAAGTCCCAAAAATATCTCTGTGTGAATGTTTTATATTCTTTCAGATGGCCCAAAGTATTGCCACTGTTCTAAATATCCCGTACCTGTTATGCCCAAATTCCACTCCGTCACGAAAAACCGCAGCCCTGTGTATGCTGTTTCACCCGTTTACCGGGTGAGCTCCATTAAAAACTTCGCGTACTCCGCGTGGTTGCGGAGTTATCGTAACTGACGACGGACTATTTTAGACTGCTGCACTCTATGTGGCGTTCAATGCAGGCGCCATGTTAATAGTTTTAATAGGCTTTTCCGGCCACTTCCTCGCCTTGTTTTCCGCTTACCGTAGGTGTCTCCGTTGGTGCCGTTGGTGGTTGTCCTGAGTCTTGTTCCTGTAACAAAAAAGACGTTTCTCTACTAGTGGTTGGTTGGTTGTTACTTTCTACAGTTAATATGACTCCATCTTGTGTGGCTTTAACTGGTCCTCTGCGTATGGATGTTTCCTTGTCTGTCACCAGACTTTCCTCTGAGGAACGTGCGGATGTTGTTGTTTTCTTTGGGATAAATTGACGTCGGGCATAGATGTCCGCCCATGTATAAACTTCATTGAGTTTATAGTCTATTGTGTCACGTTTATACTTTCGTAACTTTCCTTCCTGCAACTCCTTTTCATATTTGTCCAGTTTGATGTTGATAACTTCCAAACTCATTTTCCAGGTGTCTACCTCCATCCTAGTTTCTAATTCTGTTTTGAGTACATAGATTTCTTCCTCCAGTTCTCTTATGGTTTTTGCTAGTTCTTCTATTATAAGCAGTATAAGGTCCAAAGAGCATTTATTCAAAATGCTAAACCATTTGTCCATGAATTTTGAATTTAAATTGAAACGAAATAAGATTGGTTTTATTGATAAACGCAACCCTCTTGGAATTCGCTTAGCTCGGGAATATTGTATAAGCGTAGAGGCGTGCATCCTCTGGTTTAGTTGACGACGTGTTAAATACTCCAGTTGTTTTAATTGTTGACTTATTGATCCCCCATGGACATCCATGTTTTTTTACTTCTTTGATTAGTGAGCAGATTTGATCTGCCTGTTCATTTGTATAAGCCAATGTGTTGGCCCTGTTTTCCGTCATTCCAGTTATTGTATCAAACTGCATCATTGGTTGATTGGTTGGGTGCCTCCTCACTAAGTGACTGGGTAATAAATCTGCATAAATTGGGGACGTGAGGAGCACTCCATTTTTTTGGCTGTATTTTCTCTTGGTTCTCAAATGGTGCCGCGATTAATCAGGATAGTCACTCCTGAGTCGTGTAATGTGGTTATGATGGGTTTTTTTGGCCCACCTAATCGTGCACTGTTCACCTGGTGCTCCGCACCTCAATCTTTTAACATACTTTTAACACTCTTTAGTATATTTACTTTATCTTTTATTTTTTGTTATTGCATCTTGTTTTTAACCATCTTGATATTGTTATTCTCAATGTTCATAACAAAAATTTTTTGCTTTCTCAGTTATACAGGAAACATTATTTCATTTTCACTTGTTTTGGCATAACATGTATATATCCATACAATTCTCATACATTTACAAAAGAGCCCAATGCATTTCGGCACCTCTATGGTGCCTTCATCAGGGGCGACTCTGAAATAAAAAACATATACATTGTATAAGTATCACTTATTGAGTCATGCATGGGGGTATTTACTGGATTGTGTAAATGTCGTACCTGTTGTCTACTACTGTAGATGTACCTGTGTGTTCGCCTCAATCAATAATACACTGCATAGATGACAAAAAATAATGATAAACGTCCGTTTGCAACTATATACAAAACCTTAGTTGTTGGCTTAATGTGCCAGTACTGCTTTAGAGAACATACCTGGTTTGCTTTCTCTGTGTTCTCTGTAACAATAAACAAAACCTATCAGAACTCCACTCATGCCGTAAATAATAAAAGAATGAGAACTAGGTAGCTTAGAATATTCATTCTAAGTGCCCTACCTTATCTTCTCTGTTTCTGTTATTCTGAAAGTCCAAAAAATATCTCTGTGTGAATGGTTTATATTCTTTCAGATGGCCCAAAGTATTGCCACTGTTCTAAATATCCCGTACCTGTTATGCCCAAATTCCACTCCGTCACGAAAAACCGCAGCCCTGTGTATGCTGTTTCACCCGTTTACCGGGTGAGCTCCATTAAAAACTTCGCGTACTCCGAGTGGTTGCGGAGTTATCGTAAATTTTCAGGTATGCCGGTTGTTAGCCCCATTTCCAAACCTCTTGCTTGGACTATTGATCCCTTCACGGTTGATTCACCATTTTTATTAACGTCAAATTGTGGTGAGAATTTGTCAGGATTGGATTTATTAAAAAGGTTACCTGTGACAATCTTTTGCTCTCCAGACGATGTTTACATGACTATTGGACCATAATTGACCAGTGCTAAGCAATGCTTCGCAAAGGATGCACCCCACCCCCGCTGAGTTCAACCAGGTGCTACGTACATTATGAGCTACAGGAGAAACGGATTTGGGGTTGCTCCAGATTCCACCGGTCTCCTTCCAGATAAAAGACAATTCCAAATTGCTGCGCATTCCCCAGTACAAGGTCTCGCAGGCAGGTTAAAAAGCTTATTTACAAATAATACTTGATCTGATTGAGTCTGGTGTGGTTGAGGAGACAGTGTTGAATGTGTGTAATAGCCCTATTCGTCCTATTCTTAAGAAGGCACCCCTGGGTTCTCCCGATGCTCATCCTGATGTTTATCGTTTTGTGATAGACGTTAGAGAGGTTAACAAGATAGTGATTCCCCAGTATTCTGTAGTTCTAGACATTATCACAATCATAACAATAATTCCCCCATCAGCAAAATTATTTTCTGTGATCAACTTAAAGACTGCTTTCTTCAGCATACCAGTCCATACAGATAGCAGGTATCTGTTTGGATTCTCAATAGCCTGCCGGAGCTTTAGATTCTGTTGTGCTCCACAAGGCTATACAGAAAGCCCTAGTATCTATATCCAAGCATTTAAAGCTCAATTGGATTCTTTGGAGCTCCCCCCTGGTAATGTGCTGTTGCAGTATGTTGATGACCTCCTTGTGGCTTCAGACACTGAAGATGGTTGTAAAGAGGTCACGGTTAAATTGCTGTTACATTTGGCACACCATGGACACAAGGTGTCACTCTCAAAATTTCCATATTATTGACAGGAGGTCACCTATTTAGGTCACCTACTGTCGAAGGAGGGATGCAGACTAACACCTGAATGCATGGCTGCTGTTATTAATATATCTGTTCCAAAAACCCAATGCGAGGTACACGTTTTCATTGCCATAACTTCGTATTGTCATCATTGGGTCACCAACTACTCCTTACTAAAAATCCCCTTCTTTACCTGACCACCAAAGATGTGCATGAGCCCTTGCCTTGGACATCTGCATGCCAGCAAATTTTTGAGCAATTAAAGGTTACGCTTTGCTCTGCGCCTGTGCTTTCTACTCCTGATTACCAAAAGCCTTTTTTGTTGTAAGTACATGAGGCAGATGGTTGCGTGCTTTTTGTTCTAACATAGGGTTTCGGTGGTAAGCAGATCTCCTGCACTTATTTTTCTGCTATTCTTGATAACAATGCCAGAGCTCTCCCGAGCTGCCTGAGAGTTGCTGCAGCAGTGGCGGTTTCTATCAGACAATCGGCAGGGCCTGTCCTTGATACTTATCTCACAGTAATGGTACCTCATGCTGTGGATACGCTATTGAATAAGACAAAGAAGCAGCACATTACTAGTGCGCGTCTGACTGGATATGAATTAACTTTGTTTGCACCGCACATTACCATCAAACGATATGCAACTCTGAACCCATCCACATTACTACCCCTCCCTTTGGAGGAAAAGGACAATGATGTCCTTGATTGTTTATTTCGGACTGAGGAAGAAACAAAAGGACGGGTAGACCTCACTGATGTTCTTTATCTGCCCCCCAAGGGGAACTATATATCGATGGCTCTTGTTTCAAACCACCAGATGGCACTACCACTGCAGCTTATGCAATCACAACATTACACACTGTAGTTGAGACATCCCGTATCCCATATCAAAGGCTCAAGCTGCGGAGTTGGTTGCCCTCCTTAGGGCTTGTGAGTTGAGTGAGGGACTGACTGTCAATGTTTACACCGACAGCCAGTATGCCTTTGGGGTGGCCCATAATTTTGGGCGCCTCGGGGCTGGGAGGGAGTCCTTGACCTTGCATGGGTTGCGAATACAGCATGGTCCATTCATACTTAGACTGTTGTTAGCATTGACACTTACTGATAAGTTAACAATAATAAAATGTAGTGCTTATAAAGCACTAACATATGATGTTGGAAGTTGAAATGCGTTTGCAGATCAGACAGCTAAAGAGACAGCTAGATCAAAGATGAAAAAGTTGTTCTTCGCAGGTCCCACCAGGTGGGCTCCAGACAATGGAATGTTCAAGAACACATTAGAAAGTGTCAGGGAAATACAGAATGAGGCAGCCATAGATGAAGTGGCAATATGGGAGGAGAGTACAGGGCACTTGGATGATGATGGGTTCTGGATTGATCTGTCTGGGAAGCAGAGATGGTTCCTGCCAAATGCCTACGTGCTCCCTGTTATGACCATGGCTCACGGTCCATCACATATTAGTGCCAAAGGAATCTGTAAGCTAATGGACCCAGTATGGCAGAATGATAATATCTCTAAGATAGTCACAAACCTAGTGAAGCACTGCATTATCTGCCTGAACCATAATTCTGGGTAAGCTACTCCTACACCCTCAGGTAACTTTGCAACGCCTTCCTTCCCTTTCGTGGTCCTCCGGATGGTTTTTCCTCGAAATGGAAAGAGTTAATAATTGGAAGTATGTGCTAGTAGTGATTTGCGCATTTAGTAAATGGTTTGAGACTTACCACACTAAGGAGAATATAGCTATGGTGACGGCCAAGGCCCTCTTGAAAGAGTTCTTCCCGCGCTATGCATTGCCACGTGTGATCTGGAGTGACAACGGAAGTCACTTCAATTCCAAAGTCATTGAATTGGTGTGCAAAAGATTTGCGTATTAAGCAGAATTTTCATGCAGCGAACGACCCCCTGTCAGCAGGCCTGGTTGAGAAATAGAATGGTACTCTCAAACTGAAGTTAGCAAAGATCCAAGAAAGCACAGGATTGTGATGGTCAGAAGCGTTACCTTTGTCTCCGTTATCTACCAGGGTGACAGCACATTCTAGAACAGGGTTTGTCCCCGAATGAGGTGGTCTTCGGATGCCCCACTAGTTCAGTTCAGTTCAAAATCTTTATTCGAATTTTCAAGAATTCATAAAAGCACATATACAATTACACAATTATCATAAAATCCATAAAAATAATAACATCATTGAACATCATAGCACAGGTAAATAAAACTTAGGCATTGTCCATCATTTTGCGGGCGGGAACAGCAATTTTTAAGAAAGTGCAAGTGCGGCAAATTATCCCCTCATTGTCCAGGGTGAGCAACAGTTGGTAGGATTCTTCCATAGTGATTGGTCTATGTTTTTTAAAAAGTGGGATTAAAAGCCATTTTGTGTACTTCAGATAAAAACTACAAGAAAAGAAAAAATGAAAGTCATTTTGGTTGCTTAGTACATCACAGGGGCAGCTTATTTTACTTGAACTTGGATGATAACCCAGAGGGAAATACAACAAAAATTCTGATAGATCCAGCCCTCAATCAAAACAGGAGGCTTCTTTCCCACTGTGTCATTGGCAGTATTAAATATAGTGCTAAAGGATATCTATATAATTCCCTGTCCATATACCTAACAACTGTGGTTTTCTCTGATTCTAGAAAATACACAAAGGTGTGGGGGGGGTCCAGGGGAATATTTAATGACCTGTCTGCTCATACCCCTATTCACAAGATACAATACACAATAAAGCAGACCAGGTCCTAGAAAAAGGGGAGTGTGCCTTAACTGGACTGTGATACAGTTGGATGCCCGTGTAGGAAAAGTACTGTTTGAAGAAAAAATGTGATTTAAACACATAATGTTGTTGAAAGCACAGAGGCTAGGATGATTCCCATCAGACCACCATTGTGGTGGAAGTTGCGTCATGTGGGAAATCCTGAACAATCCATCGCGCCACCGACCGTGTTGTGCCGGTGCGGGAGTGGATGTCAGTAGTCCAGCTCTCATGTTTTCTTAGACTGGTATAAAGAAAGTGCAGTGCTCAAATGATAATAAACATAAAATAGACTACATAGATCCTTATAGTATTAAAGAGGACATCTAGGTGTCTAGGATTAAAAACACGCTGGGTAGTAAGACTACCCTGTTAGCGCAAATGCAGAACGGTCGACATGTTTCAGCCATAAGGGCATTGCCCCGGCTTTCTTCAGGACCTTAAAAAAGACTAGCTACTGCAGTTACACACAATAAATTCAGTGAAAAACCATCAATCTAATTGGAAAGATTCATCAATAAATGTACTTAAAAGTTACATATCTGCCAGGAGCCTTGAGTGTTTAGTCTTGCCCACTGGAGGAAGAAAGATATGGCTTCTTCCTAATAAAGTAATTGAAGTAATAACCACCTCAGAGCAGGCTATTCACTGGTGCCCTTTTCCACCCTCATGTTGGGGTTCTATAAACGTTCTGCAGTAACATCTCCACTAATATATGGTTAGAGGCACCTCTATGTGTCTAGATTGTGTTCCATGTTTATTCTGGCAACATCTTTTACAAGTCTCTGTGAGAAGTGGGTTCTGGGTCCTTGAGTGGGTTTCTAACACACTTTCGTTGGGTTTTGAGTGTAGAGCTATTAGGCTGGACACTTTAAAGTCATGTGCTAAATGTGTCCCTTTTCTACACCACAGAGCGGGGCCTCCTACTCCCGAGCGGTCGCCGGGTGAGGTGAGGCCTTCACCCACACAAAGCTGGGTGAGTATCACATTGAGGAAATGCCTCCATGTGATTGAGCTAATATGCTTTTCTTAAATATGCTGAATGCCAATTATTCTAGCATGTGTGTGTGTCTTTGACTGGCCACTGTGTATTCACGCGGCTTGCTCTGTGTATATAAGTATTGTTGGAAGTAATATGATTTTTTGTATCTTTATTAGGAAGAAGCCATATCTTTCTTCCTAGTTATTTGTGTAAAATATAATTAGGAGTAGAAATTGGTACACTTAACAACTTTCTACAAAACCGGTTTTCTTCCTGCAGTGTACACTGGTTATTTCCAGTACCCCATACTTCAGCCCCGTAGGTAGCTACAGGGACACATTGTAGCTTAAAAATTTTAACAATAGCTTTGATAACACCCAATTTCTTCGGTTTGGGGATTCTTAAAATTGAGTTGATGGCCTTTGAGAATTTGCTCGTGGACTGGGCCAAATGCCCAGTCCATGAGCCATTCGCAGCAAAGGCCATCCCCAAATATGGAAAAATATGTGTAGAAATAAGTCTTTCATCCCCTACCAGTATGGAGTTCAGCTGTCTTTTCCCTGGGCCGCATGACATAATAAAAGACTTTTTAAAATTAACCCGCAGATCTAATTCATCCATGTATTTTGTGAAACTTTTTACTAAAATACGCAGGGAATTTGGGGTGCGGCCCATTAGGACCGCATCATCTGCGTAAAGAAGTGCGGGTAACAATTTACCATTTATTATAGGTACGTCTGGGGTAGAATTTTTGAGGTAATTACTCAGACCATTAATGCAAATATTAAAAAGCAGGGGTGCTAAAACGCACCCCTGCCTGACTCACCTTCCTATTTTAATTGGCCCAGATAGTTCCCCTCCCATTCCTATTCTGACTCGTGATTTAAGGTCATTATGTAAAAAAGCTAAAAAGTGGACCAATGTGTGGTCCAGTCCGTAACCCAATAAAATAGACCAAAGCTTGGACCTGTTAACTAAATCAAAAGCGAATGACAGGTCCATAAAAGCTAAATAAATCGGAGCAGAACGAGCAATGTTATATTTATCAATAACTAATTTAAGATTTAAAGATTGTTCGACTGTGCCAACTCTGCTTCTAAATCCCAGTTGACACGGGGATAAAATGCCACTTTCCTCTGTCCAAACAATTATCCTGTTATAAATAACTCGACCCAAAATCTTTAGAGTGTTATCTAATAAAGACATTGGTCTATAATTCACAGGATCAGACCTATCACCCTTTTTGTATATAGGGACAATTATACTAGTTCCCCAAGTTTCGGGCATCGGTACTTGAGGTAGGGTATTACAAACATTTACAAGGATTGGGGCCCATAAATCAGGTTTCCATTTAATAAGGTCTATGGGCAACCCATCAGGTCCAGGTGCCTTGTTACCAAGACTCTGGGTGATTGCCTCTTCCACTTCCCCAAAGGTTATCTGTAAATTACCAGTCTGTTCTTATACATGATAGTTCCAACTATTTGATGGTGGGGCATAGATTTTGAAGAAATGTGATTCCCATGCACTACTGGCAATAGTACAACTCGTCGGTGTTAGCTGTTGGCCCATATTGCGGAGATCTTTTACTGCGGGCCAAAATAAGTTACCGCGCTTCCCTGCTGCTGTTTTGTCCAGGGCTTCCCATTGTTTCTCCCTAAAGTGTGCCTCTCCGCTTATTTAGTGCTATTTTATAGGCTTTCCTTGCAGCACTGAAATTTGCCCTAATTCTAGGGGTCTCTATAATGGCCTTGCGCAATGTCCTATTTGCCTCAGAGCAATTATGATCGAACCATTTCGGATCTTTTGGACCCTGAGGTACTGGCACTGATAATAGGGTTCTAACCGTGGGACATATTTTGGTAAAGTCTGCAATGACATCATGGCCTCTAGCTGTCGTAAGTGAGCATGAGTTAATTAACATCTGATCCTCCCTTAGTAAGGACTTAGTAATCTCACCATTATCTATGCCTCTCCATTTCAGCCTCAATCTATCCGTGGATACAGTTATATCCCTCGCCCCCTGCATAGTACCGTAAACAGGCCGTTGTGCTAATCGTAGGACAACTATCAATGGGTTGTGGTCCCCGAAATCTGTTGCCATGACCTCTGTTCCCAATATGCGGTCCGCCAAACCGGGGGAAACAAAGATAAAGTTGATAGTCGAAGTACTGGCTCTACCTCTATATGTTGGTACCGGCTGAGTGGTAGGTTTTAAGCTAAAATCCATTGTGTTACTCATAATATGTTCATCAAGCAGGGATCGCAATTCAAGTCCCCTCCGCCTAGCTGGGTCCCCCTGTCTTATTCCTTTGTCCCGAGTATCCTTTGGGAGTTTGGTATTAAAGTCCCCACCCAATACAATCCCCATGCCTTCACATTTGTCCCGATTGTCCTCCAATTTAGAAAGAAATTTAGAAAGTGCTACAAAATTCTTATTTGGAATAGAAATAAAATCATTGTTATGAAAGTTTATCAAATAAAAAGGGGCTTGACGCTTATATTCTATGGCTTGTATATTGGGGTTATTAGCATTTATATTCTTAAAGCTCCCCCCAGCCATTATACTGAACCCGACAAACAGGCCTCCTACTGCCCGGCCAAAATGTGACTTGGAGGCCACTATACTGAAACAATGGAACCCATCTATATGCAAATCATGCGGCGCCCATGCTTCTTGAAACATTACTAGGTCATACAAAGAAATTAAGTGTAACCGGCAATGTTCCAGCTAAGTATTTTAAGATCACAATCATTGTTGCGCTGATTTAGGGTAGCACTTTTTGGCACATGGGTTAGGGTGTTTAATTCTTCAACTAACCCACTCGGATTATATATTCCATCATCTACCCCAAATTGCCCTAGGGGGTTATCAGCCCCCTGCCTGTCCAATACAGTATTAGGTACAGAAAATTCTGATTTATTTTCTAGAGCAATTGTTACTGTTGTTGGGGACAATTCTTCTCTACCAATATCCATAATCACTACACCCCTACACAGGTCAGAAAAATTTTGGGTGGTAAAAATAGGTGTTTCCTTGCACCGTCAGTCTACTCCCTCAAGGCCTTCTTGTGCATGGAGGATATCAAAGCGGTTATGAGTAGGGACTTTAAAGTGATTGTTATAGAAATCCCTGTACCACTTTCCCTGCGTGCTTTCTAAGTACATATTACATTGGGCCATGGGCGGTGGTGGATAAAAATACCTCAGATCTACTGATTGTATCCTACTCTCAGTGTTTTCCGCCCTCCAACCACAAATGTGTTTTACCACCCGTCTATCTCTGAAATTCACTACGACGCAGTTCCCTTCTAGATCTTTCTGTCTCTGCTCCACCCAACTTAGTCTACGAACATGGAGAATTTCACCATGTAAGGATGGAGGAATCGGCCTGTACCTATTCAGCCAATGGCTGACTTAATTCTTTAATTCAAAGTAACTTTCTGACTTACCCTCTTCTAAATCTGGTACCCCTATTAAGACCACAGTATATGGGAATGATTCACGTGGCAGGTCGATACGTATATGTTTATTCGTTCATCTAACTCAATCAGGTTGGTTCTTGCCCAAACCCTCATCTACCCCTTTATCCCCAGTCTTCCCATGGGTATTACCAGTCTCTAATTCCCTAGTCTAGGCGTCATTTACTATCTCCATTCTCTCTTCCCCTAATGTTCTTAGAGCCTAGTTTATTAAGTTTGTGTGCCCGGTGACAGATCTTGTAGGCGTTTGCTTGCATATAGCAGCCTTGCTTATGCCAGGTGCAACCGTTAGGCTATTCGTAATTCTCGGGGGTTGGCTGATGTCATAGTATTTAGGGCCAATATTGGTTCTGTGTACCTCGTCAGCATCTCATTATTTAACTGTGAGACTTCTTCTAACTTTACTAATCTCTCCTTTATGCCCTTTACCCTTTCAAGGAGAGGTAGCATGAGTGACTTGACCAGGTGTTCCATATTTAACAGGAACCCCTTTACACATTTTGGGGCACATTAGGATTGCGGATTTTCTGCATCCTCCGGGCCGGTGGAAGCCACCGCCGGCCCAGAGGATGCGGAAAAACCGCAGCGGACCCACCAAAGACCCACCGCCGCATTAGGATGGCTGGTGGGTCCTGGTTTCAGTCCGCAGCTTTTCTTCCCCGGTTGGCTTACAACCGCGGCGGAAAAGCCCTAATGTGGTGGCGGTGTCTCTCAGACACCGCCAGCCATATTAGGATGCCCAAAAAAATATTATTTTCCGCGGTGGGTTTTCAGCCGTGGAAAAGCATACGGACCTTCAATGCGGGGGCCCGTTACAGGCCCCCTGGGTGAAGGGGTGTGGGGGGTGCACATGGGGGGTACCTAAAGTACCCCCCTGCATTTGTATACGGAAATCGGCAGGCACCGCATGGTGCCTGCCGCTTTCTGCGTACAAATGCATTGCATGCATTTTTAACATTGTGGCGGGTGCAGCTTGAAGCCGCACCCGCCGCAATGTTAAAAATAGAGGATGTGACCGCCATGGTGGCGGTCACATCCTAATTGCACAGGAGGGAACTCCGCAGGCCATGCAGGGGTTCCCTCCTACTCAGTGATCGCGGACGGACTCAAGTCCGTCCGCAATCATAATGGGCCCCTTTGTGTTTTCCAATGCCTGACTTACATGTTCTATCGTGATAGTGTCAGGAACTATAGATTTCTGGGTAATTATTGGCGGGGTATAATCCGTAGTAGTTATAATCTGTACTGCTATACTTGCACTCCTGGGTGCTTGAATCTTGCTTCCTCCTTTTCCAGTTGTGATTTTCGCCATATCCGTTCTACGTTTCCTGTTTATTTTTGGCTTATTAATAGGGATTTCCTTGCATGTTTTGGTTTTCCCCCCTCAATTAGAGATATTTTTAGTTTTGGACCTGGTCCTGGGGAGTGGTGTGCTATCACTAACTGCACTAACGTCATTTGACTCACTGGACTCAGCCAGTTCTTTAACAGGGCCACTACTCTGTGCTAGTGGTATATCAAGCGTGGGAGTGGGGGAGCCTTCATCATCAGTTACCAAGTTGTTTTCCCCCGCTTGCAGTCTAACTTGGTGTGGTGTGCTAGAATTTGCTATGGCCCCCATAGATGAGCGTCTCAGGTATAGTGGTTCCAATGACAAACTTCTCTCTGTTAGAGCAATTTCTTTTTCAAGGACGCTGGCTGCTCTAATTATAAAATTATCCAGCGTTCCCATGACACTACCCCCAACTCCTCCCTTTCTCACTATATCATTTAGTGTCGTCATTGGCTCTGACATAGATACATCAATATTAAATGTAGTAGATGTCACAGGTAATACATATGCTCCAAATGACGTTAATAAAGTGGCCCAGCCCAGTCCCATACAGTCACGAACAGTCACAAACGGTCCCGACCTTGTCCCGGGTTTCTTCCGGACGCTCCTGCGCGCTCCCGCGACGCGGGGAATGATGCAGAGATTTATGCGCCTCCCGGCGAGATTTCCCTGTATGCGGCTTCCAGCTGCAAGTGCTGCTGGGGATTGTAGTTTTCTGCCAGACGAGCTCTCCCCCACACAGCGGCCGCACTGATGTTTGTGGAGATGCGGCGGCGGGGGTGAGCGGGCACAGCAGCACAGGGCAACGGGTCCGGTGAAAAAGCGGGCTCAGGGTTTAAACGCCCCCAGGAAAACAAGTAAATTTCACAAAGTTCGCCAGTAATTCTAGAGCTGTCCCACTAATGTCTGGGGCATTCCAAGACAAAAGTGCCATTCCGAATTAGAATACCCCCTGCTGATAATTTATCTGTATGAATTGTCTAAAGATCTTCATTCCATCCACCAACAGATTCACACCACACTGCAACCTGTACCAGAGGGGACTGAGCATCAGCTCCAGCCCAGTGATTTTGGTTTGGTTTGGTGAAGAATTATCAACGGAAGAACTGCCTGGAGCTGAGTTGGAAGGGGCCCCTGCTTGTCCTGCTTGCCACCCGCACCACAGTGAAGCTTGGGGGCCGGAAGCACTGGGTGCACAGATCACACATTAAGAGGATCCCTCTCCCACTTCCGTATGATCGGTGGGTCCTCAATAGCATGCTGACGAGGAAGGGGAGCGAGTTCCCTTCTCTGATGCCCGATTGAGGTGGGTGCAGACAGATTAAGAAAGTGAAGCAGCCCTGCTTGAGGCAGCCCAACCAGAGATAAGTGCCACCCCGGATACTCCCGCTTCTGGTGCACCAGAGTCTGAGTCTCAATGCCCACTTGACCCTGAGTTTCAACCCTTTTTTGATGAGATAGTGCCTGAAGTCACCAGGTATAACCTGTGGCCCGAACAAAAGGACAGTGCACCAGCAGGACAATCCAGGAGTTAGGGAAGGACTCGAGCTTAGGGCAGAGGTGCCGTGCCTAAGGTGCCTGCATTAGATGGGAGTGAGCTACACTGGTGCACTGCCCTGGACACTGGATAGGATTGTTGAGGGTTCTTGCCCAGGAGGGAGGGTGCTCTATCCTGATAGAAGATGATTTGTTTTTCAGCAAGGGCTGCGATTGCGCAGCTCCCCCGTGGAAGTGCTTCATAGCACCATCGTTGATGAGCAATAGGAGCCTGCCAGCGAGGCTCTAGACGGACACTGGGTGTCGTGTTCCCCCCTGGTGCTGTTGTAGCATTAGTGGCTCTAGTTTGTGAACATTTACCTTTAATAATCATAAGTTGCTTCTGAAAAGTTATAAATGTTTCCATTTAGCCGTGCAGTCATGGAGGAGGAACAGCCCCTGGTGACTCCATCATTACAGCAGAATAGTCTTGTATGGACTAGTTGGTCTACTGGGAGTAGTAGTAGTAGTGGTAGTCCTTCTTGTAGTAATGATAACACTATTCAGAGTGGTGTGGTATTTAGAAGAATAGCATCCTATGCACACTTTAATCGGGACTACCCTGGCTCTACCTGAGCACCTGTTTGTTACACTAGCCCCGCACAAGGAGAGGCATGGGTACACCTATGTCGAGAATGCTTTTCTGCAGATGCTTCATCAGGTCCACAGTACTACTAATGCCACAAATTGTTGGGTGTGTGGGTTACTCCACTCAGTTATGCACAAGAATGATTTACTGGTGTCATTGCCCCTGTCATACGTGAGTAGCTGTGAGGAATGGTTCCAACTGCTTTCTATGGTTTACACACACTATCATGCCAATGCTATGAATATGGTACAGTCTGATTATGAAGCAGTGTTGGAGTATGTAGTAGTACATCAGGGATATACATCTGTGGCAGATGGCAAGGAGGGTACCCTACATCCAGAAGCTTGCATGAACGTTTTGAAAGCTAATGAGAATGTCACTTGGTTACAAAATGAAATGTTGGATTTTAATTGCACAAAATATTTCAAATGTTTGCAATAACGAAATATCACTGAAGACAAAGCCATGTCCATCCCTGTGATCAATGCAACAGCTAGTTTCTGTGTTGAAGGTTCAGGGAACGTTCCAGTAGGGCATAGCAGTTGTAACTACACATACCGATTGGGGGATGGTCTGGCAGGTATTATGTCTCTTTCCTTTTATCTCCCGTTTACATTGCACCGTCTAATTATCATAAAGATAATAGGCTTCAGCGTAGGGATCTGCATTTGCATCGAGTCAAAAGAGTTGTCAAACCAGATTATATAGATCAGATACTTCCCTGCAGCAATTTACTGACATAATGAAGGGCATTCTGCCATTCTGGGGTCCCATGTTCAATAGACATACTATCTTTCGCCTTGCCAGAGTAGTTGAGGGAGTCATTAATACTACTGCAAGTATACTGACTAATCTCACAGTTGAGCTTCAGGCTACGAGGCTCATTGCTATTCAAAGTTGGGTGGTTTTAGATGTCATCCTTGCTGATAGGGGTGGAGCCTGCCGCGTCATCGGAAGCAGCTGTTGTTTACACATCCCTGATAATGCCCTTAATGTATACTCTGCCAAACAGAAAATCCACAGGTTTCCTTCAGATATCCATCAGGATAATGGTTTATGGTCTCTCACAGGGTGGTTCTGGGGTCTGCTGACACCATGGGGTTAGAAGATACTACTTGTCCTAGTAGTTATCGCAGGTGTCATCTTCACATGTTGTCTATGTATTAATAGCCTTCCAGCATGTTGCACCTATTGTGTGAGCAAGATCACCCATCACCTTGTCATGACGTGATAACAAGGTCTCTACTGGGATGATGCAGGATATTCATTTTGAATACTAAGTCGATTCTGATCCTCATGTGCTGATTTATTCTCCCTTGTAACTTGAGTGATTACGCCTTTTCTTTCTCACCACTTAGAATGGTAAAGACCCTACCGGATAGCCTCAATAAAGCATTTAGCTACCCATGCTAAAAGGAGGGTCTGTTAAGTTTGAAAACCCCATTTCTGCTATGCACTTGTTTCATGCTATTTTAGGTTAGCAGTGTGTGTCTAAATAGACACCTTGTGTATTCACACTATGCAACCCACTGAGTTATCCCCGTAATGCACAAAGCTTTAGTTAGCGAGTGTGACTCCATTTTGTATTTCGTAATCCCTATTAGGCTGCTTAGACTGTGCCTGATCAAGGCCTCAGGGGTTGTATTGTTTGCCTCAACAGAACACTGTGTTTCATTATTATTTTCTCTTCTGTTCAAGGCTGTTTCTCGACTGACTAATGAATAGGCCATTCTGCCCTCACATACCTATCCGAGTTTGTAGTTCTGCTCCACGTTAGGAGACACTGAGGCTCAGCACGGTAACCTTGAGTCGCAGATAGAATGTACCCATCTGGCTGGTGGTAGCTCATCCCTCTGTGCCCTCTTTGTTCATGTTCGGCCCAGGCCAGTAACTTTCCACTGTGGGTGTGGTTAGGATGAATCATTACGATGTTTTGCAGACTGTTGGGTGGTCAGTCTCTTGGCAGACATCTTAGGGTGCAGGTCAGCTTGGACTCCTCTGCAGAGTATTGCTGATAAAAGTGTATTTGTATTCTCTACTGTCTGACTGACTCTTCATTACTTGAGAAGGCATAGCAGGTGGTTGTAAGTAACCCGGGTGGCCCCTAAGCGCCAATTCCTTCATATGGCGGGCTGCTTTATTCCTTATAATACATGGTCACACCATCACGTTTGCCACAAGCCACTAAAATCCTTGGTGTGTAACTCTTTAATATAAGAAATATTATAAAGCATGAAGAACAAAAATGGCATCATAGAATCTCTAGTGCAATATTACACGCACAAAAAGGTGGTTACAAACTAATAATATTTAGAATCAGTTTAATACTAGTCATTAGAAAAATAAACACAAAGAAGAAACATATAGAAAGATTCAACGTTTGCTATATCTACATTATGAGTGCAAATAAATTAACTTTTTGCCATAAATCTTTCCTTTCAGATTGTCATTATACAACTAGAAAAAAAGAGCTGAAAGAAAAGCATTATTTTGCTTTCGCTGTTTAAACAGCTGCTTTAATTATACTCTATGACATGATATGTCTTTCCCCTTGGCTGCTGGCTCTGGCAGCAGGCATTGTGATGTCAGAACTCAAAAGTAATTAATTATTACAGTTGACTTCTAACATGATTTCTTTATAGTACATGGGGATCTGTAATCCCTGTATAAACGGGGGTCTGTACTATTTTTATAATTGTCGGATTGTGATGCACCCAGTCAATTATAAAGGAAAGACGTCAGAACTTGACTGTTATAAATTATTACAGTCAAGTTAGACATCACAGTGCCTGCTGCCAGAGTCAGCAGCCGAGGTGAAAGGCAGGTCAGGTCACGGAGCATAATTGAAGCATCTGTTTATCGCAACAAATAAGGAATGTGCTTCTTCTGCTCTATTTTAATAACTTACAATGATAAACAGACAAAATATGTTTATATTTTTTCACTCCTAAGACAGAAAAGTTTAATCTTTCTGCATGTTTCTGCACATTCCAAGCTACTGCAGCTTTAAAAAAAAAGCAGACTTATACTGAACTGTTTTCAATATCTGCAGCAAGTATATATTTTGCAACGCATTGGAGGTTTTATTTTTAGTCTTCCTGTTTGCAAACATGCCTACTCTTTCATTTAAAAAAGCTACGTACCAATGTTTTAAGTGGTCTGTCTGAAAGGTAATGGTGTGATGATGTATTACGTGGGATACAGTACTCCCTGCCGAACATTATAAGGAAATTGCAAGTCATCTTGGGGTTCCATAACCTTATAAAGGAACTCATTTGTTACTTGCAATTTCCTTATGATGTAAGACAGGAACTACTTTTTCTCTTATATATTCGACGACTGCATCTATCACAAATCACTGATTATAAAAAAATTAGAGACATTCTTTTAATACAGGGATTTCAGAATTAGATGTAATATATATGTATAGGGGCAGGGGATTTATATGGACTATTTTTTGAGCACTTATGTACAACTAATGAAAAGTGTTTGAAAATTGCAACAAATGGCCACGGACAGGGCAAGTAAAAGGCAAGTAGCCTTTAAATACTTGTTAACTAATTTATTTATTTATTTATGGGTTTTTATAGCGCTTGAATCGACTCCAACTGGAGTATCTCACACAAGTAACACAAGCACTGGAATCCAGGAGGGAGGAGAAGCTACCGATGAGAACTATAAAACAGTGCAAAAGCTACACAAGTTGGAGAAATTAAGTAAATATGAATTGAATAGATGGTGAGAAGGTGCAACAGTATCTAGATGTATAAAGGATACCCGGGGGTCTTCCCATATATGATACCAATGCAGGAGAGAATAAGTGATGTTTTTTGCAGCAGTGGGTTGAACATAATGCTAGCCTTTCAAAACGGATGATCAAAATATTGATTACAAATGCATGAAAAGAATAGTAGGAGGCTGTGTAACAAGTTGAAGCTCTTTTTTAAAATGTTTCTATTTTTTTAATGAGATTCGTAAGAACAGTCGCATAGAAGGTGCATGAAAATGTACAGTGGTTCAAAGCAACGATATGCATTTATGACAGGAAAGAATACATCCAAATCTCAACTATAAAACATAATTCAAAAGAGCAATTCCCTGAAAGAAGAGAAAAATAAAAAAATCAATTGACAATTATAATCACAGTGTGATGCATCAGAGGTTTTTACAAGAGCAGTCCCTGTAATGAGTCCAGGTTCATCTTATTTCTGGCTAAGGTCATGATCAAGTCACCAGTCTACATCCCACGCCAAGTCCCCAGTATAGTGTTGCACAGAGCTGCTATTATACACACATTTCAAGTTTCATCTAAGGGGTGTGCGAGTAAGTAGTCCTTCAATGGTTGCCGAATGTCTCGAGGGTGTGAAGTAGGTGGTAATATTTTGACATATACTTCACTCAAGGTGTCAAAATAAATCATGTCACAGTGCCAGTTCTCACCATTGGCGTTTGAACTCTGACCCAATGTAGAGAAATGTGTTGTTTTGCAAGAAGCATGGCGATTGCTGTGACCCAGCTGATCCTTTTTTTGAGCTGTTGAACATACCCCAGTAGCGCTGTCCATGGTGTAGGTGGTATTGCCTCCTCCACCATTAGAGACAGGTGCCGGAAGACATCCCTCCAGTATGTCTGCACAGGTGCACAGTTCCATGCAAGGTGCAGGAAGTCGGCTTCAGGGGCAGCGCACCTGGCACATACGTGTGACACACTAGGGTCCATCTTAGATAATACTTTTGGCGTTATGTAAACTCTGTGTAGATATTTAAAATTTAATGATTTGTGTTGATGATTGTTCAAAATGTATCCTGTTTGTGCACAGCAAAAGTTCCATATATCATCAGTTACTGATGTTCCTAGGTCCCGTTCCCAGGCCGCTCTCTCTTTGGCCCCAGCTACAGTGCAAATCGATAATGATAAATGGTAAAGGTGCAAAACCAGGTGGGTACTGTCCATCAAGGTTATAATGAGTGTGAGAGGGGGGATAGTCCTCCGGACCCGCTGATGCTGGCAGTATAACCCTAATCAGAGATCCTCGGACTCTGTGAAGAAGGAATGTATCAATGTGTGTAGCCTCTCTATGAGAAGTGAGTTCAGATATCGTAGACGTACACGAGTCTTTAAACATGTCTCCAATCTTCCGGAGTCCATGTTTATCCAATGTACGTTTGGTAAGGGCTTCAGTGGTGTGGGGTAACCACAGGTTATCTGCCAAAGGCATACTTGCTGAATATAAAGAGTCTTTCTGTAAGTGCCACCGCAGTTTGGTCCACGCCCAGCATGTCATGGGCAGCATCTGGATCTCAGTGGGGCATCGGGATAGGCCGGGCGGCAAGATAATAGATTGCGAATTGGTATATATTTTTGCATGGTCGGGCTTGAGGTATTGAAGTCGGGCATCAGGGTGGAACCAATAATATGTAAAGTGGATCTGAGCAACAAGACAACAGAGATAAAAATCAGGGACTCCTAATTAAGGTGGTCCAGCTTACAAGAGGCTGCCTACCTGCCCAGACAAGACAAATCAGTAAGGACCAGAGTGTGTCAACATTTTTTGTGGTTAAAGCGATGGGAATGCTCAAGAAGAGATAGAGAAATCATGGCAGAACCACCATTTTCAATATAGCGATCCTGGCGGTGATGGAGAGGGGGAGTGTAATCCACCTTTCAATCTGCGTTGTGAGTAGGTCAATTGCAGGACCCTAATTTGGACGGATGACTTTGGGAGCAGTACAATGTAAATAAATTCCAAGGTACTTATTATAGTTAATACACCATTTTAAGGGGAACTCAAATTCTATTTGGGTAGTCGCTGTGGTCAATGGGAAATTTTCTGATTTGGCCCAATTAATAATTAATCCAGAGTACGCCTCGAACCAGACCACCTTTAGCAAGAGTGGGGAAAGGTTCTCTGCTGATTGTCGTACAAATAGCATAACATCGTCAGCAAAGAACGTAGCTGCAAGAGGGCCCATATGTAACTTAAGCCCGTGGTGGAGATGCTGTTCCTGTATGTCGCGCGCAAGGGGGTCCATAGACACAATAAATAAAAGCGGTGAGAGAGGGCACCCTTGCCGGGGCCAAGTGACAGGGGTAAGTGAGATGTTATTTCACCATTAACCTTTAACCGAGCCACTGGGCCGGAGTAAAGCAGGCAGACCAAATTAAAAAAAACAATAGGGATTCCCAGTTTTTGCATCACAGCGTATAAAAAGGGCCACTCCAATGAGTCAAAAGCCTTTTCAGCATTAAGTAGAACGACTGCCGCTGGCAATGTGGGCTCCATTTGGTTCATCATCGAGAAAAGAGGACGTAAGTTGAGTGTGGTAGACCTGCCAGGTACAAAACCGGCTTGAAAGGGGTATAACGTGGTATCAACGAGTAATGATAGATGGGTAGGTAATATTTTGGCTAGGATTTTATCATCGTAATTGAGTGGTGATAATGACCCTTAGGACCAGCATTTACGTGGTGATTTACCTGCTTGAGCAGTAACGTGACAATGGCTTCACGCATCGTTGGAGAAATATACCAGTTCTGTAGAGCCTCATCATATACTTCTAACAGTCGCAGAGCCAATGTTGGTAAGTCTTATAAAACTCCCCAGAAAGGCCATCAGAGCCCGGAGCACAGCAGCTAGCTAGATCTTTTATTGCCTGTCGGATTTCCTCTCATCTTTTGGGGAGGGTAGGAACTCGTGCTGTCCCTTCCCAAGCAGGACCGTGGCTATCTCCTGCAAATAGTCCACCAGAGCCTGTCCCACTGGGGGGTCATGTGCATAACCGGGAATAGTAAGAGAGAAAAGCTGCAGTGATGTCTGTTCACTTTTTCAGAGTGGTCCCGGTGTCTGTGTTAAGGTGTGTGACAAATGCAGATTGATATTGGCGTTAGTGGAGGTGGGTGAGTGTCCTACAGGGCCTCTCGCCTTCTCCATACACCCAGCCCTAGCATACTTGCTATGATATTTAACTTCATGAGCAGCCAAGACAGTGAAGTCGGTCAATAGTGTTGCGTGATTGCGCAATGACTGTGGGGACAATGTAGTCTGTGCGGCCGCTTCCATGTCCCTGAGTTTTTGCTTCACTCCCTCCAGTTCTCCCCATATTGATCGGAACACACCAGCATGTTTCGAGATACAGACCTCGTGAATAAATGCCGTGAAGGCATCCCATAACATCCACTGCAAAATCACTGTTCCTTGTTTTAGTGAGAAATATTCTTCAATGACTGCACCTACTTTGCTGCGAAATACCGAGTTAAGCAGAGCCGATGTGGGGAACCTCAATAAAGGAAGTTTCCTCAGAATCATAGGGAAATCTACAGAGAGCAGAACGGGGTGTTGCGTTCTAATCTAGGACCCTGATCTACCCTATGACCTTTGTGCCCCTATACGGCTATAATCCATTTATTCCCCTATAATGGCATAAACGTTCAAGTGTGATATTTCAGAAACTCGTCTCTGACCTCACACGATCAGAGCCACATTTCAGAATAGCTTACTCTGCCACTTCCTTTGCAACCAATTAGTGCAATGACATAGCAGAAGTCACTATCTGAGATTCCTAGATTAACACTCTGAGTTCTTCAACAAGATAAAACTCAGCAACCTGGGAAATCCCCCTTGCCTTGTTTTGATTAGTAATAGAACTCTAATGAGCAACTGATAGGAGATCACTTCCTAGTGACATCTTTATTGACGTCTTATGTCCAGCAAACTTACGTCAACCAAGGCACCTTTTAGGTATAAATACTACCAATGCTGCCTTGAGCAATGTACTGTTGCCCGTCGCCTGAAGCTGCGGTTATGCTGATGATACCATAGCTGCTATCGCTACTGCTATCGCTGCTAACTAGCGAACGATGGTGTGGTGAACTCAGGAGCTGAACAGCTGTCCCCTGCAAGAGCCCAGAAGATGCATGCTGCCCGCGGACGCTGTCCCCCCTCCTCCTCCTCCTCGACGCGCTGAGAAGAAGACGCTGCCTTTCTCCTGCAGAGAAATCCAACTCCGGCGTTTCTAGTCTACCCTTGCGGGTGACTGGGATATCGAGTTTCCCCTGAAGGAGATACCAGACCTCCATCATTCTATTCAGAGGTATGGTGTTGACTAAACCCTTAGAAGAGAATTCTTGAAGCAAACCTTGGCAAAACCAACTTAACTTAAAGCTACTTACTTACTCCCCTTCCACGTGTTAGGCTTAGGTCAGGCACACTGGGGTAGGCTTAGTTAGAAGCACCAGTTGAGTATTTTAGCCTAATGTATATATGACTGTATATATGTTTTATTCATTTTAAACCATTGTATGGCTAAGAAACCATATCAATGCTTTTACAGTATTATCTCGAAATACTTATCTTACTGTACGTACTTTTTACAATAACAAGTCTTGCAATTGTGGCAATTCATTTCTCGTGTACGAGAAGAAAGACTGTTCAATAAATGTTACCCTTTATTGACAAACGCCCGTCTCTCTATTCTCTACATATTGTGAAAGTAATCTGCACTAACCTGACTGAGTAAAATAGCTGTCTATTGTTTCACACGACCCTAGAGATCGACTCTTGATCTGAGGAGCAAAGTTGTCATGTTGCACGGTTGTTGGAAAACTGAATCCCTTCTTGTTTGTGCCAGGGAAGCTGATCACTTCCTATTCAGTCAAGAAAGTTTCCAGTGACCTCTGAGCTAGTTGGTAACAAACCCAATTAAGTTTAGCATAGTCGGTAGAGACCTGGAAGATCCGCACTTCTACGTCGATACTACTGTTTATGTTATTCCAATGCGCAGGGCCTATTGGGAAAATAGGAACTACACTACATGGCGCCCAAACGTTTGGTAAGGCGATAAACTAACGCAAGACGTTAGAGTAACTCAGTCGTGCATATTTCACACAGACCCCTTTCCCCCGTAAATACTCCAATAGACGTCTGGAGTGGGTGAAAGGTTAAAATCCGCCCGAACTCAGTAGGAAGAGATTCCTATGTAAAGCTCTGGTTTATTCAACGTTGAAGGATACAGTGTTCCAAAATATTGTGCACCTAATCTTTGTCTCCTTGGAGACCTACTCTGCAAACCTTGCATTTATACAATGCCAGGAGAAAACGGCACCACTGGAGCCGCAGTAAATGCGACTCAACAGGGTCCCGACACTACTACTGAACCGGGTGCAATAGTCATCCCGGCACATTTAAGAAAAACTATAACGTTAAAACTTATAGAAAACGGACTGACACCACAGGGTGGTACAGTAATTTTCGTGATAGAGGCTCACGAATATCGGCAGACAGAGGTATTCTATTCATGGATAAAATTTCCAGCAGCAAACGCTGCAACACACGAGTTTCACTATTATAAAATAGAGGATCCACCGGAAGAGTACGCTCCTTTCGAGGAGACTGAAATCCCACTAAAATTCCAAGAGCACCTGCTCTGGTTTAATGGCGCCCTAAAACACAATGATCACATAACTAGGCTCGGTCCATTAGGTAGACCAGGAGCAACGTGGCCGGTTCTAGCCAGCTACACACCACATCCGGACATTGTAAAAATGTCAAAAGAAGAGCTGTTAGTACAGCTAAAAACATTAATAAAAATACATAGGCAATTAGTCCAATATTTAATGCGGACTGCAACAGTCCAGCCAGCTGTTAATGTACCACAGCTGACCCCTCATCAGGGGAACACTAATAAAATTACACCACAGAACATACAATCATGTCTTGGTAAAACACCCATAAAACGGGAACAGATTCCTTTCTGGTTAGCGCAGAAAATCACTCAAATAGAGGCAGTATTTCCTAATACTACCCCTATAGAGAAACACAGAATCTTGACCATCTGCCTTCCAATGGGGGTCGCACCACACGTGGAGGACTGTGACACTTGGGTTACAGTCTTTGCTTCCATTTACACAAAAACACATGGTGTTCCGTCCATGGCGGTAATACCAGAAGTGCTAAAACAGATTCAGAATGAATACGGTCCAGAGCCCGCTTTAACTCTTGGTATGAAAATACTGAAAGACTTCAAGCAGGTCTCGGCTATATTACTAGCCAACATAAAAGGAGAAGCAGCATCTGTGGCGATCCGCCAGAAGTTGAGGGAAACAGATATAACAGATCAACCAATTGAGCTTGCCAGAATCATAGAGAAATGCTATGAAGAACTAGGTAGAGACAGCTTGGGTGGGAAACCAGTAAAACCCCAACTGCTCGAAAATCCTGAAAAATTATTTATTAAAAATAATTTAAATACTCCTAAAAAGAGCTGGGATGGAAATAAACAGTCCACTCCCAAGGAAAAAGTTTTCCAGACCAGAGGAAGGTCTCCTCGACGGAGGGAAAGAACTCCGACTCGAGAACACCAGTCTCCCCAGAGGGAGCCCTCTGAGAAAAGATATAACCTTAGAAATAGGGATAATTTGAAGAATCCTGACAGATATCAAAGTATTGATACACGTCCCTCTCGATCTTTTTCGCAGAAATCGGAAAGAAGAGGACGGTCAGACCCAGGAGAGCACACCAAGTCCAAAGACAAGGAACCTGCTCAAAATAAGAAATCACAATTTCCTAAAAAGAAGGTAGCCAGTATTAGGGTAATCAAACATGCCGAGAATACTGAGGACACAGTTGAAAAACGGGGAGTGGGCACAGACAATGTTAGCCAGTGCAGCAGAAATGAGTATAGCGCGCAAGATCTTGATGAGTCATCTGGAGACAGTGGACACGAATGAATACATTCAGGTTGAAACTGCCGACACCAGACTTAGCAAGCCCCATAAGATATACGAAATAACATTGCGTATAGAGGGTGATAAGACTAGGAAAATTAAGGGTCTATTTTGGGATAAACTCTCAAAAGGCTATGATATTCTGTTAGCTGAAAAAGATTGGCCCCCAGAGTTTGTCAGGGAGTGCCCTCGTGGCGAAGAAATGATTATGCCTGCCTTCTGGAATCACATTCCGATTCACAAAAAATATACTCATGCAAGGAAATGGGCAGTAGCCCAGGCACCTGCATTATATAAAAATCATGTAGGATGGGATGAGGACTCACCTCCTCACAAAATCCAGTTAAAAAGTGAACCGACTGCCCAACGGCAGTATCCCATAAAGCAAGAAGCTAAAAAACAAGTCAGGGAGATTTTAGATCAACTTGAATACCAAGGGGTGATTGAAACATGCACCTCTCAAATGAACAATCCTTTGTTTCCTGTCTCCAAGCCAGACAATTCATATCGTCTAGTTTTGGACTACAGACATCTAAACTCATGTTGCAAAACATTTTCAGTACAAAATTCGCATAGTGCAGCCCTAATGAATAACATAGTTAGGAAAAAATATAAAACGAAATTAGACATATCTAATGGTTTCTTTTGTCAAAACATTGCTCCAGAAAGCAGGTATTTGACCGCTTTCTCAGCATTTGGGTCACAGAAAAAATTCTGTCGACTCCCACAGGGGTTCAAGAACAGCCCAGGACTATTCTCAGCTAGGGTAACAGAGTTACTACAAATGTATGATGATGAGGCATTATCTTATGTCGATGATATCTATCTAACAGACGACGACTTGGATACTCACTTGAAAAGAGTGAACACCATTATACTTGGGTTCGCAGCAGAGGGTTACAAATTCAACTTTAAAAAGTCTTGAATTGCCCATCTGACAGTACTATTCTTAGGGTACGAATTATCAAGTGAAGGAAAAAGCCTAGCGGACAACTTCTTAGAGAAGTGCGCTGTACTCCAAGCTCCAAAAACGCTGAAGAATTTACAATCCATACTAGGTTTTCTGAATTTCGGAAGAACTTACATTCTAAATTACGCGGAGAGGGTTAAACCTTTCTACGAATTGATTAAACCTGATTTTAAACAAATCACCTGGACTCAAAAACACACAGAAATTTTGAGATCACTGCAAACAGACATGTTAGCAAAAACAAAATTAGATACACGTGACAACACACGCGATCTTGTAATCCGAGTCATCCCAGGAAGATGCGGATTCACATACCTAACCTCTAATGAGGGAGAAAAGGTACCAATTTCAATTAAATCTCACTTGTACACACAAGCAGAAGAAACATTCAGTCCCACAGAAAGAACTGTGAAAGCAGTGCAAATTGCATTAGCAAATGAACGAGAATTAGCACACGGCAAAAGGATCACTATCCACACAGCGGAATCCGCCTTCGAGGCGCTATTCAGCCCAGTAAACCTGCCTACAGTGTCACTGGATCCGAAATGGATACAGTGCATAGATTCTCTTGGAGCGGTAGATGTGAAATACTATTTCGCGCCGCAATTCGAAGAACTGAATGATTTAGAATATGAAGAAGAATATCCTCTGCCAATCGAACTTCTGCCTCTCCTACAGTACGCCTGTATAATCTATACAGATAGCTTTGTACAGCATTTCAACGTAGAGAGCAAATCCTACAATCCAGCATGTGCGATCATTAAAGGTCGTTGGCTGTGCGGTAAATTCAGACCGAAAGTAACAAAAACTGAATCTGTAAGAAACTGTTCGGTTCAGAGAACTGAAATCAGATCTTTAAAGATGGCGCTTGAAAATGCAGAACGTGAATTCCCGACACTTATCGTGTGCGATTCTCATTTTTGTGTCAATTCTTACAATAACAAATTACAGAGCTGGATTGAAAACGATTACAAAGATGACACAGGTGCCACAATAAAGCATAAACTGCTCTGGAACCAGTTCGCTCTTTTACAGAAAGAACTACAAAAGACTCACGTGATACACGCACAGAGTCTTCAACGTGATGGCGTTCACGTTGCAGGGAATTCATTGGCTAATACAGCCGCAGAGGAAGCAACTAAACCGGCTTCCGTAGCCACAAAAAAGCGTACAGAAAAATACATTGACGGGGAAACCATGCTGGCAGTAAAAACGTCCTTAAAAGGCAACTGTGCAGCGCTACCCGTGAACTATCCACTCAATTTTGCATACGTAATCGATGCAAACTCCGTTCCTCTTGCTCGAATCCCTGGAGTGGGGGATAGAGTAATTCCAAACAGGAGCAGGAGGGGCTTCCTCTTACTGGAAGCACACATGGGGTTAGGTCTGAGACACCAAAAAATAAAGGACTCTCTGAAAGAATTACAATCAGAGTACTGGTGGCCAGGAATGAGCATAGATATTCAGTGCTTTGCTCAAAATTGTGAAGACTGCAACAGAGATCGCAGTAATGAACGGGCCAGTGTAGTTTCAGGATCCCTGATAGACAGCATAAGGCGATCTATCTGCGCAATCAAAGAAGAGAAGCGCGTCCCAGTGTACACCATTAAGACAAAAAGCACTTAAAAAATGAGGCCCCCAGCGCTCGGCTGACGCTAGAACGGTTATAAAAGATCTGCAAGTCTTTATCGGCACATACGCAATTACCACGTTTCATTCTGACCAGGGTCCTGCTTTTAGCTCTCGGGCTTATAAGGAGGCCATGGCCAGCATGGGAATTGGGTTGCGGTATTCTTGTCCGTCGCACCCCGAAGAGAATAGTGTGGTTGAAAGAAAAAACCGGGACATAAAGCGATCTATAACAGCGAAGGTATTAGGTTCAGGCGCTGGGTGGGTCAAACATTTAATAAGTGTCCAGACCAGTCTTAATAACTTGCCAAGAAATTCTCTAAAAGGTTTCAGCCCATACGAACTATTGTTCGGAATTAGAATGCGTATTCAGGACCTCGATAGTCAGGTGTCAGTGGTACAAGAAAAAACAACGGACTTTGATGTAAAAGATCGTTTGGCTGTTTTACAGGAACTGTACGAAACAAGAAAATCCTTAAGCAACATAAAGTTAAAGCACCAGCCAACTACCACTGACGAGGCACCACAAGCAACAGCCCCAGCAAGGCCTGTCTGGATTCCAAAGATTGGGGATCTAGTCAGAGAAAAGATCGCGGTGAAGAAGGAATTTGGGCCTTCTTACAGAAAAGCAGTACCTGTCTTGGCAGTCACCGGAACAAGATCAGTAGTACTACCGCCCCTTGCTGGTAAAAAGGAGAACAGAGTCGTGTCAATCGACCTGGTAAAACCACAAGCATGTGGCCTATAATCAACAGTAGGTCCAGTGGACTCCCAAGAAACAACAGAATACCCAAACTTGCAACAATCCAAGAGGTTCAAAATGAAAGACTAATCACATTCGATCAGCCTGCAGTGCACAGAGAAGGACTATGCAATAATGCCATGGAACTCATGCCTCTTGAGACACAGATTGAAACAGTTCGTCAAGAAACACCAGTCTACAATAATGTGGCATCAGAAACTGCTACCGAAAGACAAATGGAAAAAACAATTCCAACAATTGACAGAACTGCCTCTGGTTATTTCATCAACTTCGACAACTTCTCTGAAGATTTAAACGACCCCGAAGTGATGCCAGAAACAAAAAAGACTTTTAAAGAAAAAGCAACGGAACTTTTTCATCAAATCACAGAAGGATATCTGAATGCACCACTATTTGAGCATTGGATTATTTCTGGGGTATTTATACTCATACTATGCCTAATTTTAGTTTTAATTTTAGGAAGGTTTATTACAATTGAATGGACACAGCAAGTCAGAACATCAACTTAGTCCTCAAACCACACAGATCATCCCACGTGAAGAAAAGAGAACTGTCAACAGTAAATGTCACAGCCATTCCGATACCTGGTGGGGTAGTATGGGAGAAAACTGACTATGAGATCTATGGTCCGGTCGAAATCCTGAAGTATCCTCATCAACTGAAGGTTTCCTTAAGTGACTTTGTAAAACCTAGTACATTCTCTGATGATTGGGACTTTGAAAGTATTAATAATATGATGTCAGATTTAGTAATGTCAGCTAGATTCACAGATCATGATTATTTACAAGATTCATCTAGTTATGAGCAAACATTCTGCTACACACATTATGGTGATCATTATTTGCATAAATCTGCACAGCCTAGAAATGTTTTTAAGTATAATCAATGGGAACATTGTGCTACACCACCAAAAAGTAGTTCTAAAACATTCTATGAGAAATTCAAGTACTTCTCAGGGTTTAACACCAGTGATGCAGAAACGTTTTATTACAAACTGTTAGATAAAACAGGAATGAAAACAATGCTGACAAATTCTAAATTGATATACTCTGAAGCATTTTATGAAAAAATGATGACATTTGGTTTTGATTATTAGAAAAATAACATTGAAACGAAAACAATCTGGGGTACAAAAGATTGGCAGGTACAAGGCCTAGAAGCACTATTTAGAACCTGCATGACACCAGAACAAATGATGTTTTTAAATGACACAATTCACCAAACATCCTGTCTTGGCCTAGCTAAGATCAAAGACCTTAACAAACCGTCTATTCCAATGCCAATACCTGAAAATGCAACTACAGATATTGAGATAGACGTATCACAAATTGTACATTTTAACAGAACACATCCTGATTGGAAAAAGTGGGTAATCTGGCCTACTGACACAAACAACTGTCAAGATAGATTCCTGAACAAAACACAGGGGTTAAAAATGACCAGACAAGACCCTAGATACTCCCAGAGACAACATCCAGGGATAGTAACAACATACAGTGTAGGGAAACTCTGCCTTGAATGGCTAACAACATCCACACTGGCTGAAATTAAGCAACACTTGTCTTTACTAAAAGATGGTGCTGATTTGCGCGATTTCATTCTTGGACCACGCAAACAGCGTCAAAAGCGTTTCATAGCGACCAGTATATATGCTGCGTACAACGAGGCTTGGAAAGTCACACAAATTGAAACAGCAGAAAAAATACGAGAAATTGATCGTATTAATTTGGAAAAATCACTTTCTGTAGTGGACAATGGGTTAATGACTCTGTCCTCCAGAATATATTCGTTGGACAATATTGTATCTTCTGCCTTTGATGTAATAGACAGAGACTTGCTAATGTTACAGCATGGCCAGTCACAATTACGTTCTATTGTACGATTAGGCTGGACGCTGCAAAATCTTCGTTCAGGCTATGTGCCTTGGCGTTTGATCAACACAACGTCATTATTTTCCATTTTTAACCTTACTGATAAACAAATCAGTTTGGCTCAGAAAGGAGCAGACTATACAATCCTGAGCATCGAAAAACTTGAGAGATTACCATTGACAATGTCAGAGAGTCCTGTCATTGAATGGATAATACACGGAATTATCACAATTCCGATAACAACTTTCCAATTTAAAAAATGCCTTGAATACATACCTACTGGCCAGTATGAACGATTGGGTAAAGGTTATGTGAAATTAGAATGGAAATTACCATATACACATTCATGCTACAGTGACAGCGACAAAAATGTATTTCTTAGTGGTGAAAACTGTAAACATTCACTAAGCGGTATACTTTTGTGCCAGAGTATTAATTTACACGGAGCTTGTGATGGAAATTCTAACAACCTTTCATGCTACCAGCTTGTCACACCTGCAACTCAGATAGAGCCTTTCTTTATGCAACTTGCAAACGGGAGTTACATTTTAAGAACGGATCACAGATGTTGTGGCCTTGTGCCAGGGATAAGTTATCTAGTAAGCGTAACATCCACGGTCAAATGCTGTATGCAAGCTTTGTTCCCGAACGGCCCTGGAGACATGGCGACTCCCATCTGGCCTCGTCTGAATCTCTATTCTATACGAATTGATACTTTAAGCAAAATGAAGTCTGTGCTTTTGCAGACAACAGTGCCTATAACGTCATCAAAAGAGACGTATGATCTAGTTGCAAGGACAGCTACGGAGGTTCATGACCTTTTATCAACAAATTGCCCCCTGCATTTCGTAGAAATGCTTAGCCAACTCCTTAACATGTCTAGTGCCATAGGCATCCCAGGCATATTTAAGACGATTTTTACGGGACGGCTAACACCATTTCAAGCAATTCTGGGAATCGTTCCAAATTTTGTCCACTCTGTTTTTGGCGGCATACCCTTATTTTTGGGACTTGTAGCAGGGATTTTATTTTTGACCCTCCTGCTTCGTTATGGCAAGCCACAGCTCAGACATGACTCCTATGGGAATGGAAGGGACAATCCTAGCAATGCGCTACCGGGACAGGATAACTAACGTCCTTGGATTGGCCAGGCTGAGAGATCTAAACATGACCTGGTTCCTTTCATTCAGACCTATATGGCAAAATTGCCTCTTACCTGTGCTACGATGTCTGCTATGCCGAGAAGAATGCGTGTTAGACACCTGTCTTGCACTTCCATCAGCAGTACCAATGGATGTCGATACTTTGCTCAGTCCGATAAAGGCTCACGCATTGTGTTGTTTCCAGCGGCTACCAATTCTGATGACGGCATTCGTGGAGACTCCTGTACTACGACCAAGTGGTAACAGTGGAGCGAGTGACAACAGCAACATCATCCAGGTACAACGATCCGTGAGCATTGCTGATCCTGCCTTTGATGACAGCAATCATTCTCACACCTGCCAAGTTACAGCGCTATCAGACTTGGTCGAACTGTCACCTGATTTTGTAGACCAATTTTTTGAGAGCTTGTCTGATATGATGTTCTCACCCGAACAGAAACAATAACTTTTGAGAAGCATTCCGACACACAGCGTTCCCATGAACTCTGAATTCGGCCTTCAGTTTTGAACAACAAAAACTGCTAAAAGCGTTGGACTCTATTTCCCCGTTCAAGCAATAATTCTTTTGAATTGAACACTTTTTAATATTCACCCTTTTTGGCACAAAAAATTCTTTGCTTAAAGTAAAAAATATTCCTAGAGAACAGAAGCTTCAAACTTCTATTTCTAAACACATCTAGAGACATAGCAACTTTACACCAGCCTCTAGCACATGTTATTGCAATGCATTTATATGTGATGATTTATCTCGCCCTTCTTCTGTTTCAGAGATATTTCATGTGTAATTCTTTTTGCATAATCGTTCATTGATTTCATATGCTATAATTTTTGAATGATTTCTATGCTTCAAAAACGTACAGTACCTAAAATTCCACGTATTGCAAATACGCCTATTTCAAATGCATATATGTATTTTGGGGTGGGCAATGTTACACATGCATCTTATTGCTCTAGTTTTAGTAATTTGATGGACATGAATTCGTGGAATGGGTGTTGCGTTCTAATCTAGGACCCTGATCTACCCTATGACCTTTGTGCCCCTATACGGCTATAATCCATTTATTCCCGTATAATGGCATAAACGTTCAAGTGTGATATTTCAGAAACTCGTCTCTGACCTCACACGATCAGAGCCACATTTCAGAATAGCTTACTCTGCCACTTCCTTTGCAACCAATTAGTGCAATGACATAGCAGAAGTCACTATCTGAGATTCCTAGATTAACACTCCGAGTTCTTCAACAAGATAAAACTCAGCAACCTGGGAAATCCCCCTTGCTTTGTTTTGATTAGTAATAGAACTCTAATGAGCAACTGATAGGAGATCACTTCCTAGTGACATCTTTATTGACGTCTTATGTACAGCAAACTTACGTCAACCAAGGCACCTTTTAGGTATAAATACTACCAACGCTGCCTTAAGCAATGTACTGTTGCCCGTCGCCTGAAGCTGCGGTTATGCTGATGATACCATAGCTGCTATCGCTACTGCTATCGCTGCTAACTAGCGAACAATGGTGTGGTGAACTCAGGAGCTGAACAGCCGTCCCCTGCAAGAGCCCAGCAGATGCATGCTGCCCGCGGACGCTGTCCCCCCTCCTCCTCCTCCTCGACGCGCTGAGAAGAAGACGCTGCCTTTCTCCTGCAGAGAAATCCAGCTCCGGCGTTTCTAGTCTACCCTTGCGGGTGACTGGAATATCGAGTTTCCCCTGAAGGAGATACCAGACCTCCATCATTCTATTCAGAGGTATGGTGTTGACTAAACCCTTAGAAGAGAATTCTTGAAGCAAACCTTGGAAAAACCAACTTAACTTAAAGCTACTTACTTACTCCCCTTCCACGTGTTAGGCTTAGGTCAGGCACACTGGGGTAGGCTTAGTTAGAAGCACCAGTTGAGTATTTTAGCCTAATGTATATATGACTGTATATATGTTTTATTCATTTTAAACCATTGTATGGCTAAGAAACCATATCAATGCTTTTACAGTATTATCTCGCAATACTTATCTTACTGTACGTACTTTTTACAATAACAAGTCTTGCAATTGTGGCAATTCATTTCTTGTGTACGAGAAGAAAGACTGTTCAATAAATGTTACCCTTTATTGACAAACGCCCGTCTCTCTATTCTCTACATATTGTGAAAGTAATCTGCACTAACCTGACTGAGTAAAATAACTGTCTATTGTTTCACACGACCCTAGAGATCGACTCTTGATCTGAGGAGCAAAGTTGTCATGTTGCACGGTTGTTGGAAAACTGAATCCCTTCTTGTCTGTGCCAGGGAAGCTGATCACTTCCTATTCAGTCAAGAAAGTTTCCAGTGACCTCTGAGCTAGTTGGTAACAAACCCAATTAAGTTTAGCATAGTCGGTAGAGACCTGGAAGATCCGCACTTCTACGTCGATACTACTGTTTATGTTATTCCAATGCGCAGGGCCTATTGGGAAAATAGGAACTACACTACAGGGGGAATGGTAAGACAGGGTGCGAGGCATATAGTCAACCGTCCGTACCTCCAAAACCAATTGTGGTGTAAGATACCAATGATCTATCTGGGACCATTAGATGTGAGGGGCTGAATAGAATAAATAGCTACGAACCTCCGGATGCTTTGTGTGCCAAGAGTGCATCAGTAGGGCAGCTTTCAATAGAGCGTTCAGTCCATGTGTAGTGTGTAGCTTTGTGATGCGACCTGGTCCAGTAGTGTTTTTAGTGGGGTCTAATGTGAGATTGAAGTCTCCACCCATGAGTAAATGGTCAGAGCCTAGGCAGTCTATATGTGCAGTCATTTTGGGGAAAAAATCTGAGAATTTGGAGCATAAATGTTAATGAAAAGTACTGACTCCCCACCCAACAAGCCAAGCACAATTATATATCTGCTCTCCTCATCAGCCACAACTTCTGAGTCCGGAAACGGAAGGGAGCGATGAATCAGTATGCATACCCCACGTGAATATGAGCTATAGCTGGCAAAGAAGTGGTGACCACCCCATGGTGATGCAAACCCATGCACTGGGAGCAGGGCATAATGTGTCTCTTGGAGGAAGGCAACCTGGATAGAATGTCTAGCCATATATGCCAGGACTTGGTGGCCTCTTTCAGGATTAGATAACCCTCTCACATTCCAGGACAGAAATTTAAGGAGCAATCAAAGGCCTCACTCATCTTTGGAGGTCATCTAACCACTGTTGAGTAGATCTTCACAGGCTTTAGAATTGCATGAGTCACACCTTGTGCAATATAAATAGGTTTTGCTCCATACCAGTAAACAACAAAACTATAAACAACAAAAAGAAAACCCCAAGCCCCGCTACACCCCCACCGACAAAGGATACACAAAGACAAGTCATCCTATGAATCCCAATTGAATAATAACAGACAAGAGGGAAGAGGAAAGAGAGGAGGGTGAAAAAAAGGAAGGAAAACATCCTAAGGGGGAAGGCAACGCTCTGGGGGAGCCATTCTATTGAAAGTATAGGCAATGACAGGATCACGTTCGCCTAATGTGTGTCTGCTCTAGCAGCAAGTCATGTATTACATGGCAATGCAGTGTCGTAAATACTCAGTATCTGGATCTCGTACCGTGTCTTCAAGTCACAATGGTTTAACACAAGGAATACTTGTGCCATATTCCCTGCTAGTGAAAAAACGGAGTCTGGTCCTGGGACGGGGGGCAGCTGGACCAATTTTTACAATTGAACAGAAAAAATTGCTAGCCCTCCCACTAGTTTAGTCTCTCTTTGCTTTGAGACTACACATACAAACCAAATCAATTTGTTTGTATGGGTAATTTTATTTAACCCTTTTACTATTTTATTTTGATCAGATTTATCTTATTCATAGGCCAGAAGAACACTTTATATACACCTATACACAATACAAAAACATTTATACATATTTACAACTACTGTACAAATAACACATATACAATGAATCAAACGGTTGTCCACAAACTTCTTTTGTAAAAAATATATAGCAATCCTATATCCACAAATAGTTAATCTTTGTGAGATAATTAAACCACTAATGGACCCATAAGGTAAGAAAAAGGCAACAGAAATTGAGTTCAATTCACAAACAATTTCAACGGAATGAATGCACCCATCAAGGGCAGATATTTTGTGGTGTCTGTCTGCCGTTTGGACACCACAAAATATCTGCCCTTGATGGGTGCATTCATTCCGTTGAAATTGTTTGTGAATTGAACTCAATTTCTGTTGCCTTTTTCTTACCTTATGGGTCCATTAGTGGTTTAATTATCTCGCAAAGATTAACTATTTGTGGATATAGGATTGCTATATATTTTTTACAAAAGAAGTTTGTGGACAACCGTTTGATTCATTGTATATGTGTTATTTGTACAGTAGTTGTAAATATGTATAAATGTTTTTTGTATTGTGTATAGGTGTATATAAAGTGTTCTTCTGGCCTATGAATAAGATAAATCTGATCAAAATAAAATAGTAAAAGGGTTAAATAAAATTACCCATACAAACAAATTGATTTGGTTTGTATTTGTAGTCTCAAAGCAAAGAGAGACTAAACTAGTGGGAGGGCTAGCAATTTTTTCTGTTCAATATTCCCTGCTAAAAGCATGTTTAAGGCCTGTTCTGAGTCAGAAATTAGCTGCCAGCTATTTAGGAACGAGATCCTGATTACCATCGTGCCTTTGCAGCTTGCCCTTGCTCTGCTGTTTCTTCCAGAACTATGCCGCTTTGTCATGTGTATCAAAACTGTGCCGCTTTATCACCCACCTGGATTCGGAGCCGGGCCGGGTACAGCATGGCCTATTTGACATTCGCCTTCTGGAGAGAGCATTTGATGTCCATGTACTTGTGACTCACTTCTTGCACCATTGGCGTGGAATCCGGGAAAGTAGCGATTTTGGATCCTTGATAGCTGAGAGAAACACGCTGTCTGGACCGTCGAACTACTACATCTCAGTCATGATAATTAAGAATTTTAGGAATAATTATCCTCTGATTTGTTCCCGGCACCGAAGGGGGGGTCTCAAAGATCAGTGTGCCTCTCCACTGCAAATGTAGCAGAAAATACCTCGCTCCCAATCACTTCAAGAAGGACAGACTCGAAAAATTTAGCCAAAGGGCCGGTGTTCGTAGTTTGAGCAATACCAGCAAGATGGATGTTATTTCTGCACAACCGCTCTTCTAAATCCTCTGTCTTCATAGCGAGCTGCTTAAGCAAGCCCTATGCTTTTTCTAATCTTCTCTGGAAGGAGGGTTGCGCGTCTTCTAGATCAGAGGTCCGCTGTTCAGCACCACCAATCCGGATATCCTGTGCCTCCAGCCGACAATGGATGTCATCAAGGCGAGTGGTAAGTGTGTCCAGAGGGCATCAATGACCTGGAAACCAGCCCGCAGATCGGCCATGAATGCGGCGGTGCCTTCCAGCTGATGTGATTCTGCTTCATTGAGGTTCTTAGTGTCGTCGCACCTGTGGGTCTTGCCAGCCTCAAAGTTGAGTTAGCGTTAATTGGGGTCTGTACGACTCATTTTGTGCAGTAGAGGCAGAGAAAGCGTACCCAGGGGTTAAACAGTAGTTGAAGTAGTGGACCTCTGCGTAGGGGCCAACTCGCCACAAGTAAGTCGGGCTCAGGGCTCGTTATCGCCGTTCTTGTTTCAGGCCCAGGGGGTGTGATATATGCAGGATGGGGTGCACAGTATTGCAGGTGCCAACCAGGAGTCTCCCAAACCATCAACGGCTAAGCAGTGCACGTCACTACAATTATGCTGGCACAATAGTGAGGTTCTGGGGCGGCAATATGTCCCAAGAGTCGGTGATAGTGTCTTTCATGTGGAGCGGGGCACCATTAAGCTTGCAGCATGGGATCTAGGACCCATCAATATCCGCCCGGTAAGCCGTACTTGTTGATCTGGTCAAAGAGGCAGACTAGGTTGCACCGTGCCCCTTACTTTCCATACAAACAGGAGACATCATGCGCCCTCCAGTGCCGAGATTGGGAGCAGGGGGGCATGGCAGACTCCACGTCTCGCAGTGTAGGATCGCCGCTGTGCTGAGGTCCCTAAAGCAGCAGCAATCTCAGGCATTGTGCACTCTCACCGGATCCTGCCCTCTGGCTTACCCAAGGCCCCTTTCCCCTCGGGGCCTTTGAGGGCCTCGTTGGGTCCAGGAGCGCGATCAACCAGATTACAGCGTAGCAGGCATCGTGGGGGACCAGACTCGGCCAGCTTGCCCAGTAAAAAAGCTGGAAGCGGATCGGGAGTCAGGCCAACAGCATGGAGATGCAGGTAGGTAGCAAAAGAGGTGTGGCGGCTCCAGAGACAAGTGGCCATCTTGGTTGCTGACTCGCCCATGCCACCCAACAACACGTTGAAGCTCTTGAGAAAGAACTGGGCATATGCAAAAATAAACAGGAAGGTAGAAACTTCAAAGAAAAGATGGAGAAAAGGTTACAAAAGTTGGAGGACGACATAAAAACCGTACATTTTGGAAATTCCAAATAAACAAAGGATGATGACAATGGACAAATTCTTACCTGTGCTAAATAAATTTGAATATACTTTAACCACAGGAGGGGCCCAGACAATGATTGAAATACATGATGGTGAAATATCAGGGACTAGCTCAATCATGAGCTCAGATTTAAAACAAGAGCCGGTAAGCACTAAAGACAATCCAGATATGGGTAGGACCTATTTTTTAAATGAATAAAGGGTGCTGCAGCAAAAATTACTTGCAGCACTCAAACAAACAAAACTGAGAGATAGAGTATACGAACAAAGAGGGAGAGGAAGAGGAACAAAAGGGGCAGCAAACTGAACAGAGAAAGCGGCGGAGGCAAACCCTAGGGGCCTGATATTCAGTTTGGTGATGCGGAAGCGGACCACCACACTGGGGGCCACTCCCACACCACCAAACATGTGTGCCCCTTACCCTCCAGAATACGAGTTTCCTTGTGGCTGGCGTTTTCTTTTGGCAGTTCCTCTGAAAATTGGCACTACAAAGGGAATGCCAAAAAAAGGTCCTGCACGGCATGGACTGTAAAGTCTGTGCCATGCAAACAGGGCTGCATGCACACACGGAGGCACTTGTTGATCCCCTGCATGTGTCCTCATGCAAATGGGCAAAAAGGGGCCCTGTAGGGCCCCCTTTATTTCAGGACTGCCAGCCTTTTCATGGAGGAAACACCTCCATGACACCACTGCCGGTCCTGAAACTTGTACTTTACATGGCAATGCTGCAGCAGCATTACCAGCATATTACTGAGACTCTGACCACTGTGCCAACACCAGGGAACGGTAGCCCCTTGCAGCTATTGTGGTGCAATTGCGGTCCGACTGCCCAACTTGTAACCGGGCGTTGGACCACCGGTGCGGCTGTGGCTGGACTGTTGCCGCTGTGCCCCCGCGAGTCTGGTGGTCCTCAGGCCAACAGACGCGGAATGAGGCCCCAAGTGGATTGACTGACAATATAATTATCTTTTTTTTTTAAGTTTTATTGTTTTATTGCAAGGAAATACAGCAAAGCATAGTAAGTGAAATAACACAATATATTCAAAAGACAAAATATGTAACAGTTTTTGACAGAATATATAATGGAAGAAGAAAAAAACAGAAAAATAAAGGATATTAAATCCACTAGGCAATTGGTGCCCAAATTTTTTCCCCCATGTTTCTTTTTTAAACCCTCTTCAACTTATATATAGCAGCTTCCATGTTGTACATAAGTAATATTTTTTCTCGCCACATGAAAAACGTAGGGGGATCCTGGCTAATCCATTCTTTAGTAATGCAGGATCTAACTGCGGCCATGCAATGAAAAAGAAAGTAAGAGATTGGTCTGGGCCTAGTAACAGTATGGTCTATACCAAGTAATACTAATTCGGGAGTTGTCTTAATGTCACATTTCAAAATAATAGATAAGAAAGTTTCGATTTGTTGGTACAACAATGACAATTTAGAGCAAGAAAAAAACATGGGTAATTCATCGGCTGCATATAATCCACACCGACTGCAAGTCGTACCCGCCGTCGTACTCCATTTAACGACTTTACTTGGAGTGTAGTAAAGATTATGGATGCACATGAAATGTTGGGATTTCATCATCCCGGTTATAAGACACTCTGCAGCCATTTTAATTGACAATAAAGTATCAACATCCGGTATACCTAGACTGTTGGCCCATTTCAACTGACATTGGCCTAAATCATCCCCATATTCCTGCATTAAACTTAAATAAATAGCTCCTATACGGGGTTTTTTTGTAAAAGCTCTAGCAATGGAATTTTAACTGGAGGAATTAAAGGATGATTCTGTAGAAAGCTGCAAAGTTGTAAATATTTGAAGAAGTAATTTCTTCCCACAGAGAAATTAGTTGTTAGATCCTGAAATGAAACCATTTGACCATTATAAAATAAATCACCCAGATACCTTATTCCTTTCTGCTGCCACCTATACATGGTTAAATCATAAAAAATTTCTGGAAATAAATCCTTCGATGTAAGGGGAGTGTAGAAATTTAGTTTCATTAATTTTATATGTTTTCGAATTTTTAGCCAGACTCCAAAAGCTGATTTCAGCGTCTTATATTTAGTTTTTTTGTGATAGCTGGGTTCTACTATTCTCAAAAAGCTCCCCCTAACTTTCTCACCCAGGATCATTTGATAAATTGATGGGGTCTGGCTATCTAAAAGTTCGACTCTATATCCCATAATTAGGGGGCCAATATATTGTAAAACGGCAGAGAAATAATAAAAAAGAAAGTAAGGGACATTCCATCCGCCACATTCGTTGCTAAGAATCATTTTCTTAGCAGCTTTCCTATGGCGTTTATAGCCCCAGAGAAATCGAAATATAGTTCTCTCTAAATTTCTAAAGGAAAGCATTTGAAAATCCAAAGGTATTGTGCGAAATAAATATAAAACCTTTGGTAAAACCAACATTTTTAAAATGTTAAGTCTACCATAGAGAGATAAATGTAGAAGATCAAGGCGCTGTAATGAGGTGTTGATTTGGGTTATTATAGGGTTTAGGTTGCGATATGGTATCTTTTCTATAGGTAAAGAAATTTTAATTCCTAAATATGTGACTTCTGAAGTGATAGAGATGTTTGCAGGTGGGTTTTCTCCTGAGCAGAGGATTTGAGTCTTTTCCAAGTTGAGTTTATAACCAGAAAAAAACCCGAACTGTTTAGCAATCTCATCAATAATAGGTAAGGCTGTTTGAACGTCCGTAGTAGTGATCACAATATCATCGGCGTAGGCAAGGACTCGATAATTAATATTGTATAATGTATGGGTTTAATATTAGCTTCTAAAAAAAAACGATTAATTAAAGGGTCAATGTAAAAAGCAAAAAGTAGGGGAGAACAGGGGCATCCCTGACGGGTACCCCTAGTAATTAATAAAGGTGACGATAATTGCCCATTGATACGAATGTATGCTCTGGGAGAAATATACAAAGTTTTTAAGGCTTTTATGATACCCTGTCCTAATCCCTTCCTGAGCAAAATTTCCCAAAGGTAGCCCCAAGCAACCCGGTCGAAAGCTTTCTCAGCGTCTAAAAATACGAGTCCAATATTAGACCGAGTTGCTTGGGACCAATCCAAGAAAGAAATCACACGTCGAATGTGATCGGCAGTGTCTCTAGCTGGGGTAAAACCATGTTGGTACTTAGAAACTAAAGGGGAGATAATATTGGATAGTCTTACCGCTAAAATTTTAGAGAAGATTTTACTGTCAGTATTTATGAGTGAAATAGGGCGAAAAGATGAGGGTAATAACGGAGGCTTGCCTTTTTTAAGAAACACCGTAATGATAGAGTCATGCCATGATTGAGGGGCGTTACCTTGCTGTGCATTCAAACATAGATCCAGAAGTTCCAATTTTAAAGCATTCCTAAAGAATTTGTAAAATTCTAAAGGAATAGCATCGGGTCCTGCAGCTTTTCCTGAAGCTAGCGACATTAAGGAGAGTTCAATCTCCTTCCAGGTGAATGGTAAATCTAGTTTCTCCTTCTCTTCATTAGATAGGGTAGAGTTCAAAACTGAGTCAACAAACTGATTAATCTGATCTGAGCAATCAGGGCGATCATCGTCAGCATACAGTTTGGAATAAAAATCACTAAACACTCTAAGAATATCTTCCATTTTACTAACAGTCATCCCTGTGTGATTTTTTTATATTATTGATACTGGAAAAGGCTGCTTTTTGTCTCGCCCTCTTTGCTAATAATTTACCGGAGTTTTCTCCAACTTCATATAGCTCTGTTCTGAAGGCAGAGACTTGTTGCGCGAGCTTTGTAGCAAATCGTTGATATATCTTGACTTTCAAAGTTGTTAATTTCTTTATAACAGTTTCTGTAGGTAATCCTTGATTGCATGCTTGCATAAGTTGGACCTCTAGAGATCTAAGATTTTTAATTTCAGAGTTTTCTTGAACCCTAGCTTCCTTTTGTTTACTTATTGAGTAACTCAATGTTTCACCCCGAACCCCACATTTGAAGGTATCCCAGACTATTTCAGGAGATGCAGTACCTTTATTATTAGAAAAAAATTCCGGGATCCACGTATTCATGTGGTCAATATAAGATGGGTCATACAGTAATTTACAGTCAAAAGACCATGAACGGGTGGTATTAGAAGTATTCAGTTCAATTTTAATCATTAAAGGGTTATGATCTGAGATAATTTTCGGAAGAACCTCATATTCCACTTGCGCTAGGTCATTGTATAGTCCCTTAAATACAAAGAAATAATCTAATCTAAAGAATCTTTGGTGCGGTGCCGAAAAAAAAGTATACCCAAACATCCCTGCTCTTTTCTCATGCCCTACATCGGTTAATCTATACTCTTGGATAATCCCTTTAAGTGCTACAAATACCTTCTTCTTCCTACCCTTATATGGAGTACTACTATGAATGTCAAATGTTTCTTCAAATGTAGATTAAAGTCTCCACAGAAAATAATATTGGAGGACCATTGTGCCAGCTCTACACTTAGAAGGTCAAGCGCAGCAGAGTCATCCAATATAGATGCGTACATTGAGCAAATAGTAATAATCAGTCCTCCATATTTAAGTTCGGCAATCACCCATCGTCCAGATAAATCTTCTTTAACTCTTTTTACTTCCCCCATTCCATGTCTCTTAAGAATTGCAACCCCTCTTGTTGTAGAGTTCTGACGAGAGCACCCTACCACTTCCAAGCCAAGATCTCTTAAGCTCCCTCTGCTAGACCAGGCAATATGAGTCTCCTGAATGCATACTACATCCACCCGCATAGTTTTTAACATCTGAGCCATTATACCTCTTTTTCTTTTATCATTCAAACCACATACATTGATAGAATATATCGACAATTTAGCCATTGTAAAGCATTTTTAAGTAAACTTGCCTAGACAAAAATACATGAGCGCCAATTACCAAGATTCGGTATCTGCCATAATTGAATCTTAAACAAAAAACATATACATCTTCCAACTGTATGACCTTGCACCCTAAAAGAAAAACTTCTTCCCACCCACGACCCCCACTCTTCCCCCCCACCCCTCCCTTCCCCCAACACCCCCCCACCAGAAGCGTAAGGGCTATTGCCCTCATTGATGGTATGTGAGTATAGGCTGTGAGTTCCGCCCGGGTCTGGCCAGCCTGACAAATAAAAAATAGAGTGCATCTAGAGGCAGAAAGGCAAAAGAAAAGTAGCATAAGACACTGCTAGGGGGTCAGCCCATTCAAACTAAATACAGTATTACCCATGACCTCCATCCTATAAGGGTTATTACATAATTTCTAGGTATTGCTGTGCTTTTATCTCCGAAACAAAAAATAAGGTTCTTCCCTTATGCACAACTTTAAGCTTAGCTGGATTCATTAAGAAGGTTTGACCCCCCTTGGCTTGCATAGGTGCCATAAGCTGTTTAAGTCTCCAGCGTTGTTGAACCGTTGCGGTACAAAAATCTGGTCTAACGAAGAATTCATGCCCCAAGCCTTTTCTGGGTTTAGATGGCCTTGCCAAATCATATAAGATCTCTCGGAGAAGATAGTTCTGCACACAAATGAGAATAGCTCTTGGATGTTTATTCCTCCCCTCCTGATCCGGTTTTTGATTAAATGGGAACCGATGGGCTCTTATAATTTCTTTGTCCCAGTCCCATCCAGTAAGTTCTTGAAAGGCATCTGAAAACATCTCGACTACAAACCGGCGAACATCCTTCCCTTCTGATTTTTCCCCAACTCCCAAAATACGTAAATTGTTACGCCGTGCACGATTCTCTAAATCAGTTAATTTCCAGTCTACATCTTGCCTAGTACTATCCAAGTCTTTAATTGAATTCTTTTGTAGCGTTAACTCATCCTCTACCGCAGATATACGTGTTTCAGTCTCTTGCACTCTCAAATTAGTGTCCGTGCTAGACTTGGCCGATCGTCGAGTTTACGTACAGCTCCTTGAGTACGAAGACCCTCAGCCTTGGTTTCTTCTCTGTGAGTCATAATCATACGATACATTGAAGCCTGTAGCTTATATATGGATTTTAGTGTCACCTCCTCAGTTTCCTCTAGTAACTCTGGAGTTTCAGGATCAATTTCATTATTTGCACCTGCCCCATCCCATTGAGGTTGATTCATGGCAGTTGTATTCTCATTAGATTTCTCCTCTATGACCTTGCGGACAGTATTTGATACTCCTTCATTTGTTAAGAAATCAGAACCAAGCATATCTTCCTCTGAGATTTGATTGCAATCATCCGCCCAGTCTTTTTCATGAGAATGCCCCTCATTTAAAAGCTCCTCTTCAAGATCTCCTTCCGATGCGACTGATAAATCAGACATTGAGAAAAATTGACCCCCTGATTCTATAGACTCTGCATCTTGTTGTTCTTGTTGTTCAGTCAGCCTGGGTGAGACTCTAACTCCCTCTACAGCGAGGCAAAGTTCAGATAATACGTCATCGTCATTTACTCCCCCTCTTACTCCGACTCCTTCGTCATCTGGGGCTAAAGCAGCAGAGGATTTAGCTGGTTGGCTTATGTCGTTTTTTTTGGAGTTAGGACGTGCTGGAGCCTTAGAGGGGGTCGGTTCATTTGTAATACTTTTATTAGGGTTAGTTATAGCCTTTTTCTTGAATAAATCAGGTATAATGGGCTCTTTAGTAACACCATTTGTTTGTAAATTACGGTTTTCTGGCTCTGCTACTGTAGCTGTAGTTGATTTCTCAGCCACCCCCGGGGTGGTGTTTGCAGAATTTGCAGAATTAGCCAAGTTAGTTGTGTTTTTTTTTGTTACTCTGCCTTTAGGAGCCATGTTTAAACTCTCAAAAAATATGTCTCGGGTAGTATATCGAAAAAAGGAAAAAGTTTGTTCATTCAATTAAAGCACTTATATCCTGTCAATAATTGCCAGCTGTTAAGAAAATGTTCAAGCACCACGATGTAGCAAACTCAGCAAAATATGTATCCACTCACCGGCTGAATCTTCTGTAAATCCAAGCGTGGCAGAAAGAAAAAGAAAGCTCAGAAAACTGCTGCAATGTTGATTAATAGCTGCAAAGGACTTTAAAGTTTAGTCGCTTGCTCAGAACCAAAAAGAACGCCTTTAATCGCTTCCTCGAGCTCCACACAGCGTCCGAAACACCACCAATACCTTCCTAGGAAAAAGCGCTTTGAATCGCGTCCAAGTCAGGATTCATTCAGTGTGTCACAGATCAAGTCGCAACATTGTAGCCGTCGGAGTAACAGAAACACAAGAGGAGCTTTTCCGAGTATGAAACACGTCGTTAACACCTCATTAACACAGACGCCCAAACCGCGTCTTTGCACGCCTCGTAGCAGCCGGTTCACAAATGCGGTGGGGCGCGATGAGGCTGGAACGCTGTAAGCACAAAAGCACCTCGGTCCTGCCGTCCGGCGGGAGAAGGTCCCCGACACGGTTCAGCGGTTCAGCGGCTCTAACAAGAACAAGCCGGTCTTTCTCTTCTTTCTCTTCGGAACCTCGGTGAGTCCCATACAGCCTCGGACAACATTCCCAGACGAAAGCGCTGTAGCAAGCACCAGTGATTACGCCAGGTTGGAACAGTCACCGGGCAGAACGCGAGCAGCTCCTCACACGGCTGCAGTAGCGGCCACCATCTTGCTTCTCAGATCACTCATACTCTACTGACAATATAATTATCAATTTGACAAAGAGATGACACAAGAAGAAATTAAATCACTTAGCCTTGAACTCTCTTTCTGCAGAACAAGTCAATTCAACTATACCTAACAAGAAAGTATTTGTTTATTTTCATCATAATTTTAAACCTGGTCAAAGCCTTTGCAAACGCGAAACCCAAAAAAGATACGTACATAGAGAATCAACTCCTACGGACTCCTTAAGAATGATGTTGCCTAGAAATTGGGAGATGCCGAGGCATCTGACCTGGATAGAGATGGTGATCCAAAACAGAACTAAAAGCGGGAAAGAGATACCAAAGAGATCATCAAAACTCTAAATAAAATGGGCCTAAAGATGAACCTATGTAGTGAGACTAAGTTCAAACCCAAGTCAAGATTGGTTCTAACATTACCCTACGATGCCATTGCTGTGTTCCACAAGGTGAAGCAATTGAAACATCTAAGGAGACAAGAATATATGAAGCAAAGGGAAGTCTCTTGGAAAGGACTTCAGTGTATATAGGTCACTTAATTTTTCCTTTTGTTGAAACACTGACGTTCTATATCCATGTTAGTACAGATATTCTATAAAAATATCAACCATATCCCATTGGAACCAACGCATATCCTGATAACCCTAGATGTACAATCAATGTATACAAGTATTAAACATGAAGATGGGCTGATGGCAGTAGAGCACTCCTTAAGATCAGACCTCTACCATCATTGGAACACATTAAACTTATCATAGAGATAATTAGAGTTTGTCTAGAAGTATTTGACAATACTCTGAATAAATAGATACAAGGGACAATCATGGGCAACTGCTGTGCCCCAGGTAAGCCGCATTGGTGATGGGCTGGTGAGATGAACAGGTGTTCAAGGACCCCAGTAAGGAGCAACATCTGAATAAGTTTGAAATGAAAATGAAATGAAATGAAATACTTTATTGTATGATTACCTAAAATCATTTACAAAGAACGAAGCATATTACGACCATGATAAAACAAACAAAAACAAAACATTTAAAATGCAATGAGATTAAAAGAAGTCTATTAAATTAGGGTGGCAATGTTCATGACCATAGGAATTAGTGAAGCATCACTATTGATACTGTGGATGCTTGTCCATGTGCAAATTATAGTTAAGCTGTTATTTTTCTAGACTTTGCGTTTGACATAAGATCGGTCCAGCAGAGACAAAGAACTTCCCGTCACGTGCCAGCTCCATTGGCACTGTTGTGGTATAAATGTGCGTTAAGGCCTCCTTACATGCTCTTACTTTATTTATTGCCCTTAAGTATTTACGCCTCGGACTTATCAACGCAGGGCAACAACAGATGATATGCTCTGCCGATTCTTTGTGGTATTGACACAGTCGACATCCTCTATTTCCACTTAGTGTGGATGACCAGTGAGTCCTATAGTCCTTTATTGGTAGGGTTAGCAGCCTGGTCTTCAAGACATTTTGAAGAGCATATCTCCCCAATCCGGCATTCAGGTATGGTTGGCATTGAGTGGCTTCATGTGATTTTACGAGGCCCTCAGCGCCACAAATTGTTCTGATCGTATCTATATCCCAGAGCCTTGAGATGGTCTTTCCCTGTTTTTTTTTAACAGGTTTTTTAGGATAACTGTTGGCAGATTTAATATTTGATCAGTTGTCAGGCATAGTGTTTTATTAACTACAACAAGGTACCTAGCCCAACGGCTGGTTTGATCTATAAAGAGAGTTTGAAGTGCTTCCCTTAGTGTACCCGGGCTAGCCTTGTACACACAATGGTATAATTTCACTATGTCTTTTTTACATTCTATGTTCATTGATGTTAAGTTGAACTCAAGTCTGATCAGTGTGCGCCTTGTTGAGAATGATAACCTGAATATTTTCCTGAAAGTCATAATATGTAGATGCTCCAGTTTATCGGAAAATAAGCCCAGGAAAGCCAGGTGGCCATAGCTGATTGTTGAAAAGAGCTTGGCTTGTGTTACTCTTCGAATGCCCTTAGTTGAATGACTCACAAGGTTCTGGTGGATTTTACATAGGGCGTGTGTGACCTTAGCGGATTTTGTCTCCAATGATTTGGCCTGAGATGCTGTTCTGACGGTGTCTGAGAACTGTACACCCAAGTAGGTGTATTTATTTGCAGTAGCAATTCTGAGTGGTCCGATGTTCCAACTCAACAGAGATTTTTTTGGTTTATGTCCAAAGACCAATACCTTGGTTTTATTTGCATTAGTTTGGAGCTTGTTTTCTAAGTTATATAAATGGAGAGTCTCCAATGCCCTTTTCATGCCTACTCTGGTTTGGTCCAAGATGACAAGATCGTCCGCATATTGCATGATGGGTATTCTAAGGTGGCCCAGTTTAGGTGGAAAAATATTGGTTTTAGAAAGTGCCGCTCCCAGGTCTGTGGTGTATAGGTTAAACAGTGTTGGCGCAATCACAAAGCCCTGTTTTAGCCCTTTATTTGTATAGATTTTGGCAGTTGCGTGTGACTCTGTGAGCTTCGTGCGGACCCATGTGCCAGTATGGAGGGACATGATGGCTGCCAGAAGTTTCCCTGGGATCCCCCACTTTGCGAGCTTTTCCCACAGTATATTGCGGTCAATGCCATCGAAGGCAGCGCTGTAGTCAACAAAACTGGAGTACAGAGGTGGGTTTATCCCCTCTGTAGCCTTAGTTACCAGGTATGATAATGCCAGGGCGTTATCCATTGTTGACGAGTTCGCCCGAAATCCAGCCTGGTAGTATGGTATTATTTGGTTGTCAGTTATCCATTCCTCTAACGCTTTTAGTAGGACTTTCGCATATGCCTTCCCGTCCTCTTCAAGTAGGGCGATTAGTCTGTAATTCTCAGGCTGTAAGATGCCGCCTTTCTTATAGATTGGTTGCAGAATAGACCACTTCCATGAGTCTGGTACTCCTGAGGTATTGAAGCAATGGTTGAATAGACAGTACATATGAGGTGCCCAAAAGGCACGATCTTCATTAAAAACACTGCCTGGTAAGCCGTTTGGTCCGGGGGCCCCATCCTTCCTTATGCCTTTCAATGTGAGCAGGGTTTCTTTTTCGCTGAGAGCGAGGGTCTTATTCTCGTTACCCTCTAGACAATGGTTTGCAGCTGCCACTGTTTTTCGACTAGATTTTTCCTGGTCGACATACAACTTAGTAGCATAGGCTGCCCATTCCTTGGCAGGTATTGCATTGTGTATATTGCTTCTACCATTAAGATTGTTAACGTAATTCCAGAATCCCCTGCTCTTGCTGGGGGCAAGCAATGCATAAATACATTTCCATTTGTCTTCAATAATTCTCTGTTTCAGTTGTCAGACTGTTTTTATGCGCTCTTCTTGCTGTTTTCAGACGTAATTCGAACTTTGGACATTTTTTCCTCCGATACTGTTGCTCAGCCAAGCGACACTGCTTTTTGCTCTCTTTGAAATCTTTAAGGTTGGAGAGAATGACAAGCCCACTACTACGATGGTTTCCTTTGCGTGGCAATTGTTTTCCTGTAGTCATAGCGTTGGATATTGACAAAACGATTTCCGGCCAATTCGTATGCGGATTAATTATGCATGTTGCCTTTTTCCAGGCATTATATTTCTCTTGGCTAATAGGACCCCATTTTATACGTCTTATTTGTGCGGTATCCGTGTTCGTATTGATCATTTTACCCGCCGTTAGATGTTCAAAATGCATTAGTGTGTTTATATTGACCAGAATTGATAGTGGATTGTGGTCGCTTGCAGTGGTGTTAGTCACCTTATATTGATTGAAAGATTTGAGCTTGAGTCTATCCAGAAAGAATCTTCCAAAAAGCAGTGGATAGAATTCCCACAGTAGACAGAGAAAGTCTACTATATGAGAGTGGCAGTGAAGTTAGGGTCATCACGACATACAACAATGAGTCTGGAAAGGTGGCAACTATACTAACTAGGAACTGGTCGATTCTAAGAAATTAACAGACTATTGAGATTCACGCAGGGGACAAATTCAGCACTCCATATCAGAGAAGCAAAAAACACCAAAGAAATGTTAGTTAGAAGCCATCTGCAAACTGAGATACAACAGACCTGATTGAGAGTGTAACTAAAGGGTTCTCCCATGAATCCGGTGTACAGCCTGTAAACATAGTCCCAGTAGGATCAAATACCATGCCGGCTTCTGTGACAAATACTTTGAAATCAGAAAACACATAACTTGCAAAACAGACCTTGTTGCGTATTGCATTGAGAATCCTTGCCCTAAGAGGTACATTTGGAAGTACTTTTTTCCAAGTTAAATTTTTTTATCTTGAAACATACAAGGGGCATTGCCAACAATGACCCTCAAATACCCAGTTACATGACATTTCCAAGACAAAATCACATGGCAGACTGAACACTAATGAATTTCTTTGGTTTACACAAAGTATAGAAACATAAATGGGAGGGTGACCAATGTCTTAAACTACAGAGATTACAATTAGATTACAGTATCAGTCTGGAGACAGGTGAACCAGGAGGACTGATTAGTAGTGAAGAACTAGCAGTACATCTAGATGTGTAACACATAACCACAGATTTGACACTCCACCTGATAAGTTGACCAGTCATTGTGTCCACTTCAAGGTTTTTTTTAATGTTGTTTCTCAACATTTACACTTTTTTTTTTTTTATTTATCACCTTTACTATAATTCATAATTGCATTTTTCACATATAAATATTGTCTCCACCTTATGAGATATATAGATTCATCTAAGTAGAATCATATTTGCCAACATTGGAGGCTTATATTTCCTTTTTTGCAGGAATTAATAACTGTACTCACAAGGGCTTTAATCAGTGAAGTTTTTGATGGACATTGGGGTTACTGTGTTACCTTAAAAAAATGTTAATGCATTTAAGATCATTAGGATCACTAGTGTGAATTTGATTGAATGAATTTAAGATCTCATAGCATTGTTTTGAGTGTAACACAGCGACAAAGTAAATGAGGTACTAATTAATTGACTATTATATCACATTCACGTTGTGTTTAAGTTGTCATTAACCCATTTCCAATTTACTATGTTATTGCTGTGGCTCACGAATTTTCCCATGATTTTCATTTTTTTGACTTGTCTAATCTACAAATAGGAAAAATAGGTGAAAAATTAGAAAATAATGAATTAAGTGGTATATGTATAGTATTTTTCCTTGTCTTTTTAACTCTATGAGCATATTTTTATGAGAGAGGTGAGTGGATGTGATATTCAGCAGGTTTCTGTTTCCTGCACGCAGTGCTTGTCAAGCTTGGGATGGTGACCAGAACAAACAAGGTACATGCAATGATAAATATATTGCTCGATAGCTGCAATGTTTATGTATACCAGTATCAAACAAACATCAACCTCACATATGTATATATATCATAATGCTGTCTGCATATATTACTGTGAATATGGATGTACCCAAAGATCACTCTGTGATGAATGAGAACGGACTCAAATTTGCACCACTGAATTCCTACACTTTGCAGTTTCAGCATTTCCTCTCTCCTTGGAGCCTTTATTAACGAGCAATGAAAGAGAGCTGGTAAGATCGGGGCACGTTGGCGAATCCAGTTGCTTTTGGGCTGACATCAATTTCCTTTGGTGCCACAGGAGAATTTAGTCTGAAGTTCTGAAGAATGCTGGTGAGGAAAAGAAACAGCTCCATCCGTGCCAATCCCTCTCCTAAGCAAATCCGTTTCCCTGAAAAAACAATATTTTGCAAAGTTTTTCACAAAAGAAAGCATTTTTAAGTCACATATTGCCAATGGACACGTCTATTCTCCTTAAAATGTATACCCCAAACCGCAATTTAAAAATAAACTTTGAGTGGAGCTACTTTGCCCTTGAATGCTGCTTTAATTTATGATTCCTCTGCAAATGACCAAAGAAAAACATTGCAAGCTTAGGTTTCCATGCCATCCTATTAATGAGAACACCTGCTTTCTAATCTATAGAACCATACCACTCAGCAGGAAACTGCTGTATTCACCACATGCTGATGTGTTTGCTGAGGAATGCACCACGTTCCCCTTTGCTATAGTCAGTGTGGAAATGTCCTACAATATGAACATTCTGATTTCACTGGAGATTAAGGTTTGAAATCCATGAACGTTTGACAATCAAGAGCTGCGCCTTGTCAGCAATTTATTGCAGTCTTTGATCTAGTCATTGAATTGAGCTGGTCTTCAAATAGTTTTCAGGGGCAGTTGGGCACCAATAACCCCTGATCACATGATTCATTGTAGTTTACCCTAAGGAGAGAGACGGAAGAGCCAGATCAGGAGCAAAGGAAGGTAAGTAAAGCAAGTATAGGAAAAGCTAACTTCCCCCCTTTCTGACCTTATAGGCTTTGCCATGCATTTTTAGAGATGCTGCACAGCATCCCCGATGGTGAGCAGCATGGCTAAAGAGTTTGTCATGACTTATCTGCATTCTTTGCCCCATTACATTGAGTGGTGATGCTGTTGTGTGGACACTGGTTGCTGCTAAGTATCTTCAGGTTAAATGTCTCACTTGAAGTCATTCCTGACTTTTTCACAGATGTCACATTGTATTCTGGGATTTGAAATGTTGCTGTTAAATTTGTAACTATGCACTGAAAAAAACAGCAGTAAAGTGTATTTAGGTAAAAATATAGGGTTATCTCAGGTATCATATGTAACAACGGGACACCGTGCATTTAAGAATTGTGTTGGTATGTGTAAAGTCTTGTGTCATGTTTCACCCCTGGACTATATAAATGCTGACGGCTCCTTTTTCACAGGTACCTGTCACTACACTGTGCTTTGAATATATAAAGCCTGGAGTGTTTGGCAGTTGACCTGCTATCAACACTTACATACCAGAAAAGGGGGCATATGCATTAGAGGGTTTTATCCATTCAGCGTCTGTCATCAAATGTCATAATACATATGGGACAGGAGTCCTATGATTAAGCCATTTCACTGATCATTGAAAGGATTAAACACTTCCAAAAGATCAAAATATTCCCGGATTCTCTACAATGTATAAAATAATTAGACCAGACCTAAAACATGCTTCTAAACCCTGTGCCTTTAATCCACTCACAAAAAGATGAAGGAAACATATGAAAGTAGAAACAATATTCTAGTGACATCCCTAAACATCAAAGCTGAAGCAGAACAAACTTAGAACAGTCTTTCTTGCTGCTAACTTGTATTACAACGTTTTATTGTGTTGGCCCCTTCTGGAAAAAAAACCCAAAATGATTCATTCTCTCTCACTTTCCTTTCTTTGAATGGCATTTTAGTTTGTGGCTGTGTAGATGTTTATCATTTATATTTACACTGCTTAGGGCTGTTTCCCTTTCAGTGGGGTTTTATCAGGTATTATATATTTAAACCTAAAACAGGGTAGCCAATATATGTGTTTGGTGTGAATTCATATTCATGTGTATTTGTGTGTCAGTGTGCAGGCCATAGATTATTGACAATTTGTAGACATTTTATGGGCACAAATGGTATAGCGGTATGCAGCAATAGCGAAATACTGGTCAAGCATACTGGTGGAAATAGTTCGTACGCTTGAGGCCCTCATGGCATGGCAGTGCCGACCCTCTGGTTGAATTGTTATTCTGGCACTTTCATGGGACGTTAGGCATATTGGAACTTCCATGGCATAATGCCATGGTGCTTACCTTTGGTTTTGCTGACCCTAGCATAATGGTGATAAGACTTGTCGTTTGGGACTTTCATGACTTCCATGAAATGATTTTGCCTACTACCCACCTGAGAAAGTCCTGGCCATGGAATATTGATGGCAATTCTTGGTATCTAGTGAGCAACAATTGCATATTGGTGCCCACCCTCTCATATTCTGGATCGGGCATATAAGAAAATATTGCCAAACTGGGAGAATGATGGTGCCCTTTAGTCCCAAAATGCCACTCCTATCTAGTTGATAAATTTTGGCAGATGGTGAGCATGCTGAGAAGCAAGGGTGACAAGATGGTTCCTACTCTTGGTATTTCAGACTCATGTTCAATGTGCTAGTTATTGGCATAAGATGGGCATCCATGCATACTCTGCATGCTTAGTATAATTTTACTTCTGGCATAATGGTTGTATATCCTTGCAATGATGCAGACATGTTTTGCTATTTTGAGTGCACACATGACATAAGATGCAGATACATGGCCATGCAATGCAGAACATATTTTGTGTGGCAAATGTACGTATGAGAACTATATAAGAATAATTCATGTTTAGCCACCAAGCATGTAGTTACTAAAACTGAAAAGCCTTAATTTCACATGCAAATTATAGATTTTTGTTTCGGGGGAATTCCGCCTATTTTTCTAAAAATAAAATGTCTATATTTGGTAGAAAAATGTGTGCATCTTCGTAGACTAACAAATTGATGTTATAGACTAAACTATTGCATTTTCCCCACCTTCTCTCAGCGGGTTGTCTCAGAAAGAATCTAACTACTGTTCACAGGCCTGGGTTGTCGTGTCTATATCAGAGAACCCCCACTTAGGCTGAGGTAGCTGGCCAACCCATGCAAACTGTGGGAATACATTTGATACTGGTATGTAGGCTCTTCTTCAAATTAGGTCTAGTTAGCCTGGCTTCCACCCTGGAACATCTCTAGCGAACACCTAATCTGTATTTATGTCTTAGGGGCATGACTTTCTGTGACCCCATCTGTCCTTCCTCCCTGCACCTCCGCTTCATAGCTCCATAGTTTCCTGCCCAGCTCAGGAATCTCCTAACCTTGTAACCTGTGGAATCATGCAAGATTTAAAGCACTTGAAATGAAATGTTGTGTTCAGTTCTGAGTTAAAGTAGCAACAGTGCCCATTTCTGTTTTTTCGGATAACAAAGATGAATCAGTGCAACTTTGCACTGGTGTGTGAGCAATGATGCTGCTGTTTTTTTTCTGTAAGTTGTGCATGGTCTGTCACTTAAAAACTTGACATTTGCATTCGCTGGTAACTGCAAAAACCTCATTTTGAACCAATCAGTTGATCCAAATGTCAGTGCAACCTATATAATCTACCCACTTCTTTTGAGGGAAGCTTGGAATGAGAAGACAAAGGTGGTAGTTAATTACCTTGGCTATAATTTGACCAAATAAGTGGCTGTAGGGTATGTGGACAAATACCCACAAGAAACTGGACTGATCCCTCAATCTTGAGGAACAATTATCCTGATTGTCTGCTGACAGATTGTCGGGGTAATATTGCACAGGAATGTGGCTTCCGATTTGTAGTTACAATTGCATGCATACAACACAGTCACTACCAGTGTCAGAATAAATACCTGCAGAAAACGGCATGAATGCGTCTCTTTTTTTGAAGCAACCCTTCTCATCCAGGAAGTGCTGAGGATTGAACACAGTAGGATCACTGAACTGTGATGGGTCCTGTAAAACGGACCAGAGCACAGGAAACACGTCTGTACCCTAAAAAACAGAATAGAGAGAGAGCGGTATTGTAATCACAATGCAGACAAATGGGATATTGTGTAGTGCCGTCTATTCACTAGAAACTCAAGTGATGCAAAAATCCGCATAATCCTTGTGAGCCTGATTCACAAGGCCATATGTGAGTGTAAGTCAATTTAAAATAGAAAGTAGCTTGATTTACGAGTGCAATCTATTCACAAAAGATTAACTTGCAGTTAGTTGTAAATCGATTTTGGCAGGGATATTTGAAGAGTATTTTCAGAAGATGGTGTAATATTACTACTAGATAAATTCTGCTCCAAAGGCAAAGAGTTGGTTTTCAATGGTGGTGAATTCCCTACAAAGTTTGAAAACAAAAGCAATAGTTTGTAACAAATGGTTTTGTGAACCATAACAACCCTGGAAACAGTTGCGGGTTTCTTCCTGGAAGTGAACTCCACTAAAACTATTCAGGTGAAGAGGAATAGGGTTTGCAAAGGAAAAATTATTTTCCCTGTAGAGAAATGAAATAGGTCACTTGGTAAAGCTGTACAATTACGCGCAGCGTGCACCGAGACAGTGAAATCCCTGCCATATTAAACTTACAAATCCCTGGAGAAAAAACAGTAATGTAATGACATTCCCTTGAAAATTGTATACTAGATTCAATTACGCATGTAGAAAATCCTCTGCGTACATGTAATTAGGAATTCTCAAAGCTTTTCTTGGATTCCTATTGGAAACCTGTCATTGCACTGCTACAAGTTTCGTGTCTTTAGAAATAGAAGAAATGAAGGGTGGAATGCTTGAATTAATTGCCGCCGCTGGTAACTAGTGGGACCACTTTTTAATCAATTGTTTCTTTGCCCATTTTATCAATGTAGACAGGGGTTAGCCGTATGCAAATTAAGCTTGATCTTGCTCTAATAGGATCAATATACCATTGCTTGTGGGACATTGTGCTTTAGGTACGCACACATAATGACTGCCTTAATTCATTAGTGGTTCACCGGAAAAACAATCTTGACAAAAAGTCCACTAAAACACTAGACAGGCCATTTGTTAGCATTTCCAAGACAAATATTCATCTTCGAAACACGGGACCAGATGTACTAAGAACTGCTCTCAAAATACTGGTTGCGATTTGCAACCAGTATTTTTATGAATAGTGTCATATTTTGAGAACCAACCTATGTAAAATTAGGTATGTCCACAGAATTTCGAGTCCTGGTGGATCGCAATCCGAACCTACCACACGTAAGTTAATGAGGTAAGTTGTAAATTGTGACCCATTACGATTTGTAGCCATTACAGGATTGGCGGCAAACTGGGGTCAGCAGATCACCATGTTTGTGATTGCTTTTAAAAAAAGGAATACTTTTTTTAAATGCAGCCCATTTTCCGATTGGAAAATGGGATGTGTTTATTTACAAAAATAAAAGTTTAATGAACATTTTTTAAGAGTGCACGGACTACCTTTAAAAAATGCTAAGTTAACATTTAGAAAGGGAAGTGATCCCTTGGGAGCCACTTTCCGGTCACAAATGGTTACCGCTACCTTTGTGTGGTTGGTGATATATTAATGTTTTGCTACTGAATGTTGGTCTCAAAACTTTAATGCATCCAAGTCTGACTTGGCATTTGGAAAGGAGGCCCTAAACTAAACCCCTTACAAATACCTATTTGGTATGAACTGTTCTGCAATTCAGTAACATGTTATCAAGTTGCAATTTTATTTGTTACATACTAAAAGGGCTTTTTGCGGTCACAAACAGTTCTTTGTGACTGCAAAAAACCTTAGTACATCTGCCCAAGATGAAGATGCCCTGTCCATTGAAAGCATGAGATTCTTGACTGGTGAATGTACATTTTCTATCTTAAAAGAAAGGAATTCTTACAGGGATCTCAGAGATAAAGAATGAGTTCTATTTAGGGCACCATTGCCTATTAGGTAGGGTTCAACTGCTCTTCTCCAAGCCAGGAGTCTACATTGAAACGATAATGGGTCCCTGTGTGCTATTCACATGTGTAGTTCTGCCATGGGTGAGAGTTTCACTCTGAGACAAGATAAGGGCTATTGTTATCAAAGCATTAGCAAAACTTCCTAAATCTGCCTCTTTAGTCTCAATCTCCATTAGTCGTTCCAAACATTTGGAGCCATCAAACTCTGACTTCGTATCTTTTCTAGACTACAACCAATGAAGTAGTAACCAATAAGGCAAAGATGTGGATTCAGTAGGAAAATCTAACTTATGTGAAAAAAGTATTTACATGCTTCTATTGTAGAAGGCACGTTAGCAAACAGAAATGAGCAAACAACGCACATAGCACCCTTTTCACTATGAATTGGTCCTAAAACTTTTATAGTTTCCACCTTGATCCAATAAATTGGTAACTACTTAGACCTATGAGAAAAAAAAGTAAGAAGAGAAGGGCGGTGTGTTAACTAGTTAAAGCCCTGAGACTGAATGTGATAGGGGGTGTTTGTTCAATGCATGAGACCCTTGATTGGAGATGAACTTGCCTCCTTTAAAATTGTGGATATCAATTCTAAGCTGAAGGATTGTGACAAGGAGAGAGTAGGGAGGGGTACTGGATGTTATGGAAAGTCATGTTAAGGTGGACGTACTTGTCAGCCATTAATGCGGTCTTTAATGTGACTCAAAGTGTTGGACATTAAAGGTATTACATTCACTATTTCTACCCCAATCTACACTGCATTGGGGAAAGTGTTGGGTATTAAAGTGGTTACATCTACTATTCCCACTCTAATATAAGGTACCTAGGAGAAGGCATTGGGCATTAAAGAGGTTAGTTTTACTATCCCCACTCCAATCTAAGCTATATTGAGGAAAGTGTTGGACTTCAAGGGGGTAGATTGACTATTCCCACACCAAAGTATTGGACATTGAGGGGGTTAGTTTATTCTTCCCTCTCCAATCCAAGCTACATTGGAGAAGGTGCTAGACTTTGAAGAGAATAGATTTACTATTCCCAAACTAAGACATATTTGAGAAAGTGTTGGAATTCACGAATGTGAATTTACTATTCCCCCTGAAATTCAATATTGATTGGGAAAAGTATAGGACATTAATTGGAGTACAGTTTCTGTTCCTAATACAATCCAAGCTATATTGCGGACAATAATACACATTGAATGGGGTAAGTTTACTATTCCCACTCCAATCTAAGCAACATTGGTTAAGGTGTTGGATGATGTGGTGGATAGGTTTACTATTCGCACTGTGATACAACCACAATCTAAAAACACTAATATTGAACTGATATTAAAAAAATTGAACATGTATTTTTCTAATTTTTTTAATAGAAAGTACGACTGAAAAAAAATGGAAATTGTTAAATCATTTAATACATTAATTATATGAGTTAGTTTGCATTATATAATACTATTTAAATATTGGCAAATTTTCCAAAATATTAGTAATACCAATTTCACTCATAAACAATAAACATCATTTAAAACATTTAAATACATTATATTTACAAATATAATTATATAAAAATTAAGAAAATGTACAAAGATACAATATAACGCATTGTCCAACCTGTTCTCCTATAAACCCTACATCCCATCATAAAATAAAACAAACAAAAACAAAGAACTCTCATTGACACATTAAAAATACATAAAAACCTAAGTAATATATACAAATATAAAAATTAATACCCTTTAAAAATTGTATAATAAAACTAAACAAATCTATATAAAAAACTATTAAAAAGAACTGCCCAGCCATTTCCCTACAAAAACAGCATCCTGCTCCTAAAATATTGAACCATTTTAAAAAAACATTTATAACACTACAACAATATAGAAAAAAGTGATATATTATATACATATATATATATATTTATATTATATAGAACATTTTTAAATTCAACATCCAAATTATGTTCTTACATTAGATATTTCTAATGCCGATACTTTAGTTATCATGATATAAAGGCAAACATTCCATGGTAAGGCGATATTTCAAATTGAATTTTTTGATGAAACATTCTTAAACATACCGTATCATTGTGTCTACAAGAAGAAAAAAAATAAGGAAGAACTGTCTTTAAAGGCCTGTCATATCTTAGTTAAATCATCCTATAATTATTAAGTATTAAGTTTCAAATACATTGCATAGCATAACACCTTTTCCAAAAACCTGTATTCAAAGAGTAGGGTCACTTGTTGGGTTCATTACCTTGGCGTGTTGACAATGGTTTTTGTTGGTAGCTACAATCCTAATCAGGTCTTGTGCTTAAATGTAATAGGTATGGGTGTTTGATCCATCAGACACTTGAACTCAAGTTGTTAGCAATCACACATTGCAGCGCTGCTTGAAATTCTGCTGTACAGGTTTGTTTGAATGATAAATTGTGCAACGCCATATTTACTGAATGGAAGCTTTCCAATGATGTCCTTAAAAATGGCAATTTTTAGCGACGCTAATATCAGGCTATAGTATAAGGGTGAGTTTAGCACTAAATAGTCTCTCACATGGTGACAACCGGCAAAGTGTGAACAGCATAAATAGTGTAATTTTCTGGAAATTACATACTATGCACGTGGATTCATTTGCCTTTTAGGATTTAAAGCAAATCCAGGTCACACGTCATAAGATGTCTAGCTTTTCTTCGAACCATAGCATTTTTGTGCTGTTGCCATTCACCGGCATGACCGCTATGTAGGCATTGAGAGAGGGTTAGCGTTTCTTGACTCAAAATATATTTAGCACTGTGGTTCAAATTTAAGTGTTTACACATTTTAGAGTTCTAAAGTTGATCAGCACTCATATTTGTTCTGTTTTGTATTGTGCAGTGTTGCTTAGGCTTGTCCTCATCTCATTAAAAAATAATAAATCTAGGCATTAATGTTGACATTAGCACCCTCTGCTCCTGATGCACACTTCTGGGAGTCTAAACCTTTCCAGAGTTTGTGAGTGCAAATGGCTGGTGTGAAAACTCCAAGGTGCTGGAATCTGGCAATACAGAGTACATAAACTTTTGTGATGTAGCAATATTACACCCGATCTTATTGCAACTATAAAAAAGGATATTGAAAAACTGTTTGGATTAAGCAGTAAAAAAGATTGCACCTTTGGAATGAGATGTCCTCTGAACTGAGTATCCTTTGTCACTGAGTGTGGAACATTCATTGGGATAACGTTTGCAATTCGTTGTATTTCATGTATGATGGCCTCTGTGAATGGCATCTTGCTTCGGTCCTCTGCATTAGGAAAACGATCCCGGCCAATTGTGCAGTCAATTTCCTTATGCAGCTTTTCTACCAAATAAGTCCAAAAAACATTGTCAAGCACTTAAATAAATTCAGCACTGGATACTGCAAGCTTAATCGGCATTTTGGCACTAAAGAAGAGAATAGGTGTTAAGCAGGCATTTTTCCCAATTCACTTTGACAACATAGTTCACTTTAGCTGAAGAAAGTCTGTGCATGGGACAGTCAATGTGCCTAAACATATGACAGTGCACCGATCTTGAAGAGTGCCAGTCTTTCTTTGATGTGTTACCTTTGCTTCACAGCCTCTATCTACATCAGGAATCATTGCATAGCAGGATTAAGATAGGAAGATATCACAGCACAGCTAAGTTTTCAGTCTTTTACTTCGCAGGTAAAACACTTTTAAATGCTGTAACCTTATTTATATATATATATATATATATATATACCACTCTCTCTTCCTCCATGCAGACCGGGACACTTTGCCGGCGGTGCGACTCGGGTTGGAGGTTCCCGATAGTATTCCAGTTCCACGTACACAAAGTACCACGCACTCCGCACAGGCAATGACGACTAGCACTCCATCTGTGTGGTCATATGCCGGGTTTATTCGTAAAAACCATAAGCCATAGAAAAACCCTACGCGTTTCGGCGGACAACCGCCTTGCTCACGGGTAAAGCATTGTTAAGTGACCATTGGTTATATTTAGTGCACGTGATTACAAATCTAAACAAACAACACAGAAAAAGGACTAACATGAATGTTAGGGTCGGCCATCTTTAAATGGGTTTTGTTTGCTTCAATACAACGAAAATGCTGTTATCGATTTTAAATCTGGACACAGAACAGATTCAATGTTCGAGTTAGGTCACAGGGTGATATAGTATTCTTAGCACGCATATATAATGGTAAATGTGTGCAATACAATACTTTTGCTGCAGTATAATAGCGAAACAATACATCAGATTAAATTAAATTAAACCTGAATACATAATACATTTGTTGCTAAATCAAATTGGCCAAAATTTGTCATCACATCAGCGGGCCAAAGAAAATTAAATTAACCCTAATGGTTCAGGTACCCACATTATGTGTGTGATATACTGAATCCCTCGTGTTCACCTAATATATATATATATATATATATATATATATATATATATATATATATATATATATATATATATATATATGAATGAGCAATTGCGCAAACGTGATGCCTGCAGCTTCCCTCCCATCCTACTTAAGGAATTCTAAAGACAGTAATAAGTGCAGAAACGCCAAACTACTCAAGGCTGCTATACCCATTCACCACACAGGACTACAATAACCACAAGTCCAGGCGTTGCTAAACTCCACCCACTTAGGTAGGACGACGCCAGCTGTCAAATAAAAGATGTTTGAAAAGCGTGAAGTGAACATAGTGTTTATCTGCATACAGTCCATGAGGAAGGGGAGTTTTGCGGCCCCGAAATGCATTGGACCTTGCTTTTAAAAATAAGGGAACCTGTGAGCATCGCAAAGGAGCCGACTAACAGATCGAAGGGTTGAATGAAGAGGTGAGCCCTCCCGAAGCGCTTGCGCAATTGCTCATTCATTTTCTCAGCGGCCAGCCTTGGTCGCGGTGAGGAGCTCCACTCCGATGGCGGAACAACGTATCCTGCCCAAAGAGACTGAGGCGAGATCAAACATACTCGCCTGCCAGCGCAACATCCCAATGACAAAATGTGATGCCTGCAGCTTCCCTCCCATCCTACTTAAGGAATTCTAAAGACAGTAATAAGTGCAGAAACGCCAACCTACTCAAGGCTACTATACCCATTCACCTCACAGGACTACAATAACCACAAGTCCAGGCGTTGCCAAACTCCACCCACTTAGGGAAGACGACACCAGCTGTCAAATAAAAGATGTTTGAAAAGCGTGAAGTGAACATGGTGTTTATCTGCATCCAGTCCGTGAGGAAGGGTCGTTTTGCGGACCCGAAACGCGTCGGACCTTGCTTTTAAACTTAAGGGAACCTGTGAGCATCACAAAGGAGCCGACTAACAGACCGGAGGGTTGGATGAAGCAGTGAGCCCTCCCAAAGCGCTTGTGCAATTGCTCATTCATATATATATATATTACCTACTGGCGGTCGCCAGTAGGTATATATAGTTAGGATTTTTTTCCTATGGGATTTCTAAAAATTCTATGTCGAATAACTTTAGCGTTTGTGGACGGAATTGGCTGAAATTTTCAGGAAAATGGTACAGTTTGTTTCTGAGCAGCCCCTGAAAATTTGGGGGGGGTTTCGTCAAGGGGGGGGTGAGAAAAAAGGGGGGTCCCAAAACGCGTTTTTCCCATTCATTTTTCCATAGGGCGGTTGGAATCACTTTTAGCTCGAACGGCTGAATGGATTTCCACGAAACTTGGCAAAATTGTAGATATTGTTTGCCCGACGTGCCTTTGCTATGTCTTAAAATATGTGCTCCTGTGGATTTTGAGAAATTAACGTTTTAAAAAACAGATATATCTGTGACAGCGTCCCGGTTAGCGCCCCGGTTCGCGTACCGGACGCGTAACGGAACTTCGTGAGGAGAAGCGGATTGGCTCCCCGGTGACTGTGAACATTCTAAACAGTCCGGAGCGGTCGCCATCTTGTGTCTCGGTAGGATCGAGACACAAGATTTGGCAAAAACAAAGGGGGAAATGAGCATAAGGGGGCATAGTACATCCTCCCTGACCCCCTAGGTTTGATGAGGGGCTTTAAAAGGGCCCCGCGGGGCAAAAAAAATAAAATTTTATTATCGTTTTTTTGCGGGGGGAGCGCTCGGTACGCGCACCGGGAAGCGGTCCGGGGAGCGTAATATAGGGAAAATAGAATGAAAGAATGTTCAAATAATGTATGTATATTGATTGTTCTTTTTTTATTTATTTTTTTATTTAAGTACCAACATGTAGGTACCAATGCAGAGTCTAAAAATAAAAATACACCGTTTCCTTTGTAGATATCTTCCATGTTGTTTCAGAAGTTATTGTGGTATATGGAATTCATAGCATAGTATGTGAGGAAAGCAGAAAGAATATGGAGGCAGGAGATGAAAAAGAGATGTTAAATACACATTGGAGATGAAATAGAGGGGGAAAAAGGAAGTAACTATGAGCAAACTATGATACACAAAAAAGTTGCACAGTATATTTAAAGTCTGACTTTACATTAAAATCAATTTGGTACTAGTTTAAAAAATACATATAAAAATGAATAATGTCTCAAACAATTTTTGAATTATTAAACATAAATTTAATTCTCAGATTCGTTTTCAAAATTTAAAAGAACTTCTAATATTTGCTTGTCAGAAATGTCCTCATTTTCAATCAGGAAATCTACTGATTTTACACATTGAAGAAGTTTATAGTCCTGTGATTCATCAAAGAATTCAGAGTCATTGGGTTCAATATCTGTATCTTTGTTGCTTTCCAGAACAACTTCGATGGTATTTTTTTTGCTCTTCTTCCATTTTTGTGCTGTAATTTGAATTTAAAAAAAATATATCAGTAGAGATAGGGCACTGTTGGGTTTAAGTTCAGACAGGTAGTTTGGTTTTTTTAACAGTGATTTTATCTTTGGGCAGTGTATGGTATCAGACTGGAAGTAGAAATATAAAAAAGTGTATGTGATAAAGCCTAAGTAAATTCATAATTATACAAGACAAGCCTAACTCCATCCATAACTATAACAGATAAGTTTATCTTATTCTATAACTATTACAGAGGGATAGTATATAACTATCAGAAAATGTTTTCCTAATTAACTTAAAGTGCACAACATACTTCAGTTTTTAAAATAACATCTTACCTTTCAAAAAGAAGTTTAAGTTCTCAGTTGAAATGCACTTGAAATGTACTTCAGGAAGTAGTAGTCAAAATGGCTGTGTTTCTCTCTCTTTCTTTATATATATTCAGGTACATAACTAATCAAATGTCATGAAATAATAGAAGATAATGAAAGTAGCATTTTAATTGGTTGTCAATTCTAACACTTCATAAGTGTTTTTGTTAGGTAATTTACCTCAGGATATTTAGTCAGGCCTACAGCATAATTTTCTCAATGGAATTCCATCAAATTTGGGTAAATGGTAGGGACTGCTATGTAGTAGGGCCTATTCTATATTTGATGAAAGTGTCTCTAGTGGTTTTTCTGTAAACTACTTTCCCACCTTTTTTTAGCGAGCGCTCACCGGTGCGCGCCCTGGTACGCGAACCGGCAGCGTTACGGGAGTCCTCCATTTTGTGTATCGGTAGAATTGAGACACAAGATGGAGGACAAACAATGTTCGGAATGGGTAGAATGGGGCACGGTAGACACTTTGTGACCCTCTAGGTTTTCTGAGGGGGGCTTAGGACACTGATATATGCAAAAAAAAAATGAAAAATTTCGCGGGGGGGTCGCGCCCGGTACGTGCACCGGTAAGCGAACCGGGGAGCGTACTTTGGTGTGAAAAAAAAAATAAGAAAAAGATAAACGTTTTGAATGATCAGGGGTAGGGAAGCAATGAAAAGAGCTATTGGGTTCTGTGGCTAATTAAGCTACTTACAAGTAGGTTCCAATGCACAGTTTTAAATTCAGGAGGAATATTCTATTCCCCTCATCGGAGAAGTGCACACCATCTCCTCTGTAGATGTCTTGCATGTTGTAACGCAAGTTATTGTTGTATATTAAACCCATTCTAAATTCTCTCATGTAAGCAGAAACAGATTTATTCACATGTTTCCGTGCTTTCTCAAATTGTGGAAAAAATTGGTTGGACCACTTCCATTTCTGTCATTGGCATATATTGGAATATACCAAGGCAGTTTGGGGAAAAGATGTAAAACATATTTTAACTTTACAGAAACATACAGTCACTGGATGTTGTCATCAGTGATGTCATTTGAGTTGTCATCAGTGATGTCATCAGTGATGTCACTGACCATGTCATGAATGATGTAATATGTGACATCATCAGCAGTGGATTGCCGGTGCGCGATATATAGTTAGTGTAACTAACTATATATGCGAATTTCAATGGTTTTGTGTGAGTAAAATAAGGTTTTGTAAATGCTAATCCCTAACTATATATAGTCTATAACCTATGGTTTTTTCAGTGAATATATATATATATATATATATATATATATATATATATATATATATATATATATATATATCCACAAACAATCCTCTCAAACAAGGATGACGACGCCTTGTGTAGCTGGTCCAAAATGACTTTATTTTCTGCCCCATTGAACGCGTTTCAGCTGTCCAGGAGCCTTGCTCACCGATCGGTGATAAATAGATAGATAGATAGATATATAGATAGATAGATAGACAGACAGATAGATAGATAGATAGATAGATAGATAGATAGATAGATAGATAGATAGATAGATAGATAGATAGATAGATAGATAGATAGATAGATAGATAGATAGATAGATAGATAGATAGATAGATAGATAGATAGATAGATAGATAGATAGATGCAAGTGTGCTCTTTCTTGCATCTTATGGATTCCATACACATATATATATATATATATATATATATACATTTTCCTCCAACAATTCCCCTTGCCGAGGAAAGATCAACCGCACACCACAAAGAGCCTTGTATTCTTTATTTGTGAGACAAACGGCAGTCCGACATGTTTCGTTCAGCTTTGAACTTTTTCAAAAGGTACGTCTCTCACATAACATCAGGTACTTAGGAAGCAACAGAAAAGTGTCTTTTATGCAATTATTCGCCCCCTGGTGGGCATCCACAGTGGGTTGCAAGGTCTCCTGGTACTTGTTGTTTCTCTAAGCTATTTTACCTCGTTTTGTACCCTCCATTGGGTGCTTTAATTTCTTAATATCAGGTCCGTTGTGCCCCAGGTGCAACTATTTTCAAGTCGTACCGGGAACCCTGCCAAAGACAGTCTTCGTTGTCACCTGTCTGCCCCTTTGCGCTTTCACGATCCAACAAGGAGGGGCTCAGATTCGGGCAGACACTGGCGTACTTTCGGGCGGTGCATCGCTGCGACAGAGCCACATCGTTTTGTATTTTCCAACAATTCCCCTTGCCGAGGAAAGATCAGCCGCACACCACAAAGAGCCTTGTATTCTTTATTTGTGAGACAAACGGCAGTCCGACATGTTACGTTCAGCTTTGAACTTCTTCAACAGGTACGTCTCTCACAGAACATCAGGTGCTTAGGAAGCAACAGCAAAGTGTCTTTTATGCAATTATTCGCCCCCTGGTGGGCGTCCACAGTGGGTTGCAAGGGCTCCTGGTACTTGTTGTTTCTCTAAGCTATTTTACCTCGTTTTGTACCCTCCATTGGGTGTTTTAATTTCTGAATATCAGGTCCGTTGTGCCCCAGATGCAACCATTTTCAAGTCGTACCGGGAACCCTGCCGAAGACAGTCTTCGATGTCACCTGTCTGCCCCTTTGTGCTTCCGCGGTCCAACAAGGAGGGGCTCAGATTCGGGCAGACACTGGCGTACTTTCAGGCGGTGCATCGCTGCGACAGAGCCACATCGTTTTGTATTTTCCAACAATTCCCCTTGCAGAGGAAAGATCAGCCGCACACCACAAAGAGCCTTGTATTCTTTATTTGTGAGACAAACGGCAGTCCGACATGTTTCGTTCAGCTTTGAACTTCTTCAACAGGTACGTCTCTCACATAACATCAGGTGCTTAGGAAGCAACAGCAAAGTGTCTTTTATGCAATTATTCGCCCCCTGGTGGGCGTCCACAGTGGGTTGCAAGGTCTCCTGGTACTTGTTGTTTCTCTAAGCTATTTTACCTCATTTTGTACCCTCCATTGGGTGTTTTAATTTCTGAATATCAGGTCCGTTGTGCCCCAGGTGCAACCATTTTCAAATTGTACTGGGAACCCTGCCGAAGACAGTCTTCGGTGTCACCTGTCTGCCCCTTTGCGCTTCCGCGATCCAACAAGGAGGGGCTCAGATTCGGGCAGACACTGGCGTACTTTCGGACGGTGCATCGCTGCGACAGAGCCACATCGTTTTGTATTTTCCAACAATTCCCCTTGCCGAGGAAAGATCAGCTGCACACCACAAAGAGCCTTGTATTCTTTATTTGTGAGACAAACGGCAGTCCGACATGTTTCGTTCAGCTTTGAACTTCTTCAACAGGTACGTCTCTCACATAACATCAGGTGCTTAGGAAGCAACTGCAAAGTGTCTTTTATGCAATTATTCACCCCCTGGTGGGCGTCCACAGTGGGTTGCAAGGTCTCCTGGTACTTGTTGTTTCTCTAAGCTATTTTACCTCATTTTGTACCCTCCATTAGGTGTTTTAATTTCTGAATATCAGGTCCGTTGTGCCCCAGGTGCAACCATTTTCAAGTTGTACCGGGAACCCTGCCGAAGATAGTCTTCGGTGTCACCTGTCTGCCCCTTTGCGCTTCCGCGATCCAACAAGGAGGGGCTCAAATTCGGGCAGACACTGGCGTACTTTTGGGCGGTGCATTGCTGCGACAGAGCCACATCGTTTTGTATTTTCCAACAATTCCCCTTGCCGAGGAAAGATCAGCCGCACACCACAAAGAGCCTTGTATTCTTTATTTGTGAGACAAACGGCAGTCCTACATGTTTCGTTCAGCTTTGAACTTCTTCAACAGGTACGTCTCTCACATAACATCAGGTGCTTAGGAAGCAACAGCAAAGTGTCTTTTATGCAATTATTCGCCCCCTGGTGGGCGTCCACAGTGGGCTGCAAGGTCTCCTGGTACTTGTTGTTTCTCTAAGCTATTTTACCTCGTTTTGTACCCTCCATTGGGTTTTTTAATTTCTGAATATCAGTTCCGTTGTGCCCCAGGTGCAACCATTTTCAAGTCGTACCGGGAACCCTGCCGGAGACAGTCTTCGATGTCACCTGTCTGCCTCTTTGCGCTTCCGCGATCCAACAAGCAGGGGCTCAGATTCGGGCAGACACTGGCGTACTTTCGGGCGGTGCATCGCTGCGACAGAGCCACATCGTTTTGTATTTTCCAACAATTCCCCTTGCCGAGGAAAGATCAGCCGCACACCACAAAGAGCCTTGTATTCTTTATATGTGAGACAAACGGCAGTCCGACATGTTTCGTTCAGCTTTGAACTTCTTCAACAGGTACGTCTCTCACATAACATCAGGTGCTTAGGAAGCAACAGCAAAGTGTCTTTTATGCAATTATTTCCCCTGGTGGGCGTCCACAGTGGGTTGCAAGGTCTCCTGGTACTTGTTGTTTCTATAAACTATTTTACCTCGTTTTGTACCCTCCATTGGGTGTTTTAATTTCTGAATATCAGGTCCGTTGTGCCCCAGGTGCAACCATTTTCAAGTCGTACCGGGAACCCTGCCGAAGACAGTCTTTGATGTCACCTGTCTGACTCTTTGCGCTTCCGTGATCCAACAAGGAGGGGCTCAGATTCGGGCAGACACTGGCGTACTTTCGGGCGGTGCATCGCTGCAACAGAGCCACATCGTTTTGTATTTTCCAACAATTCCCCTTGCCGAGGAAAGATCAGCCGCACACCACAAAAAGCCTTGTATTCTTTATTTGTGAGACAAACGGCAGTCCGACATGTTTCGTTCAGCTTTGAACTTCTTCAACAGGTACGTCTCTCACATAACATCAGGTGCTTAGGAAGCAACAGCAAAGTGTCTTTTATTCATTTATTCGCCCCCTGGTGGGCGTCTACAGTGGGTTGCAAGGTCTCCTGGTACTTGTTGTTTCTCTAAGCTATTTTACCTCGGTTTGTACCCTCCATTGGGTGTTTTAATTTCTGAAAATCAGGTCCGTTGTGCCCCAGGTGCAACCATTTCCAAGTTGTATCGGGAACCCTGCCGAAGACAGTCTTCGGTGTCACCTGTCTGCCCCTTTGCCCTTCCGCGATCCAACAAGGAGGGGCTCAGATTCGGGCAGACACTGGCGTACTTGCGGGCGGTGCATCGCTGCGACAGAGCCACATCGTTTTGTATTTTCCAACAATTCCCCTTGCCGAGGAAAGATCAGCCGCACACCACAAAGAGCCTTGTATTCTTTATTTGTGAGACAAACGGCAGTCCGACATGTTTCGTTCAGCTTTGAACTTCTTCAACAGGTTCATCTCTCACATAACATCAGGTGCTTAGGAAGCAACAGCAAAGTGTCTTTTATGCAATTATTCGCCCCCTGGTGGGCGTCCACAGTGGGTTGCAAGGTCTCCTGGTACTTGTTGTTTCTCTAAGCTATTTTACCTCGTTTTGTACCCTCCATTGGGTGTTTTAATTTCTGAATATCAGGTCCGTTGTGCCCCAGGTGCAACCATTTTCAAGTTGTACCGGGAACCCTGCCGAAGACAGTCTTCGGTGTCACCTGTCTGCCCCTTTGCGCTTCCGCGATCCAACAAGGAGGGGCTCAGATTCGGGCAGACACTGGCGTACTTTCGGACGGTGCATCGCTGCGACAGAGCCACATCGTTTTGTATTTTCCAACAATTCCCCTTGCCGAGGAAATATCAGCTGCACACCACCAAGAGCCTTGTATTCTTTATTTGTGAGACAAACGGCAGTCCGACATGTTTCGTTCAGCTTTGAACTTCTTCAACAGGTACGTCTCTCACATAACATCAGGTGCTTAGGAAGCAACTGCAAAGTGTCTTTTATGCAATTATTCGCCCCCTGGTGGGCGTCCACAGTGGGTTGCAAGGTCTCCTGGTACTTGTTGTTTCTCTAAGCTATTTTACCTCATTTTGTACCCTCCATTAGGTGTTTTAATTTCTGAATATCAGGTCCGTTGTGCCCCAGGTGCAACCATTTTCAAGTTGTACGGGGAACCCTGCCGAAGATAGTCTTCGGTGTCACCTGTCTGCCCCTTTGTGCTTCCGCGATCCAACAAGGAGGGGCTCAAATTCGGGCAGACACTGGCGTACTTTTGGGCGGTGCATTGCTGCGACAAAGCCACATCGTTTTGTATTTTCCAACAATTCCCCTTGCCGAGGATAGATCAGGCCCCATTGAACGCGTTTCAGCTGTCCAGGAGCCTTGCTCACCGATCGGTGATAGATAGATAGATAGATAGATAGATAGATAGATAGATAGATAGATAGATAGATAGATAGATAGATAGATAGATAGATAGATGCAAGTGTGCCCTTTCTTGCATCTTGTGGATTCCATACACACACATATATATATATATATGTGGAATTCAAAAGATGAAAGAAAGCGCACACTCCGTGTAGCTGATTTAATTCCTCTTGTAAAACGGTGTGTGCACTTTCTTGCATCTTGTGGATTTCACATATATATATATATATATATATATATATATATATATATATATATATATATATATATATATATATATATATATATATATATATATATATTTAGTGAAAAAACCATAGGTTTTTGGGGTGTTATACTTAGGAATAGGCATTTGAAAAACCTTTGAAATTCACTGAAAAAACCATAGGTTTTAGGGGTGTTATAGTTAGCTGGACATTTCACTCGTACAAAACCATTGAAATTCCTCCGATTAGTTAGTTGTACTAACTATAACTCGCGCGCCCGCAATCCACTGCTGAGGATGTCACCTATTACCTCATTCATGACATGGTCAGTGACATCACTGATGACATCACTGATGACATCTCAAATGACAAACCTATAATTTTTTCTGTGAATTTCAAAGGTTTTTTAAATGCTAATTCCTAACTATAACATTTCTGAAACCTATGGTTTTTTCAGTGAATTCAAAGGTTTTGTAAATGACAAATTTTAAATGTATTAATTGTTATATTTACTTTTTTATACTTATTTACTACATTTTTTTACACTATTTATTTTTAGATATTTTTTTTTTAAATTACATTATAATTACATTACATGTTACATTACAAAATATACCTTTTCGGAATGAATAACTTTAGTTTAATTAATTTGGAAATAGGCAATAGACTTTTAAGTACAGTACAATGTAACATTGAGCTCAATGTGAATTTCTAGTTAAATGCAATTAGATACTTTATGGATTATTTTTCTAACCACAGGACTGGATCCTAGCTTCAGTCCTTGAACATCTCCTGTAAACAGTTGAGTAAAAACGTTTTGGTTACAGTAGTGATTTTTAAGGAATATTATTGTATTTTAAAAGTTGACACTAAGAAACTTTTTCACAAAGAATTACCAATGTTATCCTATGGGAGGAAATTCACTTAGCAGGTAAGTAGTGTTATCGTTTTTTTTCTTACTCATTGGTGGATCCTGGATCCAGCACTGATGCATCTCCTGTAAACAGTTGAAAGAATGCGTTTTAGTCATACAGGCCTTTTTTTAGTAATATTTGTAGTTTGTGAAAATAGACACTTAGAACCCTTTCTGGTGAAAACCAGACAATGGATTCCTATGGAGGGTTATACAAGTTACTGGTAAGTACAGTTAGAATTACTTTTCCAGGTGAGTGCTGAGCTAAAATATGCACCACTGGGTTCTCTCTTGATAACAGGTGAGTAAATGGGAATTTGTTGTTCGGATGATTTTAGGTGAATATTTTTAAGTTTGAAAACTCCACACTTAGAAGAATTTTCAAGTGAAACCGGTCAATGTTAGCCTATGGAAGGAAATTCCAGTTACTGGTAAGAATGGTTAGAATTACTTTTCAGGATCAGTACTGGACTCAAACATGTAGCACTGAGGTATCTCCTGATAACAGGTGAGTAAATCGGAATTTGTAGTACATCCAGTAAGCGCCACAGAGCTGCGTAGCAGAGAGATGTAAAAAGGGGCAACACATCTCTGCAACACATCACAGTGGGCTTACTGGAAGCACCTGGTGAACTACTTGGCCCCACGGTCCCTCAGGTTTGAAGTGGAATTTTTTCCCCAACTTAAAACGTGCCACAGGGCGTGTTTGCACACATCACGTCAGGCCCCGTCCCCTCCCTTCACCATTGTGTAAATACACTCTGTCACCGTTCTAAGTTGAGAAATTAAGTTCCCTTCAATCCTAAGGGTCCCTAGGGTCAAACTAGCCCACTAGGAACCTCCAGTAAGCGCCACAGAGCTGTGTTGCAGAGAGGTGTAAAAAGGGGCGTGGCCTCTGAACACCTGTCTGCAACGCAGCTCCCTGGCGCATACTGGAGATATCTGGTGGGCTAATTTGCCCCCAGGGCACCTCAGGATTGAAGAGGAATTAATTCCCCACTTAAAAAACGCTACAGGGCGTGTTTGCACACATATAACCTCAGGCCCCGCCCCCTACCTTCACCATTCTGCAAACGCACCCTGTGGCGCGTTTTAAGTTGGGGGATTAAGTCCCATGAATTCTGTGGTCCCCTGGGGGCCAACTAGCCCATCAGGTACCTCGAGTAAGCACCACGGAGCTACATTGCAGAGAGGTGTAGCAAGGGGCGTGGCCTTAGAACACCTCTCTGCAACGCATCCCCCTGGCGCATACTGGAGGTTCCTGGTGGGCTAGTTGGCCTCCAGGGACCCCCAGTATTCAAGGGGAATTTGTTCCCCCTCTACAAATGCGCCAGGGGGCATATTTGCAGAGTGGTGCAATGAGGGGGGCGTTGTCTCCGGCTGCGTTCCCTTTTTTAAAAACATTTTTCTTAAAGGAGGGGGCTGTGTAGCCCCCTTTCTTTTTCTAATCTTTTGGCTCTGGGGACCCCATCCTCCAGGGACTGCCCCCAATTAAAAAAATAAAAACATTGGGAAGGGGGCCACGTGGCCCCCTTCCTGAGGCCATAATCTGCCCCATGGACCCCATGCCCTGGTGCATGGGCCTTTTTTTAAAAAAAATTATGTGGAGGGGGTCTGCCTTAACCCCCTCCTGTGGCCACTTCTGGCACCGGGGACCCCATTACCCGGGGCTGGCCCTTTTTTAAAAATACATTTTGAGGAGGGTGCCACGTGGCCTCACCCCTCCTGGGCCACTAATAGCCCCGGGGACCCCATCCCCCGAGGCGGGCCCACTCCGTTGGGGACTGTGGGGGGGTCCCCAATTCCCCCACGGTCCCAGCCGGCTCCCAGCATCCTGCGGGAGTCGGCATTGCTTTTCCACATGGGGAGCAGCTAACATGCTGCTCCCCATGTGGAAAAACAATCTGCTTTGCTATTTGGAAGAAAGAGCAGGTTTCCTGCTCTCTCTTCCAAATAGAAAAGCAGTTTGCAATGACAGGGTGGGAGCCGCGAGGCTCCCGCCCTGTCATTGCAAATGGCAGTGTCCCGGGGGTGGGCACCCCGGGACACTGCAGGAGCCGTCCCTGGGGGGTGGCGGTCCCCAGGGCCATGAAGGGCTCCAGGAGGGGGGCCGCGCGGCCCCCTTCCCACCTCTTTCAAAGGTGGTGGTCCCCGGGGCTGTGGGGTCCATCATGGACCCCCCAATTTACATATTCAGAGCGCCGGGAAGGTGGCGGTCCCCGGGGCGTGTGGGGGGGTTCAAGCCCCCCCACACAGGGTTTTTTTATTTAATGAAAAATAAGCCCCGGTGGTGGCGGTCTCTGGTGCTGCGGGGGGCCATAGAGGCCCCCCAAAATTATAATTTTAAGCTCCGGGGGTGGCGGTCTCCGGGGCTGCGGGGGGCCGTGTGACCCTGCAATTATACATGCATTTACCCTGGGGGGTGGCGATCCCCAGGGCAGTGTGGGGGGGATTGGCCCCTCTCATACTTTTTTTTTACAAACATGCCCCCGGGATTTTTTGGGCCTTAGGTGTCCTTGTGGGACCCCCTGAACAGGCCTAGGGGGTCAGGGTGTTTCTACCCTGCCCCCTTTTCTCATTTTGTGTTTTTTTTTATAGGTGTCTTGGTTCTACCCAGGCACAAGATGGCTGCCAACACTTCCTGCTTTGGAGTGTTTACAGCCAATTAGCATGCAGCTCGTGCACGGCAGGATCCGCGGATCCTCCGAGGCCATAGATATATATGTACATTTCAATGTCATTTTCTCAGGAACTACTGTACGGATTTACACCTTTTAAACAAAAGGCATGAGTCTGAACTGAGGACTACAACTTTACCAAATTTGGTGTAATTCCGTTCAGCCGTTCAGGCTGTAGCCGCGATGAACAGTACCTGTGGAAAATTGCATGGGGAAAACACGTTTGGGACTCCCCTCTTTTCTTGGCCCCCGCTTCATGAATCACCCCAAGACTCTCACGATAGGAGCGGACTGGAGCACCCCACCAGTTTTGAAAATGTCGCGAAGATTCGTCAACCGGCACCAAAGTTATTACAAATCGAATGTTACGGATTTCCTATGGAAACTAGGTCACAACTATATCTACCTACTGCCGACCGCCAGTAGGTAATATATATATATATGTCTCAAGATATGTGCTCCAGTGGTTTTTGAGTAATTTAGGTTCAAAAAAATATATATATCTATGGCAGCTCCCCGGTACGCGCACCGGGGAGCGCACCGGGCGCGCTACGCGACTTGCGCACGGAAAGCTGATTGGCTCTCGGGTGTTTGTAAACGTTAGAAACAGTCCGGAGCGGCCGCCATCTTGTGTCTCAGTAAAATCGAGACACAAGAGGTGGCAAAAACAAAGGGGGACATGACCATAAGGGGGCAGAGTAGACCCCCCCAATCCCCTAGGTTTGATGTGGGGGCCATAAAAGGGCCCCGCGAAGCAAAAAAACATTTTTTTTTTTTTATTTGTGCGGGGGAGCGCCCGGTACGCGCACCGGGGAGGGTACCATGGGGAACAAAGAATGACAGACTTTTCAAAAAATGAAGCCTTTTTTTATAGGTAGTTCTAAAAAGAACTGTTTTTTTTCTTCTTTTTGTTGTTTTATAGTTTTTAAAATTGTTTTTTTGAACATTTTTAACTTTTTTTGGCTTTTATGAACAGTTTTATATTTTTTTGTATTTTTTATAGGGGAAAAACAAAAAAACAGGGTTTTGGAAACGGCTCAACTGCAGCAAAAAAAAAAAAAAAGGAAAACATTAAGGCTTCTTTGTGCATTTGTGGTTATCACCAGCAAGCATGATGAGTGTAATGCTCTGCTCACCATAAGTGATTAATTTCCCACAATGAACACAAACAATTTTGTATCCCCCAAACTTTGGTTGGATACTTGAAATCAACTGACTTGCTTCTGGACCCGATGGAGTGGGTTGTTTGGTTGTTGAGGTTGTGCCAGATGATTGGGGTAGGTGTTTGCTGAGTTCTCTCACCTCTGCTGCTGAAAAGTTAATAAGGTGAAAACGCTGCATATGCCGAATCATTGTATGATTCCCAAAGGAATATTTTTTTGTAGGGTTCTCCCTGGATAGCACAGCACCACAGATGAGACAGGTCACCTTTGCAGCGTTCACCTTCTTTGCATCCCTTGGGATTTCCAAAAACTCCCATATAAAGTGCTCCTTAGGTTTTTATGGGGCATTGTGTTCAGGCAGGAAATGCCTCTCTGCCTTCTCTTCCTCCTCCTCCTCCTCTTCTTCTTGACCACCAATTAAATGTTCTGGTGGTCCTTGTGGTGGTGGTGGTGGAGGTGGTGGGGCAGATGATCCAGCTGCTGCTGCTACTGTAGCCATTTCTGAGTAGAAATAGGTACTAATAGCTCTGGAAACAGGTCTTCCTCACTCAAAGTACAAAGTGAGAATGAGGAAAAAAGGTGGGGGCTTTCATCATTTGGAAAAAAAACTATTCTGAACCAATGAAAAGTGTTATTTTCAGGTCACAAGACCAGGGGTTTCATCATTATGAAACCAAAACTGTTATGAACCAATGAAAAGTGTTATTTTCAGGTCACATGACCCGACGCGCTTACGCTACGCACCCCGGGGCGCGCCCGGCGGCGCTTACGTAGCGCGCTCGTATGCGCGTGGGTGCTTCTGGGCGCGCTTACGCCGTGCATATCACGCGGACGCGGCTACGCGATACATCATGATGATGTTTTCGTTCGCGCCAACAGCGCTAACGGGACGCTCCCCGGTACGCGCCCCGGGAACGCACCAGGGCAAAAAAAATAAACAAAGATAAAAAAATTGTATTATATAAATATACAATATAGAATCCATTATAAAACATATTACATTTCATAGGTTTGAGACCCTATATATAGTAAGAAATTAGCATTTAAAAAAACTATGAAATTTACTGAAAAAAACCATAGGTTTCACACCAGTTATAGTTAGGAATTAGCATTTAAAAAACCTATTAAATTCACTGAAAAAACCATAGGTTTCACACCAGTTATAGTTAGCTGGAAATTTTACTGACATAAAACCATTGAAATACCCACGGTATAGTTAGTTGGACTCACTATAACTTGCGCGCCTGCAATGCACTGCTGATGACGTCACATATTACATCACTCATGACATGGTCAGTGACATCACTCATGACATCACTGATGACACCATCCAGTGAATATGTGTTTTTCTGAAAAATAAATATGTTTTAATATGTATATGTAAAGGTCTATGGAAGAATAAATGTTGAAATAAGTGTCTTAATGTATGTTTTTTTAAGTGTGTGTGTTAGTGAGTGAATGACTGTGTCACTAGTGTCTTTATCAGTAACTAAATATGTTTTAATCTAGTATATGTGAGTATTGATGTATATAAGTGAGTATATGTGAGCGTGAGAGATTGAAAGAGTTCCTGTTTAAATAAGTATGTGTTTCTATAAGTGATTGTTTAAGAGAGTAAGTATGTGTAAGTTTCTTTAGAAGTAAGGTGGTAGTGTGTGTATAGATGTATATGCAAATAAATGGATGTTCAATAGTTTATTTGCATGTGTGAGTATGTGTGTGAGTAACTTTAGGATGACTGTCGGTGTGTAACAGGACGTATAGGTGTATCACTACATATGATGAGTGAGTATATGTATGAGTGACTATATAGAACTGTTGGTGAATGAGTGGATGTGAATATAGATGGTGGAATTACTGAATTGGTTGTTGTAACTGGTATGGGTATCTCCATTTTTTTGAAAATGTTAGTTTCTATTTTTGAATATGTGTTTCAAGAGTTACATTACACTGAAAGGAGCTCTGTCACAAGGATGGTGTCATCAGTGATGTCATGAGTGATGTCACTGACCATGTCATGAGTGATGTAATATGTGACGTCATCAGCAGTGCATTGCAGGCGCGCAAGTTATAGTGAGTCCAACTAACTATAGCGTGGGTATTTCAATGGTTTTATGTCAGTAAAATTTCCAGCTAACTATAACTGGTGTGAAACCTATGGTTTTTTCAGTGAATATATATATAACATTCTATTTGGAATGACTTTGGCGCCGGTTGACGAATCTTCACGAAAATTTCAAAACTGGTAGGGCGCTCCGGTCCGCTCCTATCCTGAAAGTCTCGGGGTGATTCGTGAAGCGAGGGTTGAGAAAAAAGGGGGGTCCCAAAGTGTGTTTTCCCGATGCAGTTTTCCATAGGTACCGTTCATTGTGGCTACAGCCGGAACGGCTGAACGGAATTACAGCAAATTTGGCAAAGTTGTAGTGCTCAGTTCAGACTCATGCCTTGTGCTCAAATGGTGTAAATCCATTCAGTAGTTCCTGAGAAAATGACATTTAATAGTACATATATAGCTATGGCCTCGGAGGATACGCGGAGGATCCGCGGATCCAGCTGAGCACGAGCTGCATGCAAATTGGCTGTCAACACTCCAAACCAGGAAGTGCTGGCAGCCATCTTGTGCCTCGGTTCTACCTATAAAATAAAAACACGCAAAGTGCGAAAAGGGGGCAGGGTAGAAACACCCAGACCCCCAAGGCCTGTTCAGGGGTCTCTCGAGGACCCCCAAGGCCAAAAAATATATATATATCTTTTTTTTAAAATCTGCAAAATCCGCGGATCCTGCCGATAAAAAAAAAAACAAGTGCGCTTTTCTGATAATTAGCCCCCGGGGGGGGGTCAAATCTCTGGGGCATGTTTGTAAAAAAAAGTGTGGGACTGCCACCCTCCGGGGCAAATGCATGTATAATTGCAGGGGGCACACAGTCCCCCCGCAGCACTGGGGACCACCACCCCACGGGGTATGCTCAGACGTGAGTCCCTTGCTCACTTTGCCACTGGATTCAAGCAAGCCGGGCTGAAGACGGCTGGAATGCCAGAAACCGGTCCTCGGAAGCTTGTTTCCGGTCCAGGGAAGGCATGGCTTGGCAGTTCGGGCTGGACTGTTCCCATGAGGCACAGGGTCAGACTGATTTGCATATAGCCATGTCTAAACTGGGGTGGCAGAGCGGGCTAAAGAACGGTGATGGATCAAACCCAGATCTTTTGACTGGGTGTGAGTGTTTGATTAGTTCAGATGCTCCCTCCATCACCACCCCCATTTGTACCACCTTTGGCCGCCATAAGTGTGGCAGGGTATGCTCAGACGTGAGTCCCTTGCTCACTGTGCCACTGGATTCAAGCAAGCCGGGCTGAAGACGGCTGGAATGCCAGAAACCGGTCCTCGGAAGCTTGTTTCCGGTCCAGGGAAGGCATGGTTTGGCAGTTCGGGCTGGACTGTTCCCATGAGGCACAGGGTCAGACTGATTTGCATATAGCCATGTCTGAACTGGGGTGGTAGAGCGGGCTTAAGAACGGTGATGGATCAAACCCAGATCTTTTGACTGGGTGTGAGTGTTTGATTAGTTCAGATGCTCCGTCCATCACCACCCCCTTTTGTACCCCTTAACATTGCAGCGGGTGTACAGCACCTCCCGCCGCAATGTTAATGGCTAGAATGCGCCTTCCGGTTTGGCAGGCGTATTCTAATTGGCCTTGCGAGACCGCCGCACCTCTGGCGGTCGGTCCCGTTTTCCGTTACGGGTGGCGGGCAGACAAAGTTCACCTGCCATCGTAATGGGGCCCTAAGTTGGAACAATGTTAAAGTTTCCCGAATGGTGTACCTCCTGTGACTGAGTGAGTCCCCATCTTTCTACACTGTTTGTCTCGATTGATGTCAATCACAAGTATTAAGGAGATCAGGACCTAAATGCGAAATCCTCATAGTGATAAGAAGGAATTCCGTATTACCCAAGGGAAATGCAAGTATAGTCAGGACTGTTGCAGCAGTCACAAGAGTCATTAACTAATGTACAAAAACACATGACATAGTAAAGCTCTTTATTATCTAAATAAAGTGCTAACAGGAACGTAATATGTGCCAGGAAATAAAAGTCTGTGTATGTATTCCAAGGCCACCCGAACTCCATAAAGTGATAGGGATAAAGTACCTGATCCAGCACAAAGTACATTAAAGTGCTGAGAATCAAAGTGCTTGGTAGTAAGTGTGTGGGATGCATACCTAAGTTGCAGTGAGATGGAATATGTAATTTTATTAACCAAAAGTGCTAAGTGCAGAAGATGATGCAAACAGTTCAAGTGTCCTTTGCAAGCCACACAGTGCAGTGAAGTGCTGAAATTAAAGTGGCTAATCTAACGAACAATTCAAATATCATGTCTGTGCCCCATGTTGCACTAAGATGGAATATATCATCAACTATTTCCAAAATGTGCTGTGTGCAGAGGATGTTGCAATAAGAGCCCCCTATCTACTGTGGCCTATCTACCCTGCCAAATGTCATGGATACAAATCAGGATATGTGCTGTGCATCAACGCCACCAATTCCCCATAAAGTACTGATGATAAGGTGCATGATGTAAAAATATATACAATAAAAACTGATACATTATTTCAAAAACAGTAAAAGATTCAAAATTCAAGGCGTGCGGTTCATAGTTGTTACACCAAAGGCATGATGAATTCATTATTGTAGTTTTAAAACATTATAAACTCAATATGATTCTCAGAATTCAAGATGTATTATTCTTGATTGTTGTGACAAGGGCATGAAAAGTTCATGAATACAATCCAAAAGAGGCAAAGCCAAGCAGATTGAAATATGGGTGAATACAATGTATCAGCAAGTCAACAGCTATAGAGTACGTATGCCTGGTATAGAGCATCAGGAAGCCAGAAGTGGCCAGACCATCATAACTGTATTGGGAATTCTGCATCTGCATTTAAACCCCATGGTACATCCATAGCCATCATGATAATCCAGTTGGACTCCAACCTCCTCAGAGTCAACTCCTGGTTACCTCCTCTTGGTGCCTTCATAGTATGTTAAATGCCATAGTAACTGATCTCTGAGTTGTTGCCATTATGATTCTCTCAAATATGATTGGCCATGGAATGTGTAAAGTTCCTGTGGGAAATGGCTCAGAGATGTTGCAAAATCCGTAGTATCAGTTTGTTAATAGTACTTCCTATATATTTCTTCCCACTTGTGCACTCCAAAACATATGCCACATATGCTGTTTCAAAATCTACCCATTCCTTAATCCTCTTAGATTTCCCATTGTGTAGTTCAAAGGCCGTCCTGTTTTGGCCATGAGAACAGGCATTTCACTTTAAACAACACCAGAAACCCTTTCATCTAGAGGTAAGCCAGTGTGAAATGTTGATTTTACTGTTTGCTGTAAAGCTCCTCGAAAGATGATCTTTTAATGAAGCTCTGTTTTTATAGGTGATTTTGGGATGATCAGGTCATACTTGTTTCAAACCATTGTCCATTTTAAGAAGTTTACAATTTTCTTTAACGATTTTTCTCACTTCTTGACTTGAGGCACTGAAATCCATAATATCCCTGATGCATTTCTTGATTCCTCAGATCTCAAAGCATCCTTTTTCAAAATCAATATTTCGTCTTTCTTCCTTTTACTGGCTCTCTGTAATGCATCATCTAATATAGATTGTGAATAAACTCTACGGATGTATCTTTGGCACATGTATAGTGAACTCACTATCTTCCAAACAAATGTGGCTTGCTTCTAGGAGTTTCACAATTGGTACACTCCATTTGAGTGCCCAAGGGTATCCACTGTTTGCAAAGATACATTTTTTTTTTTGTTGTCATTTTTAGAATCGTAGCCGGTTGTGGGTTTATAGGGGTACAGAATGGAAAGTGATTTATTTACAATGCGTTATAAATGAGTATTTATTTGATATTTTTTATTTGATTGGTAATTAAATATGTTAATTGCGCAATTCATTTTTTTTAAATATCAATTTTAGGTGATAGTTGTGGGGTTTATCGGGGTATAAGGTATAAAGTAATTTAAATGTAATCAGTGAATAATTAGTAGTTAATTATAATATTTTTAATTGATAATTAATTATGTTAACTGTGCAAATAATTTCTTCATATTTTAGGTGTGGACTGTGGGGTTTATAGGGGTACAGGGTGGGAAGTAAATTAATTCTAAATGATAAATAATTTGTTTATAATTAATATTGATTGTTTAACTGATAATGGATTATGTTAATTGTGTAAATAAATGATTTTTTATGTTTTTATTTTAGATGCAGGTTGTGTGGGGTACAGGGTGGGAAGTAAAATAATTACGAGCAATTACAATTTAATTTTCAATTCATAATAATTATTTAATTGTTCATTGAATATGTTAATTGTGTAATTCTTTTTAAAAAAATGTTAAGTGTTGATTGGGTATAGGGTTGAAAGTAAGTGAATTTCATCTTAGTTATAAGAAATATTTTATTTAATATTAATTAATCAATTGATAATTAATGATGTTAGCTAATTTTTGGTTAAGTTACATTTTAGGAGTGTGTTTTGTTGGGATATATTGTGGGAAGTAAATTCATTATAATTAAGTTCTAATTATTTTTTAATTAATGTTAATTAGTTTATTGTTTTAAAGTTAAGATAATGTGTGTAATGTGTGAGTTGTGAGGTTTGTAGGGGTATATGGTGGGAAGTAACAAATACCATTATTGTATAAATATTTTTTCCTAATAAATAAAATTTCAATAAGACTATTTATTTTAATTATTTTTCACATTTCAATTATACAAGTATGTGTAGTTATTTATGATATGTATTTGTCTACTATGTTTTAGCAATTGTTTTATTCTGTTGATGAAAGTCTGTTTGTTTCTAATGTTGCACTGACAGGAGTCGGAATATTAAATGTTACCTCTCCGCAATCCAACACTTTCCCATACTGTTGCACTCATTGGAGTGTGAATAGTACATTTTACTCCTCTGCAATTCTACAATTTCTTACTGTTGCACTGACTGGAGTTGGAATAGTAACATTTGCCCTTCTATAATCCAACACTTTCCTCTACAGTTGCACTGACTGGATTGGATATAGTAAATGTTACCTCTCTGCAATCTAACACTTCCCCTAGTGTTTCATGACTGGAGTGGGAAAAGTAAAGTTTACCCGTCATCAATCCAACACTTTCTTTCCTGTTTCATGACTGGAGTGAGAATAGTAAAATGTACCCCTCTGTAATCCAACACTTTCCCTATTGTCTCACTGACTGGAGTGGAAATAGGAAACTTTACCCTGTAGAAGAATTTGCATACTTTTGTATAAATTGTAGTGGGAATGTATTTATTGTAAAATGATATAATTTATTTTTTGTTGTGACAATTTATATTAAGTTTGTGAATGGTTAAAATTATAATCTTGATAATATTTATGAATATTAATGTTTTTAATGTGTAAAATACTTTTATAAAATTGTACAAAATTTATGTTGTGAACATTTTATTTAAAATTGTTTTTGTTTTAAATATGTTATGTTATTGATATAAATATATATATATATATATTTATATATGTTAAAAAGTTATTTGTTACATTAATAAATATTACATATGTTGAAACATTTGAAATTCTAATACAAATTAAACTATTAGTTTAATAATAGTTTTTAAACTAGATATATTTAAATATATAATAATATATGTGTAACTTTTTTTTTAAATGTTTTATTTGTTGAAATATATATTAAATCTATTTTATTTTCATTAAATTAATGTTACTATTCAATATATTTAATATTTTATAAATAAATTATTATTTATTTAAAAAACAATATTTAATGCAACAATAGTAATGACAACGATATTTTTTAGACATGCTTGTATTTACCATTATAAGTGTAGGGTGATGATATTTTTAACATAAATATTTTGGTCACGATATTTTTGTATGGGGATATTTTCGTAGGTGATATTTTGTCAGTGAACCCTTTTCTTTTGCAGATAGTAATTGCTGTCAAACAAAAATACTTGGTGAGCAGAATAGAACTTTAACATGTCCATGAGCATTTGAGTACCTACCAGAAGACTGATGGACCTGCATCTCAGAAGTAATTGCAAGCCTTTAAGCCATCCGTGTTTTCGATAGATGTGTATAATGCAATGAAATATATTGTAGCCATGAGGTTTCCTTCTTTCCATAGAATATCATTGATTCTATTGAGGAAATCCATTTTGAATCCCTTAAGTATGAGGGTACAACAGGTACAAATGGAAACAGGAATATATCTATAAACCTAGATGTTTTTTCCAAGAAACAACCTACTATTGGTTGCCCCGGTGGGTTGAGGATATCTTAATGTACTTTGGGCAAAAAGTAAATGGTGGGATGACCATTCTTTAGATAAGCATATTCGTCATTGTCCAGTAAACACCTCTCATAGCAAATGCTTAGTTTCTGATCATACACTTTAGTGTATTCTTCTGTTGGATCACAGCTTATTCTTTCATAGTTATCTTTGTCATTTATTTGTTTATTTGCCTCTTTAATGTACTTAATTCGGTCCATGACCAAGATGTTTCCCCCTTTGTCTGATGCTTTTATTATTAATCTGTGATCTTGGAAGTCCTTTAAAGCCACCCACTCGTCCTTTGTCATGTTACTGTCATAATTACCACTGCTCCATCTTTGTTCTTTATAGGATATAGGTTTATAGGACATGCTGTTCACTCCTTCTATTACCACTCCCTGAAAAGACATCAATTGTGTTCCCATTTGGAAGTTAAGGACAACTATTTGATTTCAGCTTACATATAATAGTGATGGTTGCAAGTGTGGGGATTCCTATTAGCTCGTAGTACTCAGAAGTCAACAAATCCCCCATCCATGGAGAATCCAATGCCCTTTCTGATTAATTTCTCCTCCTCTTATCCTGAACTCTAGCAGCAGAGGTTTTTAGCGCAATAGCATTCATGTTTATTTAATGAGCGCAGACGGGATTAACATAAAAAGAAGCCTGCTGCATGTTTGCAGTACTTTAATTCCAGAGGTCCTTCGTACTGGATAACTATATTTTGGACAACAACCCTTCATGTACTCTATTAAGTGTACATTTTGTGGGGGGGCTCCTCTTGGTATAACACAGACTACTGTGGGGTTTTTAGGTGATTACCTGTATTTTTCTATTTCTATGCAGTTTTTGTGGCATTTTATCTTTCATTATCTGGCTATTAGGACACACTATTGTCCTACTGTTTTGTTAAACTGTGTGCTTCGCTGCTTCGGTAGGAGTGACTTTGGACTACTAGCCAGCCCTAACTGCCATTTCTCCTACTTTCCTCCTGCAATCTTCCTGCAGCCATCTTTGTTAGCGCACCAGAATAGATTTTGCCTAATGAGCACACACTTGTGTGACCATAAAAGCAAGCCTGCTGTGCTTCCTTGCAGATCGTATGCGGAGGTATGCCAATGGCAAGCCCGTCCGAGTCCAATCTTTCACTGCCCTCACATGGTAAAAGCGATGCTGCTCACTTCTTTTTGCAGATACCGTGTCTGCTCCTGGGTTGACTCAAGAATGGAGGATCTCTTATCATGATTCCTTTCTCTCTTTATCTGATTCTGTGCCAATGGTGACTGGTCATCTTTGAAAATTGTAGGATGTAATACATACACTAAATTCCAGACAGCAAAGTGAGCTAGCCTAAATGACTCTACTTTCTTATTCTCACTCACATTCATTCTCTTCAATACTTATCCTCACTGACTCCCAATCACTCACCACACTCATTTTCAATCTCTGATCATCAATCTATCATAATGACCCCTTACAGAGACTGAGGTCAAGGTAGTAAACCGCGGCCTTGGGTTTGTCCCTACACCAAAAGAAGATCCTTTCAGATCACACTATGACCTGTTAGGTTTCCTCAGAAAAAGAAGATTGCAATTTTTTTCTCATTACACACCTTTAAAGGAAGATAACATGAACACAGGAATCAGAAATCCTCCGACTTACAAACCCATTTTATTTGTAATGCAGAGCGAAATTCAAACCTTTGAACAGGTTGTCCTTAGGAAAGTTTCCAAACTGGGTTGGAACAAACCTTTTAGAATATCTCCCATGATGACAGGGAAGCCATCAGTATTCTTTCAAATTATGAAACATTTACCATAAAGCCAATGGATAAAAGAGGCGCAATTTTGATTATGTCTACTAAGGCATACAGAAAAAAACACTTACGACTCCTTTCTAATAAGAAAAGCTACAAGATGATCACCATAGATCCTACACCCAAATTAAATAAAAGAATCAGGACTATGACCTACGAAGCTGAGATGATGGGTAGATCACTACCATGGAAGCTTCCTTTGTTCAGGAACAAAATTCCGAAACTTCTTACTTCTACATATTAAATAAAATTCATAAAGGAAGAATACCACCACCAGGATGACCCATTGTTTCTGGTGTTGACTACCTCTTGGAACCACTCTCCATCATCTGCAACTCATTCCTATGCCCTATACAGTCTAGAACACCATCCTTCCTAAAAGACACCAAGGATGTGCTTAACCTTCTTTGAACTATACATTTAGATGGTGGAGACAATCTTCAGATAATCTTAGATGTGGAGGTGCTTCACACGAGCTTCCCACAAGAATACCAGTTAGCTAATTGAGTTAGCCCATATTACTCTACATTATTATTCACACTCATGTTTGTTCTCAATCATCCCCCATCACTCATCGCACTCATTTTCAATCATTCACGTTCACTCCCCTGCACACTCACTTAATTATCCACTCTCTTCCTCTGTGAACCCTACATTTTTCCTTTGTGGCTGTCAATATCGTAACTGCTGTGTATTCCTCCTTTACATTTCTACAAAAGATGGTAATTACAATTGGCAGGTAGGTGAGCATTGTTGTATGTACTCAGCAGAGAGGCCATACGAGAGACTATATGAGCATATAATCTGCATACCCTGATCACCCACAGAAAGGCATTATGAGAATCTCAAACTACATTCAGCCGCAATTCTAGAGATTTTAATGATGTCACAACATGAACACCTACCCACAACCTGAACTCACCCAGACATAGAGGTGATTTGGTTCACAGTAAGAACAATTCAAGAAGTCAAATGTTGCATGAAAAAAAATCCACAGTAGCACAATATCTAGAAAAAGCAAATACTCTAAGTGAATGCAAGGAGAAGTAAAATGGGAAATGGATATAAGGGCTGCATCTCTCGCATAGATGATCTTCTACAGTTATTTTGCGAAAAAGGGAGGCTGTTTCAAAGTCAGTTTAAATAAATACCATATAAAGCCACTTAAGTCCTAGGGATTGATTAAACCATGCTTTTAACAGGCCTAGAATCAAGGGAAATAAAGTGCACCATTAGACCATTCCATGTACCAAAAGTGGTCTTGCTGAGCTCAGGTGGTGGCCCGGCACATAAAGAACTGAGGGGCAGGCAAGAGCTCAGTAAAGATGCACACTGTTTAGCTTGAGTAATTTCTCTATGAAGCATGTAATAACCTTGTAAATTAAAGAATGAATATATATAAGTCCAGCGTTGTTGCCCCAATTCTGAAAGTTGTTAAAAAAGTATTTCATTCCATATAGGGTTCATCAGTGTGATGTGATCTTGGCCAGATAGAGAGCGATGAAGCAAGTTGTTAAATAAACTACACCTTCTTGTCCTTTTGAGTGAGGCCAGATACTCAAAAGTGCAAAAAAAGATACAGTTAGGCAAATACTTGAAGTTAATGTTGCAGAACTTTGGGGGGCAGATTTACAAGCCCCTTGTGCCTCTTTTATGCCGCCGTTGCATCACTTTAATTACGCAGCGTCGGCGCAAAAGATGTACAATGCTGCGGGGTATTTACAACGTGACGGATCTGGGAGATGTGTCATGTTGTAAATCCCTGCACCAGAAGAAGGCGTTCCTGAGCTTGGGACGTTCCGGCGCAGCAACGCCTTCCAAAAGTGGCTGAGTGAAATCTACAAGATTTCACTCAGTCACTTTTGAGCCCATGCTGCATCAAAACTCTGCACCTGCTTGAAGCAGGTGTAAGGATTGACGCAGCATTGTAAAGATAGGGCCCCCCAGAGCATTGCTGGAGCTGCGTCGTGCTTGCGATGCAACTCCAGCAATGCGCCGCCTTTACAGCACAGATGCGTCATGCATCTGTGCCGTGTTTGCCCCATGGTGCACCGCATTGTAAATACGGCGCATCCATGATAGCGGAGCCGTGGCACACAATAACTGGTGCATCCCTGATGATATGCAGGGATGCGCCAGTTATTGTAAATCTGCCCCGTGGCTTTTACATCTTTAATCATAACATATATTTCACGACATGCTGGGTTTAGTTCTATGCTCAACATGCAATCCATGGAATCATGTTGTTTTGGGGGGGGGTCCTATGAATAATTCAAATGAGTGGATGATATGAGGTTCTGGCTGTCGCTTACCTGTGGGCCTGTTCATTAGATAAAGGTTTCGGCAACATTGCAGCCGTGGTCTCTTTTTAGTGGCAAGGAGTGTGGGAGCTGCTACCCACCCAACTAAGCTTGACACTGACGTCCTTAGCCCGTGAAAACACAGCCTTTTCTGTGGCTAGTGTTCTTGTATCTTTTGGTTACTTGCGGAGCCTTCCGGTTGCACATCTAGTGCCATGTGACGTTTGTTATGGGCTGTATTGGAGCAGGTGTGGATCGCCTCTAGAACCCTTTTTGACATATTGCTGCCAAATCCATCAATCAGCCTCGTGGAGTAAGCGTGTTGCGTCACAATAGCAGTGCCTATCATCTTGGAATCACGCAACTGTTGACAGATGTCTCTCCATCATATTTAAGTCAGGCAATTCAGTTTACTGCGAAAACAGTCCTATTTGTTGTTCTAATGAGAATCCCTTTGTGTTATGTTTCTGAACAGTGCATCACAAGATTTTTTTACCGGTTTCTGGAGTATTGATAGTGCATTTTTGCATGCTGTTGATTTAGTATTTTTGCTTCTACAGCATACCATGGGTCAGCGTTAAGCTAATCCACCATTGAGAAGAAAGCAGTTCAGCATTTTAGAACATTTGTCAGGGGTGTTCCACTTGTATTACGCACATACCACAAACCCTTGGTAGACAGATTTAGTACGAAGGATGGTGGTACAGCTATGCCCAGAGTTGCCAAATGACAATACTCTTTGTAAGGGTAAATCTATCATGTGGAGTATGTGCAGATTATCTGTTATACCGAAGGATGGATTGAGAGGTATTACGGTCCAGGACATATCCTCCCTAGTAATACTTATCCATAAATAAGTGTTTGGTTCCATTGTGATTGTCTATTTGGCCAAATTCTGGTAATAAGGCCAACTGAGGTAATCAAAGGTGTCCTTTGGGAAACACAAGCCTTCACCCACCAAAAGAAGGCATGCTTCATCGTTATGCTCTGCTCCTCATTCCGCTGTCGCTGCAATACTTGATCGTCCCTTAAAGGGTACCAGGGATACTTTTCTTATGCCTAAATAGTCTGGATTTCCAGATTAATGCCCAGAGAGTTTTTTGTGAGGTGGGGGAGAACATGTGATAGGTAGATTGGACTAGCAGTAGAAAAGCTAACATTAACCAAAGACATCCAAAATACCTTTATATATATAGGGAATGTGGTAATGGTTATAAACAGTGAGAACACCTAGAAAAGATGTTCCCAGAATTCACAAAAATATGGTCACCATGTTTCTTGCCTTCTTCATTCCTAACAGGTTACCTTTTAATTTGCCAGAACCAGAATTAGATGCCTATTCTACTCATGTGAATTTACTAATCATAGAACTATTACAAACCATCTAAAGTGGCCTACACAACTGTCAAGAAACAATGAGGGTTTTGGCTAGAGCACAGTAAGGCTGCGCCAAGATTATAATAAACAAAGAGATTGCCAGTACTGTGCAACAATTCAAAATTTAGCAAGGGCAGCAAACTGGAGGTGCACAAACGCCGGGAGATATATTTTTATACATTTTCAAATTTTCACGTTTTAATATCCAACGAAAAAGCAACACGTGAACGTTGATTAATAAACAATTTGATTGAAAGCTTAAACTTTGAGATATCTTCCCACGTTGAAGCAAAGAACTACAAAACCCAGCAATGTGATAAATAATTTGTTCGAAGGCTCAAACTTCGAGACACTTTCCCACGTTTTAATACTTGTTAGCAAAGAACTACAAATTCCAGCAATACGTGCACGCCGACCCGTAATTTAGATTTATTTAAAATGGGCTGACCCGGAACCAGTATACGGCGCTATCATCCATGTAAGCGACGCATTGAGGAGGATACTTGAAAAAAACTCAAGGTAACACGCTCTCTTGCTGTTTTTTTTAAAAAAAACAACTGTTTGTTATTAAATTGCCTGCTGTCACAATATTGATCGCCGTTTACAAATAAGCTTTCGAGTCCCGTGATTCGTACTCGTGGAAAATGTGTCTAACGAAGCGCATACAGTTAAACGCTCAAAAATTCAAAATTGGACAATTGACTGCAGTCATGAATACGCTAATACTCCCAATGCGACCATATCACTGTGACACCTTGTGTAAAATTTCCGAAGTGGCCTCCACCTATTTTAGTAGCCACTCGCTTTCATTAATATAACACAACAGATCGGCCGAGGGGGCGATTGTCACACGTCAAAACTCCGTAATTTGAGTGTATTGTTCGAAAAATAAACGCTTTCGTTTGTGCTCGCGTTTCACGCTGGGCTTTTTATTTTCATTTTAGATTTCAGCTCAGGCAAAATGAGCGTGATTGGAGAATTACATCGGCGGCAAACACGAATATTACACTTTTAAAAAGCAGTTTACTCTTCCTGCATTAAAACATACCCGGATTTTCGATTCTCACACAAACTATTGACTTTTTTCAGAAAGAATTACAAAACAGGAAAATCTTTCTAAAAAATACAATGTGATGGATCTAGAATTGTCGAATCATTGTGGACTAAGTAGGAAACGCTCGACCAGCATTTAAGTAAGTAACATGTACAAACTGACTTCTTGGAAAGAAGCCTCATCTGACCTTGAAACATTGGTAGACCTATTTGTAATCTTCTCTTCTAGCTTTTCGAAAGAGAAGACTTCTTAAAGAAGCACAGGTAGGACCTGAGTATATGCTGGACTGAATGAAAGTTGAGAGTCGTTCATATAGATGACTGACAGTATGTTATTCAATTTATGTCTTTCAGATCTTTGTGTTTGGTCCTGAAGAGAATCCCCTTATTCTTAGGGATTCGAACGCGTCGACCTTATTTTTGTTTGTATAGACCAATCGATTACAAATGTGTACTGCAAATATAAAAATTGTCGATGGTCTATTCTATGAGTGTAATTGAATCCTTGTATTCTTCCATTTAGTGGATTAGGTTTCACCTGCCAACACAAATAGAATCTATGCAGGGCCTATAATATAAAATAATTTCCCCGCAAGAAAACACCCTTCCCCCCTCCCACCGCCATCTTTTGTTGTCTGTCGTCAATTTATGTTCACGAGTGAAATTTTTAAGAAGTAAACTCCACACAGGATTGATGAGGAAAAGGAGTTTATTTGAACCGGATTCTTCTGTGCCAACTACTGGAGTGAGCTCCCCAACATTCTAAGGTGAGATCCACTCCAACATTCTACAGGAGGGAGGGACCAAGTAAGGGGAAAGGGAAAGCAGGGGTAGAGGGACATACCATGTTATAACACACCTCCCTTTGTAACACAACTACATTGGGTAAAAGCCAAGAGGCAATAAAAACGCAACAGCCTAGCTTTACAGAAGAGAAAGCAAATGAGAGAAAATTTCAATACAAGCAATGAAATACAGTACATTGAATTTGCATATAAAACCAAGGTAGAACCCATAAGTAAGAGGAACAGCGGTGAGCACAGAAAGGGTACCTTGCATGCTGTAGTCAGCTTGCCAAGCCGGACACCTACGTTGCCGTGCAACTCTTCCTATACTTGATTCACCTACCACTTCTCCAGAGTCATCATTGCTAGAGAATTTGGAGACATGAACATTAGTACAACGAGCCAATCTATCCATGCTCCACAGATTCCCATCTTCTAACAAAACAGAATTATTGTTTACTTTCCTTATTCTAAAGGGTTTAGAAAATATGGTGGGTTTGGACTTCACTAGCGTGGGTTTCTTGACCACCACCCAATCCCCAACCATCCATTCTCTGTCCCTTGTACCCCATTTGGCATCATACTTCTCTTTGTACTTTGTTTGATTTTCTTTCACCTTTTCTGAGAAAAAGTTCCTGTCAACCCACACAGGGGAACCTCCATTTAACTAATTGGGTTTGAGCTTGGAACCTGGGTTCCTACCTTTCAGAGAGGTAAATGGGGAGACTCCGGACACTGAATTGGGTGTGATGTGATATGACCACAACATTTTTCTTAAGCAATCTACCACGGAATCTTTAGTAGACACAGCTAGTTGAATAGTATCCTTCAGCATTCTATTTGCCCTTTCTACTAACCCATTGGATTTTGGAGAGTACAATGGGGACTTGATGTGAACAATGATAGCTCGTTTAAGAATACCTTCATCTCTTCTGAAATGAATTGCACCCCATTGTCCGTCATCACTTCACTGGGGATGCCTTCCTTTGAAAAGGTCTCTTTAAGAAAGTCAATGAGGTAAGCAGTGGAGATGGAAGGAACAAACTTGGTGGTTATCCAGTGGGAGTGATAATCGATCAGAACAAACATGAACTTTTGAGAAGGGTTTAACATATTCAATGGGCCAATAATGTCCATCCCTAATTTGTCCCAAGGTTTTGTAGGCACGGTGACTGGAACTAAAGGAGCTTTACGGACATTCTTGGATTTGTCACTGGTACCACACTCAATGCATTTCTTTACAAGTTCTTCAATTTGAGCGTCCATTTTAGGGAACCAATAGCTTTGCCAAATTTTACTTTTCGTCAGACTGCGACCCAGGTGACCTTCATGCCCCAACCGTATGATGTGACCTCTCATACCCGATGGAGGGACTAGCTTATTACTTCTCCAAACCATGTCTTCAACTATGGATAATTCATCCTTCACGCACCAGAACTCTTGAAGATCCTCCGGCACTTTTTTTTCTCCTCTGGCCAGCCTTTAGAAATCATCTCTTTCAATTTGTGCAACACCTCATCTTCCTGAAGAGACTTCTCCCACTCCTCTTTTCTTATGGCCGGGACTTCAACCACAAGGATGGTTTCTTCTACTTGGGTCTCCTCAGGTTCATTTTCCAAAACTGGCATACGTGATAGACAATCCGCCAAGGAATTTTTTGAGCCTGGGACATGAACGATGGAATAGTTGAACCCTTGCAGTCCTAAAACCCACTTTGAGATGCGTGGAGTGGTATTCTCTAGCAGTTTGGTAGCAAATAACGGGATCAGCGGTTTGTGGTCCGTCCTTAAACAGAACGGAATCCCCCACAAGAAGCACTTGAAATGGTGAATGGCCCAGTAACACGCCAGTGCCTCTTTCTCGATGGTGGAATAATTTGCTTCCGCAGTCTTCAAGGTTCTTGAAGCGAAGGCTATCACTCTTTCTTCGCCATTTACCATTTGAGTCAAGGAAACTCCCAACCCTTTATTACTAGCGTCAGTTGAGAGTGTAGACTTAGCATTAGGATCGAATGTGTGTAGAATAGGGGCATTCACTATGGCTTCTTTGATGTGTTGAAATGCTTGTTGGTGTACAGTGTCCCATTCAAATTTGGCTCCTAGTTTGAGCAGTTCACGGAGTGGCTGTACTTGGTCAGCAAAGTTCTTCACAAACTTGGACATATACTCAACTAAGCCCAGAAAGGACTTCAATTCCTCTTTATTTTCCGGCACAGGAGCAAATTTGACATGCGTCCACCAAACTAGCCTTGGGTTTGATACCTTCGCTCGAAATTGTGTGCCCCAGATACACCGCCGACTGCACCCCCACCTTGCATTTTTCTTTCTGGGTTGTGACTCCCGCCTTGCTCAGTTTAGACAGGACCACCTCCAGAACTTTGTTGTGCTCATCTTCAGATGCTCCATAGAGCAAAATATCATCCTGGAAGCAGATAACTTTTTCCTGGCCTTGCAGAATATTTTGCATTATGCGCTGGAAAACAGCAGCCGCAGAAGCTAACCCAAAAGGTAACCTTGAGAACTGATAAGCACCAAAAGGAGGTATGAATGACGTGAGGTGCTTTGAATCTGGGTGAAGGACAACCTGGTGATAGGCTGAGGACAGATCTAGAACCGTGAAATACTTTGCCCCCTGAATTCCCATCAACATTTCATTAATGTTTGGGAGGGGGTGTCTGTCCACCCAGATGTTGGCGTTCAAATCCCTGAGGTCAACACAGAGACGGATGCCCTTTCCACCCCCTTTTGCCGCTACTACAATGGGGGCCAACCACTCTGAGCTTTCAATACGCTCTATTATTCTGTTTTCTTCCAGTCTATTCAATTCTGTCTGTAGGGGTTCTCTTAGCAACAAAGGGACAGACCTTGCTTTGTGTACCACTGGTTTAGAATTAGATTTAAGTTTGATCTTGTGGAGGAACCCTTTAAGTTGCCCTAACTTGTCAGTAAATACCTCGAAAAATTTCTCACAAACCTCCTTCCCAACCATAGGCCTTTCAATCAGCATTACCTGTTCAGGGGCATTTGGATCTAATTTGATACCTAGGTCTTTTTGGTGTTTCCACCCCAACAAATTAGATCCATTTTTGGTGATGTACACTTTTCCTAATGTAGACCTATCTTTAAAATCAATACGCATCAACAACATACCAACCAAAGGAATGGGGTCACTATTGTATCCCCCTGGTTTTATATCAGGTGGCAAAAGGTTATACTCTCTTTGGCCTGAATTATCTTTGAAAGCAGTTTCACTAATGAGAGTGTATGGTGAACAAGAATCTGCAAAAACATTATATGCAACATTGTCTAGTAATATTTTGCATTCAGGATATACATTCTTGTCCTGTTCTCCAATGTTCATCACTTGAAAAATAATGTCCCCCTGCAACAGTTGGTCCGACTCTTGGACCACCATGTGAGTCGTACTTTTCTTTTCGTGGCATACCCTTGAAAAATGGCCCCTTTTTTGCAATTACTGCAAGTGACTCCCCTCGCTGGACACTTTACATCATTAGCTAGATGGTTTGGGTTACCACATCTATAACATTTAGGCTTGTTGGGCTGGGCACTATGTTTATTCACCTCAGGTTGGTTAAGCTTAATTTTAACATCTCTCTGAACTACTTTGTTCACACTATTGTCATTAACTTGTTTAACCTCGCTAGCCTCCTTCATTTCACTCATGCAGTAGCTTGTGTGCTCAATGCTGATGGCAATGCCAATGGCTCTAAGTAAGTCAGGGGCTTCAGCTAAGAGTCTCTCTTGAATTTTATTTTCACATGTGCATCTAACTAATTGGTCCCTGATTAATGACTCAGTAAGTGGACCAAACTCACATGTGGCTGCCAAACCCCTCAACACTGCAATATAATTCTTTACTTTCTCATTTTTTCCTTGCACACGCAAGAAAAATTTATGGCGTTCAAGAACTACATTAATCCTGTCACCAAACTGTTCTGCCAATTTTTTCACAGTAGCCTCATACACATCAGGTTGAGCCCCTCCATTAACTCCCACATTGACGTTAGCACCATCAACAACTACTTCAGGTAAATCTTCGAACACATCCCTTCCATATTTCCCCAAATTATGCAGTAAGACGTGTTGCTTTCTTAAAGAAGAAAATCTGTTTCCTCCTATTGCAATTAAATATGATTCAAACAAATTAAACCATTTTTTCCAGGAGATAATGGGATCTCCTGCTTCATCCAAAAATGGTGGTGGCTGAGACATGTTTAAGGCTGTCATGATGGTAGCAAGAGAGAGGAAAGAAAGGAATAATAAAAAAAATAGAAAGAGAGAGACGACCAGAAAGATGAGGATATGAATAGCCAAAATGGGTAGCAATAATGAAGGTATAGGAAAATCAGTCCAATAACCAGGTCCTGAGATACACACAAGATATATTGAACTGGCCACGGATTGAAATAAACTGCAAAACTGTGCCCATTAGTGAGGAAACACCAGTGGAATGCTGTGGGTGACCAATAAATCTGTCTATACGTATGTGGTGGTACCAATAGAATAGAGAAAACTCTAATTAGAAGTAGAAAATGGGTTGCACCTGGAGACACTAAAGGTTTTAAATAAAGCGCCTACACATGTATTTACCACCCAAAACACATTTCAATAACACTATAAACCCACATTAGATTATGAGAAAAACTGTGCCTCCCACTCCCACTCATTGCAGGTCAAAAGCCATGGATGAAAAATAACAGTTTTTGTGATAGAAATAGGTAGCACGTCAATATAAAATGAAATCAATCAAAGTCTCCCTGAGCCAGCCAGCTCGGACCCATAACCCACAAGCGCTGTAATTTAGAAGCAATTACTGTTCCTTTGACGCTCGTGAGGAAACGATCACAGTCATGAACCTTCCCTGTAAAAAGGAAATCCCCAGATCTGTCCAGTCAAACTTGACACACAACGTCTCCTACCTCCTTTTGGCTGTAAACAATTAGACAGGAGGAACTCTAGTAACGACGTAGCCACACCGGAAAGTTCTGAGATGTCTACGCAGATCAAGTAAGGAATGATGGCAAACTCTTACTCGTCACGTTGCCCCACAGAGTGATTCACCTATGAGGCTTCTGAGACGCAGAGACGGGAAGCAGAAATCTTCTGTGCTGAAATACTTTCCCCTCGTCAGGAAGCAGCCCGTCCCCGCTCGTTAACCTTCATAGCGGCTGACGTGACAGGAAACTTGAGGTTGACAGCCTGATCACGTAGACTTCCCCCTCCAGCTACCCGTCAGCAGAAACAAGAGACCCGTTGCCGCGTTAACTCCGAGGCCAAGAATTTTCGTGACTGACAGTAACCAGGTCAAAGAGGTTCACTTCGCAAAGTTCCCACGCCAATACCAGGCGGAAACGAGCACGCGTCCCGATGCCGAAGGAAATCTTCACAAACCCAGACACAGCTCTAATGCGAGGGAAACGACTGCTGCTCCATTAGAAAAACGGCAAAGTCAATTTTACCTTTTCTTTCACCCGTGAATCACCGACCTCGATAGATTTCACGAAGAATCCTCCACAAGGTTAGGACCATGACAGGGGTGATTTCTGCTCAGCGACGCCTCACAGCTGATCAGTTGACTTCATTAGTTGGCAGCAATCACAGGGGAAAGGATCCAACCGTCCCCAGCACGGTAAAAGTCGCCAAATTGTTAAGAAGTAAACTCCACACAGGAATGATGAGGAAAAGGAGTTTATTTGAACCGGATTCTTCTGTGCCAACTACTGGAGTGAGCTCCCCAACATTCTAAGGTGAGCTCCACTCCAACATTCTACAGGAGGGAGGGACCAAGTAAGGGGAAAGGGAAAGCAGGGGGAGAGGGACATACCATGTTATAACAGAAATGTTTTAAGTGTTGAACTTTTCCTTCCCCATTCCTTGGCATTCCTGCCCCCCCCCCTCTTGTTCCTCTTCCTAAAACTTTTCAGCCAAAAGGCCTGGTATTCCTTCCCCATTTTATTCACAATAAATGTATTGGACTGAAGTCAAATTATATATTCAGTCTGTTGTGTTTCATAATATTACAATAATCTTCTTTCAAAAAGGAAAAGAAATATCAAAATAAATTCATTTAACTTTCATAAAAATCTTGACTGAAAGAGTGGTCTGTGAGATCGAGCGACCTCCAGTTCGCTGCCCTTGCTAAATTTTGAATTGTTGCACAGTACTGGCAATCTCTTTGTTTATTATACACAAGTGTCAAAGCAGAAAACAAACTTGTTTTTAGCATTCACATCTTCATTTGGGGGTAAAGTACTATAAAGGCATGTGACTCAAATCCTGAGTTAATTAGGCCACTGCGTACTTATGGGAGAAGAACTCCTAAGGAGCATATTTGTCCAGAAACAAGGCCTTGCATTACACCTACTTGTCTCCACGGTCCAGAACACATGCCTTTATAGATCTTTACCTCGATTTAGGAGTGTAAGTTGTTGCTCTACGGCTCCCTGGTACAGGTCTCCTCTGAAGCTAGATGGAGTGGGATCTTAAGGATAAAGTCTAAGACTAAAGAGAAAATGACATATTGACTATGATTCTAATAATAAAAATAAGTTGAAGACCACTCTTATGCGCTATAAATATCTGGTTCAATCTAAAGGGCAAATCAGCATGCTGCCAGAATTCTCAAAGCTCCTAATGTCATCAGTGAGGTATTGTTGAGCCCCTATATGTCAAGCCTTTTTGGCACAAACATTTGATGCTCCAAAGCACTCTAGCCATAAATTGCTGATGTATCCAAGGTCTCTAGACCTCAAAATCAATTTGACCATGATGATTCTTCCCATTTTAGTAATTTGTGACTGCTGTCTTCCTAGCTATATTATATCTTTTATCCTTGGCCGCCTTTGTCTCGCCCCTGGATCCTTGTTCCGAACATATTTTACAGGTTGGTAATTTGATAATCCTACAGGTTTTAAACACTCTAACAAATCTACCACCTTGGCGATGGTCCTGATATCTTGGAAAGAGGTGTTGGTCATACTTCTTTTAAAAAAATGCCTCTAGACCCTTCAGTCTTATGTAACTATCTGTCTGTATATTTGCTGCCCTTTCCAATTAAACTGCTGGAGAAGGCTATCAATAAACAACTTTCTTCATATTTAGAGGCTATCAACATGCTTGATGGAGCGCAGTCTGCATTCTGGCCCTCCCATAGCATGGACGTTGCTTTGCTGCCAGTTTTTGATGACCTACAGCTATTGGTAGACCAGAGAAGTTCTTCAGACATAATTCTGTTGAACTTGTCGAGCACATCTGAAACTGTCCTTTTTTACTGTTTGCTGCTTCGACACAGACAGATTCCAGTCCAGGTCTTGTGAGAGACCTAGAGCGAGCGCGAAAAGCAGCAACAGTGGCAGCGGCAGTGGCAGCGGAGCCGGGGGAGCCAGGAACCGTAGACTGCGAATCGAGATCCGCGAGACTCACCAGGAACCACGAACCACCGCAGGGAGCCGCGGGGAGCAGATGGCAACTGCTGGGAAAATTGAGGAGGCGCGTGGAGCCACGGGGGGGCCGTGGGGTACTGCCAGGAGCCTTGAGGAGCCGCGGAGAGGCGAGTGGTGCCGAGTGGTGCCGCGGGTGGCTGCGGGAGAATCGAGTGGCACCAGGTCAAGGAGAATACTTTTACTTGCCCCCTCCTCTCCGGACACATCCATTAAGTCGCAGGGGCCAAGCAGAGAGGTGAGCGGGCATTAGAGCTGAAAAGTACGGTGAATTGAAACCTGAGGTTGGACAGAGTAACACCCAGCCCAGCACAGCGGCAAGTGGCACAGCGACGCAGCAACCGGCGAGCGGTAAGGGGCTACAGCACAACGCACCGGGTGAGGTGAGCTGGTGAGTGAGAAAAACTGAAAAAACTGAAAAAGCCTGCATGCTTACTATCACCCCTCCCCTCATATCCCCCACTCAGCCCGGACCCAGCTCAGCCCCACTTAATATCACTGGGGGAAAGAGAAGGGGGAGAGACTATCATTAGGAGTGCAGGATACCCGGCTGGTGGCTAGTGGTGGTAGCTATCGGCTGGGAGATAAAAAAACTAGTTAAACCAGCTAAGCAGGCCTAAAACTGACCCAATGATTCTAAGCCTTCAATCTGGGCAGACTGGACAGCTGGTGCTTCAAGTGCCTGCCCAAGTGCCTGCCCAAAAGGGTGCCCTTCACAGTTACGGTTATAGCCAAACAAGGCAAGAAAAATCACGTGAGCGGGACACAGATTAGGAACGTAGGGTAAGGATACAGGCCTCAGCGTTTTACACTAATTGGAAGCTCTCACATAAGGCATACACAGCACGTGGGACAACTATTAAGATTTCGGCAAGAAAGATGAGGCGCACTAGATCTGCCAACAAGGAGACAAAAGCGAAGCATCAACAGGGTACCATAACTGGCGTGAGGAATTCGCTAGTCTCAGGCAAGGTCCCAATTGGTAGTGCACCCATACATAAATATTTCACAAGACTAAAGTCAGAATCTAAAATCGACTGCTAAAGGCAACGGGAGGAGGAGGAGATTACTATTGGCCCAGGGCACAGTCAGGAAGCGGCAATTGTGGGGGAAGAGCCTCCATTTGTCTCAAAACAAATCGCTGAGACTAACCTGGGTGAATCAATAGTACTCGAGATGGAAGGATTCGCAGAGTTAGTAGAATCCACCATGGACAGGAACAAATCCGTTTATTCCAACCACCAACATAAAGAATGGAATAAAAATCTCATTACAGCTGGTCATTGGGTCGAGCAAACTGAGATCATTGAGATTTCATCAGCCTTGAACGACGGTGAACTATCAATCAACCTACAGGGCCCATCAACACCGGTAGACATCTGAAGCAACAATACGACTGAAAAAAAGGCTCTTATTCACCATACAAATGAACAGCACAGGGATTTTCTGGAAGGTGCCGTAAATTCATGTGGCCAGGGGCTAATACGGAATTGTTCCATGCCAACAAACAATATTGAACGTTCAAATATAAAACAAAAGGTAGTCGACCACCGCACCCCAGATACACATGTAACAGAGCCATTAAATAAAAATTCTGATCTAAACTTGTCAAGTAACTCTCAAATCATGGAGGAATTCATCGGATTAATCTCAGGCCAACATCCTGGAATAACGTATGACCCGCACAACCCAATAAATAAAGATGCCTCAAAATCCATTTTAAATGCGATATATACATCCCTTTTGAAAGCAGTAAAGGCCCTCACATGGCAATCACACAAACTAGAGATACAAGTAGATTTGATACATATGCTTGCGCAAAGCGTCCTGCCAATTAACAAAAAGGTGGACTCGATAAACTCAAAAATGGAACAGTGGTTAACTGGAGAAACAGGCCACGGGGGTACCGCAAGCCCAACAAAAAATCTCAATGAAGAAATAGTGGAAAAATTAGCCCCATTGCCTGACCTATTAAAAACCTTAATAAAAGAATGTAGCCAAACACAAGCAAGCGAAACACAAAGTAAAATAAAGACAGAAAAAGGGCCCTTACTTCCCAGGCAAGTTATAATATCCAATAAATTGGAAAAAACAGTGGACATGTCAAGCACAACCAATAAACAATCAGTGGACAAATGTAGGAGCTCAAGTGGAGGCATATCAAGCACAATCAATAACAAACTAGAAGAGAAGTACAGGAGCCCAACACCCAGTGCAGAGGCCAGAGATGATGGCAGGACATCAGATCAAAGATCGATTGAAGGACAACTATCTAGACAGCAAAAGAAAAAACTTCAGAAATCCCAGAAAATTAACAAAAGGAAAAGTGCAATGGCACTCCTACAAAAAAAGAAGGAAGTACCGAATACACTCAGGACAAACAATGGTCAGAGTGATAAGGGCTTAATAAGCACCGATAAGGGTCTGAGGTACTATCGCATTTTTACATCAGAAAAAACACTAGCCCGGAAACCCCAGCTCCAAATCCTCTAAATGAAAATCTAACTGAGGGTTCAGCCAAGGTAACCACCATGAAGCTTAAAACGGGTAATGCGGTCAATTTGCAAACGCAATCGTATGCCGAGGTTACAAAAGTCGTTTTGATTAATGCCATCAAAACAGCAGAAAGCCCGGAGAGGCAAAGGCATTACTTAAAATCAACAAAAACAAGATAAGCAAACCGTCAGGACGTAACACCACAGAAACACAACCTCGCGAAAAGGCAGAAAAGAAAACAAGCGCATCTATGCAGGAAACTAGCCCAATGAAAGAATGCCCTTTCATAACGGAATTTCAACACAATACACAAAACAAAGCAGCCTCTAAACCAATACTGGTACGGCAGATGACTTTGGTCAATCAACATCAGACTTGTGAACTCAGACGGGAAGCCGCAAACTACACTGTCCTGGAACAATGACCAAATAGGTCTTAATATCCAATCAAATGAATATGAGAGTGAAAGCAATGTGCAAAATGGAAATAACCCGGGAAAAGCACACCAGCCAGAAATAGAGAATACAGTGATTTTTACATCTGATTTCGAGACAAGAGGCCCGGGTGACACCTTAAATCGCTCAAATATATTATATATCCTGTCCTGCATACCCTCATTGGCCTACTTAAAATCAGCACATCTTCAGGCGGTGCATTTTAAAAACTGTCCCTTCATAAGCCATAGGGAGTCTACACTTACTAAATGGACCAACAAGCAGGACACTCAAAATATTATGGCTGAAAAAGATGTACTCAGTGGCTGGGAGATTCACGTAGACACACTTCCAACTGAAAAGTAACCGCACATACTGCTGCGGGGGCAGCAAAAATCAACTGCATCAGCGCCACGCAATTGCACTCTAAAGGGCAAAAGACCGATTCAAAGCCTACACTGGGATAACAATGTTGAAATCAAACTCGTGAAGGGGGAAGCCACCAAACAATGCACGGAGACAAGAGCGACTCTGGGCATTTCCGCAGAAGACTGGGCTTGGATCTCAACGGCTCTGCACTCTAAAGGGAGGACAAAAACCTAGCACAGAAGCAGTTAAAACAAGAACAACGCTCAGACTTATATCCTGGAATGTGGCAGGCCTCAAATCAACGTTAGCAAAAAAGGGCTGCCTTAAGCCTTCTCAAATCGGGAGACAACTTATGTTTACAGGAAACATGGATGACATCGCCAACACCCATTAAAGGCTATCAGGCAATTCACACCTTAGCAAGTAAGAGAAACTTATTCGGAAGATCTATTGGTGGGGTATCAATCTATGTAAACTTGAATTTGCAAATTCAGATGGAGGACTGGCCCACGAATTCACCCAACATCCTGATTGTCAGTCTAAAGGGAGTAAGGATAGAGGGAATTCCAACTACAATTGCGGTAATTAACCTATACATTAACCCAAATAATAAGACAAAAACTGCGAGCTCAAGGATGGTTACTGGCCTAATTAGAGAATATCTCCACGAAAACCCAGGTCATGAATTCATCATTACCAGGGACTTCAACATGACAGACCTGTCCAACTCGGCCAGCCACGTGGAGACAATGCCCTGAATATTATGGAAGCCTGTATCAATGAATTCAGCTTGGAACTTGCAAATCAAGTCGTACCGCCAAATATGAACCTACAACCGATCTGTAAGAATATCTCAACGCTGGACCTCATCTTTTTGAGCCAGAACCTTCAGAGGAGGTGCAAAGAATATAAGGTGAATAACACTACCGCAAGTGATCACAACCCACTATCAATCCTGGTCAATATAAACAAAACAATGCACTTTGAACACTTAACGGCGTTCAAAATGATCGATACGAACACGGACACTGCACGGATAAGACGGTGTGCAGTCTAAATCTCGAGTTTTTATTATCGACTGGACAGAATATCGACTACAGAATATCGACATGGCAGTAATATCGAGGTAAGTAATATCGATGTTAATTTTATTGATTTTTAAGTGTTAAAAAAATATTGAAGTAAAAAATATCGAGTAGTTTATATCGAGTGTAGTAAATATCGATCTTTTGTATTAGTTAAAAATATCGAATGTCAAAATATAGAGTGTTAGAATATCGAAAGCCAAAATATCAAGTGTCAGAATATCGATTTGTGAAATGTAGAATGTTTATAATGTTGTAGTTGTTTTTTTTTCTCTAAAATATTATTTATGTATGTTATTTTATGTAATAAAATATATAAATATTTTTTAAAAAATTAAATATATATGTAGTTAAAAATTAATAATAAATTTTAGGAACGGGTTGTGGGTTTTTAGGGGAATAGGGTGGGAAGTGTTTTAAAATATAAATTAAATACTTTATAAAAAAAATTTAAAATTGTAAAATTTTGTAAAAATGTATGTTTTAATAGCGGGTTGTGGGTTTTTAGGGGAATAGGGTGGGAAGTGTTTTGAAAGATTTTAAATGTAAAATTTGAAACTAATTTTAAATTTAAAATTTTAAAAAATATGTGTTTTTTAGTAGCGGGTTGTGGGTTTTTAGGGGAATAGGGTGGGAAGTGTTTTAAAATATTTTCAAATTAAATTTCGAAATTAATTAAAAATTTTACATTTAAATGTATAAATTAAATAAGAATTTTTTATTGTATAACATATTTGTGTTTTAGGATTGGGTTGTGTAATTTTTGGGGAATAGCGTGGGAAGTGTTTTAAAATATTTTAAAATTAAATTTCAAGATTATTTTTAAATTATTAATTTAACTGGAAATTAAATTGAAATTTTTTATTGTAATAAATATTTTTTTTTAGGAGTGGGTAGGGGATTTTTTGGAGAATAGGGTGGGAAGTGTTTTAAATTATATTAAAAATAAATTTTGAAAATAATTTTTATTTTAAATGTAAATTTTGAATTTAATTTGAAATTTTTTATTGTATAAAATATTATTGTTTTGGGAGTGGGTTGTGGATTTTTTGGGGATTAGGGTGGGAAGTGACTTTAAAATATTTTAAAAATAAATTTTGAAAATAATTTTAAATTTTAAATTTACATTTTGAATTTAATTTGAACTTTAGTATTGTAGAAAATATTTTTGTTTTAGGAGTGGGTTGTGGATTTTTTGGGGAATAGTATGGTGAGTGTTTTTGAAAATAGTGAATTTTATTTAAGAAAATGAAAAATAAAAATTGATAAAGTGTTTAATTTGTTGTTGTATTAGAAGTGTTTTTTTTTAAAAATGTGTGTTATTATATAAAAATTATTTTTATAAAAATTATTATTATATGAAAATCATTCTTAATAAATAATTAAAAAATGTATTTAATAAATGTTACATTATTAAAATTAAATTAAATATATTTTTTTAACAAAATATTCAATCATCAAAATGTTGTAAATTTATATAAAATGTTATTTGTAAATGAAATTTAGAATGTCTAATGTAGTTATTTTAATATTTTAAAAATTATTATTTAAAAAAAATAATTATAAAAAAAATCTTCTCTGCATTTATATTTGGTGGAGTTGGAATAGTAAGTTATATGGGTTTACTGTACTCAGCACTTCAGAACTCCTGAGGCTTCGCCGGGAGCAACGTCTACTTTTAAAACCCCCACTGACCTTGGTCATCGCTCGCTGTGCCCCTCAGCTGCGCTCTGGACTTCCGCGCACGGCAGCACCTCTTAGCAGCTTCCACCTTCTCCCTCCTGCATGCCACCCAGAGCGCCTCCCGCTGATCGTCTCCTTCTGAGACGGGCGAGTCCTCCATCTTGGGCGGCTCTGGGTCAGCGTTGCAGTGTTTGGGCCACTCCCCCCCAGACCAGTACTTTAGGCGCACTGGGGACCTCGCGCCTATCACTCAGCACTTCAGAACTCCCGAGGCTTCGCCGGGAGCAACGTCTACTTTTAAAACCCCCACTGACCTTGGTCATCGCTCGCTGTGCCCCTCAGCTGCGCTCTGGACTTCCGCGCACGGCAGCACCTCTTAGCAGCTTCCACCTTCTCCCTCCTGCACGCCACCCAGAGCGCCTCCCACTGATCGTCTCCTCCTGAGACGGGCGAGTCCTCCATCTTGGGCGGCTCTGGGTCAGCGTTGCAGCGTTTGGGCCACTCCCCCCCAGACCAGTACTTTAGGCGCACTGTGGACCTCGCGCCTATCACTCAGCACTTCAGAACTCCCGAGGCTTCGCCGGGAGCAACGTCTACTTTTAAAACCCCCACTGACCTTGGTCATCGCTCGCTGTGCCCCTCAGCTGCGCTCTGGACTTCCGCGCACGGCAGCACCTCTTAGCAGCTTCCACCTTCTCCCTCCTGCACGCCACCCAGAGCGCCTCCCGCTGATCGTCTCCTCCTGAGACGGGCGAGTCCTCCATCTTGGGCGGCTCTGGGTCAGCGTTGCAGCGTTTGGGCCACTCCCCCCAGACCAATACTTTAGGCGCACTGTGGACCTCGCGCCTATCACTCAGCACTTCAGAACTCCCGAGGCTTCGCCGGGAGCAACGTCTACTTTTAAAACCCCCACTGACCTTGGTCATCGCTCGCTGTGCCCCTCAGCTGCGCTCTGGACTTCCGCGCACGGCAGCACCTTTTAGCAGCTTCCACCTTCTCCCTCCTGCACGCCACCCAGAGCGCCTCCCGCTGATCGTCTCCTCCTGAGACGGGCGAGACCTCCATCTTGGGCGGCTCTGGGTCAGCGTTGCAGCGTTTGGGCCACTCCCCCCCAGACCAGTACTTTAGGCGCACTGTGGACCTCGCGCCTATCACTCAGCACTTCAGAACTCCCGAGGCTTCGCCGGGAGCAACGTCTACTTTTAAAACCCCCACTGACCTTGGTCATCGCTCGCTGTGCCCCTCAGCTGCGCTCTGGACTTCCGCGCACGGCAGCACCTCTTAGCAGCTTCCACCTTCTCCCTCCTGCACGCCACCCAGAGCGCCTCCCGCTGATCGTCTCCTCCTGAGACGGGCGAGTCCTCCATCTTGGGCGGCTCTGGGTCAGCGTTGCAGCGTTTGGGCCACTCCCCCCCAGACCAGTACTTTAGGCGCACTGTGGACCTCGCGCCTATCACTCAGCACTTCAGAACTCCTGAGGCTTCGCCGGGAGCAACGTCTACTTTTAAAACCCCCACTGACCTTGGTCATCGCTCGCTGTGCCCCTCAGCTGCGCTCTGGACTTCCGCGCACGGCAGCACCTCTTAGCAGCTTCCACCTTCTCCCTCCTGCACGCCACCCAGAGCGCCTCCCGCTGATCGTCTCCTCCTGAGACGGGTGAGTCCTCCATCTTGGGCGGCTCTGGGTCAGCGTTGCAGCGTTTGGGCCACTCCCCCCCAGACCAGTACTTTAGGCGCACTGTGGACCTCGCGCCTATCACTCAGCACTTCAGAACTCCCGAGGCTTCGCCGGGAGCAACGTCTACTTTTAAAACCCCCACTGACCTTGGTCATCGCTCGCTGTGCCCCTCAGCTGCGCTCTGGACTTCCGCGCACTGCAGCACCTCTTAGCAGCTTCCACCTTCTCCCTCCTGCACGCCACCCAGAGCGCCTCCCGCTGATCGTCTCCTCCTGAGACGGGCGAGTCCTCCATCTTGGGCGGCTCTGGGTCAGCGTTGCAGCGTTTGGGCCACTCCCCCCCAGACCAGTACTTTAGGCACACTGTGGACCTCGCGCCTATCACTCAGCACTTCAGAACTCCCGAGGCTTCGCCGGGAGCAACGTCTACTTTTAAAACCCCCACTGACCTTGGTCATCGCTCGCTGTGCCCCTCAGCTGCGCTCTGGACTTCCGCGCACGGCAGCACCTCTTAGCAGCTTCCACCTTCTCCCTCCTGCACGCCACCCAGAGCGCCTCCCGCTGATCGTCTCCTCCTGAGACGGGCGAGTCCTCCATCTTGGGCGGCTCTGGGTCAGCGTTGCAGCGTTTGGGCCACTCCCCCCTAGCCACTCCCCCTCATGTGTCCCTACATAATGGTTGGCCAGTCCCGGCAGCGCAGCGGACGAGCGCAGCGGGCGCGACGAAGGCGCGCCGAAGTTGCGCCTAAGTTAAGCCCGTCTGCGCCCGTCCGCGACGGGCCGGGACCAGGGGCCATAGACCCTGTCCTTCCTTTAGTGTACTCCTCTGCCCAACTACTGTCCTCTTCAGTTTCTGCCCCCTCTCTCCCTCTACATTCCAACACTTATCTTCACACAGAATCTATGTCCCCTACTCTCCTTGTTCATGCCCTGTCCCTCCTACTTCTTCTTCCTCTACCTCTTCTTTGCCCTCTGTCACTGGCCCCATTTCCGGTTCCCCAGCTGTCTCTGCTATCCTTCTTAATACTCGCTCCGCCGTTAAAAACCAAATTGCCCTTTTCAATCTATTGGATACTGATTCCCCGGACTTTCTTTTTCTTACCGAAACCTGGTTTTCCTCTGATTCACTCCCGGACCTTCTGGCTATTCTCCCTAGTACCCACTATGCCCTTCGTGCCGACCGCCCTGATGGAAAAACTGGAGGGGGTGTGGCGATGATAATTCGCTCCTCTATGAAATTCCAGCTTCTTCCGCACCCCCGTATACCCAGTGTTGACTTTCTGGTGGCCCACTCTCTTAATCTCCCGGTACCTCTTACGGTGGTCCTCATGTACCGCCCCCCTCAAAGTATGCCATCATTTGTGTCTACCTTGCAGGACCTTTTGGCCACCATGGCGGTAAATAATTCCTCGCTGCTCCTGCTCGGTGACTTCAACTTTTGGCCGGGTGATCCGAGGGAGGACTCCTCATCCAGAGACTTCTCTGCCACACTTCAGTGCCTTAACTTCTTACCCCACGTCTTGGCCCCTACCCACATTCACGGTCATATCTTGGACCAAATCTGGTCCTTACGCTGTAACCTTTCGGCCACTTCCATCCTTCCTTGCGTCTGGTCGGATCACTCCATGATCTCCTTTTCAATCCACTTGGCTCAAGCTGAGAAAGCCCCTCTGCCTAAAAATATCTTGGCTCGAAGCTGGAACAAGACTGATCTTAATGATCTCTCTTCCTTACTATCTTCATCCACTCCCACCCTGTCTGACCTACCTTTAGAAAGCCAGGCGGATGCCATTAATACTTGGCTTTCTTCTGCTTGCGACCAGGTCGCCCCACTCAAAAAGATCAAATCAGTTCGCCCCCATGACGCTCACAAGTGGTTTTCCAGCGACCTTAAATCTCTGAAATTAGAGCTTAGGCGCTCGGAGCGTCATTGGCGCCGCAACTACTGCCCTACTCTCCGCCTCAAATATAAAGCCCTTCTTAACAACTATAAAAAAGCCATCTTAGCGGCCAAATCTAAATACTTTACTGAGCGAGTGGCCCTTTCGGCTAACAAATCTCGTGAGATTTTCTCACTAGTTCACAGTCTGGCCACCTCCGACCGCACCTGTCTTTCCCCTGCCCCTTCTCAATCTCTCTGCCACTCTTTGAACGACTATTTCATCAATAAAATTATTACCATCAAGGCCAATATTCCTATTGTGTCTCAACCTGCACTGTCTGCTCATTCTTATCCGCTTCCCTCTGTTCTGGATCATTTTGAACTTATCTCATCTGAGCTTTTTTTCGACCTGCTTGTCAAGGTCAAGTCCGGCTCTCCCGCAGACTGTGCCCCTGCACGGATACTCAGAACTCTCTATATTAGTTGTCCCATCCCTCCCCTCACTTTTCTCAATACTTCTTTGGCCTTGGGCTGCGTTCCCTTTTCCTTCAAGTCCGCTATTGTTTTTCCTATCTTGAAAAAAGCCGGCCTGGACCCCTCTCTTCCATCTAACTTCAGGCCGATTTCCCTTCTCCCCTACCTAGGGAAGATCTTCGAAAGCTACGTGACATCCTGCCTTTCCACCTATATTGAGGAGAATCAGCTCTTGGCCTCCCACCAAGTGGGCTTTCGCCCCGGCCATTCCACTGAGGGTGTGGTCCTCGCGGTCCTGGATGAACTTAAGGGGAAGGCCGACAGCAACCTCCCCCAGGCAATGGTCCTTCTGGATTTGTCCACTGCGTTTGACACGGTCGATCATGCCATCCTCCTCGACCGTGTCAGCGCAGCGGGCATCCAGGGCACTGCCTTCTCCTGGATCGCGTCCTTTCTTCAAGGTAGATAACAGGCAGTCCACCTCGCGGACTTCTCTGCCCCCCCTCTTCCAGTCACCTGTGGGGTCCCTCAAGGTTCTTCCCTCTCCCCACTTCTTTTCAACCTTTACATCCGTCCCCTCATCTCCTCTCTTCTCGAGCTGGGGGTCTCTGTGTACAACTACGCAGATGACCTCCAGCGCGTTTTTGATCTCTCATCCCCAGCTGACTCTCTCCCTAAATTCTGTTCCACTCTTCTTTTCATTTCCCAGTGGATGAGCTTCAATCATTTGAAGCTCAATCCCGATAAGACAGAGCTCGTCCTCACTGGTGGCTCGTCTAATCCCTGGTCCCCAGCTCACTGGCCCCTCTCTTTTGGCCCTCCCCCCTCACCAGTTTCCTCTGTTCGGACCTTGGGCATCAAGATCAGCAATGATCTGTCCATGCACACCCAAATCAGTTCCGTTGTGTCTTCTTGTTTTTCCTCCCTCCGTTTAATTCGCAAGATTTCCCGGTTTTTTTCTGTTGATGCTCTTAAAACCATTATCACGGCCCTCATCACATCCCGCCTGGATTATGGAAACGGCTTGTACGTAGGTATTCCTGCCTACGAAACTCGCCGTCTCCAGGCTATCCAAAACCAGGCGGCCCGCCTTATCCTTCGTCTCCCCAAATTTTCCCACATTACCCCGGCCCTCAAATCCCTCCATTGGCTCCCGGTTCATTTCAGATCTCAGTTCAAACTAGCTTGTTTGGCCTTCCGAGCGCATGCTCGTTCTGCCCCGCTCTTCATTAATTCTCTAATTTCTTCTCATGCCCCCAGTCGCACTCTCCGCTCTTCTTCTCTTTCTCTTCTTCACGTCCCCCTCTTCCGCAAATCCCGCACCGGGGGCACCCGATTCTCTGTGCTGGCCCCCCAGATTTGGAACAACCTCCCTCTTTCCATTCGCTCTATCCCTATTTTTTCCCACTTTCGTACAGCCCTTAAAACTTTTCTTTTACTTCAGGCATTCCCCGGCTAAATCTCTTTGGACCCCCCTGTAGATTCTGATGTGCTCCTCCGCGCCAGGAAGCCGCTTGGCCACAGTGCGCTTTAGAAATCTCTTCTTCATTTTATTTCATTTCATTTCACATTCTTAGAGTTTATACTTGGTGGAGTGGGAATAGTAATTTACATGGGTTTACTGTATAGCACATTGACTGAGTTTATACTTGGTGGAGTGGGAATAGTAATTTATATGGGTTTACTGTCCAGCACCTTCCCTTAGTTTATACTTGGTGGAGTGGGAATAGTAATTTATATGGGTTGAATGCACAGCACCTTCCCTGACTTTAAAATTGGTGGTGTGGGAATAGTAATTTATATGGGTTTACTGGCCAGCACCTTCCATGAGTTTATACTTGGTGGAGTGGGAATATTAATTTATAAGGGTTTACTGTCCAGCACCTTCTCTGACTTTATACTTGTTGGAGTGGGAATAGTAATTTTTAAGGGTTTACTGTCCAGCACCTTCCCTGGGTTTATACTTGGTGGAGTGGGAATAGTAATTTATATGGGTTGAATGTCCAGCACCTTCCCTGAGTTTATACTTGGTGGAGTGGGAATAGTAATTTATATGGGTTTACTGTCCAGCACTTTCCATGAGTTTATATTTGGTGGAGTGGGAATAGTAATTTATATGGGTTAACTGTCCAGCACCTTTTCTGAGTTTATACTTGGTGGAGTGGGAATAGTAATTTATAAGGGTTGAATGTCCAGCACCTTCCCTGAGTTTATACTTGGTGGAGTGGGAATAGTAATTTATATGGGTTGAATGTCCAGCACATTCCCTGAGTTTATACTTAGTGGAGTGGGAATAGTAATTTATATGGGTTTAGTGTCCAGCACCTTCTCAGAGTTTATAGTTGGTGGAGTGGGAATAGCAAAAACTTTGTAGAGAAATACATTTTGGTTGGTAGAATATTACAATTATTATTTGTATCAAAATATAACAACTATAATAGTAATTATAATTATTGTTAGACTAGTAATACATTGATAAAGAAATCACAATATTTATGATATTTACAAAATAATCAATAAATAATTAAAATAATATTCAAATTATATTTTATTTAAAAAATTAAAAAAGTAGACACACACATGGTTAAGTGGAAACATTTACAAACAGTTTATTAAGATGTAAAAAGAAATGGAAAGTAGAGGAAAATGTTTTATTTGCAGTATAATTTTGTAAGTCAATAGACTTTAATAAAAAAAAATAATAGCAAGTAAATATTTGTATATTAAAAACATTGATAAATTGCAGTGAAATAATTTGTATGTTCATTCACATATATTGAAAATGTAATTTTTAATAACAAATATAATTACATAGGGCCCGATTCCAATCCGGTAAAATTACCGTCCGTACGATTCGCATCCGGAGCCATCTCCGTATGACTCGTACACACACCGCACGACCCGACGAGTACGATCCAGACCGGGGTATCAGGCCGCGAGTCGTACGGTCCACGTCAGGTAAGGGCGATTCGTACGGAAAAGCGCACAATCACATACACACCGTACGGTGCGTACCGCCCATGATCGCAGGGGTACTGCGCGTACCCCTGAGATCATGGAGGGCACGTGCCGTATACCCAGCGTACATGGGGTATGAGCCCTACACCCTGCGTGCATGGGGTATGCGCCGTACCCCTGCGATCATGGGGGGTATGCGCCAGACACGGGGGGCCGTACCATACCTGTTTTGGGGCAAACTCTGTTTTTACGACTGTTTTCAGCTACCGTAAAAAAAATGTCATACGGGGAGTACCAGACATGAATCGTACTTGCCGGGTCGTATCAACCAGTCGCGAACCATACGGAAGTCGCGTACAGCGGGTTCCGAGTGAGACTCATACGGGGATTTGATTTGTACGGTCTCTGTACGATTCGTACGGAGTCCAGCTTCTGGTACGAATCGTACTTCGTCGTACGTACGGGGGACGTTGCAGGGTACGATTCGTACGGGAAAAATGCTCCAAACGGCTATTCGGAGCGCTTTTTACAGGATCGGAATCGGCCCCATAGTGTCCAATTCATTTAATAACACATTTTTTAAATCACATACTGTTAGACTTGGCGGTCTCTAGTTGACAGAGGTATATACTTCTGACAAATAGGGACTCACCTCCTCTAGTCAGGGCAAGGGGATCACACACTTAGATAACCCCTGCTCACCCCCTTGGTAGCTTGGCAAAGCAGACAGGCTCATCTCAGAGGCAGTGCGTTAAGCATTTATGACCACATACAGTAATAAAGTGAATACACTACAAATGGACACGACACAGTAGTATTATAAAAATAAGAATGTTTATATAAGGCTTAGCACAAGACCAAATAACGACAAAAATATACCACAATCTTAATAAATACTCTTGGAAGGAAAAATAGTTCAAGTGTAGTTTCTTTAGCACAAAGTCTTTAGTAACAAAAGCAACTATTCTTCTTTAAAACACAGTTCTTGGCAACAATGTAACCCACACGGGAGTCACACGACGTTGAGGCAAACTTAATCCAAAGGTTCAGCGTCGACCGCGAGGAGCGCTACGTCGATCCCGGAGTCGCACAGACCCCCACAACACAGTACCTTGGAAAAGCGAAGCACACAATGATCAGCGGCGTCGAGATGTCCGGCGTCGCGTCTTCGGCGTCGATCGGGCCTCGGAGTCGGGGCGACCTGCAGCGGCGTCGACAGAAGTCAGGCAGGAGCAGCGCTCACGAGGCGAAGCAGGATACGCCGTCGTCGCCGATGTCGATGATGATGTTGCAAGAGTGAGCAGCGCTCACGGCGTCGAGAGGGCTTCGAAGTCGATGCGATCAGCAGCGGTGCAGACACGGGGTCACTTGGAGCTGGAGCCGAACTCGCTACTCACTGGCATTGCTGCTGGCGTCGATCGGGCCCGGCGGCCGGCGTCGAGGAAGCGGGACACTGGAGCCGTTACTCACGATGTTGAGCTTAATTCGGCGGCGCCCGTTGGCGTCGAGATTGCTGGTTTCTTTCAGAGGTGCTGGATTTTCAGGTTCAAGCAACAAGCACTTTTAGCAAATGAAGTCCTTTAGCCCTATGACTTCAACAGGAGGCTGGCACTCTTCCAGCCCGTGGAGATTTTCTTAGCAAAGCGTGAGAGTACACACACAGTTCCTCTCTCCTGGTTCCTTGGCAAAAATAAAGAAGCACTGCAGGATTCCCCCCAGCAAACAGCACACTGGCAGAAGGGGTAGGCAAGTCCTTGGATCAGCAGGCTTCTTGTCCTTGGTTCAGGTTTCCTAGTCAGAAGTGATCTAAATTCTTGGTTCAGGGGTCCTTCTCCTATACCCCTTTTTGGCTTTGATCCCTTTGTCCATGCAGGGGAATTTCCCAACATCCTGGGTTTGTTGGGGGTGTAGCCAGGCAGAGGCACCTGGCCTATTCACTGTGAAGGGCTGGGTCCTCAGACGCCCAGCAGGAGGTGGAGCCAGCATTGTCATGGGCAGGAGCAGAGCTATCGGTCTCCTGGTAGGAGGTGGGGCCAGGATCGTCCCTGGCAGGCACAGAACCATCAGTCACCTGGCAGGAGGTGGAGCCAGCATGTGTCAGGCAGGGCAGGCTATCAGGAGATACTTTCCCCCTACTCTTAATACAAATGTCCCACTCATCCCACACTGACTCTTTCAGATCTCTGGAGCCACCCAGCTCCTGTCACACACACACCAAACCAGCAGAAACCAGAAATAGTTAGACAAGAAAATAGCCACTTTCTAAAAGTGCTATTTTCAAACCCAGAGTCCAAAAACCATCCACACCAACAGATGCGTGATTAAACCCCGAGTTCAGGGATACCAAACTCGACATTGCACCATGCTCCCCGAGCCAGCTTGGATTATAGCATTAATAATCCTGGCAGCCCATTCTAACTAATGGAGAGCAGGTTACCTTACAATAGTGAAAAACGAAAATGGCTGTAATTCACTATTAGGATATGCCAACTTGGTCAGGCTTGTCCTACCTTATACTTACAATGCACCCTGCCCTCGGGCCTACCATAGGGGTGACTAACATGAAGCTAAGGGAAGGTTTAGGGACTGGCAAGTAGGTGTACTTGCGCAGTCGGCGTGACAGTACCAGACTGCACGTAGGTCTAGCAATGGCAGACCTTTAGACATACTTTAACTAGGCCGCTCTTGTGGGTGGCACAACACGTGCTGCAGGCCCATGAGCAGCATTTGTATTTACAAGCCCTGGCACTCCTGGTGCACTCTACTAGGGACTGCCAGTAAACCAAATAAGCCAAACATGGAATTCAATCAATACAGCAATTTTACATAGGGAGCACTTGCACTGCGGCACTGATCAGCAGTGGCACAGTGCCCAAAGCATTATACCAGCAAAAACATCGTAAACAGTGGAGGTAAACAGAAAAAAATGGAGGAGAGACTCAGGCCAATGATGTCAGGTCTAACACATACAAAATAGAAATATTTTAATAATAAACATGTTGAAAATAATTGTTATATTTGTTGTACATACAATTTTTCATATTTTAAAGTAGAAATCATTGATAGATACATTTTTTACAGATTTCAAAATAGTAACATTTTTGTTGGTTACAAAATGGTAATATTTTAATTTAGAAATTATTAAAATTATTATTGAAAATATTAATAATATTAATTTTTACAAAGGTAAATAATGAGAAATAATTTTAAAACTATAGGGTAATTTTATAATAACATTAACATATTTATAAGCATAATGTTTAACACAAAGTGAGTTATAAAAGTAATTTCAACATTTTAATTAATTACAAAGTGTACATATAAATAATATTTTCTTTTCAATAGTTAGTTAAATAACATTGTAAATAATTTTTTTAAACAAATATATTTTTATAATTATTTAAAAAAATTATCATGAGAAATAATATATAATGTAAGACTTAGGGGGTCATTAGGATGTCGGGCGGATTGCCTCCGCCAGGCTGGCGGTAGCCACCGCCGGCCTGGCGGAGGCAATCCGTCCGACATCCATTGCCCAATTACCCCCCGCCATATTAGGATGGCGGGGGGGACCGCGGCGGTGAAAAACACCGCCTGCATGTTTTCCGCCCCGGTCGCCTTGCGGCCGGGGCGGAAAATGTTTAACATGGTGGCGGTGTCTGTTAGACACCGCCAGCCATATTACAATGGGCATTTTCCAATGCCTTTGAAAGGCAGGCAGACTTCACTTTGGGGGCCCCCTGCGGGCCCCCCGCGTGAAGCACAGTAGGGGGATGCACACAGGGGGGTACCTATGGTACCCCCCTGCATTTGCATAATGAAAGCGGCAGGCACCGGGCGGTGCCTGCCGCTTTCATCATGCAAATGCTGCAATGCATTGTCAGCATTGTGGCGGGCGGTGCAGAGAGCACCGCCCGCCACAATGCTGAATATACAGGATGTGCCTGCCACTGTGGCAGGCACATCCTAATACCACCCCCGGGACCCCCGCCCTTAAGGCGGGCAGTCCCGTTTTCCGATAGCCCGCCCGCCATCCTAATGAGCCCCTATGTTTTTAATTTTTAAGTATTGGAAAATAGAAAATAAATAGCATTTTCAGTTTTACAGGAACTATTTTTTAATCGCGTAATGTTATTTTTTCTGATTTGGTACTGGAACAGCTCGCGGTTGGATGTTGCGTTGCGTTGGAGAGGGTAAGTTTGTTTTTATTTTATTTTATAAGTTAGTAAAGTGAATTTAAGTGTATGTGTGGTGTCTTTAGGTTTAGTTGGATTCTATTATCGATCCTAGATTGTGTTTTAGGTGTTAGCTCGAGTGTACGATATTTAGTGTTTACCGCGTATTAGTGCTAGGTGTGTGATGTATGCTTATATGTATAAATGTTAGTAAATGGATATGTTGATAGTACAAATATGTATTTTTATATGTGTATGGGTGTATTTGTGTGGGTGGGTCTGTTTTTTTCTATTTTTCAGGTTGTCGTCGCCCTTTCAGTTTTTGGAGGAGGTCTGTTTTTTTTTTTAAGTAGTGTGACGAGTATTATATACTCTTATTTTTACACACATACTTTGTTTTTCGGGTTTTCCAGGAGCGTTTCTTTTTTTAAATTACTATTTTCGGGTTTTGAAGGGTATACCCTGTGGATTACATTGGAGAGGAGTCGCCATGGATTTGCTTGTATTTTTTCATTTTTTGGGGGGCTTCCTTGGATTGCATGGACATTTTAAATGCTTTGGTATGGATTTTACATCATTGGATTACTTTTGAAGCAGCGCGGAAACTGTAAGTATATAAAGAAATGTTTTTGGGTAGGAAAGCTGTTTTAATTTGTAGTATTGCTACGTTATATGTAACAGTTTGAAAGTAAATTATCAAAATTAATTTCATATATGTGTTTTAAATTTATTTGATAATTTAATTACAATTTGTTAGATATAACAAAGGTAGGAAAAGTTATATTTAGAAGTGGGTAATGTTGGATGTATAGTTGTGATATATTTTATAGAATCGTTTTAGCTATCATTGAGAGATATTCTAGTGATCTGGTACTTGGATAGAGGGTAACTTGGCTTTGGAGTGTGGTATACATTTTTTTGGTTTGTTTAGTTAATTTTGGTCCTATCAGGGTTACTGATTGCTCCATTCGGAGCTCTTGGTAACTCTGCTCTTTTTGTAGGGATTGTATTAATTTGTGAAGGGTAGGTGTTCCTCTGCCTGTGGTTGCTTGGAAGGCATTATGAAATGAAATGAAATGAAATAGGGGTTTTGTAAAGCGCGTTACTACCCGGAGGCCTCGTAGCGCTGAGAACGGGTGGGACACGATAATCACCAGTTGAAGATTAGTGGAAGAGAAGTGTTTTCAAATTCTTACGGAATTTTAGGATGTCAGATTCACTGCGCAGAATGATCGGCAGGGAGTTCCAGACAGATGCCGCATTCCAAGAAAAGGAGCGGCCTCCCCATCTGGCACGCTTAATTTTATTTGTTGAAGCTTGAAAAGTTGTGCCAGAGCGCAACGATCTCCGTGGATGGTAGGGGGTCACTAAGGAGCAGATCATTGTGGGAGCTTTTTTCCACATAGATTTGTGCGTTATGCACATCGCCTTGAACTTTACCCTGGCCTGGATGGGCAGCCAGTGCAGTTTCCTCAAGGCGGCAGCACCTGAGTGTCTTCGAGAAAGTCAGAGGAGAAGACGTTCCGCCGGATTCTGGATTACTTGAAGTTTTTTAATAGTCCTGACAGGAGAGCCCAAATAGAGGGCGTTCCCGTAGTCCAGGCGGGACAGGATGATGGTCTGGACCATTATCCTTCGAGCTTGAAAATTGAGAAGGCAGAGAGTTTGGTGGCTTGCTGATTGAAGCTTAAGGTGTCATCTAGCAATACTCCCAGACTCTTTATCCGATCCTTTGGTTCTGGTGGGGTACCCATGCAGGTCGGCCACTCAATGGTGGGTCTTGGTACAGCTGATTTGCCCAGGAACATCAGCTCCGTTTTTTCCCCATTCAGTTTTAGATGGGAAAGGGCCATCCATTTTGTTATTGCTACTAGGCAATTGCCCAGATTGTTTGGTGTGCCCCCTGGCTGATTCAGAGCCACCACGAGTTGGGTGTCGTCTGCGTAGGTTATAATATCAAAGCCATAGGGACAAACAATCTCTGCTAGAGGTTCCATATATACATTAAAGAGCGTAGGGCTCAAGGAGTTTCCCTGGGGCACCCCCCGGTTGAGGGGCCAGGCTTTGGATTGAATGGAGCCCTCCGACACCTGAAACACCCGGTCCCCTATGAAGGACCGCAGCCAATCGATGGCCTGCCCAGCCACTCCAAGATGTTTTAGGCGAGAGATTAAGATGTTGTGGTTCACGGTGTCAAAGGCGGCACTCAGGTCTAATAGCATAATTGCTGTGGTGCCGCCTTGATCCATGTGCTTCCGGGCTAGCTCTGTTACTGTCAGCAAAGCAGCCTCCATCCCCAGCTTAGGACGGAAGCCTGCTTGAGAGACATGGAGTAGATGATTAGATTCCAAGTAGTTCACCAGGATGGAATTGATGTGTCTCTCAAGCAGCTTACTTATCCAGGGGAGGAGGGAAATTGGGCAATAGTTAGCCATGTTTGCTGGGTCGAGGTTGGGTTTTTTCAGTAACGCCCTGACTTGAGCACATTTCCATGCTTTTGGTAGGGTTCCTGTAGTAATGGAGGCATTCAGGGTATTTAAGATAGTTGGCCTAATAGTATCCCCAACCTTCAATAGATGGCGCGGGGGAGCAGGATCGGTGGGAGACCCCGATGTCACTTTTAACATTGAATCATTCAGGGAGTCTTCTTTAAGCAGTGGGAATTCCAATTGCTGGCAGTTGGATTTTGTAGGGATATTATTAGTCTCCCCGAGATTCTGTTCGTTGGGAGTGAAGGAGAGGGAGTTGGATTGAATCTTTTGGAAGAAGTACTCTGCCTGCTTGTCGCAGCGGCTTTGGGCATCTTTCGGGTCGGGGGGAATAGGTGGGGTGCTAATCAAAGATTTAGCAATCCGAAAGATTTCTCTCGGGCGTTGGCTGCCATCCTTATTTTTTGTTTGTAGAACACCGATTGGGCCAGTGTGATTTCGGCCTTGTATTTCTTGATGGATTCTCGGTAGTAGTTCCTATCTTGCACCCCGAGTGCACGTCTCCACGTCCTCTCCAATTTCCTACAGCTTTGCTTTAGCTCCTTTAATTTGGAGGTATACCATGGTGCCTCTTTGGCTTTGGTTTTCTCCTTGAGGAGCTTCACAGGAGCCACCAAATACAGTGAAGACAGTATCCACTCATTAAAGTGCTTGTTAAGTGTATCTGGGTCATCTCCTCTTAATGGCTGGCTAGCTACGAGGAAGTTAGTCCATTGGTCTGCTGATACCTTTGACCAATTCCTCCCCATTAGAATGGCACGGGAAGGAGACATAGGGCGACTCAGGCTTTCCCATGCTAATGGAACCAAAAGGTGGTCAGTCCAAGGAAGGGGAATTGGCGCGCCTACGTGAAGCCTATGATCGTTACTTAGAACCGCATCCAGTAGATGGCCTTTATTATGCGTAGGTTCAAAACCCTTCTGGATAATTTTAAGGGCTGCTAGATTACTCAGGAAGGCCTGTGCTAGGTGGTCCGAGTAATCATCCAAGTGGATGTTTATGTCCCCCAGTACCATGAAGTTTGATGTGGCTAGGGCTAATTCAGCAACATGGGAGGGGAGAGCGTCCATGAATTTGCCTATTTGTCCCGGGGGACGATAGAGTAATAGGCCTGAAAAGGTCAAGGTAGAAGATAATTCTAAGGCAAAGCTCATGCTTTCACAGTCGGGGACTTCAGCTGGGGAGGATCTACATTGGTAGCTATCCCTGAATATTATCCCAATCCCTCCTCCTCTTCCCCCATTCCTGTCAACCCTCTGTAATACGTAGCCAAGCTGAGATATAAAGCTGATGGCCGGGTCACCCTCATCCTTTAGCCACGTTTCTGTGAGAAATATGACGTCCGGGTTGAGGTTTTCTAGGAGAAGTGCTATTTCTATTGCGTGCTTACTCAAAGATCGGCAGTTTAGGAGAAACATTTTGATAGGTGGTCGGAGGTTCTCCGCTGGTGTTAAAGGGGGTCTAAGTTCAAAATGGCAGTTAGAGCAGCTCCTAGTGACATTAATCGGACACATAGCGTGGAGGCAGGAAGCCTCAATTCGGGGCTTTAGGTTCCGGAGGGACATAGAGTCATACTTGATGCGCGCAGTTGGTATCCCAGGGACAGGGCAGGGGTTCTGGTCCCTGGTCGCGAATGGGCGAGGACAGGAGCAGACGGGCTTGCCTTTGGCGCGCCACCGGCGCGCGTCCGCTGCGCGCGTGTGCTTGGCTTGCCACTTATGTAGTTTAGTCTGCCCTGTTCCCATGATGCACTGGGCCAGGGACAGACTGATTTGCATATAGCCAGGTTCTGAGCTGGGATGGTGCAGTGAGATAAATAACGGTGATGGATCAAGCCCTGATCTTTGGACTGGGTAAGAGTGGTCTGCTTAATTCAGACACTCTGTTCATCACCACCCCATTTTCTGAATCGTTTTTGGCCACTATAGGTGTGGCAGGGTATACTCAGACATGAGTCCCTTTCTCACTGCACCATCAGGATTCAAGCAAGCCGGGCCGAAGAAGGCTGAAATGCCAGAAACCGGTCCCCGGTAGCTTGTCTCCTTTCTGGTGAAGAATTGGCTTGGTAGTTTAGTCTGCCCTGTTCCCATGATGCACTGGGCCAGGGACATACTGATTTGCATATAGCCAGGTTCTGAGCTGGGATGGTGCAATGAGATAAATAACGGTGATGGATCAAGCCCTGATCTTTGGACTGGGTAAGAGTGGTCTACTTAATTCAGACACTCTGTTCATCACCACCCCATTTTCTGAATCTTTTTTGGCTACTATAGGTGTGGCAGGGTATACTCAGACATGAGTCCCTTTCTCACTGCACCATCAGGATTCAAGCAAGCCGGGCCGAAGAAGGCTGAAATGCCAGAAACCGGTCCCCGGTAGCTTGTCTCCTTTCTGGTGAAGAATTGGCTTGGTAGTTTAGTCTGCCCTGTTCCCATGATGCACTGGGCCAGGGACAGACTGATTTGCATATAGCCAGGTTCTGAGCTGGGATGGTGCAGTGAGATAAATAACGGTGATGGATCAAGCCCTGATCTTTGGACTGGGTAAGAGTGGTCTGCTTAATTCAGACACTCTGTTCATCACCACCCCATTTTCTGAATCACTTATGTAGAGTGGGGCGCTCCAGGACTACAGCGCTACCCTCCCGGAAGTGGTGCAAGTCGGACTTTCCTCCCTCTAGCCCTCCGCACAAATGGCAGAAGCCGCGGGGGAACGGGTCTCGGGAGCGTCAAGACAAAGGTAAGTTCAAAGTGACAAGTGCAATAAAATAGGAGTGAATAATGCAGTTTTAAAAATCGCAGTTCATTTTTAAAATCCCCTCTACAACAGCGTTAATGTCCTGACTGCTTCTGAGTACATGTGGGAAGTAAGGGTAAACAGTACAGTTTTGAAAATCGTATTTCATTTTTAAAATCCAAACTACAACAGAGTTGTTTCTAGCAGCTTCTTATTACCACAAGTGGTCAAATAGCGGTATCTCGTGCAGAGACCCACCGCGTCCATCGCGTGTGCGCTTGGCTTGCCACTTATGTAGAGTGGGGCGCTCCAGGACTAGAGCGCTACCCTCCCGGAAGTGGAGCAAGTTGGACTTTCCTCCCTTTAGCCCTCCACACAAACGGCAGAAGCCGCGGCGGAACGGGGCTCAGGAGCGTCAAGACAAAGGTAAGTTCAAAGTGACAAGTGCAATAAAATAGAAGTGAATAATGCAGTTTTAAAAATCGCAGTTCATTTTTAAAATCCCCTCTACAACAGCGTTAATGTCCTGACTGCTTCTGAGTACAGGTGGGAAGTAAGGGTAAACAGTACAGTTTTAAAAATCGTATTTCATTTTTAAAATCCAAACTACAACAGAGTTGTTTCTAGCAGCTTCTTGTTACCACAAGTGGTCAGATAGCGGTATCTCGTGCAGAGACCCACCGCGTCCATCCCTCAACTGCGTTGTTTGTTTTTACTTCCTTATTTAGGGTGCTAAGGTAGACATTGCACCAGGCAATTTGATATTTAGGTTGTCTTCTATGACCAGATCGGTGTAGCCTTCCTGCCCATGTATCTTAGAAGTAGTCAAGCATAGGGCTTAGTCTTTCTTCGTTTCTTTTATAGTAGAGGCTGTCTATTAATAGGTTATAGTGTTCTGCAACGTCTGTTACAGGAACATAGGCTAGGGAAATACGTTTTTTTATTTGATAAGCAAAGGTGCTGTCTGTGGCGTATTGGACACTTAGGGGGTCATTAGGATAGCGGGCGGAAAACCACCCCGATAGCCATGGAGGCGGAAACCAACCAACCGCCTGCACCGCGGATACACCGGCGGCCACATTAGGATCAACCACCACTAAAGACCGACCGCGGCGGTAGCGGGCCAAGCAAAGCTGTCCGACGCGGGCGGTGACGGCCAAAAATCCACTGCGGCGGTCGGAAAAGCTGTGGAAAAGCTACAACCCGCCGCAAAGACAGCGGACACACCGCACGGGATTTTATGATAACCCAGAGGGTGTCGCGGTCTAAACCGCTGTTACCGACCGCCGCGGTCGCACACAGGAGTGAATGGGAAATATAGCGGAAGACCTGCAGCAAAGACACGGCAGCGGACGGGACATGAAAAACATGGCGGATGATGCCAAAACACCGCAGTGCTGCTAAACAGTGCACAAATAAAATCAGCCATGACCCCCAAATACATAACCCACATACAAATAAAAAAAATGTAAGCAAAAGTTAAAATAAAAACCCTGGACAACTCCCACAACACACCTGACACCCGAAATCCACTTGGACACACCCACACAGCTGAGTATAAAGCCACCCCCTTCACAAACCACAATCCTTTGCAACACTCCAGATTAGAAGGCCATACCCCACATCTAACAGGAGAGGCAAAAGAGCACAGCGCACACACACATCCACCACCACCATCACCACCACCTTTACACCAGCACAAATAATCCCACAGCACACAACACACCTCACACCTCAACACCATACCCCTGCACCCACACCCCTGCACCCACAAACACCTCAACCACCACACACCATGACAACACAAAAAATGCCCAAATTCCCCGAGAGTGAGTTGACAGTCATGGTCAATGAGATTGTAGGAGTAGAGCCACAACTGTTTGGTAGCCTGGTCCAACAGACACCATTAGCCACGAGGACACAAATGTGGGAAAGGATAGTCCAAAGGGTGAATGCAGTAGAGACCACCCCAAGATCCAATAAGGAGATCATGAAGCGGTGGCATGATCTCAAGAGGGTTGTCAAGGAGCGGAGGAGTAAGAACTGGACGCTGGCGAACGTGACTGGCAGTGGCCCTCCCATTCCACTGAAAACTTTCACACCATGGGAGAAGGTGCTTGCCATGCTGCTTCCTGAGAGTCTCACAGGAGTAGCCGGGGGAGTGGAGGCTGGTAAGTACAAACAAATCCCAAACAACACACTGAGAAATACTTCCTTGCAATACCTAAACACAATTACACTGTCCACCCTCACACAACAGGTAGCTAGCCATCTTGCTTAGGAGGCCTGCATGGGGTGAGAGGCCTGCACTACCACTCCCACCATGCCCCCTGTCCCACAGCTGAGCAGGATAGAGGCCTCCCCACCCAGAAGCATGTGTTAGCCATTGCACTGTTCCCTTCACCTAACAGGTAGGTAGCTATCTTTCATGTGATGTCTGTCTGTGGGAGGGAGGCCTGCACTACCACTCCCACCATGCCCCCTGGCCCACAGCTGAGCAGGATACAGGCCTCCCCACACAGAAGCATGTGTCAGCCATTGCACAGTTCAACAAACAGACTTACAGGTCGGTATCCATCTTGTATTGGAGCACAGTTTGGGGGTGGGAGACCCTGAACCACCACTCCCAGCATGCCCCCTGTCCCACACTCCAGCAGCATGTAGGCCTCCCCACCCAGGAGCAAGTGTCAGCCATTGCACAGTTCAACAAACAGACTTACAGGTCGGTATCCATCTTGTATTGGAGCACAGTTTGGGGGTGGGAGGCCCTGAACCACCACTCCCAGCATGCCCCCTGTCCCACACTCCAGCAGCATGGAGGCCTCCCCACCCAGGAGCATGTGTCAGCCATTGCACTGTTCAACAAACAGACTTACAGGTCGGTATCCATCTTGTATTTGAGCACAGTTTGGGGGTGGGAGGCCCTGAATCACCGCACCCAGCATGCCCCCTGTCACACACTCCAGAGCATGGAGGCCTCCCCCACCTAGGAGAAAGTGTCAGCCATTGCACTGTTCAACAAACAGACATACAGGTCGGTATCCATCTTGTATTGAAGCACAGTTTGGGGGTGGGAGGCCCTGAACCACCACTCCCAGCATGACCCCTGTCCCACACTCCAACAGCATGGAGGCCTCCCCACCCAGGAGCATGTGTCAGCCATTGCACTGTCCACCCTCAACTAACAGGTAGGCAGCCATGCTCACTGGGAGACATGTTTGGGGGTGGGAGGCCTGCACTACCACTACCAGCATGCCCCTGTCCCACACCCCAGCAGCATGGAGGCCTCCCCCACCCAGGAGCAAGTTTCATCCATTGCACTGTTCTCCCTCACTTAACCGGTAGGTAGCTATCTTAACTCTTCCTGATGTGTGTGTGGGAGACCTGCATTCCAAAACGCAGCAACAATTGCATGCAATGAATTGACATCCAACATGTATGAGTAAATGAGGTTCCTCTGCACCATGAAATTATACACAGTGTTGCCATGAATTGTACTACTGGTTACTTCATATTTGTGTAGTGTACAGACAGTTGTTTATACGCAGCTGACACAATACTTGCACAGTGCCCAACACTGACCATTCCCCATCTACTCCACAGGTGATGAAGAACTGACTGCTGAGGACCACATAAACGACCAGCAGAGCCAGTCTCCACCCCCGGCACATGGACTCTCAGATGTGGACTCCAAGGACAGTTGGAACGATGACCTCCAGCCCGGCCCATCTGGTGTGCCACAGACCCAGAGGTCACAGGCCCCCATCCTCCCCACCACCACGTCTGCTGTAACAACAGCACAGCAGACCCCTGCTGTCATGGCCTCTCCCTCCACCGCAGCCACCACCGTCACCACCGCCACTACCACTAGTACCACCAGTACCACCTGCAGCACCCTCCCTGTCCCAGGGGATGACCAGCCCGCAGCAACTACTGTGGAGGGCAGGGAGAGAGTTTGTGTACCGACAGTGGTGAGGCAAGAGGTCCGTGGCAGAGGAGCCGGTGGGAGGGCCAGGGCCACCACCATACCTCAGGAGGAGTGGACACCATCCCTGGACCACTTCACTAGAGTAGTGGAGGCATACCAAGAGGTCCAGGGACAAAGTGGCCGGTCTGATGAACTGTTAAGGGAGCTCATCCTGCTGATGAGGTCCATCAACAACCGCCTTGAAAAGATGGTGGACCTCATGGGCCAGCAAGTGGCGTTGCAGAGGGACAGGCCTGTGTCCCAACCACCACCTCCGTCCCCTCCTGTTGTACCGCAGGATGACAGTGCACCATCCTCCCCTGCGCCAACAGAGAGGGACGAGTCCCCTGATGCCGCTGGCCATCAAGCAGGCCCCCCACCACCAAAAAGACCTAGGGGGCGTCCAAAGAAGAGCCTGGGAGTCTCCGGAGGCAAAGCACCTGCCACACGCCAGTCACGGAGCCAGCCGTGATGACAACCCTCTTCCCTACTGCATTGACTGTTTGGACTGTCTTTACCCACATTTCCTTGGCAATGTCACCTATCTGTTGGACTGGGTCACCACATCCATGTGGACTCTACTCTTGCATCTCAGCGAACAGGACTGTCAACTCACTACTCATTCCCCACTGTCATGTAAATATTCCCGCACAATTCACATGTCCACTGTCAAAATAAAATACCTGATGCACCAGATTTTGTGCAGTATCGTTTTTAATGCAATATTTACAATGTACACAATGTCCATGATGTGTCCAAATGATATACAGTATGTAGTGCAGGATTCGTCTGTAGCACCTAGGGAGACACAACAGAACAACAGTCACTGGTCTCATTGTGCCATCACAGGCAGAACACTACACAAAACATACACAAGACAGTACAGGCATACTAGACAATGGGTTGCAGGTGTGAACAAATAGGTTCCAGCATACATTCACATATGGAACGTCAATGTCACTTTTACCACACACAGGTGACTGAACGTGTGCCTGTCTGTTACATCCACGCATAGCCCTTCTCAACAACAGCAACCACACCACACAATGTACACGTTGCACCTCGTCACCCATCTTCAAGTGAAGTAGCGTTCGATGAGCTGCTGGCGCAGGTCTACTCCTTCATCCTCTCCACTGTCCTCATCACTAGACTCAGGTCCTTGAGCAGGTGGTGGCCTTGGTTCCTCACCATCGTCCAGGAGCAGGGGGATCCCCTTGTGGATGGCCAGGTTGTGCAGCATACAGCATGCCAAAACTATCTTGCATACCTTCCCAGACGACTAAGCCAGTGCACCTCCTGTCCTGTCAAGGCAGCGGAATCTAGACTTCAGCAGGCCAAAAGTCTGTTCGATTACCCGTCGGGTCCTGCCATGGGCGTCATTGCAGCGGATGTCAGCCGGGGTCGTGGGATTCCTGAAAGGGCTCAACAGCCATGGCCGACTAGCATATGCAGAGTCACCTGTGAATGACAAACACCCATTGCAATGTTGCACAGCCAGAGTGCAGCAGGTAACACACAGCACACAATATCAGTAGGCATACTCACCCACAATCCAAGCACGCTTGGGATGCAGATTCTCCATCATCCGGGGCACCATGCTGTTCCTCATGATGTACAAATCATGCGCCGAGCCAGGATACTTCGCACACACATGAGAAATGGTCATGTCCGCAAGGCACACCACCTGCACATTGATGGAATGATAATGTTTGCGGTTCCTATATATGTGCTCCGTCGCCTGTGGTGCCACCAGACCTACATGGGTGCAATCAATGGCACCAACAACATGTGGGATGTGCCCAAGGGTATAGAAGTCCCCCTTCACTGCAGCCAATTCTCATCCCCTAGGGAAATGGATATAGCGATTCCGATTCAGCATCATGGCAGCAAGAACATCCCTCAGCACCTGGCTGAACATGGGCTGTGACATCCCTCCAGCACTAGCCACAGTCTCCTGGAAGGAACCTGTCGCAAAAAAGTGGAGTGCTGCCATCACCTTGTATGTGGGTGTGAATGCCGTAGGATAGTGACGGCGAGGCTGCAGGTGGGGCTCCAATAGATCACACAGGATCTTCAGTGTTGGTCTGTCCAGGCGGAATTTCCTAATTAATGCAATAATCTCCATGTCCTCCAGCACTGTCAGGTGATGTAGGAGATTTGGCCTCCTCCTAGTTGAGAAGTAAAAATGAAAATGTCAGTGAAAACCATCATGAGATGGCCACAGCACATACCATCAATGATGTAATGGAAAAACATTGACTGCCTGAGAGATGCATGGCACACCAGGTTACATGGCTGGCCTTTTGATACACACAGAGGGCAGACCTCTCCACTGTCAATACACAAGTGCCACAAACACATCGGAGAATGTGAAAGCGCACATACTGGAGATCACAATTCACATGTGCAGGCAAGGTGCAGCAACATCGGACAATGATTTGGAAATTACCATGTCTGTATCACACCCATCTGCTGTACCTGTCACACCTCAATGCATCCTCTAAACTCTGCACACATCCATCAACACAATGATCACAGTATCAGGAAAACGTTCACTTGTGTGCATGAGCTGTTGTGAATGCACCAGTGTGATACGATACAATGCAGTGACACAAGCCTTGTCAAGGTCATCACTGACCCACAACAAATGGATTTGTACCACATCATGAACACCACCTCAAGAGTGTCAAGCATCATCAGCCATGAAATGCATGAGTAACATGGCAGGGATCACAGACCAAAGTGTGTCACACTGAACGTGCTTCGACCTGTGGATGACATGGAAGTATGGCATTGTGTGTACAATGAGGTACCCTTCACCATGTTGCTGCTGTGTACTGATACAGTGTTCAGGATTGACATAGCCATTAATGGTCATGAAAATGGCGGTACCTACAGCCTGTCCCCGGCGGTGTGACACCAGCACCATCCCCATCACAAGTGCAGAAGCCATTGGCATATGGACATGTGTACATGGTGGTGGGCATGCTCCGCCGCATGAGTCGCTGTACCTACCGCCTGTCCCCGGGGGTGTGACACCAACACCCACCCCTGCACAAGTGCGGAAGCCATTGGCATATGGACATGTGTACATGGAGGTGGGCATGCTCCGTCGCATGAATCGCGGTACCTACCGCCTGTCCCCGGCGGTGTGACACCAGCACCACCCCCTGCACAAGTGCGGAAGCAATTGGCATATGGACATGTGTACATGGCGGTGGACATGCTCCGCCAGCACATAGGCGGTCATTGGATGATTTTGAATGATGCACCATCGCGGTAGCGCACCCCGGGCACCCGCGGTGCATCACCGCCATGGAGCATTGCCCACAGCCAATGGGAGCGATGATCGCGGTGGCATGATGTACATTTGAAAAACGCGGAAGGTGTGCTCCACCAGCGCGTAGGCGGTCATTGGATGATTTTGAATGATGCACCATTGCAGTAGCGCACCCCGAGCACCCCCGGTGCATCACCGCCATGGAGCATTGCCCTCAGCCAATGGGAGCGATGATCACGGTGGCATGATGCACAATTGAATAACGCAGAAGGTGTGCTCCGCCAGCGCGTAGGCGGTCATTGGATGATTTTGAAAGAGGCAGACCTGGACATCCAATTGGTGCTGCTTTGCAGCTTACAGACGACCCCAGGGGGCTATAAGTGTGTGGGAGTGAGCCTTACATTTCCACTGCCTCCTGAGCCTGCTGCCTGGGACCCTCTCCTGCTGCTGCCTCCTGAGCCTTCTGCCTGGGACCCTCTCCTGCTGCTGCCTCCTGAGCCAGCTGCCTGGGACCCCTCACCACTCACTTCCGCCACAGGTGTTCCATGTCCACAGGGATGGCAAGGACAGAGAAGATCCATGCCAGTCCATTCACCAGCGAGGAGCTAGAGGTCCTTGTGGACGAGATGCTGGCACAGTACCCAAGGCTGTTTGGTGGTCCCAATGTTGTGGTAAGTCACCATGAAGTTAGCTGTTGGGCAAGGGGGTGTCAGACGTGTAGTTGTGCTGCTGCAGTATATGCCTGAGGGTGTGGGGTTGTGTCAGACACTGACAGAAAAGCTGTCTCCAGGGCAAGGGAGTGTGTGTGTCACAATGTCACTCTTTGCCATGCCTGCTCCTGTATGTGTGAGTGGGGAGTGTCACATTGTCAGCTATACAGAGCCACCGAATACTTGCCATGTAGGTGCCAGGACAGTAATTGCTTGTGTGAGTATTTCTGTGTGCCGCTGTTGTCTGACTCAGTGTGACCCAGAGAGTCGGACCAGTGGCTGCCCACACATAAGAAAAACACCACCAGACTTACATGTTCCTTGCACCAGTTCCTTCCCACTGAATATTACATATGCCACATCTGTGCCTTGTGTAATTGCAGACTTACACACTTCTGACGATGCATATCATGTTAATGCATCTTGCATTTGTGAGATTATCCTGGACCCTCTACGCCCAATATGTGCATGCAATCACATCTGTGTGGGCCATGCTAAGTGCCCTTGTGAGGGGTCCCCCAGTTTGGGAGGGAGGGAGGTTACAATAGGTCCTGAGTCTGGGTCTTGGTACTGTACTGATTGATGTTGGCACCTGACATTGTGGAACTGGTCATTAACACTTCTTTTCTCTCATACATGCAGCTCAAGGTAAACCAGCGTAAGGCCGTGTGGAGGGCCATTGCGGCAAAGGTGCGAGCCCTGGGGGTATCCAACCGCCGACGCACACACTGCCACAAGAGGTGGGACGACATCAGTCGGCTTGCAAAAACCGTGGCTGAGATGACATTGGGGATGCTACCACGCACAGGGCGTTTGGCACGGCGCAGCATGACTCCAGTGATGGCACGCATCTTGGCAGTGACTCATCCAGACCTGGATGCAGGTCTGAAGGAGAACGGCAAGCAAGGCAGGGCTGGTGAGTATCTGGGGAGCGTGACTTTTGCTTGGAGTGGATGCATGTGTACAGGGCCTGTGGCAGCGTTGAGCCATGCGATGTGCATGTGTTGCTGTGCTGTGCTGTGTCATGTGAGTGGCTGCTGTGATGTGTGCTTGTATCAGGTACTGTGCCACCTTGGCCTTACTGAGCAGATCCTCCCTGCTGTACGTTCCCATTGCTAGATGTGTTGGGATCCACATGGTCATTCAGCGTTGGGATGGTGTGGGTGATCTATTATGGGGTGAACAGCAGTGTCCACTTGCTGAGTGTGAATTTATGTATGCAGACTTTGCCTGCACCATGATCGTTGGTGCCCCAACATCTGCAAATCATGTTCCCCAGATTACCACATGGTACTTGCTATGGCCTACGTGGCATTGGGGACTGTGATGTCCTAATAGGTGTGTGTGTTGTCCCCTCCTGTTCCCTGAAGGTCTATTAGTGGTAACAAGTGTTGTACCCTCATCATGTCCCAAGGTGTGGGCAGGCCAAGTTGTGTGTGTGGTACACTTCATCTAAGGGCAGGGTGTAGTGCTGTGTGGCATCAACATGGCTCACTCATGGCAGATATTCAGCGTTGCAGGCACTGTTGTGGTCTATGTTGTGTGTTGCTGCACAGTGATTGCAGGGTGTGGTGGTTACCATGTAGATTTGGGCCTCTACTGTAGTGCATTGTCTTGAATTCGTGTGACCAGATGATGACACTTACACAACCCTACATCTCTCTCTCATGCAGATTCGCAAGAGACCACGGAGGAACATGAGCCCGAACCCAGTGGTGCCGAGAGTAGCACTACAGCTGCAGCAGAGGCCAGTGATACAGAGCCCACCAGCACATTTGAGGGAGACAGAAGTATGCAGGAGAAATCCTTGGCTGAGACACAGAGTAGCACTTCATCTGATGCCAGCGGGGATGCATCTATGCTGGCAGGCACAGGGGATGGGGAGTCTGCATCATCATCTACCACCCAGCGGCCAGTGCCCAGCCTCCCATCCACTTCCTCTGGTGCTGCCCGTATCCGTGTCACTAAGAGGGGACGGGTCACATTCACACCTGGCACCGCTGCCCCTGCACCTGTCCCCCCTGCTGCCCTCACTGCAGAGTGTGTAAAGCTCCTGCGCCAGCTCTGTGTGGACCAGACCACCCTGCTCAATGCCTTCAGTGCCCATGACAAGAAATTAGGCCAGGTGGTTGCATACATGGAGGGCATACACTCTGACGTGGGTGGGCTACACGTACAGTCCAGGCATTGTCATCCACAGTGACGTCAGCCCTTCAACAGGCACATGCACCCTTTGCAGCTCAGGTGCCTTTTTCCACCCCCCAGTCAGTGGCCACATCAGGTGACAGTGACCACGGTTCGCCTGCGTCACCAAAAAGATACAGCACAGGGAGCAGACAACAAACACAACCCAGGCACTCCCGCCCACAGACACCATCCCCACTGAAGAGCAGGGCCAACCCACAATGCACAGACAAGAGCCAGTCAGTGAAGATCAAGGCCAGGCGATCAATTAGGCAGACAACAGGCTCACATGCCGCAGAGGCATCACCGGCAAAAGACTCTCCTGTCACTGAAACTTCATACAGACCTACACATGCAGTGTCTGTGTCCATTGAGGAGGTGTTGCATATCAGGGGTACACCTAGGAAGAGCACAGGGACACATCCACCCACCACATCTACCTCAATTCCGAGTCCATTGAAGCAGGTGGAGGAGGGCACTGTAGAGACCACCCCTGGCACAAAGTCAAAGCAGGGCACTGTAGACACCACCCCTGGCAAAAAGGCAAAGCAGGGCACTGTAGACACCACCCCTGGCAAAAAGGCAAAGCAAGGCACTGTAGACACCACCCCTGGCAAAAAGGCAAAGCGGGGCACTGTCGACACCACCCCTGGCACTAGGGCAAAGCAGGGCACTGTCAACACCACCCCTAGCACTAGGGCAAAGCAGGCCACTGTCGACACCACCCCTGGCACAAAGGCAAAGCAGGCCACTGTCGACACCACCCCTTGTACAAAGGCAAAGCAGGGCACTGTAGGGGGTACACCAGGCAAAGAGGGGAAGGAGGTCCTGAGGCGTAGCCAGACCAAGCGTTCCGCAGGATCCAGCACATCACCAGAGGTAGTGCCAGTGTCTGCACCTGATGTGGGACAATTGGTGTGTGTTCCTGTTGGGTCATCAATACTTCCCATCAACCCCAAGACAGGAAAGCCAATTCATATTCCCAAAAAGTGGAAGGGCACCCCTCCAACCTCTCCCACCCACACTGTGTCAGAAGTCTGCATGACCTCCACGTGCCACTATGCCACCTGGTCCACACAGCCCTCCAGCTTGCCAATCCACTGCTAGCCCCACATCACCTGGGGCTCTGTCACCCCAGTTAAGTGGGCCTGCTGTCACCGACACACAGCCAGGTCCAAGTCTGCATGACTTCCAGGAGTGAGTTGACATCCCCCTCATGCACCTGTGCCTCATTCAGGTGTGCTAGTCCTGACCATTGTTTACTAGCATGGAAACTGGCCCTGTTGCTCTGCTGTGTCGTGCTTTCTCCTGTGCCTTGGACTCTGGCCCTGTTGCTCTGCTGTGTTGGCCTCTCCCCTGCCATGGACACTGGCCCTGTTGCTCTGCTGTGTTGGCCTCTCCCCTGCCATGGACACTGGCCCTGTTGCTCTGCTGTGTCGTGCTCTCACCTGTACCTTGGACACTGGCCCTGTTGCTCTGCTGTGTCGTTCTCTCACCTGTGCCTTGGACACTGGCCCTGTTGCTCTGCTGTGTTGGCCTATCCCCTGCCATGGACACTGGCCCTGTTGCTCTGCTGTGTTGATCTCTCCCCTGCCATGGACACTGGCCCTGTTGCTCTGCTGTGTCGTGCTCTCACCTGTACCTTGGACACTGGCCCTGTTGCTCTGCTGTGTCGTGCTCTCACCTGTGCCTTGTACAGTGGCCCTGTTGCTCTGCTGTGTTGGCCTCTCCCCTGCCACGGACACTGGCCCTGTTGCTCTGCTGTGTTGTGTTCTCACCTGTGCCTTGTACACTGGCCCTGTTGCTCTGCTGTGTCGTGCTCTCACCTGTGCTATGGACACCTGCCTTCCTGTTTGTGTTTCACCTGTGCATGGTATATAGCATTTTTGCATCATTCTAACCCTTGCTGTTGTCTACTATTGTTGTGCCGCTGCATCTGTGCAATATGTGAATAAATACAGTTACTTCTGGTGTGTGTTTTGTCGGTGTCCTTGCTGATTTCAGTTATGTTTCTGTTCGAATTTGATTGCATGTGCACCATGGTCCATGTATCACTTCAACATTGCAAGGCTCTTTGCAGCCAGCATAATTTTGGGCAGGGGTGACAGGGTCTTAAGTCCATTCCGAGCCTGCAAATTGTGTGATCTGTGATGGCTATTTTAACTGGCATGCATTCAGCTTGTTAGTGATTTGCAGTTGTTGCCTACACTGTTCACATGTCTGGTTGGGGGACACTGCCAGCACAGGATGTGATGCTGTGCAAATGTATCGAAGCTGGCTGGGATATGTAATGTAGTATGTGTGTGGATTGCTTTCTGTGTGCCCAGCTTGTATGTGTATGGTCATCTTGTGTTGGGCCTCGGTCCTGGTGCCATGGCCTACATGACATGTGTGGTGTTGGGTGTAGCAGAGGTCTGCAGTGTGAAGGGTGTGAGTTTGTAGTGGTTGTGTGTGTGCCCCTGTGTTGTGTGAGACACACATGTGTCACCCAGGAGTTGTATGCCTGTTGTTTGTTTTGTCTTGCCCTGGGTAGAGGATTGTATGCACTTGTGTGAGCTGTTTGTAGTGCACTGTGCTGTGTGTTGGTGTGTCCATGGTGTTGTGTGTGACTCCTCCTTGTTGTGTTTGTCAGTTTGGAGTGTACAAAGTGTGTGAGTTGCACATCAGTGTTGTGTTTGTTTGATCCTCAATGTGTCTTGGGTGTGTTTGTCTAAAATGTGTGGCCCTGCTGCTCCACACTGACATTGTGTTTGTGTTTGTCATGCATTGCAGGCACATGGTGGTTTTGGCACTCCTGTATGGCATGGTGTGTGTGGTTTTAGGCCATCCCCTATGTGTGCCACTTGTGCATGCCCATTGTGGGTGTTACGTCCCTCTATTTGTGTGTGGTACACCCCTTACATGTCTGCTACTGACATGCAGGCTGTTTGACTTAGATGTCAGCTTTCCCCTTGGTTTCCATGTGTGTGTGCCTAGCCATCACTTCATGTGTGGGCTTGTGCTTTGTGGTGCAGTTCTTGGGCCATAAGTGTTGTTCCACTCTGGACATTTCCCCAATGGTTTATGTGTGCTGTCCTTGTGCTATTGGTCATTCTGTAGTGGTCATGTGCACTTCAGCTGTGTGTGCTAGCCAGTGCTCTGGTGGAGGTGGCTGTGCTCTTGTATCCCAGAGTGGTGCATGTGTAGTTGTTGTGTTGGATGTGTGGATGTAGGGTGTGGTATTGCTTCAGTTCCTGGTTGTGGTGTTGTATTTGTGCAGTGCTGATTTGTGGTGTGTGGTGCAGTTGTGTCAATCATGCCTGTTCTGCAGCCAATGCTTGTCGTGCATGCGGTGCTGTGTGTATGTGGCCTTGGCATTGTCTGATGTGCATCCCCTGATGTCTTGTGGTGTATGCTGATTGAGGTTTCATGTGCATCTGTGATGGGTTTGATGTGGCTGTGTGTGTTGGTCCACATGCACTTCTTGTGTGATTTGTGTTATGGTATGTGTGTTTTGTTCCTGAGTGATGTTGTTGTGTACTCCTGTTGTGTGTGTCCTCCCATTGATTTTCCCCAGTTTGGCTGACAGGGTATGTGTGTTTCTGTTGGAGTTCAATATGTGTTCCTGTATTGTTTGTGTGTTGTTCTTGTGCAGGCATCGGTTGAGGCATCCCTGTGTATGTGTTGTGTTTGTGGCTACACCCAGGGTGTGTGTTTGTTTGTGTGTGTGTGTGTGTGTGTGCTGGCAAGGATTGTGAGCCTTGAGTGTGTGTGGCAGTGGTGTTGTCTGTTCCTTGTCCGCCACTCCTACAGTGGCTGTCTCCCTGGTTGTGTGTTGTGTGGTGCAGGGAGTGTATATTGTGCTTGTTGTTGCAGTGCTTGTTGGTGTGCATGGGATTGCATGGGATGGGCACCTGGCCTGTGGGTTGATTGGGTGTGTTGCTGTGTGGTTGGGGGCTGTGTGTCCCTGTGGTGTTTGTGGCCTGCCCATGCCTTGGATTGGCCTGCCTTCTGCATAGTGCGCATGTGTTGACTGCGGCGGTGACGTGACCTGGACCGGGACGTTGCTGCTGGTTGGAGGTCGATGTGTGTTCTGGATGCTGAGGGGTGCCTTGTTGTGAGGTGGGTGATGTGTGGTTGCCCATGTGGATGTGTTGAGTCCCCCAGCAGGGTGTCTGTGTGGTGATTGGACCCTGTGTCGGCCTGTGTGTTGTGTGTTGCATATGTGTATTGGCGTACCTGCGGCGGCGTCCGCAGCGGCCCATCTGACGATAGTGTTGTAGGAGGAACATCACCGGATGCATATGGAGGGCTGGGTTCATGGTAGTCAGGACCGGGTATCGGCTATCTTGCTCCGCTATCGAGTTTCCGCCTGCTCAGGCTGGGCGGTGTCTCCGCTGCGGTGCGTCTGCTTGTTTGGGCCATCCTAATTTGTCGAGCGGGGCGGACGTCATTCGGCACGGCGGAGAGTCTCGATTGGCTCCCGCCGCCGCGGTGGCGGGCGCACTTTGATAGCGGTGCGCGTCGCTCCGCGGCGGACGGGAAATGACCTATGTTTACCTATCCTAATGCGGCGGATGTGAGTTCCGCTGCTTGCGGGCGGAAAAAGCTGTTTTTCCGCCCCGTCACCACTGCGGTCCTAATGGACCCCTTAATGTAGATTTTTGTAGATGTCGCCATATACATTGATTGAAATGACAATAGCAACCTTGTATTGCTGAGCGTGTGTATATTTTAAGGATACTGTTTATCATTGCTTTGTCGAAATCAATGATAATTTTTTTTTGAAAAAAGTCATTAGTTTTTTTTTTTTTTAAAGACCTTTATTAGCAACAATACCAGCGTCGTTACAAATACCATAGCAAGCGTACAGTTCGTGACTACCGGGACCAAACATGTCCTCAGGCAAAGATGTTACACAGCCATGCTTGCCGGCATCCCGGGGGCCCGGCGGCGTCATTTAGTGGACTCAGCTCAGCTGTAGCTATAGTAGATTCCCCATCAAGGCAGCACTCATCACAGCACGACTTCTGATTATTCATTAACAACAGCTCGAAGGGAAGGTCTTGTGTGTGCAAGGTCAATAGTAGAACTAAAACGCCCATAAACCTACCCTAACCCCAACTCCCCACTCTACCCTCCCTCCCCAGTGTGTTCCGTGGAATGCCCAGTCAGTCTGATTCAGAGTAAACCTGCCGTGTAAACGTGTCGTGTAAAAGCCATGTCCCGTGCTACTTCCCAACCCATGTCATCAATGGCCAAACCCTCTGGTGACCCCCCCTGTTAAGCCCCCCCATGTAGGTGACCACTGGTGTGTCCCAGCGCCCCCCCCGGCAATCTCCCCACTTTCCTACCCGTAGGGGAACCCCCCCGTCCGCCCAGCCCATTATTCCAAAACTTGGTCCTGGAGATCCACCACCTCAGATGTGTCAGAATCACCTTCCTCCCCCTTCCGTAAGTACTCCTTGTAGAGGTCCCAGAAGTTTTTTGGCCTACTTCTAGGTGGCAACAGGTCACTGTACAGCTCAGTTTGGGTACAGCAAAAGCGCAGATCCCTCTTCCACCTCGCCACGGTGGGCAGCGGACCGCGCATCCAGCAGGACGCAACTACTCTCCTGGCGAGCAACAACGCCATATCCGCTAGTCGGCGAAGTGATGGCGGTAGCGGTTTAGAAAAGCCCAGCAAAGCTAGCGCCGGTGTCCTGGGGAGCGTTTCTTCTAGCATTTGATCAAGTTCCGCAAATACCGCATTCCAGAAGTCTTGCACACCGGGGCAGAGCCACGCCATGTGGAAGAAGTCGGCGACCTGGGTGCGACAGCGCTCACATTCCGCCGTGGGCCGCAGGCCATAGCGGTGCAGTCGCTCTGGGGTATAGTACACCCTTTGGAGGAACTTAAAGTGCACCAGCCTGTGCCTGCCATTGAGTGAGATCTTGCGGGTGCTGGAGCAGCAATATCTCCACATGGCATCATCAATGGGTGATAGCAGATCCTCCTGCCATGCCTCTCTGGCTTTAGACTGCGTTAGTTTCTGGTGTGCTACGCCTAACTTGTTGACCGACGAGAGCAGTTTAGCCGAGGACTTAGTTTTAATAATATAGGACAATTCTGGGATCTCCTCAGGTTCCTCCATAGACGGGCCCAACCCGTCTCGGTAAGCCGATCGCAGTCTGTGGAACTGAAACTGTTGAAGCAGTGTGGGGCTCGCAGTCCTCAAAGCTAACTGACCCCAAGTTTTAAATGTGCCCTCCTCGAACAGATCCTCCATCCTCTCCAGGCCCAAAGATCGAAGGGACTCTACAACGCTCTTTTCTTTCAAGGGGCTCAACCACAGTGCCCATTCAATCGGCATCAGGGGTGAATACAATCGATCACAATCACGGGCGCGCACCAGTGCATGCCATGCATGGTTAGTCGCCTTAAGGGAGTCAAGGCGCCCGACCGACCGATCAAGCGGAAGACTAATCGTTGCTGGCAGTGGGAGTGGGTCCGCGAACAGTCGCTCCAGGAGCAAGTGCGGTGTACGCGCCTCTCCGTGAACCCAGGAGTGCAAGTGGGTAGCCTGTGCTACGCGATAGTATCGTTCCATGTCAGGGGCCCCCAGGCCCCCCATTTCGCAGGGGAGAGTGAGTGTCGCCCACCGTATCCTGGGCTGTTTGCCAGCCCATGCCAGCCGAATGAGAACCTGCGTGAGTTGTTTAAAGAAGGCCCTCGAGAGCACTACCGGTAGATTCGTGAATAAGAACAGAAACCGGGGCAGGACAATCATCTTCATTATAGCTATTCTGCCCAATAAGGACAGTGGGAGCCTGCACCAAGCGTCCACATCCTCCACCAGTTTGGCGAAGGCAACGCCGTAGTTATCTCGGACAAGAATTTCCGGGTCGGTGTGTAAGCGGATGCCCAGGTATCTCACTGAGTCAGTCGTCCATTTTAGCGGGTACTCCATAGGGAAGGGCTGCGTCACAGGTGTGAGGGGGAATGCGATAGATTTGTCCCAGTTCACACGTAGTCCTGAGAGCACGCCGAATCGAACCACCTCTCTGAGGACCGATGGCAGGTTAGCCTCCGGGTCACGGACGTATAGTAAGGTGTCATCTGCGTACGTAGATATGCCTATCTTATAGCTGGGGAAGCTGATCCCCTCCAAGCTGTGGTACTCCCTGATGGCGCAAGCAAGCGGTTCCGCCACCAGCGCATAAAGAAGAGGTGATAGGGGGCAGCCTTGCCGCGTCCCCCTGCCGATATGGATCGGTGCTGACACCCTGTCCCCCAGTTTCAGTCTGGCCGACGGTCGGTGATACAACGCGCCAATCCTTTGCAGAAATGGTTCACCCAGACCTAGCTTCCGAAGCACCCGGACCATGAACGGCCATTCGACAGAGTCGAATGCCTTTTCCATATCCAGGAAAATCGCCAGTGCTTTATTCTACTGCCGCACATGTTGCATGGTACCCAGGACTGTGCGTATATTGTACGTCAGATTTCTACACGGTACGAACCCAGACTGCTCAGGTGCTACCAGTTCCGGGACTAGGAGGGCTAGCCGATTGGCCAGTACCTTCGCGTATATTTTAGCATCCACATTCAGCAGACTAAGGGGCCTGTAGGAACTGCACATGTTCAGTGGCTTCCCCGGTTTCGGGATTGTAACAAGCAGTGCCTCCCGCATCGTGAGGGGCATTTCCCCATCCTCGCAAATCTCATCAAAGAGAGTGATCAAATGAGGAAGCAAGATCCCAGCATAGGCTTTATAGAAGCCCACCGTGAGCCCGTCAGAACCCGGAGCGCTGCCCGCCCTCATGCCCGCCAAGGCTTCCAGTATTTCGTCCCCATGAAAGGGGGCCATAAGGAACTCTCTGTCGGAATTCCGCAAAAATGGCATAGCTATATGCCCCAGGTAGTCGTCTATAGCGTCCTCTACGCCCAAGGACCTGGATTGGTAGAGGTCCGCATAATATCGGCGGAAAGTCGTCAGGATTTGCTCCTCATCCGTGACCACGCCTCCCTCGGGGGTGGTCAGTTCTTCTACAACTAGCGGTTTTCGCGAGTTCCGCACCATGCGTGCCAGGAGTGCGCCTGGCCTGTCCCCTTCACCGTAGGCGCGGGCCGTAGCATATTTCCCCATGAAGAGGACCTCCCTGTCCGCTAGGTCCTGATATTCTGTTAACAGAGGAGCGAAGCTCGAGTCAGCCTCTGGGCCAGGGTCTCTGAGCAGTTTATCCTCCAAGTCCGCCAATTTGGCCTCCATCACAGTCAACTCCCTTCTAATAGAGCGCAGTGTACTGGAGTGTTTGGACATAGCCATGCCTCTGGTGAAGACCTTAAACGACTCCCAGACCGTAGAGAAGTGATCTACCGAGCCCAGATTCGCAGCAAAGAACCCCTCAATATCCTCCGCCAGTTCACTCCGGAACACCTCGTCAAGCAGGGCAAAGGGGGGAAACCTCCAGGTAAACGCTGGAATACCTTTCCTGGTAGTGGTGATATGTAACATCACAGGAGAGTGGTCCGAGAGGGTGCGTGGCAGCACCTCACATTTGTCGATACTCCGCTGGACCGAAGACGACGCCAACCAGTAGTCTATACGTGTGTGGACATTATGGAAGGCCGAGTAGTGGGTGAAGCCACCGAGCGAGGGGTGCTTCTCCCTCCAGACATCAACCAAGTCTAGTTTGAGCATTTCGGTGGTCATATAGGCAGCTGAGGCCACCGGCCTTCGGGCTGGTCCTGAGGAGCGGTCTTTCTCGGGGTCAAAGATAAAGTTAAAATCACCTCCCCACAACAACCCTGGGTGATTGTGCTTCCTACATAGTGCAGCCAGGGCTGCATAGAAGTCAGTGTTGACATAGTTAGGGCCGTAAACATTAACAAGCATGAGATCAAGCCCCTTGCCTACACATCTGGACAGGACGTACCGCCCCTCAGTGTCTACCTCCACCGGGAACAGTTTCAGTTGTGAGGACGGGTTAACCCAGGTCAGTACCCCTCTAGAGTGTGTTGTAAAGCCAGATGCCACTATGTGTCCCGCCAACCCTCGCGTCTGTAACATCCTGCTATGTATGGGTAGATGAGTTTCCTGCAACAGGGCTATATCCACCTTATGGCGATGTAGGTAACTGGTAACCTTCCTCAGTTTGCGGTGATCATTTAGGCCCCGTACATTCCACGTCAACAGTTTGAGAGAGTGCGGGGCATGTGTGCGATCAGTCAGGGCGGCATCCGACATTGTAAATTCAACTGTTCAATCATTAGACCACGGGCAGCAGGGGTAGTCTTCCCCACCATAAGGGCAGCCACCAAGGGCGTCCGATAAGCAGCAACACACAGCGTTACACATTGCGTCCCCCCGAACCATGTACACTCCTTGTCATGAGCGTTTCCACAACTACGAACACACAAAAACCCTCCCCGAACACCACCCACATACGTCCCACACAACAGACCAAACAGGCGAACCAAAGAACAGCCACCCACCCACCCACAGCCGACCATCCCCAACCCGGTCAGACAGGACTCATCACCACCCACCATCCCTCCCTACTCAACAATGATTTCTACTGAACCCCAAGTAGCCCCCGAAGGAGCTAAAAGCCAAAAGCGCAGGGGCAGAGGAATCTAGCCAGCCAACGACTCAGCAGTGAGACCAGAGCTAGTAACCACACGCGTGCTCCCGTCCCGCCCCCCGCCCAGTGGCTTTGAGCCCTGCCAGCTCCAGTCTTTGCAGTTTGTTAAGTCCAGACCCTTATGTGCAGCGGGCTACCCCGCAGCCGACCCCCCGCCCATCAGGCAGCCCCCCACCCCCCCAGACCACAGCGCAAATAAACCATCCCGGTAAGAACCAGGTAGATCTCACCCCAAAGTCACATCTCTACAGGGCCGCAGTGACAGCGTGCCATTCCAGCTCCTCCTTGCGCCTCCAGGTCAGAAGCGACGCTCTCGAGTCCGGCTACTCCTGTTCATCCAAGCGGGATGTGTCCTCCAAGTCCTCCTGCTGACTTCTCTGGTTATTGCGGATGTCCTTCTCCCATTCCTTCAGGGATTTCTTAAGTTCAGCGGGGTCGGTGAAGAAGTGGGAGTGGCCCTGTCTGTTGATGCGAAGCCTCGCAGGATACAGCATGGCGTAGTCAAGGCCTAGGTCTTTCAGCTGCTTCTTGTAGGGGGCAAATCGCTTTCTTTCCTCCTGTACTCTCGCCGTGAAGTCTGGGAATAGGGAGATGTTCATGCCCTCGTACTGTAGCTTCCCCTTCTCTCTGACCAGTCGCAACGCCAAGTCCCTGTCCCGGTAATTTAATAGTTTCGCTATAATCGGTCGCGGGGGGAGGCCCGGTTGTGGTTTCGGCCCCAGGGTGCGATGAGCCCTCTCAATAATGAACATAGGGGAGAAGACATCTTCCCCCAGCAGGGTCTGAAGGAGCTTCTCCACAAACAGCTCCATTTTACCGGTACTTGTGGATTCCGCTACTCCCGTAATGCGTAGATTGGAGCGCCTCGAGCGCGCCTCCAAATCCTCCGTCTTATCTTGTATCACCTGAAGCAGTCGGCCAAACTGTCTGCGGTCCTTATCCCACTCCGTTTGGGCCTCTTCCGCCTCTGTAAGTCGTCTCTCCGCCATGTCTAGCCTCTCCGCGTGCTTGTCCACCCTCTCGGACATGCGGTCCATCCGGTACGTCAACGCATCAATCTTGGTGCTGATCTCCGCCATGCTGCCTTGCAGACCTCTTTCCATGCTGCCCAGCATGTCCCGGATCTCCGTGCACAGAGAGTTCTCGGATGCCGCCGGGCGTGGAGGGGTGGTTTGTGTTGTCCCCTCAGCCCCCTTCGTCTTCCTCTGGTCGAAAGAGAGCTTGGGCTGCGATCTGTCCCCCTTCCCCATGGTATTTCTAGTAGACATACAGCCGTCCAGCCAGAGGTGTGAGGTCCACCACACGTGATTAGTGACCAGGCTCTGCGGTGGGCAAAGCGTCAGGGGATCCCCACGACCAGGGTGGTACACAGCGGGACCGGCGCCCAAGATGGCGGCTGCGAGCGCCGGATTGCAGATGTCAGTCGCCCCGTGGGCCTCACCCCAGTGCAGTGCCCCTCGCTGGCTGCTTCTCTAGCGGGTGGCCGAGCTGCTCCGGTTCCTGGGAGTGAGCACTCACCGTCCCTCCAATGGCCCTTCACCACGCGGTGGTAGCTAGCTGTGCTTCTCGCCTTCGGGGGTGCTCACACCGCCAACAGGCGCTCCGCACTCCGTGTGCTCCTTCACACCGTGATTACCAGGTCGGGCCGGGCCTCATTACTGCTTCCCGCACCGTCCGAGTGCGCGCCAACCAACAAGTTGTCTTTGTAAGCGGCCGGGACCGCCTCGATCACATGCGCCGCACGTACTGCGACGTAACCCGGGCAGCTCTGCAGCGTAGGTCGGGGATCGCGGCCTGGGCTGCCGCTGCTCCGTCTGTTCCGTCGCCAAGTCTCACCGCCCTTGTTCTCCGCCGGACAAAGGGGTCGCCGTCCTGCCGGGGCTTTGTGCTGAGGTCCGCCACTATTTTGAGCGCCGGCAGGGTAGTTTAGGATAAGTTTTCAGGAGTTTGGCGGGTTATCGGCGAGGAGCTCCGCGCTCGCGCGTCTTACATGGACGCCGGCTAGCTCCGCCCCCCCAAAAAAAAAAAAAAAAAAAAAGGTCATTAGTTTGTTGTTTGACTTTGGTTAGGATTTCTTGGTAGGTAGATTATTGTTTGTTTGGTAGGAGGGCATATAGGAATGGAATATTTGCATTTTGGAAATGACCATGGATAGTGTACAATTGGTAAAAAGGTTTAGGACATACTGCAAAAGTACCATCCATCATCCAAGTTTAGCATTGGTTTAGTTTAGTCATGTTGTCTGCAGTGGCAAACAGTATTACTCTTTTATCTTTTGAATTGTTGTCATACAGTATAAAGGGTTCATTATAATGAGTTAGACAGAGTTCAGGGGGAAATTGCACTTCTTCAAAAGTTTTAGGTGTGGTAGGAGTAATTGATGTAGCTTTTTTGTCTAGCTTTGGTTCTTTTAAGGGAATCTATACTTGGTAGTTGGCTAGAGGCATGTTGGGGTAGAACACTTAAATGCTGTTTTAGAATAGCAGTTGTTGCTACATCAGTAGTAGTGCTAGCTTCTTTAAGGGAATCAAGCATTTCTCTAATCTCTATTTCCGTTACATTAGGTGGGTGGTTATGTTCCTTAGTATAAGTCACAGTAGTTTCCTGAGTTATAGCTCTACCATAACATTTGCTAGAATAGTATTTAGTGCATTTCCAAAAAACGTTCATATCTTTCTGTTTCTCTTGAGTATATACATATCCCATGTAACAAAGAAGCATTTTCTCTTTCTGAGAATACACAAATTTTGCTCCTTCAGTCATGTTTGCTTTTTGGTGCTAGGAAAAATTAAACATTAAGGGGCATATTATCAAGGGGGTTTATCTCCGCTTTTTTTGGCTTTAAAAGCCAAAAAAGCGGAGATAAAAATGATCTCCCTATTACCAAGCTGTCGCTAACACCAGTTAGAGACAGCTAGTAGGAGATAGCGACCATCTTGGGCCCCACTTTGCATGTCAGTGATATTTATCACTAATGACATGCAAAGTGGGCATGCCAAGATGTTAGCGACTGAAAACAGTCGCTAACATCGCTATCTCCTATTACCAACTTTTGGAGATATTCGCGCTAAGCGCGAATATCTCCAAAAGCTAACACCTGCCCTGAGCAGTTCTTAGCCATGTTATCCAATGGGAGGTTGATAACATGGCTAAGAGCATTAGCTCGGTAATGCATGAATATCGCTGACTTTTCAGCGATAATCATGCATTGCAGCGATTTTTATCGCATTTGCGATAAACCTTGGTAATACCAAGGTTTATTTGCGGTAAAAATCGCCGCAGCTCTGCGGTAAATTTTTGTCTCTAACCAAGCAATAGCGATATTTATCGCTATTGCTTGGTAATATGCCCCTCAATTATTAGAAAAGTACTTAAATTATGTATTTAGTGTTATAATAACATTGTTTTGCACGTTCATTATTTACCAGTTTATTTCTTTGTTGAATGCAGGTGTTGCTTTTCTTCAAATTTTTCTTTTCTGTGTATTTCTTCAGTACCTGTTAAGATGGAGAAAATGTGTTACCAGATTTTACATTTATTTATGTTTCTTTTGTTTTGCTCTGCTAGCTAGTTTGTACTTTGTTTTCTATTTATTAAGGTTTTCAGTCATGTTTTAAATTATATACCTACTTTTTATCTTTTTTCTTTGAAGTGTAGATGTTGTGCAGTTTTTCAATATTTTCTTTTTATTTGTAGAAAATAGAGTAGAAATAAAAGAGATGTTTTAGTTATTTGTTTTTCAAATACAGGTTTGAAGTTATAGATTTACGTTTCGGAAATATATTAAGGTGGTAGTACTTACTTTAGATAGGTGCATCTGGTTTTTGGTAGAAGTCAATCAGTTTTCTTTCAGCAATCCGGCAGAGTTTCTCCTTCCTTTTCTTTGGTGGTTTAGATTGCGATTTTAGCAGGTTTAATTCTTCTTTTTATAGGATTTGTTTAATTGTTTTTGAAAGTTTATTGGTTGTCCACATTGATAGCTTTTTCTTATTGGTTTATTTGATTTTTTTTTACTTGTTTTGCTAATTGTTTTCCTTACATGGGTGACGCCAATTACTGTTTTTTTGTATGGGTAAGGCAATTTTTTGCAATGGTTAATGGCATTTTTTAAGATTTAAAGTGAAAGAATATTTATTATGTGCATTAAGAAATGTTTTATTATTTGCAATGTTGTGTATGTGTTATAAATTGTTTATTTGATGTAAATGTTTATTTAAAATTGTTAGCAATGTTTATTGTATGATGTATTTATTTTATAAAATAGTTTATGTATATTTGTGATGTGTATAATAAGTATTTTTTATTAGAAAGTGCAATTTGTATGTATTTTGTAAAGTCGGTATTCTATAACTTTCGATATATTAGTGTTCTATATTTTGATGGTCAATATTTTGGCTATGTTTTATGTTAAGGATTGCAAGTCGATGTTTTTTACATGCGATAATATTGATGGTCAATAATGTTGTAGTCGATTTTTTTTTATCGATATTGTGACTAAGAGCGCTGCGTGTTGATAGTCCTGAGGCGAAAAGCCGGGACTGGTGTTTCTGATGTGAATGTAAGAATCGCCGCTTTTTAATATCACTGCAAAATAATCCTTTTGGCACATAGTTAGTTTTTAATACTTCCTGATTGCTAGGATCTATTTACTCTTCTCTGCCACTTAGCGCCTACCTGTTTTTTCGGCATTTTGCCACATTGCAGCCGAGTAGACGCTGCCGGGGGTGTGACTCGCTTTGGCATCCGCCATCTTGGGGGTGAATTTTGCGAGCGGTCCAGTGTTCGGCCCCTCCCTCACCCAAAAGTACAAATTCTCGCATTCCCTGTCGCACTGCTGACTAAGAGCGCTGCGTGTTGATAGTCCTGAGGCGAAAAGTCAGGACTGGTGTTTCTGATGTGAATGTAAGAATCGCCGCTTTTTAATATCACTGCAAAATAATCGTTTTGGCACATAGTTAGTTTTTAATACTTCCCGATTGCAAGGATCTATTTACTCTTCTCTGCCACTTAGCGCCTACCTGTTTTAGGCATTTTTCCCCATTGCAGCCGAGTAGACGCTGCCGGGGGTGTGACTCGCTTTTGCATCCGCCATCTTGGGGGTGAATTTTGCGAGCGGTCCAGGGTTCGCCCCCTCACTCACCCAAAAGTACAAATTCTCGCATTCCCTGCCGCACTGCTGACTAAGAGCGCTGCGTGTTGATAGTCCTGAGGCGAAAAGTCAGGACTGGTGTTTCTGATGTGAATGTAAGAATCGCCGCTTTTTAATATCACTGCAAAATAATCGTTTTGGCACATAGTTAGTTTTTAATACTTCCCGATTGCTAGGATCTATTTACTCTTCTCTGCCACTTAGCGCCTACCTGTTTTAGGCATTTTGCCCCATTGCAGCCAAGTAGACGCTGCCGGGGTGTGGCTCGCTTTTGCATCCGCCATCCTGGGGGTGAATTTTGCGAGCGGTCCAGTGTTCGGCCCCTCCCTCATCCAAAAGTACAAATTCTAGCATTCCCTGCTGCACTGCTAACTAAGAGCGGTGCTTTTTTATAGTCCTGAGGTGAAAAACCGGGACTGGTGTTTCTGATGTGAATGTAAGAATCGCCGCTTTTTAATATCACTGTAAAATAATCCTTTTGGCACATAGTTAGTTTTTAATACTTCCTGATTGCTAGGATCTATTTACTCGGTAAACAACTTTTACAACAAAACTTTTACAACGCATGCCTTTACAACGCGGTTTTTACATCGCAAACCATTACAACGCATTGCGCTGGGGGGCGCTCTAGGATAGGGAATAAGTTTAATTTACTATCCCACACCTTCCCTAGTGTCCACGGGGACTGGAGTTGGAGTAGTAAATTAAACTATTCACTATCCAGCACCCCAAAGCGCTATGCGTTGTAAAGGTTTGCGATGTAAAAACCGCGTTGTAAAGGCATGCGTTGTAATAGCATGCGTTGTAACGTCATACATCCATTTACTCTTCTCTGCCACTTAGCGCCTACCTGTTTTAGGCATTTTGCCCCATTGCAGCCGAGTAGACGCTGCTGGGGGTGTGACTCGCTTTTGCATCCGCCATCTTGGGGGTGAATTTTGCAAGCGGTCCAGTGTTCGGCCCCTCCCTCACCCAAAAGTACAAAATGGCCCCCCCTTACAGGGAGCGCAGCGGACGGGCACAGCGGGCGCACCGGCGGTGCGCCGAAGGCGCGCCAAAGGCAAGCCCGTCTGCGTCCGTCCGCGCCAGTTCCACGCCTAGCGCTGGAAATTATGGCAATTTTCACAAAAAAAAAAACTCCAATACTCAAGCACTCAGCTGCTAGAGCTGAACCAACATCCCTGTAAACCTATGCAAAGAGCAAATCCAGCAGATCTTCTTCTTCATCTAGCTGTGCCTCCTATACCAGGCTGGTGCTCAACAATCCCCCTCCCCAACTCCATAAACCATGCGACTTACCTCTAGCTAGGAGCGAATGTACCGCTACCAACACTCATCTGCTGGCCAATAATAATAATCATAACTGTAAATCTAGCCGCTCGGTGAGCGGAAAAAGGTTTCTAAAGTGCATTTTGTTGAACACTAGATCCATGGTCAAACATAAACATGAAATTTCAGCCCTCATTACAGACCATGCTGTTGATCTAATGTTTTTAATAGAAACATGGGCATCTGAGGCCTCAAGACCGGACTGGAATGACGCAGTTCCAGAAGGATACCGTGTAGAATTTGTAAATAGATCAGGAGCAGTGGGGGGGTGGTATTGGGATTATTTATAAATCCCATCTATAAGTACTCTCACTACCAGAACAGGGTCTAGAAGCAGAAGCCATGAGCTTTAAAATTAAAAATAATAACTGCCTAATATTTACAGGCTTGCTTGTGTATCGCCCCCCCCCGGCTTGAGAGCGCTGTTTATTAGAGCACTACACACTTTTCTTGAATCTACATCTGATTCTACCTCCTATACCATCCTGGGCGATTTTCATTTTCATTTAGAAGCAAACAATGACCCTGATTCGGCCACTCTAACTGACAATTTTCTTAGCTTTGGCATGACTCAGCTAATCTCAGGCCCCACCCATACTGCAGGACATACCCTTGATGGCATTTTCACAAACAATAGCCATATAAATGCTACCTTGATCCAAGCAGTCCCCTGGTCTGATCATAGCGCCATCTTTTTTTAACTTGCTTCAGAATAACCTGCCAAATCACGAAGAGGCCTCACACTTCCCGAAAAAACACGCCCCTGGAACAAACTTGAACCTGTCCTTTTGGCTGACTTACTGGCAAAAGACCCTCCTGCTCTCTGAACTGGCAACACTAACATGGGAGCGATCAAATTCCAGAATTGGATCAGTCAGGCAGTCAATCAACTGGCGCCTGTTGAAATAAAAAAAAGCCAGAAGGCGATCTGCAACTGCGCTGTGGTATTCCACAGAGGTGAAGCACATAAAAATGAAATGTCGACAACTTGAGCAGTTGTGGCGTTCGGATTATAGTGCTCAAAATAAATCAGCATATACCAAAGCCCTGCAGGAATATAAGATAGCAATAGTTCAGGCCAAATCAGTATATTTTACAAATAAAGTCCAGGCAGCCTCTAACACTACTAGAGAACTATTTAGAACTGTCACTCATTTTACAAAGATCCCCAGCGACACTGTCTTTAGCCCTGACCAGAACCTTGTGACTAATATTGCAACCTTTTTCCAACAAAAGGTTCAGACAGTTTACGATGATCTTAGCTCATCTGCGCTAACTATACTCAATGATAACAATGACACTGCCCCCCTGACTGGGTCCAGTTACTCCTGTTTTCCCTTATTAGAGGAGACACAGGTGACAGACCTAATTACACAGATGAAGTCAGAGTCCCCATTAGATCCATGTCCACCACGCATATTACACATGATTTCACAGACGGTGGCAGCTATCCTGACCCTCTTGGTAAATAATATTATCACTTCTGGTGACTTCCCCAGCAGCTGGAAAAAAGCGTGCATTCGACCTATCCTCAAGAAGGACTCGTTAGATCCTACGGTACTCAACACTACCGGCCAATATCCTGCCTACCCTTGCCAGCTAAGATTCTGGAAAAGCCATAAATCAAGAAATGATGCGGTATGTTGATCACAACAAGCTCCTAGACTCCTCTCAGCATGGCTTTCGCCACTTCCATTCAACAGAGTCTGCCCTGATCATGGCAACCGAATACATTTGAAGGAAAATGGACGAGGGTGGTAGAAGGGCCCTGATCTTACTAGACCTCACAGCGGCGTTCGATACCGTGAACCATTCGATTCTCTTAAACAGATTAAAAACTCAAGGCTTTACCGGTACTGCTCTAACTCTATTCACTTCTTTTCTGGATTATAGAATCCAACAAGTGCACTGGGAAGGTTTTCAATCTGATGAATTCTCCCTCCCAGGCGGGGTCCCTCAGGGCTCGGCGCTATCGCCCACTCTGTTCAACCTATATGGTACCCCCTTAGCTACCTTAATTCAATCTCATGGCCAACAATTAGTGTCTTACGCCGATGAAACTCAAATTATAGTGTCAGTATCCCAGTCCATTGAAGCCACTGCTGAGTGTTTTAAGAACTGCCTTCTCGTGTAAAAAACTGGATGAGTTGTAATTTTTAAAAATTAAATACGGACAAAACCGAGATAATCGAATTCGGTCAGAAGTTGTCTGTCTGGAACAACCTTTGGTGGCCTCCGGAGGCGGGCTCCTCTCCTAGTCCTGCAGACAAGGTTAGGAATCCTGGCTTCTTGGTGGATAAAGATCTCTCCTGCAAAGCGCAGATTAACCAGGTTACTTCCACCTGCTTCTACACCATCAAGGTTCTTAGGAAAGTTCTACCATACATCCCTTCAACGTTAAAAAAACTGTAATGGGTGCCCTGGTAATGTCCCAAGTGGATGATTGCAACTCACTCTACTTGGGCACAGGAGAAAAACTACTGAATAAACTTCAGGCAATCCAAAATGCCGCAGCCAGGGTTCTGTTAAACCTACCCTACCGCCACCCAACGTCCAAAGCCATCAAGAAACTTCACTGGCTCCTAATTAGATCCAGAATACAGTTTAAGGCCCTCTGTCTGGTCCACAAATCCTTGCACGGTACGGGACCAGACGATTTGTCCAAACTCCTCCCTCGATATGTACCATCGCGTACATTAAGGTCAGCCAGTCATGATTTGATATGTCAGCCAAGAATAAGAAGAATGCGATGGGGTGGCAGGTCCTTTTCGTACCAAGCTTCCAGATTATGGAACTCTCTGCCCCCTGCACTGCGCTCACAAAAATCAAAACAATGTTTTAGAAAGGCACTGAAAACTTGGCTTTTCTCGTCACATTAAGATCTGCTCTCACCGCTCTCCTCGTTACTACAGCGCCAAGACGCCTCGGCATTCGAGCGCTTTATAAGTACTTCAGTCAGTCAGTCAGTCAGTGGTTTCGATATTTTTGTTATTTCTTGTTTATTTCTTGTATTTTTGTAGTCGATAATTCCTCACCGATATTTTGTCTAGTCGATATTCAGTCTGTCGAGGTTATGTCAGTGATATGGATAAGACGTATAAAATGGGGTCCTATTAGCCAAGAAAAATGTAACGCCTGGAAAAAGGCAACACGCATAACTAGTCCACATACAAATTGGCCGGAAATCATGTTGTCAATATCCAAGGCCATGACTGCAGGAAAACAATTGCCATACAAAGGAAAACATCGTAGTAGTGGGTCTGCCATCCTTTCTGACCTTAAAGAATTTAAAGAGAGCAAAAAGAGTGTCGCTTGTCTGAGCAACAGTATTGGAGGAAAACATTTTCAAAGTCCGAATTACGTTTGAAAGCGCACAAATACACAGTCTGAGAGTTGAAACAGAGAATCATCGAAGATACATGGAAATGTATTTATGCATTGCTACCCTCCAGCAAGAGCAGGGGATTCTGGAATTATGTCCATAATCTCAATGGCAGAAGCAGTACACAACAATGCAATACCTGCTATGGATTGGGAAGCCTATGCTACCAAGGTATATGTTGACCAGGAAAAACCTAATCAAAAACCAGTGGTAGCTGAAAAACAGTGTCTAGAGGGAAATGAGAATAAGGCCCTCGCTCTTAGTGAAAAAGAAACCCTGCTCACATTGAAAGGCATAAGGAAGGATGGGGCTCCAGGACCGAAGGGGCTACCGGGAAGTGTATTTAATGAAGATCGTGCCTTCTGGGCCCCACATTTGCACTGTCCATTCAACTATTGCTTCAATACCTGAGGAGTACCAGACTCGTTAAAAGGCTCCATTCTGCAACCAATATACAAGAGAGGCAACATCTTACAGCCTGAGAATTACAGACTAATTGCTATACTTGATTTGGATGGGAAGGCATATGCAAAAGTCCTACTGAAAGCGCTTGAGGAATGGATAATAGACAACCAAATAATACCATACTACCAGATTGGATTCCGGGCGAACTCATTAACAATGGATAATGCCATAACATTATCCTATCTGGTAACTAAGGTCACAGAGGGGATAAACCCACCCCTGTACGCCTGTTTTGTTGACTATAGTGCCGCCTTTGATGGCATTGACCACAATATACTGTGGGAAAAACTTGCAAAGTGGGGGATACCAGGGAAACTTCTGGCAGCCATCATGTCCCTCCATACTGGCACATGGGTCTGCATGAAGTTCACACAGTCACACGCAACTGCCAAGACCAATACGTACAAAGGGTTAAAACAGGGTGTGTGATTGTGCCAACACTGTTTAACCTATAAACCGCGGACCTGGGAGCGGCACTCTCTAAAACTAATATGTTTCCACCTAAATTGGTAGAGAAAGAAAGGGAGGTCTCCTTTGTTATCTAATGAGGGACAAGGAGGATAAGTGGGAAGAACAAGGAAGGTCCCTGAACCATTCAGCATATAAGAAACCCAAATATAGTACTCATATACCTCAAAATGCCAAACTTTAACTTAAAATTTGTACCCTATAGGATATAAACAAATATTTAAACAGAAATAAGAACCTTAGATAGTGTGTTGTGTTATAAAAAATATGCAATTTATTACAATTCAAAGGGTTAAAAACATTTTATACAATAATAGTGCCCAAAGACACCTATAGAATTAAAAACATTGAAACATCACAATTTTGTTAAAAGCAGTAAATGTCAGGGTTCACAGTTTTGCTGTAGTTGTCGACGCAGCGTTTCGGCGAATCAGTGATAACTATTTCTTCAGGACAAACAATTCTGTGTATGACTTCTTCAGATTCCTCTCTTATTCAATTCAGAGGAATATTTTCATTGGAATTAAGTTATGTAGAGCTTCTGGTGTCTTACATTCCAGTTAGCAATACCTTCTTCTGTTTGGAGCTCTGTATTGTACAGGGTACCGGAGGGGGGCCACCGCATTGTAAGTGGAGACCACTATACTTAGGATTGTTTATAATCCTTCTTTTTGAATTTAAAAAGCGCCACTGGATGCCTTCAATTGTGTCCGCAGCGTGGAGTAGTGTCGATCACGGTTGTTCATTAATCCAACCTTGTGACTTGTAAACGGCCTCCCTGCTCCCCTCTCGGTCCTTTCACGCATCCGATCGCCTGGACGGTCAGCTGACCGTCCAGGCGATCGGATGCGTGAAAGGACCGAGAGGGGAGCAGGGAGGCCGTTTACAAGTCACAAGGTTGGATTAATGAACAACCGTGATCGACACTACTCCACGCTGCGGACACAATTGAAGGCATCCAGTGGCGCTTTTTAAATTCAAAAAGAAGGATTATAAACAATCCTAAGTATAGTGGTCTCCACTTACAATACGGTGGCCCCCCTCTGGTACCCTGTACAATACAGAGCTCCAAACAGAAGAAGGTATTGCTAACTGGAATGTAAGACACCAGAAGCTCTACATAACTTAATTCCAATGAAAATATTCCTCTGAATTGAATAAGAGAGGAATCTGAAGAAGTCATACACAGAATTGTTTGTCCTGAAGAAGGTGTTATCACTGATTCGCTGAAACGCTGCGTCGACAACTACAGCAAAACTGTGAACCCTGACATTTACTGCTTTTAACAAAATTGTGATGTTTCAATGTTTTTAATTCTATAGGTGTCTTTGGGCACTATTATTGTATAAAATGTTTTTAACCCTTTGAATTGTAATAAATTGCATATTTTTTATAACACAACACACTATCTAAGGTTCTTATTTCTGTTTAAATATTTGTTTATATCCTATAGGGTACAAATTTTAAGTTAGAGTTTGGCATTTTGAGGTATATGAGTACTATATTTGGGTTTCTTATATGCTGAATGGTTCAGGGACCTTCCTTGTTCTTTCCACCTAAATTGGGCCACCTTAGAATACCCATTATGCAATATGCGGACGATCTTGTCATCTTGGACCAAACCAGAGTAGGCATGAAAAGGGCATTGGAGACTCTTCATTTATATAACTCAGAAAACAAGCTCCAAACTAATGCAAATAAAACCAAGGTATTGGTCTTTGGACATAAACCAAAAACATCTCTGTTAGGTTGGAACATCGGACCACTTAGAATTGCAACTGCAAATAAATATACCTATTTGGGTGTACAATTCTTAGATACCGGCAGAACAACATCTCAGGCCAAATCATTGGAGACAAAATCTGCTAAGGTCACACATGCCCTATGTAAAATTCACCAGAACCTTGTGAGTCACTCAACTGAGGTCATCCGAAGAGTAATACAAGCCAAGCTATTTTCAACAATCAGCTATGGCCACCTTGCTTTCATGGGCCTATTGTCCAATAAACTGGAGCACCTACATATTATGGCTTTCAGGAAAATCTTCAGGCTACCATTCTCGACAAGGCACACACTGATTAGACTTGAGTTTAACTTAACATCAATGGGCATGGAATGTAAAAAAGACATAGTGAAGCTATACGACTGTGTGAACAAGGCTAACCCGGGTACCCTAAGGGAAGCACTTCAAATACTCTTCACGGATCAAACCAGTCGATGGGCCAGGTACCTTGCTTCAGCTAATAAAATAGTATGCCTGACAACTGATCAAATATTAAATCTGCCGACAGTTAGCCTAAAAAACCTGTTAAAAAACACAGGGAAAGACCATCTCAAGGCTCCGGGATATAGATACGATCAGAGTTATTCGTGGCGAGGGCCTCGCAAAATCATATGAGGCCACTCAATGCCAACCATACCTGAATGCCGGCCTGTGGAGATATGCTCTTCAAAATGTCTTGAAGACCAGGCTGCTAACCTTACCAATAAAGGACTATAGTGCTCATTGGTCAACCATACCAACTGGAAATAGAGGATGTCGACTGTGTCATTACCACACAGAATCAGCAGAGCATATCATCTGTTGTTGTCCAGCGTTGGTAAGTCCAAGCGCAAATACTTAAGGGCAATATTCAATCTTAAAAAAGTAAGAATATGCAATAAGGCCTTAACGCACATATATACCACAACAGTGCCAATGAAGTTGGCACGTGCCGGGAAGTTTTTTGCCACTGCTGGACAGATCTTATGTCAAACGCATAGTCCAGAAAAATAACAGCTTAACTACAATCCATACGCCATTGAGCATCTATAGTATCAAAAGTGATGCTTCACTAATTTCTATGGTCATGAACAGACAAATAAACAAAGTATCTCATGGCCAATGGTGATTCGGTGCCAAGCTTGATAAGCTAAGATGATCTGATATTAGGGCACTGACTGTCCAACCCGATGCATATGTACATGTTTTTTAACTTTCTCTTTTTTTTTTTTTAAATCTCTTTGCACTTTAAACGTTTTTTTTTAAACGTTTCTCTTTTATCAATCTACTGTTTTTTTACCATGATCGTAATATGATTCGCTTTTGTAAATGGTTTTAGGTAATCATACAATAAAGTATTCATTCATTCATTCATTCACACACAGATTCTGTTATCTTTTGAAGACTGCACTTTTGATACCACCTTCTGATGTCAGGCATGTACGTTGGCTGTGACCAAATGTATTAGAGCAATTCATTGAGACTAAACAAATACCAGACAGTCGTCTTAGTGGTCTCTGGATGCAATTCTCCAAGAACTCTCCTCAGGGGTTTCTGGTCATCCCAAGTGGGTGACGCTCATGTTCCAGCCGCTTCTATCCATAATCTTGGCTTTCAGTTAGGCCAGGATCTCTCTATTGCTGTTCAGGCCAACAAACATTTCTCTACCTACTTTCTCTTGTTGAAATTGCTGTGTAAAATGTTTCATACTCACCCCTTTGTAAAGACGGTCACAATTCCCAGTTGGCATGACTACTGTAATTTCTTGGGTAACGCGCTAGCAATATTGACCACCTTTAGCGAATTCAATAATGCTGCAGCTCTTGCACTTAACTGCTGAGTATTCCTTTTTCTTATTTCTGGACGGCTTTGTGCTGGTTGCCAGTTTCTAAATGAACCATTTTCAAGGCTCTGTGCATGGTTTTTCCGCCCATCACTGCTATAGCTTTTATGACTTGCAGCACAAGTTCCACCATTACCAATTTGAGCTCAACTTTAGGTACAAAGAAGCACAGCTTCTAGAGGTACCTACAGCCTGCAGAGACCTTGCTGCTGGTTGGTGCGTTTCAGTGACGGACGCTAAAACATGAAACTCACTTACAGTTCATATTTTCTCTATCAAACAAATGCTGCCTTTTTGAAAAGCTTGAAAAATCTGTTTCTTTCTCATTTATTGTACTTGTTGATTTCCTAGTTCTCAGCTAGGGAGAGATGTACTAACATTAGTAATGGCAATTTCGTAATTATTATGATTACATTCAAATTGCAATAATGAAATCGCTAATGTATGAACATTTTTATTTTAAAATAGCGATTCCTAGTGGGCACAAACAAACCTACCTCATGAATAATAATGAGGTAACCGTAATTTGTGAACCAGTAAGTATCGCCACCATTACAGGGTTCATGGCCTGCTTGGGTCAGCAGACCAGTATGTTACTGATTGCTTTCAAATAAAGCCATTTATTTTTAATGAAGCTAGTTTTCCTTAAAGAAAACCTTGAAGAGTTTAAAAAAGAAAATTGAACTTTTAAATAAAAAATTTTAAGTGGAGGCAGTGGTCCCTTCCTCCTCTTAGAAAGTATTTTGTTTAACATTCTCAAACGGAAAGAGTTCTTCCCATTCTCCAATGAGGTGCCATCGATTTTAAATTGGTGGTAAAGTATATTTATTTTGTGACCGGAATTCAGTTGCAATACAATAATACATACCACTACAATTAAGAATTTAGAAGGACACCCTAAACACGCCCCTTTCAAATATCAAATCGGATCGCAAACATAAACAGCGATTCGGTAACTAGTTATTGAATCTCAATTTGGTGTTTGTATATTCAAATAGGCGTTTTGTGGTTGCAAATGGGGTGCCACTCACAAAGTCGTCTGCTTTGAACCTTGCTGCAGTGGATAGCGGAGAACCAGGACTCCTGCTGACTTTGCAGTTGCTGGGCTTAGTAGGGAAGCTACAAGCGCCGCACTCGCTCTCACAGAGTGCCGTCGATAGCTACTTTACCACTGCGGGACTGCGAGGCTTGGGAACCAGCTGCAGCCTCTTCCCGCAGCGGCCACGCCCCCTCATCTGTTGAGCCCTTAACCTTTCGCGGCACCCGCTTTGCGGGTGCCACTCACAAACTCGTCTGCTTTGAACCTTGCTGCTGTGGATAGCGGAGAACCAGGACTCCTGCTGACTTTGCAGTTGCTGGGCCTAGGAGTGAAGCTACAAGCGCCGCACTCGCTCTCACAGAGTGCCATCGATAGCTGCTTTACCGCTGCGGGACTGCGAGGCTTGGGAACCAGCTGCAGCCTCTTTCCGCAGCGGCCACGCCCCCTTAATTCCCAAGGGCTACAAGAGCAGTCTGTGCTCTCCGCGAAGCGGGACACGTGCAGGACGAAACCCGGACGAAGCCCGGACAAAGGGCGGGCCCTCTGAGGCCCTCAGAGGCTGAGGAAGGCTGGAGCTGGGCTTATCCTCTAACCTATATCTATTTTATTAACTGGGTGGTTTGCTACATTGTATATGAGTTGTTGAAAGCTCTATTCTGGTTGTATTGTATTTTGGAGTATCTTGGTTCTCGTATAAGGATGACCGCCAAAAAGCTAAGGTCTGGGAGAATTTTGCTGGGTAGAGCTTGTTCTAAAACTAAATCCAATCCACTTAGAAATAAGGATGGTCTTACAACACACTTAAAGGGAACTTGCCAGCTGTTCAGTCTCTGGGAACGGGGATCGAATAAAGCTATAATGGCAAAACCCAAACTGAACGATAAGGCCGAAATTAGTAAGGATGTGTTAGATCTATCCCCTTCAAAGGACTTCTGGGCTCCTGAGGTATTATCGGGGACATATAAAAAAGAAGAGGTCAAAAGCCAGATAAAAGAAGCAACTGAGATTGACTCTCTTCCTTCAAATCTCTATTGCACCCATGAGACTAACCATAAAAGTGTCAAGATCTTAGTTCATAATCCCCCTTCCAACTCCATTGAGCATGTTTTTAACCATCACCCTAGAGGGTCCTGCCAAAAAACTTCCCCCAGTCTACTAGTTCAGGGAGGAGAGGATAGTAATAAATCTGTATCCTCTGAAATAGACTTGGAGCTTTGTATGTTGCCGATGAGTCTAGCAGGATTTTTAATCAGCCAAAGACTCCGGCAACATTTGTCCCTTCTGGTCTCCAACTGTATAGCAGTACGCCTTCCAATAAATCATACCATAATAGTACATCATTAATCCCCATTCTTAACATAACAGGCCTAGATGTCTCCAACCCTGTTAGATCTGATAAACCTGTTTCTGAGTCTCTGATTTCATTGGAAAGCTTGCTCTCTTCTATATTATCTTTATTGGAAAAATTTGTTGGGGGTTCGGATTGTGTTCTGGAAACAGTCACGCAAATCTTAAAAGTCCTATTGAATAAACCGTCAGGAGAAGGTCCCTCCCTTAAGTTTTGGATCTAGCTCCACGGAAGGGGATGTGACGAATAATATATTCTTAGAGAGTGGAGCTGCTATTACCGATGTCCCCCAAGTTCCTGTAGCAGGTGAAAAGTCGGTTTCCCCTATAAATATACCTGCCTCTAATTGTGTGGTGGAGCACGATAGTCCAATAGTTGAAGTCCCGGCTGCCTTGAATATGAAGCAGAAAAAGGAGTGTTTTGCGATTTTTAATCAACAGAATTGTAAGGAAGATAAGGTGGCTTTAGAAGTGGCTGTTAGTGAGAAAAAAAGAAAAATTGGGAAATTAAATAAGAAGGGAAGAAATAAAAGGAATATAATCCGTAGGATTGAAAAAAATAGGCGGAGGAAAATCTTCTTTGAAGCCCAGCAGGAAATTTCTTTTAAAGAAGAGGCTTCGGAGGGGCTCCCAACATGTTCAAAAAACATGTTGGGGGATATAAAAGTAACCCAAGATTCTTCTCAACTTCCTCCTTTGGAACTAAATTCTATTCCTCCCATAAAAATTCCAGCCTCTCCTCTATTGGTTTCTAAGCACGTCCCTGTCGTTTCTAACATTGTAAAGGGGGGATTACATGTTGATAAGGGGGTGCCATCTAGGGCGGGTCATCCGGGGGTAACTTTTAGTAAACCCTTGGATATGGGTTTGTCAGTCCTTAACCTCTTAGCTAGGTCTTTTTCTGGCTTGACAGGAGGTGTAGAGGACATAAGCAGAAATACTGATCAGAGGAAGGATGAAAATATAAATACATTTATCCTCGATTTCTTTCCCCTGTTTGAGGCGGACTGTATCTTGAATAGAGCCGCTCTTCTTAAATGCTTCCAGGAATCCGGTAAATTGGAATTGATCCAATCTTCGGATATAGACCTGATTTTTATTTTGAAAACAGAGGGCGGATTCTTAACGAGGGCTAAGTTCCATTCCAAGCTCATTGTAAACTTGATTCTTCAGCGTTCTGAGAGCTTTCAGAGTAGGGGGATTGATATCACGCCTTTCTGGGGGAACGTTTTGAAGGATAGACCAACCAAATCCTCAAAGGGAGTATGTTCTCCCGTCCCTCTTTTCCCCATAGCTCTGGGTAGGAAAGAACGTTTTGATGTTCACAATGACTTAAAAATTTTCGTCTCTAAAAATAGTCGCTGTGTATCTGAAATTAATCCACTCCCTCCTCCTGTACGAAGTAAGAATGATGATGAGAGTTCCCGTTGGAATTGGCTACCGGGTGTTCTTGCGAAGAAACCCACAACTAGTCAGGAAATGCAACCTGATCTTTAGCAGCAATCTAAAAATTTTGTCTTGGAATGCGGCAGGTTTAAAGAACAACTCTGAAAAAATCGAGTTCCTCCTCTCTTCTGAGGCATGTGTGATCTGTCTCCAAGAGACATGGAGCACTGAGAATCTTGTTGTGGGAAGTGATTACATAGTATTAGAGGGTAAAGCTTCCTCCTCTTCTAGAGGCCATGCAAGAGGGGGTATTGCCTGTTGTCTATCAAACCGGATAAAATGGAACTTTTCTCATTTTTTGGATCCCTGTAATTTATTTCAGGTAGTAACATTATTTTGTCTGGACAATGTGGAAATTCCTACTCCAATTGTCTTGATTAATGTGTATATTCCACCTGATGAATGTTTTAATCCTATTCTGAAGAAGGTTTTCTCCTATGCTAAGGAAGTCCGAGAAAAAATCCCGTCCGCTTACATAATCTTGGTAGGAGATTTTAATTGTAAAATTTCTAATTCAAGTCTGTTTTTATTTAGGAATAAATATAGGGAAGAATCTCTGCACATTCCCCAAGTAGTTCTGCCTGGGAACATTAAAACAAATAAAAGAGGGAAAATGCTTCTGGAAGAAGTATTCGAGATGGATGGGATCGTGGTGAATGGAAGACTCCCTTCCGATTCTACGGCAAACTTCACACATGAATCATACCAGGGAGAAACAATATTGGACTACGTAATAGTGGACAATTCTGCTTTCATTTTATTAAATGATCTTGTGATCTCGAAAACGTGTCTCAGCGACCACACTACTTTGGCCATTTCATTAAACATTTCTCCTCCTATGTCTGACCGTTGGTCGCTAAATAGCGACTTGGTCAGCTTTGGTGGTTTATCAGGGAGATGCTATTGGGATATAAAGGCCCTTAGCGGGCTAGAGAACATCCTGGATGTTGCAATATCTGATTTGGTTAATTGGGATGGTGCTGAAATCGAACGTTTTTCTGATCTATTGGTGGAAGTGACCTCCTTAGCCAGACAACCTAAAAGAAATAGGCGTCCAAACCCTCCTCCCAGCTCCATTCGCCTATTAAATAAAGAAATAAATAAATTGGTAAGGGACCAATATTTGAACATTCTACCCGAAAGAATATGAAGAATAACTCTATTATAAAGGAGAAGGAAAAGGTTGAAGTTCAGATTACGTAAAGATAGGGAGGACAACTCTGGATACAACTGAGGGAGGCATCACTTTATGGCCAAGCAAGAACGTTTTGGTCTCTAATAGGGAGGGGTTGTGGTGTAAGGTTGAGTCCCACCCCCATCCCTATTGAGGAACGAACCTGGGTAGCGCATATTAAAAATCTTTATGCAAGTAATGGTGAATCTTTTCCCCTGGGAAGTTTTATTGTGGTCCATTTGGCCCAGGAGGAATCTCCGTCTGAAAAGTCCATTGAACAGGCAATAAGGGAAATGCGTTCGTCGGGGGCTATGGGTCCAGACGAGCTGCCTATTTCCGTCTTAAAGCAGAATAGCTCAAAATGGAGTAAAATCCTCTTTCCTGTATTTGCATACTGCTTTTCAAGCAGGTCAGTTCTTCCTTCTTGGAAAGGGAGTATTTTGGTCCCCCTATTCAAGAAGGGTGATCGGCTTTCTCCTCAAAACTACCGCCAGATTGCCCTTCTGGATGCCATTGGCAAAGTTTTTGCTAAATGCCTTTTGAAATTGTTAACTGAATGGGCGGATCGGAGTAACATTCTTCCACTTGAGCAAACAGGTTTCCGTAAAGGCCATGGCACTATGGATAATTTAACAGCTTTACAAGTGATAATGTTTAAATACATCAAGGTCCGGGGTGGAAGAGTATACGCGGCCTTCATAGATTTCTCCACAGCTTTCGATAAAGTTGACCGTCCTTTGCTGTGGAGGAAACTATTATCTTTAGGCATTCCACCTTTACTGTTGGATTTAATACAGGCCCTCCACACAGATACCTGGTGCAGAATAATGATGGGAGGGGAAAGAGGCCTGTCACACGCCATCCCCTCTGCTAATGGTCTCAAACAGGGCTGTTTGTTGGCCCCTTTATTATTCTCCCTTTATGTTTTTGATCTCCCTCAAGTCTTGTCTTTGAGTAGTGGTATCGCCCCTGTATTGGGAGATAAAGCTATTGCATGTTTAATGTATGCTGACGATATATTGTTGTTAGATCTGACCCCGAAAGGTTTGAACAATCGTCTGCATGCATTGCATGTCTTCGCTGAGTCGCACTTTTTACAGATAAACATCTCCAAAAGTAAAATCATGTGTTTGACTGGAAAGAAAAGACACTCTTATGGGAATTTCATATGGTCAATAGGTGGCCATAAGTTAGAAATCGTGAAATCCTATATGTTTTTAGGGAAAATAATATGTGGTAACATGAGTGACAAGGCCCATATTGAGAATAATATGTGCAAGGCTCTGATGCAGGGTAAGGGCTTAAATGCACTCTATAAAGCCACAGGAAAACCGCATTTTCCCTATTTGCTAGAAGCTTTCCCGGCTTCTTTAGTTTACGGAATTGAACTTGTTGATGTGAGTCACTGGGGTTTTCTTCACACCATTGAAGGCAGACTTTTGCGGCAACTAACTTCTGTCAATTCTGCCTGTTCAGTGGCCTCTCTTAGGCTTGAGTATGGCATGAGAAGTAGTTGGGTTCAGGGCTTGGCTGGGATAGTAAGATGGATTTTTTACCTAGCTAAATGTGAACCAGTCACATTGAGACACCTTATTCAAAAGGAATTGTTGGGTCCTTTAAAAGAGTTTTCTCCAATTGTAAAAAACTTTAGAAAGGCGGTCTCGTTATTGCAATTGGAGGAATCTACTCTTTTTTCACTAACTATAGACCAGTTAAAAGCCTCCTTAAAATCAGCAACGTGGAAGTTAAGCTTCTCGTTGGATAGGGACCAGTTAAGGTCAAAGAAAGGTGGTCTGCCGGTGATTGATTCTTATGCTTTTAAAACCATGCAATTCTATGTTTCTTGGAATCTTCCACACGGCATTCGTCGCTTTTGGTTTTTAATAAGGCAAGATATGTTACCTTTGAATAACCTTTTATCCAAGTGGTATGGTTCCTCTAACAAGTGTACTCTGTGTAACAACTCGATCCAAGACCTCTCTCATGTCTTGTTTATATGCCCGGCTTTGTCAAACTCCCGTCGTAAGTGGGTGAGACCAATTTGCTTAAAACTTGGTATTTTATCTGCCAGTGCTCTTTCTGAAGCTATTCTTAAACCCCCTAATGAAATGTTTTGTTCTAGAATTTTTAACTTTTTTTAATGCTTTTTGGATCTGTATCAATGTGTTTGCCATTTCTATTGTGTAATAATGGAACTATTTTATATATTAGTACTGTTATGCTGTTGTAAATTTTATGTGGACCTCTCACGAGTTCCAAAACATAAATAAAAACTTGAACTATTGGTTGCAAATGGCCCGATTCTGCAAATTGGGTAGTTTGTGACTTCAAAAAAGCTTTGTACTTCTGACCCCTAACTTTCGTCTCTTGCAATAAATTTAATTTACGTTACTTACATCCTGTCAGCGTTGCTGATGATTTCTGCAAGAGATGCTTTCACTTCTGGGTCACTGAGTGAACCTAACTCATGTCCATGGTGAGTAAAAATTTAAGAACGTTTCCTACTTAAGTTTCTAGTATTATTTATCCGAACCCATTTTCAAATTGTTTGTCCTCACAATTAAATATAGGAAAAGAAAGAAAAAAGTGTGCATTTCTTTCACATTACCTGTGATCTCAGGATGTTTTAAAAGAAGCAGGAATGCAAATCTCAGTGTTGTGCTCACAGTCTCTGTCCCCGCAAAGAACAGATTAAGGACTGTTGTCAGCAAGTTCTTGGTGTTAAAATAAGATTCAGGGTTTCCTTTTTCCTGAAAAATAAATAGATTTTTTACACTTTATTTATAGATTTCAAGAAGTAAACTAGTCACAATACATAAAAGGAGCAAACACCATGGTGCCGAAATGGTCACATAATAGTGCAATAGTAATGGCTGCTATCACATCTTCCTGATAGGCATGCAATGAAGAACACCTCTGCTGTTGCGGAGATGCTGAGGTATAAGCAGAAATGAGAGACAGTATAAAGGCAATACATGTGTCCATACAAACACTAATCTTGAGAACGCAAATGAGATTCCCCAATATTTATTATGAACGCTTTAAAGAGGGCCACAGTCAATGGTGGCTGACAAAGATAAAGAGAGGTTAGGTGGGTGGAGGGGGGCTGGGGGTAGAGGGAGCGCACAGGCGGAGCAAGAGGTGGGAGCGCATGGTGGGGTTAGCAATACAAACATTTTTTAAAGACTTACCTGGTGGTGCCAGATGCCTTGAGCTCCTCTGCTTCCTAATCTTGGTCCCCGCAATCCCTGGGGTAGCATCACGGACTTCCCATCCAAAACCCTGTATTGCTCTCAAGCATGAGAGCAGCATGGTCAATGGCTTGTGCGGTTTGGCTTAACGCTAGCTCAGGTACAGGGAGTCTGTGTTGTTTCTCCACCCTAACTGTGCAATACAGCTGGGTTGGAGAAACCTAATTGCTCATGTCAGTTTGCCCGGCCAAAGACAGCGGGCCAAACTTACATGCACACTCAAAAGTACATCTACCACTCTACCCCTCCCATGGACTGGCTCCGTCCCTCCCTGCACATTCTGGTTCATCCACCAGCTGAAAATTCATAGAAAATCGTATTTCCAAATATTATTGGTGCAGTACTTTTCTTTTTAACAGAAGTCATGCTTCAAGGGAGCATGAAAGTAATGTTTTAATTGATGTGTTTCTGGTGAGAACCATGACTTCTGTTAAAAAGTAAAATACTGCGCCAATAATATTTGGAAATATCATTTTGAGATGAGAACTACTCAAAAACAGTGATTTCACAAATTTCTGGCATTAATATTGGCGTTATACAAAAAGGTAATGAATATGAGAACTGTGACTTTAAAATCAAGTGGGGTGTGTGTGGTTGTCCCTCTTTCTTGTCTGATAAACATTTAAATTGGAATGGAAACTGACCACTGCAAGAACCATGTAAACAAGACCTGTGAGGGGTTTGTAGAGTCGCGCTCTAGTGTTGCGCACTACGTCATGATGTAGCGCGTGAGGAGGCCATTTTCCCATCGCGCTACACAGCGCGAGTCGGGAGAAAACCCTGAGGGCACCGGACATCCCGGCGCCCTCCTGCTGATGATATATATTAAATAAAGAAGTTCTCCACATTACTGGCTCCTGTCTTCTGTGCAGTGGAGCATAAATACAATCATTACAGTGGTGACGAGGTGGCAGTGGAAAAAAAAAGCAAAAAGAGAGGAGGGAGGAGGAGCAAAGGACCTTGCACCACGTGGCACCTAACCCCACACAGGAGGCACTGACAGAGCCAAGGAGGACCAACCAGCAGGACCAGCAGGAGGGTGTGGCAGAGGCACAGGAGGACACAGAGGAGAGCACAGCCCACAACCGCCAGGTACCAGGGCACACTGAAGTGGAAAAGGGAGACAAGAACAGGCCCCACAGTAAACCCAGTATATGGAAGGGGGAAGTACATCTGGTAGAAACACCAGAATATAAGCCTTAACGAACAGACACAAAACCAGGAGGTGGCCCTGGCGGAGCCAGTGAGAGAAGGTGCAAGGGGCGCAGAGGGTCCCCAAATGCAACCAGCACAAGGTGAGGAGGCAAGTGCGCCGGGTAGCCCGAGAGGCCAGGTGATAGAACAAGCGAGACGCGCCGAAATGAGTGCGCAGGCATCATCACTGATGACGCCGATTCCGTTCTTACCCAAGCCGGAGAGCCCCTGATGAAGTGGGAGGACTGGAGAGAGTATATTTTGAACTACATTGAGGCCCTAGAAGATGAGCATGGAGAGGCTTTTCCAAGCAAAAGAAAGAAGAGGATACTCCTACACAACTTGAACCCTGAGGGGATTAGAGTATTTAGAACCTGGTACCCATGCCCAGACAAGCCGCAGACGACAATGTATTTGGACATGCCATAGAAGAGCTGAACAATCACTACCGACCTGCGGTATGCCCAGCTATCGACCAATAAAATTTTCAGCAGAGGAAGCAAGAAATGGGCGAGTCAATCGACGAATATGTAGCTGCCTTGAAGAAATTGGCGACGAAATGCAAGTTTGGCGCGCTGCATGACGAGTTCATAAAGGACCAGATAGTCATGCACACCTCCAACAAAACAGTGCAAGACAAATTGTGGGGGAGTGGAGACGCCACGCCGAAGGAAGTAATCGCCATGGTGAAAAAGGCCGAACTGACAAAAAGGTGCGCCGATGCAGCAAAGAGGGAATTGGTCCAGAGAAACATGGTGAACAAGGTAGATGACGAAGAACCAGCAGTTAGAAGCAAAACCCCGACGGCAGGTAATAGAGGACCTAACAGATGGTCCGGGAAACCAGCGCAGCAATGAAAGCAGAACAAAGGGGGCAAGAACGCATGCTACCGATGTGACAGTCAGGCCCACGAGGCCTATGACAAAAGATGCCCAGCGTTCCGGGCGAAGTGTATGTTCAACAGCATAATAGGACACTACAAGAAAGTATGTCGCCAAAAGGCTAGTTGCAACACGGTGAAATACATAGAGCAAGACCAGAAAGAATAGGAAGGAAAAGAACAAGAGGAGGAGGACACAGTATTATGCGTGGATGGGCAAGTGCTGGGCATAGACGGCCAGCGGTCCCGGAAGCCGCAATGCGACATGACTATAGGAGGAGTACAGATTAGAATTGAAGCGGACTCAGGGTCCCCGTACACCATCGTCCAAAGAGCCGTGTGGAACGAGTAGTTCAGGCCCAAACTGGGCCCACGGCTAGAACCCCGGGACATAAGACCAGTCAAGTACACGGGGAAACCGATCCCCATGGTGGGCTACAGAGCGCTAACCTTTGAATTCAATGGACGAAGTGCAGAGCGCAAGTTATACGTGGCAGAAAACGGGCCGTCGGTCTTAGGGTGGACGGATCAGGGAGACCTAGGCATACAGCTGGATACAGGAGGAGACACACAAGTACTGATGACAGCACCCGAGCGTTGGCCGGACTTCGAGAAAATGAAGAGAGACTTCCCCAGGGTGCTCGGGGGAAAGGTCGGCAAATTAGGGAAATTCACGCACAAAATAGAACTCAAAGATCACTCCCAACTGGTATCTCACAAGGTACGGAATGTTCCCATTGCGGTACAAGAGGCAGTACAACAAGAGCTACGTAGGTTGGAGGAAAATGGAATCATCGAACCTATAAACTGCGCAGAGTGGCTGGCGCCCCTAGTGGAAGCGATGAAACCCAACGGTAAGGTCCGGCTCTGTGTGGACCTGAGAGAACTAAACAAGTGCTTTGTCGTAGAGAAGTTCCCGCTACCCCACATCGAAGAAATGCTGGCGAAGACAAAGGGAGTAAAATGGTTCTCCACCATTGATCTCACGTCAGCCTATCATCAGATAGCTTTGGAACCGGAGAGCCGAAAGCTAACGTCGTTCATAACACCCTTCGGGTGTTACCAATTCCGCAGAATGCCGTTCGGACTCGCATCGGCAGCGGTGGTGTTTCAAAAACTGATGCACCGTCTCTTCAAGGACATAGATGAAGTGCAGTACTTCCAGGACGATATATTGGTGATCGGGAAAGATCTAAAGGATCATGACAAGAAATTGGACCTGGTACTAAGAGTCCTAGAAGAGAAGGGCTTAACTGCGGAGTGGGAGAAGTGCCGGCTGGGAATGACCTCCGTCACCTACCTGGGACACGAGATAGGAGAACTTGGCATCACCCCGAAGAGAGCGAACGTCAAAGCCATCTGTGAAGCGCCCACACCGTCTAGCAAGGAAGAAGTGAGATCCTTTCTAGGGATGGCTGAGTACTACAGCAAATTCGTACAACATTTTGCCACTAAGACACACCACCTGAGGCAACTCACAAGGGACAAGACAGTGTTCACGTGGACGGAAGAGGCACGAAAAGAATTTGATAGCCTGAAGAACGACATCAGCCAAGCCACACCCCTGCAAGGATATGATCCCCTAGGGCAGTAAGTACTAACAACGGACGCCAGTGACAAGGGACTGGGAGCAGTCCACATGCAAGAAGGGAGGAACGGAACTATGGAGACTCTCAGCTTCGCATCCAGGGCCCTCTCACCCACAGAACAAAAATTCTGCGTCATAGAGAAAGAGATGCTGGCCGTGGTATGGGCCATGGGGAAGTTCTGCCAGTTCCTATGGGGCAAGAGGTTCCAACTCAAAACGGACCATAAACCCATAGTCAAGGTACTCACATCGAGTGGGCATGCGAGCGCCACCCCTCGAATAGCCAAGATGACGCTAAAACTTCTGGAATACAGATACGATGTGGAATACATCCTGGGAAGCAGAAACAAGGTAGCAGACTACCTCAGTAGAGCCGCTGCAATGGAGAGAGCACCTGAGGAGGTAGAAGAGAGCGAGGAGATAGTGGCTTTGACGGAAGACCCAGAGAAAGTAATTAGCAATCAGGAGTGGTTGAAAGCATACGAGGAAGACCAAGACATCCAAGAAGTAAAAGAGTGTATCCTTCGTGGATGGCCTGAAAAGAAACACCTAAGGACACCGCTCAAGAAATTCCATGAAGTGAGAGAAAAATTGTCCCTGGATGACAAGGGCACATTCGTGTACAGAGGGGACAAGGTTGTACCCACGACCATGCTAGTACCGCACCTGTTGGCGATACTACACGAAGGACATTTAGGAATAGTAAAGACCAAAAAGAGGACAAAGCAGATGTACTGGTGGCCAGGAATGGACATCCAAATAGAGAGACATGTGAGAGAATGTGATCAGTGCCAACGAGCAGACAAGACCATGACACTCTTGAGACCCGCCTTAGGGAAGTTTGCAAATCCAAAAAAACCCTGGGAGGAGATATCAATTGACATTTTGGGACCCATATTAGACACCCAGGGCACTCCGAAATACCTATGTGTCGTCATTGACAGGTACTCAAAATGGCCAGAAGTGTATGAGCAAGAAGAAATGGATACCGAGACAGTACTTCGATTCCTCACATCGATTTTGCTCAGAGAGGGCATACCCAGATCCATCCTAAGTGACAACGGCCCACAGTTTACCTCAGAGAAATCGTACAAGTACATGGAGAGGAATGGCATCAAAACCAAACACACCTCCATATACCATCCAGCGGGGAATGGACAAGTGGAGCGATTTAACAGAGTCCTAATGGGGTCCATTCAAGCTGCCATCACGATGGGCAAGGATTGGGAAAAGGAAATACAGAGCATGATATGGGCCTATCGAATAACGCCCATGAGCACGGGGTACAGCCCCTTCCAGATCTTGAGGGGCCGAGACCCTTTCACTAAGGACAATCTAGCGTGGAAGGAAAAGACAGTAACAAGTAAATGGTCCCCTGCGGTGGTGCAGCACAATCTAGGAAAGGTCTAGCGCATATAGAGGGAACATTATAACAAGAGAAGGAACGTAAAGGAAACAACGCTTGAAAAGGGGGAATGGGTCAGAGTTAAACTGGCAGTACTTAGAAAAAAAGGAGACAGCAAATACAGTCAACCTCTACAAGTGAAGGAAGTCTATGACAGAGCAGCATTGCTTAGCGATGGGAATGTGTGGTCCCAGGATCGCATGTCCCGATGCAGCAAGATTCTGGAGTGGGCACCTGAACAAAGGGAGAGAACAGCAATGGAGCCGAGGTCATTGGAAAACGAACCCATCAGCCGAGAAGGTAGCATGGAAGCGGGTGTAAAGAGTGAAGAGCTGATGGACGGTGAGGTCTCCGGAGCAGAAGAACATCTGGGAGAAGAGAGAGAGACCCGACGGAGAGAAAGGCTGAGAGTGTTGGAGGAGAAAGCAGTGAGCCCGACCGAGAACTGTACCAGAGAAATGACCTCCACCCCGGTAAGGCGCACACATGTGGGCAGAGCGGTGGTGGGACCTGCAAGGTTTAGAGACTATCAGGTACATGCATCATTGGTGCCGTTTGCGATTCCTTTCTTGCGAAAATTAAGGAATCGCAATTAAGGAATCGCAAACGGCAAGGCATAAAAAAATCGCACATTTTTTAGCGATTCCTTATTTTTCCTTAATTGCGATTCACTATTTGCGAATCGCAATTAAGGAATCCCTTCCCATTGATTCCTATGGGCCAAAAGGCCCATGGGAATGAATGGGAAGACAATCTCAATTTGCGAATCGCAATTAGCTAATCGCAAATTGAGATTGCGATTTCAAGGGTGCAGGGGTGTCCAAAGGATACCCTGTTGCACCCCTGAAAGCAATCTATGCACATATGTTGTGGACACACATGCCCTAAGGGCATGTGTGTGCACAACATGTCAGTTTGAAAAATGCACAAAATTGCATTTATCAGAATTTTCGCAAATTACCATGAGGTCCAACCTCATGGTAATTTTTTCCTCCTAATTGCGAATTCGCAATTTTTTTAGGTGTCATGCTTTGCATTTAAGGAATCGCAAATTGCGATTCCTTAAATGCAATCGCATTTTTAATAATCGCAAAAAATAGCGATTTCATGTATTTTTGATTGATGCATCCCAAATAGTGATTTAGGAATCGCAAACGGACGAATTTTGCGATTCGCACCATTTGCGATTCCTAAATCACTTGATGCATGTGGCTGTAAGAACTAGAATAAGAAAAATTGCTCGACTTTCCTAAAGACTGTATGATTTATTGTGTGATGCAAAAGGGGGGAGATATGTAGAGTCGCGCTCTAGTGTTGCGCGCTACGTCATGACGTAGCGCGCGAGGAGGCCATTTTCCCGAGTCGGGAGAAAACCCTGAGGGCACCGGACGTCCCGGCGCCCTTCTGCTGATGATATATATTAAATAAAGAAGTTCTCCACATTACTGGCTTCAGTCTTCTGTGCAGTGGAGCATAAATACAATCATTACAGGTTGAAACGCATAATGATGAATTACAATGGATTTGTCCGCTGGAAATAAAATACTTTTGCCAAAGTCTTATGGTGTGATGTTTGTGCCCTTGGACTGGAGGGTGTGGCCTCTTGTGGATGTAATATGCCGTGATGCCCCCATTGTGAGCCCCAACCGGTTGGAAGGGCCTTGCCTTTTAGTCAAACTTCATATGATATATATATATATATATATATATATATATATATATATATATATATATATATATACATATATATATATGTATATTCATTTGTGAATTGTAGTCAGTCCACCATAGTTGCTCTGATACATAATGTGCATTCCGTATTTCACTTTTTATAATCGTTTTTATAATCATCTTTTTAATACATGTTGTATGTTGCCTATGTCTTTGATTAAGCCAGTAAAAATTAATTGACTAAAATAGCTCAAACTACATTTACAAATACTGCTGTGGCAGCCAAAACGCGTCTTTCTTGGTTTTTCGGGTCAAGGAAGGCCTGATGAAATAAAAAGCCTTAAACCTACAGCCCTCCTGAGCGTGCCTCTTCCTTCTGGAGTGGGAGGTGTTGGGATATTTTCATTCAGCGTCAGCGCCAGATGTTGTACACGTACCACCAGCAGGTCTGGGCTGCCAGTGTGACCGCAATTGGAATGGAGTAAGCATGGGCGTGCTAACTGGTGAGTCCCCGGTTCACACCTCAGGAAGAGTTAATAGAGGAATGGGCAGCGGAGGAGTTGTTGACTCGAAGCAAGGAAGTCGGGAGACTTTCAGTGGACGGGGAACAGTTTTTCCCCTGCTTGTCCTGTATTCTCACTCAGCATGCTGAAGGACTGGTGACTGGGCATCCTGAGAGTAGAGAAGGGCGTAGGAAGCGGGGGGTGCACTTAGCACTAACCAGGGGTCTCCAAACAGTCTGGCATCTAATAATTAAGGCTTCGTTCGGAGCTTCAGCATTTATTTATTTGCCCTTCATGTCAAAGGCCGGCCCAGGTGCAAAAAATTGACAGTCTCACACTTGACCCGGCAGTTGCAACGCCAGAGGACGCCTGACGTCATATCCTGCTTCCAGAGAGCGCGGGGAGTAATTAAATGTTGCGAGTAGGACTTACTCTGGTGAGGACTGGCCCGGTTGCTTAGACTCACCCAATGGTTTGCAGGCGGCTGGAAAATCATGGTGCTTGACCCGCAGCACACTGCTATTTGATGTCGTTACAGAGATTGCAAAAATTATTTGCCTAATTTTAAGCCGATACAGGACTTAATGGGCAGCAGTTGGTTTCCTAAATAAGTTTGGCATCCCGCCAGCCGCTCGCACCACTACCTGTTATGCCGCCAATTATATTGCGTGCCTGCAGCATCTCATGAAGAATGCAGCTCGCTCGAGTCTGGAGTCGGACCCACAGCAGCAGTGACTCCTCGTGGCCAACCCATACCGTGTTTCACCCTGATAGACTACAGTTCTCCACCATTGATCTCACGTCAGCCTATCATCAGATAGCTTTGGAACCGGAGAGCCGAAAGCTAACGTCGTTCATAACACCCTTCGGGTGTTACCAATTCCGCAGAATGCCGTTCGGACTCGCATCGGCAGCGGTGGTGTTTCAAAAACTGATGCACCGTCTCTTCAAGGACATAGATGAAGTGCAGTACTTCCAGGACGATATATTGGTGATCGGGAAAGACCTAAAGGATCATGACAAGAAATTGGACCTGGTACTAAGAGTCCTAGAAGAGAAGGGCTTAACTGCGGAGTGGGAGAAGTGCCGGCTGGGAATGACCTCCGTCACCTACCTGGGACACGAGATAGGAGAACTTGGCATCACCCCGAAGAGAGCGAACGTCAAAGCCATCTGTGAAGCGCCCACACCGTCTAGCAAGGAAGAAGTGAGATCCTTTCTAGGGATGGCTGAGTACTACAGCAAATTCGTACAACATTTTGCCACTAAGACACACCACCTGAGGCAACTCACAAGGGACAAGACAGTGTTCACGTGGACGGAAGAGGCACGAAAAGAATTTGATAGCCTGAAGAACGACATCAGCCAAGCCACACCCCTGCAAGGATATGATCCCCTAGGGCAGTAAGTACTAACAACGGACGCCAGTGACAAGGGACTGGGAGCAGTCCACATGCAAGAAGGGAGGAACGGAACTATGGAGACTCTCAGCTTCGCATCCAGGGCCCTCTCACCCACAGAACAAAAATTCTGCGTCATAGAGAAAGAGATGCTGGCCATGGTATGGGCCATGGGGAAGTTCTGCCAGTTCCTATGGGGCAAGAGGTTCCAACTCAAAACGGACCATAAACCCATAGTCAAGGTACTCACATCGAGTGGGCATGCGAGCGCCACCCCTCGAATAGCCAAGATGACGCTAAAACTTCTGGAATACAGATACGATGTGGAATACATCCTGGGAAGCAGAAACAAGGTAGCAGACTACCTCAGTAGAGCCGCTGCAATGGAGAGAGCACCTGAGGAGGTAGAAGAGAGCGAGGAGATAGTGGCTTTGACGGAAGACCCAGAGAAAGTAATTAGCAATCAGGAGTGGTTGAAAGCATACGAGGAAGACCAAGACATCCAAGAAGTAAAAGAGTGTATCCTTCGTGGATGGCCTGAAAAGAAACACCTAAGGACACCGCTCAAGAAATTCTATGAAGTGAGAGAAAAATTGTCCCTGGATGACAAGGGCACATTCGTGTACAGAGGGGACAAGGTTGTACCCACGACCATGCTAGTACTGCACCTGTTGGCGATACTACACGAAGGACATTTAGGAATAGTAAAGACCAAAAAGAGGACAAAGCAGATGTACTGGTGGCCAGGAATGGACATCCAAATAGAGAGACATGTGAGAGAATGTGATCAGTGCCAACGAGCAGACAAGACCATGACACTCTTGAGACCCGCCTTAGGGAAGTTTGCAAATCCAAAAAAACCCTGGGAGGAGATATCAATTGACATTTTGGGACCCATATTAGACACCCAGGGCACTCCGAAATACCTATGTGTCGTCATTGACAGGTACTCGAAATGGCCAGAAGTGTATGAGCAAGAAGAAATGGATACCGAGACAGTACTTCGATTCCTCACATCGATTTTGCTCAGAGAGGGCATACCCAGATCCATCCTAAGTGACAACGGCCCACAGTTTACCTCAGAGAAATCGTACAAGTACATGGAGAGGAATGGCATCAAAACCAAACACACATCCATATACCATCCAGCGGGGAATGGACAAGTGGAGCGATTTAACAGAGTCCTAATGGGGTCCATTCAAGCCGCCATCACGATGGGCAAGGATTGGGAAAAGGAAATACAGAGCATGATATGGGCCTATCGAATAACGCCCATGAGCACGGGGTACAGCCCCTTCCAGATCTTGAGGGGCCGAGACCCTTTCACTAAGGACAATCTAGCGTGGAAGGAAAAGACAGTAACAAGTAAATGGTCCCCTGCGGTGGTGCAGCACAATCTAGGAAAGGTCTAGCGCATATAGAGGGAACATTATAACAAGAGAAGGAACGTAAAGGAAACAACCCTTGAAAAGGGGGAATGGGTCAGAGTTAAACTGGCAGTACTTAGAAAAAAAGGAGACAGCAAATACAGTCAACCTCTACAAGTGAAGGAAATCTATGACAGAGAAGCATTGCTTAGCGATGGGAATGTGTGGTCCCAGGATCGCATGTCCCGATGCAGCAAGATTCTGGAGTGGGCACCTGAACAAAGGGAGAGAACAGCAATGGAGCCGAGGTCATTGGAAAACGAACCCATCAGCCGAGAAGGAGAAGGTAGCATGGAAGCGGGTGTAAAGAGTGAAGAGCTGATGGACGGTGAGGTCTCCGGAGCAGAAGAACATCTGGGAGAAGAGAGAGAGACCCGACGGAGAGAAAGGCTGAGAGTGTTGGAGGAGAAAGCAGTGAGCCCGACCGAGAACTGTACCAGAGAAATGACCTCCACCCCGGTAAGGCGCACACATGTGGGCAGAGCGGTGGTGGGACCTGCAAGGTTTAGAGACTATCAGGTACATGCATCATTGGTGCCGTTTGCGATTCCTTACTTGCGAAAATTAAGGAATCGCAATTAAGGAATCGCAAACGGCAATGCATAAAAAAATCGCACATTTTTTAGCGATTCCTTATTTTTCCTTAATTGCGATTCACTATTTGCGAATCGCAATTAAGGAATCCCTTCCCATTGATTCCTATGGGCCAAAAGGCCCATGGGAATGAATGGGAAGACAATCTCAATTTGCGAATCGCAATTAGCTAATCGCAAATTGAGATTGCGATTTCAAGGGTGCAGGGGTGTCCAAAGGATACCTGTTGCACCCCTGAAATCAATCTATGCACATATGTTGTGGACACACATGCCCTAAGGGCATGTGTGTGCACAACATGTCAGTTTGAAAAATGCACAAAATTGCATTTATCAGAATTTTCGCAAATTACCATGAGGTCCAACCTCATGGTAATTTTTTCCTCCTAATTGCGAATTCGCAATTTTTTTAGGTGTCATGCTTTGCATTTAAGGAATCGCAAATTGCGATTCCTTAAATGCAATCGCATTTTTAGAAATCGCAAAAAATAGCGATTTCATGTATTTTTGATTGATGCATCCCAAATAGTGATTTAGGAATCGCAAACGGACGAATTTTGCGATTCGCACCATTTGCGATTCCTAAATCACTTGATGCATGTGGCTGTAAGAACTAGAATAAGAAAAATTGCTCGACTTTCCTAAAGACTGTATGATTTATTGTGTGATGCAAAAGGGGGGAGATATGTAGAGTCGCGCTCTAGTGTTGCGCGCTACGTCATGACGTAGCGCCCGAGGAGGCCATTTTCCCGAGTCGGGAGAAAACCCTGAGGGCACCGGACGTCCCGGCGCCCTTCTGCTGATGATATATATTAAATAAAGAAGTTCTCCACATTACTGGCTTCAGTCTTCTGTGCAGTGGAGCATAAATACAATCATTACAGGTTGAAACGCATAATGATGAATTACAATGGATTTGTCCGCTGGAAATGAAATACTTTTGCCAAAGTCTTATGGTGTGATGTTTGTGCCCTTGGACTGGAGGGTGTGGCCTCTTGTGGATGTAATATGCCGTGATGCCCCCATTGTGAGCCCCAACCGGTTGGAAGGGCCTTGCCTTTTAGTCAAACTTCATATGATATATATATATATATATATATATATATACATATATATATATATATATGTATATTCATTTGTGAATTGTAGTCAGTCCACCATAGTTGCTCTGATACATAATGTGCATTCCGTATTTCACTTTTTATAATCGTTTTTATAATCATCTTTTTAATACATGCTGTATGTTGCCTATGTCTTTGATTAAGCCAGTAAAAATTAATTGACTAAAATAGCTCAAACTACATTTACAAATACTGCTGTGGCAGCCAAAACGCGTCTTTCTTGGTTTTTCGGGTCAAGGAAGGCCTGATGAAATAAAAAGCCTTAAACCTACAGCCCTCCTGAGCGTGCTCTCTTCCTTCTGGAGTGGGAGGTGTTGGGATATTTTCATTCAGCGTCAGCGCCAGATGTTGTACACGTACCACCAGCCGGTCTGGGCTGCCAGTGTGACCGCAATTGGAATGGAGTAAGCATGGGCGTGCTAACTGGTGAGTCCCCGGTTCACACCTCAGGAAGAGTTAATAGAGGAATGGGCAGCGGGGGAGTTGTTGACTCGAAGCAAGGAAGTCGGGAGACTTTCAGTGGACGGGGAACAGTTTTTCCCCTGCTTGTCCTGTATTCTCACTCAGCATGCTGAAGGACTGGTGACTGGGCATCCTGAGAGTAGAGAAGGGCGTAGGAAGCGGGGGGTGCACTTAGCACTAACCAGGGGTCTCCAAACAGTCTGGCATCTAATAATTAAGGCTTCGTTCGGAGCTTCAGCATTTATTTATTTGCCCTTCATGTCAAAGGCCGGCCCAGGTGCAAAAAATTGACAGTCTCACACTTGACCCGGCAGTTGCAACGCCAGAGGACGCCTGACGTCATGTCCTGCTTCCAGAGAGCGCTGGGAGTAATTAAATGTTGCGAGTAGGACTTACTCTGTTGAGGACTGGCCCGGTTGCTTAGACTCACCCAATGGTTTGCAGGCGGCTGGAAAATCATGGTGCTTGACCCGCAGCACACTGCTATTTGATGTCGTTACAGAGATTGCAAAAATTATTTGCCTAATTTTAAGCCGATACAGGACTTAATGGGCAGCAGTTGGTTTCCTAAATAAGTTTGGCATCCCGCCAGCCGCTCGCACCACTACCTGTTATGCCGCCAATTATATTGCGTGCCTGCAGCATCTCATGAAGAATGCAGCCTCGCTCGAGTCTGGAGTCGGACCCACAGCAGCAGTGACTCCTCGTGGCCAACCCATACCGTGTTTCACCCTGATAGACTACAGTCACTAGCACTGACTCTCAGGTCAGTAATCCATTATTTAACCTTGTTGAAATTATTTGTAATTTAGTCAGAGTGTCATAACCGGGGTCTGTCTTTCAAGCAAACACAGTATAATACATAATAAGAACGTCACTGTCTTGAATGTCTGAGCTTCGGCTCTCTGCTCTCACTCTACTCTTGAGCTGGCGGGCTGGGCAGGCTCGGACTGCAGTGCTCAGCTGATGCACAGTGGAGTCCATTCCATTGGTAAATGATTAAGTTGCTGAAAATACTGTGACGCAGTACAATTGCAACCATAATTGTGCAGGTTAGGCCTACATAGTCATCTCTTTCGCCTCTTCAATAATAATTAGAAATGTAGCCCTCTGTATACCCCCTCTTGAAACATCCTTCTTTTTCCTTTTTTATTAATTTTTGTTAGTTTTCAGAATCCTTCAGTCCTGTAGTTTGGTTTATCATAAGTGCTTTGGCCTGTGTGTTTTTTGTATTTCCTAATCTCTTAAGAATGCCTGGGCCCGCAGAATAGTTATTACCCAACTTTTTACAGCTAATCACTTTCTCCTACAGCAGTAGCCTGCAGCTGTTTACAGCGCATGGGCCCCATTAGTATCCGTATGAAAAATGCTTGTATGATTTTCCTGGCTGAAGCAGCGGCATTTAATAAGAGTCAGATTTCGGCTGTTTGTGTTTATGCAGCATAGGGTCCTGTGTATAAATGCCCAGACTTCTGGCGGTGCAAGTGCCCTCAAAGATGAAGTTGAGGACTGTAAGGTCGCGTGAACATATCCTTTCACGTACCACCCTAACAGACAATAACATTCCTACAGCGCCTACAACCTCGGATGGGTTGATTTGAAGCCCAATTACAGGAGGCATTGCTGTTTTTTGGCAGCTTCAAGTGACAGCAACACCGGATCAGTAAATATGTAGATTTACAGACAATGCAGTGCTTACAGCTTCGGGTTTAATGTTTCACAGTACTGTAAAAAGGCAGGTATTATTTTTACTTTATGCATTAACAAAACAGTGGCTCGAGAAAATTAGTTCAAAGCCAGCCCCGGCAAAACCATAATGTAATTGATATATTGAGTATACTGTATGTGGCTTGCACCTTCACATGCAATAAATAATAGTTGTCGTTGTTCGTATTATTTTATCACATAGGTAACACAGAATCCCTGACAGCATATTTAATTATCGTTTTGTGCCTCTGGCATGTAGCTTCTATGCGCTTTGTGTATTACTATCAGCAGCGCTTTGTGTATTACTATCAGCATTCTCCTATCGATCTGCATTATGATAGATGCAGTGGCACATTGCGGCACCGGCTCATAAAAAATAGTGACGTTCCGGCGGCCTAATAGTGCTGGTAGGGCCTGATAAATGAGACCCTATATTATTAAATCTTACAAACATAATATCTCCACAATTTCTGACTTAAGTAGTCTGCATTACTACAAATGTCCTTGAAATAAGCATCCCTGTATTGAGAGGGGCCCCTACAGATAAAACATTCTGCACATTAGGTCACTATGCTGCACTCCATGGTACAAGCTATGAAACCTGGACTACCTGTCTTAAACTAATGTAAAATCTATGTTTTTAGTGTGGTCAGGAGTCAAAGAATAGTTGCCAAATTGACACAATGTTATGTATGGTAACTGCTAGTTCTGACTTCTCTTGCCAAAAACATTTTTGAGTCCTATGCTAAGCCTTTAAAAAACAGAAAACGTTCTTATAGGTTTATCACAAAAGAAATAAAGTCAATTGTGCACATTTCGCAATGAATACAACCCATTTGACAGTTCTAGAGTCTGCACATGGTACACATCACTACTGTAACAGAGATTGAACATGTAAACAACTACAATGAGATATTTAATTTTGATGACAACCTTATGTTAGCACTGACTTGCCTAACCTACAATATGTACAATCAAGCATTATATTTTTACAGGCTTCACATATACAAACCATCTATTTTCCCCCAATACTTCGTACAAAAACTTTTTAAATCTCTGCATATAAATCTTATTTTATCTTTTTACTTATTTTTCATATTCAGCATATTGAATTATTTGACTGACTGACAACTTGTCTTTCTGAGAGCCCATAATGCAGTAATTTGTGTAAAATAACGTGCAGAACTCTGGATGCTTGCTGCACCCATGGCGTGCCAACGCTACCAAAGCTCGGGCGCTTGCGGTGAAAAGTTGTGGTTAATGGTTCTAAATATACAAGGGCCTCCTGTCTTCAAATTCTAGCCTGGGAACTGGCTTTTTCCCTTTGGTTGTTTTCGGGTTTCCTACTGATGACTCGTAGATTAATGCAGCACGGCAGGAGCTTGTCTACATGTCTTCATAAGTTAGAATGATGATGGACCTACTCAGTCTCTCATCTTCTGGGGTCGATAAAATGTCATAGTTGATTTGGGGAACAAAAAAACCTGATCAGCTCTAAGACACTGTTAAGCGGCGAACATGTGCTTATGAAGGAGTGGCTATGTCGTGGGAAAAGGACTTGTGTCTGTGGCCTCTCTTGCACTGGGGCGGGCAGGGGATATTAGGGGCTGTGTTTCAGACGTGAAGCTCTTAGTCTCCCCCCGTTCCCCACCAATAGGCGAGTGTCTCTCTGTCAGGTACTGTCATTGAGGGCTCTGTTGCCCTTGGAGAGTGGGGGGGGGGGATCGCCTTCGCCGTTTGACAGGAGGTGGGCCCTAATTTTTACCTCCATAGAGGTGACCTGTGCATTGAGGTGAGCGATACTTGACCTCGGTACCCATGCCTAATTACTATTGATTTTAGTCACTTTTGTTCGGATTACTCACACATGCCCATTGTCGTAACTGTTCCAAGGTATCGCAGCAATAGACCGGATGCTATAATTAATGTTATAATGATTTAGAGATAACCTCTCCTACCATAAAAAAGTAATTATTTTATAGGTGTCTGGAAAGGCATGAACCTGCTTGTAGGAAAAAAAAAAAACTCTCGGACCTAAATATCCTTAATTGAAATCTGCAAAATGCATATCGAATTTCAGCTTTCGGTTCTTGGATAAACGTAATTGTAACGGCAACGAACAGGGTGTGCTGAGAAGCAAGGTGCTTACATGATAATATCAAAGCACCATCTGGTACCATTGACATTTTGGCGCGGTTCAATTGTCTGTATGTGAACTACAGTAGCTTGCAGCATTAATAAGCACAGATGATCTTTTTTGCACCAAACATACAGGCTAGCCCCCCTGGGCTCCAGGGTGCCCCCTCCTGCACTGTGCACAGGCGGTGAGGTCGCTGTTCTTAAAGCTCCTGACTGGGTCCGGGGCATGTGGGAGGGCCCCCTCTGTGAAATTTGCAGGAGGGCCCCCTCAGGTTTCGTTACGCCACTGCATTTTGTGCACATACACGCCTGAAAGGCCTGAATGTGCGACATATGGCACTTAAAAAATCAAAAAAGTGCTTTTTTAAAGAAAATCGCAAATTACCACCAACTTCAAGTTGGTGGTAATTTGCAATTCCTTAAGGCCAAATAGCAAATTTCTAGTGCTTCCAAAACTGCATTTAAGGAATCGCACTTTGCAATTACTTAATTGCATTCACAAAATAGAGAATCACTAATTTTGCAATTCTCTATTTTGCGATGATCTTTTGGGATTATACATCCCAAAAAGCGTTTTCCAATTCGCAAACGGGCCGATTAAGAGAATCTGCCCATTTGCAAACAGGAAAAAGGCTTGATATATATGGGCCTCTATGTTTTAAAAGTATGCAATGACAGATTTTACAATTATGTGCACAGTACGAACACCCAAAATTTTTTGTTGGACTTTTTTGATATCAACATGTTGAATGTTTTAGTGCATTATGCCTTCTATTACAATTCATTCGTGAATTGCAGTCGGTCCATCATACTGCTGTGATACCGAATGTGCATTCAGTGTTTCACTTTTTATAATCGTTTTTGTAATCGTCTTTTTAATACATGATGTATTTTGTCTCTGTCTATGATTCAGACAGTAAAATTAAATTGACTAAAATGATGTGAACTAGATTGACAAAGGCTGCTGAGGCAGCTGAAATGCGTCCCTCTTGGTTTTTCGGGTCGAGGAAGGCCTGATAAAATAAAAAGAATAAACCAGCAGCCCTCGTGTGCCTGCTCTCTTCCGTCTGGAGTTATTGGGCTACATATATATATGCCATCTTGGAAGGAGACTAGGGTCTCCCATTGCTGCAGTCCAGCTTTCAGATTACTAAAATAGATATAAACGTGGGCATGGCTTGTCTCCCTGGCACCACATACTGGTTCTGAAGGTGTGTCAGAGAACAACGTGCACATGAGGAGAAGCCAGGACACTAAAAACGGCACACAGGTAGGATTGAATTACTGCCCTGGAAACCACAGGCTCTTTTATTCACTTTAGATGTCACATCTGGACAATGCCACTGTTGTCCCAAACCCCTGTGTAACAATGTAGAACAGCCACTTGCTGATCAATCAATCAATCAAATTGGATCTTTAGAGCATTGCTTAACACCCTTGAGGGTATCCAGGCGCTGGGAGGGAGGATGCTGCTGCTGAAATCAGATAGTTGAAGAGCTAGGTCTTTAGGTTCTTCCTGAACATCTGTAGGGTGGGAGAAGTAACAAGGTGGAGGGGGGGGGGGGCTGTTCCAGAACTTGGACACCAGGTGTGAGAAGGTGCAGCCAGCACTCCTGCTACTGTGGGTGTGGGAGTATGAGTCAGGAAGAGGGATAAGGAGCAAAGTATGCAGATAGGTTGGTGGACGTTCCGCCTGTAGTTGAGGTAGGCTAGACCATTGTTGTGAAGGGCTTTGTAGGGATGGGTGAGCAGTTTGAAAAAGCACCATTTGCTGAAGGGGAGCCAGTGTAGGGCTTTCATGTTGGGGGGATTGTGAGTCTGCCTCAGGAGTTCGAGGATGAGCTTGGCGGCTGCATTTTGGAAGATCTGGAGTCTGTTTAGTAGTTGAGCAGTGAATCTCACATAGAGGGAGTTACCGTAGTCCAGGCAACAGGTGGTGAGGGCTTGGGTGATGATGTGTCTGATTTATAAGGGGAGCTATTTGAAGGTTTTCTGATTGATTGCAGGATGAGAAAGCAAGAGGATGAGACAGCATTTATCTGCTTATTCATCGAAAGTTTGCTGTTGAGTATTATTCCAAGGTTTCTAGTGTGCTCTGTGAGTGTGGGTACGAGCTCCGTTGGCCACCAGAGGTCATCCCATAGGGAGTTTCTGCTCCCAAAGGTGTGTATTTTTGTTTTGTCTGTGTTGTGTTTGAGACATCTACTATGCATACAGCCTGTGACGCTGACCATGCACCTGTGGAAGTTAGATTTGGTGTTAGTCAGTGCTGAGGAGAGTGAGAGGATGAGCTGAGTGTTGTCAACATCGGAGATTATGTTATTGCCGTAAGATCTTACCAGGGTGGCCAGGGAGCAATGTAAGTGTTGAAAAGTGTAGGGCCAATGAATCACTGACCTCACTCAGAGTGAGTCATAACATTGAATTTATACTTAACTTGCTAAATTTTAATAAAACATATGTATTAATTACACACTATAAACACGTTTGAGAGTAGCTTTTTCACATACTGGTGACCAATGTTTCTTTCTATAATGCAGACTTTCGGATGACTGGAAGGAGGGACATTGCCACTAGGGTTGCAGCAGGATTGCTGACCCCTAGGCTCAACAGAGGCAGAAGCTTCTTCTTTACTTGGGGCCTCTGTCAGCAGAGTGGGAGCATGGGAATGACCGATCTCTGCATTAGTCTTCAAACTCCAATCAGGAGAATTGGTCTCAATAGGATACCTCACCTCCCAATCATCAGCTGACCTGTCCACTTTCACCCCTCGACATTCACTGGATCCAGATAGGGTTCTCATAGAACCAGGACCTTAATACTCCTTGAAAAAGTGTTAGATTTGTGGGTCTGTAATTGGAAATTGTAGGTACCTTTGACCAAATAGGGACCCTTTCGTCTAGTCATTGTAAGGGGGTACACTCCTAAAATAACCCCTACTCACCCCCTTGGTAGCTTGGCACGAGCAGGCAGGCTTATCTCAGAGGCAGTGTGTAAAGCATTTGTGAACACATACAGTTATATAGTGAAAAGTCTACAGATGGACACCACACTGGTTGTATTATAAAAATACGTATTTTTATATAAACGTAACACAAGACCAAATGAGAAAAATCCACAATACTGTACTCAAAAATAGACTTTAAAATTTTATAAAATAGCTCAGTTCTCTCAAGTTGTTAGTGTGACACTTTACTCTCAATGTACCTTGAATGCGTAACGCAAAGAAAACAAAAGGCTCACAGGGAAGGTGATGCGTTGGTTCCTTACATGCAGGGCAGTGGATGAGTCGGTTCCTTACTGCTGTACAGGGGAGTTGATGCTCACTTCCTCATGTGTGGGGAGGTGATGCGTCGGTTTCTTACTGCTCTCCTGTATGATGCAAGACGAGGGCACCTCAATACGATACTCTTCTCCAGTGCAATGCGACACAATGGCGTCTTGGTTACTGTGCGGCAACGATGATGCGATGCGTGCACGTCGGACGGATGCGCGGCAACTCAATGATCTTTGGAGCCGCAACAGGCCCTGCGATGCGCTTCTCTGATGATGCGACGGCGACCTCTGTGGTGCCGGCACACTTCTCCGGTGATGCGCCGCGCTTCGGCGATGAGATGATGACAGCGGCAGCTCGCTTCTTTGGTGATGCGACAACAGCTGCTGTGGTGGCGACACGCTTCTCGTTGTTGCATTGCACTTCCAGCTCCTAGCGACACGCAGTCTCTTAGAAGGCCCATTACAACAGCAGGCACTTCAATTACCAGCAACGGAATTCAGGGGGGAGCTGGTTGGTGAAGTCTTGTATCCCTGAGACTTCAGGCAGGAGGCAAAGTCTAGTTCAAGCCCTTGGAGATGCTTCTTCGAATTGATAAAAAACACACACAGTCCGTTTCTCCTTTCTTTGGCAATGACGCAACCACTGCAGGCCAACTCCAAAACACACAGCACAGGGATGGTCTCCTCCTTCAGCTCCAGTGGCATGGAGAGGATGGGACTCACATCTGGGCATATCCTTCCCACTCAGGGTGACAAATGCAAAAAGAACCACTGATGGACAGAATACAGAACAATGTCATACATTCACCCCAGCACAGAGCTCTGGGCCTAAATCCATTGTTTTTTTGCTCACAATGCCATTCCAGTTTGGACCCAGCCAAATTCAAATTAATCTTGACCCTGCGCCCATGGGAACAGTCCAGCCAGAACTGCCAGGCCAGGTCCTCCCTGGACTGGAACCAAGCATCCTAGGACCGGTTTTATGCTTTCAGCCCTTAACAGCCAGGATAGCTTGACTCCAGTGGCATGGAGAGCGCAGGACCCATGTCTGGGCATACCATTCCCACTTAGGGTGACAAATGCAAAAAGAACAATTGATGGCCAGAATGCAGTACAATGTCATACAATCACCCCAGTACAGAGGTCTGGGTGTAAAACCATATTTTTTTTGCTCACCATGCCATTCAAGTTTGGACCCAGTCATATGCAAATCAGTCTTGACACTGCGCCCAATGGGAACAGTCCATCGCGAACAGCCAGGCCAGGTCCTCCCTGGACTGGAAAAAAGCATCCTAGGACCGGTTTTAGGCTTTCAGCCCTTAACAGCCAGGATAGCTTTACTCCAGTGGTATGGAGAGGATGGGACTCACGTCTAGGCATACCCTTCCCACTCAGGGTAACAAATGCAAAAAGAACACCTGATGGACAGAATGCAGAACAATGTCATACATTCAACCCAGCATAGAGATCTGGGCCTAAATCCATTGTTTTTTTGCTCAGCATGCCATTCCAGTTTGGATTGAGCCATATGCAAATCAGTCTTGACCCTGCGTCCAATGGGAACAGTCCAGCCCGAACTGCCAGGCCAGTTCCTCCCTGGACTGGAAACAAGCATTCTAGGACCATTTTTGGGCTATCAGTGCTCATCAGCCATGATAGCTTGACTCCAGCGGCAAGGAGAGGATGGGACTCACGTCTGGGCATACCCTTCCGAATTCGGGGTGACACATGTAAAAAGAACAACTGATGGACGTAATACAGAACAATGTCATACGTTCACCCCAGCACAGAGATCTGTGCCTAAATCCATTGATTTTTTGCTCACTATGACATTCCAGTTCGTACCAAGCCATATGTAAATCAGTCTTGACCCTGCACCCAATGGGGACAGTCCAGACAGAACTGCCAGGTCAGGTCCTCCCTGGACTGGAAACAAGCATCCTAGGAAAGGTTTCGGGATTTTAGCCCTCATCAGCCAGGCTAGCTTGACTTCAGTGGCATGGAGAGCATGGGACCCACGTTGTGGCATACCCTTCCCACTCAGGGTGACAAATGCAGAAAGAACAATTGATGGACAGAATGCAGAACAATGTCATACATTCACCTCAGTACAGAGATATGGGCCTAAATCCATTGTTTCTTTGCTCATCATGCCATTCCAGTTTGGACCCAGCCATATGCAAATCAGTCTTGACCCTGGGCCTAATAGGAACAGTCCAGCCCGAACTGTCAGGTCCTCTCTGGACTGGAAACAAGCATCCTAGAACCAGTTTTGAGCTTTCAGCCCTCATCTGCCAGGATAGCTTAATTCCAGTGGCATGGAGAGGACGGGACCCACGTCTTGGCATACCCTTCCCACTCATGGTGGCAAATGCAAAAAGAGCAATTGATAGACAAAATGCAGAACAATATCATACATTCACCCCAGTACAGAGATATGGGCGTAAAACCATTGTTTTTTTTGCTCACCATGCCGTTCCAGTTTGGACCCAGCCATATGCAAATCAGTCTTGACCCTGCACACAATGGGAACAGTCCAACCCCACTGCCAGGCCAGGTCCTCCCTGGGCCAGAAACAAGCATCCTAGCATTGGTTTTGGGCTTTCAGCCCTTAACAGCCAGGATAGCTTGACTCCAGTGACATGGAGAGGATGTGACTCACGTCTGGGGATACCCTTCCCACTCAGGGTGACAAATGCAAAAAAAACAATTGATGGACAGAATGCAGAACAATGTCATATATTCACCCCAGTACTGATATCTGGGCCTAAATCCACTGTTTTTTTTGCTCACTATGCCATTCTAGTTTGGGCCCACACATATGCAAATCAGTCTTGACCCTGCACACAATGGGAAGAGTCCAGTAAGAACTGCAAGGTCAGGTCGTCCCTGGACTGGAAACCAGCATCCTAGGACTGGTTTCCGGATTTCAGCCCTCATCAGCCAGGATAGCTTGACTCCAGTGGTATGGAGACCATGGGACCCACGTCTTGGCATACCCTTCCCTCTCAGGGTGACAAATGCAAAAATAACAATTGATGGACAGAATGCAGAAAAATGTCATACATTCACCTCAGTACAGAGATCTGGGTCTAAATTCATTGTTTCTTTACTCACCATGCCATTCCATTTTGGACCCAGCCATATGCAAATCATTCTTGACCCTGCGCCCAATAGGAACAGTCCAGCCCGAACTTCCAGGCCAGTTCCTCCCTGGACTGGAAACCAGGGAGGAACTGGTTTCAGCTTTCAGCCCTCATCAGCCAGGATAGATAGCTTGACTCCAGTGGCATGGAGAGCATGGGATACATGTCTGGGCATACCCTTCCCACTCAGGGTGACAAATGCAAAAAGAGCAATTGATGGCCAGAATGCAGTACAATATCATACATTCACCTCAGTTCAGAGATCTGGGTGCAAAACCATTGTTTTTTTGCTCACCATGCCATTCCAGTTTGGACCCAGCCATATGCAAATAAGTCTTGACTCTGCGCCCAATGGGAACAGTCCAGCCATAACTGCCAGGCCAGGTCCTACCTGGACTGGAAACAAGCATCCTAGGACCGGTTTTAGGCTTTCAGCCCTTAACAGCCAGATAGCTTGACTCAGTGGCATGGAGAAGAAGGGACTCACGTCTGGGCGTACCCTTCCCACTCAGGGTGACAAATGTAAAAAGAACAACTGATGGACAGAATACAGAACAATGTTATACATTCACCCCAGCACAGAGATCAGTGCCTAAATCCATTGGTTTTTTTTGCTCACAATGCCATTCCAGTTTGGACCAAGCAATATGCAAATCAGTCTTGACCCTTCTCCCAATGGGAACAGTCCAGCCCGAACTGCCAGGCCAGTTCCTCCCTGGACAGGAAACAAGCATCCTAGGACCGGTTTTGGGCTTTCAGTGCTCATCAGCCAGGATAGCTTGACTCCAGTGGCATGGAGGTGATGGGACTTACGTCTGAACATAGCCTTCTCCACTCAGAGTGACAAATGCAAAAAGAACAACTGATTGACGGAATACAGAACAATGTCATACATTCACCCCAGCACAGAGAACTGGGCCTACATCCAATGTTTTTTGCTCACCATGCCATTCCAGTTTGGACCAAGCCATATGCAAATCAGTCTTGACCCTGCACCCATTGGGACCAGTCCAGCCTGAACTACCAGGCCAGTTCCTCCCTGCACTGGAAATAAGCATCCTAGGACCGGTTTCAGGCTTTCAGCCCTTAACAGCCATAGTAGCTTGTCTGGGCATACCCTTCCCACGCAAGGTGACAAACGTGCCACTGGATTCAAGCTATTCTGGCTGATGAAGGGTAATACCCAGATGCCGGTCCCAGGTTTCTTGTTTCCGGTTAAGGGAGGACCAGGCTTGGCAGTTCGTGCTGGACTGTTCCCATGACGATTCAGAAAAGGGGGTGGTGATGAACAGAGTTTCTGAATTAAGCAGACCACTCTTACCCAGTCCAAGGATCAGGGCTTGATCCATCACCGTTATTTAACTCACTGCCCCATCCCAGCTCAGAACCTGGCTATATGCAAATCAGTCTATCCCTGGCCCAGTGCATCATAGGAACAGGGCAGACCAAACTACCAAGCCAATTCTTCACCAGAAAGGAGACACGCTTCCGGGGACCGGTTTCTGGAATTTCAGCCGTCGTCGGCCCGGCTTGCTTGAATCCTGATGGAGCAGTGAGTAAGGGACTCATGTCTGAGTATACCCTGCCACACCTATAGTGGCCAAAAACGATTCAGAAAAGGGGGTGGTGATGAACAGAGTGTCTGAATTAAGCAGACCACTCTTACCCAGTCCAAAGATCAGGGCTTGATCCATCACCGTTATTTAACTCACTGCCCCATCCCAGCTCAGAACCTGGCTATATGCAAATCAGTCTGTCCCTGGCCCAGTGCATCATGGGAACAGGGCAGACCAAACTACCAAGCCAATTCTTCACCAGAAAGGAGACAAGCTTCCGGGGACCGGTTTCTGGCATTTCAGCCGTCGTCGGCCCGGCTTGCTTGAATCCTGATGGAGCAGTGAGTAAGGGACTCATGTCTGAGTATACCCTGCCACACCTATAGTGGCCAAAAACGATTCAGAAAAGGGGGTGGTGATGAACAGAGTGTCTGAATTAAGCAGATCACTCTTACCCAGTCCAAAGATCAGGGCTTGATCCATCACCGTTATTTAACTCACTGCCCCATCCCAGCTCAGAACCTGGCTATATGCAAATCAGTCTGTCCCTGGCCCAGTGCATCATGGGAACAGGGCAGACCAAACTACCAAGCCAATTCTTCACCAGAAAGGAGACAAGCTTCCGGGGACCGGTTTCTGGCATTTCAGCCGTCGTCGGCCCGGCTTGCTTGAATCCTGATGGAGCAGTGAGTAAGGGACTCATGTCTGAGTATACCCTGCCACACCTATAGTGGCCAAAAACGATTCAGAAAAGGGGGTGGTGATGAACAGAGTGTCTGAATTAAGCAGACCACTCTTACCCAGTCCAAAGATCAGGGCTTGATCCATCACCGTTATTTAACTCACTGCCCCATCCCAGCTCAGAACCTGGCTATATGCAAATCAGTCTGTCCCTGGCCCAGTGCATCATGGGAACAGGGCAGACCAAACTACCAAGCCAATTCTTCACCAGAAAGGAGACAAGCTTCCGGGGACCGGTTTCTGGCATTTCAGCCGTCGTCGGCCCGGCTTGCTTGAATCCTGATGGAGCAGTGAGTAAGGGACTCATGTCTGAGTATACCCTGCCACACCTATAGTGGCCAAAAACGGTTCAGAAAAGGGGGTGGTGATGAACAGAGTGTCTGAATTAAGCAGACCACTCTTACCCAGTCCAAAGATCAGGGCTTGATCCATCACCGTTATTTAACTCACTGCCCCATCCCAGCTCAGAACCTGGCTATATGCAAATCAGTCTGTCCCTGGCCCAGTGCATCATGGGAACAGGGCAGACCAAACTACCAAGCCAGAAACCGGTCCCCGGAAGCTTTTTTCCTTCCCAGTATAAGAATTGGCTTGGTAGTTTGGTCTGCCCTGTTCCCCTGATGCATTGGGCCAGGGACAGACTAATTTGCATGTAGCCAGGTTCTGAGCTGGGATGGTGCAGTGAGCTAAAAAACGGTGATGGATCAAGCCCTGATCTTTGGACTGGGTAGGAGTAGTCTGCTTAATTCAGATACTCTGTCCATCACCACCCCCTTTTCTGAATCATTTTGTCCACCATAAGCGTGGAAGGGTATACTCAGATGTGAGTCCCTTGCTCATTGCACCATCAGGATTAAAGCAAGCCGGGCCGAAGACGGCTGTAATGCCAGAAACCGGTCCCCGGAAGCTTGTTTCCTTCCCAGTATAAGAATTGGCTTGGTAGTTTGGTCTGCCCTGTTCCCATGATGCATTGGGCCAGGGACAGACTAATTTGCATGTAGCCAGGTTCTGAGCTGGGATGGTGCAGTGAGCTAAAAAACGGTGATGGATCAAGCCCTGATCTTTGGACTGGGTAGGAGTAGTCTGCTTAATTCAGATACTCTGTCCATCACCACCCCCTTTTCTGAATCATTTTGTCCACCATAAGCGTGGAAGGATATACTCAGATGTGAGTCCCTTGCTCATTGCACCATCAGGATTCAAGCAAGCCGGGCCGAAGACGGCTGTAATGCCAGAAACCGGTCCCCGGAAGCTTGTTTCCTTCCCAGTATAAGAATTGGCTTGGTAGTTTGGTCTGCCCTGTTCCCATGATGCATTGGGCCAGGGACAGACTAATTTGCATGTAGCCAGGTTCTGAGCTGGGATGGTGCAGTGAGCTAAAAAACGGTGATGGATCAAGCCCTGATCTTTGGACTGGGTAGGAGTAGTCTGCTTAATTCAGATACTCTGTCCATCACCACCCCCTTTTCTGAATCATCGGACTGTTCCCATGAGGCACAGGGTCAGGACTCCTTTGCTTATGGCTGGGTCTAAAGTGGGGTGGAATAGTAAACAAAATAATGATGGATTTAACCCAGGTCTCTTGACTGGGGGTGAATGTATGATTTATTCAGCATTCCGTCCATCATTTGTTTGCGTAGCACTTTTCACCCTAAGTGGGAAGGGTATGCCCAGACGTGGATCCCTTGCTCACTGTGCCACTGGATTCAAGCTACCCTGGCTGATGAAGGGTAATACCCATAAACCAGTCCCAGGATGCTTGTTTCTGGTCGAGGGAGGACCTGGATTGTTAGTTTGGTCTGGACTGTTCCCATGAGGCACAGGGTCTAGACTGATTTGCATATGGCTGGGTTTAAACTGAGGTGGCAGGGTAAGCAAAAGAACAATAGATTTAACCCAGATCTCTTGAGTTGGGGTGAATGTATGATTTATTCAGCATTCTGTCCATGATTTGTTTGCGTAGCACTTATCACCCTAAGTGGGATAGGTATGCCCAGACGTGGGTCCCTTGCTCACTGTACCACTGGATTCAAGCTAACCGGGCTGGTGAAGGGTAATACCCAGAAACCAGTCCCAGGAGGCTTGTTTCCGGTCCAGGGAGGACCTGACTTAACATTTAGGTCCGGACTGTTCCCATGAGGCACAGGGTCAAGACTGATTTGTAAATGGCTGGGTAAAACTGGGGTGGCATGGTGGGTAAAAGAACGATGGATTGAACCCAGATCTGTCTACTGGGGGTGAATGTATCATTTATTCAGCATTCTGTCCATTATTTGTTTGCGTAGCACTTTTCACCCTAAGTGGGATGGGTATGCTCAGTTGTGGACTCCTTGCTCACTGTGCCACTGGATTCAAGCTAGCCTGGCTGATGAAAGGTAATTCCCAGAAACCTGTACCAGGATGCTTGTTTACGGTCCACAGAGGACCTGGCTTTGCAGTTCGGTCTGGACTGTTCCCATGAGGCACAGGGTCAAGACTGATTTGCATATGGCTGGGTCTAAACTGGGGTGGAAGGGCAAGCAAAAGAACAATGGATTTAACCCAGATCTCTTGAGTTGGGGTGAATGTATGATTTATTCAGCATTCCGTCCATGATTTGTTTGCATAGCACTTTTCACCTAAGTGGGATGGGTATGCCCAGACGTGGGTCCCTTGCTCACTGTGCTACTGGATTCAAGCTAGCCTGGCTGATGAAGGATAATACCCAGAAACCGGTCCCAGGATGCTTGTTTCCAGTCCAGGGAGGACCTGGCTTGGCATTAGGTCTGGACTGTTCCCATGAGGCACAGGGTCAAGACTGATTTGCATATGGCTGGGTCTAAACTGGGGTGGCATGGTGAGCAAAAAAAGAATGGATTTAACCCAGATCTCTTGACTGGGGGTGAATGTATGATTTATTCAGCATTCGGTCCATCATTTTTTTGCGTCGCAAGTTCATATCATCACCATAAAAAACTACAGAATGTAAAACAATACATATCAAATGTGAGTTACTGCTGTGATCCTAATACTGCCACTCCAACTTACCTAATATCTCAAACAGATTGTATGTTAGAACATTGTTTAAATAAAATAATAAGAGAAGGCTGATACGTTCTTTATTTCAGAGGAGAAGGCATGGATTTCAGGAGTTGGTTAGGGATAGGGATGACAGATAAAATAAAGATACTTCTCCATCACAAGGGTAGTGTATCAAGGTGTCATAATCTGTGTTTAGTGCCAATGATAGGGTTACAGATGCATTTTTGAGTCAATATGACTGTTGATGATATGTGCTAACCAATGAAGGGTGGAATGTGAGTTGAACTGGCCAGTAATAAAGTTGTCTAGTTGAGAAAGAGCTGAGTATTCCATAGAGCAGAAGAGAATATGTAGATCAACAGCTATTGTTGGTATTTTAATATCTGTTTCATATTCATGCCTTGGAGTGGCTAGATGATGGACACTTTTGATGGACCACCTGCGGAAGGATATTAGTCATGTGAAGTAGCCGACTATGATGTGGGCTGATGTAAACATAAATACCTGATCCATTTTCATGAGAAAACACTCAATGAAGTCCCCTGGGAAGCTGGCATCAAGGGACTCTTGACTGATGTTCACCCTCTCAGAAATGAATTGCAGTAGATTCTCAAGTAGTTTTTGTACATTGTGGTGAGGGCCTGGTATATAACGCATGACATTTGGAAGCACCTCCTGGAGCTATAAAGAGACCAAAGAAATCGAATGATACAACCACCATATACAAATGGGGATCTTTGAAGGAATTCATACTTAAATTCAGTTGTAAATTATTATCATAATATGACACATTTTATTTAATGTTTGGCAACAGTGACTAGCTAAATAGGAACATTACATCACTAAAGCAAATTTTGAGTTGCTTTTATACTATGCCTCTGTAACTGCTGTACTCGGCAAACTTAGGAGGTGAGCTTCTCCAGCTAACTATCCACATTTGAGTCTCATCTAGCCCTATCAAAAAATGTAAACAACATACCATTTCTTTATTAGAGAATCAATAGGTGGATTAACACTGGAAAACCTGGCAGGAAATGTTATGAGACATCAAGTGTGTACTGAAGGCATCTCGCAGAGGATCAAGTTAAAACTGGGCCTGCTAAAATGACAATGCTTGGTTCATTGAGGGCAGAAGTATTTCTTTAAAATTACATTCAATATAAAACATACAGGATCTAAACCACACTGAGAGCTCCTTGCGATCTTCGTTGACTCACCTTTAGATAACTTGCTAAAAAATTAGATACATAGTCATTAACAGGAATAATTTGTGAGAGCTGCTTCAGGTAGCAGATTATTACAAACAATAGATATTAATGGCTTGATCTGGCAATAGGGGAATATGGTAGAAATATATTAGCACGCTGTTTCAAACGTTTGCAGCCAATCATATTTGTTGGCATGCCATCCTTAAGTGGTAGTAGCGTGTGATTTTAAAACATCACATATGAATTAACGGCTATGATTACATAACTATAGAAAATCTTTCAAAGTAAAGGATTGGGCGCAAATTTATCTTACTGCCTTTAAAGGTCTTAGCTTCAATGGCAGCATAGAAAACATGTCACTGGCAAACACTGACTGGAATAAAGAATAAGGCTTGGTGTACACGATTCCTATAGAGAAGTTCTGAAAAACAAGGAAGGATTTGAGTTGGAGTTCAGAAACTAAGTGCAAAATAACTTTGAATAATTTTGGTAGCATTTTCTAAAATAGAGATATAAAATAATGATTTTATTTATATGTAGGCCTGTTCATAAAATTCTAGCTTTACCTACATAGTGAAAATAGTATTTGGATAAATATTCACTTTGAAGGCATTCTATTCACATAATGTGTTATGCCATATTTCTATATATTAAATATATTACCCTGTTGTCTTACAAGGCACACTTTACAGAATATAGCCAAGGAACAAAAATAGTTTTTCATACACCACAAAACCTCTTTTCCCAGTATGCATCACTGAAGTGTTTTTAACTTGCAACACGGATTGAGCACAATGGTACTTGGTGAAGAAACACATTTTTGTCATATCAGTGGGTGGTATAGACACTGCAACCCACATATGACTTTTAACACACACATCACTGGCACCATTTATGAGACTACTTGCAATTGCTTTACTGGAGAGTTAAATACACCAACTAGGTGAGACCAACTTTACAATATCAGTTTAGGGGCAGAGCACTTGCACTCTGGCTGTGTGATAGGGCATGGAGTTCAAATAGATGTTGGCCAGCAATCCACAACCTCCTTTACATCATTTATATAACAAGTACATATTACCATCTAAAAACAGGTGGTGTTATTAAGAATTCAGTAAACGCAAGGAGATGATGGACAGAGCGCTGACACTTTTCAGACATTCACACCTAGTCACAGATCTGGGTTGAATCCATCATCATTCTTTATCTCATTTTCCCACCCCATTTCAGATACAGCCATATGTAAATAAGTCTTGAACCTGTGCCTCATAGGAATAGTCCAGACCGAACTGCCAAGTCAAGTCTTCCCTGGACTCGATACAAGCATCCTGGGACCAGTTTAGAGGTAACATTTTTCATCGGGCAGGCTAACTTCAATCTAGTGGCAAAGTGAGCAAGGGACACCCTGCTATTATCTAAAACTCAGCAAGGTCTGCAGATGGCTATATCAAGGTTTGAACTATTTTGTAAGCTTTATGGTCTCATAATAAATGTAGACAAGACTAAGTTCATGGTCCTCCATAAGCAGAAAATAGTAAAAGGGATTGTTACTATGAACAATGCTATGCTCGAGCAGGCAAATATTTTTACATACCTTGGTATTACACTAAGTCCTAAACTTAAGTGGAATCCACATCTGGATACGTTACTGCTTAGACATGCACAGTTGTCTGGTGCTCTGTTAAAAGAACACAGGCTATCCCACACCAAGCCAATTGCCCCAATAATGAAAATGTATAATGCAAAAATCACAGCATCTATATTGTATGGGGCAGAATTATGGGGCTTCAGCAACTTATCTGCACTCTCGACCTCGCAAAACAAATTTTTGAGGGCTATTACGGGCTTACCTCAATCCACCCCTCTACTGCCGCTTTATTATGATCTGGGAAGCCAGTATTGAAAAGATGTGGCTTGTTTTAGGACCGTGGCCTACTGGAGGAGGCTCTGGGTTACCCCAGAGCTTTCCGAGTACGCCTATGCTCTCCTGGAGGTCAGGGATGTAGCGGGAGTGGGAAAAATGTTGTGGCTGAAGCAGGTTAAGACAATACTTTATGACATGGGGCTAATTATGTTGTGGCAAAATCCATTTAATGTTACATTTCCATCCCGTAAAGAACTAAAGGGGCTATACTGGAATATGGTTATGATGAAACTATTTTCGTCTATGACAAGTATGTCCCTGTCAAGGGTTTTCTTAGAGACCAAACATAAACCCGTTTACGAAAAGTATTGAGACCTAATAACGGCTCCATGTGATAGAAAATGGTACCACCAATTTAGGATAGGCACCCTTCCTATCAAATCATTTACAGGTAAATGGGGTACAGGATCCAGCATGGAATGTCCGTTTTGCCCAACTCAACGAGAATCTATTGCCCATGTCTTTTTCATTTGCCCAGTGTACAGGAATCTGAGACATAAATGGTTAAAGCCGATTTGTCATATGATGGGGTTTACTACCAGCACAGAAGCATTAAGGATTTTAAAAATAAATGGTAATGAATTATGTATCATCGCTATCGCCAAATTTTTACATGGCATGTGGATAATCCGTGCCCATGCCTTGCGTAACCAATGAATTTCTGAGGTATGACTGTATTTATTGGTCTTATGAAACTGGTATATAGATGGTGTTTTTTTATGGATATTATTCTTTTTATAAGTATTTTATATTAACTTATTGTATTTTTGTATGTCCAGAATATGTAACTTGGGATCATTTCTATGGGGATCTTGTATTTTGTATGGATGAACTCAATGTTTTTATGGTTATTGTTTTAAAAATGTAAATTTCTTTTATGATTATGTAATCGAATAAAAACTATTTGAATTTAATTGAATTGAGCAAGGGACCGACGTCTGATTATACCATGACAACTTAGGGTAAATAAAGTAAACACAAAGAAATGATAGACTGAGCGCTGAAACTATTCAGACATTCATCCACAGTCACAGATCTGGGCCTAATCCATCAACGCTCTTTAGCTCACTTCGCTAACCCAGTTCAGACCCAGCCATATGCAAACCAGTCTTGACCCTGTGCCTCATTGGAACAGTCCAGACCTAACTGCCAAGCCAAGTCTTCCCTGGACCAGAAACAAGCATTCTGGGACCGGTTTCGTAGTAACACCCCTCATCAGCCAGGCTAGCTTGACTCCAGTGGCAAAGCGAGCAAGTGACCCACGTCTGGGCATACCCTGACAACCTAGGGCGAACAAAGTAAACACAAGGAGATGAAGAACAGAGGCCTGAAACTTTTCAGACATTCACTCCTAGTCACAAATCTGGGTTGAATCCATCATCGTTCTTTAGCTCACTACGCCACCCCTGTTCAGACCCAGCCATATGCAAATCAGTCTTGACCAAGTGCCTCATGGGAACAGTACAGACTGAACTGCCGAGACAAGTCTCTCCTGGCCAGGATACAAGCACCCTGGGACGAGTTTCGGGTAACACCCCTCATCAGCCAGGCTAGCTTGAATCCAGTGGCAAAGTGAGCAAGAGACCCACTTCTAGGCATTCCCTGCCAACCAAGGGTGAACAAACTAAACACAAAGACATGATAGACAGAGCATTAAAACTTTTCAGACTTTCATCCACAGTCACAGATCTGGGTTAAATTCATCATCATTCTTTAGCCCACTTCACCACCCCAGTTCAGACTCAACTATATGCAAAACAGTCTTGACCCTGTGCCTCATAGGAACAGGCCAGACCAAACTGCCAAGCCAAGTCTTTCCTTGACTGGTTACAAGCATCCTGGGATCGTTTTCGGAGTAAAACCCTTCATCAGCCAGTCTAGTTTGAATCGTGTGTCAAAGTGAGCAAGGGAGCCACGCCTTGGCATTCCCTTCCAACTTAGGGAGCACAAAGTAAACACAAGAATTATCATGGACAAAGCGCTGCAACGTTTCAGATATTCACCCCAAGTCACAGATATGGGCTAAATCAATCATTGTTTTTTAGCTCACTTCACCACCACAGGTTAGACCCAGCTACATGCAAATCAGTCCTGACCCTGTGCCTCTTGGGAACAGTCCAGACCGCACTTCCAAGCCAAGTCTTCCCTGGACCGGATACAAGCATCCTCGGACAAGTTTCAGGGTAACATCCCTCATCAGCCAGGATAGCTTGAATCCAGTGGCAAACTGAGCAAGTGACCCATGTCTGGGCATACCCTGCCAACTTAGGGTGAACAAAGCAAACACAAGAAGATGATGGACAGAGCACTGAAGATTTTCAGACAGGCACCCCCATTCACAGATTGGGGTTAAATGCATCATCAGTCTTTAGTTCACTTTGCCACCCCAGTTCAGATGCAGCCATATGCAAATTAGTCTTGACCCTGTGCCTCATGAGAACAGTTCAGACCTAACTGCCAAAACAAGTGCATCCTGGGACAGATTTCGGGGTAACAACCCTCAGCAGCCAGGCTAGCTTGAATTCAGTGGCAAATTGAGCAAGGGGCCTACATCTGGACATACTCTGCCAACTTAGGGCAAACAATATAAACAGAAGGAGATGATGGACAGAGAGTTGAAACTTTTCAGACATTCACCCGTAGTCACAGATCTTGGTTGAATAAATCATCGTTCTTTAGCCACCCCAGTTCAGTCCTAGCCATATGCGAAACAGTCTTGACCCTGTGCCTCATGGGAAGAGTCCAGACCAAACTGCCAAGCCAAGTCTTCCCTGGACCTGATACAAGCATCCTAGGACCAGTTTCGGGGTAGCACCCCTCATCAGCCAGGCTAGCTTGAATCCAGTGGCAAATTGACCAAGGGGCCTACGTCTGGGCATACCCTGCCTACTGTGGGCAAACAAAGTATACACAAAGAGATAATGGGCAGAGCACTGAAACTTTTCAGACATTCACCCCAGTCACAGATCATGGTCCTTCAGCTCACTTTGCCCCCCAATTCAGACCCAGCCATATGGAAATCAGTCTTGACCCTGTGCCTCATGGGAACAGTCCAGACCTAACTGTCAAGCCAAGTCTTCCCTGTACTGAATACAAGCATCCTGGGGCCGGTATACGTAACAACATAAGTACGTTTCATCTACTCAACTTGAGCATTCTTTTGTGAGGAAGGCATTTTAATTAGAAGGCTGTATTTCTTCTTCAAAGATTGTATACTACTTGTAGATGATTGTGCTTCAGTTTTGAATGTTTTTAGGACCACTCCCTATCTCAAAGCAAAACTGTAGAAGGAAATTGAAATATCACTGACCTGCCCCCAGAATGAACTCATGTGTAGGAAGGTTTCATTCATCATGTGAAGCAATTCATGAAAGTTCTCGTCCTCGTAGTCAAACCGTTTACCAAAGGTAATTGAGCAGATAACATTGGAGACAGCCTGGCTGAGGATGCTGGTAGGATCAAATGGCATCTCTAGAGAATTGAAACAGAAGAGTTATTCTGTTAGTAAACTAGTCAACTAAAAGAAACTGTGAGTTTTCGATCAATGCAAGGTTCTAAATTGCTTAAGATTATTGAGCTCAATTGTACCCTAAGCAGTTGAAAAGTTGTAAAAAAAAAACCTGTACCAATATGAGAAATTAATAATTACTTACAATTCTTCAATACATTGGACATAGCCTTCAATATATAATTAAAATATACTTAAAACGAATGTAGTTCCTTTCAAACAGCATACCCCTTTGAAAAGGCATTTAAAATTAAAGCTAGAAATACAGTCTTTATTTATTATTTAGCTTTGTATTCAGGCTTCATGTGTGAAGTAATATTAAACATCCCGTGGGCCAAGTGGCTAAAACCACTGTGCCTGCAGCCGGGAACACAGGACTATCGGGACCGATGTCAGACCTTTCTTTGCATGTTGTGTGGCAACGTTTTTAAGTCACGCTTGGCTCATCAGACAGAAGTTACGGTTAGGATTAGTATAGCGCTCTGCAGAAACCTGCTGACTGTCAATCACTTTGGAGCTCCACCGCTGACCCTCTAAGTCCCATAATCATATGCTAAGCACTTGAATTTTTTTCCCTCGTTTTTAGGTTTTGCCTCGCCGAAGATGCGCTCTGCGCATCTTTTCGGCGCAGGCGAAAACCTGATGTTAACTGTAGGGTGGCTTGGTTCGGCCCTCGTCCTTGATTGGCTGGCTCCGTAAACGGAGCCTTGCCATTGGACGAGGGGCCTGTCCGTCAATGCCGGACCAGACACGGGGGCGTTCCCGACATTCTTTGGCTTTTGCCGACGTCACGGGACGCCGGGAACGCCCCCGTGTCTGGTCCGGCATTGCCGGCACTACTGCGTCTCTTCTTCCCGTTTCCCGCCCCGTGACTGGCCGGCCGGCCAATCCTAGCGCGGCCGGCCGGAAGTGCCCGCCCCCCGCAGCCCGGGGGAAGAAGGAGAAGAAGACAGCAGCAGTATGGCGGCGCCCGCGGGGAGACCGGAGAAGTCTTCCAATAAATGTTGGAACAGGTACATTGATATTTTCACCATCCGGGCAGACACAAGACAAAAGCTGGCGAATGTGTTGGCTACCTCCTGTGTGCACGTTGGAGGGCTCACTGTTAGGGCTGTTTAAGCACTCGAAATTTGCAAAAGCTGCAAAAACAGTCATTAATTTGGCACTGCTGATAGCTCACACATTTATAGTCATGTATTGGAAAGCGCAGACGTTGCCAGGCAAAATCCCCTGGTGCGTAGCGACGCTCGAGTGGGGGCTGGCATTTGGGCGGGAAGAAGCTCGCATACAGCACAAATACCCCGCAGCAGTGGACTGGAAGGTGCTGATAATTGAGTTGCGGTTCTCCCCTGCCAGGGACTGGCCTGTGATGGCTCCCTTTGTGTCGTGTTCTGTGCGGCGGCTGCCTTTGTGAGGAACAGCTGACTGCAGCATTGTACTCGCTGCTGTATCCCACTGTACATAACACGGCACCTTTCCTCTCACATATCCTGCTGTGCGTGTGTTCTTTGTGTATAACTCTTGCTGTTTTGTGTCGTATTGTGCGAACCGGGCGCCATTGCCGTCTGACGGATGCACAGCATGATGGTAAACTACATCTTAAAATCGTACACGTACAGAAACCGACCAGGTTGTGTCTTCCCCAGATGAAGGGGTGGCGCTTGCTTCTCCATATGTTTTTTGTCTATCAATGCTGTTTTATCCAAGAGCTGATGGCAGAGGGAACGTGCCAGCGCTGTTGTGGGGTTGTAGCAGGCATTGCCAATCTGGTGAGTAGCTCCAGTGCCCAGATGTTGGCTTTCTGTTGCTTTTGTTCGCTCGGCATCACCAGACATTTATCAGTGGCTTCATCTTGAGAGTGCCTTTAGAGTTGGTGTGAAGCCAGCTCCTGACGTCATCTGCTTGGAATGAGTCCTGCCCCCTCACCTCTAGAAAAGGCGCCAAGCATTTTGAACTCCTGACTCTACCCCAAACCCCCTCTCAATCCCGTGCTATCTCGCTTTTTTTCTCATTCTCCCTCTCACTCTTTCTCCCCCGCATTCTCTCTCCTCTATCCTCGTCTCTCTCTGTTTCTTATTCTCCTTCCCTCTCTTTTTCTCTCTCCCCTTTCGCTCTCCGTCCTTCTCCCCTTCCTCTCTTTTTATTCTCGGCTCCCCTCTCTCTCCATTTCTCACTTTCTCTCTTTTTTCCCAGGTACTGCGAAGGTGAGCTGCTGAGTCTCAGCCGCGTCTTAAGGTCGAATTCTGCTGACTCGGTAAACCTGTACACAGGCATCTTCCCACCAGGCTTTGTGAAAGGCAAAGCTGGTCCATGTGCACCGGGCTGTGCTGTGTGCAGGGGTAGTGGAAGCAATTACTGCAAACATGGCCTCATGTGTACCTTCCGTGCCCCTGGCATTCTTGCGGCTACTTAAAGCCTCCCTGGGGGTGGGAGATGGGGGGTACTTTCCAGGGGTTACATAGGTGAACAAAGCATTCGCCTTTTAAGAAATGCAGCGCTGCCCTGTTGTGAATAGGGGGACAGATGGTCAAAGAGAGGTGCTTTACTTTAGCACCCAGTGGTTTAGGCGCCCAGTGCTGAGCATGGGCAGAAGCTGCAGCGTGAATGGCTGAATGTAGTCAGTAGGGTTGTCATTAGTGCAATTTACCAGTGCTGGGGGGAAGGGGGCAGCACTGCCCCAGGAGACAGAACGGTCGCGTAGCTAAAGTAGAAAGACTCAGACAGAGAACAGTCGGCATCCGAGGGCATGCCCATCCAGGGCAGAGACTGTGAAAGTAGCTCTGAGAGGTGGGCTCCAATGCTTTAGGCGCTAAATGACCTTGGGACGCAGCAGCCCGGCCTGTGAATTCCCACCCAAGACTTGCGTTGTCTTAAATGCTCGCGGCAGAGCTATGTGTAACCAGCCGGACACAGCCAACATTCAGTGCACCAAGTCCTAAAATGGTGGCGTTTGGTTTCAGTCTCAGCCCCACCGGGGTGAACAGCGCTGCTGTCCCCTCCACTACCCCTGTGACCTCCGTCCGTCGTGCATTTCACACGGTGCTGGGTAAGGCTACTTACCCCGCTTACTGTTTGCACCTTTCGACCCAGGATCAGATGCGCTGACACCTCCCCCCCACCCAGTCACTGAATGCTTACTGTGTCTTAATGCCACTGCACGTTTGCACCCATAATGAGGCCTAATTTGTTTGTGTGGTTTTTTTAAATACAAATCGAATGCTTTGTCATTTCAATTTGTTTTGACTAATTTTTATCCTTACAGTCCATTATGGTTCCTTCTCATTCCTCAAAAATATGAGCTCAAATCATTTTCAGCCTGCATTAGATTCATATTTTACATATAGTCCTTCTACTGAATCTGCATACAAACTCCCGTAGATCCAAGTGTATCAACATGTCGTGCTGCTATCGGACTCAACCCAAACAATAAATCATGTACATCAGTGTGCGTTAGGTCGGCTTCATAGCACCCACTGCGGCTCCTCCCAAAATTCTTTTCTATTGAAGAGTGTGTTCAGAAGAATACATTGGTTTATGTGCGTATCATGCATCCGCAGGAGCTTCTGCTGCATTACCTATCAAGAACTCCCAGCTCTGAAACCTCCTCAAAAGGGCCCCCTCCCATAGCCCCAAACCCCACCCTGGCCCTTGGTTTATGGCCTCTAGTAGGTTCGTGCCCTGGAGTCCTCTAAACCCAGCCTTGAATCAGCGACTCCCGCTCCTCCTCTATTGTTTTCCCGTCCTCTTTCCTGCCTGCATCCCCTCCCTTCTCTTTCTCAGTACAGACCTGCTGCGTTTCAGCCCCCCCTCTTCATATTCTCTGTCAGGCACCCCTTTGTTCTTCATTTTAGAAAGTTCTAGAAGTTAGAATGAATTAACATTTTACAAGACAAGGAGTGATGTCACACAACCTTTAACCTCAATGGCAAGGAATTGACATCATTTAAATGATAACATTTAAATGTCGAATTATTAGAATAACAAGGTAGTCAAGGCTGGCAGAGTTTGTGGAGCAGCATCCCGAAGCATCGAAGCAGCTCTCCCCGTTTAATGGAGGACTTCAGAGGGGCTCCCTTAGAGGTGCTGTTGCCCCCAGTAACTTCTGGAGCTCCGGGGGTTCACCCTGCACACAGCAGAGCTTGTGCTCGAGTACTTATCAGCAAGAATGACATCTAGCCTTCTGCCACCAGTTCTACCTTCTATTAGCTGCTTTTCTGTGCTTGGCAGTGGTGTATGGATGGGGGTTCCTGTAACTTGATGAAAGCCTAAATAGCTTTGTGTGTTTAGAACTCTTGTTGTGTCCTTCTGCCCTGTCTGCCTCGTGATTTGTGCCATTCTGGCCTCCGTTACAATCATCCCGCCCCCCCCCCCCCCTCGTTTTTGTGTCCTTCTTTCCTCTGTCTGCCTGTTTTTTTGTGCCAATCTGCCCTCAGTTATAATTGTTTCCCCTCGTTTTTGTGTCCTTCTGCCCTCTGTCTGCCTGGTGTTTTGTGCCGTTCCTCCACCTGAACTGAGCCCTTTAAAATAAGGCCATGCTCCAAAAAGTACCGCAGCCCCCTGCCCTGAACCATAAAAAACTGCCCCCTACCTCCGTGAAGTACTCTGACTCTGCTCCCTACCCTCCCTTGGCGCCTAAAACTGTCCCCTGCCATGCACCCTACAAAGCCTCGACTTCGTAAACTGTCCCTTCTCTGTGTGCTTCGAGGCCGTAAAATGTAAGCCTAGGCACAAATGTCTCACTGGGAAAGGCCCGGCCTATTTGGCCAACAAATTCATCCCGTATGTTCCCACACGATCTCTCAGGTCTAGCGAACAGGCTCTGTTATGCGTACCTATGGCTAGGAAGGCAAGACAGGGGTCTAGAGCTTTATCTGTGGCAGGTCCAACATTGTGGAATGGCCTTCCCTTATCTATCAGATAGTGCAGGGAACACCTTCCTTTTAGGAAAAAATTGAAAACCTTTCTCTTTCAGAAATAGAATTCCACTCCGAGGTTAGGACAATACACAGCTAGTGTCTCTTTTGTTCGCTGAAGGTGCTAAAAGGCGCGGAGATACTCCTTCGGGAGTCGATTCGTAGCGCGGTACAAACTTGTTAATAAATAAATAAATGGTTGGATTTGTGGGGTAAAGTTTTATTTAATGTGATTTTATGTAGCGCGAACTTTACCCAAAGGTGTCAGAGCGGTTTACATAAGAACCAGTTGCCAAACCTAAGGACTTTGATTTACATGCGTTAAGTAAAAGATACAAACAGGAAAACAATTGAAATGTAGTCACACAAAGAAGAGACTGTTGATTCTTGTTATATTTCTATATACATATGGAAGGGATATGAATAGATGTACTGCAAGAGTCACATAGGAATGTTAGAGTAGAAAGGTCTACTGCATATACTAGTGAATACAGTCATCTCTATATACAGAAAAAATCAGTTATATTTAGAGGGGTCGGAGTGGGACACAGTGGGTGGATGGATGGATGCATGATGGATGGATGTATGCATGATGTATGGGTGGATGCATGGATGGGTTGTTGGTTGGATGGGTTGGTGGATTGCATACATTGTTGAGGGATTGGCTGTATATATGCATCTATCCATCCACCCATCCATGCATCTATCCATACACCCATCTATGCATGCACCCATGCATGCATCCACCAACTCATCCATGCAAGCATTACAACAAGAGCCCGCAGCTCTCCTTCGTCTCGCCCCCCCCTTCCCTGAGCCCGCAGCTCTCCTTCGTCTCTCCTCGCCCCCCTTCCCTGTGCCCTGCCCTGCTATTGTAAATGACAATGCCATTTATTTATGTAAAAAAAACATAAATAAAAAAAATGTCAAGAGCAATGCCAATAGCTCTAACTTTAACAAAGGCAAAACCATTGCATTGTAAATGCTTGTTTCGTTTTAATGCTGCTATCCTACGGAGGGTTACATTTTTTCAATAAGGTTTCTGGGGGGTTGTATTCAGATACCCGATTCCACCTAGATGAATTTTCAAGTTGCTTTCCCTTTCTATTTTTATTGTACCTTCTGTATATTTTTATCAATAAGATATGTATGAATTTTGTAAAATGCGGAACCAGGCAACTGTGGTTTTTATTGAGGGTGCAGCAGAGTACCCAGAAGGACTACATACTACATCACTTTTTATCGTATTTCCCTATGATGAAAAGTTGACTCTATATTTGTTTTTGTAAAACGTCTTCATGCTTTTATGACACTGGATGTCGAAATAACGCTTATATCAGTCAAACTATTATATTGAAGATGAAGATGTTCACGGTATTTTGGTGCCCTAGATGGAGTGCATTTTCTCCAGGATCTTCACCTCTTTTTTAGCACCCATTTTAAACGGTTATACAATGTGTTCACAAGAGATGCATGCAAAGCAGGATACATAATAGGTAATGTTCTATGCGGCCCATGCAGTGCCAAATCAAGGTGAATCATTTTATGCAAGCATTAGCTACTGCATGTATTCTGTCAGGCATTCTATGTGTCCCTCAACTCGACGTGTCTCCGTGACTTTTGAGTGGAATTGGTTAAAATAGTGCTAGGCTGAAGTTTGCAATAGAACTTTACATCACTCTTTAGTCTTAATTTAAACAATTATATGTGATATTTTGTATTTGTTTGCACACATACAATACAAGAATGTAGAGCACCATGTTTAATGTTCCAGCAAAGCATAAGTAAAAACAATGGCAATTGGGTTTACTTAAGCTTCACACGACATGCCTTCTAATATACTATACAGCCTGATTCATCATTGGGAGGTTTTGCGAGTCTGAAATAGCGAATCATAAGGAATCGCTATTCCAGACTCGCAAAACGGGATTCATGTAGGAATAGCAATATTTTTTGTGATTCCTACAGATTCCTTATTTGCGATTAGATAGTGATTTAAAGGGTGCCAGGGGTGTCCAAAGGACACCCTGTAGCACCCCTTAAATGCAAATTTAAACAGGTGTTGCACACACACATGTCCAAAGGACATGTGTGTGCGCAACATGCACCTTAGAAAAATGCTTTTAAAAGCATTTTTCTAAGTTTTCGCTATTTACCACGAGGTTTGACCTCGCGGTAAATAGCGGGCCGAAATTGCGAATTCGCAATTGTAAAATGGATGATGAATTGCATTTAAGGAATCTCAAATAGAGATTCCTTAAATGTAATTCCTCGCTAAATTGCGAAATCGCTATTACCGATTTTTGCATTTGGGATGATGAATCCCAAATGCAAAAATCGCACTCGCAAAGGGCCAGATTCTGAGAATCTGGCCCTTTGCAAGCGCAATTCATGTGCCCAATTTGCAGTGTAAGCCATTCGCAAAACATTCTACTCACCATATTATTACATCTCGGGTTATTTACTTTTTGTTAAGATTAATTTCATGTAATTTGCGAAACGGGTTCACCCTCATGTAATGTAGGGGTGTAAATTAGTATTCTATCTACTTAACGTTAGTATAACGTAACAGAGATACTCAACGACAGCGGGTTTCTTTTTTGAATCCTCGCTCCATCACAAATTATTTTTATTTCAAGGTTATTTGAAGTCCTGATCCGATTTTATTCAACTAGGTATGGTAAGATACTGCACACATCTGTTGGGGGATCACTTTCCCCTCTTGGAACTAAGGGCAGCCCACCTCCATTGAAAGATTGAGCCTGGGTATCACTAATGTGCTCTTTTCGACACCGGAGCAAACTTTGCACCTGAGCCAGATACACTATCCTGGTCGGTACAAACAGAGGCAGAGTAGCCAATGTTTAATTTGGGCCCAGGTGTAGTGCCACCTACCAAATCCACCTTTTCTTCAATCGTCTCTCTCCCCTTCTTTACCAAATAGAACAAGTAATACGTGGCCTTCTGCCATCCACACCCACAGCTCTCTGCACCTTCCCTGACCCTCCCTGCTAAAAACATTGCTCTCTGATCTCGAGGGGGCAACTACAGACCACACTACCCTTTGTAAACCTCCCTCAGTGCAGGTCTAAAGAGACCCGCCTTAACAGAGAAGTGTGTCAGCTGGTGTAGCACAGAGCCACCCGCATTCTGCCATCTCCATCATGTCTGTGCAACCACCCTCCATCACAAATGTCAGGTCTCTGGAGACTTGGACAAGACGAGGAACTTAGAGCAAGTGAGAGCTTCTCCTTAAGACATCATAACAGATTCATAAATAACACTGAATTATAGATGGGTAACTGTGGTAGTAGTTCACATTTCTGTCTTTTATGTCTATGCTTATCTGTATATTGTTAGCTCATTTGTAGAATATGGTTGTGTCATATTTAGAATTACATGATGTAACTTAGAATTACATGATGTAACTTAGAATTATTGGGGTTTGCTTTCTGGGGAGATAAACGGTTGGATTTGGAAGAGTTGGGATGTTTGCCTTGCTGTTCCTGTGGGTCTATAGTTTATGAATTAAATAAACTACATTTAAACCACATCTTCGACTGCAGCCCATCTTTATATTGGCGACGAGGGAAACTTGGAAAAGACCCACTGGATTACTCGGCGAATTGAAATTTTCGGACTTTTCATTTTTTTATTTCGAACCGAAAATCAAACCCAAGACTCTCCTATTATTTCAAATTTTCTTTTTCACTGTCTTCGATTGATGATTCTACGGAATTTAAAGGTACTGTAACCTCATTTTACCTTGATTAAGTGTCATTGAGGACTGGATGATTCCGTTATATTCAGCCTTGCTTCTGAGTTCCAGCGCGTGAAGGCGTCTTGCTGAGCCTGCTTCACGTCATCAGCTTCATGTTGTGCGTTCCTCTCGTCTTCCACGTTGCGCTCCAGTGACCTCAGAGCGCTGCTACGTTTTGGCAGCCATTTTAAAGGAAATTTCTTACTCTGCGTTCCAGTGACTTCACTACGCACCCACGTAAGGGCGGCCATTTTAAAATTACACTTTGTGCGTATTTTCATTACGCTTACCTGCCGCCTTTTCTCATCATCCTTCTGGAAAGCGGGTGAGATTTTCTTCCATACAATTTTCTGCCTTAAACTACAGCGCAACGTCAGTGATGCGCACACTTTGTGTTAAAAGCGCATTTTCAGTGGTGCGCACACTTTGTGTTAAAAGCGCATTTTCAGTGTTGCGCACACTTTGTGTTAAAAGCGCATTTTCAGTGATGCGCACACTTTGTGTTTAAAGCGCATTTCCAGTGGTACGCACACTTCAATTCCTTTTTTCTTCATTATTATTTCTTCGTTGGCATTCTGGTAAAAGCGCATTTTCAGTGGTGCGCACACTTTATTTCATTCTTACCTCATTGAAGACTTTCTGTTCTTAGCGCATTTTCAGTGGTGCGCACACTTCAATATTTTGTTACTTTATCGAAGACATTCTTTACTGAGAGTTCATACTCAATTCCTGTTCTTGTGTAGTGCACACATTTATTTTGACATTTTGGTGCTCAACTGCTTACTTCTTTATTCAGCTTCTCAATGATGTGCACCTTTTAATCCTGCACGTTTAAATTTTCATTAATTTTCTGGAAAAGTTTTTTTTACGTTGTCTTTGACTTTTCTTCATCTCTTTTATTTACTCAGAGTCTAGACATGGCTAATGCACAAATTTGTAATCAACCCACAGTTTTTCTACAAATTCCAGGTAAGCCTAAGTTGGAATGGAAAAAGTGGTTTGAAAGTTTTGAAAATTATATTGTAGCTATTGACGGATCCAAATTTTCCCCTGAAAGATTAAAGGCTATCTTATTCAGTTTTTTGGGTTCTGCTGCCATTGAAATTTTCAAAAACTTAATTCCTATTGCACCACCTAGTGGTGGTGGTGAAGGATGGAATGTCTATAAGGAAGCTGTAGCCAGACTTGAGAAACAATTTCAAGATGAACCTAATGTTCTTATTGAAAGACATGCATTTCATAAAAGGAAGCAGTTTCCTGATGAGACCATTGAAGAATATGTTGCGGCCTTAAGAGTCTTAGCTGCTAATTGCGACTACGGAGCAACTGCTGATTATTGTATTAGGGATCAATTAATTTTTGAATGTGAATCCAAAAAAGTTCAGGAAAGACTTTTAGCCTGTCGTAATCCGACATTGAGTGAGGCTGTTGATTTGGGCAAAGGGATTGAGAGATCCATTTTATCTTCAAGAGTCATTTCTGCTGAGAGTTCTAAATCTTTCAACTCATCTGCGGTTTCACCTGTTTGTGCAATACAACTTCCCAACAAAGGAAGGTCTAGTTTCAAACAAGTTTCTAATAATAAATTGTCCTGTTACAGATGTGGTTCCAAAGCTCATTTAGCCAATAGTGTCAACTGTCCCGCTATTAAGAGAAAATGTGTTAATTGTGGTAAGGTTGGCCATTTTTCTTCTGTTTGCCATGCACCTAAAAAAGCTTTTAATTCTTCTAATTCTGGTGTTAATAATGTTGATGTTGTTGAAGAAGATTTGCAGAACATGTTATTGGCTATCTACGACAATATTTTTGAATATTCTGTGAACAACATCAATCTACCTTTTAAGGCACCTTTGGGCATTGTGTTAGTTAGTGACATTTCTTTTCAAGCCATGGCTGATTCAGGCTCACCAATTACCATTTTGTCTGATGTGTTTTTCAAGGAAAATTGGAAAAATGTAAATCTCCGTAAATCTGACATTAATCCTAAAGCTTTTGGTAACTTTGATATTACCATGTTAGGTTACTTTGAAGATTCATTAGAATTTGAATCCAGGAAAATTTTTACCAAGATTTACGTTGCCATTGATGGAAAGAATATAGTTGGGTGGTTTGATTTAGGTAGGCTGGGTGTAATTTTATGTCCTGGTTCTGAACGCCCTCTGCAACTTAGAGATTTTGATGTTAACAATGTTTACATGGACAAGTATAGTCTAGAAATGATTCTCAAAAGACATTCAAATGTTTTCAAAAATATTGTTGGTCAAGTTAAAGGCTATATGCATAAAATTAAGTTAAAGAAAAATGCAACTCCTATTCAACATAAAGTACGTATGGTTCCTCTTGGCATGCGTGAGAAATTGAAAGTCCATCTTGATACTTTATGTTCTGAAGGTATCATTGAGTCAACTGATAGTTCCGAATGGGTGTCGGCTATTGTTTTGGCACTCAAAAAGAATCAAGATTTGAGGCTATGTGTGGATTTGAGGTCCCTTAATAAGAATATTGTTTTTGATACACATCCTTTACCCCGCATTCAGGATATGTTGTCAGCTGTTAATGGTGCCAACATTTTTTCTATTATAGACCTCAAATCTGCCTATCATCAGGTGCTTCTCGACGAATCTTCTAAGGATCTTACCACTTTTATTACGCCTTTTGGGTTGTATAGATTCTTAAGGATGCCATTTGGTTTGGCATCAGCTGCCAGCGTGTTTCAGAAACTTATTGAAAATTTGTTTCATGGTATTTCTGGTGTTCAATCATTCCAGGATGATATTTTAATTTTTGCTGAAACATGTGATCAACACAATGTTATTCTCAATAAGGTTCTTGGCATTCTTGGTTCTAAAGGCATGACTGTCAGCAAGGAGAAGTGCACATTTTTAGTTGAAGAGCTAAATTATTTAGGACACAGAATCACAGCTGATGGCATGTTTCCTAAAGAAGATTTAGTCAATACTCTGGATAAAATTAGTACACCCAAAGACAAAGATTCTTTGCGTTCTTTCTTAGGTTTGGGAGAGTACTATTCGAGATTCGTGAAAGGATATGCGCTTGTTGTGGAACCTCTCAGACAGTTACTTAGAAAGAGTGTTCAATTTATTTGGAGCAAGATTCATGATGAAGCCTTTGTCAGTGTCAAAAAACTTATTTCCAAAGCACCTGGTCTTAAGACTTTTGATCCCCAGGGTAAATCCTTTGTTACTGTGGACGCGAGTACAATTGGCCTTGGTGCTGTCTTTACTCAAATTGTGGATGGTAGAGAAAGAGTTATTTCGTTCATTTCTAGGGCAATTCGTGGTGCTGAGAAGCACTATAGTACCATTGAGAAGGAGGCCTTAGCCTGTGTTTGGGCTGTTGAAAGTTCAAAAGTTTTTTGTGGGGTAGGCCTTTTGTTCTTGTTACTGATCATAAACCGCTTGTTTTCATGATGGATGGTGTCAGGAGTGGTAAAGCGTCATCTAGACTTGTTAGGTTGATTGCTAGATTACAAGAATACAACTTTGAGACACAACATATCCCTGGTGGTAAAATTTTTACTGCTGATTGTTTGTCTAGGCTTCCTCCCTTTGAGGAGGATAATAATGAGATTTTAGATGAGCATGAATGTGTTGTAGCTTTGGTCGATGCTGTGAGTTCTTTTGAGTTGAGCATTTCTGAGAAAGATTGGATTGAAGCTATGGACAAGGATTTGGTGCTTAATAAAGTCAAGGGGTTTGTTGGTGATGGTTGGCCTCCCATTAGGAACTTGGAAGATGGTTTGAGGAGTTTTGCCCAGATTGCTGATGAACTCAGTATTGAGGGGAATATTTTATTGAGTCAAGATTTGTTTATTCCCCCTGAAGGTTTAAGAAACAAACTCATCAAGCTTGCTCATGCTGGTCACCCAGGTATTTCTGGCACAAAAAGGGTTCTCAAGAACTATTATTGGTGGCCTGGCATGGATACAGGTATTGAGAAAGTAATTGACAATTGTTCTGTTTGTGTTAGGGCTGATAAGCATTGGAAGGTTTCGACTCAACCTTTGTCTCTTAGAGAAGGTGCTGTTGGCCCTTGGGATAACATTTCTATTGATTTTTCTGGTCCCTTTGAATGTTTAGGTAGGGAAAAGAGATTTTCTATTGTGGTGATAGATAATTTTTCAAAGTGGATTTATTACACTTTTGTGGAACATCCCAATACCGATGCTGTCATTGACTTTTTGGATTTTGTTTTCAGTTTGGAAGGTGCCCCCAATCTCATTTTATCCGATAATGGGGTGCAATTTGTTTCCAGGAAAATGAAATGTTTTTGGGAAAAAATTGGTGTTGTGTCTGAAACCACTCCTTTATATTGTCCCAGGGCCAATGGTCAAGTTGAGAGGGCCAATAGGTTTATTAAGGAGGGGATTCAAGCTGCATTAGAGAGTAAATTGGATGTTTTACAATTTTTGAAAGAGAAACTGTGGAGTTACCACGTTACTCCAAATTCTTCTACTGGTTTTTCCCCTTATTTACTTATGAGAGGTAGACATCCTAAGTCCGTTTTAAGACCTAACTTTGTTAATAGTGTTAGGCATGATGTCAACATGCAAGGTATTGTTGATCAAGTCAAGCAGAACATTTATGAGTCTGGCATTGCTGGCAAAATTTATCATGATGCCTCCCTTAAGTCCAAAGATAAGTTCATCAAGGTTGGTGATTGGGTTCGTGTTTTGAAACCCGTTTTGTCTAGCAAGGGTTCTTCTAAGTTTTCCAATCCTTTTCAGGTTGAAAAGGTAACTGATTCTGCTGTTTTTCTAGCTGAGAAGGGTTGGTGGAGCAAGGGTTCTGTCATTCTTCTTAAACCTGGGCAAGAACGTTTCTTTGCTGAAGATGAGGATGGTAGTTGCATGTGGAATGATCTTGTGCAAGGAAAGGAGCTTCGTGCTGCAGATGTGTTTACTGATGGTTCTGCTCATGATGTTATTTCTGAAAATGTTGTTTCTTCTGAAAATGTTGTTTCTCCTGATTGTCCGGGAACGTCTTTTGTTCCTGCTTCTAACATGCAGGAGTTAACTGAGTCTTCTTCTCATGTTAATTCTTCTTCCCACAAAAGGATTTCTAGAATTCCTAAGAAATTTGATGATTTTATTTTGGATGTTTGATTTACTTTATTTTTATTGTTTTTTTGTAAAAAGATACATGTGGTAGTAGTTCACATTTCTGTCTTTTATGTCTATGCTTATCTGTATATTGTTAGCTCATTTGTAGAATATGGTTGTGTCATATTTAGAATTACATGATGTAACTTTATTTATTATTATTATTGGGGTTTGCTTTCTGGGGAGATAAACGGTTGGATTTGGAAGAGTTGGGATGTTTGCCTTGCTGTTCCTGTGGGTCTATAGTTTATGAATTAAATAAACTACATTTAAACCACATCTTCGACTGCAGCCCATCTTTATAGTAACAGTGAATAATCGCTTCCACGAATTCTCGCTATCCAGCGTCATGATATCCCTTGGGATGAATGCTGCGCTCTATAAATAAAGAAATAAAATAAGATGTACAAGCCTTTATATGCTTGCAAAGGGTTTTTGTCATCTACAAAACTAAGGAGCCAATTACAATGTTGTATGAAAACTAAACCGCACGACTCCTTATTGGATGCGGTTCCCACCGACTCGTGATCAACGGTTTGGCACGACCGATTACGATGCTTCCGAACACCATTCAGAAGGATTCCCAGTGACTTTTATGGGAGCCAGTGTTTTGACCGACAACAGAGGCTCCTAAGGGGAAATGTGGTGTCTGTGGTAAACCTTGCACCCTGTTGGGGAAAGCCAATGTTTTCAACTGATGCAATAGCAGCAAAGGAGGATTAAAGCTGTACTCACCCTTTAATCACTATATGTATGTATTTTGACTTATAAATACACAGGTGCCCACCTCTAAGGTCCACTGCCACAAGACCCAAATCAATGATAAATACAAAGAACAAAGAGAGGCACCCAACAAATAGCATATAATATGCAAAATTGACGAATCTTTCAGGGTCTTCAGTGTGGTGAATTCTTCTTTATTGAAATCACAAATTGAGGGATACACATAGCCTCAGCCAACGCGTTTCACTCAAAGGGGCTTCTTCAGGGCTGTTAAAGTGACAATAAATAGACACTTCTATTGTATACACAACATTTAAAACACATAAAAACTGATATAATAAAGACAACACTGAAAAGATACAGAAATCGTCCTATACATGTTACCTTATACATTTCTTCTGATTTAAGAATAGTGATGCCAAGATTAGATCTGGCATTGCCACATACATACTATTGCAATTGCCATGAGACTCACACACTCAAACCACTCCATGCAAAACCGGCAAGAAGAAGAAAAAGGAAGACGACCGTGACGTGAGAGAAAAAGAAAAAATTAATTCTAACATAAACAATCCATGCACAAAACCGAAACTTAAAATGTAAGTGAACAGAAAATGAAAAGAAACTTGTGCTGGGAATGAAACCAAAAAACAGTTAAGTCCTACCTAGACTAATTGCATACAGCAAGTCTAAGCAAATACCACCCATGTGCCGGGTCATGAGTATTGAGGAAGAAGTTTACACATAAGCCTTTACTTGAATGTCAAACACCTCACTTCAAAATCCAAGGTTTGGCATCTGATATCAATTTTCCAATAGTACTTCAATCTTTCAAAAGCAGAAACCAAAACTACAGTCAAACAGAACTCTTACATCTAGGGAGCAGTCAAAAAAACAAACCCTTACTTTTAGGGAGCAAACATCCTAAATAAAAGAAAAATCTGACCCATGATTTGTAAAAGCAGGATAGAGTATCTTAATGCGTTTTTAGGCAATGGTACAAGTTTTGTTTGGGGTAATGATACGTCAAGCGAACAAAGTGGCTGATTCCTTGAAACAACTCGGGGCGCTCACCAGTATGCACTTAAAGGAAATTAAAACACACAAAACGCATCAAAGATGCATGTAGAATACTTATCTCGCTTCCAACATGTGCCGTTACTCAAGTCAGGTATCCCACAGTCTACACATGACCACGAGGATGATTGGGTATCCCCAGGATATAACCTCAGAAATATCCACTCCAAAACATAGACCATCCATCTGTTCTCCCTTCCCATAACCCTTTTAAGAGTCAACAGGTTGCAGCATTGTGCAAGCGATCCTAAACGTTTGGATCCAAACTTAAAAAAATATGCACTTATAAAGCGGCTACTGAGCCTTCATTGGCTAATGCATTCATCATCATCTAAGATATACTGCTCCCACATAACCCATATGACTCGCACAGGGTCCAATTAGTTATTCACCGGGAAAACAGAGACAATAATTTAGATTTATATCAAGAATGCATCATACCCGGAAGATAAGCATATAGGGTCCTGGCGTTCAAAGCATTGTGGCTTTTGCCATTAACCCATATGGGGTCGATGCGATATAATATCTACATGAATTCTGTTAAAAAAGAAAACACACATTTTGCACATTTTTCAACTCCATGACTGTAACCACACAACTACATTATTCCCATATCCCCGGAGACAAGCATATTGTATCCTACAACTCAACATTGTAGCATTTGCGGTTGACCCTTTTAGGGTCTAAATACTGTCCTTACATCGGGAAACCCATGCAAATGGAGAATGGACATTTCATGTGTTTTGCCTCAACATGACTGTAACCACCCGGCCACGTTACTCCCGTTCTTAAAATTATATATTGCGTGAACATTAGTCTCTGTAAAAAACACTTTTAACCATTTTCTGCCGAAAACCCACTCTTTCTCCTTACCTGAGTTTTAGGCTGTCTACGCCGCATGAGTGAAAGCACAATCCGATTGTCGTGTTTAATAAATCCTTCACAAAACCGCACATCCGTGCCAATATATTTCAAACCACTTTGTGCCAATCACAACTCGCCAAGTCACTCGATAGAGCGTGTTGCGTGAATCATCATGAAACTCATCCCGATCGTAGCCAATCAAATTTCGCTTCCCAGTTAGTGCATGTATTCATCACAGCCAGATAGCATGATTTGTGAACAAAGTCACGTGACAATCAAATTGCCAATGTTGCCTGCCACACAGTGCATGCTTTTACAGGGGGGTCCCTTGGAGACCCCCACCCGACGCCTCAGAATGAAAGGGGGCCTGTTAGGGATCCCAAAAGTCAGTTTCGAACAGCCTTTTTGTGTCCGATGGACCGAGTTGGAAAGGCTGTCCGAATCCAACATTGTAATCGCTCGGTCGGAAACACTGTCCAGAGAGCTGTCCGAATCGGATTTGACTGACTCATACTCTCTGAGAGCCTGTTGGAACCGATTCAGAATGACTGAATGGTTTCCCTTCCAACCGCGAGCATCGTAGTCAGTCGGTCGGAATTGTTTCCGATCGAGTCGGATGGGTAGGTTCCGACCGGTCTAGAAGAATCTCACTGTCGGTTGGAGGCTTTCCGCACAACATTGTAATCGGCCCCTAAGTTTTGATTCAGTAGCATGTGACCAATTCACAATTTAGGTTTATCACCAAACACCAATTAGGGTGTCCCTTTCAAATACCAAATTGGATTTGTATGTATTACCTACATACATGAAGTGGAAAGCCATTTGCAACCCTTCATGTATGTTGAAAAAATATTTTTCAGGAGTAGGAAGTGGTACCATTGGGCTCACTGCCTAGCCTTAAAAAACTGTAACTTTCTTTTTTTAGTTTAAATTCATCCCTTTTACCTAAAAGGAAAATAGACTGCATTTAAAAAAAAAATTGTATAAAGCAATCACACTGTGGTCTGCTGACCTCATCAGGCCCCATCCCTGTGATGGCAGCTATTTATGGTGGGTTGGAATTTGCAACCTATCTCATTAATATTCAAGAGGTATATTGGGATCCATACCGAACTGGTTGCAAAAATATTTGTCGCAAATTGCCTCTAAAATATGTTTGCATAGTCCACTTTCATTGTGCAGACTACATTTCAAAATTATAAAATTATACCTCGTCACTTGGCACATTTTCTTCTAATTACGTTTCCTCTAATCCATCAAAACTATAGACACTGTAAATGCTTATCTAGTACCTCTTGACATTGAATTCTACTCTAAAGCTCAACATTATACACTCTGCGCTCAGCATTGTACACTCTAATACAAATGATTCAGGTTACTCATAATTGTATCTCAACCTGCTGCTGTTGTTAGCCATTTTTTCTAACGTCAAATTGCATAAATTAGTTTGGGAATACTTTTTATATAATATCCCAAACATATAGGAGAGCAATGCCTTTCCGTGGTGGATTTTCTTACTAGACCAAATTTGCCATGGGATTGCATTTATGTTGCATCTCCTAGGTTATTAATGATCATACACCTAGGTGCAATGAATGACAGAAAATTATTTTTCCTGTAATTTACCTATATGGAAATTCATTGGATCTCAATTAGACCCTTGCTACAGGTTGTTCTTAGTGAGGTAGAAAACTACATGATGGAACTGCAGACTGAAAGTCATAACATTCCAAAGGGGCCCTAATCTGAAAATTCTTAAGCACTTTGTGACGGGAAACAACCTTCACTTTGAAGTTTTTACTTCGGAGAACATTTACGCCGCACTCTATACTTTGATTAAACTGTTTACACGCTGGTCTTAACGCAAGACTTTAACACTCATTTTGAACACTAGGTGGCAGTGTTTCTTTCTCTAGCGTAATCAAATGTAAACATTTTTCATTTCAAATAGGCTTTATTCAATAGCAAGTATCATAAAAGCATTTCACAATCGTAAAAAAGTATAAAATTAAAGGTAAAATAGTTAAAATCTTGCTATACAAAACCACTCTAAAAATAGGCAATATACCCAAATCGGCATTCCACCATTGAGTTTAAAATTTACAAATTTACTAATACAAATATCTCGTACATAACAATTAAGAAACCATACTTTATAGATCGTTCCTGTGTGTAAATTTACTCTCAACGCCCTGAATTTAAGTATTATTTATTTGGACATACTTCCTTATTTTGTGCTTTTGTACGGATAATCCACGCACATCCCAGGTACTTAGCAACGCCACATACAAATAAGGACCTGGATGAATCTGTTCTCAGGATACGTAGGGCCACAAGATGGTTTCTAGTGCCCAGTTGGATGCATATAGGCTTGAGCCATTTGGCCCTGGCCTGTTTGTATGCTGGGCAAACACAGAGTAGATGGGCTATAGTTTCTTGCTGGGCATCACAGCAGGGGCAGTTAGCTAAAATGGAATTTATAGGATCCCATTTTGCCAGAGTCGTGTTTAGCATTAGGGACCCAAATCTAAACTGTATATATAATACCCTGTCTCTGGGTGTCCTGATGAAATCTAAATAAGGCTCCTGGGAACCAACTGGTTTATGCTGGAGGAATTCATCAGTTAGTCTCCCCAGCCTAGACTTGAGGAAGACCTGGTGATTAACCCAGTTCCAATAGGTCTTTTTTAGCTCACTCTTGGTCGGGGGGACCTGGTTAGCCCAGGTTTCGGCTAAACCCAATGTAGTCAACAGGTGTCTCATGTACCTAAGCCATTTGACACTTTTATTAGTATCCAAGGTAATGAGCTCGGAAAGACCAGTCGCGTAATTAAGAAGTTCTGGGGTGCATTTTAATCTTACCCAGTACAAGAGTGGACGAAGTCTGGCCACCTCACTTAAAGGGCGTCTTCCCATGTCAGAGAATAAAGGCTTAAGTGGTGTGTTCATGGGGACGGATACCAATTCTCTGAGGAATTTGTTCTCTGTTCTTCCAATCTCTTCAGTTTTTTCAAAGCCCCAGAGTTCAGCACCATACATTGCTGAACTCTCTGCTTTTCCTTCATAGACTACTAGGGCTGGGGCAACCAGTCTAGTTGAAGAGGACCATTGGTCTCTGGCGATGGCGCCTGCCACCCGCTTATGGTTCAGTAGCATCTTGTTCAAATGGGTCCCCCAGTGCATTTTGTCAGATAGCCTAATACATAGCTAGTCAAAAGAATGGACTCTCTCTAAAGGGGAACCGTTAAGAGTAAGTTTATTTCTAAAATGTTTCCCAGGATTGAAAGCCATAAACTTAGTGTTTGAGATGTTTACTGTTAAGCCCCTTAGTGTGCAGAACAAATGAAAGCGGGTGAGGAGTTTCTGAAATCGCATCAGGGTTTTCGAAATTAGAAGGGTGTCGTCAGCAAACAAGAAGGTTGCAATTTTTCCCCTGCCAGAGTTGGAGCATCCACTGGAAATTGGTTCAAGAAGCTAACCACTCCATTCACATTAAGTGAAAAGATGGTAGGAGCCAACACACAACCCTGGCGGACCCCCCTGTTGACCCGTATCTTCTCAGTAGTTTGCCCTTGATCCCCCCATCTAACTCGGGCATAAGTATCCTCATGAAGACGTATTAAGAGGTTTAAAGTATAAGAGGGTATGCCCATTTCCTGTAGCACTGACCATAGCTTTTCGCGCGGCACTAGATCAAAAGCAGTCTTGAGATCTATGAACGCAAGGTAAAGGCTTCCCTTGCCAATAACAACTACTTTCCAGTAGAGAAGAAGTAATCTGAATACTTGATCTACTGTACTGGTGGCTTTCCTAAAGCCTGCTTGGTAGTTGGACAGAATACCTTCCTCCTCCATCGAAATCTGGATCCTATTTAGTATGGTTCTGCCAACCACTTACTGCATAGAGTCTAATAAACTGATAGGCCTGTAGTTGGCAGGGTCCTGGCGATCTCCCTTTTTATATATGGGTATAACCTCTGCTTCTGTCCATGAGTTCGGGACTTCCGCTCCTTTCAGTATGTTATTGATTAAAAGCTAAATATTTTGGGCCCACTTCTGTGGCTCCAATAAAAACAAATCGCCCGGGATACCATCTGGTCCTGCCGCCTTTGCAGGAATGATAAAATTAATTGCGCTCACAATCTCATTCAGTTGGAAGAGATTGGTAGCTTCAGGTACAAGTGGGGCCCGGATTCGCTGCGATTGAGTTTTGGGTAGCCCCTCGGCTTCCTCCGTGTACAATTGGGCAAAATGATCCCACCAAGCCTGATTACCAATATGATTCAGGATTGGGATGTTGTCATTCCTTTCTCTCTTCTTAATTAAAGCCCAAAAGGAAGCAGAGTCCCTCTTATTGCATGCCTCTTTAAAATCCTCCCAATGGTCCTCATCCCAATCACGCCTAGCTTGTTTTAGAGATAAATTGTACTCCTTCCTCTCTTTTTTGACCATGGTGGTGTTTTTCCGCTTTACCGCTGCAATTAATGCTTGCCTTTTCTCCCTGCAGGACTCGGTATACCATAAGTTGGAGCTTTTTGTTTGTCTCTTTCTGTGGCCACTACGTGGTCCTCCAAGGAAATTGGCACCGATCTGACCAATTGTTTCTTGATGAATTATGGGAATCATCTCCCACCCCTGCGCTACAACAGAGACTGCCTCAAGTTCAACTGTCTTTGTCGCTAAAATTGAGGAGATGTACGTTAGTTTTGAGTCCTCCCCTACCACCTTTGGCCACCTTAAGTGCCTACCACAATTAGAAAGAGTTAGCTCCTTAGTAAGGAGGGGGATGTTCGGAATGATATTTGTTTTTTTATTGAGTGAGGCCCATCGATTCTTGATTTTTAGCATTAAGGGATTATGATCACTATCAATAGTTTGACCCACTTCCATGTCAATGACATCTACCCAAAGATGTAAGTCTACCAGAATATAATCAATACGACATGGACATGCAAGTTTAATATAAGTGTTTTCCCCCTGAATGTCTGATAAAGTTCTGCTGTTTACTTCTTTAAGGCCATGTTCTAATGTTAAAGCATTTACTTGTATTATAATCTCAGACCATCTTTTTACTGGGGGCAAGGCTAAAGGGGGCACTGCCCATTTGCTGTCCTCTTCCAATGTCCCTAAATGTTCTTCATTATTTAGTGTCTCGAATGTACAATTGAAATCACAGGTCACAATGATTTTTGCAGAGGGGGGGCACTTAGGGGGTCATTAGGATGGCGGACGGACCTGCTTCCGCCCGCCACCCCGGAGGAAGAGGGACCTCCGCATGGGCAGCGGTGGTCAATCCATGCAAATCAGGATGTGACCGCCACCCTGGCGGTCATATCCCCTACATTTAACATTGCGGTGGAGGCTGCTTCAAGCAGCACCCGCCGCAAGGTTAAAAAGTGCATGTTTACCTTTGCATGCACGAAGCGGCAGGCACCGAGTGGTGCCTGCCGCTTCGTGCACGCAAAGGCAGGGGGGTACCACAGGTACTTCACCCCTGGGGGCCCGCAACAGGCACCCAAAGAATAGACCGTATGCCTTTCCACGGCGGAAATGCTGCCGTGGAAAGGCATAGGACCGCCGCGATCCTAATATATCTGGCGGTGTCTGATAGACACCGCCAGCCATGTTAGAGTTTTTCCGGCGCGGTCGGAAGGCGACTGCGGCGGAAAAGCTGCGGACGGAAAAAATATCCCCCAGCCATCCTAATCTGACGGGGGTCTTTTTCCAGTCCGCAGCGGTTAATCCGCATCCTCCGGGCCGGCGGTGGCTTCCGCCGGCCCGGAGGATGCGGATTATCTGCGATCATAATCGGCCCCTTAGTTAGGTGTTCTTCCAGCTGTTCCAAAATCGTCGAGGACTTGCCATTCACAGTCCCTCTTATATAGACATTAAAGAGCTCCAGTGAGTCTCCACCCTTTGGGCCTTTATTGTTAACCACATAATATCGTAGCTTTCGATGTCATGTAGGAACGCTGACCAGCCCAGATCTAATATGATCCATGCTGTTAGTCCTCCTGAAGGCCTGCCCTTTCCCGTCGATACTGCCGGGGTATGGAATGTACTGTAGCCAGATTTATACAGCGAAGTTACACTCCAGGTCTCCTGGAATAAGCATATGTCGTGAGTTTCAGCAAACTTATTCCACGAGGGTACAGACATGTTTTTCTTTAGCCCGGCTATATTCCAGGAGAGAATTTCTAAATGGGTTTGGTCATCGGGAGTTGGACTTGCTGTTTCTTTATGGGTGTCATTATCTGGTGGTATGGGCATGGGAAGCACCATGGATTGCTCTTGGATGGTCATGACAGGAGGGCTGTGACAGAAGGAGTTAGGGCTCCTCTCCCCATCTACGAATGGATTCTGGTAAAGTCAATCATTTGCATTCAGATTTGAAGTGGGCCCTTTGGTTCCTAGAGCAAAATCCTTCGCCCCACCACTTACAGTTGCTATGGGAAAGCACCTTAATTGTATGCGGGAGGAATCTGGGGAGGACGTTCGATACTCTAATGCTACTAGATTTTCGGCCAGGCTAGCATCTGTCAGAGTTAATTCAATTCTATCCAGTGCAGAGTTAGGGGATATACATCGTCTAGCTTTAATTATGTCCTCCCTAATAATGGAACGACACCCTCGAACATGACGAATCCAATTAATTGATTTATTGGTCAATGAGTCGCCAGATTCGGGTCTTCTAGACTCAGTGATTTTGGTGACATTAAGCATAAAAATTATGTTTGAAGGTGTGTTTTCGTTCCTGAGATTTCGTGGGCCTGGAGTTAATGGAGAGGCCGGGAGACTATGTGTACAATAGTGTTTAACCAATGGGGCTTGTTTGATTGCTGAGGGGCTCAGTCTATCTGCACTCTCTTGAGTATGATGGAGTCTATTAGATGTATACTTTCGTAAGCCTCCTTTCCCCCTGGGTGATTCAGACGTGACCCTCGCTGTGTCTAGGATGTTCGTGCTTGGGCGCTGTGTCTAGGATGTTCGTGCTTGGGCCCCCCTGGGTAAGTATGGATTCCTGGGCAGGATAAGAGTTCAATCCAACTTGACTAATATTAGTTTTAAGGTTGAGTATAGAGGTAACTGATGCACGGAGTTCTATAATTATTCTTTTCATCTGTTCGATCTCCCCTGTAAGTGCCCCTATAACCACTGCTAGGTCCTCATTAGAGTGGCTACAAGAGCAACTTTGTGGCATCCTAGGTGTATCAGGCAATGATAATGATATTATTGGGTCAGAGTGTTCGTTTAGCGAAGCAAGGGGAGCATATCTATTGGAGCATTGGACAGTGGTGCCCACCTGATTTGGCACCCTGCTTTCTTTGTGGGAAACCATGGGATCATATTTGGGGGGGGTTTGCTTCTGGCTGGGACAGACTCACATCCCCTTTTTTTTGCCCTATTGGTTTTAATGAAAATCGATGGAATTACTGTTTTTTTAGGGGGAGCTACAGGGCTCTTGGTCGAAGCTTCTTCCACGAAATTATTAGACTCCTCAAGTAAGACATCTTCACATTTCTGTAATAAGTTGTCTATCCTGTCCATTACACAATTGGCAGCAGCATTTTTTACAATTTTCCTCTGCCTCTTTTTCTTTCTTTGCTCTATTGTCGGCCCGTTACATCCCCCAGCACCCTCCATTGCTTTCCTTTTCCCCATTGTACGAATTATGGAATACTGTCTGGGACACGGTTCGCTAGAAATAATAATCAAAAGCGCCACAGCATAAACTCAAAGGTAACAACTCAGATCTACTGTGAAATAAGAACCAGGATACTTATATCAGTCAAAATCGTTCAACGAGTAGTCAATACCTCGCCGTTTGTGCCCCAAGGCAGATCAAAGGAACTGGTGCTCACTTAAATCCTTCTGGGTTAGAAGGGGGAGGGGCGGATGGTCGGCTGGTGGCCCCGCGGCTTCCTGGGGGTGGTTGTCCCTGTCTCATCACCCCACAGGCTCTGTCTGCAGTGGGGGCTCTCTCGTGCTGTACTGCGGGTGGGGGGGATCAAACAGTTCTCTAGTACCCCTCTTGCCGCTGCTCACCACTGAGTAAAGGTTGGCCCTGCAACCCCTCACGGCAGGATCGCAAGGCTGCGGAGCGATGTCGGCGAAACTGGCCAGTTGCTTCCTATCACTGCTGATGCTGTCTGTCTCCACACTTGCGTCCGGTATTGGTGATTTTGGCCTGTCCCCGTGCCTTCGCTGCTGTTGTGTACCTGTGTACCTGTGTCCGCGATGATCCTTCGGACCCCAGCTGCCCGCTGATCAGAGGTTGGTGTTCCGCCCCCTCAATGCAGGACGGCGGGGCTGTGGAACATTGGCAGGTAAAATGGCGGGCCGTCTCCTATCGCCGCCGATGCTGTCTGTCCTCACGCGTACCTCCCAACAGCTCGCCCTGTGGCAGGCTTTGCCCTATCTCCGGTCTGGCTGCTCCTTCTGCGCTTTGGCGGGCACTTTCCTCGGAGAGGGAGCGCTGCTGTTGCTGGGGCTGGCGTTGCACATCAGTGAACATTTTTACAAAAAATAAAATACCAATTTACATGGGTAAGATAAAAGAATATATTGTGAAAACAGGGCTGTTGGTGGTGCTATGTGGGTAAATGTGTTATTACTCTGGTATTTAATACAAAATACCTACACATTATTTTGAAACAAAAATAATAGTTATAATAAATATAATTGTTATATTAGTTATGCATGAAGCCTTTTTGAGAAAAAAACAGGACGGAATGAAGAAGATGTAAGGGCAGTGGGTGGGTAAGTATGTTAATGCTCGAGTATGCTTTAAAAAAATACCAGAGTATTAATTTAATAGCTATTTATAATTAACCGATTAAATAGTATATCTACTAGAGGAGATTCAGAAGACTTAGGGGCTATGTGTGGGTAAGTAAGTTATAAGTCAGGTATTTATGAAAAAATCTGGGTGTTAATGTGATACCAAATGAATAGTTCGCCATGATGGTAGTTAAAAAATAAATACCCGAACAGGATGCAGAAGGTATAAGGGCACTAGGTAGGTAAGTGTATTAATACTGGGTATGTTAAAACCGCTGCACGTCTAGCAGCCGGTCCCAGCACCGCTAGGGTGGCGGGCAGACTTAATAAACCCCTATGTTTTCAGGATGGGGTGTAGGAGGCTTAGGGGCTATGGGTGGGCAATCATGTTAATAGTCAGGTTAAAAAAAAAACCTGAGTATTACTTCAATACCAAATTAATAGTTGAGCATGATGTCTGTAAAAAAAAAAAGAGATGGGGCGGGATGCACAACTTATACATTTAAACAATAATATTACAAAAACAGATTGCACATGGCTTATGGGTAGTACGTAGGAAAGTTAGTGACAATCATTTGCACACCAAATAAGTGCAAATAATTTTATTAATTCATTTAAAGGATTGAATAACATAATTGTTCTACAAATAAAAACAAAACGAACCAGGTGTTACTCTATTGAACTTATTTATATAAATTTGCCTGGAGATGTAAAAAGAATCAATCCAACATTTTTAGGCAATACCCCCTGCAAATTACATTATGTTCCTAAAGACATGGTGACAGTTGTCCATTTTCACTTTCCATGACTATTCCTAAACGTAGTTCAGTGTCTCCTTTTATTGCAGATATAGCTCAATGGAGCCAGATGGACAAATGTATTCCAGAGAGCTGCATTTGGGTAAATTTAATTTACATGCTTTAAAATATTAAGAAGAACAGTTACAGCAAAGAAGGAGAGAGAGAGGCTTAGTAACGCTCTAAACTAGCATACTCTATTACTTATACATGTGCTACAATGTAAAAAAATATACATATCGATTACCGATCGATTTTGGGAACAAATTCATAACAAGGTCACAATTTGAGTGTTTTTCAAAATGTAAACAGTATCTGCAAACTGTTTTTTTTATAATCTTACTAGGTTCTAAAATTAAAGTCACATTTAAAGTGAGAGACTTTCTTAAGGGGCGACATGGTGAACAAAGAAATGCAGAGTAAGAATGTAATTGTATCTTTAAAAAAACAGGCAAATAATCCAAAGAAACAGTAAGGCAAAATATAAAAAATTTAAAATGTAGGCAATATTTTGTAGATAGTCTGCAGGAACAAGAAATCTAAACTGTTCAATTTTAGCAGCTAATCTCTCTGCCATTTCTCTACTTTTCGTGGAAATACTAATCTGCAGGCTACCTGTTAAATAAATGTGTCTGCTCCATTTCTTGAAAACTCTGCTCTTATTGTAAACTTTTGATGAAATTATGTTAGGGCGACCTTTGCCAATAGCGAGATTGAAGGAGTTATGCCAACCCTCTATGGCTTTATTTGTTTTTGCCTTACCAGCTAAACTGGTGGAGTAGCAGTTCCACAATTCAATAGGGGAACGTTTTTTAGATACCCAATCCATGTCTCTTCAAAGTAGTTAAGCAGAGGGGCCAATTTCTGCTCATTTTGAAAAAAGTTATCAGATTTAACAATTGCATTGTAGTAATCATCTAGACATTCTGGTCAGACAAAACACAAAGCAGTAAATTTTTTTCATTCAAATTGCATTTACTGTCCCAAAAAGTAGTCTTCTAATAAGGCTGATTTCTGGCCTTTACGTCAATATATGCCTGTGTGAAATGGAAAAAACAACCTTGAATTTGAGCTTGCGAATGCAAAGAATTCATAGTTTTATTCATTTGAATTTCGAAATCAATAATTATTTTGTACAGGATTTTTTTACATGTTTTTCCTTTTACAATTGAAAGAAATTGGTTGTATGTAGAATCTTGTTTATCAGGAAGTGATGCATACATTCGTAGTATAGTGATATTGTTAATACTAGCTTGAATAGTGCATATTTGTGCAAATAAATGAGGGGTACAGTTGAAGTTCCCATCCATTGCCCTGATATAAAAGTTCTCAAGGGGAACCAAGTTATGTGGAGCAAGGAATATTAGTAATCTTTTGGACATTTTTATTACTATACAACATACATTGTTTATGTGAAAAAGTTTTTTGTTCATTTTAAAGGAATATTTCGGTCACAAAAGGTTCAACAAGGTTGGAGATGTGGATTACTTGCCTGCCTTTTTTGCAGTATTATTATTCGCAACTTTGGAATGGGAGACACACTGTATGCAACATTGGGTGGATTATTTTGAGAGACCGCCCTCGCAACTGAGTCACATGGTTCACTGGAGGTAGTGCTTAAGTCTTTTATTTCTTAAATTGTTTGCCTCAATTCACTTTGTGTTGCAGAGGAAGAGTGGGTATGCTCTGATGTTTTTTAACACAAGGTCACCTAGTTTAACTGCTCTGCCTCTGCAACGTGCTGCAAAGTACTCAACACTTCTCCACTGTCTCTGTGGCTCAGTTTCTCTTTCTTTGCAATAAAGGTACCCTTGAAATTTAAGCAATCTATTTCCACGTCTGATAGAAGAATATAGGCTGCCTCTCGTAATTGTTCCATAACAATAAAACCTGAAAAGAAAAAACAAAGGTGAGTTCTGGTAGCATGAGAAAATCTACCATAAAGCATGCTGTCCAACATCTGTCCAGGCGTTTACACTCACTTGAAGTCACTATTTAGCTGGCCTGCTTGCCTATTCATGGAAAAAGTAAAATCATCATTAAACTTTGGCTGCAGCCCTATATTTTTAATCATAAATGAATTATTACTGGAGCTAATACAGTTTTGGCATGCACATTAATCACCATCTTATCCTCTATCACTTTATAACTGATTACATTGATTGCAAAACTATTATTAACTTCCACATGCTTCCCTAATTTGATTAATTGCTCTGATTCAGTCCATCACAAGTAAGATTTATATACTTACCCCGTAGACTAATGGGTTTACCATTTCTCAACATTTTCATTATTTTTATTGTGGTTGGAAAACAACACAAATGTGCCTTGATTAACTTTGCAAAATGTGACCTGTGTTTGAATTTGCACTGCTAACATAACAGATGCCTATCTGATGGATAGATACCTTTTGCATCAAACTGAAATGTGACTGATCTCAAAATTAAAAGTTTACCTTCTACAGAGTCTTTCTTTGTGTATGCTGCTTCCCGTCCTCCAAGTGTAGCATGGTAAAACTTGGGTTAATGTGTAGATGCACTGTTGCTTTTCTATTGTTCTGGAAAATATATATATATTTAAATGCCTGGAAACTGCTACACTTCAGTATTATGTTTGCTCAATTACTGTTCTTTTTTTAATCCGGACGTTGATCACTTTCTGAACATTAAAAAAATAAGTCACCTATGCTGACATTTCCATATAACTCTCTTTGTAATGGCACACATCTGTATATTTGTATAATTGTTTAACTACCTTTATTAATTATTTATTTAAAATGCACTCAATTACATAATTAGTTACAAAATGAGGTGTACCACGTCAATGTTGAAAAAAGTTCTTCAGTTTCTTCAGTTCTCAGAATGTATTTCCCCCCATAAAAACTAACCTGAAAATGATAGGTTAATTTTTATAAAACCAAAATATACATTTCTGAATTTACTAAAATAGGATTCACACTTTATTTATGAACTAGCAGCCTGCCCCAGCTTTGCCTTGGGGCAATGAGGCTTGAGGGCCAACCGCCCACCCAGGCCCCTGCCCGCCCCGACATTGTCAGACCAGGCCCCCCTCCCGCCCCGACTCCCTCCCGCCCCCCTCCCGCCCGACTCACTCCCGCTCCGACATTTTCCGTTCCTAGCTGCCTCCTGCCTCTTCCAGCTGATAGCACTGCGAAGGTCCTTGTCTGCCTCACTTCACCCCCCCTGGGACACCTCCCCCTGCATCACACAGTCTCGAGGGCCAACCGTCCGCCCAGGCCCCCGCCCGCCCCGACATTGTCAGACCAGGCCTCCCTCCCGCCCGACTCCCTCCCGCCCCCCTCCCGCCTGACTCACTCCCACTCCGACATGTTCCTTTCCTAGCTGCCTCCTGCCTCTTCCAGCTGATAGCACTGCGAAGGTCCTTGTCTGCCTCACTTCACCCCCCCTGGGACGCTTCCCCCTGCATCACACAGTCTTGCACTGAGAGTTTAGGAAAAGGTCGAAAACTTTCTCTTTCCTTACCTGTGCCGCCACTCCTCACTGCACCGCCGCTCCTCCTTCGTCGTCATCACGCACGTCGCATCGCGGTCATCACGCACGTTGCGGCCAGCGCTAGGTCCCGGCCGGCACTACTTTCAGGAGACTACTTTGTTTTCAAACTTAATTTTTTTAATTTACATTTTTTTTTTGATTTATATAGCCTATGTCCATCTACACACCCTGACATTTTCATAGATGTATCGGGTGTGTAGATTGGCGCTGTGGTTCCCGAGTTTACCTGGTCAAAAGGTGCAAGTTCTCTCTTTATAATAGTAGTATAGATGATTTCTTTAAAATACTTACTTAGGACAGAAGGTGGCACTGTAAGCCTGTGACTAATATGCAAGTCCTTTACAGCACATCCGATCACCTCAGTGTGTCGGTTTGAAATGCACACAAAATGGTGGAGAGCCAACTTTATAGGGTCTACACCCAATATTAAAACTAGAATATGTTTTAAAAATGTGACGTATAATTTTTAAAAGCATTCTCAAAAAAACAACTTAATAAAGACAGTTTCCACTTCTATTTGCAGCATTTGCACCTCCCCAAAAAAATATGATATACTGGTATGTGTGTGGTATATGCTTGCCTTCTAGTAGTTAGCCTGATGGAGGCTTTTTGCTTTACAGTGAATTCAACTGTGGACTAAAGGTATGCAAGGTAAAAATAGCAAAGTAAAGCAAAGATTGGTAAAATCACATTTTGTAATGACATACACCACTTTGTGACACAAGTCAAGACTACTTCTCGTCAAAATCAAATACTCTGTGATTTGCAAACGTCCTATCCACTTTTAGCTGGTCAGAGCTATCCTGGTCATCCTTTCCAACATGTCCCAATGCTTTCCTTCAACCTGTTGGTGCGCTCAGACCAAATCCACAGAGCAGCAACATACACTTAGCTATGAATGCAACATCCTTCAAACTGTTACTTCTCAAAGACATTGTAGCCAGCACAATATTCAAACTTTTGAAATACTCCCAAACACTGATTACAATTACTTCTAAATTATCATTTTGCAGCTTCAGGAATTCCATATGGAGAAACAAATGAGAGAGATTGAATTCTGAAATGCTGAAAATTTGAAGTTTTTCCTATGCTGTAAATAATCAGCTGTTATTTACTTCAGACAAGACCTCCTCCCATAGGAGGATCATTTTGTAACATATGATCCTTCTGGGTCTTTGCTCCAAATGTGACACTGTGTAGAATTTCATTCCCCTACTGCAACTTTATCACACAAGGGGAACCTCAGGCACTGCTGCTTTCTGAGTAGAGCCTTTATAACAGGGCACGTGCAGCTATCTATATTTTATTCATCATCATCGTCATCATCATTAATATTTTATTTGTATCAGTCAGGACAATAAAAGCACACATACACAAAAAAGCACAATAAGTCCAGTAAACAATATCCCTATGCCATGTAAACCTTCAAAGTACAAAACATTGTACACTTGAGTCCCAATTTTACAGTGCTAAACATCAAATAGCTTCCTCAATTACAAAACAAAATCATCTAATACCATTAAAAAGGACCCAAGATTTTGGGACTTAAATACATGATAATGTGTGCAACGCAGCAATAACCCATGGGGGTTAAAGTAAAATGTTCTATTTAACCAGTGCAAATGTTGTACGAAAATACTAAATGTTCTAAATCTTCTAGTGCAACATAGAAATAAACTATAAAGGGTAAAAAATAAAATGTCCATTTAATCAGTAGAGATATATCGTTAAAGTGCAAGATCTTCTGAAGCACACATTATGACCCTAGACAGCAGATATTTTTAAGGCCAAAGGCTCTCCCAGTGGCATATGCTTGAATGCCAAAAAATTGAATAAAAGTACTACTGAAATGTTAACAGAATTTAAAATCCAGTTGTAAACTACCAACCATGAAGGAGAGAAAGTGATAACATTTTAAATACATAATGAGCTAAATACTGAGACTCTTCCATTTGCTTCTACCTAACTAACCTGACAATACCTCTTCACTACTTGAATGCACTTTGAACACCAGATCTAAGCAGACATAAGGTATCTCGCAACAGGGAATACCGACAACCTTGAGCTGTCGGCCTTAAGATCCTAAATGCCTCCATGTGGCCCCTAGTTCCCAGATTCCTGCACTGGGGCAATATCAATTTATACCTATGTTCATCATAAGCAGGGCAAAAGAATAAAATATATAGTATAGTCTCCGGGGGTACTCAGCACACACTTCATCTATGCAATGACCATTAGCCCACCTAGCACAAAAAGCTCTGGTAGGGAAGGACTGGTACCTGAATTGTAAAAACACTTTCGGAGCCAGGGGGCGTGATCTCATCTATCGACCTTTCATACACAGGGAGCATTTTAAAGTGAATACATTCATTACATAGGGTGACTCTACTATTGTGGATGGGTTGTGCAGGTACATGGTCTCAGTATGCCATTTGATTTCAGTTTTAGTGATGGAATTGGATTCCACTGGCCTGAGTCACACCCTTTCCCACCCCAGCTTCATAAGTGTCGTCCTAACATACAGTAGCAATGGACTTTAGTGGGTGCCAGGAAAGGATAGTAAATCTTTTAAAGGTCCCTTATATGCTCTTAGAGGATGTAAAGTCCAAACTCTATGTCAATTTAACATTGGCCTATGCTCAATTTTTCTGGAGATTATTCTAGAAGCCAAATCGAGGTGCAATGGAGTCAAAGGTGAAATCATAGGGAGGGATCCTGCCACCTACAGATTCAATAGATAACCTCCCACTTCCCAACATTAAGTAAAGGTTTTGCAAGGCATGACAATTTTGTTTCTGGTTTTTCATAGCAGTGTCAGCAATGGATTTGTACATAGTGTTATCATACTGTAGCAAAAGGAAGAGTGGAAGGCAGTTATAAAACATACATCTTTAATGGGTGATCAACATGTCCCTGAGTAGTAAAATTATTTTATAGTACTCCCAATAGGCAATGTTATGAGAGCCTTGCTAATAAATAAGTGGGGGAGTTAAATCATTTGATGTAAGAATTATTGCTAGATGCATATATATATATATATATACGTTTTTACTTAACTGGACATTTTTTTCCACCTAGAGAATACCAGAACTTTTTTCTAGGTTTACTTTATAAAAACATATTTTGGACGTTTTCCATTTTATTGAAACTTCTCTGCAGATCATTGAGGATCAGATACAAAATCCTCACTGTTCTAAGTCGGTGGAACAGGGAACCTGTTTTTACGACAACGAGGGGGCAATCTTTCAACCTCAATAAGCAATCAAGTGAAGTCTTATAATTATAAGCAGAATAACAAAGAAGCTATTAGATATCCTATGTTAGGATGATTCTAGTACCAATATGCACTTTTAAGTCTTTATCCATGCCCGATAAAACTCTCAACTAGGTATCATTATGTAAAGCAATCAAGAGTTTTGAAAGTTGGATGAAATACCCAAAGTGCCAACTTCCACACAGTGTGGGATTATCAACTGAATCAAAAAATGTGATGAAAACAAGAATACATAGGGACGTTTTTGTGAAGTAGTATTTGATCACTTAAGAGTGGACCACTCCAATGTTATAAAGTACTTAACGGGTGTCCCAAAATCCTGATTGGTGGAGAGGAGGAAAAAGATTTGCCTTGACCAGCTCCTACATACAACCTAAAATACCTCTGCGCAATTGTTTCCCACAATTGTCAAGGAGCACAATATCTCTACAGTTTGTTTGGTAGTGATGTAAAGATCTTTTTATTGATGAGTTAAAAGGTTGCTAGTCTTCCAAGAGTGAGGATTTGCTCCTAAACAACATAATTTAATATTGAATGGAGCAAAGATCCATCTGCATATATGGGTATCATTTTGTTACAGAGAGTGGTATTTGATCAGGAATCTCGGCTGTAGAATATCTAACTTTTCAAATATTAGTCATAACCTTGGACAACTTTGATGGAGATAAAGCAGAAGTTAAGCAGCAGTTACATTCATTTAGGTTCCCTTTAAGCTTAGAATAAGAGTTCTCAGCATAGAGACCATGGATTAATTTAATTTGATTCATTGTTAAAAATGGTGATGCTCTAATTTTGTTTCAGTGATTAGTATGATCAGTCACCAAATTCTCAGTGAGTCTTTTTCTCGCAGCTTTCTACCACAAATATTATGCTTCATTCATTTTCTTTTGATTCAATTGTTTACTAATTATGGCTTACTGTTTCTGAATCTCCGTAATTTACTGTGCACTTTATATATAGTTAATACAATGCAGATGGAGACATTTATTAAAACCATCACAGAGTAAGTGCTGAACAATATAATTTATACTCTTCCTATTAACAAAGTTTTTCTTGCAGTTTCCTTTTAAAAAGTTAAACCTATAAATCAAACTAGTATAAATTAAATATGAAGCATGAAAAGGATTAACCCCTTAAGTGCTGCTGACGGCCAATGGTCGTCAGCAGCGCTACCTCCCCAGTGCTGCGCACGACCATTGGACGTCCATTCAGCACTGGTTCCAATGGACAGCGCAGCACTGGGGAGGAATGTTTACACGCAGCTAAGGTGTTAACAACGTTGACAAAAATTTATGATTCACCCAACAATTCAATAATCTTTTGGGCATCCTCTGGAATAAAGAAATTCAATTTCAACTGATGGCTAGAGAACTGGATAAATTAATACCCCTGTCAAATTCCAACTGTCATCGTTTTGGAAAGGTAGCTTTACTTCAGATATACTTAATTAGTGATCACTTAAATCAGAAGCAAATCGCTCAGATTTAAAAAAAAAAACACATTTCAATGCAGTAGAAGCTATCACATCATCTGTTATCATTTGTCTTTTTGGACCCACCTAAGAAGAGAATATCACCTTTCACACAACCATTAACAAACACACAGTCAATTTCAATTAGATAGCTCTATAGAGATGCTCCACCTTTATTTGGTCTATGAAAAGAGTTTGAAATCCTTTCGAGGTATTTCAAACAGCAGCTACCTCTGGCACTCCAGTGTGCTTTACAGTTTCATTAGTTAAGTTTGCTTTTAAAAGTCCAACTATTTATTCAGTTTAACTTGACATTTCTCATGTTAGCTTGTCCAGCAAGTCAGTACTATTATTTTGGGATCTGTATGCGAGAATACAAAAAGTAATTGAAGAAGGTGAAAGGTGACGTTGGCAGAGAAGGATTTCTACCAATATGAAATACAGCTAGATCACAATACACAGGTTGACAGAGTTATATATATTTCTCACACCCCCTCTCCTCTTTCCCGCCTGGTCACATTCAGCAATTTCCAAGTAAGGATTGGAGCCCCCCCAGCCAAGAGTCAGTGATAAAAAGAGCATCATGATGTTTTTCAAAGAAAAAATAATGGGTTTCACATTGAAGTTTAGGAAGTGATGTCACTTTCTGAAGGCCAAATTACAGGATATTATATAGTGAGCTTTTGTTCCCTCATTCTCTGAACTACTTTGGCTCACTGTGCAGAGTTTGAAAGTATTCTAAAGAATTTATGAACAAAGGGCCTAAGTTAATTGTACATGCAGTCTGTTTAAGCTAAGCAAGTCTTGGCTGCAATATGTTGAATGAAGTTCAGGGGTGTGACTGCTGTCACCTCCCACTGAATGTGAAAACTTGTCACAGACATGCACAGATGGTTTGGCCAATGAGTTCCCATAGTTCAATGATCTTGACTTCCTTTAATTACGTAATCTTGTTAACAGGATCAGTATGTAAAGGCTGTAAAATTTTGTTTATATTAAAATGTTTACAAAGCACATAAACTATACCTTTTGCACAATCGAGCATTGTTCTTGTTATATTGAGCACACATATCATCTTACATTACTTTTGTGCTAAAAGAAAGTGCACTAGCCCATAATCATCAGCTAATTTACTAATATTTTGCATAATGCTCTGATCCATGTTCTTTTCAGTCATTGACAAACTATAGTCCTGCATCCACCTCTATCTACAAACAAGAAACTTATAAAGCTTAAACTCAGAAAAAGTCATTGTTCAATACATAAAGGACACAATGCATAACATGAGGGTAACTCCCTGGACAATTGTGATTCCATGCTATGGTAATTCATCTAAACGTATTTGTGAGCAAAATCTTCCTCCACCCTACTTAAGGAAATCCTTAAGACTTACGATGTTTAATGTTTTGAAGATTTCCATTCTGAAACTTCCAGTAATTCTCCGGAATACATTATTAATATCCACAACACAATTATTTTCCTGCTTGTTTTCATTATAAACCAGGACTTTCAGATCACTTTGAAGTATTTGTGAGAAATAATGTGCACCAACATCCATAATGAATGAATATTAGCCTTATCAAGCGCAAACTTTGCCCAGAGGCATTAAGGCGCTGCAACCAGGGCCATCAGACAGAGATACATATTGGGCTCATGCTAATAGACTGGTAAAGAGCCAAGATTTCAGGGCCTTGCGGAAAAGAGAGCGAGACACTTGCCCAGAAATAGAGGAGGGGAGGGAATTGCAGAGCCTAGCAGCGGCAATGGAGAAGGCTTGGCATCCCCATCAGGCTCTCTTATACCTATGGAGTACCAACAGATTTATAGTGGCAGATCTTCGCTGCTTGGTAGGAACATATCTTTGGAAGAGCCTTTAATACCTTCCGAACCTTGATTATAGAAAGCCTTGTTAGTAAGACATAGAGCCTTAAACAGAATTCTCCGGTTTAAAAGAAGCCAATGCAACTCACTGACAGCAGCTGAGACTTAATGGAGTTTAGGAAGGCCCATCACGAGCCTGGCCACAGGGTTCTGTACCAGCTGCAGATGATGAACAAGCCCTTTGTTAATGCCCAAATAGAGGGCATTACAATAATCCAGCCTAGAGAACACTAAGGCGATGACTGCATGCTTTCAAGAGGTAAAAGAAGTAAATTGAGAAATTTTCTGGAGAATCCTGATGGTCTTAAAGCAGGTGGATGCAGTTCTGTTGATCTGGGGGCCCAGGGAGAGGGATTTCTCCACTATAACACCGAGATTTTTTCTTAGGGACACAGGGCAAAGGCAGGAGCCAAGTGCGTAAGGCCACCAGGCGTTGGACCAGATATGCTGTTGTTTTCCACGGAGCAAAACCTCTGCTTTGTCCCCGTTAAGTCTGAGATAGTTCTCTACCATCCAGCAGGAGACTGCTTGCATGCAGTTTTTAAAATTGGTGGCAGATGCCTCCAAGCTGTTGGTGATAGACACCATAATTTGGGTGTCGTCACCATAGCACAGCACCTCCAATCCAAAGGATCTAACAACGCTGGCCAAGGGAGCAACATAAATGTTAAAAAGAGTCAGACTCAATGAGGAGCCTGAGGGACTCCACAAGACAGATTGTTTGGGGCCGAGTAGAATTGATCCATCTTTACTATTAGGGCTTGATCATTTAGGAATGAGGTGAGGAGCTTAAGGGCCAGACCCCCAACCCCCATTTCCTTAAGCCGGTCCACCAGTCTCAGGGGGAATATAGTACCACAGGCCGCCATAAGGTCAAGAAGAATCAATAGTGTAGTATGACCAGCGTCAACCTGCATGCAAATGTTGTTAATAACGGCGGTTTAACGCGGTCTTCGTGATATGATCACTTCTAAAACCATGCTGCAATCCATCAAGCAGCTGATGTTCCCCCAGATAATAACTGCGGTGAATTGAATTTAATTTGAATTTAAAAAAACTTGTAGAGCGCACGTACACTGAGTCAGTTTCATGGCGCTGGTGAGGTCCCTAGAAGAATGGAATAAGAGAGCTAATAAAGATAAGAGAGCTAGGTGCCAAAAGCCTGCTGGAATAATAACGTTTTTAGTGACCTCCGAAACTCCATGTAGGAGGAAGAGAGTCTTAAAGATAGGGGGAGGTCATTCCAGAAGGTGGGAGCAAGTACGGCAAACTTCTGCCCCCCTGCCCGCTTCTTTTTATACCGGGGCATAGTTAGTAAGGCTAGGCTAGAGGAGCGGAGGTCCCTAGAAGGAACATAGGGAGAAATTGCCGAATTGATGAAGGCAGGGGCTGTACCCGCTCTTGCTTGAAAAGTCAAGCACCCTAGCTTAAACCTGGCTCGTTGTTTTATCGGGAGCCAATGTAAGCTCCTGAGTAAGGGGGTCGAATGATGGGACTTAGACAGGTGATATGTCAAATGTTTCTCCAGAACTTTTCCTGGGACTGGTAGTAAGGAGATGGGGTGGTAATTTTTTAGTTCAGCAGAACCCAGGGAGGGCTTTTCAAAAAGTGGTTTGACCACTTCAGTCGATGGGGCTCCAACAACGTGCCAGAGGTGATTCCACCTACCAGGCGGTCCCTTTACTCTTGTGATGGGGGGAAAGGCATGTAAATTGCCTGCCTCCTCTGGGGTTACAGAATTGTTAAAGGAAAGGGGGGGCTTGGGAGAAACTGATTTGAGGGTCTCAACGTTGATGGTTTCCAGGGAGGAATACATTTTCGAGATCTTGGAGTGGAAGAAACCAGCCATTCTATCACAGCGGTCCTGGGAGATGTCTGTGTGGACGGGAACTGATGGCACCAGTTCATTCTCTACGGAAGGCTTCAAAGAAGTCCTGCTGTCGTGAAAGTGAAGAAGGGTCTGGTGGAATCCAAAGCTGGATTCTGGAAGGAAGGAACCTGGAAGCAGAGGGAACAGAGTCTGGGTCACTTCAGAGTGACCAGGGGCTCAGTAGATGAATGCCCACCAATGTCGAGTGCTTCAGGTGCGAAGAAGGGATGCCTGACTCTGCAGCCACGAGGACCAGGAGACATTGACGAAGTTAGGTCAAGCAGGTTACGGTGAAGACCAGCAAGGTTCTGGGGACTCTCCAAGCAATGAAGAGTCAGGGAACATCTGGAGCAACCAAGAAAGCCCAAGAGAAGCCCAAGAGAAACCAAGATGGCCCTCAGGAGGACTCATAGGGCGAATGACCAGGAGTAATTAGGGGACCTCAAGCAAGATTACAAAGTACAAGCCAACGGAGCACTCGGTGGGAGGAGGCCAGAGTTCTTTGGTGGAAATGCTGCTCAGGGTCAGGACTACACTGAATCTAATTCACAAGCTTGAGAATTGCCAACAAGCATATGCACTTGCAAACAGATTCTGTACATAGGGGTTCGTGTAATGCAGTCTCCACAAGGGATACTGGGCTCAAACTTGCTGAGAGGGCAGGCCAACCTCAGCGACCTTTGTAACTTTCCTCCTGTGTTGCTGGAATTTTCAGAGTCTGCAGGAGCTCAGGAGCAGCAGACCGGTCAGTTGCGTTGAGGTGTCTGCAAATGCAGAGGAGTGACTCCTTCACCCCAAGGGAGACTCTTCAGTTGTCCTTAGTGCACCACAGGTCCTGCACAGAGCCTGTATGGAGCAAGGGCACAGACAAAGCTTTGGACTGAGAGGGGGACAAAGTCAGGCCCAGTCGAAGTCCAGCGAAGTCCAGAGTGTCCAGACGGTCGAAGGTCTATGGTTTCTTCTTGTAGAAATTTGTCCACATAAAATCTAAAGTGCTACAGTCAGGTAAGCCCTTTTGTACCCACAGGAGAGAGTTGGACAGATTCAGGGGACCCTCCTAGGGGTGGGGCAGGACAGAGGGGAGGTTACTCCCATGTCCATTGTTCAGTTTGGGCCAGAGCAGGAGCCAAATGGCTCCCATAACTGGTTTGAGGTGGACTACGCACAGGGACACCAAATGTGCCCCAGGTACAGACTTTCAGGCACTCTCAGAGTGCTCCCACCCAGACCAAATACACTAAATCCTGTATAAGGCGGTCACACCTCTCTGTGACAGGATGACTAATATACTGTCTTCCTTTGCTGGTGCTTGTCTCAGCAGCAGTAGGGCAGAAATGTGTCTCTGGTCTGCAGCATCCATTTTGCGTTGGCCGGGTCGAGAAGGATGGCACCGGATAGACCAGTGACCCCAGAAAGCTCAGTTCAGAAGAGTGGAATCATACCTCCCACACGGTTTACTGGTGCGGTGTGAAAATATGATTCCAAGGTCCCAGACATGGTGGTCTGCTAAGCCCAGCAGGCCACCATCCCTGGGAGGGCCTGTCATTTCCAATGGGCTTGCAAATTGCGAGAGGCTCATTAATATTAATAAGCCTCGCAATTTGGGAATTGTTAAACACACTGTTGTACATTTTATTTTGCGCTTCGCAAATTGCGACTCACAATTAGTCACAAATTGCGAGGCGCAAAATAAAATGCTCGTACATCTGGCCCTAGGTGCCTTCTCACTTCTTCCACCATCAGTTAATTCCTAGGAAAACCAGTCAAACAACAACTCTCTTATTTTTTTGTAATCTCTGGGACCATAGCATGAACAGCTGCACTGTCGAACCATCTGATTTTATGCAATTGCCTTGTCCAAAATGCATTTATGTAATCAGATATTTCTCTGAGTTACAGCATGATTGTTAGACAGCAAAACATGTAAACCAAGAATGTTTTTACCTCGGTTTCTGAGCTTTTCAAGTTCCAATGCTGGGTCAATGCTGAGTCAACTTGACTGAGGGACAGCTACCACCTTGAGAAATGAGGTTTCTGTTGCCTGGGTTGTGAGGCACAGCCAAAACCCTCTGCAGGATGAACTACATATAGTCACTAAATTAATCTGTGCTTAACCCAGGGCAGTTTGGCACAAGAAAACGGTCAGGCTTAATGAAGGAGCAAAGGGTAAAATATTTCTGCAGCAAAAAACAGAATAATGTGTTAACACAACACAAGAAAAATTCCACACCAATTTAGAAACATATAGTACATTTTAATAAATGTCACCAAAATGACAAACTCCAATCATTAGAACAGGGGGTTATGCATTTTTTAAGTTTTAAGTAAAAACTAGGGCCTAAAAGGTCAAAGCCACAACAGTGGACATCTAGTAGCGCAAGACCAGGTCAAAGTTGAAAAATATGGCTGACCCAGATAGAGCTTAATTCGGATACAAGAAGTGGATTGGGCCCAATCTTTGCTTACCTTCGGACTTAAAATACATTTTGAGAAAAAGTGTTCTCAGAAGGTAAGGTTCAGCAGGGCAAGGCTGTAGGAGATGTCCAGGGATGGAGCTTCATTGTCGGGAAGCCTTGAGTTTAAGACGCGATAAAGATGTCTACATTCAGATGTAGTCTCTTTCTTGGAAGTCGAAAATACCCATACCATACCTGTTGGAAATGGCCCTTTTACCAGGGTTATCCTCAAAAACTTTTTGTGTCTTCCTCTCTTATTTTTCCTGACCTGTGGTTGTTGGCAATAGGACTCTGGGCACTTTACCACTGCTGATCAGTGCTAAAGTGCATATGCTCTCTGTAGAAATTGTTATTGTGATTGGTTATCCATGATTGGCATATTTGTTTACCAGTAAGGCCCGAGTAAAGTGAACTGAGTGTGCCAGGGTTGGTAAGTCAAATGCTACTAGTGGGCCTGCAGCAATATTTGTGCCACCCACAGGAGTAGCCCTGGTGTCTCAGGCCTGCCACCGCAGTGCCTGTGCTCAGTCTGTGAACTGCCATGTCAACCTGGCCAGTGCCCCCAATGACCAGGCCTAACCCTTCCCTTTCTGTACACATTGGCCACCCCTAAGAAAGGCCCAAGTTACCCCCCTGGGCAGGGTGCAGTGTATGTGAAAGGTAGAGCACGTACCAGTGTGTGTGACATGCTCTGGTAGTGGATTACAGCCATTTTCGTTTTTCACTACTGAGAGGGCTATCTTGCCCATAGGCTATAATGGGGAATGCGGAGTATAATGTTTACCCACATATCTTCCCATAGGTGCAAGATGGAAAATTAAAGTCTGGTATCCCTGAACTCCGAATTTAATAACAAATCTTTTAGGAAGGATGTTTTTTTTAAAATCCTGTGTTTGAGAACAGCACTTTTAGAAAGTGGCTGTTCTCTTGTCTGACCTTTCTGTGTGCCTTGGCCTGTTTGTGAATTGACTGTCTGGTTTGTGAGTGACAGTGGCTGGGGAGCCCCCAGGAGGCTGGATGAGTCAGCACTAGGCTGAATGACTGCATCTGCATCTTGAGTGGTGGGAGGGGATAGCACCTGGGCCTGAACAGGGATGTGCCTGCCTTTCACAATGCTGGCTCCAACTCGTGCTGGGCGGCTTACAACCCTGCCCCTCTCTCTGAAAGGAAAGGAGAAGACAGAAAAACAAAGTGCTCAGGAACTGACCTGAACTGGTTCTGAACAATCCAAGGCCTCTCTGACCCCAGAGAACAAAGGAAAGACTGGTATTAGAAGAGCTAACCAGACTACAGAAAATTAGATCACCCTGGAATCACACCTTCGAAAAGCATCTTCGAATCACACCTTCGAAAAGCATCCATTCTCCTGCCCAGCTCCCACTGTTTGTCGAGAGTAAATCTAGACAGGTCCGAGCGTATTTGGAAATTGAATCCTTTGCCTGCTAAAGATTTTTGCTTTAGGGCGAGGTTCAAAATTTGCTCTTTCAAAGTATACGTGTGGAAGTTTACAAGAATTTTCCTCGGTTTGGTCCTCTGCGGGTTGCGCCTGAATGGATCCCTGTGAATACGTTGTATATCCATTGCTAGGTCCTCATTGGAGTGCTGCAGGTTAAGAGACTCTTTTAACAGCGAGATAATGAAGCTCCTAATGTCTGTGCCTTCGCTGCCTTCTGGGACATTTAAAATGCGGATATTGCTTCGTCTGGCATTGTTCTCCACAACCTCCATTCTCTCTGATAAAGCCATGTCTTCTCTTCTTAACTTCAATATATCTTCCTGAGCGCCTTCTGCGCGCATAGAGATTTGCCCCACTGTCTCTTCTAAGGCTTGAGTTCTTACTGAGAGGCTAACAATCTTTTCTTCTAGGGACTCGCAGAAACTTCTTATTTCTCTTTGGTTTGAGGCAGACTCCTCAAAGCCTCGCTTAATCTCGGCTGATAGTGCTGCAAACATCTGCTGCAATGAAGCGACAGAAATAGGAACGGAACTAGGATCCAAGGCTCCATTTTCCTCAAAACTGGGAAAAGCACCGCCGTCAGCGAGACTAGAAGCCAAAAGAGACTCAGGAGGTATTTGCACATCAGTTTCCAGGCTGTTTTCAGTATTCCCCAGGTCTATAATCTTTGGAAGTTCTTTACCCCTGTTTTCTTCTTCTTCCGCATGGGAAAGTGGGGGTGCAGGAGACGGAGTTGTGGCATAAGCTGCCACAGATCCTGATGCAGCAGTTTCGTAAACTGATCCTGCGGACTCAGTTTGACTATTGAATAGGTCTGGGACTGATGGGGCTGATAGGTCTTCACCTGGCCCAGCACTGGGATGCAGTAGAGCATCGGAGTCAAATTCCATAGACTGCGCCATAATGCCGCTGGAGTGGACTGGCACTAGATCTTGCTTCATCAATGCCATTTCACTAATCTCAGTAATTGATTCAATAGAATTATTATCACTCAACAAACGGTCTTGACCTATTTCTAACACCTGTGGGATCACCTTAAAGTATGAACGCAGCGAAGGAGTAATCTTTGAGGTAGGAGCTGGGGGGGTTTTGCCTTATTGCATTTTCTTCCCCTCTTTGCTTTCACTTCAACAGAAAGGTATGAAGATGTTTTTTTTGGGTTCAAGTCAGAGGGTAGTAGAGTGGAAGCTTGATGGCCCTCTGAGACTTCTGGCGCCTCCCTTGAGAGCCTCTCACATGAAACTGATTCTCCTCCTTTACCTCTCCTTTTGCGGGGGTTCCTCACCTTCCCCTGGCCCTTAACTAAACTTTTGCTTTGGTTTCCTTTGATAGTTTCTGCTGCTTTCATATGCGAGGGGGATAAGTCCGAGGCTTTCAACTCACACCCTTCCTTCTTCCCCTTTACCTCTTCTGTGCAGTCAGCCTCGTCTTCCTCTTCGAGTAGTCCACTTACGTGTAACCTGGTGTCAGAGCCCACTCTTGGGAGGCTTAATGCAGTGCTGGCGCTGGCGCTATCACCAACGCTGGAAACTAGCGTGCTCTCTCTGTTTTGGCTCGTGTAGGAGTCCTTACGGAGACTCCGTATGTGCCTGTTCTTCCGGAGCTCCAGGGCGGCCTGCTTCCAGTGCAGCAGCTCAGGCGACCGCTGCTTTCTCGCTGGGCGTCTCCCACTGTCGACTTCGGAGCTCTCCGCCTCCACACCGTAATCCAGACACATCGAGGCGGGGCTGGAGCCACGGTGAGAGTGTGCCTCGTACTTCTCGAATGTGTATACAACGCGAAATAAACAGTTTCAGTCCTTTTGCCAGAATTGCGCCTCGCTTTTACATTCAGGTAACATAAACGCGTCGGCATATTTAGAAGAGATTGACTTGGAAGTCCAGTAGACCAATTAATCTATTTGTGGTCCTTTAAAAATCTTTTGCTTTCTGAATTTCTTTTTCCAAATTAGTTTGTGATTGATGAAACATTCAGTGTAATGTGACGTAGCTTTGTCATTAGTGTTATTAGAAAACACCTCTTATAATTGATGTCTGGTGATGAAAACTGATTATAAATTGTTTATATGTATTGTTGAATTGTGATATATATATGTAGATTTGTATTGTATTTGCGTGTCAATATGTACAGTGTCTTTTCTTAGATATTGATGAAAATGAAAACAATGAAAAATAAGGAAATATAGCAGGTATGAGTAAAGTATACCTTACAAGCTTAATGGATATGAGTTTGTAGTGCTCAAATTTGAGACATAAAAGAAATGTGCAGTTGGAAATTCTGTGTATATTTGGAATCCGACTGAGGGGCATCTTGAAGTTGTTGCCTGCTGTTTGGGAAGCTGGAGAAGGAGAAACTAAGACAATCTGCAAGTTTTCACGCATCGCTCGCTTGCGGAGCACATCCCCGACAGTGCGAGGAAATTCCCGCTGCTGCGAAGATCGAGATCGTTGCAGCGACTGTCATCGCTGGGTGAGAATGCCGCACCGCTTGCTTGCAGACTGCATCACGTCGCTGCGAGCATCATCGCAGAGCCATCGCATTGAGGGGCCTGGAGAGGAGAAGATCGCGCTGCGCCACGCATCGCCGCCGCACCTGAGATCGTCGCTGCCCCGGAGATCATCACATCGTGCCTTTGCGAGATGCTTCCTACGGAACCTACGCACCGGAATCCACACAAGATATCGCATCCCTCCCCATACAGACCGGATTCATCGCAACACGCCCTCTGCGTCAAGCCGGGCTGTCGCATCGCCTCCCCAGGGTCTCAGGACTGACGCATCGCTTGTTTTCCACCGCACCAGCTTCTGTTTTGGAACATTGTTGCATCTAAAGGTACTGTTGGCTAAACGTGACGCATCTGTGGATTATTTTGATGCAAACCTTAAGAACACTTTTGAAATCATATCTTGAACTGTGCATGTTTGATTTCTGTCGTTTTGGTCTTGTTTAGTTTAGATTAAATACGTTTATTTTTTCTAAACTGGTGTGGAGTCCATTTGTGGTGTTTTCACTGTGTTACTGTGTGTGTTGGTACAAATACTTTACACATTGCCTTTGATAAGCCTGTCTGCTCGTGCCAAGCTACCAAGGGGGTGAGCAGGGGTTATCTAAAGAGTGTATCCCCCTTACCCTGACTAGAAGCAAGGGTCCCTATTTGGACATTGGTACCTACCTCTGCCAACTAGGGACCCCCAGATCTAACAATACCCATACCAATACCCCTTTGGCGAAGGACCGCTGAAAAGGATTTGCTGCTGCTGAGAAGAACGTAGCAGGAGAAGCCCCGAAATCAATCCGAACAACTATGCACCTTCAGCAGATAGGCAATTAGGTTGGTTCCAGTCTCTTCCTGGTTCTCAGAGTAGTTTCTGGCCAAAAATGTTATGTCATCAGTTTTGGGATTTGGCCATCTGAGCAGCTTTAGCACCACAACCAAGGCCCCAAGACTGGTGGGACAACACTTGGGGGTTGAGGACTCACTCAGGAAGAGTCCGGGTACAGGTTCAAGATAAAGGGAGTCTTTTTTGTCCCTGTGGAACTGAACAGGAGGTCAGCAAACTAGACCTTTGAGACACTCTGGTTGTCCTGGGTTCAGGTGAAGTTGCAGGGCTTACCAGGAGGGCTGCCCTCTGAGGGTTCAAGTAAGCTCCAGGAAGCCAAGCACTCCTTCCAGGTAAGCAGAACCAGGGAGCCAGCCTCAAACTCAGCACTGACGCCTCACCTCCATGACGCCATACATCATAGACTTCGTTTTCCAAGGTTCTGTTTGTTTGGGGGTCTGTGTTACTCCGTGCCCAGCACTGTGCACCTCAATTCAGCGCCGTACTTTGGATTTATTACTGTCACAATGTCATGTTATGTCCCAGGTGTAGCTATTTGTTTGCTACAAGCTTTATTTTATAAATAACAGTTTCTAAAGTCATATTTTGCTACATGTATGTTGTATTTTTGCCATTTTGGTCTGGTTTCGTTTAGATAAAGATACTTTATTTTTCTAAACTGGTGTGGTGTCTATTTGTCATGTTTTCACTTTGCTACTTTTAGTGTTGGCACAAATACTTTACACATTGCCTTTGGGATAAGCCTGTCTGCTTGTGCCAAACTACCAAGGGGTGAGCATGGGTTATCTAAAGTGTATATCCCCCTTACCTTGACTAGAAGCAAGGGCCCCAACTTGGACAGAGGTACCTACCTCTTCCAATTAAAATACCCCCAGTGCTTACATACAGCTAGCTCTGTGGTGCATGTTTGTGTGTTTGCAGGCTTATACTAGGCAATACCGCATCTCAATTATGATGATTCATGACTATGGGTTTCCCTCCTATTGGTCTTTGGTTGAGTGGTGTTCCAAAAGCCATATTTCCCTATGAAGTGCTCTGTAAAGCTTAGCTACTTTAATTCTAAGTTAAACAATTGCCCTACATAGAAGTTATAGAATGACATTTTTTTATTTCTCTCATTTCATTACTATAGTAATACCTGCTGTGTGGATTTGGTGTTTAAAAAATATAAACCACAAAGTCAAACAAACCCACTAAAATATTAGTTAAACCTTGTGATAGTGGTTCACATTGTGGTCTGACAAAGTTGGCTTTTCCTTTATTTTTCAAAATTGTAAAAGTAGAAATTTTAAATACTTGAATGTGAACAATAACTGCATTTCAAATAATATGTACAAACCTTTAGAGTTTCTGAGTACTTCCAACAGGCACTGTGCCTCCTCCTTGATCCTTTTCTCAATACTTCTCTTCCCCATTCCAAAATTCCTCAACGTCATCAGTGAGAACCGTCGAAGTTGTTTCCAATGCTCCCCATTACTAAAAATAATCCCTGGGAAAGAAATTTTTTTAAAAGACAAGAAGAAACACAGTCAGATTTAATTCAGAACTTGACCATTGACTAAAGCACAGCTCGCTTAGGGGAGGGTTGGTAGCTCAGGTGTTTGCAAAAATTTTGCTCACAAGGAAATTGGTGTTGAACTACAAAAATGAAGACTCAAATCCTTGATATGTAACTCATTGTAGTTTGTTGTCTGATTCTAAGACTTCGTGGGAACGCTGCAGAATTATAGCACACAGTCAACAGCATTGCTGGTTGTTAAAGGCTCTTAATTAGAGTTATAACAAAAGAGAGGGCCTGTAAAAAATGGTATGGCTGGACGTAAAGGCTCATATGTTTTTTTCTGAGCATTCTGCCTTCAAAGGCAAGAATGATCTAAATTAAAAAGGGAGAAACTGAAAGACAAACATTGCTATGTTGGATCCCAAGGTGTATACCAGGTATTATTGGTCAAGTCTCACACCATGGTCTTCAATGACGCTCCCAACATCCAGCTTTCTAATATTGAATATAGACTTCACTGATAATGAAACAGTGGTGGTATTAGACCTGGCCATCTCAGCATGGTCACCCCTTAACTTGTTGCCTTTTACCCTTCAATTTTACCTGCACTATTTGTGCACCTTTAAATATGTCCTAGGCCTGTCACTGCAGCCTACATGTAGCTTTAAACTGCCATATTGATTTGGCATTTAAACTCCCTTGCCAAGCCTTAAACTCCCTTTTATTACATACAAGTCACCTCTACGGTAGGCCCTTGGCTGCCCTTAGGGCAGGGTTCTGTGTAATTAAAAGATTGGACATGTACTTTCAAGTTTTGCATGTCCTGGTGTTGCAAAACTCCTGAACCTGTTTTTCACTATTGTGGGTCCTACCCTATTATAGAATAACATTGGGGTTTCATTATTACATTTAGGTGCTGATTACGATGTCAGTCAGAAAGACTACGGCTGCTAGTCGGATGCTTTCCAACGCGGTCAGAGACTTTCCGACCAACTCAGTTGATTCATGGACCAACCAGCAGATTATGATGTTGGCGGTCGGAACGTAAACCATACGGTCATTCAGAAAGGCTGTTGAAAAAAGACTTTGGGGCCCCCAGCAAGGCCCCCTTGCCTCCACAGCCTACAGTTGGTGGTCGAAGGGGTACCTAGGGTACCCCCCCTGTGAAACACTGCACTGTGTGGCAAGCAGAATGGGGTGTCTGCCACAGGGTGCAGTGTTTTACAAACACCCCCATTTCTCTATAGGAGCCTGTATTATGGCAGGTTTGCGGCTATAACACAGGCTCCCATTGAGAATATTGGGAATCCGATCAAACAGTGTTCAGTTGCATTGTAATCACGCAGACAGAACAGTCGACCTCATGTTGGTCAGTCCCATGTCTGAGACGGTCGGAGGCAAATCCAACTGATATCTTAATAAGCCCCTTAATAAGTGTAATTTCCAATTGGGAGCAGATACATATATCAAGTTTAATGGTAAATTCTGATTTTTCGTTACAGTTTTGAAAATCCCACTTTTAGAAGGCAACATTTTCCTGCCCTTTGTGCCTGCAGCCTGTCTTTGGTCAGATGATTGTGTGTAGTTGGCAGACTTTGTGAATGCCTCTCAGACAGTCGCACAATAGAGGGATTAAGTGTGCCTCAATGGGCCATCAATTGGCAGGATGGGGCGAAGCTAAGCACAGCCCCATTTACACCACACAACAGGCCTAACAACCCTGCATTGTCACTTCAGCCTGCTAGGCGCCAGGGCTGGGGAGTCAGGACATTCATATACTTCAAATAAACTTTCCAGCCTCTTCCAATTTCCAGAAGAAGACCATTATGTAGGACCTTCAGATCCACTCTTCAGTTCACTACTGGACCTGCGGAAGGACTCTGAAGACTGCCTGCTGCTGTGACCTGCTTTGCACTCTGCCAAACTGCTGCTGCACCTGGAAGGAGTGTTTTGCTGCCTGGAGCCTTCCTTGAATCCTTGGAGGCTAGCGCCCTGCACCTTCACCTGCCACCAGGACTACCAGAAGTGACTCCAAGAGGTAGTTTTCTGACCTCCCGTTCATACCCACAGAGACATATCAGGCTCGCACCATCTTGCACCTGGATCTAGCCTGGGTGAATCCATAACCACCAAGAGGTTTCCCACTAGTCCTGGACCCTTGGTTGTGGTGCTAAAGATGGGCAATTTCCAAACCTACGACTTTAAGCAAAATTTGCCCAAATAGTGCTCTGAGAACCAGAAGGAGACTGGGACCACACTGGTCGCCAATCCGCCTAGGTGCATTGCTCATCAGCTTGACTTTGCAGCCTCTCCCGCTATGTTCTCCTTCGCAGCAGCAAATCATTTTAAGTGGTGCTTCGCGAAAGGGTATCTGACCTTGTGGAATGGTCTTCAACTATGGCCCTCAGCCTCGTCCTGCTGGAGTTTTCCACTTTTATTTTGGAGACTGAGGGCCTCATTATGATGGCGGTCAGACTTTTGTCCAAACGCCACCATATTAGGAACGGGACCGCCTAACTAGCCGTCAGGCCTCCCGCCCTGCTAGTTACAATGCGACTGCCTTAAAGGCAGTCGCAAAGTGTATATTTTGTAGTGCAGCATGTGCTGCAAGCTGCAGCACATGCCGCAGAACAAAAAAATACACCTTGGAATATCCCTGCACTATATGGCAGGCACCATGCCTTCCCTCCTGAAGGAACACTGGAATCCCTAGGGATATATATATATCATTAACATAAGGGCCTGATTCCGATCTCGTTTGGAAAGATACCGACCGCATCGGTTTAGGAATGCTTTCCGTACGACTCAGATCTAGGGAGTCTGACTGAACGAGTATGATGCATCCGTATGCATCCAGATACGATTCGGTCGGACTCCCATTGACTTCAATGGGAGACTGTGTTCCGAACCTGAAAACAGGCTCCTTTTGATGAAAGGGATGGGGGGGAAACCTTGCACCATGTGGCAAGCATCTCATTGTGCCTGCCACACTGTGCATGGTGGGGAAGGGGGACCCATGGGTACCCCACAGGCCTGAATCAGAGGGCCCTGGGTGAAGAAGGACCTGCTGCGGGCCCCCAAAGACAGATTCTGGCAGCTGTTTTGTTTCAGGCAAAACCGATTCGGAAAAGCTGTAAGAATTGGTCATTGTATTCACTCGTTCATTAACCAAGTCCATAGAGCTGTAAGAATCAACTACAAAGAGGCTCAACCTCTCTGAATGCCTTCCAGAATCGATTCGGTCAACCCAAACGGTTTCCAGGCATCGTACTTGGTAGTTCGAAACTGGGAATGAGTCGATTGGAAACAGGTATTCCAGATCGGATTCGCCAAACCTGAATCCAATTCGGAGCCCTTTTTTTTAAACATTATAACTAACCAAAATAAACATTTTAAAATTCTTTAAATGTAGCAAAAATTATTTTACACATAAAAAACATTATTAATTTAAAATATTATAATTTTAAATAAACAAAAACATATTAATATATATTATAGCAGTTTGAAATAAATTATAAAATATAAAATGTAATGCATATACTGTTCCAACTACAATTTATACCAAACTACGCAAACTATTAAAATTAATAGATAAAAAATGTACTCCTTCCACGTCACACAATGCAAAAATAATAAATCTAGTTAAAATTTACAAATCTCCCTCCAATAAAAGCAACATCAGTAAAAACGTTGGATTGCGGATAAGTAATATTTACTGCTGTACCCATTCCAGCCAGTACAACAGTAGCAAAACTGTTGGAGTGAGATGAGATAAATTCAGTATTCCCACTCTAATTACTCCAACAGAAGGTAAAGTGTTAGATTGTGGAGGGGTAAAATGTACTATTCCCACTCTAATAAGTGCAACAGTAGGGAAAATGTTGGATAGCAGAGGGGTAAAATGTACTATTCCCACTCCACTCGGTTCAACAGTAGGGAAAGTGTTGAATTGTGGAGGGGTACAATTTATTATTCCCACTTCAGTCAGTAGTACAGTAGGGAAAGCGTTGGATTGCGAAGGGGTAAAAGGTGCTATTCCTACTGCAGTCAGTACAACAGTTGGGAAAGTGTTGGATTGCGGAGGGGTAAAGTTTACTATTCCCACTCCAGTCAGTACAACAGTAGGGATAGAGTTGGGTTGCGGAGGGGTACAATTTACTATTCCCACTCCAATAAGTGCAACAGTAGGAAAGTGATGGCTATGGAGGGACAAAATTTACTATTCACACTCCAGTCTGTTCAATGTTAAAAACAAAACAAAATACAATTATTTTATTAACTAACTAAATGAAAAAATATATAAATATGTTGAAAAATAAAATACAAATATATGTAATATTAAAAAATTTAAAAAATTAAAATAGCACAATCTTAAATATGAATCACAAATACCTACAAATGTTAATGTAAGTAAAATACAAACATAAATGTCAGGCAAACAAATATTTGTATTTAGAAATTATTTATTAACAAAAACTTTAATGATTACATACATTAGGTGTATATACTTTCTACCCTATTACACCACAAAACTCACAACCTGCAACTAAAATATCCTTTACAGTATTAACATAATTATTTATCAACAAACTAATTTTCATTCATTACATTTAAATATTGATTAATTATAATTAATGTACTTCCCACAAAAATCCCCACAAAGCACACAACACGCTCATAACATTTAACCAAAAAGTATTCAAACACATAACATAATTAATTATTAAATTAATAATTATCAAATAAAAAGATAATTATTAATTGCTTAGTTATTAATTTACTTCCCACCCTATATCCCTACAAAGCTCATAACACACCGGAAAAAAAAACATATTTTCAAAACAAACATAATTAATCAATTAAACAAGTAAAATTAATTAGAATCCACATTGTAAATCATTAAACTTATTTAACTTCCCACCCTCTACCCCTATAAACCCAGAACCTGCGCCTACAACTTATATTTAAACAAAGAACATAATTAAATCTCAATTAATTCATTAAAACTAATTAAAAACTAATTATTATTTAAATAAAAATACCCTATTTCTCACCCTTTACCCCTACAAACCCCACTGTCCACACATAAAATGTACCCCAAAAAATATATATCACAATTAACACACAATTAAATAAATAGTTTTATATATAAAAATATCGTTACTTTATTATAATTAATTTACTTCCCACCCTAGACCCTATAAGCCCACAACCAGTTACAGAACTAAAAAACACATTTAATTAAATACAATTTTATAACTACTAAAAATGTAACACATACATTAAAAAACATAAACAACACTTATACAAAAAATGTCATCACACCCTTTTACAAAAAATACTAAAATACATAACACTAATTTAAAAACTATATTTTGAACAACTATAATTTTGCAAACGCTATTAATGACTTCTGCATTTTAAAAATCGATATTACTTACCTTCAAATCGATATGAATGACATCAATATTCTTGACATCGATATTTCCATGTCACAATATTTTAAAACCAATATTCTTGTACATCGATATTTGTAACTCGATATTTTGTCTAAGCACCCCGCTGAACTTTACCTTCTTAGTCATATTTAGACAAGTCTGTAGGTAGGAGCTCTGTGGGCCCAATACACTTCTTGTATCTGAACCACGCTCCATCGCGGTCAGCCTTAACTTTCGACTTTAACCCGGTCTTGCGTGACCAGATGGCTGCAGTTAGCGATTTCATCTTTAGGACCTAGATTTCACTTAAAACTTTTGAAATTCATAACTCCAGTTCCACTGTTTGGATCTGGTCATTTTAGTGTCAAATAATATATTAACATTTACTCTAATTTTTACAAATTGGCTTGGGATTATTCTTGTGTTGTGCTTTTACTTTATTACTTTGTGCTGCAGAAATACTGCCTCTAAGTTAAATCTGACTGCTTTTTATGACATTCCTACCCTGAATTAAGCACAGGTTATGTTAGTGACGTTTTGCGGCCATCCTGCAAGAAATTGTGGCTGTTACTTGACTAGTGCTCACACTCCAGTCAATCAGAAACCCAATTTATCACAGGTGAGCTTCTTCAGGGTGCAGCCCTATATAATTCAGGAAACTCCAGGTGATGTAGGTTGTCTAGAGCACTCTGTAGTAAAAGGATATGCTTTATCATATAATAGAGGGTCCATCAAGTCATCAAGTCACGCCATATACTTTGTACTGAATAGAGGGCATAAGGAGTATATCTTGGTAGGTTGTTTCACCTTGGGATGGAAAATTATGGCAAGAGAGTGAGGATGAGCAATGAGGGAAATTACCCCACTTAGGGGCCGATTACGATGTCATTCAGAAAGGCTCTGAATGGGATTTGGTATTGCAGAACCTGTTTTGTAACCCTTGTTTCAGAACGAATCGTACACGATGCCCCGAAACCGTTCGGGCAGTCCGAATCGGTTCCGAAAGTCAGTCAGACAGCCCAAGGTTGTCGGAGCCGAATCATACAGCTCTATGGACATGGTTTCCGGACAAGCAATTACGATGACCGATTCGACAGCCGGTCCAATTCGGTCTGCCCGAGACAAAATGGCTGTCAGAAACTGTCTTTGGTGGCCTGTTGGGGGCCCCCCTTCACCTGGAGGCATCTGATTGGGGCCCGTGGGGGTACCCAAGGGATGCCTCTTCCCAACCATGCACAATGCGGCAGGCACCATGTCTGCCACAGTATGCAAGGTTTTACCCAACAACCCCTTTTTCAAAGGGAGCCTGTGTTCTCGTTCAGAGCACAGCCTCCCATTGAAGTCAATGCGAGTCCGACAGAACGATATTGGGAAGCACCATAATCTGTCATTCGGACTCGCAGGACCCGATTCGTTCTGTAACTATTCCGAAACTGATTAGTTTGGAAAATTTTCCGAATGACATTGTAGTCAGCCCCTTAGTTGAGATGAACATAAACCTAAATATATACATCTAAATTCTAAGCAATGTTTAGAAGCTGATCCGTGACTTGCAGGCATCATTCTGCAAACCAAATGGTTCAGGAACAGAAAATAGAATAAACTCAACATTTAATATCTCAGCGCCTTCACAGCACCAGCAATAGAACAAATTTATACACATTTGTTCAGCACGCAAGCCATTATAATGATTTGCTTTAGGGGGGCGTATTGGTGGAATGGTGTTGGATTTAAAGTCCAACACCTTCCCTACTGTTGTGCTGACTGATGATGGAATAGTAAATTAATCTATTCCAAAATCCAACACCCCCTAAGGCAAGTCGTTATAAAAACGTGCATGCTCAATGAATGTGTATTAAAGATGCATTTGTTTTAATGCCGGAGCTGTGAAGGCACAGCAGGATTCCGGCTTGCAGAATACTTCCAGGGAAGTCACCAAAAGGGAGCGCAGGTTTGGAAATATACAGTACCTGAGAGCATTGTTGGAGAATGTAAGCCTGCAGCACCCTGGCCAATACAGAAGTTGGTCTGCGGGAGTTGTCAGAGGGCTTCAGGGGCAGGGCCCACGTCTTAAGCTGATCGGGATCCCCAGTGCTGGCTGATGCAGAAAGCACTGTGCATCTCTGGAGTGCAGAGATGGTTGATGAGCCTCACACTTCGTGACACTCCCCTCATCATCAGGGCAACATGTTACGGTGGAGCCGTTCTGAGAGGAGATGCAGCTGCAGTGAGTGCGGCGGGGAATTCAATGGGCAAGACTTCAGCTACTGATTAGCAAAACTGAGCACTAAGTTCTCATAGTCAACAGATGCAGGTCAAGCAGAATGCTCGACCGTTGTAGGAACCCCACATACCGGTCAGGGGAATTTGAAGTATTTTATGGCCCTGAGAATTAGTCAACAGGGGGCAAGCCAACAGCCCTTGGAGCACATAAATAGCACAGCAAAGAGGTAGCAGGCAGCAGCCTAGTACACAAGGCAGGTCGTAGAGTGGCAGTCCCTCCTGCAGCATGTAGCAGGAAGCAGGCCAACACAGCTAAGCAATTAGCAAAGTGGCAGTTCCTCCTGGCAACACAGTAGTCCTTCTGGCAATGTGCAGCTGTAGAGCCAGCCATGTCTGGTTACAAGTCCCATGCAGTGTCTGATTTTTGGTGGGTCAGACCTCCAGTACCTATATGCAAAAGTGCCATTTAATTATGTGGTGCCTTCAAATGAGGCCTCTGAAAAACACAAGGATCCCTTTTCAACCCAGTCCTGTCGGCAAGGCTACTGGTGGAGGGCAATCAGCCCTGTGTGTGTGGACAGGACACTACCTATTGAACTGAAAGCACCCCCTATTCCTCCTGCCCAGGAATGCAGATGAGTGCAGATGCAGTCGAGTCTTGTGACTGTCTAGGGGGAATACACAAATGTATTGCCCAGACGTTTATTTGAGACAGGCTGTCATGCACATAGAGCGGTAAGTGCAGAGAAATCTCCATTTTTTAAAACTGGCATAGAGCAGTAAGTGCAGAGAAATGTCCACGTTCTAAAACTAGTATTTCTAAATCAGTATGGTTAAACCAACTTCACCAGAAAGGAGGATATATCATTACCAATCCGAAGATATTAAACATGTAAAATGTACTCTTCTCTGGTCAGGAATTACCACTTAAACAGGTATAAGGGAACTCTCAATGCTAACCAATGAGAGGGGTAGGCCTCACAGTAGTGAAAAACTAATGTAGCTGTTTGTCACTACTAAGACTTGCAAAACATAACAGTGCATGCAGTGGCAGACGTGACCCAGGTTTAAAAGGCTACTTCAGTTGGGGCACAATCAGTGTTGCATCTCACTAGTAGCATTTAACATACAGGTACTGAGTACATGGTATACCACTTTACAAGGGGCTTATAAGTAAATTAAAAATGCCAATTGAGTATACACCAATTACACATGTTTAGGGAAGCAACACATGCACTTTACAACTGATTAGCAGTGGCAAATTACTCAGAGTCCCAACGCAAACTAAAAGATACAGCAACACGTGGAGGTAAGAAGCAAAAAGATTGGGGGAAGACTGCCCAAGGATGCCAGATCTAACAAGGTGGATAACTCTTTAATTTGCATTCACCAATTCAAGTTTACCCACTAAAGGTCCTACATTTTTTAGCCAAATTCTTCTGAAATGTGCAATGTGCACTGGGATCCCAGAGCCAACACATGCGCAAAGCTTTTACAAAGAACCTTGTATTTCTGTGTATAACATGCAGATCAGGGCCTGAACAACATGCAGGCTGAAGACTGAATACTCCTGAAGCACAGATATACATATGTGTGTTTGACATTCACATTTACATCACACTCATACACAACATCTACACTGCATGTAGATTAATTTTGTATCTACCTCACTCGTATTGGAGCCTATGGCATGTAGACTGCACTCTCTATGGCAAATGCTATGCCCTCTCAGATATTGAGATGTAACTCATAATCTGCAGACTGGAAAGTTTTTTACCATTTGTTCAGCTCACTGATCTAATGGTAGCTTTATAGCTGAGCGATTGTGTTGTGTGACAAATGGCAAAATCTGCCCTTTTAGCCGGCAGCACTGCACTTGTTGTAGTTTCTGATACTTTATGTACAATTTAAAAACGTTTGTGCCTCACCCAGATGATCATTGTGTTTATTACTTGAGTAACTAATAACCCAGTTTCTAACAGAAGGCTACACTTATTTGTATGTTGTGGTCAAGTACAGGGACCAACTTGATTTAGATTTACATCATCAAGGCAAGGCATGGCTTGTTTTGGAGATCTTTAAAGACTTGGCTTTTCACTCATACTTCTTAATTTCCATTTAGTCTCAATCAACTAAGCACCAGGACACCCTCATAGGTAATTGTGAGCTCTACACAATGTCTTAAATAATACATGGGGAAGAAAGCATAGACCAAGAGATAGCAAGCCTAGGGTACAAGCTGCTACCCTGGTGACACTTAACTGACACCCATAGCCCAATGCAGGTTTATCATTGATTCTGACACAAATTACTGACATGCAAAGATTGCGGTATCACTTGTGCAGAACACAACCCCTGTCAAAACTAACCTACGTTTCATGTTGTGAGGCTCAAGACAGTAAGAACAACATTTTCAGAGATGAACATCTATAAGGCAACATATACAATTCGGCAAATTCTAATAAAACAATTAAAGAAAACATTACATGCCCCTCTATATGTAAGGTGTTTAAACATGTATTTGTTTAAGGGCTTCAGTAAAAAATATAGCTCCAATTGAGACAAAAATATTAATATTTTTTGAGTGTGGGGAAAAAGAAAGGATATATGTTACAGTATCGAGTGACAAGCTATCTCACAGCAATAATACTGTATCCAGAATATAGATCACCACAATATTGTGTATATAAACATATCAGCACTGACTGCGCTCACACTGATGGCCAACACTTTCTGATCCGTGAGTGCCTTAATTATTATAAACTGCAACAACCAGAATACAGTTGGTAGAACTAGTGATTATATGCTCAAGGTTTGCTTTCCTCCCCCTGTAATTATTACTATACTCTTGACACAGTTTCACTGAAGTCGGGACATGCACCTGCATGCTTGCCAGGGTACTTTACCTAAGAAACACCTCCAGACTTATATGGCTTCTCTCTGCTGAAGAATAGCAATGCCAAATAATACATGATCAGGGATGTTAAGCACTGACTTAAGTAACACTTTTGACAAATACTTTCAACTTGTGAGCACTTAAATTACTAAGAATTGCAACAACTAGAATGCAACTACGAGAATTTGTGCTTCTATGCATGCAGTGTGCTTCTTCCCTATAAATCTATTGTTTAGCTACATAGGTGTTGAGTTCAGTGTAGAATATCTATACTTACCTATAGATACTTAGCTTGAGGATATTGTGGTGGTTGAGATTCTGGAAACAATATTTTATCATGGTGATATTTAAAACTTGATATTCTGTTAGAACAATGAAAGAAAAGTTGTACCTTTTGCAATAACTCTGGTATATTATGCTTGTTAGAAATGGGATTTCTTGTTGGCTAAGGCTTGCACCAAAGCCAGGAGGAAACCACCACTCTAGTTAGGGCAAGGGAGTTGCACTCCAAAGATAACCCCTGCTCACCCCCTTGGCAACGTGACACGAGCAGTAAGGCTGATCCCGGAGTCATTGTAAGTTAAGCATTTGCGCACGCACCCACCAGCAACAACATCCCAGGCCCCCCACAAAAGGAACTCCATACAAGGTTATATCAAAAATAGCCTTTGTATTATCAAAACACATTAGAATCATAATCACAGGATGTACATTGTGCCAACTGGCACGGGCAATATTTACAAGGGATTATGTACACCTGACAGGGCCACATGGACCACTGTCAGCATCAGCACTTGGTAAAGAAATAGTAGCTGGGGAAGGCCAAAGTAGGGGCCAAGGAGTAAGACTCACTTCTGAGTCCAAAGACATGTCCCTAGGAAGAAAGAACCTAAACGGTGCAGCTGCCAACTACTTGCTGGGCAGCTGTGGAATCAAACTGTGGCAGGGGGCTTTCACTAGCCCTCCAACGTTGGAGCCCTCTAGGCTCTGACCACATGAAGTGCATTTTTGGAGCCCTCTAGGCTCTAACAGAAACATGTCCCCCCAAGGAGCGCACCGGCTCCGGAAGTGAGGAGGAATTTCGGGGCCCTTCTGGGTCAGTCAAACAATTGTGGTGCCCTCGCTGGATCCCTCGGGCTCGGGAAACTATCGGGGGGCGGGGGAGCCACTTAGGCTCCGTTAAACAAATAGGGCCTGTTTGGAGCCACACCGGGCTTGTAAAGAAAGCATGCCCCACTGTGAGAGCGGCCCACTGAGCACCCGGGACTGCTCTTGACTCGGTGCCCACACTGGCACCATTTCCGTCGCCTCCCCCTGGAGCCCTACTCAACTGCTCCGTCGGGGGAGGCTCTCTCTCTCGGGCGGCGGTAGCGCTTTGCGGGGCTCTCTCGCCTCATGGGAGCCCCGCCTTCACAAGGCGCCTGCTTCACCTGGTCTTCACCCGGTCCCCCATCTCGGGACTGGGACTTTTCAAATGGAGCCCGCAACGGTCCGGGACGTCTCGCGGCCACTCGGGGAGGCGGGGTTCACTCCCGTCCTCCCCACGCAGCACCAGCTCCTTTTCGGTGGCGGGCCGCATCTCCGGTCTCCCTCTCAACACAGGAGACTGGCCAGACGGGTAATGGCTTCCCCCCGGCAGAGGGAAGCGGAAGAGCCCGCCCACAGTCAGGCGGGCGCAGGCCTGGCTTCCGGTTTTGCTGCGACAGCGGCATCTCTTGTCGGGGTCAATAACGAGGGGTAGGCACCCTCGAAGTACAAACTAAAAGTAGAAATGGGGTGGGCACCCGTTAAGGCGCACAAATAAGCAGGGAGGGCACCGGCTCCAGAAATAATTAAATAAGTGGATGGAAAATGCTGGGTGGGCACCCGCCATGAAGGGGCCACGGGGGGAATCCCTACGCTCGGGATTCCCTCTTACAGGGTCACAAGGAAAAGGAGCACAGCGCTCCCAGGGCATTACCAAAGTACAATAAAGTGCTCCCATGCTGCAGAAAATCCTTCTCTTCTCTTGGAGCTGGGAGGAAAGGCAAAGTTCCAAAGGAGCAACTGGAGCAGAAAGTAGTCCCTGTGCAAGGAAAAGTCCATCAGGCATCCAGGGGCTGGGCAGGGCCCAGGGAAGCAAGCCTTCCCCTGGGCCCCAGCAGCAGCACGCCCCTGGTAGATTCAAGTAGGAGAACAAGAACATTTTACTTGAGGTCACAGCCTCTTTTTCAACAAAAATCCTTTGTCTACAAAGGTGCAGTCAAGGGTTGAACCAGATGCAACTGGTTCTGGAGCACTTTGTTTTGCTCAGCCCCTCTCCCTAGTCACAGGACAGGCTAGGGACATCAGTCGCACCACAGGGGGCGGAGCCAGCATTGTGTAGGGAAGGCCCAGCCCTATTCAGGTCCCAGGTGCACTCCTATCAACATGCAGATCTCTCCATTCACCACCGGGGCAGACCCACCCTGACTCCTGGAGCCAGGCACACTAGCCAGCTCCAGTCAATCACAAGCCAGACAGTCAATTCATATTTATTGCACAGACAGGCCAACTTCTAGAAGTGGCGCTTCCACACTAGACACAATAAATCTGCGCACATCATCGCGCAGCATTTAACCACACAAATCCGCACATACCAAACTCGACCCTGCACCCCCCACTCATCAGGGACTACCATGGACACCCATATCCCTATGCATTCCTATGGGAGGGCAGGCCAATCTCACACACGCACTCAGAGAGCGCACGCACTTTACACTGGGACACAGTGTCAAAGTGCGCAAAGATCAGAAATCACTATAATTATGTAACATTAAAAGGCAAAAAGTTCAGGGGTGAACCTGCCAGAAGGGCCAAGTCCAACAATGTTCTGTTGTGTATATATACATCCACTCCTCTGTGTCTAATTGTAACAAGCTCTAATATTGTAATACTGTGCATATAACAAACCGGTTGTAAGCCTATCTATTGTCTACCAAACTTAAATAGAAAGCCAGAAACAAATTAAACAAAAATGCAAAAAATATATTAAACTGGAGTGCCTAAATAAGACAAAATATGATTGTAAAGAGTATGTTTTGCATTCAAAGCACGTGTTGATGCACATGATGCCGAGGGAAAAGGTGATCCCTCTTCAGATGAATTATCCAAAAAGACTGACCACTAGACAAACAGAAGTGTCTAATATTCAGCTAAACATATCATTAAAGGATGTCTAGATAGTACATCCTGAGTGGTATGAGAATATAATCGGAGAGGTGGTAAAGTGCCTTAGAGAAGTTCTAAAAGGAAAGGGAATAAGGAACTCGAAGGCTTTGAATAACCAAAATAAGAAAAACAAATGGTTTACTGAGGAATGTAGGAATCTAGGCGCAGATAAGGAAAGGGGAAACAAACCTTAACATAAGATATGAAACAGTATGTCATAATGTGTTGATGAAGTTATGGCAAAGGTATAAAACTTTAATCATAGACCAGAAAAGAGTTCATAAAGAGAGGTGTTGGGGACATAAGATAGAGGCAATAGAAACTAAAAATATAAAACTCTTCTGGAAACTGCTACAAGAAGGATCAGGAAAGACACAGGGCACGATGACCTCTGTGGTTCAAGAAGAAGCATGGGTGGACTATCTTTAGGAGATATATGGTAAAAAAGAAGAACAAGTACCCTCTTGGGAGAAAGTGGGTGAGGACTTAAGGTCCAAATTCTCATTAAGCAGCATCAGAATTATCATCTGAAGATTAACCCTGACTCGCGCGTCTGGACCTGATCATATGCCTGCAATAATCATAAAAACTCACCCGATTGGTGTGCCGAGCTACTCTATAGGCTGTTTGATATGATTTTGAATAGAGGGACTATACCTGAAAACTGGAGAAGCACAATCATTAGGCCAATACAAAAACAGAAAGATATAAAAAGCCCCAATAATGATGTGCTGATCAATGTTCTCAATGTGGCAGAAAAGTTATTCGCTAAAATAATCCTAGGAATGTTAAGGAGTGCTGAATTGAATTGTATGGTGCCGCCAGAACAGGGGGGCTTTAAGCAACATGATTCTACAATTGATCATTGCTTTGCGCTCTGGACCATTGCATGGAAGTCTGTTTAGCAGAGGGGGAACTTATTCTGCTGCTTTGTAGACTTCCGTGCAGCTTTTGATCTGGTAGACAGAAACTGCGTATTGGAGGAATGGATAATACAAGACATCCCAAAAGACCTTCTAAGACTAATCCAGGAGCTATATACAAGGAACTAGGCCCAGGTCAATATGAACACTGAGGGGACTCTAACACAAAAAATACAAATTAATAATGGGCTGAGACAGGGGTGTGTATTACCCCCCTTACTCTTCACTTTATATGTTGCGAATTTCTAGCGACTCTAGCTGCTACAAATGGATTCAAAGAAGGAATGGAAATGCCTCCTGTATGCAGACAAACTTGTGATTGTAGACCAAACAGAAATAGGCGTGCAAAGGAAATTCGCTATATTTAGTGATTAATGTAGATGTAAAGAATGAGTGTTAAACATAGACAAAACAAGGGTGCTTTGCTTGGAAAGACAAAAAGTAAACTTAATTGGCACCTAGGAGCTCAGACACTTGAATAAGTTAACAAATATAAGAAACTTCGAGTCTGGTTTGAGAGTTCCTTGAAATGAAAAACACATTTAGAGGCACTGAAGACCAGGGCTATCGCCTCGGTGAGTGGCCTGAAAAAATTCAATAGGGAAATGTCATACAGACCAGTCCTAAAAGCTTATAAAGCAATGATCACCCCGCAATTGCAATACTGAGCCAATCTGCTATATCTTAGTGGCATAAATAGGTGGGATTGTCACTCCCCAGCTCTGCCATGATCCAAGCAATAAGATTAGAAACTGGTATGATTTCATGGTTTAATGGAATATATTGGCTGCAAAAGCATTAAAAGATTCTGGGGAAAACTGAGTGGGGAGGAAGAACCAACATTTTCTCAGTGGTGCAAGAATGAATTCTGCCAAGTGAATTAAAATGAGAAAAAAATGTTAGGATCAAATTGAGGGCTGTCTGCAAAGATATGAAAGTAAAATTGCTCCCACAGAACCTAAGAATTGATACCTCAAAGAGGAGTTAAGCGCGCTAGGTAAAGACCTGTCCCATGAATGTGACTATCACTATTTAAGTTGGAAAACAATTGATACCATTTATGCTAAACTCTTGGTGGAATAAAAATTGATACTTGTACAGCGCACTACTCACCCGCAAGGGTCTCAAGGCGCTTGTACGAATACCACTGTGGAACCCATCCTGGTTTTCCCTGTGAGGCGTCCACTCCTGGGCACCCCCAAGGTGGAGGCCAGGCATCCTTAGTGTTATGGGGGCCGTTGTGGAAATTAAGCAAGCTATTGCCCAGAGTTGCAGAGTGGGACTCCATGATTGGAATAGGCACCGAGGCGAGAATTATCAGTTCCGTGGAATTTTGAGCCCAGACCCGCCGAGGCGGGGAATTAAACCCTGGTCCCGGGCTAGACCTCTCCATCAGGGTCTGCCGCTCTAACCATTGAAAAATGGGGGAGTGCAGGGACTGCCTGCACTGTTTCCAAAGGCACTCCAGTGGGAGAATGAACTCCTGAGTTATAGTTTCATCACGAGGTTTCACACATTATAAACGAACGTAGTCGATAGTAATCCTTTTTTAAAGTTCATTTTAATCAATGGGTCACATATTATTTCATCATAGTGACTTATTTGTGGAGCAATATGTCAATTGTGCTTTTTAATAACATCCATTGATCAATGCATCATCCCTATGCATTTCGGGCGGGGCCCTTCGTCAGGGGATAGCAAACGATCTGCAAATAAACATACTGGTATCAGGAAGGGGAGCTCGCAACCACGAGGTGTATAATACAGTCAAGAAAGTGAAATTAAACCAAACATGCATATTCCGACACTGAAAGAAAACTGGAGGAGTTAAAGAGAGTCTCTGCAAAGTCAATATCGCGGTAGGAATGGAAAAAAACCAAGTCAATGGCGAGAGGGTTATTGCAAAAACACCCATTAAGTGCATGCTGAACTCAGACACAAGCTCAAGTGAACCCGCAAAACGGAACAGTCTTCCGTGTATGATACCCCATAATATCGTGCACTGAAACAGGAACGATTATGTGCTCGGTTAAACAAACGCGAGAGTGACAGTCAGGAGAACTAAAAAAAAGGCTTACCAGATGATAAATACAGCAGCGCACGACATGTGGGGCTGCCGAGGGTTAGTATGCGGTCAGGTAGACGCGAAGGTAAATACACGATTATAGAAGTGAAAATAGAAAACGGACTTCCGTGAATGTTAGTAACAAAGGGGACGTGCCGATAATATAGAGATAGTATAGAGGAACGGTCAAAACATAATGATGGCCGTGGCCTAATACTGTACTACACTATCAGAGTGTACATACAATGAACAAACAATGTGTATGTCTGCGCATATAAACAAAAACGTTATGGATCGATGTTGGCGGCCATCTTGGAATGGTCAATCACGATATTCATTAACAGTAGGTATCATCACAAACCTAAAAATAAATCGATATTAAGCATCATGAATAGTGAGGAAACTGAAAAGGAAATTCGTGATAGTGAAGGGAGCTAAAATGAACACTGAGGGAAAAGTACACTGATGGGGACCAAAGATGGGGGGAAAGGGTTACCGGGAGGATGATAAACGGGTAGGGACCAAGACGTAGAAAAGAGATGGTAACCAGTTAGAGAGGGTAAAGACTATGTGAAAACAAGGTAGATAGGTGAACAAAGAGAGTGTAAGACATGGGGTGATTAGGCACTGGATATAGAACAAGAATGCGGAATATTGACATGTAAGTGCGGAAAGTAGGATGAGAAAATAATACATTGGGACAACAACTCATTATAGGAAACAACTATATTCAAGTCTGTCATTAAGGCCCTTCGGCTGGCAAGCATGAAGTCTCTTGATCCAAACGGTTTCCCTCTGGAGTAGTAATTTTCTATTGTCAACGCCTGTTCTCAGTGGGACAACCTCCAATACAAGGAACCTCAGTTGACTCACGTTATGCTGATGTGTAATGAAGTGAGCTGCCAAAGGTGCTTTGGTTGATCTGTTTCTGATTGTACTTTTATGCTCGGTCAAGCGAACTTTGATTTTTCGTTCAGTTTTGCCTACATAAGGCAGCCCGCAGGGACATTTGAGTAGATACACTACGTTTTTGGAATCACAGATAGCGTTAGTCCGTAGTTTGATGGCTTTCCCTGATGAAGGATGGTTTAAGATGTTACCTGAAATGATGTTGTGGCAATGGCTGCAGTTTCGGCACGGTATTGTGCCTGAATAGTGTGCAGAAGGATCCACGGGTTCACTCTCAAGAATGTTTTTGATGTTTTTAGCTCTCTGGTATGCAAAAAGTGGTCTGCTGTTAAAGATGCCCTGAAAGTCTGGTTCAAAACGTATCATATCCCAACTCTTTAGGATGATGTTCTTGATTGTCTTGCTTCTTGTCGAATATTTAGATACGAAAACTGGTCTCTGTTCACCGGTAGGTCTGGTGTGTGTGGTTAGGAGATCCAACCGAGTTTTAGTGGCTACACGATTTTTAGCTGCTTGCAGTGTAACCTCAGGATATCTCCTATCTCTGTATCTTTGAAGTATCTGTTCCTCCGATCTTTCATAGGCTTCTGATTCTGAACAAATCCTTTTGGCCCTTAATAGTTGAGAGTATGGCAAATGTGTTTTGAGCGGGGTGGGATGACAGCTGGTAAACAGTAGAGCATTATTTCTATCCGTCGCTTTAACGAATAGGTTGGTTGTGAGTTTGTTGTCCAATAGTGTCACCTGTACATCCAGAAATGGTAAGCTGTGGGGACTGATGGTGTGTGTGAACTTTATGTGATCATCCAGAGTGTTTATGTATTTCAAAAATTCAGGAATTTCGTCAGGTTGACCGATCCAGATAAGAAAAATGTCATCAATGTATCTCCATAGGGTCAAGATGTTATTGGTCCATTTGTTGTGGCTCAAGATGTGATCAAGTTCCATACAGTGCATGAACAAGTTCGCATAGCTGGGAGCAGCACAATTTCCCATTGATGTTCCAACGAGTTGAAGATAATATTCGTTATTGAAGGAAAAATAACTGTGGTATAGGGTGAACTGTATGAGTTCAAGTATCAGAACTTTCAAATCGTCATCGATCGGATGGTTGAGTAAGAAAGATTCAATGGCTTCAATGCCCCTGTTATGTGGAATTGATGTGTACAGAGCACATACATCAATGGTTACCAAAGTGTGTAGTTTGCCAGGTTCCATGGTGACCTGTTGGAGACGGTTCAGGAAGTCAGTTGTGTCACGTAAGTAAGTTGACATAGATTTAACAATGTCCTGTAAGTATAGATCAATGAACTTACCGGTGGGCTCATGAATGGAGTTTTTAGTTGAAACTATGGGACGGAACGGTGGACGGTTCAAATTTTTATGAATTTTTGGAAGCATGTGTATGCTTGGACATTTTGGATGGGGTTGTGTGAGATATTTGTGATCCTTGTCCGTAATTGTTCCCATTGTTAGTGCTTTATCAAGAATGGCTTTGAGTGTGTTGGCAAAAACTCCTGTTGGATCACTTGGTAGTTTCATGTACAGGTTTATGTCGCTGACATGGTCACTTACACTTGTGTTGTAGAAATCGCTGTCCATGACTACAAGTGCACCCCCCTTATCCGCTTTACAGCAAGTGATGTCTGGATTGTTGACAATTTGATTTAGTGCTCTCGATTCCTTAAGTTTGAAGTTGTTGTACTTAGGGTTGGGTTTTTTGAAATTTTCTCTGATGGAGTTCAAAGTAATTGTTTCAAAAGATTCAAAGATTTTGTGACTTACTGGAGCCACAAATGTGCTTTTGCTTCTTAGGTCTTTACATGCATGTTGTACAGGTGTACTTGTGGGGGGACACACGTTGGTAAAGAAGTGTCGAAGTCTTAAGGTCCGCATAAACTTATATAAGCTTATCTCGGTTTCCAATTCAGAGGTGTTGTATGTTGGAACAAAAGTGGTTCCACGTTCAAGAGTAGACTGTTGTAATTGAGATAAATTTGTTTTAGATATGTTGATCACGAGGGTTTTTGCTCCTGGTTGCCTGGGCGATTGGTGTTGTTTTTTCTTTTGCAGCTTCTGCTCCGCCTGGTTCGACGTTGACAGTTTGGCCTGTTTCTAAAAAAGGAACACCAGATGTTGAAGCCGCGGTTTGGGGAACATTGTCAGATGGTTTAGGTGGTACAGTACTCCTGAATGGTGTTCCGTGGTTGGTGTTACCTCTTTGTGAAGAGGAGCCATCAGTGGAACTCCCTTCATCTGAAGACGGGTTACTATAAGGTTTTTGTTGTCTGCGTTGGGCATAGACCTCTGCCCAACTATAAACCTCCCCCAGTTTATAGTCCATGGTATCACGTTTGTATTTTCAGATTTTTCTGTCATTTATCTCTTTAGTATATTTGTCGAGTTGGATATTGATGTCAGCAAGAGCTTTATCAATGTCTTCTTTGGGCATGTTGTTTTCAAGATTGCGGGAAATTTGTGTTATTTCTTTATCCAAATCGTCGATGACTTTTGAGAGTTATTATTATTATTATTAGGGGCATTTATAGAGCGCCTGGTGTACGCCTACAGGCGTGTCCCCGCGCTATAATAGTGGAGTAAGCAGTTAACAGCAAGCGCAGCCGGCTACCGTCTGAATAGGTAGGTCTTAAGTTTCCTTCTAAACACGGATTCTGATGACTCCAGGCGTATCTCAGACGGAAGGTCATTCCAGTGCTTCGGTGCCAGGAATCTGAAAGACCTTCCCCCCATACGCGCTTTCCTAATTCTAGGAATTTTCAGGAGGCCTGTACAGGAGGAGCGCAGAGTCCTAGTGGGCTCATACCTGGTCACCAGACTCTGAAGCGGGGCAGGGGCCTTGCCACCCAGAATCCGATGACACCCAGTTCTTCAACTATGAGTAAAATTAAGTCCAGTGAACATCGGTTAAGGATGGCGTACCATCGTTCCGTGAATTTCGGGTTGTTCCGACAGAGAGTTGGCTTCAAGGCGATGCGTAAACCTCTCGGAATACGTTGGTCTTTGTGGTATCTGATTAAAGTTCCAGCGTGTAGGCGTTGGTTGATAATTCTCTTGGAGGTGTAGAGTAGTTGTCTCAACATACTTGGGTTGGAGAAAGTGCTCGTGGAGAGGGGTCTACTTCCTGAATCAAAGCAAAATGCGACTTGTTTCTTCTTGAGTGAACCCAAATGTATCAGCCCGATTGGCTGTGGTGCTAGCAATTTCTTCATAAGACATGATTAAGGTTCTGTGCCCGCCAAAAAGGGCCAGAGGTACGTTGAAAATCAAAAACTATATAGAGATGGCGGCACTCGTGGTAGGAAATGTTCACCAATGTGAATAATGTAAACTGAGTTGTTAGTATTTTAGGGTGCCAGGAAATAGTCCCTTCCGGCCGGTGGGGACTGTTGCTTGTACTGAAAAATGGGGGAGTGCAGTGACTGCCTGCACTGTTTCCAAAGGCACTCCAGTGGGAGAATGAACTCCTGAGTTATAGTTTCATCACGAGGTTTCACACATTATAAACGAACGTAGTCGATAGTAATCCTTTTTGAAAGTTAATTTTAATCGATGGGTCACATATTATTTCATCATAGTGACTTATTTGTGGAGCAATATGTCAATTGTGCTTTTTAATAACATCCATTGATCAATGCATCATCCCTATGCATTTCGGGCGGGGCCCTTCGTCAGGGGATAGCAAAAGATCTGCAAATAAACATACTGGTATCAGGAAGGGGAGCTCGCAACCACAAGGTGTATAATACAGTCAAGAAAGTGAAATTAAACCAAACATGCATATTCCGACACTGAAAGAAAACTGGAGGAGTTAAAGAGAGTCTCTGCAAAGTCAATAGCGCGGTAGGAATGGAAAAATACCAAGTCAATGGCGAGAGGGTTATTGCAAAAACACCCATTAACTGCATGCTGAACTCAGACACAAGCTCAAGTGAACCCGCAAAACGGAACAGTCTTCCGTGTATGATACCCCATAATAGCGTGCACTGAAACAGGAACAATTACGTGCTCGGTTAAACAAACGCGAGAGTGACAGTCAGGAGAACTAAAAAAAAAGCTTACCAGATGATAAATACAGCAGCGCACGACATGTGGGGCTGCCGAGGGTTAGTATGCGGTCAGGTAGACGCGAAGGTAAATACACGATTATAGAAGTGAAAATAGAAAACGGACTTCCGTGAATGTTAGTAACAAAGGGGACGTGCCGATAATATAGAGATAGTGTAGAGGAACGGTCAAAACATAATGATGGCCGTGGCCTAATACTGTACTACACTATCAGAGTGTACATACAATGAACAAACAATGTGTATGTCTGCGCATATAAACAAAAACGTTATGGATCGATGTTGGCGGCCATCTTGGAAAGGTCAATCACGATATTCATTAACAGTAGGTATCATCACAAACCTAAAAATAAATTGATATTAAGCATCATGAATAGTGAGGAAACTGAAAAGGAAATTCGTGATAGTTAAGGGAGCTAAAATGAACACTGAGGGAAAAGTACACTGATGGGGACCAAAGATGGGGGAAAGGGTTACCGGGAGGATGATAAACGGGTAGGGACCAAGACGTAGAAAAGAGATGGTAACCAGTTAGAGAGGGTAAAGACTATGTGAAAACAAGGTAGATAGGTGAACAAAGAGAGTGTAAGACATGGGGTGATTAGGCACTGGATATAGAACAAGAATGCGGAATATTGACATGTAAGTGCGGAAAGTAGGATGAGAAAATAATACATTGGGACAACAACTCATTATAAGAAACAACTATATTCAAGTCTGTCATTAAGGCCCTTCGGCTGGCAAGCATCAAGTCTCTTGATCCAAACGGTTTCCCTCTGGAGTAGTAATTTTCTATTGTCAACGCCTGTTCTCAGTGGGACAACCTCCAATACAAGGAACCTCAGTTGACTCACGTTATGCTGATGTGTAATGAAGTGAGCTGCCAAAGGTGCTTTGGTTGATCTGTTTCTGATTGTACTTTTATGCTCGGTCAAGCGAACTTTGATTTTTCGTTCAGTTTTGCCTACATAAGGCAGTCCGCAGGGTCATTTGAGTAGATACACTACGTTTTTGGAATCACAGGTAGCGTTAGTCCGTAGTTTGATGGCTTTCCCTGATGAGGGATGGTTTAAGATGTTACCTGAAATGATGTTGTGGCAATGGCTGCAGTTTCGGCACGGTATTGTGCCTGAATAGTGTGCAGAAGGATCCACGGGTTCACTCTCAAGAATGTTTTTGATGTTTTTAGCTCTCTGGTATGCAAAAAGTGGTCTGCTGCTAAAGATGCCCTGAAAGTCTGGTTCAAAACGTATCATATCCCAACTCTTTAGGATGATGTTCTTGATTGTCTTGCTTCTTGTCGAATATTTAGATACGAAAACTGGTCTCTGTTCACCGGTAGGTCTGGTGTGTGTGGTTAGGAGATCCAACCGAGTTTTAGTGGCTACACGATTTTTAGCTGCTTGCAGTGTAACCTCAGGATATCTCCTATCTCTGTATCTTTGAAGTATCTGTTCTTCCGATCTTTCATAGGCTTCTGATTCTGAACAAATCCTTTTGGCCCTTAATAGTTGAGAGTATGGCAAATGTGTTTTGAGCGTGGTGGGATGACAGCTGGTAAACAGTAGAGCATTATTTCTATCCGTCGCTTTAACGAATAGGTTGGTTGTGAGTTTGTTGTCCAATAGTGTCACCTGTACATCCAGAAATGGTAAGCTGTGGGGACTGATGGTGTGTGTGAACTTTATGTGATCATCCAGAGTGTTTATGTATTTCAAAAATTCAGGAATTTCATCAGGTTGACCGGTCCAGATAAGAAAAATGTCATCAATGTATCTCCATAGGGTCAAGATGTTATTGGTCCATTTGTTGTGGCTCAAGATGTGATCAAGTTCCATACGGTGCATGAACAAGTTCGCATAGCTGGGAGCAGCACAATTTCCCATTGATGTTCCAACGAGTTGAAGATAATATTCGTTATTGAAGGAAAAATAACTGTGGTATAGGGTGAACTGTATGAGTTCAAGTATCAGAACTTTCAAATCGTCATCGATCGGATGGTTGAGTAAGAAAGATTCAATGGCTTCAATGCCCCTGTTATGTGGAATTGATGTGTACAGAGCACATACATCAATGGTTACCAAAGTGTGTAGTTTGCCAGGTTCCATGGTGACCTGTTGGAGACGGTTCAGGAAGTCAGTTGTGTCACGTAAGTAAGTTGACATAGATTTAACAATGTCCTGTAAGTATAGATCAATGAACTTACCGGTGGGCTCATGAATGGAGTTTTTAGTTGAAACTATGGGACGGAACGGTGGACGGTTCAAATTTTTATGAATTTTTGGAAGCATGTGTATGCTTGGACATTTTGGATGGGGTTGTGTGAGATATTTGTGATCCTTGTCCGTAATTGTTTCCATTGTTAGTGCTTTATCAAGAATGGCTTTGAGTGTGTTGGCAAAAACTCCTGTTGGATCACTTGGTAGTTTCATGTACAGGTTTATGTCGCTGACATGGTCACTTACACTTGTGTTGTAGAAATCGCTGTCCATGACTACAAGTGCACCCCCCTTATCCGCTTTACAGCAAGTGATGTCTGGATTGTTGACAATTTGATTTAGTGCTCTCGATTCCTTAAGTTTGAAGTTGTTGTACTTAGGGTTGGGTTTTTTGAAATTTTCTCTGATGGAGTTCAAAGTAATTGTTTCAAAAGATTCAAAGATTTTGTGACTTACTGGAGCCACAAATGTGCTTTTGCTTCTTAGGTCTTTACATGCATGTTGTACAGGTGTACTTGTGGGGGGACACACGTTGGTAAAGAAGTGTCGAAGTCTTAAGGTCCGCATAAACTTATATAAGCTTATCTCGGTTTCCAATTCAGAGGTGTTGTATGTTGGAACAAAAGTGGTTCCACGTTCAAGAGTAGACTGTTGTAATTGAGATAAATTCGTTTTAGATATGTTGATCACGAGGGTTTTTGCTCCTGGTTGCCTGGGCGATTGGTGTTGTTTTTTCTTTTGCAGCTTCTGCTCCGCCTGGTTCGACGTTGACAGTTTGGCCTGTTTCTAAAAAAGGAACACCAGATGTTGAAGCCGCGGTTTGGGGAACATTGTCAGATGGTTTAGGTGGTACAGTACTCCTGAATGGTGTTCCGTGGTTGGTGTTACCTCTTTGTGAAGAGGAGCCATCAGTGGAACTCCCTTCATCTGAAGACGGGTTACTATAAGGTTTTTGTTGTCTGCGTTGGGCATAGACCTCTGCCCAACTATAAACCTCCCCCAGTTTATAGTCCATGGTATCACGTTTGTATTTTCAGATTTTTCTGTCATTTATCTCTTTAGTATATTTGTCGAGTTGGATATTGATGTCAGCAAGAGCTTTATCAATGTCTTCTTTGGGCATGTTGTTTTCAAGATTGCGGGAAATTTGTGTTATTTCTTTATCCAAATCGTCGATGACTTTTGAGAGTTCTTCAACTATGAGTAAAATTAAGTCCAGTGAACATCGGTTAAGGATGGCGTACCATCGTTCCGTGAATTTCGGGTTGTTCCGACAGAGAGTTGGCTTCAAGGCGATGCGTAAACCTCTCGGAATACGTTGGTCTTTGTGGTATCTGATTAAAGTTCCAGCGTGTAGGCGTTGGTTGATAATTCTCTTGGAGGTGTAGAGTAGTTGTCTCAACATACTTGGGTTGGAGAAGGTGCTCGTGGAAGAGGGGTCTACTTCCTGAATCAAAGCATAAATGCGACTGGTTTCTTCTTGAGTGAACCCAAATGTATCAGCCCGATTGGCTGTGGTGCTAGCAATTTCTTCATAAGACATGATTAAGGTTCGGTGCCCGCCAAAAAGGGCCAGAGGTACGTTGAAAATCAAAAACTATATAGAGATGGCGGCACTCGTGGTAGGAAATGTTCACCAATGTGAATAATGTAAACTGAGTTGTTAGTATTTTAGGGTGCCAGGAAATAGTCCCTTCCGGCCGGTGGGGACTGTTGCTTGTACTGAAAAATGGGGGAGTGCAGGGACTGCCTGCACTGTTTCCAAAGGCACTCCAGTGGGAGAATGAACTCCTGAGTTATAGTTTCATCACGAGGTTTCACACATTATAAACGAACGTAGTCGATAGTAATCCTTTTTGAAAGCTCATTTTAATCGATGGGTCACATATTATTTCATCATAGTGACTTATTTGTGGAGCAATATGTCAATTGTGCTTTTTAATACCATCCATTGATCAATGCATCATCCCTATGCATTTCGGGCGGGGCCCTTCATCAGGGGATAGCAAAAGATCTGCAAATAAACATACTGGTATCAGGAAGGGGAGCTCGCAACCACAAGGTGTATAATACAGTCAAGAAAGTGAAATTAAACCAAACATGCATATTCCGACACTGAAAGAAAACTGGAGGAGTTAAAGAGAGTCTCTGCAAAGTCAATAGCGCGGTAGGAATGGAAAAAAACCAAGTCAATGGCGAGAGGGTTATTGCAAAAACACCCATTAAGTGCATGCTGAACTCAGACACAAGCTCAAGTGAACCCGCAAAACGGAACAGTCTTCCGTGTATGATACCCCATAATAGCGTGCACTGAAACAGGAACGATTACGTGCTCGGTTAAACAAACGCGAGAGTGACAGTCAGGAGAACTCAAAAAAAGGCTTACCAGATGATAAATACAGCAGCGCACGACATGTGGGGCTGCCGAGGGTTAGTATGCAGTCAGGTAGACGCGAAGGTAAATACACGATTATAGAAGTGAAAATAGAAAACGGACTTCCGTGAATGTTAGTAACAAAGGGGACGTGCCGATAATATAGAGATAGTATAGAGGAACGGTCAAAACATAATGATGGCCGTGGCCTAATACTGTACTACACTATCAGAGTGTACATACAATGAACAAACAATGTGTATGTCTGCGCATATAAACAAAAACGTTATGGATCGATGTTGGCGGCCATCTTGGAATGGTCAATCACGATATTCATTAACAGTAGGTATCATCACAAACCTAAAAATAAATCGATATTAAGCATCATGAATAGTGAGGAAACTGAAAAGGAAATTCGTGATAGTGAAGGGAGCTAAAATGAACACTGAGGGAAAAGTACACTGATGGGGACCAAAGATGGGGGAAAGGGTTACCGGGAGGATGATAAACGGGTAGGGACCAAGACGTAGAAAAGAGATGGTAACCAGTTAGAGAGGGTAAAGACTATGTGAAAACAAGGTAGATAGGTGAACACAGAGAGTGTAAGACATGGGGTGATTAGGCACTGGATATAGAACAAGAATGCAGAATATTGACATGTAAGTGCGGAAAGTAGGATGAGAAAATAATACATTGGGACAACAACTCATTATAAGAAACAACTATATTCAAGTCTGTCATTAAGGCCCTTCGGCTGGCAAGCATCAAGTCTCTTGATCCAAACGGTTTCCCTCTGGAGTAGTAATTTTCTATTGTCAACGCCTGTTCTCAAAGGGACAACCTCCAATACAAGGAACCTCAGTTGACTCACGTTATGCTGATGTGTAATGAAGTGAGCTGCCAAAGGTGCTTTGGTTGATCTGTTTCTGATTGTACTTTTATGCTCGGTCAAGCGAACTTTGATTTTTCGTTCAGTTTTGCCTACATAAGGCAGTCCGCAGGGACATTTGAGTAGATACACTACGTTTTTGGAATCACAGGTAGCGTTAGTCCGTAGTTTGATGGCTTTCCCTGATGAAGGATGGTTTAAGATGTTACCTGAAATGATGTTGTGGCAATGGCTGCAGTTTCGGCACGGTATTGTGCCTGAATAGTGTGCAGAAGGATCCACGGGTTCACTCTCAAGAATGTTTTTGATGTTTTTAGCTCTCTGGTATGCAAAAAGTGGTCTGCTGTTAAAGATGCCCTGAAAGTCTGGTTCAAAACGTATCATATCCCAACTCTTTAGGATGATGTTCTTGATTGTCTTGCTTCTTGTTGAATATTTAGATACAAAAACTGGTCTCTGTTCACCGGTAGGTCTGGTGTGTGTGGTTAAGAGATCCAACCGAGTTTTAGTGGCTACACGATTTTTAGCTGCTTGCAGTGTAACCTCAGGATATCTCCTATCTCTGTATCTTTGAAGTATCTGTTCTTCCGATCTTTCATAGGCTTCTGATTCTGAACAAATCCTTTTGGCCCTTAATAGTTGAGAGTATGGCAAATGTGTTTTGAGCGTGGTGGGATGACAGCTGGTAAACAGTAGAGCATTATTTCTATCCGTCGCTTTAACGAATAGGTTGGTTGTGAGTTTGTTGTCCAATAGTGTCACCTGTACATCCAGAAATGGTAAGCTGTGGGGACTGATGGTGTGTGTGAACTTTATGTGATCATCCAGAGTGTTTATGTATTTCAAAAATTCAGGAATTTCGTCAGGTTGACCGATCCAGATAAGAAAAATGTCATCAATGTATCTCCATAGGGTCAAGATGTTATTGGTCCATTTGTTGTGGCTCAAGATGTGATCAAGTTCCATACGGTGCATGAACAAGTTCGCAAAGCTGGGAGCAGCACAATTTCCCATTGATGTTCCAACGAGTTGAAGATAATATTCGTTATTGAAGGAAAAATAACTGTGGTATAGGGTGAACTGTATGAGTTCAAGTATCAGAACTTTCAAATCGTCATCGATCGGATGGTTGAGTAAGAAAGATTCAATGGCTTCAATGCCCCTGTTATGTGGAACTGATGTGTACAGAGCACATACATCAATGGTTACCAAAGTGTGTAGTTTGCCAGGTTCCATGTTGACCTGTTGGAGACGGTTCAGGAAGTCAGTTGTGTCACGTAAGTAAGTTGACATAGATTTAACAATGTCCTGTAAGTATAGATCAATGAACTTACCGGTGGACTCATGAATGGAGTTTTTAGTTGAAACTATGGGACGGAACGGTGGACGGTTCAAATTTTTATGAATTTTTGGAAGCATGTGTATGCTTGGACATTTTTGATGGGATTGTGTGAGATATTTGTGATCCTTGTCCGTAATTGTTCCCATTGTTAGTGCTTTATCAAGAATGGCTTTGAGTGTGTTGGCAAAAACTCCTGTTGGATCACTTGGTAGTTTCATGTACAGGTTCATGTCGCTGACATGGTCACTTACACTTGTGTTGTAGAAATCGCTGTCCATGACTACAAGTGCACCCCCCTTATCCGCTTTACAGCAAGTGATGTCTGGATTGTTGACAATTTGATTTAGTGCTCTCGATTCCTTAAGTTTGAAGTTGTTGTACTTAGGGTTGGGTTTTTTGAAATTTTCTCTGATGGAGTTCAAAGTAATTGTTTCAAAAGAGTCAAAGATTTTGTGACTTACTGGAGCCACAAATGTGCTTTTGCTTCTTAGGTCTTTACATGCATGTTGTACAGGTGTACTTGTGGGGGGACACACGTTGGTAAAGAAGTGTCGAAGTCTTAAGGTCTGCATAAACTTATATAAGCTTATCTCGGTTTCCAATTCAGAGGTGTTGTATGTTGGAACAAAAGTGGTTCCACGTTCAAGAGTAGACTGTTGTAATTGAGATAAATTCGTTTTAGATATGTTGATCACGAGGGTTTTTTGCTCCTGGTTGCCTGGGCGATTGGTGTTGTTTTTTCTTTTGCAGCTTCTGCTCCGCCTGGTTCGACGTTGACAGTTTGGCCTGTTTCTAAAAAAGGAACACCAGATGTTGAAGCCGCGGTTTGGGGAACACTGTCAGATGGTTTAGGTGGTACAGTACTCCTGAATGGTCTTCCGTGGTTGGTGTTACCTCTTTGTGAAGAGGAGCCATCAGTGGAACTCCCTTCATCTGAAGACGGGTTACTATAAGGTTTTTGTTGTCTGCGTTGGGCATAGACCTCTGCCCAACTATAAACCTCCCCCAGTTTATAGTCCATGGTATCACGTTTGTATTTTCTGATTTTTCTGTCATTTATCTCTTTAGTATATTTGTCGAGTTGGATATTGATGTCAGCAAGAGCTTTATCAAGGTCTTCTTTGGGCATGTTGTTTTCAAGATTGCGGGAAATTTGTGTTATTTCTTTATCCAAATCGTCGATGACTTTTGAGAGTTCTTCAACTATGAGTAAAATTAAGTCCAGTGAACATCGGTTAAGGATGGCGTACCATCGTTCCGTGAATTTCGGGTTGTTCCGACAGAGAGTTGGCTTCAAGGCGATGCGTAAACCTCTCGGAATACGTTGGTCTTTGTGGTATCTGATTAAAGTTCCAGCGTGTAGGCGTTGGTTGATAATTCTCTTGGAGGTGTAGAGTAGTTGTCTCAACATACTTGGGTTGGAGAAGGTGCTCGTGGAAGAGGGGTCTACTTCCTGAATCAAAGCATAAATGCGACTGGTTTCTTCTTGAGTGAACCCAAATGTATCAGCCCTATTGGCTGTGGTGCTAGCAATTTCTTCATAAGACATGATTAAGGTTCGGTGCCCGCCAAAAAGGGCCAGAGGTACGTTGAAAATCAAAAACTATATAGAGATGGCGGCACTCGTGGTAGGAAATGTTCACCAATGTGAATAATGTAAACTGAGTTGTTAGTATTTTAGGGTGCCAGGAAATAGTCCCTTCCGGCCGGTGGGGACTATTGCTTGTACTGAAAAATGGGGGAGTGCAGGGACTGCCTGCACTGTTTCCAAAGGCACTCCAGTGGGAGAATGAACTCCTGAGTTATAGTTTCATCACGAGGTTTCACACATTATAAACGAACGTAGTCGATAGTAATCCTTTTTGAAAGTTAATTTTAATCGATGGGTCACATATTATTTCATCATAGTGACTTATTTGTGGAGCAATATGTCAATTGTGCTTTTTAATAACATCCATTGATCAATGCATCATCCCTGTGCATTTCGGGCGGGGCCCTTCATCAGGGGATAGCAAAAGAACTGCAAATTAACATACTGGTATCAGGAAGGGGAGCGCGCAACCACAAGGTGTATAATACAGTCAAGAAAGTGAAATTAAACCAAACATGCATATTCCGACACTGAAAGAAAACTGGAGGAGTTAAAGAGAGTCTCTGCAAAGTCAATAGCGCGGTAGGAATGGAAAAAAACCAAGTCAATGGCGAGAGGGTTATTGCAAAAACACCCATTAAGTGCATGCTGAACTCAGACACAAGCTCAAGTGAACCCGCAAAACGGAACAGTCTTCCGTGTATGATACCCCATAATAGCGTGCACTGAAACAGGAACGATTACGTGCTCGGTTAAACAAACGCGAGAGTGACAGTCAGGAGAACTCAAAAAAAGGCTTACCAGATGATAAATACAGCAGCGCACGACATGTGGGGCTGCCGAGGGTTAGTATGCGGTCAGGTAGACGCGAAGGTAAATACACGATTATAGAAGTGAAAATAGAAAACGGACTTCCGTGAATGTTAGTAACAAAGGGGACGTGCCGATAATATAGAGATAGTATAGAGGAACGGTCAAAACATAATGATGGCCGTGGCCTAATACTGTACTACACTATCAGAGTGTACATACAATGAACAAACAATGTGTATGTCTGCGCATATAAACAAAAACGTTATGGATCGATGTTGGCGGCCATCTTGGAATGGTCAATCACGATATTCATTAACAGTAGGTATCATCACAAACCTAAAAATAAATCGATATTAAGCATCATGAATAGTGAGGAAACTGAAAAGGAAATTCGTGATAGTGAAGGGAGCTAAAATGAACACTGAGGGAAAAGTACACTGATGGGGACCAAAGATGGGGGAAAGGGTTACCGGGAGGATGATAAACGGGTAGGGACCAAGACGTAGAAAAGAGATGGTAACCAGTTAGAGAGGGTAAAGACTATGTGAAAACAAGGTAGATAGGTGAACACAGAGAGTGTAAGACATGGGGTGATTAGGCACTGGATATAGAACAAGAATGCAGAATATTGACATGTAAGTGCGGAAAGTAGGATGAGAAAATAATACATTGGGACAACAACTCATTATAAGAAACAACTATATTCAAGTCTGTCATTAAGGCCCTTCGGCTGGCAAGCATCAAGTCTCTTGATCCAAACGGTTTCCCTCTGGAGTAGTAATTTTCTATTGTCAACGCCTGTTCTCAGTGGGACAACCTCCAATACAAGGAACCTCAGTTGACTCACGTTATGCTGATGTGTAATGAAGTGAGCTGCCAAAGGTGCTTTGGTTGATCTGTTTCTGATTGTACTTTTATGCTCGGTCAAGCGAACTTTGATTTTTCGTTCAGTTTTGCCTACATAAGGCAGTCCGCAGGGACATTTGAGTAGATACACTACGTTTTTGGAATCACAGGTAGCGTTAGTCCGTAGTTTGATGGCTTTCCCTGATGAAGGATGGTTTAAGATGTTACCTGAAATGATGTTGTGGCAATGGCTGCAGTTTCGGCCCGGTATTGTGCCTGAATAGTGTGCCGAAGGATCCACGGGTTCACTCTCAAGAATGTTTTTGATGTTTTTAGCTCTCTGGTATGCAAAAAGTGGTCTGCTGTTAAAGATGCCCTGAAAGTCTGGTTCAAAACGTATCATATCCCAACTCTTTAGGATGATGTTCTTGATTGTCTTGCTTCTTGTTGAATATTTAGATACGAAAACTGGTCTCTGTTCACCGGTAGGTCTGGTGTGTGTGGTTAAGAGATCCAACCGAGTTTTAGTGGCTACACGATTTTTAGCTGCTTGCAGTGTAACCTCAGGATATCTCCTATCTCTGTATCTTTGAAGTATCTGTTCTTCCGATCTTTCATAGGCTTCTGATTCTGAACAAATCCTTTTGGCCCTTAATAGTTGAGAGTATGGCAAATGTGTTTTGAGCGTGGTGGGATGACAGCTGGTAAACAGTAGAGCATTATTTCTATCCGTCGCTTTAACGAATAGGTTGGGTGTGAGTTTGTTGTCCAATAGTGTCACCTGTACATCCAGAAATGGTAAGCTGTGGGGACTGATGGTGTGTGTGAACTTTATGTGATCATCCAGAGTGTTTATGTATTTCAAAAATTCAGGAATTTCGTCAGGTTGACCGATCCAGATAAGAAAAATGTCATCAATGTATCTCCATAGGGTCAAGATGTTATTGGTCCAATTGTTGTGGCTCAAGATGTGATCAAGTTCCATACGGTGCATGAACAAGTTCGCAAAGCTGGGAGCAGCACAATTTCCCATTGATGTTCCAACGAGTTGAAGATAATATTCGTTATTGAAGGAAAAATAACTGTGGTATAGGGTGAACTGTATGAGTTCAAGTATCAGAACTTTCAAATCGTCATCGATCGGATGGTTGAGTAAGAAAGATTCAATGGCTTCAATGCCCCTGTTATGTGGAACTGATGTGTACAGAGCACATACATCAATGGTTACCAAAGTGTGTAGTTTGCCAGGTTCCATGTTGACCTGTTGGAGACGGTTCAGGAAGTCAGTTGTGTCACGTAAGTAAGTTGACATAGATTTAACAATGTCCTGTAAGTATAGATCAATGAACTTACCGGTGGACTCATGAATGGAGTTTTTAGTTGAAACTATGGGACGGAACGGTGGACGGTTCAAATTTTTATGAATTTTTGGAAGCATGTGTATGCTTGGACATTTTGGATGGGATTGTGTGAGATATTTGTGATCCTTGTCCGTAATTGTTCCCATTGTTAGTGCTTTATCAATAATGGCTTTGAGTGTGTTGGCAAAAACTCCTGTTGGATCACTTGGTAGTTTCATGTACAGGTTCATGTCGCTGACATGGTCACTTACACTTGTGTTGTAGAAATCGCTGTCCATGACTACAAGTGCACCCCCCTTATCCGCTTTACAGCAAGTGATGTCTGGATTGTTGACAATTTGATTTAGTGCTCTCGATTCCTTAAGTTTGAAGTTGTTGTACTTAGGGTTGGGTTTTTTGAAATTTTCTCTGATGGAGTTCAAAGTAATTGTTTCAAAAGAGTCAAAGATTTTGTGACTTACTGGAGCCACAAATGTGCTTTTGCTTCTTAGGTCTTTACATGCATGTTGTACAGGTGTACTTGTGGGGGGACACACGTTGGTAAAGAAGTGTCGAAGTCTTAAGGTCCGCATAAACTTATATAAGCTTATCTCGGTTTCCAATTCAGAGGTGTTGTACAACATGTATGTAAAGACCTAAGAAGCAAAAGCACATTTGTGGCTCCAGTAAGTCACAAAATCTTTGACTCTTTTGAAACAATTACTTTGAACTCCATCAGAGAAAATTTCAAAAAACACAACCCTAAGTACAACAACTTCAAACTTAAGGAATCGAGAGCACTAAATCAAATTGTCAACAATCCAGACATCACTTGCTGTAAAGCGGATAAGGGGGGTGCACTTGTAGTCATGGACAGCGATTTCTACAACACAAGTGTAAGTGACCATGTCAGCGACATGAACCTGTACATGAAACTACCAAGTGATCCAACAGGAGTTTTTGCCAACACACTCAAAGCCATTCTTGATAAAGCACTAACAATGGGAACAATTACGGACAAGGATCACAAATATCTCACACAATCCCATCCAAAATGTCCAAGCATACACATGCTTCCAAAAATTCATAAAAATTTGAACCGTCCACCGTTCCGTCCCATAGTTTCAACTAAAAACTCCATTCATGAGCCCACCGGTAAGTTCATTGATCTATACTTACAGGACATTGTTAAATCTTTGTCAACTTACTTACGTGACACAACTGACTTCCTGAACCGTCTCCAACGGGTCACCATGGAACCTGGCAAACTACACACTTTGGTAACCATTTATGTATGTGCTCTGTACACATCAATTCCACATAACAGGGGCATTGAAGCCATTGAATCTTTCTTACTCAACCATCCGATCGATGACGATTTGAAAGTTCTGATACTTGAACTCATACAGTTCACCCTATACCACAGTTATTTTTCCTTCAATAACGAATATTATCTTCAACTCGTTGGAACATCAATGGGAAATTGTGCTGCTCCCAGCTATGCGAACTTGTTCATGCACCGTATGGAACTTGATCACATCTTGAGCCACAACAAATGGACCAATAACATCTTGACCCTATGGAGATACATTGATGACATTTTTCTTATCTGGATCGGTCAACCTGGCGAAATTCCTGAATTTTTGAAATACATAAAATCTCTGGATGATCACATAAAGTTCACACACACCATCAGTCCCCACAGCTTACCATTTCTGGATGTACAGGTGACACTATTGGACAACAAACTCACAACCAACCTATTCGTTAAAGCGACGGATAGAAATAATGCTCTACTGTTTACCAGCTGTCATCCCACCCCGCTCAAAACACATTTGCCATACTCTCAACTATTAAGGGCCAAAAGGATTTGTTCAGAATCAGAAGCCTATGAAAGATCGGAAGAACAGATACTTCAAAGATACAGAGATAGGAGATATCCTGAGGTTACACTGCAAGCAGCTAAAAATCGTGTAGCCACTAAAACTCGGTTGGATCTCCTAACCACACACACCAGACCTACCGGTGAACAGAGACCAGTTTTCGTATCTAAATATTCGACAAGAAGCAAGACAATCAAGAACATCATCCTAAAGAGTTGGGATATGATACGTTTTGAACCAGACTTTCAGGGCATCTTTAACAGCAGACCACTTTTTGCATACCAGAGAGCTAAAAACATCAAAAACATTCTTGAGAGTGAACCCGTGGATCCTTCTGCACACTATTCAGGCACAATACCGTGCCGAAACTGCAGCCATTGCCACAACATCATTTCAGGTAACATCTTAAACCATCCTTCATCAGGGAAAGCCATCAAACTACGGACTAACGCTACCTGTGATTCCAAAAACGTAGTGTATCTACTCAAATGTCCCTGCGGACTGCCTTATGTAGGCAAAACTGAACGAAAAATCAAAGTTCGCTTGACCGAGCATAAAAGTACAATCAGAAACAGATCAACCAAAGCACCTTTGGCAGCTCACTTCATTACACATCAGCATAACGTGAGTCAACTGAGGTTCCTTGTATTGGAGGTTGTCCCACTGAGAACAGGCGTTGACAATAGAAAATTACTACTCCAGAGGGAAACCGTTTGGATCAAGAGACTTGATGCTTGCCAGCCGAAGGGCCTTAATGACAGACTTGAATATAGTTGTTTCTTATAATGAGTTGTTGTCCCAATGTATTATTTTCTCATCCTACTTTCCGCACTTACATGTCAATATTCCGCATTCTTGTTCTATATCCAGTGCCTAATCACCCCATGTCTTACACTCTCTTTGTTCACCTATCTACCTTGTTTTCACATAGTCTTTACCCTCTCTAACTGGTTACCATCTCTTTTCTACGTCTTGGTCCCTACCCGTTTATCATCCTCCCGGTAACCCTTTCCCCCATCTTTGGTCCCCATCAGTGTACTTTTCCCTCAGTGTTCATTTTAGCTCCCTTCACTATCACGAATTTCCTTTTCAGTTTCCTCACTATTCATGATGCTTAATATCGATTTATTTTTAGGTTTGTGATGATACCTACTGGTAATGAATATCGTGATTGACCATTCCAAGATGGCCGCCAACATCGATCCATAACGTTTTTGTTTATATGCGCAGACATACACATTGTTTGTTCATTGTATGTACACTCTGATAGTGTAGTACAGTATTAGGCCACGGCCATCATTATGTTTTGACCGTTCCTCTACACTATCTCTATATTATCGGCACGTCCCATTTGTTACTAACATTCACGGAAGTCCGTTTTCTATTTTCACTTCTATAATCGTGTATTTACCTTCGCGTCTACCTGACCGCATACTAACCCTCGGCAGACCCACATGTCGTGCGCTGCTGTATTTATCATCTGGTAAGCTTTTTTTTTAGTTCTCCTGACTGTCACTCTCGCGTTTGTTTAACCGAGCACGTAATTGTTCCTGTTTCAGTGCACGCTATTATGGGGTATCATACACGGAAGACTGTTCCGTTTTGCGGGTTCACTTGAGCTTGTGTCTGAGTTCAGCATGCAGTTAATGGGTGTTTTTGCAATAACCCTCTCGCCATTGACTTGGTATTTTTCCATTCCTACCGCGCTATTGACTTTGCAGAGACTCTCTTTAACTCCTCCAGTTTTCTTTCAGTGTCGGAATATGCATGTTTTGGTTTAATTTCACTTTCTTGACTGTATTATACACCTCGTGGTTGCGAGCTCCCCTTCCTGATACCAGTATGTTTATTTGCAGATCTTTTGCTATCCCCTGACGAAGGGCCCCGCCCGAAATGCATAGGGATGATGCATTGATCAATGGATGTCATTAAAAAGCACAATTGACATATTGCTCCACAAATAAGTCACTATGATGAAATAATATGTGACCCATCGATTAAAATGAACTTTCAAAAAGGATTACTATCGACTACGTTCGTTTATAATGTGTGAAACCTCGTGATGAAACTATAACTCAGGAGTTCATTCTCCCACTGGAGTGCCTTTGGAAACAGTGCAGGCAGTCCCTGCACTCCCCCATTTTTCAGTACAAGCAACAGTCCCCACCGGCCGGAAGGGACTATTTCCTGGCACCCTAAAATACTAACAACTCAGTTTACATTATTCACATTGGTGAACATTTCCTACCACGAGTGCCGCCATCTCTATATAGTTTTTGAGCTCTAACCATTGAGCCACACTTCTCCACTACGGAGCCACACTTCTCCACTATTGGAGTGAGCCACCAGCTCACTCCAATAAAGTGAGCTTTCCCTATGTTGATGCCTTACCAAACCAGCTGTTAAGAAGGGAATTATTGAGAGTAAGGGTTGGACTCAACCCCTGTAAGGTATATAATATTGTAAAATCAAAAAAATTTCATGAAGGAGGAAACTGTACTCATGGCTTGAACACTAAATGTGATATGTTGCACATTCTGTTGGACTGTTTGAAGGTTAAACAACAATGGAGCCCAATCATTTTGAAATGTGGGATTAAGACCCGTGGGCATGCTGCAGAATTTGAACTGATATGTGTTTATTGGATATAGCATGTGTCATTGGGAGATTCATGAGGGCCATCAGAACTGTGATCACTGAGTTTAAATTGTGATGTTTTATGTATTTTTATGGGACCATATGAGATATTTCACTTGAAAGTAGATTTTAATGAGTAGATTTGTATATGTTTTCTGTGGATGAATTTGAATGGTATTTATGCACTTGTTTAAAAAAAATGCTTTGAAAGGAATTAGAAATTGTATATAGTACAATGGACATAAATTGGTGTTCTGTTTAACACCTTCAGCGCGGCGCGAATTTTCGCGCTGTGCTGAAGGTTCTAAATAACGGGCATGGTCGTGATGGAACGGTTCCGTCATAAGCACAGCCCAACCGGCGCTCGTGACGGAACCGTTCCGTCACTAGCATCGAACGGGTTAAAGGGCAACATTCGAAATAAACATATATTTTTGATTGCTTTATATACATGTTGTTTCAATTGTATGTTTATAATAAAGGCCTAGACAGAACTTAATAGGCATGTGCCTATATGTGTGAGCCTAGTAGTGCCCGATTACTCACCGGTAATCTTCATTACTCCAAGTTCTGTTCTTCCTGTTCCATTCCCTTATGAGCAGCTCATCTGCCTCACCTAAACCTTATACCTAGCAGATTTTAAACACCCCCCCCCCCCAAGTATGGGGAAAGGTTCACTTAGCAGCATTACACATTTCATGCAGGAGGCACCCTTAAACATCGTCCAGGAAGAGGAAACCCCCAAGTTGACCTTCCGTGGATGGAAGAAGGAAACAGACAGTGAGCAGCCTCGTAGGACAAAAGGACAGCACTCTTAACCCATCAAGTCAAAGTTGACAAGGATGGCCTGAGACTCTTACTAAAGAGACTGTATGTAACAAATAAGGAATCCACCTTCTGTAAGGCACGGGTCTTATCCCGATAGATGTAGAGAGTTCTCAACACACCCAAAGAATGGAAAACCTCCTCCTCCAGAGAAGATGGGTTAAGAAAAAAAAACAGGAAGGCCAATATCCTCCTGACAGTGGAAGGAAGATAAAACCTTGGGCAGGAAAAACTGACTAGGACGAAAAATCACTTCATCAGAGAAAAACTGCAGGAAAGGGGAAGAAGCCAGCAAACCCCAAGCTCACCGACCTGACACCCAATGGAGATGGCCACCAAAAATAAAACCTTGGGCAAAAGAAATGTAAGATCAACAGAAAGCAATGGTTCAAAAGGAGGACCCATCAATGCCTGCAGAGCCAAGGAAAGATCCCAGGCTAGAACAGGAGAACATGAAACATGACGCTGAGCAAAAATCTCTGCAAAATGTGAGCCACCAAGGGAGAGACAGAAGACACAGCAGAACCCCTGAAGGCAAGAAAGGCAGACCACTGAACCCGGGCAGTAGAGACAGCCAGACCAATGACAAACCTTCACGCACAATGTCTAGTGCCTGGACTGGATCACACAAGGAAGAAGAGAGAAAGACAGACCTTTCCCATTAACACCAGGAGTCAAATTTCTTCCAATGCCGACCATAGGACCTCAGGGGCAAAGACCTGTGACAACCCTGATCCAACTAACCTAACTTCTCAAGTGTAAAACCCCTAGCTGGAGGTATAGCAGAGAGGACGATGTGAGAAGGAGAGCATGCAGCAGACAGGGATATATGGGAAACCGCCAATGGGTACACACAGACACATCCAGAATAAGGGGATAACCAAGGCTGCCAGGACAATTCTGGAACAACCATAAGAACCTCTGCCAGATTCATAAGAATCTTCCTGAGGACCCTGGGAATCAAGGAAAAGGGCGGGAAGGCGAACAGGAGCCCCTGGGACCAGGGGATGGAGAAACCATCTATTGCCCGTCGTGTTGGAACCAGGCTGGAAAAAATGTGGAAAAAGGGTTGTGTCCTCTGAGGCATGGAGATACAGCCTGAGAAGGGGGAACTGTTAAAGAATATGCTAAAACAGAAGGGGGCACGGACACATGGTCACAGAGGATGGAAACACCCGCCTCAAAGAGTCTGCAGGTTCATTCTCCCTCCCTGGAAGAATAGACTACCGAGAGAGAAAGGAGATTCCTCTCCACCCACAGACCGATCTTCCAGGAAAGGAGAAACAAAGAACAGTGCATCCCCCTGCCGTTTTACATAAGCACAAACAACCTGGTTGTCTGTCTGAACACAAACAGAATGGCCCAGAAGGAGGAGAGCAAACCAAAGAAGGGCCAACCAAACAACCTTCAACTCCCGCCAGTTTGATGACCAGAGAGCCTTGACACTAGAGCATCTGCCCTGGGCTTTGGAAACCCCCAAAACTGCACCCCACCCATGGTACTGGCATCAGTCGACAACACCAACATGGCAAAGGAAGGAAGAAGATCGAAAACCTCTGGAGAGATTCTGAGGGGACAATCACCATTGAAGGAAAGCCTGAATCACAGGTATAAAGGTGTCGCAGGTTCAAGAGGCAGGATCCTAGTGGCTCAGAATGTGATGCAGGAGGGGATACAAATGAAGACGGGCCCAAAGGAGGAGATTCATGGTGGAAGCCATCTCCCTTTAACTCCACAATCAGAGCCGGGCAGACACCAGAGACTGGGACAGCACCCAAGAAAGATATTTCAACAGAGTCAATGGTCTTTCCTGGGACAGGAACACCATCCTCAGATCCATCCGGAAGAGAGCCCCTTGGAATTTCAGAGTCTTGGAGGGCTGAAGGGAGGATTTCCTGTGGTTGATGAAGAATCCAGAAGATGACAGACCTGAACCACATACTCCGTTGCCTGATACAAGGAAGTAGAAACAACCAACCAATCATCAAGGTAAGGAAAAAACAGAATGCCCCGGGAATGGAAAAGAATGCCCCGGGAATGGAAAATACCCATCAGGGGGAGGGCCAAGAACTTCATGAGAATCCTGTGTGCTGATGAAAGGCCGAAAGGAAGCACCTGCAACTGGAAGTGCTGGGCGCCCACCACAAAGCGCAGAAACCTCTGATCTGCCAGATGGGGGTCCATAAAGTTGAGGGAGGCAATGAAGCAACCCTGGTGCACCAACTAAAAGGGAAACTGCAAAGTCTCCATCTTGAAAGGACAACGAGGAATGCATAGATTCACCCCCTTCAGATCCAAAACAGGGAACAAGTCTGTGGTCTCCTTTTTGGAGACCAGAAAGAGGATGGAAGAACAACCCAGCCACCTTTCCATGAGACAAACCTCCACAATTGCAGCTTTCTCCAACAGAAGCCAAAGGCCCTCCTGCAAGGCTGTTCATCTCAGAGGATGACATGGCAGATGGGTCTCCATGAACACCGGAATAGGCTGAGATGAAAACTTGATCCAACGACCAGAGGTCACCGTCTGAACTGCCCAGGCATCAGAAAGACCCAGCCAGCAATAACAAAAGAAGCGTGGGCGACCCCTAACTGGAAAAGATAGATAGTCACTGTTTTGGAAAAGGAGTGGAGGCAGAACCACCGGACTAGGACCGGGACTTGTTGCCTCCAGGTGCCCCCTGGCCATGACCCCTGCCATTAAAGGGTTGCTAAGCACCCATGGCTGAGGGAAAGGTAAAAGTGTGACAATAACCAAAACCCTGACAAGGAGGTCGCACGGGGGCCACAAGCTTACAATTCTCAGCCGACTGCTTGACCATGTCCTGCAGCAGGGAGCCAAACACTTTGGAACCCTCGAACTGCAATTTTAACTGTACAGACTTCAAAGAGGACTCCACCTTCCATGTCTGCATCCAAATATGATGACGTGCAAAAATGGAGAACCCTGAACCAACTGCTGCTGCACCAAATTATCATAGATAATGTCCAAAAGGTACTGCACCTGGAATTCCATGAGAGCCAACATTGGAGGCATCCTCCGCCTCAATGAACCAAAGAGCCAGAGCCTGGAAATCATTCAACAGGGACTGGACCATATAGTTGGAATAAGCCATAACCTAAACAGAAAAGTTTGAAGCGGCATAGGACCGTTTCACAGCACCCTTCATCTTCTTTTCAACTGGGTCGTAAGGAAGGGCATCATCCGAAAGAATCATGCCCTGATTGAGGGAACATATGGACATTAAAGAATTTGCTAGCCCCCACGATAATGATTATTACGGAAGATTTAATCAAGAACGCACAAACAAAACAACTCTTCAGTTTGTGCAGGTATTTTATTTCAACCTGTTGAAATTAGTTTATCAAATTCAAGTTTTCATGGAAGAGAAAGATACTTCTAAACCATACTTATACATATTTACAACATTTAAAAAAAAAAACATATATACAAATATTCAACAATCTTCTTTTACAAAAGCTACGTGTTCACAAATATTTACTCGTTGTGAAATATTTCGTTGCCTTTAAGAAATATTTCTCACTTATGATTACCAAGAATAGAAACAAAAGAAAGCAACCCTTTAATTGCAGGGGAAAATTGATTCAAAAAACAATTAATAATGCAGTCAACAATAAATTTATAACTTTTCTTTAAATGCCGACGCGTTTCGAATCTGAAGGTGAGTGACAGATTCTCATCAGGGCTCTTTCATTGGGGGTAATCTTGTTAAAAAAAAAAAAAAAAAAACTGATTGAGGGAACGCCACAGAAAAACCCTCCAAAGGATAAAGTTGACCCAAAAAGCGTGGAAAAACAGACTTGTCAACATCCCGCTATTCATGGGTCAACACTTTGCGAACAGCACTGCGCAAAAGGAAAAAGTCAGGGTCAGTTTGGTAATATTGCATGAACAAATCATCCTCCAGGCCATCAACCACAGGAGGAGAAAAACTCATATTACTTCTGACATGGCTGAATAAGTCAGAGAGCTCAGCTCCCTGAACAAGGAACCCCTCACACCATCCTCCTCTTCAGTGTCAACCTCATCAGGTACGGGAGCTGGAAGAGGCACTTTGGCAGGAGGACTGTCTGCCTCCCATCACCAGAAAGCAGCCTCCACAAACCCATAGATTAGGAGGTGGAGGGTGTCCACTGTAGGCTCAGCAGAGCAAGAAACAGCCTCCTTCATGACTGAATCCACCAGAACACGGGCACTTCCTGCAATGGACTAATTACTGAGCAACAAAATACCGCAGCCCCGACCTCTCACAGGAGGGGCCCTCAAGCAGGAAGTGCGAGCAATCACAACAAGAAGCCAGTCGAATGGGCAAAAACCTGTAAAGGAGGAGACAGATTCAGGGCTCAAGATGCAAATGGATGCTTATCACTGCTGCCCGAAAGAAAACATAACACCCGCTGGAGCAAGGCACTAGCAGGAAAACAAAAGAAACGCGGCCCCTAAAGCAAGTTGCAGACATGACATAAAAAACAAGTAAGAGAAAGACACTTACCCGACCTCTGCTAGGAACGAATACTGCCAACGCAAAAAAAAAAACAGGTTGTTATGGTGACGCACTTACCCCTTTATGTATATCGGTTAGGTAGCGCCATATTGGGGGAAGTGTTTAAACTCTGCTAGGTAGAACGTTTCTGTGGAGCAGACGAGCTGCTCCTTGTTCAGAGATGCGATGGGAAGACAGACGGGGGAGGAAATTGAAATACCTAAATGCAGCTGGTATAAATATTTCAGAATAGACATACTATTTCAAGATTTCCCTTGTGCAAATCAAGTGAGCAATTTCTTGAAAGCATTTTTGCAATAGTACAGTTTTCTCACGACCTAAGAAAAATATCATCAATATTTATTCCAGCTCTATTAGTAGATAACCTCTGGATTGCAGAGGTGAAGTCTTATTTCACACTCAGAATCTCTCTCAAACGCCAGTTTTGTGTTTCTTTTACTATCCTTTGCAAAATTACTTACCACAACCCTGGAAGACTCCATCATTTGAGGGCAGTTTTCCTCTTCCACTGAATTCCTCTGCTTGATCAACTAGCGCTTCCTTTACAGCCTCATATCCCCACAGCACTACTACCCGGCGACTCCCCATATACACAGTGAACACTGGGCCATATGTCTTGCTCAGCTGTATTGGAGAGAAAAAGAGAGGGTATATTTAGATTAAAGCATATTTAACTGTTATTGTCCTCACCACCAGACGATAACGGCTGTAATTTACCCTCCCCTTAATCAAAGAATGAGCCGCAGACAAGGATGTATATAACCAATTTGGGGAGTAATTAACAGGTGCTACAGCCATGCAGGTGACGGCAATAAGGCTATTGGCACCCCTCCTCTCAAATTAGGAAGCAATGCAGAAACACGAGAAGCCTCCCACCTGAATATGTTGGTGAAAATCAACGTCATACTCCTTAGGTGCTCCTTCAACCTCTTTTCTAGGTGCTGTCTGTACACTGGTGGCTGCATGACCTGCTCACCTACGTTTGTCTAATGGAGGTTGTTTTTCTACTTTTCTGCTGCCATTTGGGATTTGAAACTCACCCAAAGGAATGGGAGGAGCCTGGACACCCATCTTTTTTCCAGATACTGCTAGGGAAGAGGATGAGGGAGCACTGTTGTCGGTTGACCCATTTTCACCCAAATATTCAGCCAAGTTATTACACAAAACTCTCCCTATTTACCTACAGGACACAGAGACCTGCTCTCCCTCACGCAGCTCCGCTGTCAAGCACCTTCTTCTGCCTTCTTCTGCTGCCTGTGCGCCTCTCTCTGCCTTTTTCTGCCTTCTGTCTCCGTTTTCTGCCTTCTGCCCCGTTTTCTGCCCTCTGCCCCATTTTCTGACTTCTGCTTTCCGCACCGTTTTCTGCCTTCTGGCCCGTTTTCTGCCTTCTGCCCTGTTTTCCACCTTCTGCCCCGTTTTCGGAACTTCAGCCTTCTGTCTCTGTCCTCTGCACCTCCTCTGTCTAAAATTCCATCCTTTTCTGTTTTAGCTCTGTTTGTGCCCGGTGCTGCCCCTGTGCCCTCCCGCCATTGCTGGTTTCCCGCCTCCTGCTTTCCTGCCTCCCCACTGTGTTTCCCGCCCCGCCCCTACTTAATGGAGGCTGGTGCGCCAAAGGCAAGCCCGTCTGCACCCTTACGCGACCCTACGGCGGCCAGCGCAAGGGAGCCTGGTTCTCCGGCCATCCTCCGCTACAACCCCGTCGACCTCCTCGCACTCAACCCTGGAAGAAACAACAACTGCCAGAGATAGATGCTGAACACCACCCACGCAAAAAGAACAATTGATGGACAGAATGTAGAACAATGTCATACATTCACCCCAGTACAGAGATATGGGCCTAAATCCATTGTCTTTTTTGCTCACCATGCCATTCCAGTCTGGACCCAGCCTTATGCAAATCAGTCTTGAACTTGGGCCCAATGGGAACAGTCCAGCCTGAACTGCCAGGCCCGGTCCTCCCTGGACTGGAAACAAGCATTCTAGGACCGGTTTCAGGCTTTCAGGTTACGCAACCCACAACCAGTTCTCCTGCCGACACTGCCGACAATCCTGGACCATCAACTGCCGGCCCACGTCCACTGAACCCTCAACGGATGCCCGCACCACCGAAGCCCTGACATGCATCCTCCTCAATGTGCGCTCACTCCACGGACATGCCACGGAGATCTGGGACCTGCTTGACACCATTTCACCAGACGTCACCTTCTTCATTGAAACGTGGACCAAAGACACCTCCACTCCTGACATCGCCACCGCCATCGCTGACGGATAGAAGATCCAAAGAAAGGACCTCCCCCACAGCCCAGGAGGAGGACTCGCCATCGCCCACAAGATCTCCCTCTGACTCTCCACCTCTAGCACTAGCAACCCCCTCTCCAACACCGAGCACCTCCACTAACAGCGCCTTGAGACCCTCATTGGTGCGTAGCACACTTTATAAACCCCTGATTGAAGATGGACGTTGTGAGCCGGCCAGCCCCAGAAGACACCCTTTGTTGACCTGTAGTGTTAAATATTGCCATCAAATGGAGCAATATGACTCACTGGCCAGATCGAACGCTCCACCCCAGGTACTATCAGATTTATATTGAGGTGTATTTGCAGGTTGCACATATTCTATCTCTCCTGGCTTTCTAATGTTCTATCCTTGATGCTTTTTTACCTTTTCCTGCATAAACAACATGAAAAAGGTGCTCAATGTTAGTCTCACGCGTTTCACCCCATTCTATTTTTCTATTTAGCAGTAATGTCACAAAATGGCAAACAATTGGTCTAAAAAATATATAATGTACCACCACTTGCAAGACATTAAATAAACACAGTTCTAGGAAAAGCAAATGCATAGCATTTCTTGACCTATTGGGCATGGAAAAATATTCATATACCCTTTCACTGAAAAAGCAAATGTGCTCCCAAATCTTCTCCTTCTTTCTCTTGCTCCCTCTCGTCCCTTTTAGAGGGGATAATTCCTTTTAACCTCAATTGGCCGTCCCACAAACTCCTTGCGTACGATAGACCACCATGTGCCCGTCACAGATTTCAAACTTCAAAAACAAATGGACTGCTCTTCAACTGCAGTTATGTCATCGGCTCTCTTTTGGTCTATTACAAAGACTGCAATAACCAGATTTAAATGTGCCTTGAACAAAAAACACATTTGCCATAAAGTAACGCCTGGTCAAATAGTGTTCGGTAAAAACATTCAACGTGTTATAGAATAGTTATTATTGGTAAATTATCTGGATTATACATTAAAGAACAACACCAGCAATAATTATAATAACATTAATCGTAATAGAACACGTCTCACTGTGGTTTTGCAAAACTGTCCTTTCTTGTTTAATTCATTATTATTTTTTCTTAATTGTAAAGTTGACCTTTTATCACTTAAAATTAGCATAATGCAAAACAATTGTAAATGTTTTTTTCAGCTTGCATTTTTTCGACCTTACCTGTTGGAGATGTTTTAGGTTTAGTTAAGGACGGAACAAGCATCCTGACGGAGTTAATATCATCACCACAATAAATAGCCATAAAGGGGTGGCGGGACAGCCCTCTTTTGCCACTGAGTATTGGAAGTATCAGTCACTTTTCTGAACACACCAGCCACTCATTGTTGGAAGTGTCAATGACATAGAGTTTCGCCTATTTGTTGGATCTGTGTATTGCATTTGTAGACAGAATTGTGTGCCTGAGTACTCTCTGGTGAAGCTGCATGGCTAGTGATGGAGCGAGCTGGAGAAACAAAATTTGTAAACCTCTTGTGAAATAATTTCCTCATAACTGTAACCTTTATTAATTGTGTGAGTTTGGAAAATTAACCAACATAGTATAGTATGCACACACAAATACACGTGGGAATACTAATCTGCTTGTATGGCAAAAATATAACTGACTAATTAACGTTGTTGTTGTGATATGTAATAATTCAAAAGCTTCAAATTAATCAAAAGCGGCAGAAATGTGCTTTTTGTGCATGTGTTTGTGGCAGAAACCGAAGGATAAGTGAGTATAATTCGCATATGTGTTACTTATTTGCTAGGTAATAACTAATGGGGAAACCTTAGTATGGGGGGAGGCAAAGAGAAGGGTCATATTTCAATAATTAACATTTATTTGTGTTTGTTTATAAGATAGTTCCCATTCTGGCCCATGAGGCTTAGTAAAAAGATGGCTGCTTTATTAACTGTGAATGGAAGATGAACTGAGCATGCGCAGTCCAAAACCGAGATTGAATGTGAGCTGTCTGTGCCTGAACGAAAGAGGTTCAAGGGCAATATGCCCTGAAGATACAGATGACTGCCAAAAAGAGATGGATGTCTCTATTGTATAACATGGGATTAAAGTCTGAACTTGCAAATTGCGGACATGACTGTGCCGGACGCTAATAAAGACAATAGACTCTTTAATTTCTGCTGAAGCTGCATAAGCTGGATATTAGAATGATGAGGTGATGCTCATCCACCCTCGAATTTGTCCAATAAGGATCTGAGTTTATACTGACAGTTACTTTTTAGATAGATAAAGTTAGTGAAATAGTGTATAAAAAACCCTGATTTAACATAGGAAAAAACTCCTTTTCGATTTCCTCCTGAGATGCTGTCGGAGTGCTGATTTTCCAGTGATGTAAGATGCTTTAATAATTTTCCTAATATTTTGAATGAGGACTGAATCTTTAGTTGAGGATATTAGTTAGGGAAGTCAGGAGAAAATGAATTTTGGGAACTATCTTTCTTTTGCTAATACCTATGTTCTGAAATCTAAATAATGTCTATTTTTTTTAAATAAAATGAATATAACTGTTTGAGATAAAAACTTTCCTCTTTAAAGTTACTTTTGAATAAATAAATAAATAAAACAAATTAACTGTTAGACATGCTAAACTTGCTTTTAATAAAAATTAGATAAATGGAGAATTAAGCTGGTCTTGTATTTTCCTACACCTAATTTTTACTAGCAAATTCAATGACCATAATGGTGGTGTGTCTGAATAAAATGTTTTGTTAATAAAAAATGGTAAAACGTGTTTAAAACTGCAGGTGTAAATAGTATAAATATTTAGTTTTGATTTAGACGCTCCACTATGGTACAGCAAAAATCCCTTGATTTTCACTGATCCATGAAGTAGGATGAAAGTGTTTTGTGAGTAACTCACAGTGTTATGGGCCCCACTGATGAGTAGGTGTATGATTTTGCATGTCAGGGAAAGGTGATATGGTTTTAGAAAACATTTCCGGAGTAGCGCTGCATCAGTTATTAGCTTGGTAGCAGAGCATTGGTTGCTATAGAATTAGCTAGGAATATGTATAGAGTGATATATAAGGGTTGTGATGTACAGAATTATGACTAACATCTGTTGAGTTCGTATTACGTTATATGTAGTCCTGAAAAGGCTTCTGAGGATTTCCTGAAGTTCGTACCTCTGTCTACAGGCAGAGGAAGAATGGCAAGTGAAGTCGCACATCGCATAGTCTGTTTCAAAATGTGGTATTGTCGTATATCACAAGTTTAGGGACCTTTATGTGTGAAAAGATAAATGCATAGCGAAGGCAGTCTATAAAATCTTAGCTTTTAAGTACAGGGATCATTGCATATACCGACTAAAACGTATCGCTGGGAGAGTAATAGAGATTATCCAGAGCTTGAGAGAAGGGTAAAGTAGAGGAAGTGGTGCTACTTTATTGGCAAGTGTAAAATTCTGTGGTAGAGAAGAGGTAAGCGCTGTCTACTGGAAATACAGAATACTTGTGCGATTGAAAATCTATCATTTCGTTTAGCGAAACAGACAAATGGAGTTGTTTTGTGTAAGTTACTAACCGATTCAGTTGTATATTTTGTAAATACGGCTTCTCAAAAGATTTTATAAAGGAGGGGTCAGCAGAAGCTGCAGAAGCCAGAGCAGAGCTGACGTCAAAAGTGTCGCGCAGGGATTGGTCCTTGTGACCAAGACAAAGTAAGGGCTGATTGGTGCATCACATAAAGCAGCAAAACTATTGGTTAGGCACTAAGGAGACGTATCTTGTTCTAATTGGTACGCTAGATTAAACCGCGCTATGATAGGTTGGTGTTACGGAACAGCAATAGAAGAGTACGCGATCTTTTGAAAGACAGGGAATTTTCAGAAAAAAAAATGGATTACTATTATGAAGAAGAAAAGAAGAAACCTTCATGGCTTAAGAAATTGAAAAATGTGTTTGTAAAGGATAAGGCGATAGTAACAAGAGAGGGAAAATTACTTCCTCCACCGAAAACACCTGCTTCCTATATGTTGTCAAAATATGATTACCATACGTGCGTCTGGTTGGAAAATTGGGCTAGATATACCAGAAATGATGGAGCTGTAGCATTTCCCGAGATAGGATCTTTTAATGTGGCTGTTTTGCGAAATCTAAGAGACAAAATGAGGAAACTTGAACAAGGACCCAGACCAACTCAGTTTTAGGTGTTCGCTGAATGGGAAGATGAGATGCATGAGTTAGAGCCAGAAAGGTCAGAAAGACATCTCAGACCAAAAGGTAGATTGCGTGGATTATGGAGAGAAACACATGAGAGTCGAATGCGCAGATGGCGAAATGCGGATATGTGTGATGGTGTAGTGTAGTTCCTATATTCCCAATAGGCTCTGCGCATTGGAATAATATATCCTGTAGCTTAGACGTAGGACTGAGGTCTACTAGGTCTCTACCGGCTATATTAGACTTAATTGTGAGTGCCAGCTAGCTCAGAGGTCACTAGAAACTTTCTCGAATAAACAAGAAGGGATTAGTTTCTGACAACCGCATAAAACATGACAACTTTGTTTCCCAAGAATAAGAAATCAAATCTCTAGAGTCGCGGACACAATAGAAAACTATTTCACTCAGTCAATCGTGAATGCTTAGTTTCACCAGAGGTGCAAGAGAAATAGAGAGTTGGGCGTTTTCAATAAAAAGGTATTTATTGAACACTCTTCTTTCTCAAGCATTGAAAATGAACTGCTACAATAGTAAAGCTTACTATGAAGTACAATGCATATAATACGAACAGTATTATAAAGTAGTACTGTAAAAGCCTGATATGGTTTCTAAGCCATAAAGTGCATAAAATGTATAAAATACATAAAATACATACAACGATAAAAGGATGACTAAAATACTCAACTGGTGCTTCTAGAATACGCCTACCCCGGTGTACCAAACCTAAGTCTGGTAAGAGGGAGGGAATATAAGAGGAGGAGTTTAAGCTAGGAGTTCTCTGCCAGGAATCTGATTCCGATAATTCTCTAAGAAGTCTAATCAGCTCCATACCATAAAATAGAGAGATGGGCGTTTTCAATAAAAAGGTATTTATTGAACACTCTTCTTTCTCAAGCATTGAAAATGAACTGCTACAATAGTAAAGCTTACTATGAAGTACAATGCATATAATACCAACAGTATTATAAAGTAGTACTGTAAAAGCCTGATATGGTTTCTAAGCCATAAAGTGCATAAAATGTATAAAATACATAAAATACATACAACGATAAAAGGATGACTAAAATACTCAACTGGTGCTTCTAGAATATGCCTACCCCGGTGTACCAAACCTAAGTCTGGTAAGAGGGAGAGAATATAAGAGGAGGAGTTTAAGCTAGGAGTTCTCTGCCAGGAATCTGATTCCGATAATTCTCTAAGAAGTCTAATCAGCTCCATACCATTGTTCTAGAATGAAGGAGGTCTTGTATCTCATTCTCGGGACTAGATTTCCCAGATACCTACAAGGGTAGCCTGGAAACACTGGAGCTGGATTTCTAGGCAGAAGATATGACAGTCTCGCAGTGCGTGTGCTGGAGGGTCGGCTTCCTTCGGCACTTGCTGCTGCAGGGCGTCGGGCAAGTAGATAGTCGATCTGCTCCAAACCACCATGTGTTTGTTTAGGCAAATCAAGTCATATTTATACTTTGAAGGTGCCGAGTTTGATGCATGTTTGGACTTAATAACGTCACTCAAAGGCTCATTTCTTGGAAAATGCCGGGAGTTCTAAGAGAACTTAATATTCAAGCAGGGGGAAGTCCCGAGCTGCTGAAGGCGGGTTTTTCCAAGAAAACGTTGTTAATTCTTGGAGCTTAGTGGAAGTATCCATGCCGTATTTGGGCTGTATGGTTTAGGCCAAATATGCTAATGATTTCTATGCCTATATAAGGAAATGATAAAGTATACCTATATAAGGGCATGAATCGGGAAATTTATACTAGGGTCCGAGATTCATTTACAACACCCACTCCATGGATATTAAGTTCAATAAAGCTAACCTAGCAAGCACTGAACATATCTAAAGCTAGTGTTTACAATCCCACCCTAATACAAAGAATGCATTTGAACTCGGTATACAGAAAAAATATTTTTAGCATTTTCTACAGTACACAATATACTTTAGGGAAACATTTCTAAGCATACAGTCTTTAGTCTGCTTTATGCAATTTGAAAAAGAATCATGAGATTACATTTATGATAATGTCTCTTGAATACAGAAGAAAAAGTCGAGATCATTTCATAACATAACATGTCATAGCAATCTTACTATTAATAGGGATGAGGCCTAAATAATTCTTTTAGCCAGTTTTCAAAGATGACTTGTTCTCTAAGAATAGTTCTATTTTAAGCAGATTAGTCTGTGCCAAAAGTTCAATGTTTTGGAAAGAGAGAAAAACTACAACTTTGTTGTGGAAATATAGTTCCAAATGTTAGAAGTCATTGTTTTGAAAAAATGAAGGCCGAATTTCAGAGTTCAGAGAACACTGTGTGCATGGCTCAAAAGTTATTCTCGGTGTCAGGAGAAAACATCAAGTCGTCTAGGCTGGCAAAGAAATCGTCTACCAAAGTAAGTGAAAGTGGAACCACTTGATCCAGCAGATCAAATGTGCATAGATGAGAAGCATTGCCGTCAGCGCTTGTTGCCGCGTTAGCAATGGTCATATCAGATGGTACCTGTGTCCCTGGTGTTTCTCGTACCTCACCCTCAGTTAGACGTACTGGTGAGATCTCAATGAATGCCGTCATCAGGATCTGTAGCCGTTGGGGGCAACACAATGCATGAGCCGTTACAGGACCTAGCAAGGCGTTGACATCCGATGGCAGGACTGATGGAAGTGTAAGACAAATGTCTAACATGCATTCCTCTCCGCAAAGCAGGCCTCGTAGAACAGGTAAGATGCAATCTTGCCAGATTGGTCTGAACGAGAGAAGCTATGTCGTATTCAGATCTCTTAAACGACCCCATCCGCGAATCTGTGTTATCCTCTCACGATACCTCTGGGCACGGACCATCTGTTCCATGAGGTTCTGGGTATCACCGGTTACTGGACTTGTCATACCGGAGCAGAAAAAAAAAAAATAGTATTCCTGCTACGAGTCCCAAGATGAGAGGCAGGCCACCGAACACAAAGTGCACGAAATTTGGGAAAATGCAGAGGACTGCTTCAAATGGTGCTAACAGTCCTGAAAAAATCGCCTTGAATGCATGTGCGATGCCACTGGTATCAGACATGTTTAAGATTTGACTTAACATTTCTGCAAAATGTACAGGGCAGTTTGTTGATAATAATGCATGTATCTCTGCAGATGTCCTTGCAACTTGCAGATCATACGTTTCTTTTGATGATGTCAGTGGCATAGATTTTTGCAAAAGAATAGACTTTAGTCTGCTTAAAGTATCAATTCGTATAGAAAAGACATTCAATGAAAGCCATATTGCCGTCTGACTGTCTGACTTGCGAGCTGGATACAAGACTTGCATACAACAAGTGACCATGGACGACACAGTAACCAGATAAACTTTTCCTGGCACCATGCCACAGCAGCTGGGATCATTTAATATAACGTAACTGCCATTGGATAGCTGCCTGAAAATGGGTTCTATTAGTGTGGAGGGAGTACGTGCAGGTGGCATGAAAGGTTATTCGCAGAACAATCGCAGGCTCCGTGTAAATTAATACCCTGGCACAGAAGTGTACCACTCAGTGAATTTTTACAATATTTCCCACTAAGGAATACTTCTTTCCCCTTATTCCAACAACTGTGTGTATATGGTAAAATCCGTGTTGACTTAATGTATTCTTTACCCAACCTTTCATACAGGCCTTCTGGTATATGCTGTAGACAATACTGAAACTGGAAAATCGTCACTGGAATCATGATGGTGCCATGAATTATCCATTCTATTACAGGTTTCTCAGAAACTGTCAATGGTAATCTTTCCAGTTTTTCAATGCTCAGCACCGTATAGTCTGCTCCTCTTTGTGCCATAAAGATTGGTTTATCTGTAAGGTTAAACCCAGTAAACAATGACGTTGTGCTGATAAGCCTCCATGGCACGTAGCCTGAGCGCAGATTTTGCAATGTCCAGCCTAGTTGCATTATAGAACGTAATTGAGACTGGCCATGTTGTAACATCAGCAAGTCTTGTTTCATTATGTCAATTGCAGAGGATACAATGCTGTCCAATGAATATATTCTGGAGGACAGAGTAGTTAAGCCATTGTCCACTACAGAGAGAGCTTTCTCCAAGTTAATATGATCAATTTCTCGTATTCTTTCTGCAGTTTTTAATTGTGTTATTTTTTAAGCCTCGTACGCAGCATATATACCGGTGTATATGAAACGTTTTTGCCATGGTTTGCGAGGTCCCAATAAGAAATCTCGCAAATCATTGCTTTCTTTAAGTAAAGTCAAGTGTTGTTTAATTTCTGGAAGTGTAGAAGTTTTAAGCCATTCAAGGCATAGTTTCCCTACACTATATGAACTTGTTACTATCCCTGGATGTTGTCTCTGGGAGTATCTTGGATCTGGCTTGTTAAGAATGAAACCCTGTGTTTTGTTCAGGAATCTATCTTGACAGTTATTGGTGTCTGTGGGCCAGATTAACCATTTTTTCCAATTAGGACTAGTTCTGATCAATTTGAAAACATATTGTACGTCTATCTCCCCTTCTGTAGTTTTGTTATTTTCAGGTATGGGCTTTGATATAGACGGTTTATTTAAATCTTTCATTTTTGCTATGCCAAGACAAGAGGTTTGTTGCATAGTGTCATTTAAAAACATTATTTGTTCAGGTATAATGCAGGCTCTGAATAAAGCTTCCAGACCTTGCACCTGCCATTCTTTTGTGCCCCAGACAGTTTTTGTCTCGATGTTGTCTTTCCAGAAGTCGTATGTGGACAACTTAGCATAAAAGTTTGCAGAATACATTTGTTTGGTATTAGTCAACATTGTTTTCAATCCTGTCTTATTTGCATTTTTGAAATAAAACGTTTTTGGATCTGTAACATTAAACCCTGAAAATTAAGGAAACATTTCATGAAATGTTTTAGAGCTGCCTTTTTGTGGTGTTGGACAATGTTCCCATTGATTATATATAGAAACGTTTCTCGGGCTTGCAGATTTGTGCAAATAGTGATGACCAAAATGGTTAAAACAATAAATTTGTTCATAGTCTGATGACCCTTCTAAATAGTCATGTTTAGTATGTTTCGCAGACATTTCGAAATCTGACATTATATTATTAATTGTCTCAAAGTTCCAATCATCAGAGAATCTGCTGGGTGTTACAAAGTCATTCACAGAAACCTTGAACTGATGTGGAATCCTCAGCATCTCTACCGGACCATAGATATCATAATCAGTTCTATCCCAAATTATACCTGCTGGTATAGGGATGGCTGTGATGTTTACTGATGACAGTTCTCTTTTTTCAACATGTGATGATTTGTGTGGTTTTCGGACCAAGTTGATTTTCTGACTTGCTGTGTCCATTGTACTGTATTTTCCATCTATCATTTCTCCCAGGTTTAAAATCAATATTAGCCAGAGCAGGAGGAAAAATGCACCTAAACCAATCCAAAATTCAGTCCATGGTGAAACCGGATATATTTTTTCAAGTTCATGAAAAAGTCCTGTCATTTTTTATTTGAGAGTTTTCTTTGTTGTTGTTTCTTCAGGTTCACTTGGATCCTCAGAAAAGTTATCAAAGTTGATGAAATATCCAGATGCAGTTCTGTCAATTGTTTGAATGGCATCGGGGTTTGTTTAAATCGCTGGAACTGATTTCTCCTTTGTCATGTTAGTGTATTCAGATGATACATCATTGTAGACTGGTGTTTCTGGTCGAACAGAAATTTGGGTCTCAAGAGGCACGAGTTCCATTGCTTTTTCTTGCATAGTCCTTCTTTTCTTACTGCAGGTTTATCAAAGGTGATAAGTCTTTCAGTTTGAACCTCTTGGATTGTAGCAAGATTTGGCTGTCTGCTACATATTGGGAGTCCCCTTGGCCACATGTGGTTTTACCAGGTTGATGCACACGACTCGGTTCTCCTTTTTACCAGCAAGGGGGAGGTAGTACTACTGATCTTGTTCCTTGGATTGCTAAGACAGGTACTGCTTTTCTGTAAGAAGGCCCAAATTCCTTCTTCACCGCTATCTTTTCCCTGACTAGATCCCCAATCTTTGGAATCCAGACAGGTATTGCTGGGACAGGTGGTTTATCTTCAGTGGCTATTGGCTTTTGTGTTGTGTTACTCAGACTTCTTCTTGTTTCATTTAAGTCCTATAAGACAGCCAAACGATCTTTGACATCAAAGGGTTTCTGTTTTACCACTGAAGTCTGACAATCGAGATCCTCGATTATCATTCTAGTACCAAACAGTAGCTCATAAGGAGTGATTCCCCCCAGAGAATTTCTTGGCAGTTTGTTAAGACTACGTTGGACACTTATTAGATGTTTGACCCACCCATTACCCGAACCAAATACCTTGCTGTTATGGATTGCTTTATGCCACAGTTTTTTCTTTCCACTACCGCATTACCCTCAGGATGGAAGGGACTAGAATACCGCAATGCAACGCCCAAACTAACCATGGCCTCTTTGTAAGCGCGAGAGCTAAACGCAGGACCCTGATCATAATGTAGCGTGCCTATTGCGTATATGCCGATAAAGACTCGCAAATCCTTTATAACAGTTCTGGCGTCGGCCGAGCGCTGGGGCCATAACCAAATAACTCTTGTGCAGGAATCCACTGCGACCATTATATATTTATAGTTGCCATCCCGTGTTAAGGGACCACAGTGGTCCAGATAAACACAGGCTAGTGGTTTATCTGAAATTAAAAGTGGCGTTTGTGCAGTGCGTTTCACTGTAGAGACTTTCATTTTCTGGCAGATTTCACATTCCAGTACATAGTCTCTAGTTTGTTTCCTCATGCGTGGTCACCAGTATCTCTGTTTTAATAATGATACCGTGGCGGAAACACCTGTGTGTGCAGAAGCAAGCCCTTCATGTGCTGCAATGATTAGTCCTAACCTGTGTTCCATGTTTGGTATTGCCCTATCCCCCACTCCAGGGATTCGAGCAAAAGGAACATAGTTTGTATCAGTTATATATGAGTATTTTACTGGAAAGCCTTTCGGGAGTGTCTTACCACTGTTTTTTATTGTAGCAGTGACAGTTTGCATTATTTCGCTGTCTATTTTTGTTTTTGACCGGGTTATAGCAGCTACGGAAGCCGTTTGCACAACTGCCTTCGCGGCATCATCAGCCAATGAATTCCCTCAACGTGAACGCCATCACGCTAATGACTCAGTGTATGTATCACGTGAGTCTTTTGTAGTTCTTTCTGAAAAAGAACTACTTGTTCCCAAAGCAACTTATGCTTGATTGTGCCACCTTTAGCGTCTTTGAATCCGTTTTGAACCAAGTTATGCAGATACTCATTGTAAGATTGGACGCAGTATTACGAATCGCACACTATGAGTGTGGGGAATTCGCGAACGGTATTTTCAAGCGCCATCTTGAAAGCCTGTAGTTCAGCTCGCTGAGCTGTACAGTCTCCGAGTGATTGAGTTTTTGTGACCATAGGTCTAAATTTGCCTTCGCGCCAGCGACCTTTAACAATTGCGCAACCAGCACTATAGGTTTGTTTATCCCCAATTGCGGGCTGTGCTGATCCATCTGTATATATTATACAACCATAATGTTCAAGAGGAAAAATTTCGGTCAGCAGAGGACATTCATGTTCATATTGGAGAAATTCTTTGGTTCTTTAGACTAGGGTCAAAAAAGTATTGGACGTCTGTTGCAGCAAGAGAGTTAACCCATTGTATCCATCTCGGATATAGAGCTTTTGAATTAGGAATGCTTGCTCTGGTCACTGCCTCTAAGGCAGGTACAGGTGTAACGATCATTATGCGTTTACCCTGTGCGATAGCTATCTCTTTTGCTACAGCAGTTTGAACCGCTGTCAGAATTTTCTCTGTAGAAGTGAACTTCATTTCTGCTTGTGTGTACAAGTGTGATTTGGAAGCTATTGGTACCGTTTCTCCTTCATCAAAGGTTAGGTACGTGAATCCGCATCTTCCTGGGATGACTCGGATTACAAGGTTACGTGCGTTTTCGCGTGTGTCTAGTTTAGTTTTTGCTAACATGTCTGTTTGGACTGAACGCAAAATTTCTGTGTGTGTTTGAGTCCAATGTGATGGTTTAAATTCAGGTTTGATTAATTTGTAGAGAGGTTTAACCCTCTCTGCGTAATTCAGAACGTAAGTTCTTCCAAAATTCAGGAAACCTAGAATTGACTGTAAATTTTTCAGCGTCTTTGGAGGTTTGAGCAGCGCACATTTCTCTAGAAAGTTTGCTGCTAAGCTTTTGCCTTCACTTGACAACTCATATCCCAAGAATATGACATTGAGGTGGGCAATTCTTGATTTTTTTAAATTGAATTTATACCCCTCAGAAGCGCACCCAAGTATTATGGTGTTCACTCTTTTAAGTGCCTTTTCAAGTCGTCATCTGTAAGATAGATGTCATCGACATAAGATAATGCCTCATCATCGTACGTTTGGAGTAACTCCGTTACTCATGCTGAAAATAACCCTGGGCTATTCTTGAATCCTTGGGGGAGACGACAAAATTGTCGTTTTGTCCCCAATATTGAGAAAGCGGTCACATGCCTGCTTTCTGGTGCAATATTTTGACAGAAAAATCCATTTGAAATATCTAATGTCGTTTTATATTTTTTGCGCATGATGTTATTCATCAGTGCTGCACTGTGTGAGTTTTGTACTGCAAATGTTTTGCAACAAGAGTTTAAGTGTCTGTAATCCAATACTAGACTGAATTGTCTGGTTTGGATACTGGAAACAAAGGATTTTTCATAGATGAGGTGCATGTTTCAATCACCCCTTGGTATTCAAGTTGATTTAAAATCTCCCTGACCTGTTTTTTAGCTTCTTGCTTAACCGGGTACTGCCTTTGTGCAGTGGGCTGGTTTTTTAACTGGATTTTATGGTGAGGAGAATCCTCATCCCATCCTGAGTGATTTTTATATAATGCTGGAGCTTGGGCTACTGCCCATTTTCTGGCATATGTATATGTTTTATGAATTGGAATGTGATTGGAAAAGGCTGGCATAATTATCTCTTCGCCATGTGGGCACTCCCTGACAAATTCAGGTGGCCAGTCTTGTTCAGCTAGAAGAATGTCATAGCCCTTAGAGAGCTTCTCTCAAAAGAGTGCTCTTATTTTTCTAGTTATGTCCACCTCAATCCGGAGTGTTACTTCAAATAACTTATGGGGTATACTAAGCCTGGTGTCTGCAGTTTCAACCTGAATGCATTCATTCAAGTCCACTGTCTCCAGATGATCCTTCAGGATCTTGCGAACTATGGTTACTTCTGCTGCGCTGTCTAGCATTGTCTGAGCCCACTCCCCGTTCTTGAGTTGTGTCCTCAAGATCCTCGGCATGTCTGACTTTTATGCTTGCTACCTTCTTTTTGGAAAACTGAGCTTTTTTACTTTGATGAACGGGTTCCTTGTCTTTGGAATGGACGCGCTCTTCCTTGTGTTCTGACCGTCCTCTTCTTTCTGATTTCTGCGAGGAAGTCTGAAAAGATCGAGAGGGACGTGTATCATTATCTTGATATCTGTCAGGTTTTGTCAAATTATCCCTATTCCTAAGATTATATCTTTTTTCAGAGGGCTCCCTTTGGGGAGACTTGTCTCTCTGTTGGGGAGACCTTCTTCTGGGTTGAGAATATTTTTCTCTAGGAAGAGTATGTTTATTACTCTCCCACTTCTTCTTTGGAGTAGTGAGATTATTCTTAATAAATGTTTTTTCAGGATTTTCAGTTAGTTGGGGCTTCAATGGTTTTCCACCCAAACTATCTCTACCTAATTCTTCATATGATTTTTCAATAATTATAGCAAGTTCATATGGTTGGTCTGCTATATCTGTTTCTTTTAACTTCTGGTGGATTGACATGGATGCTGCGTCACCTCTAATGTTAGCTAATAATATAGCTGAGACCTGTTTGAAATCTTTCAGTAATTTCATACCTAGATTTAAGGCTGGTTCTGGGCCATATTCATTCTGAATTTGTCTCAGAACGTCTGGTATTACCGCCATAGACGGTACACCATGTGTTTTTGTGTAGATTGAAGCAAAAACTGTACCCCAAGTGTCATAGTCCTCCACATGCGGTACAATCCCCATTGGTAAACAGATTGTCAGAATTCTGTGTTTTTCATGAGGTGTACTATCGGGGAATACTGCCTCTATTTGAGTAATTTTTTGTGCTAGCCAAAACTGAATTTGTTCCCTTTTGGCGGGTAACTTGCCAATGACTGACTGTATAGTCTGTGGTGTAATTTTGTTTGTGTTCCCCTGGTACGGGGTGTGTTGCAGAATTTTTATCACTGGTTGGACTGTTAAAGTCCTCATGACATATTGAACCAGTTGTCTATGTATTTTTATTAATTGTTTTAGCTGAGCTAAAAGTTTTCTATCTGACATTTCTTCAATGTCAGGATGTGGTGTATAGCTGGCTAAAACCAGCCATGTAGCTCCTGGTCTACCTAGTGGACCGAGCCTGGTAATGTGATTTTGATGTTTTAGGGCGCCATTAAACCAGAGCTGATGCTCTTGGTAAGTTAGTGGAATTTCAAAGTCCTCAAAAGGAACGTATTCCGCTGGAGGTTCCTCTATTTTGTAGTAGTGGAACTCCTGTGTTACTGGTTTTGCTTGTGGAAAAGTAATCCATGAATAGAATACCTCTGTCTGCCGATATTCATGTGCCTCTATCACAAATATAACTTTAGCACCTCTCGATGATACCCCATTTTCTATAATTTTATAGTTATGGTTTTCCTTATATTTGCCAGGATGATTATAGCATCCGGGTCATTTTGTTGGAGAGTTGGGTCATCTAAGACTGCTTGAGTTGCTATTCTAGCTCTCTCCCTTTCGTCGTCAATCTCCGACATTTTTATTTACTAAATGATCTGCAGAACAATTTTCAAGGAAACAAAGATTAGGTGCACAATATTTTGGAACATTGTATCCTTCAACGTTGACTAAACAAAAAACTAATAGATAGGATTCTCGTCCTACTAAGTTTTGGTGGATATTATGCCCTTTCACCCACTCCAGACGTCTATTGGAGTTTTTACGGGAAAAGGGGGTCTGAGTGAAAAGCACGACTGAGTTACTCTAGTATCTAGCGTTAAATTGTCGCCTTACCAAACGTTGGGCGCCATGTAGTGTAGTTCCTATATTCCCAATAGGCTCTGCGCATTGGAATAATATATCCTGTAGCTTAGACGTACGACTGAGGTCTACTAGGTCTCTACCGGTTATATTAGACTTAATTGTGAGTGCCAGTTAGCTCAGAGGTCACTAGAAACTTTCTCGAATAAACAAGAAGGGATTAGTTTCTGACAACCGCATAAAACATGACAACTTTGTTTCCCAAGAATAAGAAATCAAATCTCTAGAGTCGCGGAAACAATAGAAAACTATTTCACTAAGTCAATCATGCATGCTTAGTTTCACCAGAGGTGCAAGAGAAATAGAGATGGGCGTTTTCAATAAAAAGGTATTTATTGAACAGTCTTCTTTCTCAAGCATTGAAAATGAACTGCTACAATAGTAAAGCTTACTATGAAGTACAATGCATATAATACACAGTATTATAAAGTAGTACTGTAAAAGCATGCTATGGTTTCTAAGCCATGAAGTTCATAAAATGTATAAAATACATAAAATACATACACTGATAAAAGGATGACTAAAATACTCAACTGGTGCTTCTAGAATACGCCTACCCCGGTGTACCTAACCTAAGTTTGGTAAGAGGGAGGGAGTATAAGAGGAGAGGTTTAAGTCTAGGAGTTCTCTGCCAGGAATCTGATTCCGATAATTCTCTAAGAGGTCTGATCAGCTCCGTACCTTTGTTCTAGAATGAAGGAGGTCTTGTATCTCATTCTCGGGACTCGATTTCCCAGATACCCACAAGGGTAGCCTGGAAACACTGGAGCTGGATTTCTCGGCAGGAGAAATGACAGAGTCTCGCAGTGCGTCTGCTGGAGGGTTGGCTTCCTTCGGCACTTGCTGCTGCAGGGCGTCGGGCAAGTAGATAGTCGATCTGCTCCAAACCACTGTGTGTTTGTTTAGGCAAATCAAGGCATATTTATACTTTGAAGGTGCTGAGTTTGACGCATGTTTGGACTTAATAACGTCACTCAAAGGCTCATTTCTTGGAAAACGCTGGGAGTTCTAGGAGAACTTAATATTCAAGCAGGGGGAAGTCCCGAGCTACTGAAGGCGGGTTTTTACAAGAAAACGTTGTTAATTCTTGGAGCTTAGTGGAAGTATCCATGCCGTATTTGGGCTGTATGGTTTAGGCCAAATATGGTAATGATTTCTATGCCTATATAAGGAAATGATAAAGTATACCTATATAAGGGCATGAATCGGGAAATTTATACTAGGGTCTGAGATTCATTTACAACAATGGGATGTATCCGGTTAGATTAGTGGAAGACACAGTAGGGCGAAAATGTACTGAGAAAATAAATAATGTGGAGATAGAATGGAAAAATTATGGAGAGCGTGATTCAGAGGATATGGTGCTGGAAGAAATATTAAATAGAAGACCACCACCTTATCAACCAGGTGCTTCCACCAGTAGAAGATAGAATTGCTGAAATCCCAAGACAAATTTCATATTTAAGAGATGTACCAGAAAGAATAGAAATGAGATATAGTCCAAATACCTCAATGACAGAAACCCGACTTACCGGTACTCCTAAGCAAATTAACGAAATACAAAGTGTAACTAGAGTAGAAAAACAAGTTGAGGAATACCCAAGTACTTCTGAGTATATAAGTTCTAAAAATGAATTGACAGAGAAGATACAGGAACTTACCAAAAACATAGAAGCTGTAACAGTCCCAGTAACAATAGGACCTGTGATTCCAGTATTTGAAAATCAAAGGATAAAAGAGCCAAGCTTGACCATTCCGTTACAACAAAGTTCGAAAAAGTTAAAAGAAAATATTTACCCAGATTTGTCAGAAATTAGATGAGCAAGTAACATAAATCCGCCTGACTTAACTTTTAATCAGAGTTTACCTTATAAGTATGCAACTGGAGCAGAATCTGATTCTGCTACACCTGAAAAGAGTATAGACAAAATAGATTTAACACAAACCCCGATAGGTCCGTCGGAACAAGAATTAAGTGATTGGCTTAAAACCCAAAAAGTAAAAGATAATGAACCCAAAGTGATAGATGTCGCTAGATTAAAGGTAGACATGGAAGAATTAATTATAGGAACCATTGGAACTGACAGATTATAAGCCTATCTATCAAGATGATGAACTGATGTTCATGTGTATAAATGATCAGCTGGAAGGATGTGCCAGTGAATTAAACATAGATTTCACAAAATATGAAACATTGCAGAAGTCGTATAGAGTAGATTTTTCAGAAAAAGACATTGAAAATATAAATACAGCTGGAAGAATAAGTCAAATAAAATAATTAATTGTGCTGCTAAGAAAGTGGGGAGATGTGAATAAGTGGAGAATGAAATGGGCAAAGAAGAAAGAAGAAGCCAATAATAAATCCACGTTAGCATTTCCTGTAGGGAAAAAGAGACATAAGTGAATTTCCCATGAGAAAAATACCTGGAGGAGGATATGTACATGTTCCCTGGTCCAGGCAGGACATATTATCATTTACAAATTATTTTCCCCGGTTGAGAGAAAAACCAGTAGAATGGTATCGACAGGTAGACCGATTTGTGAAAGTTTCAAAGGTATTGTGGGTTGATTTGGATGGATTATTTGACATAGTTGTACCAGCAGATTTGTGGACTGAATGCAAGATAACTGTAAATTGGCCAAGAGAGGAATATCCACGCGACAAAGTAATAGGTGCTCCGTCACCTGGAGTAATACGCAAGTACGAACAAGTAATAATGTTTTTGAAGAATAAAATTCCACCAAAAGAAACTGATTGGGTTAAAATAGACAGAACTACACAGGAACCAAAATAATCTGTACATGCATTTTATGAAAGACTGTTGTTGGTATTTAAATAATACAGTGGATATGAGGAACTGAGCGAAAAGGACATGAGTCATTTTGTATATAGATTTGTGTACGGATTAAGACCAGAATTCGGAGACATGATTAGGCATAGTATGAAAGGATGGCAATCCAATACTGTAGATGAGGTTTTGAGGCAAGCTAAATATTGTAGCGAAGAGATTGATGCCAAGGAAAGGAAGTTAAAAGAGAAAGCCATGTGGGCACAAGTAAAAGTAGCAGAACACCAAGTAGCACAATTGGAGAATAAAAATACAGATAGTCAAAGAAAATTAAAAGAATTTCTTTTTAAAAAAGAACAAATCCACAGGTGCAGCATGAGGTAATTCAACAGCAACCACAACAGCAACAGATAGTTACTCAGCAAAGTCAGGTGGCACAACCGCCACTTCCACACAGTGTAAATCTACAGAGATACAGTGCAGAGACAGGATTCAGCAGAGGCGAACAGGTAAACCGATCGCCCAGAGTGAATGTGAGTCCCTAGTATTAGTTATAAGAAGAAGGCGGGAGTGAGTTGGATGAAAGTTTCTGATGGTGCCTGAGAGAGGAAGAAGAGTGTGTGCTTGGAGCCACTCTTGAGGTAGATCAGTCTGGTCCATTTGTGAACGGAAAGGTGAAGGATGTAGAAATACCTTTCCTAGTGGACACTGGTGCTACCCGTTCTACTGTTAGGTCAGTGGAAGTACAAAATCTTCCTCTCTCGGGCGAGCATATCCAGGTTGTAGGTGTAGCTAATAGACAGATTAAAACCTCCTTAACACATCCAGTTGAAGTAGAAATTGGAAATTTCAAAGACATGCATCAATTTGTAGTATGTGATAGTAGCACCATAAATCTGTTAGGACGAGACATTTTATGTAAAATGAACTGGGCCACATATTGTTCACCGGATGGCATAGAACTGCAAACCCCAGATGAAGATAGCTTGTATAAAATGACCATGCTAATGATTGAGGCAGAGAAAAATAAGTTGTTTTCTGTGTTTGATCGAGACAAGATACCTGATGATTTAAAAAAGGTAGTGAAAGAAGAGGAGTGGGATTTCACAGGAGAAGATATTGGATTAATGAAATATGTAAATCCTGTAAAAGTCTCTATAAAAGAAGGTGTGAGTTACCCAAACATTCCTCAGTACAAAATGACAGCAGAAATAATTGAAGGAATAACTCCAGTGATAAAATGATTGAGCAAGGCATTCTGAGAGAGATAGAGAGCAGTCCTTGTAATTCACCGATAATGGGATTGAAAAAGCCAAATGGAACCTTTAGAATTGTACAGGATTTGAGAAAAATTTATAAGATAGTTGTCCCATGTTGTCCAATTGTACCGAATCCAGCAGTAATTTTATATTAAATTCCACATGATGCTGAATGGTATACCGTGATTGATCTGTGTAATGCGTTCTTTACTGTTCCATTGCACCCTGAAAGCCAGCCAATATTTGCGTTCCGGTTTGGAGACCGAATTTTGGCATGGTGCCGAATTCCACAAAGGTATACTGAAAGTCCATCGATTTTTAATCAGTTACTAAAGAAATCACTATAAAGTTTGAGTATGCCTGGAGGGTCTGTATTGGTTCAGTACATTGATGATTTCCTAGTGGCATCGAAGACAAAAGATGCATGTGTAACAGATACCATTGCATTACTGAATCATTTGGCAGAGGAGGGACATAAAGTGTCTCCATCTAAATTATAATTTTGTCAGAAAGAAGTGCAATACTTAGGTCATAAGATTGCCAAAGGAATCAGACAAGTCACTGCAGAAAGGATCAAAATGATACAAGGAATGCAGCCACCAAAGACTCAAAGACAAGTAAGAATGTTCCTGGGAATGGTAGGTTACTGTAGACAGTGGATTAGTGGATTTTCACTGATAGCAAAACCATTACAGAGATTAACAAGAGCAGATATCAGAGACCCTATAGTATTGACCAAAACTGATATGGAAGCATTTGAACAGCTAAAAACAAGCCTATGTGAAGAACCAGCTTTAGAGATGCCTGACTATGAAAAAGAATTTGAACTGTACTGCAGTGAACGAGAAGGATGTGCATTGTCAGTACTAATTCAGAGACATGGAAAACTGAGAAAGCCAATTGCATATTTCTCAGCTGTTTTGGACTCAGTTGCAAAAGCATTGCCAGGTTGTCTAAAAGCAGTAGCAGCTACAAGCGTAAGTCTACAACAGAGTGAAGGAATAGTGATGGGATTTCCTGTGAGGGTGTATGTACCTCATTCTGTGGAGATTCTCCTCACTAGAACAAAGACACAATACCTTACCAACAATAGATTGACCAAGTACGAAAAGGTAATTCTGGGAGCAGATGATGTGACAATCTCTAGATGTGTTAACATAAACCCTTCAACATTGCTACCTGATACAATGGAAACTGAAGTGAGAAATGAAGTTGATCACAAGTGCTTAGATGTTCTTGAGTATTGTACCAAGCCAAGACCAGACATTAGCGATGAGCCTTTACCTGATTCTGACTATGTGATGTTTGTGGATGGTTCATGTCTGAGAACAGATGACGGTATTCTGAGTGCTGCATACGCGGTCTGTACAGTGGCGGATGTCCTGGAAGCATCTTGTCTGAAAGGAATCTGTTCTGCTCAGATAGCAGAATTGATTGCTTTGATTTGAGCATGTGAACTAGGAAAAGAAATTAAGGTTACCATAGTGACTGATAGTCAGTATGGATTTGGGGTTGTCCATGACTAGGGACAACTGTGGTCCCAAAGAGGTTATTTAACTTCTGCAGGATCCCCCATACGTAATGCCGAATTTGTGAGAATGTTGAATGACGCAATTCAATTGCCTGATAAGATTGCTGTGGTAAAGTGTGCAGCTCATAAGAAGGGGAACAATTACATAACCAGAGGTAACAGGTACGTAGACTCAATTGCAAAATATTGTGCAAGAAATTTGGCATCCATCAATCGGGACAGAGAAAAAGAGCATGTTTCAAGTCCTTTAATGCTAACAACAGTAGTTGAGACTTGGCAGTAAGTGAGACAAATGCAGGAAGAAGCTAATGAGGAAGAGAAAAACATTTGGCTGAAAGCTGGTTGCAGACAGCGAGAGGAAGATGAAATTTGGGTTTAAAAAGATGAAAGAACAGTAATGCCCAATAGCATGATCTCAAATATGGCCCGAATGTATCATGGTCAAGCTCATGTTGGAAGAGATGCCGTGCTTCGTCTTTTTAGACAGAATGTGGTACCATCCCAAATTCAGGATGATTGCTGAAAGCTTGTGCTAGAGATGTCTGGTGTGTCAGCAGTTTAATCCAAACAGAAAAACAATTGTGAGTCTGGGAACCATAGGACTGGAGGGAGGTCCATTTACAAGAATGCAGTTGGATTTCATAGAACTTCCACCTTGTAATAGGCTCAGGTATGTTCTAGTGATCATTTGTTAGTTCTCTCGGTGGGTGGAGGCTTTCCCCACAAGGAGAAATGATGGACTAACTGTTGCAAAGTTGCTTTTACGTGAAATTATCCCTAGGTGCGGATTTCCAGTAACAATTGAAACTGATAGAGGCACAAGCTTTCAGAATGAACTGTTACAGGTGATTTGTGAGGCATTGGACATCCATCAGAAACTGCATTGTGCCTTCAGCCCTGAGGCTTCAGGGGTAGTTGAACAAGTAAATGGAACAATTAAAAACAGAATTGCAAAAATGTGTTTGGCAACAGGACTAAGTGGCCAGATGCATTGCCACTTGTTTTGATGACCTTAAGAAGTATACCTGACAGAAAGACTGGATTGAGTCCACATGAAATTTTGATGGGCAGAGTTATGAGACAGGCCTTTGTACCAGTTGATAAACTGTTGACTATTAATGATGACATCATACTGGATTACTGCAAAAATCTATCTGACGTGGTAACTTCTGTGTTCTATCTGGTGGGAAGTGAGTCAAACACGAAAGAGAAAAATCCAGCTCATGATCTAGTGCCTGGATATTGGGTTCGAATAAAGGTAACTTCGGATAAGAAATTGCCTAGTACCTCGTTGGCAGAGACCAAGACAGGTTATTCTGGCTAGCACCACCGCAGTTAAATGTGCTGGAGTAAAGAGATGGGTGCATGCTAGTCACACCATCCATGCACCTGAACCCGAGAATCCAAACGAGGAAGGTGAAAGCACAACTGATTCTGATTCTGAAGGTGAATCAGAGAGAAATCCAGATACTGAAGCTCGACAAGAACGTCGACATCTGGAAGTGTCAGAAGCTAGCTCTGCATCTGAAGGAGAAGGAGAAACTGTTGAAGTGCCAAATTCTGAAGATCGACCTGAAAATCGAGATTTGGTATAGACAGACACCAGTAAAGACACTGAGCAAAGAGACAATAAAACTGGTGGTCAAGAGATTATTGAAGAACAGTCTGAAAGCTCTGAAAGCAGGAACCAAAATCCTGACACTGGAAAGAAGGAAGTAACTCACGACAAGGATGAGATTCCAAGTACTAGTTATGGAGATGTTCCTAACAGAGTGAAAGAACTGTCAAAAGAGAAAACTGACTCAGAAAAAGAAAAATACATTATAAAGTTTGTCATAAATGAAACTATCGAAGATACTGAAAGTGAAACTGATGACAGTGCAGACGAAGCTCCATTGAGAAAGAGCTCAAGGAAAAGAGCTTGGAGAGTGGAACATAACACCACAGAACCAAAGACAAAAAGAATTTGTAAAGGAGATATTTGGCCTAAAGAGAATGATGGACTAAGATTTTAACTGGTTAACAAAGCAAGACAACCAGAAGATCAAGTGAATGAAATAACCAGTCAAAGAGAGTCATTGGGAAAATGAATAGAAGTTGTTCAAAGGCCAAAAAGAGTGAAAAGACCAAACCAGAAATACAAATCACCTGAATGGATGTATATAACATTACCTCCTATCGAAGAAGTAAATAGTAGCCAAGAGAACGTGTATTGCCCAAAGCCAATTGGGAAAAGTGAGTAAAAGACTGAAATACAGAAACGTGATAATTGATCAAGAGTATATGGTAAAGACAACCCCTGAACTCCTGACAAAGGGAGAACTTTGTAGAAGACAAATGTTCCAAGAAAAGTTGTTAGAAAAATTGGTGTAAAAAAAAATGGTTAACAATGAACATAAAACAAAATGTTCTATTTTTAGAAAATGGTGTAGAATGTGTTCATTACGCACTGGATTATTAATGCTAATAGGTTGATTCTAGCTATTGTTATTCCTTTTCATAAAAATTTAGCAAAGTTGAAATCAAATGTGACTTTGAATGTGCAGAATGTTGCCTCAAAGACTGACAAACCACCTGTGTACAAACCAGAGATGCATCAGGATAGGTCTATTAGTGACTATACTAGAAAAACATTTTCTAGATTGTTATCTGAATATGTTAGGACCATGGACGCAAGTGATTGTTACGTATGTGTAAAGTTGCCTGCATCTGTTTCAGAAGGGGTGACATATCACCATCTTCCACTTACATATAGAGTTACGTGTAGTGTAATTGCAAGTTTGTTTTATGAGACAGGAAAACTCGAGTATTATTATTCAAATTCAGACGATACATTTTGCAAGATTGAAAGTGGTACATTTTATGAATAAAGGGAAGCCTGCAAAGGTGATTGGAGAATTTTTCTTAGAAATTGATGAATTGTCACACGAATGTGCCTTTAAAAACAATTTAACCTGTAAAATGAGGAGTGAAGAGAAAGCATTTTTAGATATGGTTCAGGAAAGAAGGATTGCTTATAAACAAGCAGAAAAAGTTAAGCATTCAAAATCAAAATATTGGGAGTCTGAGGATGAAAATCTTGATGATAGAAATGTGAATGTAGCTATAAATATAGATGCTCCACTGATGGGAAAGTTCTGTATTAGAAGAGATAACACTATGTATGACAATTATTTTGTGGGAGCCAGTCAATGTGAAGACACCTATCGCATAATAAGGGGATGGGGATTTAAAGGAGGAAATTATCCAGTTTTTCCTGGAATCAATTTTATATGTGGGATCAAGGCTTACTATAAGTTACCGGACCATTAGTACAGGACTTGCTACGTGGATCTGGTTTTCCCAAAAATCTTTCATGTAGACAGAGGTACAAATGGAATGCATGAGATAGGTAAACCATTAAGTCGTAGAGAAATAATAGGTGATCTGTTTGGAGCACTGATACCAGCAGAATATCCGCTTCTCCGCTTTAGGAAATCCCTGAAGACTTTACTCTTCAAAGACGCGTTTACATCCCAGTAATTAGGTCGCCATCTCTAGACATTGCTATACTTTCATCTTGTTTCTTGTTGCTGTACCTGGTCAGAAGCGCTTTGAGACCTGTCGGTGAGTTGGCGCGATACAAAACCCAGTTACAAATTACAAATTACAAATTACAATATCTTTTAATGAAAATAGAATTCGAGAACTGTCAACAATAGTAGACCGATTGTCAACAGACACAGCAGGAGGATTCTTAATGGTAAAAACCAAAATGATTGCTATGAGAGCTATGGTGATGCAAAATCGTCTTGCTCTTTAAATATTTTTGGCAAAAGAAGGAGGAGTTTGTGGAATTTTGAAGGTGCAACACTGTTGTACCTACATTCCAGACAAAAGTCAGAATATTGAAAAGTACATTACGAACATTATAGAGTTACATAAGGAAATTGTACAACTGGAGGTTGATGGTGTTCTTGAGCGAATAGGTAGAAGTTTTTCAGCTGTTAAACATTGGTTTCAAGAAATAGATAGGTAACTTATAGGTAAGATACTAATTCCAGTAACAGTAATAGCATTAGCAATTTTTGTATATGCAAAGAAGGAATGTTAGAAAGTCTTTAAAGAAAGCAATCAAAGAAAAACGAGAAAGAGAAAGGAAAGTCTGTGATATAGAGATGGAGGTACTTCAAGAAAGGAGTTATAAAGAAAACAGAGAAGAAGATACTAGAGTATAAACTATACTAATAAGAAGAGCTTGAAACATGTTTGGATAAAATTTGCAAAATGTTGGGAGATATTTGGTGATAAGATCACCAAAGGAGGGAGTTGATGGAGCGAGCTGGAGAAACAAAATTTTGTATACCTCTCGTGAAATCATTTCCTCATAACTGTAACCTTTATTAATTGTGTGATTTTGAAAAATTAACCAACATAGTATAGTATGCACACACAAATACACGTGGGAATACTAATCTGCTTGTATGGCAAAAATATAACTGACTAATTAATGTTGTTGTCCTGATATGTAATAATGCAAAAGCTTAAAATGTATCAAAATGTGCTTTTTGCGCATGTGTTTGTTGCAGAAACCGAAGGATAAGTGAGTATAATTCGCATATGTGTTGCTTATTTACTAGGTAATAACTAACAGGAAAACCTTAGTATGGGGGAAGGTAAACAGAAGGGTCATATTTCAATAATTAACATTTATTTGTGTTTGTTTCTATGATAGTTCCCATTCTGGCCCGTGAGGCCTAGTAAAAAGATGGCTGCTTTATTAACTGTGAATGGAAGTTGAACTGAGCATGGCAGTCCAAGGCCGAGATTGAATGTGAGATGTCTGTGCCTGAACGAAAGAGGTTCAAGGACAACATGCCCTGAAAGTACAGATGACTGCCAAAAAGAAATGGATGTCTCTATTGTATAACGTGGGAATAAAGTCTGAACTTGCAAATTGCGGACATGACTGTGCCGGACGCTCTAATATGGTGGCGGTGTCTATAAGACACCGCCAGCCATATTAGGATGAGCTTCAGGACATGCCTTTATAGCCGGCAGGGAAAGGCATATGGTCTTTTCTTTGGGGGCCCGTTGCGGGCCCCCAGGGTGAAGGGGGGTTGGGGGGTGCACATGGGGGGTACCGTACCCCCCTGCATTTTCATGCACAATGCGGCAGCTACCGCGCGGTGCCTGCCGCTTTGTGCATGCAAATGCACAGCATGCATATTTAACTTTGCGGCGGGTGCTGCTTAAAGCAGCACCTGCCGCAATGTTAAATATGCGGGATGTGACCGCCAGGGTGGCGGTCACATCCTAATTCCACCGGAGGGACCGCCGCTGCCCCTGCGGACGGTCCCTCCTCCTCGGGGGTGGCGGACGGACGCAGGTCCGTCCGCCATCCTAATAGGCGCCTTAGTCTGGGTGGTGAACTCCGCTCTGCTCATGGAGTTTGCAGAGTCTTCTGCACTCCACATTACACGGAGTTCGCGGAGTTCCAAAAAACATTGTTATGCATTGTGGAGCAGAGTATTTCCTGCACTTGTGTACGTCAAAGTCAAGTCGGTGAGCGCGAGCGAGGAAAATCCACCTCCCAGCAAGATTTTCCCTTGCTCAAGATCCTCAACATACAGTTGGCGAGTGTAGAAAATCAATCTTCCGGCACGGTTTCTCAATGCAGGCGATCAGATTTCTCATTGTGAGTGTATGATCACAACCGCTCACGTTGAGGAACTGTCCGTTTGCGTTTAGAAAGTTGCCGCTCGAGTAAACATCTCGCCGTGCATGGTGTCATTCACGATGATTGCACAGTGTGGGCAAGCACCTGGCACTGAAAATCACCGCCAACAGCATTTATCTAACGCACACCACTGCTCACGGAGCTTCGCGTAGCGCGGCAGAGTTTTTTTTGCACTTTGCGGAGTTGCGGGAACTACACACAGGTTTAGTAAAGATGAGCCTAACTCCTCTTCATCTCTTTCAAACTTCATTATCCGCACTGCAGAAAACCTGTTGAGGATTGAGGGAGCCACCATCAGAAGTCAGAGCATTGTTAGCTGTTATGTTTATTTTTTTAATGCCTTCTAATGCATTAACTGGCTGGTCATTAGAGATCAGCAAGCCTACACCTCACCACCTCCGCTCTTTCATATGCCTCATCCATTCCCATACTAGAACCTCCATGCACCTGGGGTTCAGAGAGTTCCGCTCCTCTGCAGTGTTAGCAAGTGTGTGTGTGTGTTGGGGGGAAGGGGGTGATGACGCTGGGCAGTCTTTTGCAGTATGTTAGTTTAATGCCCTTTGGTGAACTAGTGGAGCAGTGCAAAATCCCAGGAGAGCAATCCCAAACATACCATGCTCTGGTCTATGCGCTACTTTTAATTTAAAACATTGTAATGCTGTTGCGCAATATCTCCCCACCAAGAAAGGCTGAGGCAGACTTATCAGCTGGCTGTCTGGTGATCTCAGGGAGCACAGCCAGACTTCCGTGGCCGGACTCGGAGATTGGAAACACAAACAGGGCGAGTGCACCCCAACAAGGAGTCGAACAGGGTTCTGACTTATCTAGCTGCTTTTTCAGGAATGTTAGTTTAAATCTTTTTCAATTTTTCATCCTACTTAGAGCTTACTGTAATATCCTGTAATTACTTTATTCACTGTTATGCTTCTGCTTACAAACATCTTGCTTGTTTTTAAAGGGAATGTCTGACAAAACATCGAAACACAAAATATCGAGATACAAAAATATAGGAGCATTAATATCGATGTCAACAATATCGACATCCTATCTACAACAAGGTAAATACAAAAATATTGGGGGAAAAAATATTGATGTCAAAAATATTGTTTAAAAACAATATTGTTTTTTTAATTAAAAAAATGTAAAATTAATTAAAAAATACTTAAAGATATAATAAACATAGTTAAACATATTTTATATTATTTAAAAGTAATAAGTAATATACATAGTTTAATAAAAAATCAATTAAACATATACATATAATATATACATACTTAATGATCAGTTTTAATATTCATTGTAATGACTTATAAATAAATAAAAATATTATAAATTACAAATCCATCTATACACATAAAATATTAACATAAATACAAATTAAATATTTATGCAAAACACATTAAAAAAATTACTTTTATTATTTTTTAAATTAATTATATGCTACATTAACTAAAACGATACAAAAAATATTAAGTAACAACGGAAATAAAATACTATTCCAACTCCAAAAAAAACAACAGTAAGGAAAATGTTGGATAGCATAGGGGTAAAAATTACTATTCCTACTCCAAAGAGCGCAACAGTAGGGAAAGTGTTGGATAGCGTAGGGGTAGAAATTACTATTCCCACTCCAGAGAGTGCAACAGTAGGGAAAGTGTTGGATAGCGTAGGGGTAAAAATTATTATTCCCACTCCAGAGAGTGCAACAGTAGGGAAAGTGTTGGATAGCATAGGTGTAAAAATTACTATTACAACTCCAGAAAGTGCAACAGTAGGGAAAGTGTTGGATAGCGTAGAAGTAAAAATTACTATTCCAACTCCAGAGAGTGCAACAGTAGGGAAAGTGTTGGATAGCGTAGGGGTAAAAATTACAATTCAAACTCCAGAGAGTGCAACAATAGGGACAGTGTTGGATAGCGTAGGGGTACAAATTCCTATTCCCACTCCAGAGAGTGCAACAGTAGGGAAAGTGTTGGATAGGGTAGGGGTAAAAATCCTATTCCCACTCCAGAGAGTGCAACAGTAGGGAAAGTGTTGGATAGCGTAGAAGTTAAAAATAACATACTTATAAATAAATTAATATCTTAAAATATTTAAAACAATATTTATTAAATTAATCTAAACTATTTACAAATACCAAATAATAAAACAATAATTACCAATTAATAGCTAATATCCAATAAATTAATTATCAATACCCAACTATACATTTAATACCGACTTAATTACATATCAATTACTTTACACACTATTCCCCTATGAACACACAACAAACGCCAATAACAAAATAATACACTTAACATAATTATCAATAATCAATTAATTAAAATAAATTACCAATTAATAACAATTAATTACCAATTAATTAAAATTAATTTATAATTCCTAAAAAAGTAATAATTAATTTAGTATAGTTAAATTACTTCCCACCCTATTCCCCTATAAACACATAACCCGCTACAAACATAATTATCAATTAATCAAAATAAATAACCAATTTATAAAAATTAATTACCAATTAATTAAAATTAATTTATAATTCCTAAAAAATTAATAATTAATTTAGTATAATTAAATTTCTTCCCACCCTATTCCCCTATAAACCCACAACCCGCTACGGTACTAAAATACAAAATGTACTTAAATTCCATTTAAAAAAAATTATACATATTAAATACATAATAATATACATAAAAATCATATAAAAATCGATATTAGTAACATCGATATTACTAACATAGATATTAGTAACATCGATATTACTTACATCGATATTAACATAATCGATATTACTTACCTCCGAAATTCTGTCCCTTCGATATTAAAAAAAATCGATATTACTCACCTTCTATATTCTGTCCCTTCGATATTAAAACATCGATATTATGGTAGGTCGATATTAAAAAATCTATATTTTGTCTGCCTACCATTTGAAGGTGCACCATGGTGATATAACCTGGTGTAGTGATGCTCCTGCAGCTTGTTGTCAGTTGTACCTGACTTCTCCTGCAGGATGGATGGGATCACTTTACTGGATTAAATTTACAACTACTTTTTTACTTCTTGGAGTCTCCTCATCTTCATTTATACTTGAAGTTTACACTGGCGACGAGGATGGGATCACTATGCACGCAACAGCATTGCGATCCCAACACCAAACAACAATTTTTATGACTTTTCTTAACCAGATTATGAAAATACTGGTATTCATCATACTTCTGTGAGTATCATTTGTTACATGGTCTTTACAACATTTAAAACTCATTACTCTTACCACTCGGTTTGTGGTTTAAAGCCTATCTTTTGCCCTCCTGCTTTAGAGCAACCGCCGCACATCTCACCTCATAATTTATAACCCCTGGGAAGTTGGGAGATTTCCGTGCGGGCTCTTCTCTAGCAATGATATTTCATGGACATTTTTTAAAATTAGTGTGCTATCAATGCTACTTCAACGTTTAATGATCAGTGGGAATTTGTCTGCTCTTGGAATCTGAAGCATGCTTTCTTCTTAACACTGCTCGTTGGATATGCTTAATAGCACTGTAAGCAAGATATGGTGAGCACAATTTAACATGCATAAGTACCAAGGGCAGTATCCCAAATGCGCTATTTAATGTGCTCAGAGACGGAGTATTGTCTGGAAGTTAATTTCTCCTCTCCGAGTTTTAAGTACCTGAAACTGTCTGCAAATTTTTGTCAGCTGCAATTGCATGGAAAGACTGTTCTATTTAAATTATTAGCAGCGCTTGAAGTTTGACTGCCAAAAGTGCCAGGAAACTGTAAGAAAAGGGGACCATCATTTTTTAGGTCTCGCCTATTAATCCCGCAAGGAATAATAGGACGAGAGTATAGAGGCCAAACCAAGGTCTGAAACTATCGCGGATTTCCTACAGTTCGTGTGGTGCACTCGTGCGAAAGCGCGTCCACATCAAAGCCATCAGCCTCCCTCCCACAGGCATCTGTCACTTCCCCAGTGTGCGCAGTGTGCGCTCGGCCTCACTTCTCTCACTTCTCCTCCCCCCTAATTACATCCTGGTTTCACGCCCACGAGGCCGTAAGCTTCACTTCAAAGGGGCCGCCAATGCTTGTTTTAAATAGTGAGCTTTTACATGCACGTGCATCCCGGCCGCCGAACGCAGTCCCAGACTCACCCCTCCCTGCCCCCACTGCTTCCTTGTTTACCGATCGCCCTGTTTATTTTAAAAATAGTGCACACAGCACGTCTGCAGTTGTTACGGAATGGAGAGCAATTAGCGCTAATAGTTGTGGCTTTCCCTCTTCCCCCTTTAATGTTCTCATTGGCTGTAGCTGGAAAGCCCAGCTGTTGTGCTCTGATAGTAGTTGCTGCGACCTGGGTGCTCTGCTGCTCCGTAAGTCTTTACATGTGCAAGAACGATTTTAAGGGATAAAATAGTTTCAATATCAAACCCCTTTTAGCGTTCACTCGCATCTCTTCTAGCAGTTCTTTTGCAGTTATCTTCCCTCGCCTTGCCCACATTTGCACTGCCCCTGCTGCCTCCGTGGCCAGGAACGGGTCAGCCATGTACTGAAATCCCAGCTTTTCACATTCCTTCCTCGTCTTGGATAACTAATTACACCTTGCTGCCTCGATCACCCCTCCCTGTAGGAGGTAGCCCAGAGGCTGCTCATCTACGGAGTCATCTCTCTGCTTGTTTTTTAAAGGGACGATTACAAAATGTGGCAAGTGTTTTAAAGGCTTTGCAAAACACGGATAGTTTGCATATTTTACGAGGAAACAATGTCATTTGCAAACAACTCTGGAAGTTTGATTTGCGTTTCAATGGCAGTTTTACCTGCCTGCTCGGTTATCCTTTGCTGTGTAGTGCTGTATTTCTATGCACTACTTGGTTTACTACTGTCGTTATTCTGCTTATCTTCAAAAGTTTTACAGTTGATGTATTGTGCCCTTCAGTATTTCATGCTGCTGAAGTCGATAAGATGGTAGATTGACCATGCCTACAGATTTTGAACAGCTGCTGCAGCATTTTCCATTCTGCAGCATTTTTTACTTCTGCCCAGGGAACCGAACAAAAAAGGAAATACTTGCGCCTGTCCTGCTTTTTAGAGAGGTGGAAATAAAAAAGGTTCAGAGTGTTTTTTTTAATGCTTTTTGGAGAAAAAAAGGATAACTTTCTCCCCTCCCCTCTTCCCTCTCCCCTCTCTCCTCAACCTCCCCCCTCCCACAATATCTAGTGTTAAACAGGAAGCAGAGAAGAGGCGGCACCGGGCAAGAAGGCAGACTGAGCCATCCTTCTTGATTAATGGTTTTAGCAATTCACGTGTTACCAGTAAACATGCCCGAGGCGACAGGCGAGCACAAGCCACATGGAGACATCCTCCTAAGTTGTTGTTTCTCCTCTACCCTGAATCACTTTTATGCGTGACTCCAATAAAAAAGAACTCTAAGGGAAAGACAGTACTTTTCTTCACAAAAGATCATAAACATTGGTTGCGCAATCAATATTTGAAAGACATTATGGTGGCCTCATCTCCGCATTTTTTACGATTTGCATTTGCTTTCTATTTAAAGCCGATCTCATAGTTCTTTTATATTTTAAAAACAACATTAATTGTTACTAACACATAACGGTGATTTTTAGAATTTTTTTAGTACTTCTGTTACGAGTTTCAAACATTACACACTACATTAGCTAATTGTCTCTCTCCTTCTCTGTTTTCCCTATCTAATTCTGGTAGTACTTACATAACTTTATTTATAAGTTTTAAAATGAAGGCAGATTCGACAGTCAAACAGTCAAAGGGTCACACTATCACAAAAGCTTCTTTGGAGCGCTTATTTACAGTGTATTAATGCGTCATGTAGTGTGTGATTTTTTTTTAAGAATTGGACTCAAATCCCAAACATGTGCTTTCATGGTATTTCATGCTGCTGAAGTCGAGAAGATGGGAGGATGACCAGGCCAACAGATTTCGAACGGCGGCTGCTGCATTTTCTACTTCTGCGCAGGGAACCAAAACAAAGGAAATACTTACGCCTATCCTGGTTTTTAGAAAGGTGCTAATAAAAAAAGGTTGGGAGACTTTTTAAAAAGGCTTTTTGAAAAGTGAAAAATAACTCTCCCCCCTCCCATCTTCCCTCTCTCCTCAACCTCTGCTCCTCCCTCTCTTCTCACTCACCCCTCACTTTCTCCACTCGCCTGTCCCCTCTCACCACTCTACCCTCCCTCTCTCAAATCCCACTCTCTCCTCACTCACTCCTCTCTCTCCTCTCCTCACTCACCCCTCTCCTCACCCACCCCTCTCCCCCATCTCCCCTCTCCACACTCTCACCACTCCCCCTCTCATCACTATACCCTCTCACCACTCAACACTCTACCCTCTCACCACTCACCACTCACCTCTACACTCCCTCTCTCCAATCCCTCTCTCTCTCCTCACTCACCCCTCTCTCGCCTCTCTCCCCTCTCCTCACTCACCCCTCCCCTCCCCTCTCACCACTCTCCCCTCGCACCACTCTCCCCTCTCACCACTCTCCCCTCTCACCACCACTCTCCCCTCTCCCCACCACTCTTCCCTCTCAACACCACTCTCCCCTCTCCCCACCACTCTCCCCTCTCCTCACCACTCCCCCCTCTCCTCACCACTCTCCCCTCTCACCACCACTCTCCCCTCTCACCACCACTCTCCCCTCTCCTCACCGCTCTGCCCTCTCACCACTCTGCCCTCTCACCACTCTGCCCTTTCACCACTCTGCCCTCTCACCACTCTGCCCTTTCACCACTCTACCCTTTCACCACTCTACCCTCTCACCACTTTCCCCTCTCACCACTCACCACTCTCCCCTCACCACCACGCTCCCCTCTCCTCACCACTCCCCCCTCTCCTCACCACTCTCCCCTCTTAGCACCACTCTCCCCTCTAACCACCACTCTCCCCTCTCCTCACCACTCTCCCCTCTCCACTCTCCCCTCTCCTCACCGCTCTGCCCTCTCACCACTCTGCCCTCTCACCACTCTGCCCTTTCACCACTCTGCCCTTTCACCACTCTACCCTTTCACCACTCTACCCTCTCACCACTCTCCCCTCTCACCACTCACCACTCTCCCCTATAACAACTCTCTTCTCTCTCATCCCACCTCACCAGTATGCACTCTCACCACTCTCCCCTCTCACCATCACTCTCCCCTCCCCTTTTCCCCTCTCTCCTCACTCTCCAATCACTTTCCCCTCCCCCCTCTATCCCCACTCTACCCTCCCTCCCCCCTCCCTCTCACCACTCTCCACCCTCTCACCATTCTCCCCTCTCACCACTCTCCCCTATCCCTACTCTTCCCTCTCCTCACTCTCCTGTCTCCTCTCTCCTGTCTCCTCTCTCTCTCCTCTCTCTCTCCCCCCTCTCCTCACTCTCCCCTCCCCTCTACCATCTCCCATCTCTCTCCACACTCTCCCTTCTCTCCTCTCTCCTCTACCCTCTTTCCTCTCTATCCCCTCTCTCCTCCCTTTCTCCCCTCTTTCCTCACTCTCCCTTCACTCCCCTCCCCTCTCCCATCTCTCCTCAAGGTACACACAATTGCCAATGAGCACTAACACAGCCTAATTTGTACCATTTCGGCATTAGTCAACACCACTAGAGCATCACTCAGCACACCAAATCATTAAACAGCATCAACACAGCATCATTCACCACCACTACACCATATTTGATCACCAGCACTGCATTAGGCATTACTAATACAGCATAAATCTGCAGATCTCACACTACAATTATAATATGCCCCTCAAGCGGGGCACAAATTCACCACCACAGCATCACTGAACGCCACAGCATCACTCGTCACCACCACAACATCACTCTGCGCCACCACAGTATCAATCTGTGTAACCATTCAACAACAACTGGTTCAAATATGATCTCTCAATGTTTCAAGCTTTATTACAAATGTCACAAAAAGATGCTAATATTTCACTTCTGTTCTTGGATTTTCGTCACAATAAAATACACTGAACATAATCTTCATAAGTTATTTACAAAAGTTTAAGCTTTTTTTTATAAATTACAATAAATGTTATTTAAGTATTAATTATTTTAAAAAAAATAAAAGCCAATGTTATTTGTTATATCAATACATGTAAGTCCCGAAAATACAACACATTGCATTACAAATGCTATAAGTGTCACATTTGCAAAAGTTATAACTAGTGCCATTGTAAATGGCAAAGCTATTAAATTTGCAATTTTTAAAACCAACACATAAATAAAAAATTTGACATTTACAATACCAATAGCTCAAACTTTCTTAATGCGAGACCTATTGCATTGTAAATGCTTGTTTCAAAAGTCATTAACACAAATAAATCATTTGGAGGTCATCTGTTTGATCTGTGTATTTAGTGTTTACTTATTACGGAGCGGTTATAACAAGAAATGGGACCTGCATTGTTCAAAAGTTATTCGCGCATGCAAGTGACCGGCATCTTTCAAAAGTCATCACCACATGCAAGCGCATTTCTCAAACTTCAACTGTTTCCTCAACCGCTCGCGTGTGCCTGCCTACCTGTATCCAGGATACACAAAGATTCTTCGCTTTTTGCATTCACTGTCATCTTCCTCATCGGACTCCTTCAACACACTCCTCGTCATCTCGTCACGTAACGTTGTTTGCGTGTGTGACGCTGCATGGAGGGCATACTTATTTCTCTTCACGTTTCTTTAGGAATTAAAGGATTGATTTGTAGACTCCGTCTACACTGACAGTAAAACTCATTTTTGTTGGTGTTCAACAGCGCCACTTCCTAATTGAACATTCATTGAAAAGACTTCTACAATTTGCTTCACGTCGAGATGAACCAAGTAACGAATTGTGATATTTTACATCACAGTGCCATCTAGTGATTGTTTTATATTTTACACTTGTATTAACATTTTAATTCCAACATAATAATAGGTACTTCATACGTATTCCCCTTGATTCGTTATAAAAAAAAACTAAAAAAAAATAGCAAGAGAAAGGAGAGGTCAAGGAGCATTCTAACAGTGTGATTTATTCCTTAATCAAACCTAGGACATTCTAACGTATTTTATTCCAGGAATTTTTATTCAAACCTATTTTAGTGAGCATTCTTATAGTGTATTTTATTCCATGAATCCTTAAATCAAACATACAACACTCTAACAGTGTATTTTATTCCAGGAATTTGTATTCAAACCTATTTTAGTCTTCATACTTCTAGGTCATTAACGTGTCATTTCACTCATTGCTGTGTGTACAAATCATATTTACTGATTATCACACTACATGTTATTCTTATCACATGTGTTATTAGTTATAATTTAACGTTCATTTTTGTTTATGTTTTTTTTTGGGGGGGGGGGTAACTAACATGCAGAATATAGCTACCCCTCAGTTTTTTCTTTCCACACCTTGTGATCCGCCGGTCAAATGGAAGAAGTGGAAAAAAGTTTTTGGGAGATACGCAAACGTTTGTGATACTAATCTTAGCGCTGAAAGACGGACAGCTCTCCTTCTTCATTGCCTCGGCTCAGAGGGACAAGAGGTGTTCGATCATCTGCCTGATGTGGATGATCACACCTTAAATAATATGAAATTGGTATTCTCAAACTTGACAGGCATTATCTACCCAAGGTGAGCACCATCCTTGAAAGGTATCACTTTCGTAGGAGGACACAAAATGAAGGAGAGTCAGTTGAAAATTATGTCACGGCACTTAGGAAGTTAGCTTCCTCGTACCAATTTGGTGCCCTAGTGGAAGAAAGAATTAGGGACCAATTCATACTGGGGTGTAATGTGGAAAAGGTCAGAAGTGACCTCTGGCAAAAAGATGAACCAACTCTTGAGGAGGTATTTTCTATTGCAAAACAGATTGAACACTCTTTAAAATGTGTGGATATAATTACCAAACAAGAGAACAAAGGTAATGTCATTCAGTCAGTTAAAATTAATCCAAAAGAAAAAGATTATAAAAGGAGTACCTTGTCAAAGGGACAAAGAAAGAGTGTGAGAGATGTAAGACTTAAATGCTGCAGGTGTGGGAGTGAAAATCACCTAGCTAATGATAGGAAATGTCCTGCACTCAAGTCTACTTGTACTAATTGTACTTTACAAAAGTTTGTAATGTCAAAAAAAACAAGGGGAAAATTCTTGCAGTTGCAGATAATATCAACAGTGATAGTGACAATGAATCTGATTGTTACTGTGGTCAAGTCTCAGATAGTAATAGAAAAGGCCCACTGGATGATGTAAAGGTGGATGGTGAGCTAACTAGGGTCTTGTTTGACTCGGGAGCAAAAATTACCATCATATCAAAACAATTCGTTATGAGCAAACTCTCTAGGTTAAAAAATTACTCAAAGTTGATATAAGACCTACTGCATATGGAGGTGAACCTATAAAGTTAATGGATTATTTCACTGGATTGATAGAGTACGGTGGGAGGTATACCATGGGAAATGTTTATGTGTCACATAAAGGGGACAGTATCCTCAGTTAGATTCACCAGAGAGATCTTGGGGTAATGTTGGACCCGAATAGTGATCCTCCCATCATATTAAAAGAACATTTTAGAGTGGATGATGTATTGGTTCAGGAGTGTGTAAGTGACTTATTCCTGGAGCAACGCCCATAGCTTTTAAGGTTCGAAGTGTTCCTTTATCAGTAAGAGATAAAATGAAAGGGGAACTGGAGAAATTAAAGAAAGATGGCATAATTGAGGCAGTAGAAGGAACCAGATGGTTGGCACCAGTCGTAGCCGCACGAAAGTGGAATGGTACTCTGCGTCTATGCATTGCTCTAAGAGAATTGAATAAACGGATGTACGACGCATGGTTTTACCACGCGTACCGTTACAATGCGTTTTTTACAACGCAAGTCGTTACCACGACTTGCGTTGTAGGGGTGCGGACTTAGGAATTTTTTAATTTACTATTCCAACACCAGCCTACGTACAGTAGGGAAGGTGTTGGATAGTAAATTAAATTATTCCTTGTCCTGTAGCGTCCTCCAGCGCAAGTCGTGGTTACAACTTGCGTTGTAAAAGACGCGTTGAAAGGGTACTGCGGAGTAAAATCCGCATGGTAAAGGATGTTCCCCGAATAAACAAGTCATCATTGACAAATATCCCTTGCCTAAAATATCTGATATGTTAATGCTTTTACAGGGTGCTAGTGTTTTTTCGACAGTGGATTTCAAATCTGCATACCATCAGATAAAATTGGATGAGGAGTCCAAAGACCTAACAGCGTTTATCGCGCTATTTGGGACTTATAGATTTGTCAGGTTACCATTTGGGCTGGTTTCTACAACATCTGTATTTCAGAGAGCATTAGAGAGTTTTGAAGGGCGTTGTGGGTGTAAAAATTTACCAAGATGACGTGCTTGTATATGGCAGGAATGGAGAAGAATATGATATGATACTTAGGAAGGTCTTTAAGAAATTTCAGGAGTATAATCTTACTGTGAGAATTGACAAATGTAAATTCAAAAAGTCATCCATAGATTACCGTGGACACACCATTTCGGGTCAAGGTGTACAACCCAAGGCTGAACTTGTAAGTGCCATTCAGAATCTTGCCTCTCCATCCAAAAAGGAGGAACTAATGAAGTTTCTTGGAATGTCAGAATACTATAGCAAATTCATAAAAGATTTTGCTGGCATGTGTGTAAATATGCGAAAATTACTATGTAAGAGAGTTAATTGCATGTGATCAGATGAGTGTGAAAAGGAATATGTTGAGGTTAAGAGACTGCTCAAAAAGACTCCCAAGTTGAAAAGTTTTGATCCCACTAAAAGAACAGTACTCATCATTGATGCCAGTATGAAAGGTTTGGGTGGTGTGTTACAACAAAAAGATGGAGACACAGAGAAGGTTATCTTATTTTTATCACAGAGTCTCAGAGGTGCAGAACTACGTTATTCTGTAGTTGAGAGAGAGACCTTAGCTGTATATTGGGTGATAAACAAACTAAATAATTTGCTGTGGGGTATAAAATTTGAAGTGTGGACTGATCACAAGCCACTGTGTCAAGTTTTTAATATAAAAGGGATGGATGCCATCTCGGTGAGAATTTCTAAATGGGTTATAGCACTTCAGGGTTACAACTTTAAAGTTGAATATTTACCAGGTGCCAGGAATAGGAAATAGCGTTGCAGACCCATTGTCAAGATTAGTAGTACAAAGTGATGATAAGACTGAAGTTGAGGAAGATCATATTGATGAATGGGTTTGTACCATTGAGGCTGGTGGAATGAAAGAAAACAGATGGAGAGAAGAATGTGCTAAAGATAAAGAATTTCTGGAATTAATCTCACTTCTTAAAAATGAATGGAATTAGAAAGTTAAAGGTGAGTGTCAAACATTTTTGCTGGTGAAAGATGAATTAGCTGAGAGTGAAGGCCTTATTTTTAGAGGTACTAGATTAGTTCCACCTACTACACTGCATGAGGAACTTCTGGTAATGGCTCATGAGGGTCACCTTGGGATGTCTAAGACCAAGGAGAGGCTTACTTATTGGTGGCCATGAATGGACATACAGGTGGAACGTCTAGTGAGAGATTGTATACCCTGGTCTATGAGTAAAAAGTCTCAGAAGCCTAGAGTTCAACCCATGGTTATCAGAGAAAGACCAAAGAAGCCATGGGAAGAATTAGCCTTTGATATCTTAGGACCCGTTCGTGAAAATGGTGGTGAGAATTATGTTTTTGTGTTAGTTGATTTATACTCCAGGTGGCCTGAAGTAAAGATCACAAAGTGTATTGATACCTTGCATGTGATAGAGTTTCTTAAGGAGGTCTTTGGGAGAGAAGGGCTACCTAGTGTCATATTGACTGATAATGGAACTCAATTGGTCTCCTGTGAAATGGAGGAGTTTTTGTTGAAGTGTTCCATCAAACATAAGAAGTGTGATCAATATCACCCAGAGAGTAATGGAATGGTGGAACGCTTCAACCGTGTTTTAAAAGAGACCATTGATTTAGCCAAACATAATAGTCTTCATTGGAAAAAAGAGGTTATCAGGAAGGTTGAAACTTACAGAGTTACACCTCATGCCATAACTGGTCGAACCCCTTTTGAGTTACTTAAAGGTAGGAGTGCAAACACTTTGGTTGCTCCTTTTTGGATAAATGATACAAAATCCAAAAGGAGTATGGATGGATCTGATAGTTATTGGAAGCTAAAAGACTGTGACAAAATAAAAGCACGGAAAATGAACTATGATCTTAGAAAAGGGGGGAAGGTCACCAATGTCAAGGTGGGAGACTTAGTTATGATTAGAGCTCCAGTTGCTAGGAAAACATCAGGTTTGTTTCAGAAACCCCACAGAGTAATCAAAGTGTTTACTAATGCTATCAAAACAGAGGATTCCCGCATTTGGGGGGTCATTATGATAGCGGATTTTCCACATCCTCGGGGCCGGCGGAAGCCAACGCCGGCCCCGAGGATGCGGAAAATCCGCCGCGGACTGACCAAAGACCCACCGCCAGATTAGGATGGCTGGTGGGTCCTGGTTTCCGTCCGCAGCTTTTCCGCCGCGGTCGGATTACAACCGCGGCGGAAAAGCTCTAATATGGTGACGGTGTCTTCCAGACACCGTCCACCATATTAGGATGTGCAGTAAAGTATGCTTTTCCGCGGCGGGTTTTCCGCCGTGGAAAAGCATACGGAACTTCACTGCGGGGGCCCGTTGCGGGCCCCCTAGGTGAAGGGGGGGTGGGGGGTGCACATGGGGGGTACCTATGGTACCCCCCTGCATCTGCATGCAGAAAGCGGCAGGCACCGCGCGGTGCCTGCCTCTTTCTGCATGCAAATGCAATGGGTGCCTTTTTAACATTGCCGCGGGTGCAGCTTGAAGCTGCACCCGCGGCAATGTTAAAAATAGAGGATGTGACCGCCAGGGTGGCGGTCACATCCTAATTGCACAGGAGGGAACTCCGCATGCCATGCGGAGGTTCCCTCCTGCTCTGGGGTAGCGGACGGACGCAAGTCCGTCCGCGATCGTAATCGACCCCATAGAATCTTAAAGAGTGGTGGTTATCAAAAAAAGTTAAATGTTGATAAAGATAAATTCTCCTAAGTTTCTTCCCGATCGAGTTCCACCGATGGTAGTAAAATTGAAGGTGATTCAAGCAGCAGAAGGATTTCTAGGCTACCATTGAGACTCAATGATTATCAGATGTAATTTGGTTTCAGTATATATATATATATATATTTTTTTTTCTCTTCTTAATTTCATTTTCTGTTGCTTTTACTCAGTAGTGTATATAGGGGGAAGGTGTGTAATATCCTGTAATTACTTTATTCACTGTTATGCTTCTGCTTACAAACATCTTGCTTGTGTTTAAAGGTGCACCATGGTGATAGAACCTGGCGTAGTTATGCTCCTGCAGCTTGTTGTCAGTTGTACCTGACTTCTCCTGCAAGATGGATGGGATCACTTTACTGGATTAAACTTACAACTACTTTTTACTTCTTGGAGTCTCCTCATCTTCATTTATACTTGAATTTTACACTTACCTGTTGTCCACCAAAGTTAATCTGCTCTTCGCAAGGGCAAATGACTGCTGACAGGTCCCTGATTCTCACCTGCATCATTTGCTGTGGGTGTACATGTCTCTCTCGCAGTACTGGTCTTCAGTTACTATTCAGCTTGCACAACTGAAAGAGTTGACTCCCCTTCACAGCTGAGAGGTTTGCACCCGGGTTGTTTCTCCCTAACTATAAAAAATAAAACTGTAGCACGCTTTGTGGCTCTAGTTTTGACCAAACGCACCCTAACACGTTGGGTGGCCCATGTTGGGTGGCCCCTCTCAGTCAGCCCCTACACCCTTGGTGTAGCATCACTCTCGCCTGGTCTGGGTTGGGGCGTAGGGTACTGCTCTGAGAACGGAAGAGGGCAGAGGCCTTTGGAAATACCTCATTTCTACAGAATGGGATGCCCTCTTGTGCAAGTTCCAGGGGTTGACACAGTGTGAATCCCTCTCTCCTTAGCAGTGCCCATTACCTGCGACCTGGGTGTTGTATTCTCAGCTATGCTACTCAAGGCCTGCTTTAGCACTGGTGCGCCGGTGCGACAATCATTATTGGCACCCTCACACCTTAGGACAGCTCCTCGAATTCTGTCACTACCACCAGGCAAAGGTGCCCCTCATCTCGCTAATAATAAGTTATTGCTAAACACAGTTCCCCCCTGAGGTTAGCGCCCCCTCCACAGGTTAGTGCCCAGTGCGTCCGCACCAGCTTCAATCCCCTAAAGCTGGCCTCGATGCTACTTGTCTGGTACAGGTCACCCCTGGGCACTCCGGCCTCCTTATCCCCATTCCCTGCACACTGCTCCCTGCCCTTCTTCATAGGAGTTTGCTGGTCCTAAAGGGGTGCGCCCCCTCCTCGCCCTTACCTGCTGCCGTCGCGGCTGCAAGAATCGACAGAAACCCCCCTCCCGCCACTCTTAGATTAGGCCGTCGTGGGCGTTAAATGCATGGGCCTTCATGGGCGGCCTACGGCATAGCTACGCCGTTGAAGGCAAATTTCACACACTGGGGAAGCCTGCAGAGAGGCGCAGAGAAGAGGATGCTTTCTTATATAAACTAGAAAGAATAAGGGCTATGGGATCTAAAAAACAAAAAAATATTGGGCTTATCCAGAAACAGTTAGGACTGTTTTTCACTCTTGTCAAAGTAAAAGTTGACAAGCAGAGTGCTGGGAGGAAACAGAGATCGCAGGTCAGGCTGAAAAAGAATTGGGAATAAATGCATTTTAAAACCGCTGCGTTCCTTGGAGGATTCTTGTGAAAGAGAATGTTGCTTTCACATGCTTGCATCAGCTTTTTATCCCCCCCCCCCCCCTTTGTACAGGTTTGCTGTCTAATCATACCGCGTGAATGGCAGCAAATACGGCACATAATTAACAGGCTATATGCCACAATGTGGAAAATGTATGCAGAAAACTCTATTGCCTTAGTGGTTTAAGATCAAAAAAGGGCAACCAGAAACTTTAAATTTCTATTTGTGGAGAGAAGTAGAAACGAAAGTAACTTGCCCAGCCAGACTGTTCTTGGACACTGCACTGGACCAGTTGGGCTTACGGCAACTCTGGGCAACGCCTGGGACTATGGCAAGCTTCAGGAAAATCGTAAATAACACTGTTAAAAAAGAGTCAATCTTACAGGACAAAGCGGCCTTGACTGAACGTTCGCATGGCTGGCTAACTATACAATCTTATAGTAAAGCGACTCCTCAAGCTTACCTCCTCTCTAACTTCTCCAGAACCATCAAAGAGAAGTTTCTGAAATTTCGGTTAGGTCTGCTGCCGACAGCATACCACCTGCCCCCTTGGCTGCGCCCTCCAAAGCCAGCAGTGTGCCGCCTTTGTGGGGAAGGAGAGGAGGACATAGTCCACATTATAACCATTTGCCGCGAGCTGATGCAGGAGTGCCGGCAACTACTCAGACCAATTTTCAACAAAAACCAAATACGGTCACGCAGACAAGCGGTGCTTGCAAGCTTCTCTGGCCAAGATACTCAACTAAGCTGCTGTCTGGTAAAGTTTTTAATTGCAGCTGACCTACATTTTAAAAAAAAGTGCACACAACCATAACAGTGTGTTAAGCATACAATGTCAAGTTTCTTTCTCCACACCCAAACCCCAAAGGAAAGCATTGAAAGGCTAACTATACGACATACTTTGCACAAACCAACGGAAGCCGAGGCAGCACTATGCACTGTAAATCGGCGCATCCCGGTCTGTCATCGTTCTGAAGTCAAGATTTTAATAAGGGGGGTACTTTTATCTCACGGACTGCCACTGATATTCGCCGGCCGAAGTGAAGAAACAAGATTATGGACTACCGAGGCCGGGGGTGTGGATTTTCTTCCCAATCTTAACGCATGTTTTTGTTTAACTATGGCTATCAGCTTTTTTATAAAGAAAATTGAGGTTTTATTATTATAATAGTGGGTCAATCATTGTAATGGTTTTAATTAACTGCACAATAAATGTATTACTTACTTACTATTGCCTTAGTGACATACATTAAAAATAACAGGTTGTCATTGCCTGTGGAAATGAAAGACCAATACTTTCATGGCGAACTAACTAAAGGCCCGTGGAGCACGCCTTTCATAAATAAGGGAGCTGACATTTTCTGAGTGTACTGGGTGGAAAAGGTCGTGACGTCAATTGCAGAGTTAACAAAACCGCAAAATCCTTGGAGGACTAATTTCACTCATACGCCCTAAGATTAGGGCTGACAAACATGGCATGTTACAAACTGGTTTGGTGCTACATTGTGAAGGACTTTAGGTCATTTGGTTCAGTATAGTTTGGAATGTTCAGAATGACACGCAGTGAACCTCTTTCTTCACCATTCAACAAGCTCACTTTGCAACCACAAGACCTGCTATTAAAGGTTGATATACAGACCGGGGCCTCTAGACTAAAAGCCTAAATTTAACATACCAGCAACATTGTCTAGGGGTCACTCAGGCAGTGCCCCAGGAGATTTAGAATAACTTTTCAAGAAGGCTTGAGTGTCTTCTGTGTCTCTTGGCAGCCTCCAGAAATGAGCACTCTGTTTTGTGATTACCTACTCCTATGCTATGCACTATGGGAAGCTGCGTTTGCCTGCAGTCTTTTTCAACAGCTGTGCCTCCTGTGGAGTGGGTGCCCCCTGCTTCCATGTGTGGGGCCCCTAGATGCAACAAAAGGGGCTGCAGGGTCCCAAGTCTGTATACCTATCTGGTTCCCCAACAGGCCAGCACTTCCCACTGCCAGCAGGGAAGCCATTGCCAGTTTTCTGTTTCCTACCCACTTGCTCTGAAACAGAGCAGTGAAAACACACAGAAATGGCAGGCCCCCCCACGCCTAGGGACGAGGGGCCTTTAGTGGAACCTCGGGCGTGAGTCGACTTCCGGTTCATAGGTAGAGGAGGAAGAGGGGCGTCCTCAGGAGTCCAGGAATGTTGGAGGGGCATCACCCAAGGGGATAAAGGGTTGAGGTCTCGAGGGTGAAGCCCTCTTTGTCCCTTCACCACGGTGTCCGGCGGATCAGAGATGCAACGAATTGTGGAGAGTGGCGGCTTCCGGTCTAATGGCGTATCCAGGTGAGGGGGCCTTGTAGATGCATAGGCATGAATGGGTGTAGGCGCACGTGTGTTTTTTCGCGTGTTTCGTTTGGAGAGTTAATGGAGGTGCACGTGTGAATGAAGTACTCGTCGTGGGGGGTGCTTGCGGTAGGTTGCGAGAGATGTGGTAGCGCTGTTTGGGGGAGCACGGATAGTAGTGCGGTGCGGGGAGCGGGCACCTGGCATATGGAGAGGCTGTCCATGCGTGAGAAGGCACGCGTGTGGGGAACAGGCGCATGAGTGTGGGAAGCGCTGATTGTAGCGCGGTGCGGGGAGCAGGCACCCTGTATATGTGGAGGTCTTATGAATGCAAGACAGCGCTCGGGTGATGTGCAGGCTATGGAATGGGGGCCCGGGGGGCATGGCAGCAGGAAGCAGAGGCCCAGCAGGAAGCAGGCATGGCTCGGTGTGGGGAACGAGCACACCACACTTGACCAGCAGAGGCAATGATGTATTTGAAGGAAACCTTTTGAAAAACAAATATGAGGTTTTAACAAGTATTGCCTGGTCCAAAGCTCATTAGATCGATCGCCCAGGTTTGGTTTATCTGAACTGGGTTTGCACACGTGAGTAGTGTGCTATGCTAGGGGTGAAGGGATTTGGCACAGGGAGTTAAATTGGTAAAACAGTGGGCACTAAATGGGGATGCAGATGCTGCACGGGGGGGGCAAAATGGAATATTGGGGCACAGTTTAATCCGGTCCAGGGGATCGGGCCCCAGCTGCTCTTGGGGTAATAGGGTGCGCAGCTTGAAGCGTGGATGCAGGGAGGCTGCTACCTTCCCATACATGAGCAAGGGGCAGGGCTACGTAGTGGGCAGTTTCGCTATAACCAAAGGAATGGGGTTATGCGCAAGGGGGGCTGACCATGGTATAAGGGCGGGGCAGGCGGGCAGAGCGGAGCAAGGCAAGCGCTGCACGCGAGGCCCGTCAAGAGGGCAAAGTGGAAGAATGCTGTGGGTGCCTGGAAACTCTCTTTTTCTTTATTTAGAGGGCAGGATGCCACCGAAGCGGGTGCAGGGAGCCAAGGAGGATCCCGCTACACTGGAAGAATTTCGATCGCTGTTGGCGTTGTGGGAGGTCGCAACGAAAGACGGTACTGACTGGGCCTTACAAACACTGACTCAAGGGGTCGAAGGGAGTCCACAACAAGAGATCCCATCATCCAAATGCACAAGGAGGATGCCCTAACCTTTCCAAGATGTGCAAAAAAAAAAAAAAAAAAAGGAGAAGGCAAAGAAGGTCGTTGAAGCACAGGCCAGCACTTCAGGTGAGGCGGTTGCAGTGGGCCAACCCCTGGTAAACACGGACAATAATCATGCTTCTGGCACTGCTGCGCAGAAGGGTCAGGGGTATGCGGAACCGATGCCGGTAGAGGAGCTTCAAAACAGCTCAGCACTCCCCATAGCAACACCGTCAGTATTGGCAGCGGCAGCCCCTGGCACACCCATACACGGGGAGATGGCGGTGGCACCAATACCGACCACGCCAGCTCCCGTACCGATGGTAGCACATCAAGGCAGTGGGGTGGCGCAAGTTTGGGTCCAGTCAGGTGGGGTGGCACAATCTCCCATGATAGTGGTGGCAGCGTCACAAATTCCAGTTCATAATGCAGGATTGCCAGGACCAATCCCACCCGTATCACCGGGTCCCCAAGGAGCGGTGGTATCAGTACAACATCCCTTAACGCAGAGCCTGGTGATCTATGGTTCCTCGTCATTGCGCTGGCACCGTCAGCAGGTATTACGTGACATGTGCCGGCAGAAACCAGAGAGAAGATTTTCAGGGGAGAATTCATAGATGTATTTGATTTGATCAATGCAGGTGTGGTACCCGGGAAGAACAAGGCAGGCAAGGAAGGCGTAGTTAAACTGAAAAAAATGTGGGTGGAATTGTCTATCAAGAATTGGATTACTGGCTTCGCTATCTATACAGCTATCATGGTAGAGCGGTTCCCAGGGTTGGTGGCGCAGTTGATAAGCTACATGTCAATGATTCATGGGGCGGCATCAGAATTTCAGGGCTTGGCTTGGTTGCAATATGACAAAAAATTTAGACAAATGAAGGCGGTAAGGCCGGAGGTGGCATGGGATCGGAGAGAGATCAATATTTGGTACTCCTTTGAGTTTCACTCGTCAACACCGGTTTGCAAGACCACTCACTCCGTTCGGGGGGACAAAGGTGGTGGAGGCGATAAGAGACAAGCTTGCTGCCAGTTTAACACGAATGAGTGCAATAAGGGATTTGCAAGCAAGTTCAAACACATATGCTCCTTCTGTGGAGTGCAAGGCCACCCAGAGAACAAGTGTTATGAAAAAGTAGGGAAACCCAAAGAGCAGCACGCTCAAGTCCAGGTGCAGGCCAAGGGACGCCCTGCCCAGTCATTCTAATGCTTTGCCTACGCCCATACGCTTGCATGTCCTGGCCCACCTGCTCAGTCGTTATGAGAAGGGGCAAGAGGCGCAGCTGCTATATCAAGGTTTTAAATTTGACTTTCACATCCCTTCCAGTGCCCCGCCTTCGTCAATCTTTCCACATAACCAGCGGTCAGTTTTGCGGAATCCAGAGGTGGCTAGGGAAAAGATCCTGAAGGAGCTAGCGCTGGGGAGGGTGGCAGGCCCTTTTCAGCACCCGCCAAGGCAGGATCTGGTTTGCTCGCCTTTGGGCTTGGTGTCAAAGAAGGAAGTGGGGAAATATTGACTGATTCATAACCTGTCGAGTCCACCTGGTTCGTTAGTTAATGACTAGTTGGATCCAGAACTCTGCGCAGTGCGTTACACCACATTTGACACTGCTATTCAGAAGCTGCAGACTCCGGGGGTGGGAGCGCTAATGGCTAAAGCGGATGTGGAGGCAGCCTTTTGCCTCCTGCCTGTGCACCTGGAGGATAGTAGGCTGTTAGGTTTCACATTTGAAGGGCAGTTCTACATGGACCTATGTATGCCGATAGGGTGTTCCATCGCATGCGCAGTGTTTGAAACCTTTAGTCGTTTCCTGGAGTGGGCAGTGCAGGACATAGTCGGGTCGCGTGATGTGGTGCATTATTTGGATGATTTCCTGTTTATGGGTCCACCGGGCTCGCCGGACTGTGGGAAGGCTCTGCTGGGCGTCCAGCGGTTGGCGGACGCACTTGGGATACTTCTGGTGGGGGAAAAAACTGAAGGCCCGGCCACTTGCTTAACTTTCCATGGTATAGAGATTGACACTGTGGAGGAACTATGTCACCTCTCGCAGGGAAAAGTGAGAGCTTTTGAGGCATCCATAGATGTGTGTCTAGCGGCGTGCAAGGTCACTCTACATAAGCTACAGGTCTTGGTGGGGCAACTGAACTTCGCACTCCGAGTGATACCCATGGGTAGGGCCTTTTCATGTAGCATCGCCAGGGCAATGTCGGGCTTAAGGGCAAAACACCACCATACTAGATTATCAATGGAGGTTAAAAATGACTTGGGCACATGGAAGGAATTTCTGACCGGTTTCAATGGCACAGTGATCTGGCAGCAACCAACTCAGTCCAGCGTAGATTTGGAACTTTACTCAGATGCAGCTGGCAGCGTAGGTTTCGGGGCAGTCCTAGGATCAAAGTGGTGCATGAAACATTGGCTAGCAGATTGGGTACAAACAGGGTTGACTCGCAATATCAAATTTTTAGAGCTGTTTCCCATCGTGGTGGCGCTGCATCTTTGGGGCCAGTTCTTTGACAATAAGCGCATTACCTTTTGGTCGGACAGTATGTCGTAGTCATGGCAGTGAATAACCAGAGAGCTAAATGTCCCTGGGTGCTCGGTTTACTTAAGGAGTTGGTGTGGGGTTGTCTGCTGCGTAATGTATACTTTACTCCCAAACATGTGCCAGGGGTCTACAATTCAGTAGCTGACGCCCTGTCTCGTTTTAAGTTGACAGAATTCAGAGCCTGATAGCCCCAAGCGGACAGGCAGATGACACTCTTCCCGGAACAGCTGTGGAAACTTGGTGCCCCGTTGCCCATGAGTTGATAGCGGCGTCCATCTCGCCAAAGGCCAAAAGTATGTATGAGAGGGCATGGCAGGCTTACTAAGTAGTCCTGAGGGGAGCCAGGATAGCAGAGCAATTTACCCCGCGGGGGTTCTCCTTTTTATGGTACAGCAGAGAGACAATGGAAAATCATTGTCCTTGGTTAAGAGGCAGATGTCGGCAATTGCCTTCTTTGAGGGTTTGACAAGGTTGGGGTGTCCCACAAAAGACCCTAGAGTGAGACGGCCCATGAAAGGGTGGGAACAGTTGGCCCAGGGGGTGAAAGTCAATGGGAGACCTATAGACGCCAGTAGGTTAATAAGGATTTTGGAAGTATTACCACAGGTATGCAGGTCCCCTTATGAGACGCAGAGGCTGTGACTGGCGAACACTTTGGCCTTCTTTGGGGCTTTTCGGATATCAGAGCTAGTGCCGCCCTCAAAAGTTGATCAAAAAGGGGGGATCAGATGGACGGATGTGCTAATCACGGAGGGAATGCTTCAGGGGAAAGTGAGGAGGTCTAAAACAGACCCTTTGGGAAAAGGGGTCTGGGTCCAATTGAGAGTAGTGCCAGGGACTGTTTATTGTCCCATAGCACTGATGTAGGAGTTCATGCAGGTACGTCTGAGGTAGGGAGACAGTAGACTGCTGGTGCACGCGGATGGGTCTCATCTCACGAGATTTCAGTTTACAAGCCTATGCAAGCGATCATTGGCCGCTTTGGGGGAGGATACGGCACATTTCACATCTCATTCTTTCCGGATTGGGGCTGCCATGACCGTGGTCGCATTAGGCCTCTCCACGACACCATCAAGCGGGTAGGCAGATGGAAGTCATCCTGTTTTGAGAGATATGTGAGACCGTAGTTAACTTAAGATAGTGGCGGAGGGGACAGCGCCCAATCGGGTGTCAGTCGCCTTTTTCTTTCTTGTCTCTCAACTTCTTTTATTTGACTGCAGTGGTCTCGAGGCAGCGGATGCAGGTATGCTGGTGCGGCCATTCTCATAAACAGAGAGCAGGGCATTTTTTTGTGGAACTCCAAAGAGGGAAGTGCACAGTGGATGAAAGGTATTGATCACCACTGGGTAAGGATAGAGGGGCAGCATTTTAAGGATGTCATAGCACATCTGCGAAAGGCCTTGGATAGGGGCATGCCCATCCCAGACGTGCTGGTGATACACTCAGTGGGTAACGACATGATCCCAGCTGGCCGGAGAGGGGTGAAGGATGAACTCTTTTACAAGCTGTCGAAGGTTCGGAAGGCTTTTCCGAGGGCCACAATATTTTGGTCAGACATGATCCCATGTAGGGTCTGGGCCAATAATGCACGAGCAGTGGCAGTGAATAGGTCAGTGAAGAAATTGAACCAGGAGGTGGCAAAACTTTTGAGAGTTTCACCCATACGGGCCATCAGACATAACTTGATCCAGGCAGCAAAAGGGGATCTGTATTTGGCGGATGGAGTGCATCTGTCGGAAGCAGGTTTGGACTTGTTCATCTAAACCATCTTAGGTGCCATAGCCCTGGAGGAGGAAGGGGTAGCAGCAGGTGGAGGGAGGGCAAGAGCGCCAGTAAGCTTCTCGCCCTGTGGCAGGCTACCTGGCAAGAAAAATGGCCGGGAATCTGGATTGGCGGGGACGGTCTGATCCTCGAACAACAGGGCGGATTGTCGATGGAGCTCCGGGCTGGCTGGAAAGGGGGCTGACCTGCTGGTGGTACTGGACTCTCCGGGCCTACCCGAGATGTCGGTGCTTGTGGTGAGAAGCTTTGTGGCCGCGTCTAAGGGATAGACGGTTGATAGTTATTTCACAGGAGAGCTGGGAAGAATTGGTTGTGGCCTGCTGGCACAACCCACAAAGAATTGGTTGTGGCCTGCTGGCGCAACCCGCATCAAGTGTGGTTTCTGGAGAGTCCGATGTAAATACAAAATATATCAATTGTTGGCTGTATGGTCTATATTTCACAAGCCTATTGCCTTTATCAATTTTTGTGGATTTGAAAATGTATTAAAATTGTCGAGGGTTGACTGTGCATCAACCAAGTAAGGACTGCGTTTATCTGAAATTAATAAATAATACTCAGTGAAGACCACCTACTTGCCTGGTTTTGCTTTGTTGAGGGGGGAGTGTAACAAATGGGATATGGGGGTGCTATGGATGGGCGAATCGCACGCGGTATGCCCAATATGCTCATGCAGTGGGGTTCTGGCCCTCATTGGGGGACTTGAAATGGAGTTCACCTTGCTTTAAGTATGAATACTCCCACATTATTGTCACTTCCCAGAACATTAAAGGAGATGGAATGGGATAATCCTCCTGTCTGGAAAGTTTCAGGATAATCCGTCAAGCAGGGGACGAGAAAAAGAGGGGGTCCCGAAACATTTTATCCACGTAAAATTTCCCATTGAGATTTTAGAAATTACCCAAGCCTGAACTGCTGAACATATTTACACTAATTTTGGCAGAAATCTAGCGGAAAGTGTAATAGTTGATAAAGTTACTGTGAGCTCTGTGCTGTACATCTCTCACCTGTGTTGTCTCCTTACTTTTAAAACATTTAAATGATATTTTATGAAGTATATTGAAGTTTACTTTGTGGGATGATGTCATCAGTGATAGAATATGTGAGGTCATAAGCAGTCCATTGTGGGGGCATAAGTTATAGTTCACTCAAGTAACTATAACTGCTGAATTTCTATGGTTTTGTGTGTGGAAAATCTGAACAGAACTATAAGTCCATTTGATTTTTGGGAGGGACTAACTTCTTACTCTAGATGTGGAGGGCCAAACAAGGTACAGTCCCATGAAAGCCATAGTTCATGCTACATTTGAACTGACCACTAAGAAGTACCGCCCAATGTTCAGGGACAACCACAAACTCACAAATCAGCCTTGGGTGGATTTCTCGGACTACTCCAGCAAGACACAGAATGGCTGAGTGATGGACAGCAAGGTTAATGATTACAATGAGCTGTAAAACTTCACCTATTGGATAGTAAGCTGACGGACCTCAGGAAGCTTGCTGAGGAGGCAGGCTTCTGAGTCAGCACCAGAGTGTCCAAAAATACATATGGGAAGACTCCCAAAAGGGTAGTCGGGGGCCCCACCAGAAGAAAGAAGAGGGCGAAAAACTTAAAAATAAGGAATTCACAAAATGCAAAATAATGTCCAAGGGAACAGCAGTATCCAGTGCCAATATGAGCCAAAAGAACCTCTTTTGGCTCAGATTGGCACTCGAAGGAATAAACCAGAAGTCCCAAGAGGCCAGAGCCCCCCACCGGTGAGAAGACACCTGGGTTGGTAAGTGTAGCCCTTGGGGAAGACATGGTCGAGTTTACTTTGGGGAAGCAGACGGAGGTTACCCTAGTGTCCCTGAGGGATAAGGAGATGGTGATAAAAGCCAATATGCTGCCGAATACTTCCAAGTATAGACAGTCTATCACCATTAATGGGCAATTATTGGAGGCTCTGAGGACAGAGGAACCAGCATGATTACTGTGGGGTGTCAGCTGGTGTTCTCAAAGCAAGTCCACCCTAACACATTCCACCAAGTCATTGTTACAGACAACTGCAAGAGTCATCTACAGGTGGCTCTGTTTCTCTTTGAGTTGTGGGGTCCTCAATTTCTCTAAAAGTAGCCGTAAGCCATGCCTGTATATTGTCTGTTGGGCAATGACCAAGAGCACACTATCTGGAAACAGTTGGTGCCCAGTTCACACTTGGAGATGTTGGGATTGCTTGAATGGGTCAATATGACCACATGGTCCATGGACTCAAGGGAGCCAGGAAAAATGACCAGGCAGGTGCCATGAAGAGTAAGGATAAGGGAGGTAGAAAACCAGCCCCTGAATTTCTCACGGTTCACCTGAGGTGAATGCTCCTGAGCCTACCGGGGAGCATATTTCCAGCCTGGGTGACCTGCCTGATATTGCTGGATGGCATGTTAAGGGTGGGCCTACCATAGAGGAATTCTGCAAAGCACTGAAAGTGTGCTCCAGTCTAGAGGGCTTGAGGCTGCAACTTGAGACCAAGGCAGCAGGTGACACCTCTGGAGTTAACCAGATCTATTGGGAGAATGACCTCCTGTATAGGGAGTCTAAGGTTCCTTGACCTGGGGCAGCCTGTGTGCTGGTGGTCCCTTGATGTTACAGTGTATTCCTACTGGGATTGGCTCACAATATCAAGGTGGCAGGACATCTGGGACAAGATGAGACCTTTGCCAGGCTTGTCGACCACTTCAATTGGCCCCAGTTGAAGGCAGCCTCAGATGCATTCTGTAGGACCTGTCCCATCTGCCACGCTAGAGGGAAGTCTGGGAAAAAGCTCAAGGCTCCCCTGAACCTATTACCTGTAGCTAGAACTCCCTTTGAGAGGGTGGGCATCAACATGGTTGGTCCATTGAACCCGAAGACAGCATTAGGCACCAGGTTCACCCTGGTCTTGGTGGACCATAGCACCTGATAACCAGAGGCCATTCCTCTGGGGTTGGTGACTGCACCTGCGGTGGCCAGGGTCCTTATGAGGATTTTTTTCCTATGTGGGGTTCACGAAAGAGGTAGTGGCTTACAAAGGCACTTGCTTCATTTCAGAGTATATGATGTCCATGTGGGATGAGAGTGGAGTGACATACAAGTTCTCCACACCCTATCACCCCAAACAAACAGGCTTGTGGAAGGTTTTCAACAAGACCCTTAAGGCATGATAATGGGCCTACCTGAGCTCATGAAGCGTATGTGGGAAGTCTTCATGCCATGCCTGCAATTTGCCTATGGGGAAATGCCACAAAAGGGGGGTGGATTTAGCCCATTCGAGATTCTCTATGGACACCCTGTTAGGGGACATATCAGCCTTGTCAGAGAGGGATGGGAGCACGCTCTCAGGAAACCCCCTCAGGATGTGGTCAGCTACATGCTGGAACCCTGCATCCAGATGCATCGCTTCTGGAAAAAGGCAAAGGAAAATCTTGAGGCCGGTAAAGAAGTCAGGAAAATCTGGTATTTCCAGAAGGCTACTCTGGTAGAGTTTCAGCCTGTCCAGCAGGTGTAGGTTATGGAGCCTGTGGAGCCCAAAGTTCTTCAGGACCACAGGACAGGCATATATGAGGTGAAGGAGCAGACAAGGGGGTGCACATACCTGGTGGATCTCAAGACCCCTAGAAACCCCTTAAGGGGGCTACACATAAACCTCATCAAAACCAACTTTGAGAGGTCTGAAGCCTACATGCTCCTGGTGACAGATGATGGGGTGGAAGAGGAGAGTGAACCTCAACCTGACTTCCCATCTTCCCAGGAGAACGAAGGGCCATATGTACAATAATGTTCCTAAGGAAATCCCTCATCAACAGTTATAACATATGCAGGGATTATCTGATTCAAAGACCCTGCTTTCATAATAAATGATTTTAAGAATTTATAAGTTTTACCGTTCCATACATTGGCATACATCCATATATACGTTGGAGAGAGGAGTTAGCCTAACGGCTAGGGCGGTCCACCTCGAATCTGGGGAACTGGGTTTGAGTCTCAGCAATTACGCTGAGCATCCTGTGATTCTGGGCAAATCACTTAATGTCCCTGTGCCTAACAAAAATGAATGTGTCCTCATGTAATGCAACTGGTTCTACGTAAAGTGCTCTGATACCCGATTCAAGTCAAGTTCGCGCTATATAACACTCTGTAAAAAAATAAAAAATACATCACATGAATACAGTGACAATTTCAATATGTGGAAAGGTGCTATGGGTGGCAGCGCAGTGGGAGTGAAAATAAGCAAACAATGTGTGAAGAAAAACATACAGTGCGCATACCAAATAATCAAACATGAAATAAACATCTTATAAGCAGCACCTGGACTTTGCAACTGTGAGTTCTGCCCAGCCAAGTGGTGCCACCCTAGTCCTGGACCCTTGGAAGTTGGCCAGAAGTTGCTCTGATGGCCCATATGTGGACTGAGCATCTCCTCTGCTGTGCAGGTACAACCCCAAGCAGAACCCAGGCATCGCCTCTGCTACAAGGACTCTTCCAACGCAAGGATTCCACATTGACATTGCAGCCGCAACAGAATTACAACTGCATAATGCATCCCCAACTCAGGCCCTCCCTTCGCAAGCATCTCGTTGCAGGCAGCCTCCACAACAATGCAGGACAGTGCAAGCCCTGCAGTCTCTTCCAAACCACCCGGTGTGTAACGCATCCTTGATGCATGACATTGAATCACAAGCATACCTAGCTGATGGCCTCTTCGACAATGATGCAGGACCTCACATCACAGCCTTGCAGCTCCTCCGAACTGACACTGCATGATGAATCTCCGACCCAGACCTTGCATCGCCTCGGCTGTGTGACACATCCACGTCGCGGACTATGCAACACTCCGTAACCAGGACTTAAGGTACTCTTGTTAAGCTTGGCAATGTAGCTGGCCCACACTGAACTTTTGACTTTGTCCGGGTGTGGTGCATCTAAATATCCATAGTTGGCACTTTGTGCTTTTCCATGCTATTTTTACTGCAATCTTTAAATTTCCATATTTCCAGTTCTACTTATTGGATTTTTGTCATTTTGATCTTGTTTTATTTATTAAAACTAACTAACCCTCTTTTTCAAATTTGGTGTGGGGTCCTTTCCATGGGGTGTTTTCACTTTATCACTGTTTGAAGTGTTGCACATTTATTTTATTTGTCGAGCTTTGTATAGTACAAACTTGACCCAAAGGTATCAGAGCACTTTAAAGAGTTACTACAGCGGTAATTACATGAGTTACATAAAGAATAAATAAAAATACATGGTAATGGTATAAAAAAGACGTATTCAATAGACAGAAGGATATGTAAATGACAAAGCAGCAATTGCACTAGTTAGATAATGAGTACAGAAAAATAAATAGTAACATTATATAAAATATGTATTGAATAGACAGTGGATACGTACATGATATAGTTCTAAGGTAGTTATGGTAGTGTGTTATGAGGGTGGGGAGAGTAGACACAGTTTTTCCCAGAGGGAGTGGTGCTCAAATTTACACGGAGGGTGTGGGTTGGGAGCTTCAGGCCAATCCGAAGGTTAGGGAGGTGGGTTTAGGTATTTATTGAGAAGAAGAAGCTTAAGTTTCTTCCGGAAATGAGGGAATGCGTGATTGTCATGTAAATCCTGAAGCAGCGAGTTCCAGATTCTAGAAGGGTTCCCGGAAAAGAGGCTGGTGCAAGATTTTTCTTTCTTAAATATTGGCGGAATTAGGAGTAGACTGTTAGAGCTTTAAAGAAGTCTCTTTTGTCTGGATTTTGATAGTGTGTGTGCAGGTAAACTAGTTTTTCCATGTAGAGAGCTTTGTGGGTTATACAGGCAGTTTTGAGTTTACATCTTGCCTCAATTGGTAGCCAGTTGCGTTTCTTGAGAGAGGGAGTGATGTGGTCAAAGCGACTCAACCATGACAGTAGCCTGGCCGATGCGTGGAGTGTAGCTTTCAAAGGGTCGAAGTGTGTTTTTGTGGCTTCCGTGATCATTGGATTACCGTAGTCCAGCTTTGAGAGGATAAAGGATTGCACGAGTCTTTATTTCTTCAATGGAGATGAAGGGTTTTATTGTTGTAAGGTATTTCAAAGTGCAGAAGGCACTTTTAGCTAAGGCCATAATATGCTTCTTCATGTTAAGGTTTTTGTGAAGTGTAATCCCCAGGGATCTGACAGCGTTGGAGAAGGAGAGTTTGCAGTTTAATGCAGTAAGGTTGTCAAGCCAAATGTCTACAAGAAAGGACTTTCCTTTCAGTTCAATGAACAGGAGTTTGGTTATGCTGGGGTTGATCTTAAGATGGTTGTTAGTCAGCTGGGATTGAACCATGGTGAGAGTGCTGTTTAGGTGTTGGATGTCTTTCAGGACAATATTTTAATGTAGTGGGGAATGTCATCTGTAAAGAGATGATAGGCAATTCTGGCTTGTTTCAGGATCATTGCAATGGGTTTCATATAGAGTTTGAATAGGGCAGGAGACAGGATTGACCATTCAGGTTTTCCTTCCGAGACTGATGTTGCTTTTGAGGAGGAGTTGTTTAGTTTGATTGGATGTGCAGATTGATTTAGGAAAGAAGCAAACCACTGAAGGACAACTCAATTGATGCATGGACGGAGGATGTCATGGTTGACAGTATTAAAGGCAGCCAAGAGGTCCAGGAGGACTAGGAGTCAGACCAGACTATCATACAGTGATCTGTGTAGGTCATCTGCGATGTTCAGTATTGCAGTCTCTGTACTGCAGCCTTTCCTGAATTCAGATTGAAAGGTGTTGTGCAGGTTGTATTTTTCAATGTTGTTGTTGGGTTATGCAAACACACATTTTTTGATGGTTTTTACAAGGAGAGGGAGGTTAGTTATAGGTCAGTAGTTGTTAAGGTCGTTCTGGTTGGCGTCTGGTTTTTTTGATGAGGGGATGTCTTGGCTGAGTTTGAGGGATAAGGAGTAGTTAATGATTTTGGTCCATGTAGGAGAGATGATGGGACTGAGATTTTCAACAAGTGTAGCAGGGAGGGGGATGGAGATGTGCGATGTAGGTTTCATGCAAGCAAGTAGTTTGAGGGGGGATATGTCATCTACATTTGACCTGTAATACCCTGCAAAGGTCAACCAAGTACCATATACTTTTGCACAAGCACTTAACCACCACCCTCCCTTATCGGCCGCCAATTCGCCCATAGTGGCTTTAACAGATTTTTTAAAGAGTACTGCTACCCCCTTTGCACAGCAAGTCTGATCTGTACAAATGCAATGTTCTACCTACTTTTGACCATTTAAAATGTCCTCCTTTTTTTCTTTTATACGGTGCATTTCTTGTAGTATTATTACCTCACTATCACAATGTTTTAGATATTCTAAAATTTTTCTCCTTCTACTTCTAACCCTGAGTCCACACACATTCCAGGTTTGTACTTTAAGTGATCTAACCCATGCTAATCCTCCCATTTAAGTGTATTAAGTTAACTCCAATACTGACTCCAGAGAAACGCAACTTTTTGACAACATTGTCAGAATAATCACCACCCCCAATTGAGGACTCTGTATTTTTTTTATTTTTTTCCCACATGTTCCCCCACCCTATGCTTACGAAATGCCTCAGCCTAATTTTAGTGTCCTCTCTGCACCCACCCCACACTGGAGAATTCTCCCTGCCTGCAATGGGTACTAATTGAGACTACCCATTTGAGCTCCCTCCGCTCCGCAACATAAACATTTTATTTATTTGTTGTGCAATTTGATCTGTTCCTGTAATGAATCTACCTAATTTGTGTCTCTAATGTTGTGCATTTTTTGTTCCACATTACCCTGAGGGAGACTGGAAAATGGGTCTGCATGGTGGCCCCTAAATTCTTGAGTTCAGGGATGTATTTCTCCAGTGTCCACTGCCTATCTTGAGTGGCCCTAGAAATATCAGACCTTATACGAGACGACCAGTCATCTTTTGGGGAGTTTCCTGCTTTTAAAGCATAAGAAAGAATTCTTTCTTTTAAGGCAATAGTATTTGAAATGAACCAGTATTTTTCTAGGAGTCTTCCTAGCGGGTCCTGAAACGACTACAACGCTTACAGAACGCCTCTGCACGTCTGATCCTCGGCATCCCTCGCCACAGCCACAGCCACATCACACCCCACCTAAGAAACCTGCACTGGCTACCCGTCAACAAAAGGATCACCTTCAAGCTCCTCACCCACGCACACAAGGCACTCCACAACAATAGACCACCTTCATCACCTTCTACACCCTGAACCGCCAACTCTGTTCAGCCGACCACGCACTCGCCACTGTCCCCTGCAGCCAAAGAGCGACCACCGGCAGTAGATCGTTCTACTACCTCACAGGAAAGATCTGGAACACCCTCCCCATCCACCTGCGGCAGACCCAGATCCTACTAACCTTCAGGAGGCTACTCAAGACCTGGCTGTTCAAGCAGTAGCAGCACTCTACCCCCCAGCGCCTTGAGACCCTCACGGGTGAGTAGTGCGCTTTATAAATGATTGATTGATTGATTGGAAAACGGATCTCTATGTACCCTCTGGATAGCTTGTTCTAAGTTATGTACCTCCATACCAGGGAAACGTTATTTTGATAAGCTCTTGGTGAAAGCTTTGATGTTATCTCCCTCTGAACCCTCTGGTACAATTAGGACCCTTATATTATCTCTCCTAGCATTGTTTTCCAACGATTCTATCTTCTCATGAAGATCCCTATCTGCGTACTTTAAGTAATGAATCTCAATCTTGTTCAGGTCTACTTCCTTTGTGAGCTCTACAATAGATGTTTCCATTAGGCAGACTCTATCCATCAAGGAGTTCATTTTAACTTCCTTCTTCACGCATGCCTCCTGTATCTTTTGCTGGTTCTTTTCTGATGTTGCTAATGTATCCCTTACCTCCTCTGTCAGGGCAATAAGCATTCCCTCTACATTTGTCTGCTTCTCCATTCCCAAAACCTTTGTGGTGTTAACTGGCGCTGAACTCTGAGAAATGTGTTCCTGATTGGGCAGCCCCGCTAAAACTTGGAATCTATTTTGTACCTCCAAGACTTCATTATGCATATGCGTGTGTCTTTGTGATCTTTTACCGATTCTAGTCTAGTCTACCTCTTTGTCCTGCCCTAAATCACTCTGCAAGGTGTTCTTTAGACTAGTGTAGGGGGTAGAGAGAGTTGATCCTCTTTGGACTGACCCTATAGTAGGAGCGTAGGGGGGTAATTTTAACTTGGTTTAGAGCTTTGACCCCTTTCTTCCTTATCCCTTTTATTGGTGCACTTAATAGTTTCTGTGCTTGAACCCTGGGCACCAGAGGGAGAGCGCAGCTCTTTGTGGTGACTTTGATCTTAAATAGGAGGCTCTTTCCGGCTTGTTAGAGTGCTGTGTTCTGAGTAGGGAGGTAATGCGCTCTCTCCTTGAGCTATGGTCTCTCCATCACTTTTTGCCCAGATACACCTATTTCTCAAAGCATATCTATTTGGTTGGGCACCTAATTCCTTGAATGATACCAATAGCGACTCCTCTGCGGTTACCGCTTCCTCCTTACCTCTTGCCTTTGTTCTCTGTTAGGCTTTACACTTGAGGAAGCCCCCCTTCGACGATTATCTCTGGCAGTTTTCATTCCTGCCGTGCTCATAGAGGCTCTCCCGTTTTCATTACTTCTGCAACCTTCTTCTACCCTCTGTTGGGCTTGGGCCTGCACTCTACAACCTCCGCCACTGCTGATACCTCCCATCGTGCCCCGAAAGCTGATTCTGGAAGCAGCTCGGCGTCCCCTCCTAATCCCCGTTGCTGCTTTTGCCCAAATGTCTGCTCCGTCTTGGGACCCACTTAGGGGAAGAAACACCATCATACGCCTCAGAGCAAGCGGCTCTGAGCCAAAACAGCTCTCCACCTTCCTGGGCCATCTCACCAGCTCACGGCTCGCCGCTCACCTCTCAAGGACATCAGGAGACCTTCAAAGGTAGGTTTCTAGCATTACTTTGTCCAATTATAACTATGTGTTCACATATGTTATCGGAGCAGAATGGAGCTCTTGACTGCCACTACCTGCCGGCCGCTATGTTCCCCTTTGGACAAATGTAGATGACATATTCCCCCTACAAGGGTTATATAACCAAATTTTAGGACTAAACCACCCGATTATACTGGGAGGGGATTTCAATATAGTAATCAACCCGGTGCAAGATTAGTCTACTTATAGAGGGACAGCCAGCTCCCCCAAAATGAGATGTCTGCTGAAACAATTGATGCGCAACTTTGGGTTAGAAGATAGCTGAAGGATAAAGGGTGATATAGCCGCTAGAAAGGAAGAAAGATTTACTTTTCACAAAAAAAATGCTCATAGTTCTAGGATATACTTATTCCTTGTGGACGATTCCTTAACTAAAAGTGTTGTTTGGGGGAAGCATAAAGTGGAACATCTGTCCGACCACTCAGCAGTTATCATGGAGGTTAGTATAGGCGATTGTACTGCATTGTGGAGATGGACTGTAGATAGAGCCCTTCTTGCACATTCACCCACAGTAGAAAGCCTCAGAGAGATAACGAAGGAGTTTTTTCTCATAAATAAGTTGTCAACTTTTTTATGCATCGTCTGGGATTAGTATAAGGCCTTTTAAGAGAATATCTGACAGTCTTAAGTAGAGCTAAATCTGAAAGAGGAAAACAAGAATTAGCTGACTGTGAACTTGACACTAAAGCCCTGGTGCGTGAGATAGAGAATACCTGTGACTCCCAAAAATAGACATTATTAAATGAGGAGTTAAAAAGAGCAAGATGGGAATCGACACATTTCTAAGAGTTCAAGATCAGATGGAAGTAGGAAGCCAGCAAACTATCGCATTACAAGTAGGGGGAAGGATGCAGTAAATGGTTGGCCTGTAAAACTAAAACAGGACAGGTACGGGATGTCAATAATGCTATTAAAAGTGAAGCCAAAGGGCAATGTATGTAGAGGATGAGGGTATAGAGTCAGAGTGTGCACTTTTCTTTCAAAACTTACATAGAGAATCGGGAGGGGGATAAAGCTCAGATTAGGCCGCACCTTAGTGAGGTGGAATGCCCATTCGTTATAAGTGGCCTATAAGGAGGAGCTGAATGCTGACATTGCTTTTGAAAAAGTCACTAGGGTAATTTAAAACCTACAAAGAGGGAAGGCAGCCGGGACGGACACAATACTGAATGACATATACATCGCCTTAAGCCCAGAATTGCCATTCATGCTAACAGAGGTCTTTAATTTGGCACGGTTTGAAAACAGGGACTTCTGCAGTCTTGGGATGAAGCCATCATAAACGTAATCCTTAAACCTAATAAGAACCCTAAGCAATGAGAATCATATCGGCCAATCTCATTCTTGAATAGCGATTATAAAATCTTTACGCGTATTTTGGCAAATAGGTTGGAACCAATAATGAAACTTTTGATTCAGAGCGATCAGAAGGTTTTTTTTTAAGGGCAGGCACCTACGTGAGTTAGTACATGATTTATTAGGGGCAATGACATGGCCACTAAGAAAGAAATCCCCCTGACGGTCCTAACAATAGATGCAGCCAAAGCCTTCGATAAAGTGAGCTGGCCTTTTCTCTACATTGTTATTTAGTGTTATGACCAAGGAGAGACGTTCTTAGGTGCAGTTAGGTTACTGTATAAAATCCCACGGCTAAGATCTTAGTGAATGGGAATCTTACAAATAAAATAATTAATATTAAAAGAGGAACCCGGCAGGGATGCCAACTATCCTCCTTGCTCTTTAACCACTATATAGAGCCCTTGGCCAAAAAGATCAGAGCAAGCACAGAAATCCCCTCTTTTGACGCTAATGGTTGGGAGAAACAAGTAGGTCTGTATGCGGATGATTTAATGATTTAAACAGTAGATATTGATTCCTCAATCTCCACAATATGGAATATTCTAGAAAATGTTGGGAAAGTATCAAAATATCTGGTTAATCACCAGAAAACTGAAGTTATGCAGTGGAATAGCCAACATGTGAATCCACTCACAAATCGAGAAATAAGATATTTAGGAATGCAGGAGGTACAAGATCTTGAGAAACTAGCTCAGGTAAACTTTGATACAGTAGCCTCTGACGATAAAAACCTGCTTAAAGTGTGGGGGCCCTTCTGTTGCCTTTTATAGGTAGATCTAACCTCCTGAAAATGTTGATCTTACAAAAATGTACTTTTATTTTTAATACAATCCCTCTGAAGTTCAAATCCACATGGTTCAAGAAGTTTCAGGGGGAATTGGGTAGTTTTAAATGGAGGAGAAAGGTGTGAAAATTGCCTGCAGCTAAATAAACAGTAAAAAAGAGCACAGGATATTGCATCACCAGACCTTTATCAATACTACTGGGCCTTTAATCTGAAGAATATTAGAACATTTCTTTGGGATAAATCCCCTTACTCTCCACTTTGGAGAGCCATGGCAAAGGATCTCCCTATAGGAGAGGATTCTCTTCTCTACAAGTATGGCCACACGAAATACTTGAAAAAAAATAAGACTTAAGATCCTTGCAGATGCTTGTAAGATATGGTACCAGATTAGACGAGCCCTTGGAATACTGTATTATAGCAGCCAGGCTCTGATATGGAACTTTCCGGGCATACTGACCTGTCTTAAGGACATGCTTGTGAAACCTTTGATTAATTAGGGTTTTGTAAATGTGGTTTCTTTGGTCTTCGATTAAATCTGCACCTTTTAAGAAAAATCATCTTTTTACAGTTCATAAAACATATTACACATCAAAAATTGTGGCCAAGAAGAGAAGCCGAGGGATCAGAAGGTGTATTAAGTGTACTGAGGAAGAGGTTGATGATGTCCATATGTTTTGGCAGTGCCCTCTAACCGCGACATTCTGGAAAGAATTAATTATGCTCTGTCTGTAATTATAGGCAATTAAATAAAGGTAAGGCTCTCAACGGTTATATTTGGGGTATATGATGGGCAGGAGTCCTGCCCAAAATTAACTAGGGCACAAAATCCCTCATTTTTGTTTTAATTTTATTAGCTCAGAGAGAGATCTGCCTAAAGTGGATTAGCCCCAACCACCAGGAGTTTAAAGAATGGGTAATATCATCACATAAGGTATCTAGCCTGGATCAGAGAGGGGGTCCCTCCAAAAGAACACATTTTTGGCCATATGGGAATCTTGGTATAACTCACGATATAAAAGTAATGAAACGTAGCCCTTACTTCCCTTGTCTTCTCTCCCCTATGTCATTTGTTGGCCTAATGATTAGACATCTAACATAACAAGTCTGGAAATGGAGTCGGGCCAACTGTCACTACTGTCAGTATTGAGTTGAGGGCAGGAAGTACTGGGGAGAAGTCTCACAGGAATACAGGCTGGGCAGTTTGAAAACATCAAGTAAGAAGGTTGAGACTACCCTGGGACTCCAAGACCTCATTGGATGCACAATGAGGATAAAAAAAAAAGCAAGTAGTGTGAGGATTTCTCCAGGGATATAGTCAAATTCAGTACATGTTGCATCGTTTTTCAATTGCAAGGATTGACATTGGTGTTCTGGATTGCTGAGAGGTGGAATTTGGAGAGACAGCCATTAGATGGAGGTTGGACCTGGGGTGGCCCCTCTTTGCAAGGGGGAGGGGCATATGGGGGATATATGTTTCAAAGTTTTGTCCAGGGTATTCTAAAGTCCTAGGGACACAGCTCCTATACTTATACTAAGTTTGGGGGCTGGACTACCTGAAAGGTCCCTCCTATGGGTGGAGCTAGGAAAGGGGTGGTTACACCCCTTCTCCTTTGTCCAGTTTCGCGCAAGAGCGGGGCTGGAGTGCCCCAGCAACTGGTTTGAACCGGGCTATGCATGGAGCACCTTGTGTGCCCCAGGCAGTGTCTGGAAAATGGATTCTGAATGCAGCCCTCCCTGCCCCAATACACTAAAGCCTGTCTGGGGAGGTTCCAGCACCTCCCTGGACAGGAAATCTATTGTCCAGGCCTCCCCTGCCAGAGTTCCGTCCAGCAGCAGGAGGGCAGACTCATGTCTGTGGCAGAAGCATCCATTTTGTGATGCTGAGGCTCTGTTTAACTTTAACCGGGTATATCAGTAACTACACGTCTTCTCCCTCTAGAAGGGTGGAATGCTACCCCCATAGTATTCCAAAGTGTTTGACACCTTACACGACATGTTTTGATAAAGCCAAACCAATGTTAGCATTAACCCAGAGGATTATAATACAGTTAAGAGTATATGGTATTGCTATATTATAGAACAGCTATAAGGAGATGGTTCCGAAAGCTGCAGAGGGCCTCAGCTCATGCTAGGGCACCCTCTCACATAAAACCAAGCACTCTGCCTCCAGGATTGTTAAGGCCTGCCATAGGAGTGACTTATAGGTTACTATGTGTCTATATAAAAGGTAGATATATATATATACTATATCTAAGTAAGGGGTGATTACACCACCTTACCCAGGCTGTGTGAACAGACCTGTGGTGTCAGTTTGGAAGCCCAACAACGGGTGACACAATACATGCTGCAGCCCCTGGTAGGCCTTGAGTGCACCTAAGCCCTGGGTACCTATGGTACATTATACAGGGACTCACAAGGGTGACCCAGTAACCAATCTGGTATGTACCTAAAGTACATGGTATCAATGTAGAGAGAGAACAGCTGGGCTGTGGGCCTGATTAGCAGGACCACAGCCACACTAAAGTCAAAAAACAGAAAATCACAGCAAAAAGTGGGGGTGACCATAGGAACTAAGCAGACCCTACTCTCCTACACAACCCCCCCCCCAAAGCAGGGACATTAAGCTAACCTTGACCAGTTGAGTCTTCATGTTCTAAGTGGAAATATCTGGAGAGTCCATCTGCATTGTCATGGTCACTCCCAGGTCTATGTTCCACTGTAAAGTCCATCCCCTCTAGGGAAATGGACCACCTGAGTAGTTAGGGATTTTCACCCTTCATCTGATTTAGCCACAAGAAGGGATTATGGTCTGTCTGAATCTTGAAGTGAGTACCAAACAAGTATGGCCTCAACTTCTTCAGTGCCCAAACCACAGCAAAGGCCTCCCTCTCAATAGCTGACCAACGTTTCTCTCTAGGAGTCAGCCTTCTGCTTATAAAAGCTACTGGCTGGTCTTGACCATCTTTATTCAATTGTGAAAGCACAGCCCCCACTCCTAACTCAGAAGCATCTGTTTGAACAATGAATACTTTGGAGTAGTCTGGACGTTGCAGAATTGGTGCAGTACACATGGCCTGCTTCAGGTCATCAAATGCCTTTTGACAGCTTACTGTCCACTTTACTTTCTTAGGCATTTTCTTGGAAGGTAAGTCATCAAGGGGTGTCACAATGGAACCATACCCCTTGACAAATTTCCTGTAATACCCAGTCAGGCCCAACACAGCTCTGACCTGAGACTGGGTGGTTGGAGCAGTCTAGTCCATTATGGTCTAGATTTTGCTCTGCAATGATTCAGCCTGGCCTCCACCTACAAGGTGGCCCAGGTACACAACCTGACTCTGCCCTATCTGGCACTTAGTAACCTTGATAGTTAGGCCTGCCTTTTGCAGGGCCTCCAAAACATTTTTCAGGTGGATCAGGTGATCTTCCCAGGTGGAGCTAAATACAGCAATATCATCTAGATAAGCTGCACAGTAGTCATCCAGACCTGTGAGGAATTGTTTCACCAACCTTTGGAAAGTGGCAGGCGCATTCTTCAGACCAAAGGGCATTGCCAAAAATTGATAATGTCCACCAGGGGTTGAGAATGTGGTCTTTGGCTTTGCATCATCAGCTAGTCTGATCTGCCAGTAGCCAGCTGTCAGGTCAAATGTGCTCAAAAACTTGGCAGATGCCAATCTGTCTATGAGCTCATCTGCCCTTGGTATTGGATGGGCATCTGTCCTAGTGACAGCATTGAGACCTCTGTAATCCACACAAAACCTCATCTCTCTCTTACCATCTTGGGTGTGAGGTTTAGGCACAAGGACTACTGGACTGGCAAAAGGGCTCTCTGAGGGTTCAATGACTCCCAATTCCAACATCTTTTGGACCTCTGTCCTGATACAGTCCCTGACATGATCAGGTTGCCTGTAAATCTTACTTTTAACAGGCAGACTGTTCCCAGTATCCACTTCATGAGTGTACCAGGTAGTCTGACTTGGAGTCAGTGAAAACATAGGTCTGTATGACTGCAAAACTTGTCTACAGTCATTCTGCTGTTGGTCAGTTAGGCTGTCTGCCAAGACTACACCATTAAGTATGAGCGGAAAATCCGTTCCGCTCGCGGATTTTGCGAATTTTCGGTAAATTCACGATCCGCGAACTCCCGCGAATTTACCGAGAATTCGCAAATCCGCGAGCGGCGGATTTTTCCGGGGGCAAAAGTTGAAGGCCTGTTGTAACTATTTTAGGATGGCGCCGGCAAGCTGACAGCGCCATCCTAAAATAGTTACTAAGTTACCTTCAACAGGAAGCTCTAATAGATAAAATAAAGCAGGTGCTCGATTTTATCTATTAGAGCTTCCTGTTGAAGCTAATTTAGTAACTATTTTAGGATGGCGCTGGCAGCTTGCCGGCGCCATCCTAAAATATTTACCATGCCCTTCCTGTGACTTCTTCACAATCTACCGTGGAAAATCAGCTGTGATGCTGGATAAAGGCTTTTGCATCCATGACTTTCACGAGCGCAATACCCGTGCTGTTTCTGTGACCAGGAGCTTATTTCTCTTCATCTGCTGAAATGATCTTTCTCTGACCTTTTATACACACTAAAAGCATGTGTGAACTCACATGGTAGCCCTGCCCGTTTGGCCCAGCCCACACACTCGCGGTTTGCACCGTCTTCCCGCCATTCACCCACTATGATGGACAGCTCACTCAAGGGACCCCTGCGCCCTTCGGGGCGATTGCATAGTAACACGCACATGGTCGCTCGAACTAGTTGATGCTCAAAATCAGTGACTCATTCATTAGCCCAAAAACAATCATGAGCGTCTTCGAGGCGGGACAGGTGTGCCTCTTCCCAAATCTACTGTGGAAAATCAGCTGTGATGCTGGGTAGAGGCCTTTGCATCCTTGACTTTCATGAGCGCAATCCCCGTGCTGTTCCTGTGACCAGGAGCTTCTTTCTCTTCATATTATTGTGTTCGCACGGGTTGCTGCAAGTTCGCACGCGTTTTGTACAATTTCGCAATTTGCGAAATTGTACAAAACCCTCGCGAACTTGCAGAAACCCGTGCGAACATAAAAAAAAAATCTGCAAATTCGCGAGAATTCGCGGATTTTGCGGATTGCGAGTTCGCAAATCCGCAAAATCCGCGAACGCGAGATCCGCAAAATTCGCCCATTCCTATACACCATCAACTGAACCATCATCAGGGTTCTGAGAGAGCAGGTCTGGAAGAGGGTCACTCTCTTCCTCCTGTCCTTCATCAGTGGCCATGGGCAAGCCCATGTCCGCCCTGTCAATATGGTTTCAATCTGTTGACATGAAGCACCCTGTGGGGCTCCTGGGAGGTCCAAGATCAACCAAGTAGGTGACTTTGCCCTTCTGTTCAACAGTAGTGTGGGGTCCAGAACATTTGTCTTGGAGAGCTGCTGGGGCCACTGGCTCCAACACCCACACTTTCTGTCCTGGCTGGTAAACAGTCAGTACAGCCTTTTGGTCATGCCAGGCTTTTTGTATTCCTGGCTTGCCTCAAGGTTTTTGGGTGCCTTTTTCATTTACTCAGTCATCCTGGAGCAGAGACCAAGTACATAGTCCACAATGTCTTGTTTGGGAAGTTTGAGAGGTAACTCCCATCCTTCCTTCACCAGACAAAGGGGTCCTCCTACAGGATGTCCAAACAAAAGTTCAAAAGGGCTGTAGCCAACCCCCTTCTGTGGGTCTTCTCTATAAGCAAACAAAAGGCAAGGTAGTAGGATATCCCATGTCCGCCTGAGCTTTTCAGGGAGACCCTTAATCATGCCCTTTAAGGTCTTGCTGAATCTCTCAACTAGACCTTTGCATTGTGGATGATAGGGTGTGGTGAACTTGTAGTTCACTCCACACTCCTTCTACATTGCAGCCAGGTAAATAGACATTAAATTTGCACCTCTGTCAGATACAACCTCCTTAGGGAAGCCCACTCCTGAGAAAACTCCCAGGAGGGCTCTTGCCAGGTGCCGTTGTGGTCCTAAGTGGAATCACTTCTGGGTATCTGGTGGCATGATCCACTACCACCAGAATAAACCTGTGCCCAGATGCTGTTTGGGGATCCATTGGTCCAACAATGTCAATCCCTACTCTTTCAAAGGGAACCCCCACCACAGGTAGTGGTATAAGGGGGGCCTTTGTAGTGCCACCTGATTTGCCACTGGCTTGGCAGGTAACACAGGAGCGATACAACTCCTGGGTGTCTTCTAACATGTGAGGCCAGTGAAAGTGTGGGACAAGCCTGTCCCAAGTCTTGTTCTGTCCTGCTAAGGGAATATCATGGGCTAGTGTTAAAAGGAAACCCTTGAATGCCAAAGGTATGACCAACCTCCTGGAAGCACCAGGTTTGGGGTCTCTACCCTCTGAATACAGGAGCCCTTAATCCCAATAGACTCTATGGGTACCCCAAGCATTCCCAGCAGCCTCAGCAGCAGCTTGCTTTCTGAGGAATTCATGAGAAGGGCAGTCCCACTGTGCCTGCCTCAGATCTGACCTGAAAGGTCCCCTTGTCCCAAGAAACTCAACCTGATCAGGCTCAAGCTCTTCTAGGACAGTTCCTTCTTCAGGCTCACCATCAGCTTCCTCAGAAGACTGATCCTCATCCTGAGGCAGCGGGGAAGGCAAAGCCTTAACCCTACTGATTCTTTTCCTGGTAGGCAACTGGTCCATTATTCCAGAATCCAGTGCCTGTTCAGTGTTGCAATTTTTGACCTGTGACCTAGTCACAGCAAGCACATGTGCTGAGATGCCTAACATTTCTGCATGTGTCCTATACTCCACTTTAGCCCAAGCTGATGTCTCCAGGTCATTGCCAGGCAAACATACTACAGGGAGGTCTGAGCTAACAACAACCTTCTTTAGGCCAGTTACCCCTCCCCAGGAGAAATTAACAACTGCCATACTGTGTGTGGTAGTGATATTGCTAGCATTGGTCACTAGGTAATTCTCACCTAGTATGATCTGCCCAGGGTTCACAAAGTTGGGTGTCACCATTGTGACACTAGCACATGTGTCCCTGTAGGCCTGATCAACTTTATCATTAATCAAAGGAGTTTGTCTGTACTTGCCCAAGTAGAGGACATTGCTATGTCCCCATCACAGATCAAAACAGCTTGAGTTGGTATTCTGACTCGGCCAGAATCCATCTCAGTTAAAGGGTTAACCCTACTACACACTTCTGTTGAGAACCACCACTTGGAGCTGAACTAGGGGGAACCGTTGCCTAAGGGGCAATGGTGGCTGGAGCTGCCTCCTTCTTGGTGCACTCACTGGTCCAGTGAGTATTTACTTTACAAACTTTGCACCATGGTTTCTTAGGACCTTCTTTCATTTTGGATTGTTGGGTACCCCCACCATTAGAAGCATTTCGGGGACCTTGAGAAGACTTCTGGTCTTTTGCTTTCTCCCCACCCTTTTGGTATTGCTTCTTCTGATCACCACCTTGGTTCTGTACCTTCTGCTTCACCCTGGTTCTGACCCATTTGTCTGCCTTCTTACCCAATTCTTGGGGGGAGGTCAAATCAGAGTCAACCAAGTGCTGATGCAATAACTGGTTCTGACAATTATTAAGAATCTGTTCTCTCATTATAAGGTTATACAATCCTGTATAGTCACTTACTTTACTGCCCAGTAACCAGCCTCCCAGAGCCTTAGTAGCACAATCTACAAAGTCAGTCCAGTCCGGAGTCTGTGTCTTCTGGATGTCTCTGAACATCAATCTGTACTGTTCAGTGGTTAGGCCAAACCCATCTATCATAGCACTCTTCAGGACATAGTAGTTGTCAGCATACTCTTCTCTGACAGTGAGGAGCTTGTCTCTCCCTTGTCTGCAAAGGAGAGCCACAACATTGCTGCCCACTGACTCTGGGTACCTGCTGTACTTTGTAGGCCCTCTCCAAAGCAGTAATCTACTTATGGATATCATTCCCTATCTGATAGGGGGGACAATTTTGTTCAGGTTTCTATGGTCATGAGACCTATCCCTACCACTAGGGATATTGCTGCCACCAGTGGGCTCTAGCACACACAATGTTTCTCTCTTTCAAGAGCCAGAATCTTTTTGGCAAGGGCTATTTCTTGCCTCTTGATCCTAAGCTTGACTTCCTTCATCCTAGCTTTATGCTCTCTTCTCTGAGGGGACGTCATTCTCCTTAGAGCAGAGGCATTGGACCCTACTGATGAGTCAGAATGTTCAGATCCACTGAAAAGGCATCTGGGTCATCTGTTCCCAACATTAGGCCTACCTGGAGGTCTGGAGGGAAACCTTCCTAGGTCCTCTCCTCCCCCAGATAGTCCTGTGTTTCCCAGGTCAGGTTCAATAACCACAACCTGGTCCACAACCTCTTCATCAGAATCTATCTCCTGGTGGGGACCCCCACTAGGATCCACTTCTGAAGAAGGTTGCCCCCCCTCCCTGCCATCCTGTGCCTCTGGGTTTGATGCCTTGTCTAGGTCATCTGCCACTAAAAGATTTACTAGGTGCTGGGTGTTTGTACTCTGTCCTTGTCTTAGCTTTCTGACCACACGTAAGCTTCTCAAATCTTGGAAACTAAAGGTATCATACTTAGTTGTCTGCACATGGCTGACATCTGGCATAGAGGTACTACCACCAGCTCCTAAAGACATGGCTAGTGAGGTGTGGTGTGTGCACCTACCTACACTATTTATTTTCCTACTAGAACCGTACTAGGAGTTGTAGTCAGGGTGTGCTAAGCCCTTACCACCTACAACTGCTAAGTTCAGTAGAACTTTGTATTATAGGTCTTGATTTATATGTACCTACAGGTACCTCAATGTGATTTTTCCAATGATATCTCAAGATTATTTGGTAAAACAATGCAAGCTCAAATTCCACACGCTGCTCACCAGTGTGTGAAGTTAGCCTGGCATATGATGTCCACTAGTTCTAGTGGGCACCTTGCACCAGTCTAAACGACCCTTATTGATGGTAGGTTGTAAAGTCAACCTTATAGAAAGCTATCCTAGTGGTAGCATGGACCAGCAGTCCTCAGGCTAAGACTTAGAGGCAAGTTGTTTTACCATTTATAATCTCTTGAATACCAAATGAAAGCACACCACACAAGGAATATATCAAATATATATGTATTTATTCTAAACACAACCCTCTGGACTCTTTATGAGGTCAGAGGTAAAAGTAAAATACAAGGAACTTAATTGGCATACGATAAGTTGCACAGTATACGTTTTGCCCTAGAGGCCTCACAAACCATGTAGTAAAATAGAGGTATAAGTACCACGAGAGAATTAGAAAGCAGGCCTAGGGCCTTGGGAAATCGATGGTGCTACTCTAAACAACCAAAGGTTAGGAAGCAGGAGGCCCACGGGAGACGCGCGCAGTGACTAAACACAGCCGCGGGTTACCATTGACTTTCTATGGGAAACGTAGAAGTTACAAAGTTACGGATTAAGGGCACAAAGGAGTGAACTACGATGGAGCCCTTTTAGACTAGGACACTAGGAGAGTCAATACCCATGGGAGCACCGGAGTACTCGAGTTACCTTACCCAGAGAAGCCGGGTGCATAGGTGTTTTTACGTGTCGGATTTCGTCGTCGATTCCAATGGGGAGCTGCGAAGAAGTGCTGCAGGCGACCAGAGGAAAAGTGTCCGGGTGAATCGAAGAGTGGATCGAAGATCTGAAGAACCTGAAAGCAGAAGGGACAGAGACTGGGTCACAGGCCAGTGACCAGGAAGGAACCAGGAGGGAACCAAGCGATCTTGGGTGATTTCTGGTGAAGAAGTGAAGTTTGTCTCTGCAGCCACGAGGACCAGGAGGCATCAACGACAACCAGGAGCTGGATTCGAGCTGCTCCACAAAGGATCTAGTTGACTGCGGTATCGGTATCCAGATTGGACCCAACAAGCCTTGGCAAATGCAATCCACGCAGGAGATGACGATTGGCTTCGGTGCAGACCAGCAAGGTCTGAGGAACTTCTCTTTTGGTGAGAAGTTGGAGCAAGCCTGGAGCAACCAGGAAAATGAGTTAGTTTCAAAAGAAAGTCTTCCAGGGGCTCACTAGCCAACGGGCAAAAAAACGGGAAGAAACTTCGAGCTGAAATGCAGGAACGGGCCCCACAGGACACTTGTGGAGTGTGGGGACCTGAGCTTTGGTGCAAATGTTGCTCAGGGATGGGGCTTCAACCACCCCAAAGCACAACTTCCAAACACCTCAGGAAGTAGAAGCAGCTTGCAAAATGCAGGATGTCCAGGAGTTCCGGTCCCACAACTAAAGTCCTAGGGACACAGCTTCTATACTTATACGAAGTTTGGGGGCTGGACTCCCTGAAAGGTCCCTCCTATGGGTGGACCTAGGGAGGGGGTGGTTACGCCCCTTCCCCTTTGTCCAGTTTCGTGCCAGAGCGGGGCAGGAGTGCCCCAGCAACTGATTTGAAACGGGCTATGCATGGAACACCTTGTGTGCCCCAGGCAGTGTCTGGAAAATGCATTCTGAATGCAGCCCTCCCTGCCCCAATACACTAAAGCCTGTCTGTGGAGGCCTGGACAGGAAACCTATTGTCCAGGCCTCCCCTGCCAGAGTTTCGTCCAGCAGCAGGAGGGCAGACTCATGTCTATGGCAGCAGCATCCATTTTGTGATGCCGAGGCTCAGTTTAACTTTAACTGGGTATACCAGTAACTACATGTCTTCTCCCTCTAGAAGGGTGGAATGCTACCCCCGCCGCCAGGACTGGCGGGGGGGGGGTATTCCAAAGTGTTTGACACCTTACACAACATGTTTGATAAAGCCAAACCAAAGTTAGCATTAACCGCGAGGATTATAATGCACTTAAGAGTATATGGTATGGCTATATCATAGAACAGCTATAGAATATTGTTCCGAAAGCTGCAGAGGGGCTCAGCTCATACTAGGGCACCCTCTCACATAAAACCAAGCACTCTGCCTCCAGGATTGTTAAGGCCTGCCATCGGAGTTACTTATAGGTTACTATGTGTGTATATATAACGTAGATATAGATATACTACATATAAGTAAGGGTGATTACACCACCTTACCCAGGCTGTGTGAACAGAACTGTGGTGTCAGTTTGTAAGCCCAACCAGGGGTGGCACAATACATGCTGCAGCCCCTGGTAGGCCTTGAGTGCACCTATGCCCTGGGTACCTATGGCACACTATACAGGGACTCACAAGGGTGACCCAGTAACCAATCTGGTATGTACCTAAAGTACATGGTATCAATGTAGAGAAAGAACAGCTGGGCTGTGGGCCTGATTAGCAGGACCACAGCCACACTAAAGTCAAAAAACCAGAAAATCACAGCAAAAAGTGGGGGTGACCATCGGAAGCAGACCCTACTCTCCTACAAAGAGTCCAAGGTTAAATTATTTAAATAAGTCAGCAGATACTCTCAAAATAGACCGGTCTAAGCTGAATAAATGCTTGCTCTCACATTTAGCACTCAATCAATTGCAGAGTTTGTGGTTATAAAAGGGAAACGTTTAACTATTTACTGTGTTGTTGCCCTGCGTTGTTGTGTGCCCACTGCACCCTACTAAAACCATTGTTTGTTTCCGATAATTTAAAAACCTGTAATGAGGACAGAAATTTAGTTTTTACTGTAATGGAGCCATGTGATTTGGTGAAATTTGCCAAATATATGTCTGCTACAAGAATTACTTAAAGACCAAAATAAGTCTAATTACCACTGCTATGAAAGTAATTAATTTAGCGAATTTTAATGCCCATCATTGCTGATCTTTTTAGCACGTGATCAGATAATTTCTCTTTAAGATTTTGAGACTATAGGAATCATTTGGATATTTAAGTAATTTGTGTAGTAATTAATTGGTGTTTTAGCTCTAAGCTCCGTTTTGATTCCTAAATATATTCATTACATCTACTCAACTTGGTTTTCCCCTGTTTTATATTCTTGAGATTGTTTATACTTGTGATAACAGCTTTTAACTTATTGTATTTTTATGTGTTGAACGGAATTCTGATTTTTGTACACTTGTTGTAATGATTTTAACTAATTATACAATAAAGGGAGATTGACTGACCCAGCAGTAGGATCCCGAACTTGAGATTTAGAAGTTGTTTCTGGGGATAACCAGAGTTGGACTTTAAGAGAAGCATTCAGAAGTGTGCATAGTGGTCAAGAGGCAGCCTCAACCAGCCGCAATGGTTGCCTGTTGCAAATGTGGGCCCTTCAGTGGAGGGTTGGTGGGTACTTCTTTGGAAGAGTAGGATGCCAGTGTGAGAGGTGTGATGGGGGGGGAGGTCACCAAGATGAGCTTGTAGGATTCCTTTGAGGAACAAGCATTTGCAATTCAATAGGTTTCGCATTAGGAAAGTTTGAGGTATTGGTATTGAAAATGACAATTTTTTTACTTATGTGTTGGTTTTGAAAATGGCGAAATGAATAGCTTTGTCATTTACAATGCCAATAGTTTTAACTTTCGCAAACGTGACACCTATAGCATTTGTAATGCAATATGTATTGTATTTACATGACTTAAACGTATTAATATTACAAATAACAATGGCTTTTATTTTTTTTAATAATTAATACTTAAATAAAAGTTATTGTAATTTATAATGGCAATAGCTTAAACTTTTGTAAATAACTTTTGGGAAGATTATGTTCAGTGTATTTTATTGTGATGAAAATCCAAGAACAGAAGTGAAATATTAACATCTTTTTGTGACATTTGTAATAAAGCTTGAAACATTGAGAGAACATATTAGAACCAGTTGTTGTTGAATGGTTGCACAGAGTTATGCTGTGGCGTTCAGTGGTGCTGAGTGATGCTGTGGCCTTCAGTGGTGCTAAGTGATGCTGTGGCATTCAGTGGTGCTGAGTGATGCTGTGGCATTCAATGGTGCTGTGGCGTTGAGTGGTGCTGAGTGATGCTGTGGTGTTGAGGGATGCTGTGCGCTGAGTGGTGCTGTGGCACTGAGTGGTGCTGTGGCATTGAGTGGTGCTGTGGCATTGAGGGGTTGTATTGGAGGGTGGAGTTTGAGTTGGAGGGTGGAGTTGGAGGGTGGAGTTGTAGGGTGGATTTGGAGGGTGGAGTTAGATGGTGGAGTTGTAGGGTGGAGTTGGATTTTGAGGGTGGAGTTGGAGTCCGTAGTTGTAGTTCGCGGGTGGTTTTGGAGGGTGGATTTGGAGGCTGGAGTGTAGTTGGAGGGTTGATTTGCAGGGTGTATTTGGATGTTGGATTTGAAGAGTGGAGTTGGATGGTGTTTTTGGAAGGTGGATTTGTAGTTGGAGGAAGAAGTTTGAGTGTGGATTTGGAGTGTTGAGTTGGAGGGTGTAGTTGGATGGTGGATTTAGAGGGTGTAGTAGGAGGGTGTATTTGGAGGGTGTAGTAGTGCTTGGATGGTGGATTTGTATGGTGGATTTTGAGGGTGGAGTTGGAGGGTAGAGTGGTGGGCGGGTAGAGTGGTGGTGCTAGAGTGTGGGCGCTAGAGTGTGGGCGCTAGAGTGTGGTCGCTAGAGTGGTGGCTAGGGTGGTGGTGGATAGGGTGGTGGTGCATAGAGTGGTGGCGCATAGCGTGGTGGCGCATAGAGTGGTGGTGCATAGAGTGGTAGATTGTTGATGGAGAGAGTGGTAGAGTGGTGGCGGTAGAAGGCTGTACTGTGTGAGAGAGAGTGTGTGTGTGTGAGAGAGAGAGAGTGTGTGTGCGAGAGAGAGAGTGTGTGTGTGTGTGAGAGAGAGAGAGAGAGAGTGTGTGTGTGAGAGAGAGTGTGTGTGTGTGAGAGAGAGTGTGTGTGTGTGAGAGAGTGTGTGTGTGAGAGAGAGAGCATGTGTGTGTGAGAGAGAGAGTGTGTGTGTGTGAGAGAGAGAGAGAGTGTGTGTGTGAGAGAGAGAGAGAGAGAGAGAGAGAGAGATTGTGTGTGTGTGTGTGTGAGAGAGAGAGAGTGTGTGAGAGAGAGAGAGGGAGTGAATAACTAGAAGCCAGGCAGCCCGGAAGGCGTCTCAACATCCTGTCCGAGTACAAGCAGAACGGGGACACCAGCCTTCACTTTCGTAAATCCAAAGCAGTCTACTTCTTGATAATACTCAAGGGAGGCAAGAAGAGGTGAAATACCTTCCAGTTTGAAGCACCATCAAAGGGCTGTTAAAATCGGATGCGGAGTATACCCTTATTTGTGAATTTCAAACGCTCTGGCATTGTCAATAAAGCATTCTCAAATTGAATTGCATGGGAGAAAAAAAATGGAAAGCGAGCGACAGAAATCATAGCCAAGTGGAAAGAGTCCCTGTCTAATCTGTAGTAGATTCTGCTCTCTTGCATAAAATCGTAGGATGTCTTATACCAGAGCCACGGATTTTGAAACTAATCAGCACCCTGTGATTCTGGGCCAATCACTTCATTTTTCCGTGTCTAAAAAACAAACACAAACAAGACCGAAAGAAACCGGAGGAAATTACACAAAGGAAAGGGGAAGGAAAGAGAGACGAGGGAAAGATAACGAGACAGAGAATGAAAGATGAGATGAAGGACTCCTTTGCTGGAGTCGCTGTGCGCATAATAAATTATTATAACATAACATAACATAACAAAAAGAAAGGTGGTGAAGGGCGTAACGACTAGCGAGGGAGAGAAAACATAGAAGGGGAGAAGAAAATGTGAGAAGAGAAAAGGAGGGTAGAAAGAAAGAAAACAACAGCATATCTTATTAACAAGACTGAGAAACAGCGGAAGATTAATGAGAGAGAGGTCTGTGAAGAGGGAGAGAGAGAGAAAGGGAGAGTGAGAGAACAAGCACATAAAAAGCGGGATAATGGCAAAATACAAGATACTACAATGTGATGTAATATTGTGAGGTGCACAGATGTAAATATACATTTTTTTAAAAGCGTTAGACAACTTATAAACCATTTACACTGTGCAAGTTATACATTGCTATACGCATGCCAAGAAGCAACTTAGGCCTGTTTAACCGCTGCAACCCATACGCGTACAGTTTTTCGCTACTGCTCAGTTCAGATGGGAAAGAATGTTTTTTTTTGGTGAGGTCAGCTGACTAATGTAAAGCAAAAGATATCATGGAACTGCAGCATACAATGTTTTTGAAGTAACTAATTTTGAGTTGTAACAACAGTCATTAAAAAAGCAGAAAACAATGTGTACATGCTGGAAAAAGTAGTATACGAAGAACCCCAAAACCTTGTTTTTTTACTTCTTAAGCAGTAAAGCAGGAGATATATAAACACACTGCAGGGTGTAAGCTGGCGCTTGCATATCTCCTTTCTTTGATTACGAGGAAGCCCACACCTTCAACGTCATATAGGCTGCTGCATGCACATGTGAAATCATCTTAAACAACAAGGAAGCAAAAAACGTATTAACATGGCGCCAGTGGGACGCCCGCCCATTTCCTCTCGTGGGAGTTGTTGAACTAGGGTGCAGAGCGTACGTAAATGCGGCACGAGCTGTACACGTGCACATATCGTGTCCTGCAAGTTGAGCTAATGCCGCATGGTATAAGCTGTCAGGTGCACATCTGTTTTTGTTACCAAGTTTGTTTAGCAAGGAAGCCCACACCTTCAACGCCATATAGGCTGCTGCGTGCACATGTGAAATCATCTTAAACAACAAGGAAGCAAGAAACGTATTAACATGGCGCCAGTGGGACGCCCGCCCATTTCCTCTCATGGGAGTTGTTGAACAAGGGTGCAGAGCGGGCGTAAATGCGACACGAGCTGTACACGTGTATATATTGTGTCCTGCAAGTTTAGCTAACGCTGCATGGTATAAGCTGACATGTGCACATCTGTTTTTGTTACCTAGTTTGTTTAGCAAGGAAGCTCGCACCAGCAGCTCCATATAGTGTGCCGCATGTGTCATTGTGTATAAATAAATACGTTTATAAAACCGTAAATTAAATTAACAAAAAAGTCAGGGTGTCCAGCCCAAATTAAGCAATTAACCCGAAAATACGAGCGGATATCTCTAAGTCGGAACAGAAGTGAAATAAAATGGAACAGAGGTGAAATGGAATGAGTGTGGTTAGTAAAACAGAAGTTCAAGACGCAAACCAATCAATATCCGTGTCATCATACGATACTCATGGCAGCCTCTGAGGTAAAGTGCAGTCGATATTTCCAGTGCAGTTAAACGTGGTGATTGCACATGCGCTAAACAACTTTGTGGTGCATTACTGAAATAACCAAAATAATGCAAACAAGGATACATGCTAAGTCTATTACCTGAATTACTAGCGGCTCCCGCGTAATACTGCGCAACAGTGAAACTGCATCGTCATCACGTGTAATGTCTAATGTGAGGAGTCTTAAAGGCGCCCGAGTATAATCATAGCAATATAATGAGGACACATTAAAGGCACACGGAGAATGTTAGTGATTAAAGTTAAAATCGCCAAAATAAAAATAAAAATAACAAGTGGGGGTTTAAAGAAGTAACAAAAGCATCTTATCGCAAGTGTAAAAGTAACGGCCAACATTGTGAAGGAAAGCGTCTGGGCTATGTAGACGCCGGAAGCTCGGGCGATGTTAAGTGCGTGCTGGTAATAACAATAGAAAGAGGACAGGCGCATAAGCTCTCGGCATTGCTGTGGCGGGTCTGATGCAATGATGCGAGGCAGGCGGCTCGGGGAGCAAATGGCAAGCGCGTGCACGGGCACATGCACTCGGCGCAAACCGCCTGGTTTAGCTTTCCTGGATCCAACTCTATAATCTCGACATCTGCAATGCGCAAGTGCATTGGCAGAGGTCGAGACCTAAAAAGGGGGCCTTGAATGCCGAAAAGCGCTGGTGGGCCTGGGGGTCTTACCGGGTTCTTAGTGAAGTGAAGTGAAGGGGTTTTGTAGAGCGCGACTGCTGCCCGCAGGCGTCCAAGCGCTAATAATGGAAAAGGAGCTCTGAGGAACAGAAGAGGAAGATGAGGAGGGGGTTAATTTCTAAATAGGAATGTTTTCAACTCTTTGCGGAAGGACGAGAGAATAGGGTTAGACCTTAGTGAGAGTGGAAGAGAGTTCCATAGCTTAGCAGCGTTGAGCGAGAAGGACCTGCCTCCTGCTCTGGACCTTTTGATTCTGGGGACTGCAGCAAGAAATGCATTTGTGGATCGGAGGGATTTACCAGGACAGTAAGGGGAGAGAAGTGAGTGATTGATCTCAGGGCCAGCTCTATGGAAGGCTTGGTGCGCTATGCACAGGGTTTTGAACTTTATTCTCTCCCTGACAGGGAGCCAGTGGAGAGACCTGATCCCTGCCTTAGCTGACTGTCTGCGAGGGATCTGGAGAAGGGTGCGAGCAGCGCAGTTCTGTGTGCGTTGCAATTTCTCCAGCAAGTATTCAGGGGCTCCCAGGTATAGAGCGTTGTTGAAGTCTAGCCTGGATTGTATGAGGCCCTGTATAACCACCTGCTTAGCTTCAAAGGGCAATATCGGCAAGATTTTTTTCAGCATTCGGATAATCCCGAAGCAGGTTGCTGCTGTTTTTGTTGCCTGGGTATTGAAGGTGAGCGTTTTATCTAGCCATACTCCTAGGCTTTTGATGTCTTCCTTCGGGGTTGGAGTTGGGCCTAAGCTTGCGGGCCATAGCTGGTCGAAGGCGATAGAAGTAGGAAAGCCGAGGATCATTATCTCGGTCTTGTCACCGTTGAGTTTTAAGGATGACATTGTCATCCATCTTCTGACATCCTCCATACAGGCTGCCAGGTTGGATTGGGGGAGCCCGTTGTTTTTCTGTGTCAGGGAGACCACCAGCTGGGTGTCGTTGGCATACGAGATGATTTTGATACCGTATTTTCGGACGACCCCAGCCATAGGCCTCATGTACACATTAAACAGCGTAGGGCTCAGGGAGGAACCCTGGGGCACGCCGCAGTTTAGGGGTCTGCTCGTGGAGCACGAGTCGCCGTCGAAGACCTGAAAGGTTCTTTCGCTGAGAAAGGAGCTCAGCCAGTCAAGGGCGTTTCCTGAAATGCCAATATCGAGTAGTCGGGACAACAGGGTTTTGTGGCACACTGCATCGAAGGCTGCGCTTAGATCGAGGAGGATCACTGCCACTGAACCTCCTCGATCCAAGATCCTCCTGGCTTCTTCCGTGACGGCTAGTAGAGCCGTTTCTGTGCCGTGTTTGGGGCGGAACCCTGTCTGGGTGGAGTCCAATAGAAGGTTCTCCTCAAGATAGTTGGTGAGATAGAGGTTGATGTACTTCTCCAAAATGTTACTTGCCCATGGTAGCAAGGAGATTGGACGGTAGTTATTAGGGTCTGTGGGATTGAGATTGGGTTTTTTAAGCGGTGCTCTCACCATTGCTTGTTTCCAGGCGGGGGGGACCACTCCTGTTTGTATGGAACTGTTGAGTAGGTCCATGAGAATGGGGAGGATGACATGATTGGCCATGTTCATCATCTGAGGGGGTGCTGGGTCGAGGGGGGAGCCAGATTTTATCTGAAGTGCAAGAGATTTGAGTGATTCCGGGTCTAGTGGTGGAAATTCATTCAGGTAGACTTGCGCAGGGTGTTCTGTGGCGCTTGGGGGTGGTGATATGACAGTGATAGTCTCTAGGCTGGGGCTGCAAAGGATAGATATATTTTGTTGATTTTTTGAAGAAAAAAAAATAATAATAAAATCAGCCAGTCCGTTACAACGAGAAATAGGATCGCAGGTTGGGGCTGTGTGTGTGTGGGGGGGGGGGGGGGGGGGGGGGGGGGGATTTTGGAAAGGTTTTTAACTACTTGATATATTTCCTTTGGTTTAGATCAAGCTGACATGATTTTCTCTTTATAGTAGTTAGTTTGAGCAGAGTTTATTTCGATTTTATAAGCCCTGATTTTTTCCCTGTATCTGTCTTTGTCAGCAATGGCGTATCCCAGGCGCCACTTCCTTTCCATTTTTCTGCACTGTCGTTTGAATGCCCTGAGTTTATCCGAATACCAGGGGGCAGTTTCTCGAGCTCTATTTAGCCTGGTTTTCCTGGAGGGGAGGATGGTGTCGATGGAGTCCTCGAGCGATTTATTGAAGTTCCTGCTGTCGTGTGCAGGGTTTTTGGAAAGGGCGGGTTTGGAGGTAGAGAGAAGGCTAGACCACAGCTCTAGCGGAAGTTTCGACCAGTTTCTCATCTTCCGTGCGGTGGGGGGGGGGTTGTTTTCCAGGTGGACCAGTTAAGGGGAATTAAGTGGTGGTCCGTCCAAGGTAAAGGAGAAATGGGGCCGACTGTTAGATTGGGGCAGTTGGTAAAGACTGGGTCGAGAAAGTGACCTTTGTCGTGGGTAGGAGACGTGATTAGTTGTTGTAATTGGATCACGGCTAGACTGGAGAATATCTCATTGGCGGTGCTGTCGGTGCTGACATCGAAATGGATATTGAAGTCACCCAGCAGCGTGAAGTTGGAGGAGGACATGGCAGATTCTGCCGCTAGCGAGGGTACAGAGGAGGGAAAGTGATTCAGTGGGCCTGGCGGGCGGTATATAAGTGCCCCTGTTAGACTGTCGTTAGGAGTGAATTTGAGGCAGAAGGACATGCTTTCGCAGTCTGGGATTGGATCGGAGGTGTAGTAGCATTGATATATAGATTTATAGATGATGGCAAGGCCTCCTCCTTTTCCGCGTGAGCGGTCCCTGCGCTCAATTTGGTAGCCCGGTGGCAGGGCTTGAATTACATCTGGGTCGCAGTCTGGGGTTAACCAAGTCTCGGTTAGGAAGAGGGCATCAGGAGATTGTTCGTCTAAAAGAAGGGAAATTTCTGCATTGTGTTTTGGCAGAGACCTGCAGTTTAGGAGCAGTAGGGTGAAGTTTTGCTGTGGCTGCTTAAGCCGAGCCGTTAACAAGTTGGTTTTGCAGTGCTGACAGTAAGTGGGAAGGTTCAGAGGATGGTACTGGTGGAGGCAGCTGTCCTTAGTGAGGGCTTTCAGTGTGAGAAGGGTAGCAGGGCTGTATTGTGTCCTCTGAAGGAGACCAGGGGGGGGTGGCCCCTGTCCCCGGCCGGACGCGGACGGGCGCAGACGGGCTTGCCTTTGGCGCGCCTTTGGCGCGCTGGCGGCGCGCCCGCTGCGCGTTCGAAAATTGCACATATTTGAGTTTTCGGGAGGGGCGTGGCCTCCCGGCAGTGGGCGTGGCCTTGCTGGCTTGCGAGGGTAATGGCGGAAAAGATTCGTTTCCAGCCCGCTGCAGCGTTTACACGAGCTGCGCGGGGATGTCCAGGTGGTCTCCAAGGGGGGAAGTGCCCAGGGAGCTGTGAGTAACAAGTAAAAACAGTTTTTATAACAAGTGAAAGTTTTTTTAAAAAGTACAAGTGCTTACTCCCGGCTTCCACCTCAGGAGTCCAATTCTCTAATGCGCGTTAGTCCAATCAGCGCATCTTATATAGCGAGGGGGAAGGGGGCGTGGCCTCCCGACAGTGGACGTGGCCTTGCTGGCTTGCGAGGCTAATGGCGGCAAAGATTAGTTTCCAGCCCGCGGCAGCGTTTACACGAGCTGCGCGGGGATGTCCAGGTGATCTCCAAGGGGGGAAGTGCCCAGGGAGCTGTGAGTAACAAGTAAAAACAGTTTTTATAACAAGTGAAAGTTTTTTTAAAAGTACGAGTGCTTACTCCCGGCTTCCGCCTCAGGAGTTCAATTCTCTAATGCGGGTTAGTCAAATCAGCGCGTCTTATAAAGCGAGGGGGAAGGGGGCGTGGCCTCCCGGCAGTGGGCGTGGCTTTGCTGGCTTGCGAGGCTAATGGCGGCAAAGATTAGTTTTCAGCCGCGCCAGCGTTTACACGAGCTGCGCAGGGATGTCCAGGTGGTCTCCAAGGGGGGAAGTGCCCAGGGAGCTGTGAGTAACAAGTAAAAACGGTTTTTATAACACGTGAAAGTTTTTTTAAAAAGTACGAGTGCTTACTCCCGGCTTCCGCCTCAGGAGTCCAATTCTCTAATGCGCGTTAGTCAAATCAGCGCGTCTTATATAGCGAGGGGGAAGGGGGCGTGGCCTCCCGGCAGTGGGCGTGGCCTTGCTGGCTTGCAAGGCTAATGGCGGCAAAGATTAGTTTCCAGCCTGCGGCAGCGTTTACACGAGCTGCGCGGGGATGTCCAGGTGGTCTCCAAGGGGGGAAGTGCCCAGGGAGCTGTGAGTAACAAGTAAAAACTGTTTTTATAACAAGTGAAAGTTTTTTTAAAAAGTACGAGTGCTTACTCCCGGCTTCCGCCTCAGGAGTCCAATTCTCTAATGCGCGTTAGTCAAATCAGCGCGTCTTATATAGCGAGGGGGGAAGGGGGCGTGGCCTCCCGGCAGTGGGCGTGGCCTTGCTGGCTTGCAAGGCTAATGGCGGCAAAGATTAGTTTCCAGCCCGCGGCAGCGTTTACACGAGCTGTGCGGGGATGTCCAGGTGGTCTCCAAGGGGGGAAGTGCCCAGGGAGCTGTGAGTAACAAGTAAAAACAGTTTTTATAACAAGTGAAAGTTTTTTTAAAAAGTACGAGTGCTTACTCCCGGCTTCCGCCTCAGGAGTCCAATTCTCTAGTGGGTACGGTATCTAGGAGCTGGGTCTGTCATGGAGTTTATCGGTCAGCCTGCAGGAGGCCCCTTTGTTTCCAAGGGTACATATACAATATATCCACCCAGAGCATAGGTAGGATATCAGTGTCAATAAGGACTAGTAAATAACCAGAAAAGCGGGGTCATGTTATACAGGTAGGATAGGTAGCATAAGGTCGCAACATCGACTTAAGATACACACCCTCAACCAGTAACCCAATTTCTTATTACAATGGGCCTCTTGACAGGTGGAAGCTTTGATCTGTCTGGTGACAGGCAGAATCATTTACTGAGACCAGGGGGTACTTCAGAGCCTTAATATTATTAAGGCCTTACTCAAAAATAGACTGTAAAACTCAAAGTATATGAAGGAGCTCGACTATGGCCAAATTAATATTATATGTGTATTCTGGACCTATTAAACCTAGGAAATGATCCATAGATATTTTCTCTATAATAAATCAATGGCAAGTTAAGAATTTGGTACCACTTTCTCCTTGGGTGTAAATACATTAAAGCACTACACACGTTTTATTTTATTTATTTATTTATTTATTTATTTTCTCCTCATATGACCTCCGTAGCTTAAGCAACCTCTTGGTCTGATCTATCCCTGCTGCTCGTTGTTTGGGGATCCAGCCTCAGCTGATGTTCTTGCAAGAACCACCTGCACAACTCATCATGAACGGACCAAGAGGTATATTCATTGGACACGATGTAGCAATTTAATCAGGGTCTAAAGTGTCTAACAGATTCTAAAATAACCCAAGTTTAGTTCTTTCTTTGTATACACTAACCTTATGATCTAAATACCTACAGTATCTTACAGAGTTCCACCAGGCTCTCCATGTGGGAGGTACCACCTGAAGCCATAACTTACAGATCTCCCTCCTTGCCAAAAGGATCAAATAAAACACCAATTTATTCTGTATCCCCAAAAGGTCTAACGCCCCATCAGGCATCAATACAGTGCCAAATAAAATAACAGAATGGCTTACCTCCACCTCAATGCCCAGGAGTCTTACACACTTTGCCCCAGAACTCCTGAATCAGGGGGGCAGGAAGCAAACACATGCATATAATCCACCTTCTGGGCACAACATCTCATACACTTTGCTCCTCAATTGCCCTTAATTTTGGAAAGTTTGAGTGGGGACCAGTATATCCTGTGGAGCATAAAAAAGTGGTTTCTCCTTAGTGCAGCAGATTTAATCAACGGGTAATGTGTGTCTAAAGATACTTGCCATAGATTTTTTAGCTCCTCGCTCGGCAAATACTTCTACCACACCAAATATGGATGTTCCAGCTTCCTATCGGCGGCAGAAAGGAGATGATTATACCACTGTGCTACTTCCTTCCATTTCGGGTTCAGATCTTGTAACTCGTCTTCCATGGAATTGTCCTCCAGGGAAAGCCAGTGCAGGCTCTTACACCATGACGAAATTTGATAGTACTTAAACTCAGAGATTGCACAGCTAGTACGATTCCTCCAAAGATCCCAGGGAAAACATTTTCTACCGTCCACAATGCCCTTCCAGTGTGCAACACCTGCGTCTTTCAACAGCTGTACTAAAGTGTCTAAAAGGCACTCTGGTGTTCTTAGGGAGTCCCACACTGGTGCCCATTCACTGTAATAGGTCAGTCCCAGACAGACTTACACAACTTATACATGAAACCTTCCTCAACTAAAATCCAGCAGCGTGGCTTTCAAACATGCTGCCAATCAGAGAGCTGTCTCACCTAAGAAGTAAAATCCTACAATTCTTTAAATTGATACGCCCAGCAGAACAGCTGAAGATCCGGTAAGCTCATACCACTGTGTGAAAGTTTATGTCTTAATTTCATCCAGGACAACCTGATCCCTTTGCCTGCCCAGATAAAAGAAGAAATCTTGCCCTGTATTTTAAGTAATCAACCTTTATCGAATTCCAAAGAGGTAGGCATACTTAGGAAGAACACACATTTGAATCAAATTGACCCACCCATAATGGGATAGCGGGATGTTCTGCCCCCTTTTCAATAGTACATCGACCTCCTTGGAAACTCTCTCCAAGTTTATTTTGGGAATTTCTCTATGATCCTGGGTTATTGTTACTCTAAGATATCTTAACTCCTTGGAGAGCTTAGCCCTTTGAGCAGCAATGTTCCCGGCCATGATTTTTGTCTTGTTGTTAACCTCGTAGCCAGACAGATTACCAAAAGCCTGAACTTCAATAAGGAGCTCAGATAAAGTAAGATTGACGTTGGATGATAATATAATCAAATCGTTAGCATACAGGGCTAGCTTCCTCGTGCATTTGCAACAAAGAGGATGATCTATTCATTCTGCCTTAAACTCTGGGCCAAAGGCTCAATATACAAATCAAAAAGGAATGGGAGACAGCGGGCACCCCTGCCTTGTACCACGCTCTATTGTGACCGCCGCAGTGAGGCTACCATTGACCAAAATTCGGCCCCCGGAGGCTTTATATATTTTCTTAAGGAACTCCCTGAAAATGTTGCTAAAGCCAAAAGCCTTCAAAGCCCTGTTCAGGTAGTGCCAGTTGACTCAGTCAAAGGCTTTTGCTGCGTCAATGGTGATAATTGAGAGAGGGATGCCCTGTGCTGTTGCGCAATCGATCAAGCCAATTAATGTATACACCAAATCCAACATCTGCCTACCTGGAAGGAAGCCCTTTTGATCTTCATGGATTATCGGCCCCACGACCTTACAAAGCTGGGCATTCAATACCTCTGCAAAGGACTTAAAATCGAAATTTAATAATGATATTGGCCGGTAAGACTGGCACTGGGTTGGGTCCTTCCCGGACTTCAGAATCAGTAATATGACAGCATCACTCCACGAGTCAGGTAAAGGAGAGGTACCCCCTAGAATTTCCTTATATAGTTGAAACCATATCAGAATAATTTAATCGATCAGTAGAGCGTAGATCTCAATTGGAATCACATCCGGTCCAGCAGCTTTCCCTTTCTTAGCTTTGGTGAGGATAGCAAGTATTTCATTCCCTGTTATATCTTGGGTAAGTATTTTTTGGCTATCCAAATTCAACTTTGGGAGCTGTTTCCCAGCAAGACAATGGTCTATAACGTCTTCCTTAACCAATAAATCTTCCCGATATAAATCTTGAAAAAATTCAATTAAAGCCTGTTCAATATCCCCTTTGTCCTCCACAACTGGGATACCCACTTTGATCATGCTGATGTAATTGCACGATCGGTCTACTCTGCTCTTCATGGTGAGGAGTTTACCACAATTCTCTCCCTGGTCGAAATCCCTCATTTTGCTTACTTGCCACTTCTGAAGCATGATCTCTACAGTTTTAAGTCTAAACTTCAGCTGGAGATCTTCAACCTTTCCTAGTAAACATTCTTTCTCAGCGCCAGAATCCTACCCAACCTTTAAATATGCCTCAGCCACTGCTATCCACTCCTCCAAGTCAGCCATCTCCCTTTTTTCAGACCTAGCCCAGCCCGCAGCGGCACCCTATAAAATCACTCTAAACCAAGCCTTAGAGGCATCCCAGACTGTATACAGAGGGGCCAAATCCAAATTTTGCTGGAAAAAGATAGCTGTTTCCCCTCTTTATCATATCTGAGATAAATGGTTGTTGGAGAAGTCTCCTATTCAGGGTCCATCTCCTCACAGTAAGCTCTGAGGGGAGTTCTATGTTCTGGGGATGTACCATGTTACTCCACATACTATTACAACTACCTACCGTTACAACGCGACCATTACAACGCATACCATTACAACGCATAGCGCTTCGAGGTGCTGGATAGTGGTAAGTATAATTTACTATTCTAACTCCAGTCCCCGTGGACCCTAGGGAAGGTGTTGGATAGTAGATTATACTTATTCCCTATCCTAGAGCGCCCCCCAGCGCAATGCGTTGTAATGGTATGCGTTGTAAAAGTCGCGTTGTAACGGTAGTGCGTTGTAACAAATGCGTTGTAACAGGTGTATACCTTCAGGGCTATTGCCCCATGATCAGAGAGATGGATAGGTAGATATTCTATTACCCTTACTTTTCCTAGTTCCAGAAGTTCTATAAAGATATAATCAATCCTCGAGTAATGGCTGTTTTACTTACTGTAGAAGGAATATTCCCTGGCATCACCCTTTTTCTTCCACCAGACATCACAAAGGTTACGATTTTTCAATATTGCCAAAAGATGGGCTTTAACCCGTGGTGCCACAATCTGAGTTCTAGGGTAGAATCTATCTAAGTTATTATTTAAAAGGATGTTGAAGTCTCCCCCAAGTATCAAGGGAGCTTCAAAATCTGCCAGAGAAACACAAAGAATATTTAGAGGGATTATATCATCTTCATTAGGGCCATAGTAATTGGCCAGCTTGTAGGTGGCACTCTGACGCTGCTATTACCCACTGTCCTCTCTCATCCACCTTTGTCTTGATATACTCTACACCCTAATTTATTAAAATAATTATGAACACCCCCTTCGAGCAACATTGTTGATCTGAGGCTACAATCTTATCGACCCATCTTTGCTCATCAAACAGTGCCTTACATTCTGAACTTAACAGGTGGGTCTCTTGAAGCATGAGAATTCTGGCTGAACTGTCCTTAAGATATTGCAAGACCAGGCACTGTCTTCTTTGGACTCTCAGACCATTCACATTCCAACATAGAATTTCAAGGCGACCACCTCCTCCAGGACCGGATCTACCCCCCCCCCCCCCCCATTCATCATCGTGTTTCCACCCCACACTATATCTACAGGCAGTTGTTAAGTCACATGAGGTCCCTGGGGAACATGGCGGCCAGCTATCTCTCTCTCTCTTTCCTTCCATTGGCGCAGTTTTAAACTTACTAGATGTCATGTGTTTGCTCATGATCTGCGATGTGTCTTTGACACTTGTTACTTACTAGACTGCGTGGTGTTATTTTTGATTAATGACGTTTTTTTTACATTTATTGTTTAGTTGTTTGAATAAATAGTGTCACTCCTTTCTCAATTCCCTCATTTTTAGACGTTTATCTTGCTATTTCAGACAGCACATTTCTGTGCCAGTTTATGTGGTAAAAGCCACTCTCCAACATCACATTAACTAAATTTCAGTGCAATGTTGTACAACATTTAAAGTTTTATGCTCTAGTACACAAGTGGAAAAACGACAAGCCAGACCATAGTTACTAAAAATGGCTTGCTGCGGTCTCTCTTCCCAGTGCACAAACATGAAGCCTAGCTCCCTGCACAGCCAGAGCACCATTGTTCAAAGGATTGTATGCAATGTCTAGAGTAGGTACTACAATAGGTACAGGAGGTATACCCTTTGCAGTGGATTGGTACCCATCTAGTACAAATCCTATACCTAGACAACTGTTTAACGTTCCACTTATTGGATGTGTAATACGCAGTGCAACACACATGCAGGGCACATTTACTTAGAGTTTGTGCCGCAACATAGTCATGCAAAGTGATACAAAGAGGCATGAAGTTGTGGCAGAAGATTACATTTCTAGCGCACAAGATATTTTCTACTGGAATGATGTCCTATTCTTGGTACAAATTGTGCATTGTGCTGCTTTCCAATAAATATAACCACTGTCACGAGGAGGGCATAGGAATTCTGGGGGAAAGAAATCTGCTCACACATGGTAATGGTTGGTCCAGGAGCTCAAGCATCTGTTCATCAGTTCCTGCACTCTGTTTCACAAGATACGAAACCACAGTTATTCAAGCTAAGCCCTAGATTACAAGGACTGGTATTTGTGGAACTCCTCACTACAAACGTTGTTTGTGACAATATTTCAAGTGGATTATACTCCAGTGGTGAAATAAGAGGAGGCATGGCAGAACTTTATGAAAGTATTGAAAGAATAACATAATTATAGACATTTAGTGTGAATTGTAAGTTTTAAATAAAACCTACAACTTTACCAGCACCATTTTTACTCAGCAGCATAGACTTGATAAAGTGGCCAAAATGCTTCAGTTTAAATGTAGCTGACCTCTAATTCAACCAGTGCAAAGACTCCACCCATTATTACTTTTGGGACCATGTTTCAATCCACTGACGTTTATTTTTCTTATTGTTGCAATATCATGTGCCATTGTAAATAGCTTCTTACTTAAATGTCTTATAAGCAAACTCACCCTCTGAAGTGTCTGGACCACTTCTCCTCCTGACAACTGCAATGCATTCCCAATGAAAGGAAAAGGATATGGTCCAGGGGGCAGTTTGCTGCAAGTATTCTTTCTTCTCCACAATAAGAGGAACATGAAGCAAATGCAAGTTGCAAGGAAAAGGGTTACTGCTCCTGAGAGATCCATGACGGAAAATAACGTGGCCAGTTCTGAAAAATACACCACACACATATGTTAGTGGTTTCATACATTCATGTTGTTCCCATTATAAATGAATGCAGCAAAACTAAAGATCATTACCAGAAGGCAGTGGAAGAGAATGAGAGGGATGTGCTGGTTCTTATGAGGATTGATGGAAAGTTGTGGAGAAAAGTTGTCAGTTAGAGAAAGATGCCAAGGGGGTATACAGTAGAAGGGCAATAGCGAACTTAACTAACTGTACTCCCCTAGCAGATTGCTAAAAAGCCTAGATGGGGCAGACACATTTAAGCACCCAGCATGCAGATACAATGACATTCATCGTAGGATAAATTTCTCCAATCTCCCACTCTAGTTTTCAGTGGTAACTGGTCAATACAAACTACAGCAAGTGAAAAGAAATGTTAAGAATGACAAAGTTAGTTAGTTTGAAATGTGAGTACAATTAACAAGAACATGGTACAATAAAAATTAAAATAGGAATCAAAAGTAATGAATGAAAGAAATAAATGCTCAATGTTATCTTATTGGATTTACAGAGAAGTGTCAAGAAATTACACGTGTCAACCAAATAGTTGACTGTGACGTAGACATCTTCTGTGGCTGGTCTATAAGGCAGCACAGTTGAAACCTTTTTGGTGGTGCTGCAGTGCAGAAAGGCTTTGCTTTCAGACTTGGAAACATTTCCGCAGGTTGACATTTTCACCAGGACCGTGTCTTGAAGCTGTAGATCAAAAAGGCTCCACAAGCTTGAATGTGTTCAGAAAGCAACCCCACTCTAGCCTTGAGCCGCCATCCCAAAAAGCTCAGTATAGTAAAAATAGTGAATTGAAGTCACTGAGGAAGTGCCTTATTTTAGGAAGGTTTGGGAGGCTGTTCCAGGCCTCATGATGTGGGAAAAATGTCAAATTCAAAACTTCGAAACAGTTTCAGTTAGCACTGCAACCTTTCAAAAAAGACTACAAAACTGGTTAGAGGTTTCACAACTCTGTTTTAAAGGTTTAATTTCAGCTGGCCAATGAAATTCTACCACCCAGTCAACAGCTTGCTGCTTTTTCGTTTTCAGAACCTTGGGCAGAATCCAGTCTCAAAAGAGAAGTTTTATTCAGACAAGAAGGGGAAATGCCCATCTTCATTTGTTCCAACCCATTGCATGTCACCTAGGTATGTTTTTACATGTTTCTGGAAAATATCTGTCTGCCAGTGCTCCAATTGTAACTCCTGTTTCAACCATTGAATTCAGCATTCTTAATTGCACCAAGAGATGTGATCTATATAAATATATTGAGCAAGTACGTCCTTATGAGCTTCTATAATTGGATTAGGTCTCCCTCACACTTCCCTTGAAAAGGCTGTCCTCTCTACAATGCAGCCCTACTTGCTACATGATCTGCCTTTTTTCTGACACCACTAATGTGGTGCCAGGAACGTATCTAAACCTCACCAATTTCTCTCTCTCTCGCTCTCTAAAAGCAAACCTACAATTACTCACTCATATCTGTCCTTTACTCATACATGCATTGTTTGGCACACATCATATATGTAGTACACTAAAACACCCTCTGACACAACCCCCATCTATTATTAAGTGTTATAATGTCTTTCTTTTATAATCCTCTCACACAGCAACTCTTTCAAGTTGATTGGTTGGTTTAGCTGCAGCAGGAGTCATTGCAATGTGAACAGGGCAACACGCAAGGCAATACCTGCAATGCCACCCATCTGCACACAGGAATATCCTTATGTTTAGTTACATTTTAACACTATATTTCATAATGTTCCTTAAATAATTTTTAATTGGTCAAATGTAACCTTGACATATATGCTTTTACCCTATAACATATTCATATTTTAAAAACGTTAAGACCATGTGTTGCTACTTTGATCACTTGCCACAACTATGACTTCTGCTCATTGCAGTGCACTGACCCTCCGACTAGTACCACACAGCAGACGGATGGTAGAGACTGATAAACATTCCATTTGGCCCCAAGCTCAATATGTTATGATTTTTTTTATTGTCTTATCAAATGGCACCTAGACTTCAAATATAAGAGTAGCATTTTAAGACATCCATTAAGCCTTATCTTAACGTATAGAAAAGGATTTTTTTGTGTACCTAAAAATGTGTGTTTAAACCTTTTTATATGGAACTTTCTTGTATGATTTTGGATGACCTATGTATGTCTCTCTCTCTGTCAGCTTCAGTCAGACAGCAGTATCTACCTCAAAATATCAGCACTGATGACATCACATGGCATCCTTGCTGGAGCTATAAGGCCCTATACCACTGTCTGGTCTGGTAAATCTGGGAACCTATGTTCTTTTCTCTGGTATTTCATCATTAGTCTAGTCAAAAAGTCCCAATAAATCTATTTTTAAAGCACATCAACTTTTAAAAGTCAGTTGATTTCTGTTGTTTATTTTTCTTTCTCAGACGTATCTCTAATGTGTCAACATTTTTGTTCATGATTAATGTTATAGAGGTATAATAATCAGTGTAGATAATTTATATCTCTTCAGCTGCTTAATCTGGAGTCACATTGGTAAAGCCAGAACATGGAGGATTTCCTAAACGCAAAGATATGTGGGTGGAGCTGATGAGTTCACATTGCAGAGATTTCATTCTATCCCTGAATCAACCCTTAATTTTATAATGTTATTTTTTTGCAAACATGTTTATAACTGTACTTTTTATTTGTATAACAATGTCTATTAAAATATTGTGTTAAAATGTTGACAGCTGGACTTAATTGACCTCACCTGCTGAAATCTTCAATGTACTGATGACATTGTATGGAGCAATGATGTAGAGCCATTTACAAGCTGAAGTCACAACCATGTCAGGAGAGAATCTAGTCCTCCTCCACGCAAGCAGCTAGCGCTGATCAACAAGAAGAGAAAAGTAGGATTAGAAGCAGGAGCTAATTGAGGAGGATGTGGACAAGGAGAAAGCCATTGTTGCCAACACAAAAAATATATCAACAAGGCAATTTCATGACCGGGCAAAGTGCACCTCCTCTTCTCCACTTCTGAGGATTGCCTCACCCCATCAATTAGCTAAGTTGGTTATTTTGTTGCCACACTACCATACGTAAAAAAATAAAAATGGCAGCTATTAAAATACACCAGAGGCCTAAACATGCATTCTAGCTCTCATACCACTGGATTTGTGAACCCATAGAAACAGATTCATAAATCTCAACATCATTTCGACTCCATAACATGGTTAAGAATGTGATGAAAAGTTTTTGAGAGCATGAAGCATGCCACACAACTCCCTTTGAGTTTAGATTTGGAGGTTAACCAAATATCCTTTTGGTTGATGGTGCAAAGATTTCTTTAACTTGTTAACCAGACCTGAAATTTCATTAATATCTTGATGTGTGATTGCTTGATGTATAATAAGAAATTAATGATACATAGCCCATGAATGACATTGTTTTTTTTTTTTTTTTTTCTCATTTGCCTGATCCTCCTCTTATTCAGCCTCCAATTGCCAAGCATTTGTTACTCAGAGTGCAGGCCTCCTGCTGCCCTTGATAATGCGATTGGTTGCCCTCGGCAAAGATGGCCTGAAGAGAGGACGGGGTGTGACTCCAACCTTGGTGTTACACCAGTTGAACTAGCCTTGGAGCCAACCGGAGGGGGCCTAGTTCTTGGAGTTACTAAGGCATAATCATTGGACCGGGGAAGAAAAAACCAAAAAAAAAACCCGGCTATTGCTTCCACTGAACCAAATAGTTCCAAAACACCCGGTTACGTGAGCCACCTGATCTCAACATGTCAGTTTTAGAGGTTGTATACAAAGATGTTAACCAGTTTGCATGTGTTGGTGGTGTTTTTTCAATCCAAACCTTGCATATCTCTCTTCTTGCAAGTAGTATTGCATAAAACAGAAATGTCCTTGCATGGCCCTTTATACTGTTGTCCCATCCGAAAATAACCAGGGGGAGTGTTAGAGAAATCGAGATGTTAAGAATAGAATCCAGGGTCGCTTTAACCTCATTCCAGAACTGCAATAGGTTAGGGCAGTCTATAAACATGTGAATGTCTGAAGCTGCGATGTAATTGCATTTATTGCATTTCTTCCCTGGAACGAATTTAGACAGTTTTAAGGGGGTAAAATAGGCTCGATGTATCGTGAAAAAATGGTTGCGCCTAAGCCATGCCGGTTTAACACATTTATATAGCAGGGTGCAGGATTTCTGCCAGATTTCAATAATCTGGGCCCCAAATTCTATGCCCCATAGCTGTTCCGGGAGGATAAATTCTCCATCTATCTCTTCTAACAGACTCCAGTACCACTGCGAGACTTCTTTACCCCCTCCTGGTCTTCCTACCAATTTCTCTTCAGTGGAGCTGCACTTCCCAAATGTTACCCCTGACCTGTTCATTGCTTTAAACCAACTGTTTATTTGTAAAAATTTAAACCTCGAAAACTCTGAGCCCAGTTGGTCCCTTAACTCCTCCCAAGGCCTCAATGATTCGCCTACCAACAGATCTCCCCATGTTGCTATTCCTCCTTCTCTCAGCGGAGTTGCCAGCCTGTCTTCCAGACAAAGCGGCAAACCCGGAGATTCCCAAATGGGTGCAAAGTTAGAGTAATATTGCAATCCTAGTTTCCTCCTTCTATGAAACCAGGTCTTCGCTTGGGACATAAGAATTTTTAATTTAACTTTTTTGAAATATTTCTGATCACCGTATTTGAACATATAGCCATTAGTTGGTAAACCGGCTCCGGTCAGCATCGCATTAAACATGAGACCTATAGATGTATTAGTTGGGACTTTTAAGAGCATTCTTGAGTGAGACAATTGGAAAGCCCACGCATAATACTGCAAATCAGGCAGAGACAATCCCCCCTTTTCCCTCCTCCTTCCCAGTTTCTTCCATGCCACTCTTGCCGATTTGTAACACCATACAAAAGAATTAAGCTCTCTTTGGCATTTCTCCAAGGCCACATTATCAAAAGCGAGAGGGATAGTGCTAAAAATAAAAGTGAATTTAGGGAGAATGGACATCTTCATCAGACTTATTCTGCCGAGGACAGTCAGTGGAAGACTAGCCCAGGATTTTAAGAGTTTCTTGCTTTCATTAGAAACTCTCGCGAGATTAACTTGAGCGATTTTGTCGATGTCGTGGACTATCCGAATACCCAGATATCTCATCGAGTTGGTTACGGTTAACTGTAAGTCAGGAATGTTCCAAGCCATGATATCGGTTTTACTTGGGTTAATCTCATAGCCTGAGATACGGCCAAACTCTTTGGCTCTCCTTATTACCTCTGGGAATGTTGTCTCTGGGTCTGAAGTAAAGATTATGATATCGTCTGCATAAAGAGCTACCCGCTTTTCCCACTCTCCAAACCTGAAAGATGGAATGAGTACATCTCGTCTTAAGACTTCTGCAAACGGTTCGATGTACAGATAGAAGAGGAGGGGGGAAAGCGGGCAACCCTGCCTAGTGCCTCTCGAAATCCCCAATGCCTCAGACAGTGTGCCATTTATTAAGAGCCGGGCTGATGGTAAGTTGTACATAAGTTTGATAGTACGACAAAATCTCTCCCCGAAGTTGAATTTCTTCAACACGTCATTGAGGTAGGCCCAATTTACCCTATCGAAGGCTTTAGCTGCGTCTAAGGTGAGTGTTGCCAACAGGAGGGAGAAGGCTGAGGCGATGTCAATTGCCCCTACGAGGTCGTACGTTAGATCAGAAAGCTGGCGGCCTTTAATAAATCCCTTCTGGTCCTGGTGAATTATTTCCCCACTACTGAGCCCACTCTAGATGCTAATATGGACGTGAAGATCTTATAATCACTGTTCAATAGAGATATTGGGTGATATGATCCACATAGGGTTGGGTCTTTGCCGGATTTGGGAATCAATACTATGGTAGTCTCACTCCATGATCTAGGAGGCTCGAAGCCCTCCCTCAAGATATCGTTGAAGAGGACTGTTAAAGTAGGGGCGATTTCGTCAACCAAAACACGGTATAATTCCCCGGGAAGTCCATCCGGACCTGCAGCTTTACCATGTTTAAGTGACAGAATGACCCTCCTTACTTCTATTTCATAGATATCCATCTCGATCCCATCACGTTGTATGGGTGACAGGGAAGGTAAAGTAATCTGGTTTAACCATATATCTCTTAACTGTTGGTTATCAGGGGTATCTTCCCTGTATATTTCCTCAAAGAATTCCTTAAAGGCGATACTAATTTCTTGGTTTGATGTTCTAAGATCATTTTCGCCTTCAGCCTTTATCCCTCTAATATGACTTTTGGCCTGATCTGCTTTAACCCTCCATGCCAAAAAAACATGCCCGCTGTTTCCTCGAATTCAAAATTTGAAATTTTGCTAGCCTCCCACCTCTTAGTTACTCTCTCTTGTAATATATTGTCCAGCCGATTTCTCAGATCAGAGAGATTATTTTGATCTTGTATTGACCCGGATGATGCCACCAGTCTCTGCTCGATTTTCTCTAATTCCATTTCGAGAGTTTGAATTTTCGATAGAGAGACTTTCCTCAGATACGAGGCTCTATTTGTGATACACCCTCTCAGGTAGGCTTTTAAAGCTTCCCAGACTGTAACAAGAGAGGCTGAACCTAGGTTTGTTTCAAGGAATGAGCTCGTTTCCATCCTTAAGTATGTCACTTCCTCCGATTCTAGTAAAATGGTGCGATCAAATGACCAAGAGGGATGTTTGACTTGACCTGGGAGTTTTAATGTAAATGAGAGTGCCGAATGGTCAGATAAGTGGGAGGGCAGATACTTAATGCTGGATATAGAGTTTTGAAGGCTATAACTGAACAAGGCAAAGTCGATTCTTGAGGTATGTTTATATTTTAGGTTCCTAAAAGATACCCCTTGTTTAGAGCCCGCCCTTTCTCTCCATAAATCTGCCAGACCTATTTGCTCCATAATCTCTTTGAGAGACTGCCTGGCTTTGGATGGAGGATGACTTTTATGTCTCCCGTGATAGGTGGATTTATCTAGTTTAGGGTTCAATATGACATTGAAATCCCCCGTCCATATTATAGGTTCCGAGGTGGTAATTAAATTGTTCCTGACTATTTCTAAGAAGGATGGGTCGTCTATGTTGGGACCATAGTAACCGACAAGGTTACACACCCATCCATCAATAGACAACTTAACTAACAGCCATCTTCCACTGTTGTCCTCGTTGAAGTTAAGAATCTGCACCTTTGCAGCTTTTTTACAAATTAAGAGAATTCCTCTTATATTGGCGTTGTGGTCAGTACTGATGAATTTGTCAATCCACTTCTGTTTTTTCAGTATCTCGCTGGCCTCGCTTTTTAGAAGATGTGATTCTTGGATGACAACGATCTGCGCTGGGGAATCTCGTAGATATTGTAAGATACGTTCTCTTCTCCCTCGAACGCGTAGACCATTGACATTCCAAGATAAAAACTGAATTGAGGTCATTTGTCGCATCCCTCCCTAGCGTTTGACTCTCTATTGTCGTCATCAAAGTTATTGCCTGATTGAGCTTTATTTATCTTGCTTATGGCAATTGAGTTGTTTATTAAAGAGCCTAGTCTTCGAGGACCTGACTTCTGAGGATTATTTTGGATTTTTGTGCCCCCCCCACCAGCTTCCAGCTCCCCCCCCCCCTTGGAGAACCCTCCCATACCTACTCCGACCAGATGTCAGGCCGGCTTTGCGCCGACTGCGCCTTCTCCTCCCTCACCACAGAGTGCTCATCCTGCAAAAACTAAAGAAGAATTTACCTGTATATTTTCCTGTACAGGGCCTTATACCTGATGCTTCATTATTTTCTCCTTTAGTTGTGTTTATTCATGTAAAGAAAAAAATGTTTACTTTTTTTTTTCCTTTATGTGATTATTTATTTGTTATTTAATTACTTATTTACCTTTTTATTCTTTTTTTTAAATATTTTTTATTTTTTTCCATTTTTAATTTGATAGAAGAGATGCCCATATCTGTGTCTTCTCATCCTTCCTTCCTTAAAAGGCTTCCTGTAGCCCTTATAAGCCTATGTATTGCCCCTTTATAATACAACTGGTGCTAGTGCAATGCAATGCAGTAGAGAAAAGGGGCTTACTGGTTCTGGTCACTGTTTACCCTGAGAGTGATTACGAATACTTTCCAAAAGTTCTTCCGCCTCGAAGGAGGATCTAACATTATGCGTCTTGTTATTGTACATAACACGTAAGAACGCCGGGAACCTCATTTGAACTGTTGCACCAGCCGCTCTAAATTTGTCCATCATTTGGCCCAGCTCCCACTGCCTGTCAAGCGTGGTCTTAGACAGATCAGAGCGGACTTCAAAAGGGAAATCAGGGTCTTTTACAGTTTTAAGACTGAGTGCCACATTCAGAATTTTCTTCTTCAAGGCGTAAGTCAGGAAATTTATAAGAACTTTCCTGGCTTTAGTTCTACCAGCGTTCAGACGGAAAGGATCTCGATGGATTCTCTGTATATCTTTGTTCAACTCCTCTACTGTCTCCTCGAGGTTTAGGGATTCCTTCAGGAGTTTAACTGTAAATCCCTTGAGATCTCCACCTTCCTTCCCCTCCGGAATTTTCAAGAGGCGCAAGTTGTTTCTGCGTGAATAATTCTCTAATGATTCCAGTCTGTCTTTCATTGCGTCCCCTTCTCTCCGTAGAGATTGGATCTTGGACTCAGCTGCATCTAAGTTAGCTTTCATTACTCCGGCTGAGCTCTCAAGTGCCTCTGTTCTTTCTCCCAGACCATCTACTTTCCGCTCTAGTGCCTCACATGATGCCCGAATATCGTTCTGGTTGGCTTTGGAGACCAAAAAGTTGTTGCGGATCTCGACTCTCATTGAGGCAATCGAGGCAACCAGAGCCTCCAATGCAGACTCGGTGTTGGTTAAGTTAATAGGGCTGTCTCGCTTTTCTTCCTGATCTGTTAAACTTCGTAAATCGTCTGTGAGGATCGAAGCTTGCCCCTCTCCGTCGTTTTCCAGGGTGTCTACTAATGTACTAGATGGTGACGGGGACAGTGAATTAGCCATTACTGTGACTAAAGTGGGTAAACCGGGAATTTCAGGGACCCTGGTGGGGCTATAGATGTTCGAGTCAGTGTTGTTTACCGGCAAAATACCAGATGGGGCACCTATGTCGACACTCTCAACACTCTCAACCAGATTATTAACAGGTACCAAATCTAGAACCTGAGGCAATACTTTAAAAAAAGAGCGCAAAGAGGGAGTTACTTTCCCAGCGTTGCATGCTGAGCCGAAGCTTTCGTGCCCCCCTGAGGACTGGAATTACTGTGTTTTGTATTTCTTTTCCCTTTGGGTTTTGATTTGGATTTCTGATTTAGCTTCTCCTTTTCCTTCCCCTTTACTAAATCCTTGAGAGTAGAAGTAGAAGTTAAGGGCTCGGTTGCTATCAGAGTGGATGTAGAGGGATCAATTGCTGGCGCTGCCTCTAAAACAGGGGATTCTGGGATTTGTAGTAGCCTTCTACTGACCCCTTGTATCCTCTCCAGGTTCCCTATTACCGAGCTAACATTTTTGGCACAGCCCCCTCTCTGGGAGATTTCCTTGTCTGTCTTGTCTTTCTCACTCCTCTGGTTCACAAAAGCTCCCGGGCTAACATTAACCCCCTCCCGACTCTTTTCTCTAATTATTGAGACTAAGTCTCCTCCAGTCGTTGTCTCCTGCTCCCGTCTAGTTTGAACAGGGAAAGCAGCTTCGCCACCTTGTTTCTGAAGTAGCTGAACCTCCGCTCCCCCTGAGCCTGCACAGCCCAGCCTACCTCTCTGCTGTCCCCTCGCCGAGCGCCCCCGACGTAGCTCCACGGCTGCCCTGTGCCACAAGCCCTGGAGGGGCGGAGAGCTGCTGGGAGGAGATCGTGAAGCGTGACACATCCGTGAAGTGAAGGAACACCAAGCCAACACTGGACCCCACAGGCTGCAGACAGACGTGCAGGCAAACGCTCCGGAGACACGGTGATCACGCCAAGACACACACGGCATACAACACCGTGGTTACATGCCCGGACCCCCAGCAGGTAAGGACGGCGTGGATTCCGTCATGTCAGGGCTTCAGAAGAGATGAAGCAGGAAGAGCAGCTCCGTGGTGCGGAGCTCGGCGTTCAGCGCGCGCACCGCACTAGCCTGCGGCCGCCATGTTCTCCCGCAATCTCTCGGAAAGCATGAATGACATTGTGGAACGAAAATGGATACTGTATATTAAGTTTGATGACAATTCTGATTTTGAAATCCTTTCTGTAATTATCATGTGGTGGAATGAGCTTCATTTGAGGTGCACTCCAGTGGGGCTAAGAGCTACTATGTATGGGGGCTTATTTCCAAGCCCCTTGCGCCGCCGGTACGTCACTTTTTCTCATAATAAAAGTGAGGCACCAGCAGCTCAAGGGGGTTGTAAATAAGCCCCCCAGAGTATAAATTGTTCTCTAAAATCTTGAGCACAGATTTGGATCCACTCCCCCAATAATGGCTTCTTGATCTCATTCATTTTTTTTTCAATGTGTAGGTACATTGATTATTTATATGGCTTTGTGCTGATCACAGAATGGTATGTTAAAGATAGCATGCACCTGATATAACCAGATCGTACATATGGCCTTTGACTATATTATGTGCCTGCTCTGCACACCTGATATAAAATCCTTCTATATGAATATCCCTCAAAGTGATGGGCTAGAGGTTATTTGACAAACCCTTGAGAAGCGTACACGTCCACATATAGTTCCTACTGACTTTATTCTTGAACTACTACATTTGATCCTTTTTAAAGTTTGATGGCAGATTTTACCAGCAGATTCAGGGAACATCCATGGTAGTGGCCTATGCTCCCAACTTCGCCATTTAGTTCATTGATAACTTGGACACTGCAGCAATTTTCTCTGATAACTACCCATTTCATGACAACATAATGACTGAAAGCGATATATTAATGAAATGTTTTTGATTTGGAGAGGGAATACAGAGATGCTCCCCACATTTGTTACATGGCAAATCACTAACTGTAAAGATTTGAAGTTCACCTTCCAATACAGCGGAGAGGGGATCTCTTTTTTGGATCTGATGATCAGAAGCCATGTGGCGAACTCTACATGTCATAAACCAAAAGAAAGGAACGCCCATCTTCATGTCACCATCCCAGAGCACGTTGTGGTTCTCCCCCAAATTCCTAATTCCTTAGGATCAGAAGAAACTGCTTCTTCAAACAAGATTTTTTTAGACAGAGAAGAAACTTTGAAGACTAAACTACTCCCTAGAGTTTTCCCCCTGGAGATTGATAGATTGATTGCAAGATACATTAAAAGGGCATGGTACACTCTACAAGAGGCACTTTTGATCCCAAGAGTAAGATATGATACTAGAAAGATGGTACAAGTTGCCAGGTCCACACCCGTCTCCAATCAAATAAAGCTATTTACGCCACTAAATGCAGGAGAGTTGTTAATTGAATGCCCCATTTATGCATTTCACAAAAATAAGAACATCAAAGGTAACTTAGTGAGACCATGCCTACCATTCCCTAGAGCGACCTGGACTTTGCATGATGTTTGGGGTATGACCCCCTTGATGGGCAATCCAAATTTGAAAATTGCAGTGTGTGCGAATATACAATTGAGACAAAGAAATGTGTACACAAAAATGTAAGAACTGTACTTTCACATTTCTCTAATTGCAACACTATGAATGTAAATTATGTCACTTTCTACCCTTGTGACTTGGTTTATATGGGGGCAGACTACACAAAAAGTGAGGATTTGAATATGCCGTCACAGAAGCCAATTGAGATGCAAAGTGGCAAAAACACCACTAGTGGAACATTTCAAAACACTGGGCCATAGCAAAAATGACTTGTGATTGCAAGTAATTGATGTTGGAACAGTAACAGAACGTGGAGGTGACCTCACAGCAGTTCTCAATAAAGAAGAACTGAAATGGATCCTGACAACGGACAGTTGCCACAGCGGCCTTAACAGAGTAAATGATTGGATGTCTCTGATATCAATCTTCCTGATGTACTATGAATTCACAACTGTAACCTTTTTTTCATGCCGTGAGTAGACAATTAGGAGCTTATTTCTCTGCCGCATGTACTTTGAGCATACAAAGGGTTGAAATGCCCTCTCAAAGCTCCTGATGCTGCATTTTTCAGGTTAACGGTTTCCTTGTTACATGACATGAATAAACCAGAAAGATTATGTCTTATGGATATACAAAGAATGTACACTTCCCATTTTAGGTATGTGCCGCCTGTATATGGAAAGATGTCCAGATAGCTTGTCAATATGTATGGCTCATGTGGGCTATGCACCTTGTTCTGCATCTGGCCCTGACATGTACATGTTGAGGCTACATTTCACAATGTCCTTCTTCGTTATCCACCAACTAGGGTTTCTTAAGAACATTTCCGGATGACGATTTTGACATTATTAAATCACTTCATATGCCTTTTCTATTTTTTTTATCATTACTGTTCCCTACCATTCAAAATGGCTACTGCAGATTAAGGATTTGGCTGGGACTTTACTGTATATTGCTGTTCCTTGAAGACTCGCCCGTCCCCATTCACTACCACTAGCTCACTGCAATCTTACTTAGGCACCCCACGCTGTTACCACTGTGAGACATACTGCCCTTGCTGGCAGACATGTATAGGCTTATTCCATGCAATTGTTTGTTCAATTAGCCCATTCATCTCAGAACCATCACTACTGAATTCCCGCCAAAGTCAGGACCTAGTTGCAATATCCGGCACGTCACGGTCTGACGGTTCCGTTCTCGGACTACATTTTCCTCGCACTTGCCTTCACTAGCTATGTAGGTGGCATATTGGCATTTGTATGAGACGGAGCAATACGACAGTTTTTATTATGTTTATTAGTTTTTATTTTATAGAGCCAGCAAATCCTTGATACAGGAGATTGGGCATTAGACACTGTCCCGCTTTCATGAATACGTGCATTGGTTTCTACCTGAACTATAAATGCTTGGTATGTGTATTTTTGAGTAGGTTAAGACACTGAACTGATAAGTTGGTTTGTTCGATGTTCCAATTTGTTTTTATTATCATCATCATAAAACTTTATTTCGGTAAAAAGAACCATACAAGCACAAGTTTAAAAACATTCAACATTAATATAGTTGAGCAGTTATCGCTATTAAAACATAACAATTAATTATTACAATCACATTAGAATTGGGTTAAAATAAGGGCATATTCTAGAGTGTAGTAGGGTACAACTCAGAAACAGAACAAATCATTTAACCGCTAAGGCACGCTTAACCTTGATTAATTAAGACTCCCTTTATACGCCACATAGCTACTAAAAAGTGCAAAACTGCAAAGATAATGGGTCCTGAAGTGTCATTTTGCATAACTCTAAGCGCTTGCTTGCACTGCCGAAAGCCAAGATTTTTGCATAGTGGGACGAGACAGTATTTCCTTGGTTTGAGGTATGCAGGGCAAAAGAAAAAGACATGTTGCAATGTTTCACTGTCACATTCACAGAAGGGGCAATTTCTTGGGGCAAACATGCTCCAGTTGCATGTAAAGGCGTGTATAGGTAATACACCATGCCGCCATTGCACGTACAATTTTCTGGCTATGACAGGGTAGATGACATCTAGGAAACCTTTAAATTGATATGTGTCTTTTACCATAAGAAAGAAAACAGTTCTGGAGCCGAGTTTGGGGTTGCATATAGCCGCGTCCTTCCTGATAAAAGAGAGCCATGGTGTTTTGCTTATGCTGATACAGCTAAGCATTTCTCTAAGCTCTTGCCTATAGTAAGCCAGCTCGGGTGTAACTCAGAGCCGGCGCCAGTACCTTAATGGTCTTAAGGCTAGCTCCTCCTCAATTGGTGTAATCCCCAAGTCAAGTCTCAATGGGAGCAGCGGGGTATTGGGCGGGAGAGCTAGCAGGTTCCTTAAAAACTTATTCTCAACCTTAGTAATTTTGGATTTGTTGCAGTGACCCCATAATTCGCCACCATACATGCTTGCACCCCTGGCTTGTGATTTGTAGACCTCCAGTGGTGGACCAAGAGGCTTTATCGTTGAAACATTAGATAGCCTCAGAATCCCACCCGATAACTGGGCAAGTTTTAACTGTGATTTAATTTCCTGGGGACCCCACGTCATGCTCTCATTAATCGTGACCCCAAAATAAACAAAGGTGCTGACCCTTTCCAGTGTTATTTTGCCCAAGGTGGGATTAGGTCTTGTGGTTCTGGGTGGGTTGAAGATAATGAATTTTGTTTTCAGCGAATTGATCTCCAAACCCCGCTCGTTACAAAATTCTACAAATCCATCCAGTGTTCTCTGGCTACCCATAGGGGATTTAGAAAGCAAGAGGGTATCATCAGCGAACATTATCGCCGGTACCCTATTCCCGGCTATCTTGGGTGCATCATTATTTGGCACTCCATTCAGATGCGTGATTACTCCGTTGACATAGAGGCAAAACAGGGTCGGTGCAAGGGCACAGCCCTGTCTTACCCCCTGGCCAATGGGGAATCTAGATGTCAGAGTACCACTCTTCCGCATCTGACTTGGGCAAAATTTCCCTCATGTAGCCTAATCAGGACTGAGAGGAGATGAATGGGAATGCCCAGCTCCGAAAGTACTTTCCACAGTTTGCCCCTAGGTACAAGATCGAAGGTCCACGAACACCATATAGAGACTGCCACCCTCTATATGCACTGTTTTCCAGTGCAATAGCACTAGTCGAAAAATTTGGTCTACGGTGGAGGTGTTCTTCCTAAACCCTGCCTAATAGGGGCTGAGTATTTCAAACTCCTCCATCCAGTCCTGTAGGTGGTCTAAGATAAGTCTTGTAAAGATCTGTAGTTGGATGGGAGCAGAGGCGAACCCCTTTTAAAAATAGAGACTATTTCTGCTCCCAGCCAAGTACTAGGGAGCGCCTTTTATTATCATAGTGCCACTTATATTCATTTCTTTTATTCTTTATTTCGGTTAGAGTAACCATAAAAGATTTCTGAAAGGACAATACAGTTATTTCCACAATACATCATATGAAGGATAAAATACAATGCTACATAATTCATCTGGAGTCAACATGGATTTGGGTGGCCAGTTTAGTGATGTTCTAAGGATATATCAACTTTCCTAAATATTACATAATAATTAAAAAGTTATAAAAAACAGATTTGAGTAATAAATCTTTCAGGACTTTTTAAAAATATACCTATGCAGTCAAATAAATACCTCTAAAAATTTCTTTTACAAATATTCTGATAGATAAGATTTCATGCATGATATGTAATGTGTATATTTCATTTTAATCTCATGTAATGCACGTGCCAAGCTCCTAGTAATTTCCCATTCATTTTCTCAGCCTGAAATTTCAAACCTTCCCTTTTCCTTATCAAGCTTACACCAAACAAATAGCGACTGACACTAAAAACCACTGTCTGCCTGGTATCAGAACGTAACAATCTTTCTGCTTCAAGGCAGGATCTAGTACCAAGCAAGCGGCAAATAGGTTTTATCCATTTATTCCTACATCGCCCGTAGGCTGGACAGAAGAACAGCAGGTGTGTCTCATTCTCTATTACATCTAGATTACATGAAACACATCTGTACTCCTCCTCCCTGCCCAGCGCCCATTTTACTGTTTTTGACTTTAAGGTATGAAGACTTAGCTAATTGTGGCTGTATTTCATCTATTAAGGGTTCAAAGTTCCAAAATATTTTCATTTGAAGGAACCGTGTGGTTAATGACCCAACCCTTGAAGAATGGTACATAAAATCATGTATAAAAGACCAATAGGTTTACTTTAAAAGCTTTTTTGAGGCCAGTGTCAAATCAGACGGCTCATCCCAATAATGCCTTAATCCCAATTAAAGAAAACAATCGTGAATGTGCTTTAGCCAGGTCAAACCCACACCTTCTTTTAATCCTAGAATTTCTTCAAGACCCTCCCTGTAGTGGATGAGCTCCTCTGTACTCCATAAGCGAACCCAAAACAACAATGGTCTGAGGTTAGCCTTGTCATATACACGATGAAAATTTAAATCCATCAATACAGGAGTCAATAGTGTTCATGTGGGCAAACTTAGTATTTTCCTTATGAACTTATTTTCGCCCACCTTGAATGTTTCTTTTACCACGGGGCCACACAGCTCTTACTCGTACAAAGAAGCCGATTGAGCTTTATATTTTTATACTTCAAGAGCGGGTGAAATTGCTTTGGATATACTGCTTTCGATTTTCCTTATTAATGGAAATGTATTCTGGAGTAGTATAGTTTTACTTTTTTCTCGCTCGGGCCTCCAGGTCAGTTTTGAGTCCAAAGCAATACCCAGATAGTTAAAATCATGCACAAACTCGATCTTCTGATATTCGCGGCGAAGTTTTTCTTAAAAGTTTTATGTGGATTAAAAGTTTTATGTGGATTAACTGCCATATATTTAGTTTTACTGGTTTTTTATTTTATTTCTAGCCCCTTAACTTTTAATATATCCCAAATGATATTAACAAATTTTGTAAACCTTTCGGTGTTTTGGGAGATTAAAATCGTATCATCAGCAAAGAGGAGTACCGGTACAGGCAACCCTCCAAGCCTAGGGGAGTCATGTTCACATCCCAAAAGGTGATCGGGTATGTCGTTGACATATAATGAAAATAAAGTCGGAGCTAAAACGCACCCCTGTCTTACACCCCTATTAAAGCTAATTGGTTCAGTTAGTTCACCTCGTGGACCCCATCTGACTTTGCCCGGTTGTCGTCATGTCGTCTTATTATCTGTAGAGGAATTTCCGCCAGAACCCCTTGATCCTTTAAGGACTTCCACAGGAGATTTCTAGGGACAAGATTGAATGCTGCTTTTAGGTCCACAAAGGCGATATACAAGTGTCCCTTTCTGAATGTTATATATTTCCAGGGTATACAAAGGAATCTAATAACCTGGTCAATCGTGCCAGTCTTCACTCTAAAACCTGCCTGATATTGTGATAAAATGTTATATTCCTCATTCCATTCAATCAGTCTGTTTACAATTTGCCTGGCTTATATCTTCTGTAGAACATCAATAAGACAAATTGGTCGATAATGTGATGGGTTATGACGATCACCCTTCTTAAAAATAGTCGTGATCTCTGCCCCTTTCCAAGTTTTAGGTAATGGTGCACCTGAAGCAAGAGAATTACACAACAAATTAATATAGGGGCCCCAAACGCCTTTATCATGCTTCCATAGGTCTCCAGGTATTTTGTCAGGACTGGGAGCCTTTCCTGATTTTAGTGCATCTATGGCTGTGAGGGTTTCCTTTAAGCAAAAAGATACTCAGCGGGCAGTAGTCAATGTCATTTGGGGAAGAGGAGTAAAGACTAGAGAAATGTGTTACCCAAGTATCAGCACCTAAAAAAAGGTCCTTACTACAACTTCCATTTTTATTGCCCTTTGAGATTAGCCACCTGAAGCCAATTTGGTCTTTTGCTTTCGCTGCTACTAATAGTTCTTCCCAGATATTTGCCTCCCATTCTTTCTTTGCGGAGGTTAACAATTGCTTATATTCTGCCCTTTTTCCCTTAAGGCCACTGTATTTTTAGCTTTAGAAGCCGCAATGAGCTAATTTTTTAAAGTACAACATTCTTTGTTGTACCATGGGTCTTTCAACTCGGCCGCCACCGTAATCCCACTGTTAGCTTTCTTTGGGATTTTACTTAGTATGGGTACGAGGTCCTTAACGAATTTACAGTGGATATCCATTATTGGAATATCTGATGCAGGAAAATCTGCGTAAGTATCATAAATCTGTTTGATTGCTGCTGAATTTTTCCCTATCGAGTGCCATTTTAAAGCTCTTCTATTATTACTAACAAGTGGATCTTTGTTACCACTATTGAGTTCCCTTGGTCTCAAGGTGGCGGGATGGAAAAGGTGAGCTGACAATGTCAAGCATAGTGGGTAATGGTCGATCTCTACATTATTTTCGACTTTTAAGTCAGAGGCCATCGACCAAAGCTCAGTTGAGATCATTATGTAATCTAAATGGCTGTTTGTGTTGTTTCTAATAAATGTGTGGGCTTTTGGGCTATCGGATGGTAGATGGCCATTACAGGCTCTCAAGCAGTGTCCCAAAACAAGTCTTAGTAACTGAGCAACCGCTATTGTGCAAGGCACTACTGGCTGACTTTCCAGGAGCGGTATGTTATTGGCCAAGTCTTCTTTCTCAAAGATATTTTATAGCCCCACAGCAGGTTCGTATTTGCAATTAAAATCACCTCCCACTATTTTCAGTGTCCTTCACTCAATCATGCTTAAAAAGTAGACCATATTTAACAAGCACACAATCGATGGTTATTGAGCATTTGGACAAGAGTATATATTTATTATGTAGACTTCCTTTTTATCAGGTGTATAAAATGTTACTCCCAAGATGTCCTCTGAACATGTTTCAACTAATTTAACATCTATACCAAGCGTTACCTTTACCCAAATACAAAGGCCTCCCGAAGGCCTCCCTCTAGCGGAGGGGATAGCACATTTGCTAAAAGTTTTATAGCCTACTTTATGTAGAGGTTCTATGGGCCATGTTTCTTGTAACATAATTATGTCTTTCTGCCTAATATATTCCTGCCATACAACATCTTCTAAATGTCTTCTGAGACCTGCAACCTTCCAAGAGATCAATGTTATCTCCCTTAGACTTCCCACCTCACCTTCTTCCATACACCCAATTGCTGTGCTAGGAATACAGTCAGTTCTAGTATACCTTTTGTGACAGCTAGCTGTGTCTGCAGGATCCCTATTTAAATTAGTAGCAGTAGCCGTGGCAGACCCTTCCGCTTGAGGTTGCAGAGTAACTGCAAAAGATTCTGCCCTTGACATGAATAATGTCAGTCTTGGGCATCCAAGTCTGACAATACATGGTATCTATTTGTCAATGGCATTGTGTGCTGTCTAGCTGTTAGATTCCATAGCTGCGGTCTATAAAAAAAAACTGTGGAAGTGCACAAATGTTGGTATTCGTCAAGCGTGTTTCCTTGTTTTTATTCAAAATATAACGTACCAACTGGGGCCGACGAAAATTGACGACTATACAATATCCTTCTATGTTTTTAGAGGAGTGGCCTATCCAACCTACCCTGCTGACCATTAGTATTTCCTTTGTGTCTGCTAGTTGAAAATCCTTATATTTAGCTAGCCAGTCAATAGTTTTATTCTGAAGGTCTTCCCATCTTTCTCTCTCAGTTGTTCTAAGGGCAGGGACGCCAGCTAGTATTAACGTATACGGGCATGAAGCAGGGGGCAAGTTTAGAATATCCGTATTGGCAGTTCTATTTGAAATATGAGCCCTCACTGGACTCCGTACATCATGTTTCCTGTCTACTCTAGGGAGTGCTGTATGATTTCTCTATGTGTCTGGTAATTCAGGGCCAGTTGATAACACCTGGGGCCTATCACCTATGCTGGTCTGCATAATCTGAGTAGTATTGCCGCTGTTCCCTTCCATTGGTTGTTGTGTAGTTCTTTGTGTAATTCTATCCACCCTTTCCACCCTTTCGATATTTCCTCCAGTATGCTCTTCAACCAATATGACCTCTCTATTGTTCCCCAAATCTTTTACTACTATTTCTAAGCTATTCAGTTTGTCCCATAACTGTGTGATGCTCTGTGATGTGACCCCTTCGCTCATCCTGCCTGGACTTCCTGTCCTTGAACGATCGCCCTTCTCCGAAACTTACCCCGAGGCGTCCCTGGAAGCAACCATGACAACCAGAGCCCCACCCCCCTCTTCTTTACAGGAACCAATCAGAAGAGATCTCTTACCGGAAGCACTCCGCCCTGACCCCGGAATCTCCGCCTCGATTCCAGCGCCGGAACAGGAAAAAGACGGAAGCCCAGACAGAGACGCCGTCGGAGCAGCGATCTCGTGGCAGGAGACTCGGACCGGAGCGGAGGACGAGCAGGCGACCGAAGAAGCGGACGTGTGGACTGAAGACTGGTGGAGTCCCCAGGAGGTGGCTGAAGAGCAGCCGCAACTCAAAGGAGAGTTGCGGCGAAGCGTGTGAGTACCAACTAACCACTCCTATAGCACACTAGGTGCTCTGTATATAGAATTCCTCCGTAGTCACACCAGACCTGACTTCACTGTAAAAACTTGTATAGCACCCTGCGTACTTGTACAGCACTCAGATTTAATCCATTTCCTTCACGAGTTTCCACAGGACACCCTTCCTTCTTCCTCTCTGTTCCTCCTTCCCGATTCCCTTCCCTCACGGTCGTTTTCCGAGTCCCTCACTTGATCCCTGGTGTTGGTAACGGTTTGTACTTTAACAAGCCCAACAGGACTAACGGCTCCTTCTTTCTTTCTCTTCCTGACCTCCGAGGACCTCCCTGAAGACCCAAGACCTCAGCCCCGCCCTAAAGAGGATCAAGACGCCTTACCTCGGAGCCTCACTTTCGTTTCCCCTGTTGTTTCCTGAAAACCGACTTTTGTGTTTAAATAAAAGAACCGATATTGCCCACTACATCCGGCCTCCTTGCCTGCTTTTCCAGCCCGCGGTCACCCCACGTTCACATGCTCTTGTTAAAAAGACCCTGTACTTCATTAACCATTGCTTCTACCATTCTGGCGTAGCCGGTGGCATCAATACCTCTCGCAGCTTCCTTAGCATTACCCCTTCTTGAATCGAAAATCACAGGATCTGTTTGTGTGCCAACGGAAATGGTTTTAATTTGGCATCTATTTGTGTCATGTTCCATGTCAGAACTATCCATTACTTCAGAAGACGGTTTAGATTTTCTTACAGGGGCCCCCCGCTTCCTTTTTGCAGGCACTGCAACATTTTTCTTTGCAGCCACATTTTTTTGTACCTTAGTCCTAGTAACTGTACTCTCCGCCACATCTGGCGTCATTTCCCGGAGAGAAACAATAGAAGGGGAGCATAATAAGGATGGGGGAATAGTGGGGGAATTACTAAGTAGACCATCATTTACACTCCTACCCATGCCCGCTACATGAATATGTCTTTGTGTTAGAGGGTCCAAAGATAATCTTTGTTCTGTTAGTTCAATCTCATGGATCAATAATGACTCTGCCCTAATTAAAAAAGCATCAACCTCAACGCAACATATGAAGGATTGCACCATGGTTCAAAGCCCTGATGATAACTCCTTAAGAAACCCGGGAATTAGAAACGCGTTGGCACGCACAAAGTACATGCGAGGTACTAACATCAACTGAGACTCTATTTGAGGGTGGTGAAACACAAAATACACCCCTGGAGCAAATTGGACTTTAAAGTATTTTGTCCCCGCATGGTTGTCTGTTTTAGCGACTTATTGAATGTTTATAAGATAACAATCTTATCGCTTACAGACACTATCAACCTTTTGACTGGTGTAGTCATATGATATGAATGTAAAGTTGTTTTTCATATACGTTTTTCTAATGAATTCATGAAAATATCAGTTTATAATTTTTTCTGCACTGTTTTTGTAATAATGTACTCTATTATGAATGAAATGTGTATTCCTCTCATGCACTTTGTATTATGAATGACATTTAAAAAGATGAACAAATACAATTTTTGAAGTACAGTACAGCGACTAATTGCGTTGTATGTGAAATCTGCATAATTCATTAGCAGTATCAGAATTGGTGGTCAGGAGCTTTTTTTGGGTAAAGAATGTTCTAAACGTCCTTCCCGGCCCCCAGAAAGGACGTAACTCCTATATTGTAAACTTTGAGAAAATGGCAGAATTGATTGGCACCAAATGACAAAAACACGCTGAGTACAAGTTTTTGCCAAATTTAGTGCAATTCATTACAGCTGTTTTTTCTGTATCAGAGCAAAGTTTCCTATGGGACTTTACATGTTAATTAACTTGGGAAATCACAGTTTTGGAGCCCACCTTTTTCTAGACCCTGCTTGAACAATTGGCACACAACTTCTCATAAAAGAGATGTGGTCAATTGACTATTTTCGTACAGTTTCATGCAGATTCGCTAAACGGCTACAAAGTTATTAGTGAAACAAAATACATTCTATGAATTGGAAACTCTGACACAACTATAACTTTACTGTGACAACCACCACTGTGCAATATATATCATACACTTCACCAAAAGTATCCCATACAAATCTTATTTGCAATGAGGAAACAATTCAGGGAGTGATTGGCAAAGAGCCTCTCACTCATGGCGGAGGCTTCATAGTCACAGCGGGAATTCCATACTCGTCTTGGGTTCTTTGCATTGCAGTTCCTCATTGCAGAAATTCAACCACAACAACGGAGCTTCTGCCATGAGTGCAGAGGCTCTTTGTGAATCTGGCCTATTACCTCTATTTAACCTCCCTTCTGGATAAGAAAAAAAGAAATCATTTTCCTTTGTTAAATCCTCACCCACTCTAATTTTTTGTCCAATTAGGAGTTGGTTTTTAGAAGCAGGACTATAAGTAGGTCTCATATTGGAATGTTTGCCTTGACAAATATGTGACTGAAGGGGCATGCCTCCCTATCCTATATATATGTTGATTACAATGACCACCTGGGGCCATATTACAGAGCATGCCCTGCGGGCACAACGGGCATTAGCACCCACTTTGCGCATCCCCGCTGCACTTTGGTATTACAAAAGGGGCCACAAACGCTTGTGCGGCCCCTTGTCTACAATCAATAGCGCTGGCACACATAAAGAGCAAGCACTATCTGCAGGGGGTGTTTCCTCATTTGTATGGGGGTGCGCCACATGCAAAACAGAGAATCCATTTGCCTATGTGCCCACTGTGTATTACAGCTTCAGATTCATGAAGCTCGCAGGTGGCGCACTGACAGTGCACCAACTATAAGTTGGCGCACTGTCAGTGGGCCCCCTGAGAGCAGCCCTCTGGAGAGGGAAAAGGGGGTCCTTTGAACCCACTAGACATCCCCTAGCAGGTGGGCCTGCCTGCAAGGGAATCTCTAAGCCCCTTTAAAAGTGCAGGCAAGTTGTCGCCTGCGCTGTGAAAACATGGAGCAACTTCAAAGCAGTAGCTCAATTTTTTACAGGAATGTTCTGCCCCCTGGGCAGCGTGAGTTCGTGGCTGTCCTGTGGGCAGCACATTTCTTGTGATACAGCACACTTTCCCTGTTTGCGCCTGGTTTTCCTGTTTTAAGGTGCGCCAGCGCAAACCCGGAAAGTGCGCCTTTACATTATAGACTTCTACTTCTTGGATGTTTGTTGCTTTGGTCTTTTTTTACTTATAAAATTATTCTTTATTTTTCTAACCTAGTGTGGAGTCTTTTTGTGGTGTTTTCACTGTCTTACTGTTTGAAGTTTTGCACAAATACTTTACACATTGTCTCTTAAGTTAAGACTGACTGCTCTGTACCAAGCTACCAGAGAGTGAGGGCAGGATAATTTAGGGCATGTTATGACTTAACCTGATATGGATTGTGGTTTCTGCTTGGGCAGGGTACTCACCTCTGTCAACCAGAAACCAATTTCTAAAACATACTTATCTCTACATCTCTATCAACATACCGCTCTCTCTGTCTCTTCTCTCTTCCTCACTAACTGTATGCCTGCCTCACCTATCTATCACTGCCACTCTCCACTTCACCTCTCTTCCTCTCCAACAGCCTCACCTCTCTCTATCAATCTCTTCATCTATGACTCTCTACCCACTCTCTAAATTAACTGTATCTGTACCTCAGACCTCTCTGCACCTCACTGATCCATCTCACCTCCCTCTGTTAATCCTCCATCTAGTTCACCTCCTTTGAACTCCCCTCTCTTCAATTCTCCACACTCTTTCTATCTTTGTACAACTCACATCTCTCCATCTGTCCCTCTGTCTTTTCGCAACCTCACCACTTTCTCACTCTCTACCTTACTTCTTGATCTGCCTCTTTTCTCTCTCCATCTCACATCTTTCAGTGCCTTATCTCTCTGTACCACATGTTTCTCTCCTTATTTAACCTCACCATTTGTTTTCTACCTCACCTCTCCATCTCCCATCTACCATGGGCCCTTGAATCATTTCTCTCACTGCCTTACCCCTTTCTCATCGTCTAGTGTTATTCTATTTGTGTTTCTTTATTGTTATGGTCTTTCTTTCTGTGCACCTTTTTCTCTTTCAGTATTCCTTCATCACCTTGCACCATCTGTCTGTGTATCTCTTTTTATAAATCTAGCTCTCCATCTGTATCTTTTTCACTATTTACAAATTAAAAGTAATTCCCTATATCTCTCTACATCAGTACCAACCTCACCTCTCTTTCTCTAATAAACCTGATCAAATTCATTGCATTTCTTTCTATACCTCCCCTATCTTACTACCCTTCAAATCCATCTCACTAGAATTCTGTCTGCCACAGTACTCTTTATCTGACATGTCTTTCTATAGCTCTTAACATTTTGTTCCTTTTTGGTCTCCCTGCTCTCTTTAAATTGCATCTTTCTACACTTCTCTCACTACTTTACTTCTCTACAAGTCTCTTTCTAACGTTCCCTTCCTCTATCAATATATAACACTTTCTACATTACCTGTCTCATTGTGGTATTATCTCCTCTGCAGTTAAGCATTAGAATGTGGGGAACCCTATCTAGTATGAAACATATTGTTCCAGACATCTAGGGGAAAGTGTCTTAATGTGCGTAGACCCCTCACATTTTAATGGGCAATCTAGATCTGGCCCTTGATTGGTACTGGCTTACAGGAGTAGTGTTTGCTGTTTTTCGAACACTTCTGTGTCATCTTTTTCTATCAAAGCCATTTCGCCTGTCCCATGTCACCTGTTAATTCCTGGTTTGCTGCTGTCGGGTGTGGTTCGATGCTGTCAGAGGCATTACATAAATGTGCGTTTCCTCTATTTCGTCTATGAATGCCTACAGGCTGAACAGCTTGTCCTATTCCATGTACGTTCACTTATCATGATAACATTCTTTAGTAGCAGCAGGAGGCCGTCTTTAATGTCCTTTTCAGGTCGAGCTTCGATAGACAGGTTATATCCTCTTATACTTATTCCTGCTGCTCAGCCTAGAATGTTTGGTGAGAGCTGGTTGGAATGTTGAGTGTGGAAGATTGTCAGTTGGATGGAGGGCTAAGCGGCAGGAGGCTGCTCCTGGTGGGGTTTCCCTTTCTTAATCCTAATTTACCATCTAACATGAATAAAGTAACTACAAGGAACTACAAGGACTACGCTACTTTCATTTCAAACATTTTGGCGACAAGGATGCAGAACCTACAGCGTGCAGGAAACTATCTACAAGAGAACTGAGGAATATTCAAGGAGAAAATTATTTTAACCTACTGAGAAAAATTCAAGGAAACTGAACAGTAACAGAGGACTCTTAAAAAACAAGGTATATTACTCTAAATTTAAAGATTTGCTTAATCTATCTGGCACAACCCCACCAGAGACCCCGAAATCGGTCGCCCAAGCCTCAAGAATGCCATATTAAGATTACTAGCTCAAGGTCAAAAGCCACTGTAACTTTGCTGGCGCAATATGATAAGAGATTTTTTTTTTACCTTTAAAGTAGTGCTACACACCACTTACGTGAGGCTACAAGTGCCAGACCAAGCTGTCATGTTCAAGGACAAAAGCCACTGTAACATCCACTAAGTGGACTCATTAATTACCTTTAATGTGGTTTTTGACACTAATTAACTGCTGCTACCAGTCATTTGTTATTGAAGGCAGATTTCTCTTTTGATGCATTAATATGAACAGTAGCCTCGGCATTGATGACTTTTCTACACTCAGTTTGAAATGTGACATTGAGCCCGCTTTCTAAGAGGTCTAGGATTGCATCCTGGTTCGGACTGTGCATGCCATGTTGGGGATTAACACTTTTTCTAGTGATTCTTAGTGGCACACACTGAGACTGTGAGTCAGGTGTTGGTGCAAAGTTGATCGGGGGCACAGGCTCGGGCCCCGTGTTTAACATTTTGGCAGTTTGGATTTTCAAATGGGGCAAACAGACTTTCAGATCGCAAACAGTCTTGTAAAACCGTCTCTTTTAAGTTCAAAGTACAAATGGTGTTTCGGTGTGCTACATTTGAATTTGGGGATTTTTCAAACAAACCAACTTTGTTGCACCTTGTATAAATGTCAGAAATGAACTTTTAAAACCGTCATTCACTCTGAAGTTCAAATACAAATTGGGCACGAGCCACTTACTTTGCTTTGTTCTTCCCGCAGCCTGTGTTCCTTCTGGGATCCTCGGGGGGGAGGGGGCAAACGCGAAGTGGTCCCCCCCCGGGGATTTTCGCCCGGATGGTCCAGACCAATCAACGCGATTGGTCAAGGGCCGGGAGCAGAGCGCGAGGCAGGCAGGGTGATAATTAAGAAGGCGCGAGCGCATTGTTGCACAGTTTGCCAGGAGTCAGAGAGGGTCTTTTCGCGAGGCGTGGAGCAGAGCGGTGATACTCGAAGCTTTCCCGAGGAGCAGGGAAAATGGTGTCGCATGAGGCGCTTAGAGAGGCGCTTCGAGTGATAGCGGAAGCTGGCAGAAATTCCCTCTTGGTGGCAGGAGCTGTGGATGCAGTTCCCCCCCCCCCCCCGTCAGGCCGCCGAAAAGGAATGCGGAGATAAGGAGTTCAGCGAGCAGTGGGCGCATGCAGGGTGCCGCCGGCGGAGAGCAGAGGGCCTCGGAGGGCGCGTTCAGCGAGGGGAAGAAAGGCGTCGGCGGTCAGAGGCAACCAGCTGACTGCGCCGGGGAGCCGTAATGCGCGTTTGCTTTCCCCAGATTATCTGAGGGGGTCTGGCTGGTCCACAAGGCTGCCGGGTGAGTTTCAGGGCCCCTGTATGTAGGAGGGCTGTCTCTGGGAGGGGGGGGGTTGCCTGCGACAGTGGCGTTTACAGGAGTACAGCCAAGATGTTTTGCAGACACAGATTCAAATAGGCGGGTAAGGCCAAGGCCAGTGGCATTTTTCAGTCTTCCCCAGTTTACGAGCATGGTGCACCCTCCGGAGGCTGATAAGCAGGTGGAGGTTAGAATGGAGGCAGGCACAGAGGTGCCGCAGGCGTTACCATTAGTTGATTATTCCAGTGAGAGTGGACAATGGTGGATTGAGCACGCCCAGGTGCAGGACAAACATCGTGGCAACAGCAACAAGGGGGGCATGGATAGTGGAGAGGGGGTAGTGGGGAGTTGGGAAGGGAGTGCCCTGCACAGACTTACTGATCCCAGGAAGAAGAAGAAGAAGAAGGTTGGTATTGCAGGAGCAGATAGCGGAGCAGTGGACAATAACAGGGCGGCTGCTGCGCACAGTGGCTTAAATGTTGAATTTTCAGCAGATTCCTCTCAGGCGGAAAGGTTTTTAGAGCCAAGGCCTGTTTTTAAAATTGGAGAGCATATGATGGGACGGGGGTGGGGGACGGCGAGCGTCTAGGAGGAAGCCAACAAGTTCTTTACCCTCAGAGTCCGTGGAACAGAGACGGTGAATTTGAAGTAGAATTTGGGGAAGGGGAAAGTGCAGAAGGTGCTTGGGGATCTAGGGAGGTGGTCACACATAAGGAAGCGGGAAGGGGGCGGGGGAGTGGGTCAACGAAATCTGCGAAATCTTTTCAGGTCGATCTGCATGAAGCGGCACCCTCGGATTAGCAAGAGAATCACAAGTGGATATCTCAAGCGGATCTCCGGAGGAGAGCAGAGCAACTACCAAAGGGTAAGCCGCAGTGGTGGGGGGGCTTGGAGTGTGGGGAATATGGTGGGGGGAGGGTGCACACCTGGGGGACCAGGAACGAGAGGTGCAGCGGCCACTCAACAAAGCTACAGGTTCGCATGGCATAAATTCATAAGTTATTGGCATATTTTTCCAGTACATACACACTGATCAGATATTTACCCCTTTTCTTTTAGACTTCATATTGGAGTTAGTTAATAAAGGGTTGTCACATACAACAATAGCAGGGAACTTGGCGGGGGTCTCCTTTTATGGGCAACTTTTTGGGGTTTTGACCCAGTCAACAGTGTCACAGCAAAAAAAAAAAAAAAATGCTGAAAGGTTTGTAGAGAGGAGGTTCCAAACAGATTAATGTAAGAGCTCCCATATCGTTTGAGTTGTTGCAGCACGTGCTGCTACAATTATCGGGCTCCTGTTATGACTCCCACGAAGTCAGATTGTTCAGATTATGAATGATATGGCTAATTTTCGGAGCATTCCGGGTTTCTGAATTGTTAGGTTTAAGGGGGGAGCCTGGTTGAGAGAGCTCTGACGTTTTCTTGGAAGGGCAGGTTTTAAAAATCTGGTTGAAGAAGTCAAAACCAGATCAGCTAGGGCGGGTTACGTGGATACACTTGCATACTAGCCACACAGAAGGGTGCTGTCCAGTGGGTGAGTGGAGGGTTTTTAAGCCTGCACAAGTTTTCGTGGATGGACCGATTTTTGTGCACAAGTCAAGGGACAAGATTTCTAGCCATCAGCTGCTCTAAGTACCACGAAGAGCTCTTTTACTCCTAAGTAGGGACCCAACCGAATTTGCTACTCACTCATTCAGGATCTGGGCAGCTTCGGAAGCGGCTAGATTGGGTTTGGGTTGAGGAGCAATCAAAAAGATAGGCAGATGGCATTCAGCGTGCTGTACGCGATATGTTAAAAAAAAAACAAAAAAAACAAACGTGGTTTAGTTAAAGGTTCATGTGTTAACACTCATTTTCTTTCATTTAGGTGACGTAAGGGGCTTGAGTACGAGTAAATAACGAATATGGAATATAGGCCATTCATTTATCAAGTGGGCCGCGATTTTTGCTGAACACCAGATTTACGAACGAAATCTGGGCATCCCCAGCGCTGGACACGAACTTTGCTGGTGCGGTAAAGGTGGGATGAGGTGGGAAGATTTATTTCCTTTGCTTGGAAAAATCCGATATGACAGAGGCGGCCTACATCTGTTGCTCCTACATTTGGGAGAAAATGACTTAGTAGCATTGTCTGGTTTAGCATTAATAAAGAAGATGCAGCTGGATCTAGCGGTGCTAAAAAACAACTGGCTGGGGTACTAGAATTGTATAGTCTGAATTTGCGTTCAGAAAACACTGTAGGAATGCGAGAAACCAAGCGGCAATGGATAAAGCCAGGAAAAAACTGAATAGGGCCATGAAAATTTTTGGGTGGCCATGGGTATTCAGACCATTTCGCATGACAACATCACGGGTAGAGAAGGCAATTTACTTAGGGATGATGGCGTGCATCTGACTCAATTGGGAATGGTTTTTTATATTCTTGAAATACGAGACATGTTATCTAAGGAGTTTGAAGGTGGATTTATGGGTCTCTGCGAGAGGGGTAAAAAAACAAAAAAAAAACAAACATGATAAGTGCAAGTTGGGGTGGGTTCAGGAAAAATCCTTGGTTTTTCCTGAGTGGCGGAATAGGCGGGGGTCAATGTCTAGAGCAGACTTGACCGTCCCTTATGAGAGAGGGTGGGGGGAGGATCAGGATGGGGGAAAAAGGAAGGAAAAACAAGGAAATGGAAATATGTTCAAATATGGGGTGAATTCAAAAAATGACGCTTATGTTTTGGTTTTGGAAAATAACAGTTACAAGGAATAAAGATTAAAAGAAATGTAAGGTTTTGGCTTAAAGTGCAAAATTGTATGGTTTCGATATTGAATATATAAAACATAGAGTTAAAAAGTTGATATTAGAAAATTGCCTGATCTTATGAATAAAGTGGCCTTTTATGCTACAGGTGATGTTGTCTTTGTTATCAGTTGGGGTCTGGGCTGTTTTGGGCGATTGGATCCTCGGGGGGGGGCGCGAACGCGAAGTGGTCCCCCCCGGGGATTTTCGCCCGGATGGTCCAGACCAATCAACGCGATTGGTCAAGGGCCGGGAGCAGAGCGCGAGACAGGCAGGGTGATAATTAAGGAGGCGCGAGCACATTGTTGCGCAGTTTGCCAGGAGTCAGAGAGGGTCTTTTACGAGGCCCACCCACCCAACCCCTTGTAAAAAAAAAAAAACAGACCAGGAGTCTATAAGAGTCCAACTGCCACTAATAGGACAGGCAATTTACTCTATGTTATAGTGCACAGGCGGAATAGGGGGGGGTCAATGTCTAGAGCGGACTTGACCGTCCTTCATGAGAGAGGGTGGGGGGAGGATCAGGATGGGGGAAAAAGGAAGGAAAAACAAGGAAATGGAAATATGTTCAAATATGGGGTGAATTCAGAAAATGACGCTTATATATTGGTTTTGGAAAACAACAGTTACAAGGAATAAAGATTAAAAGAAATGTAAGGTTTTGGCTTAAAGTGCAAAATTGTATGGTTTTGATATTAAATATATAAAACATAGAGTTAGTAGGTTGATATTAGAAAATTGCCTGATCTTATGAATAAAGTGGCCTTTTATGCTACAGGTGATGTTGTCTTTGTTTTCAGTTGGGGTCTGGGCTGTTTTGGGCGATAGGATTCCTCCCTACGTCACTTTCCTCTAAGTTTGTTAAGGGCACACTAACGTGACGGCATAGCGTCCTGAACATGGCGCCATTTTGTTCAAGTTTGCGTTGTTTTCTGCTGTAAAGCTTTCACACTTTGCCAACCATGTTGTTCATTATACGGGACTTCAGCAACACGTTTACTTTGCCACCTACGTTTTTTTTTTTTTTGTTTTTTAAAGGAGTTTTTCAACAACGTGTTCATGGCAGCGACGACTTGCGCTGAGCCACACGGGAATTCAACTCGTTTTTCGGAGGACACTACACTTCAAGGTGCTGTTTACTTGCAAGTGCTGCATGCGTGTGTCACAATATCTTTGTGACATATGTTGCTCAGAAGCAAAGATCGAGCTCCGGTGTTTAAATAAAAGGACGACGCATGGGAGAATATAAGGGCCAGTGAGGCCATGACTGGTATAAAGAGCAAGCAGTTCATAATTTGGGAAATGCCGTAACAAGATGATCTTATGTACTTGAAGCCAGTCTTTCACTTAACATGTTTTTATTCCGATGTTTGATAATAATTAAGCCTTTTGTTGTTTATGAGACATGACAAGACTACTATATCACCATTTTCTGATTGTGTATGGGATGACACTAAGTTGTTTTTTAGTCACTCATTATTTTGTGTTCTGCATGAAATGGCTGTAAGATGTAGTAGCACCACTTGTTGGTTGTGGTACATGAGATGACCATTAGCTTCTAAGTCACTCATTATTTTTATTGCTGTGCATGAGATGCCTGTTATGTGTTAAGCCACTCATGCTTTCTACTGTTCATGAGATGACTGAGAAGTTGCTTAAGTCACTCATTGCTTGTATGGTGTATGAGAGTTTTATGTTGCGCATGAGATGGCTGTAAAACTTAAGCCACTCATGACTATATTGTTTTGCGTTTTGGAATGACTGCTATGGTATGGCAGTGTGTGTGGACAGGTCACCTATTGATTTATTTATTTATTTATTTTTGTTGAGATGAGATTTTGAGTCTGTGACCTTAGCGCATCAGCTCGTGACCTACGTGACGTGACTGCTGTCACATACGTAAGTTTTGTGTAGTGGTTGCACCTTTCCCTGTCACGTCGTGAGTTGGGACCCTTTTGCTTCGTGCTGACCTAGCCAGTCGGTTTCTTTGGTTTTGTATGTTGTGTGTTGGTGTGGTAGTGTGTTGGTTATTTCGTTTTGGGAGCCATGTTTTGTATGAGGAACAGAGAAGGTGGTGTGAATGTAATTTGCTAGTTTGCGTGATTTGGTTGAATGAATGTAATTTTCTGCGAGATTTGGTTGAATGAATGTAAATTGCTGATCTTACCTGAGTGAATGTTAATTGCTGATCTTATCTGATTTTATGTTAACATCTGAAGTTGCGTGATTAGACTTGTTATCCGCAATTTTATTTCTATTTGTTATTCTTCTATTAAAGAAGGGAGATGTGTTATACTTATTCCTGCTGCTCAGCCTAGAATGTTTGGTGTGAGAGCTGGTTAGAATGTTGAGTGTGGAAGATTGTCAGTTGGATGGAGGGCTAAGCGGCAGGAGGCTGCTCCTGGTGGGGTTTCCCTTTCTTAATCCTAACTTACCATCTAACATGAATAAAGTAACTACAAGGAACTACAAGGACTACGCTACTTTTATTTACAATATATCTCTTCTGTGGGGTTTGGCAAACCCACCAATTGCATTGGTTACTATCTATGGCATTAAGAAATGTTGGCTTCTTATTGGTGCATTTATGTAAAAGTCCCTCCTTTTTGTATTTAGCTCTATTTCCAGCAATTTCACTCAAAGAAAATGTGTGTTGGCCATCACACAGTACATCGTGTGATGATCTCTCTTCCCTCCTCCCATCAGGCTATTGCGAGCTGGAAAAGTCACGGTTTGTTTGCATGCCCTCTGGCCATGCGACGCCCTGTCCCCCAGAGCAGTGTTATAATTAGCACTCCGCAATGATCAAAAGCAGCTCTTGCAGGATCTGCGCTGCTCGCAGCATGGGTAGGTGATGGTGTAACCACCCATCTGCCAGCGTGTTCTGCATGTGCACCATTCAATACCAAGGAAAGTTTCAATTTGTATTGCTTTTTAAAAATAAATGCAAATAGTCTATGTCCTTTTGAACCATCAACTTTCCCAGGGCACAAGTCCTATAGAAAGAAGTGGTGGACTGACCAAGTTAGGCAGTATGCAAGTGACATCATGATGCGTGCCATCACAGAAAATGAAGCCACGACGCATGACATTCCACGTGGCATCACAGGAAGTGACCTCACTGGAAGTGGCATCACAAGAAGTGACATCAGATACTAGGATCTCAGACATATGTTTATCAGGTGTATCATGAGTATATTTAACTGCATTTTGATATTTAACACATGCTATATGGAGTCAGGGTTGTACCAAAAATGTGGCGCAATACTGACGCAAAATCTGGGCCTCAACTAATAAATCTGCTTTAAAAGCCTGCCACAAAGAAATTGGCAACATGGAAAAGCATGGTAGAATATGTGTTCTGCTTAATTGGTTAGAAAGCTAGCATTTTAAAATATGTTATGGGGTTAAGGCATCTACTGTAGAAGTGTCCATTCAATCTCAGGGTAAATAATAATGGTGAGAATAATGCATTTGTTGGAGAGATCTATGTTTTGTGTACTCCCAAATTTGAATCAAAGTAATATGGAAGATTAAGTTGTCTTCTGCAAAACATACTCACCCACTGTTTTTGGTGGGGCAGTGTGGGGATTGTTGAACCTCTATTTTGTTGCTACCTTCTACGGGTTTGTTATTCATGATATTGTGCATCTTATACAATGTTGTGAGCATATATCTATCCCTTAATTCTGCATTAGTCCTCTGATAGGTGCTTGGTGTAACATATGCCATCTGAAAATGCAATAAAATATGTTTTTTTTAAGTTGTCTCCTGAAAAGCACATCATGTACCATGCAGATCACAGATTTTTATTTTATGTAGATCGGTAAGTGGATTACTGTTTTGAACACAGAGATCCTTTTGCTACTTGAAGTTCATAAATTGTAATCCTTCTAGTAGACCATTGTGAGCTATGAAGGCTATGTAACCCCTACACCTTATAACCCTGATTGTCTTATGTAAAACATCTTGTACATTGATTTGCACACTTACATGATTTATTTTGCTAATGTCTAATGTGTATGTTATGTAAAGCGCTCTAACACTGCATTGGGATGAGTAGAACTTTAGCACTATAAAAGAAAATAAATACCGTTATTTAAATTATTTGTGTAAATACTGGGACAGACCAACCCATCTGACCTTAATGCAGTGCATGCACTTATATTCAGGGACTGAAAAAAAGGCAAAAGCCTGAGTCTCTTCAGTATCTGTGAAAAGATAACAAGCTGTGTCGCCCTTTTTAACATCATATGGGTTCTCCTTACCCAGGAGACAAAGTCCACAGCCTACAGGTGTTCTCAAGGCTGTGGCAAACCTTTACGTAATGTGTTAACAAATGGGATGGGAACATTTCTCCCATGCTCTTGAGTCTAAGTTCACATACTGTTAAAAAGGGTTCCAAAGAAAACCGGTAACCAAAGACCCTTTTATGTTGCCCGGCGGTATCGCCTCTATGACCCACCAATATTAATCAATGAAGAAGCAGGCGCTGGAGACTGGAAGGCGGGAAACGAGGATTTTATTCTCTCCGGAGGAGAACACATCAATTCAGACAGCAAGTATCGTCTCGAGGTGCTCTAACCACATCTCTGAGGCCTGGCCTCTTATACTGGAGTTTACAACCTTTATTGCACATAACACATTCTCGTAATATTTTAGCATTTGAAAGGACATCCTCGGAATCTCCCCTTCAGACCCGTTCCCACATACATTTACAGTTGGATTCCCCACCCCGGTCACAACAGGTGGCGGTGGTCGCACAGCAGGGCATTCCGCCGATTCACGGAATGCAAGGGGTTTGATCGGATCTCATGGGGTGGGGGCTTTGATCGGTTCGGGGATCTTTGATGGGGAGGGGAAGCTTCCTACTGTACGGGTAATAAACAGTATCCGCAGGGTCAGGTGGCAGCCTGGGAACGAGGAAGACAAACGGGGACACAGGAAAAGGGGTTTGCATCAAAAGGGTTTGAGGCCATGAAAGGAATGAGGGGAGGTGTCGCGCTGGGAACAGGATGGGATTCCGTGGTGAAGCTGTGCTGGAGAGGGGTTTATGACCCAAGGCATGAGAGAGCGGGGGTTGTCAGCGTGCGGGGGAATGCTTGCGAGGTTAAGAGAGAGAGAGACGCGCTGGCTATTAGTGAGGGGCAGGGAGGCCATGGTGCTCAAAATGGCTGCCGCTTACGCGCACGAATGGGCCTGGAAAGGGGGCAAGATGGCGCCGATAATGTTCACCAAGATTGTATTCATTTTTCACAGTCCTCCCTTTAACATTTCCAAGACATCTTGCTGGCCTATTTCCTATCTACACCTATATGCAGCAATCACAAGCAAGGGAGAGGGGATTTAGGCAAAGGAACTGTGCATATACATTATTTTATAAACATCGCATTGAAAAATTTCATCATTTAGTAAGCGGGTTCATTGTTAAGGCGGTTGCAGGAAAAGTCATCGTAATGCAATATCAGCCTAGAATTACGCAGTGAGGGCGTTGGGTACAGATCATAGAATAGGAACTGGTGAGTTATCATATAAGTAAGTCCTTCTTGTATACAGCGAGTACACAGTCAGTCAAATGGTGATTGGGAGAGAAAGGAGATACAGTAAATATGTCAAAGTTCTCGTTGTCCTTTGTCGTCTTCTGTCAGCGCTGTCGAGCACCTGGATTACCTAGCAACAGAAATGTTCATGTGGATTGAGTCGTTGGAGGTCTGCGGGCAGGGGGTACCTTTTGCTTTGATTCGCCAGACCCCATAGGAGCAATGCGTTACGGTTTGGAACAGATGCACTTTCTTTTGTAGCGCAGAGCATAGATTTGCAAAAAAATGCGATTGTTCCAGAATTGTGAGATCTGTTCGTTTCTTGAGTCTCTGTGGTGGGCATTTCCTGTTGCTTCCATCATCTTCAAGGTTCTTGGTAGCGGGCAGAACCACAGACTTTGTTTATCTTTTCTTCGGGGGCGACCCTTGGTGGAGTTCTAGGTCACCATTCTGGGATTTTACACAGTTCGTGGTCTACTTAGTCGGAGCTCCCTCCCATTCTGACGTAGGGAGTACTCTTCTCTGGGTAGCTCAGTAGGATTTGGAGGAACTTGGGAGTTCGGGTGGAAAGGTGCGGGTGTGAACAGTCCTTATGGTAGATCGGAGGAAGAGGGGATGGAGCAAGGCCAAGTCGGGAACAGATCAGGGGGAGGCGGAGAGTTTGGCGTCAGGCGAGTCCGTGACCAGGTTCAGAGAGCGGGGGCTATTTGGCATACGTTGATCATAGAGCAGGGGCTTCAGGTCAGCCCTTTCCTTAGCTTTGTTTGAAACAGTGCCCCGTCCTGCGACTCCTTACTGCCGTGGTCTCGCCTTGGCCTCCGTTGCTGATGTTCCACAATCCGCAGTCAGGCCGCGTGCTCCCACATCCGGTCTCTTTCTCCTCCGACAGTGATATCCTTAAATGAGTGTTGAAAAGACAGTCTTTAGGGATTTTGCAGAAAAAGGTAATCACATGAATCTATTTTCTTTCCCAACACCAAGCGACTAGCGTAAGCACTCGCTACATTTGAGATCTTTGTGGCTTATGTATAAACAATTGATGATGGGTTTGCTGGATTCCTTACAACTTCCTTTTGTTGGCTAATTCTTTGACGCTTTGATGATGATTACGTTCATTTGTCATATGTCTATTATAGTATATGTCAGTTCTTCTGGCAGAGGCCCATTTCCCTAGTACAAGTCTTGAAAGGTCAGGCTGGTCTTCCGGGCCTTGTATTTTACAAAAAGTACAACGTGCTATTCACCATAGTCTGATAAGCATCCTTCTGAGGGATGAACATAGGTTAAACAAGTCTGCATTACATAAAAACATCTTATTTTCAACCATGCTTACTGCAACAAGTTCTTTCGTTTTTCAATCTAATTTTCAACTTTGCACACATCCTTCTAACTTTCTATATAAATCCTCGCAACCTTGTTACTACAAAAACTCGGGAGGGGTGGTTTGCAATAATTATTAAACTTGTCCTCGGGGAGGGAGGGATCTGATGGATACCAAACTGGGAGCATTTGGGGTAGATGGGGGTGTCTCGATCATTTCTTACAGCTTGGGGTACGGAGACAATTTTCAATGGGGATGGTCGCATTACCACAGACACATTTTTATCATAGGAGCCACTGACAAATTGTTCCCTGAGAGTGGGTCAAATTTTAGGGAACCTTAGTCGTCTTACCTGTCCCTTTCCTATCGGCCAATTTAAATTTCATCCATATTTTAGTAGAAAAGGAGAGGTAGTAACGTGGTACCAATACAATTTTATTTAGGACAGATTTGCGCAAATACTTGTGGTATTTGGGGCCAATCAGGAGATGCACCAGGTTCGCCAATTAGGTGCCAGTTGCTAGGAAGAGGGAAAGTGTGGAGGGGTGGAAGAGTGAGTGTGAGAGAGAGAGAGAGAGAGAGAGAGAGAGAGAGAGAGAGAGAGAGAGAGAGAGAGAGAGACAATAGGCCAAACAGTACACGTGTGACATAGAGAATGACCGTGTATTGTTTGGGCTATTCAGTGCGTTACCCAACGTTAGACGTTTCGGGTCTGTGTTAGGAGGGGGGAAGCATGCAGTTTTGGGACAGAAAAGCGTTAGATTAAAAAGGTCGTGAGAGCGTCCTTGTTGTGCCATTTTGTAGCGCTAGTCCGTCTTCATGCATCGGGCGTGACGTGGTTCCAGATCCCTTATGATACTCTAATCGGGATTCTAATGTAACCTGCAGAGGGAAAAGGGGGAGGAAAAAGGGGGAGGTAGGGGGACAACATTCGAACACATCAAATGTAAGGGCACGAAAATCCTTTACTTACCACATACTCGTACTTGTCTCTTCGGGATATAATCCCTTAGGGTGCTGGTTTCTTAAAGTCATGGGGGCAGGCAATGTGATAGGTGGTTCATGGGGAGGTTCGAGGATGGCATTAAGGATCGTGCGTAGTGAAAAACGCTAAAAAGAGGAATCAGAGGTGCCTAGCGCGAGGTACCCGGTTTCGTAGATGTATCCGGTCATCGGGGTCCCTAAATCATTCCCAAAGCTGTGATGTTCTTAAGGCTTACCAGTTCTTCGTTCAACCCTGTACCTTAGTACCTTCGACCACCATATCCTTATAACAATTCATCAATCACACCATTTTACGTTACCCACTCTCTGAAGTCGAGGTCCTTCTTCATAAGCCGCGTATCATACCTTCGTTTTGACCATCAACCTAGGGCCGAACAACCATTTCTCGGATAACCTTAAAAAGAGAGCAGAACAGTTGTGCACAGAAAAACCCTCCCACCGATACCCGTATTTACAAAAGTACGCGGAGCCTATTCATAGCTTCTAAGACTTTTATTTTTAGAGTTATTCAGTACGTAAAAGGTGAGAGCGCAATTCATATTTTGGCCTGACATGTCGTTGATGGAAGCACATACAGTAGGGGGTTATTTGGTAGTACAAGAACATGTAAAAAGGTCTAATTAATTATTTGTAAGTAACCAAAAACATTTCATTGCGTGACGAAGGAATCAAGGGCATTTCAGTTCATAGATGGAAACACAGTCAAGCTCATCGTAATCACATTTCCTAAATGCAAACCGCGGGCGTGCGTCATGAGCGACGTTAGGTATCAGTTACAACAAATATCAAAAATAAATTGTTCATTGAAATCAACATTTTTACAGAACCTCTTCTTAAATGTCTGCCAAGTGAACCCTCCTCCCTTTAACATCGAGTGCGCAATGGTTCATATATATACATATATATCTTAGTACATCAAGTTTCATTAGCTAAGGAACACCACGTGGCATCCGTTGGTTTCCTATTGATACCAGCGCCATTTTGGGCGAGGTCGGTTTAGTCCGGAAGTAGCATCAGGGGCAAAATATCCCCTACAATTGGCGGTTGGACCAGGGTCCCTTTCGGCAGTTCAAAAGAAAATTGTGCTAACAGAGGGGCTGGTGGTGTGGACCGTCAATCAAGAGAGGGAGGGGGTAAAGTCTCTCTTACCGGGTCATGTTGATGTTCAGCCGGAACTTGCTCGAGTTCGTTAGCCCATAATGTTCCTGGGTGGTTCAGACGGAAGCTGATGCAGACACGAGAGCACCGCCATCTTGTTGCTGTGCCGTGGTTATTCCATTTGAGATCAATGCAGCTGTTCCTCACCGGAAGCCTGAAGGAGCCGAGGGCTCTTGGGACTTTGGTAGAATCTTCAAAGTCGAGGGGATGTTTTGTCGATGGTGGGGGCTTGCGCCCAGGTGGGCAAGCGCCCGAGTTGCAATTTCGGACAAAGTTACTCCAGCGGCCTAGACCCGCCTTTCGAGGGCCCAGACGCCATTTTGAGGCCCTGCAGCAACCTTTGCCGTATCCATCAGGAGCGGAGGAAAACTTCTTGTGATGGCGAAAAACAGAGCATCATGCGGTTGGAGCAGGACATTTTGGTTCGGGGCGCCAGGGTGCAGCAGTGGAGCCTTCATCTGGGGAGGTGAGGGAGGCTCACCGTGCCGTCTTCCTCTCCCGGTGCATCCTACGCCGTCTCTTGGAATCAGGGGCGCACATGATGACCACCCTACACCCCTGATTCCGACTCTTGGGGGACCACTGTACATCCGGTGCTCCGTAATTATGCCCGTCGGACATTGTATGTCCTGTACTCCGCAAGTATACCAGCCGGGCCTTGTATGTCCTGTTCTGAGAAAATATACGAGGCGGGCATTGTATGTCCTGTATTACGGAAATATACCAGCCGGACATTATATTTCCTGTGCAGCGTAGGTATATGGCCGTCGCCCGGCTGGAGGACGTCGGCGTCGGGCCAGGGCAGGGAAGCCTCCTACCTGTGGAGGTGGAAGAGGCTCGTCCGCGTCGCCTCTTCCTCCCTGCCCACCCTGCATCCGTTCGATGGAGGAATTCGTGATGGCCGGACCAGAAGATATGAGGGAGGGGGTCATTTTCATCCACCCCCTCCCTACTCGCGGCCCGGGGGACGCCATCCCTGGAAGGGCGGTATGGGAAGACCATTTCATTGGCTGCTTTGTGGAGTCTCCGGAACCTTCTCGCCGGCGATCTCCTTTTGGCCCATGGTTGCTGGCAGGCCCCGCCCCACACGTGCTATGTGTTTCGGATGGGCGGGACCATCGAACTGTTACATTTCGAGGACTTCCGGAGTGAGCATAACATGTTTTGTATTTTTCCTATTAGTCAAGTTTGCTTTTTAGAGAGTTCTACTAGTTATTCTATTTACTGTTGGTTGTGTGTTTTACCGTAATTAAATCCTAAGTTATATAATAGACGCTTGGTTTCCTTGAGTCTTTTCTCTAACGGGGGGTTGTTTACACTGACCTGCAGTTGTGTTTGGTTTTCAGAGTGGGGGAGCAACAGAGAGCAATCAGTCCCAGTACTCTAACATGTCGTTAAAATTGGTCTGACGAAATCTGTGCCACCGAGCATAATCGAACGGAGTAGTCCTGTCTGTTCTGTCTGCACTAGTCTGATTGGTTTTTATCTCACGTCTTTTTCCTTTCTGTCGGTCCGTCCTTTCTGTCAACCCTCCATTCTTACCTATGCTTTGCAGAGTCGGGCATTGGACTTTCCAGTGTCCAAGACGTTTACAGAAAGCACATTGGTCTTGTTTTAAATCTGTCCGTCCTGTGCGTAATGTCGGGGGATTACCTTCGGGTCGTTGTGTTCCGGGGTTGGCTTGTCGGCACATCCCTTTACACCATTCGCTTTCCATGTCTACTCCTCGGGGCTGTGCCATCGCTGGCCTTTCCTTTTGCCTACTAGATGTTTGGAGGGTTGTCCGTCGTGTCCCTTCATCTTTTCTAAATTCGTTGTCTTCCCTTCGTTGCGTGGCTTCTTTGCGCCACATGCCGAGACTATCGAGCATAATAGGTGATGTTTCATTCCTACGAAGGGCTATTTCTACCGTTTCGATTTTGTCAAGATCAAAGGATCCTCTCAGTGGCCACTGTCTTTCTCGATCCCTTTTTGTATATTTATGCCACAGCTCACTATAGGCTATAGCAATTAATCCATGCTTCATGAACATGTCCTTATTAGGGGTGCCTTCCAGCGGAGCCGGATGGTTCATCTCTAATAAGCGGTCCGGGTTAAACAGGCTACTGACCAGTGGGGAGAAGACAGGCATGACGGATCACAATGGGATAATAATCAGCACTACCTATCTTATCACTGCGCGCAAAGACTAGACAGAATATTTCTATTCTACGTTGTTTGCACGTAGTGAATACCTCATGAACCAATTCTGAACAATCAATCAACGTTAGGTCAAAAATAAAAAATCAATATGGTCAATGGGGAGAATAAGTTGGCTCGCAAAGGTTCGCGTCACCTACCCTTTCACTATCTGTAAAGAGGGGACCTAATCTTCCCTGTTTTCAGACAGAGAATCTCCAGAAAACAATCTATAACAGTTAATCAATGGGGCAATGGGGCAATTGTTTAGTGGGGGAGAAAAATAGGTCCGACGGGTGCGTACCTATCCTTCGCTGTTTATAAAGGGAGAGCCTGTTGTTTCTCCGTTCGTAGACAGTGAATCTCCAATAAATTAACAAAGAGTAATACTAGTATTTTCACAACAATTATCAATTTCTTTCAATTATCTATCACTTTCGCATTCGTCGTGTTTACACGACCTTACCCGGACCGCATGGACAGTTTCTCGTCTTCCGAATCCAGCGCCCGATCGTCCTCTTCTCTTCGTACTTCTCGTGGCACTCCTGATGGTTCCCAGTCAGGACCGCAGATCACTCGAGAGAGGTCTGTTCGGAACCAGTGAAGTTCGGATGATCGGCTGTCAGACGAGGGTCTATCAGACAGGGTACCTTCCGATCGTTGCAGTCGTTCACTCTGTCGTCAGGACCTCTCCCACTGGATCCACAAGTCGCTGATGGGCCCCACGTTTGGGACGCCAATTGTTAAAAAGGGTTCCAAAGACAACCGGTAACCAAAGACCCTTTTATGTTGCCCGGCGGTATCGCCTCTATGACCCACCAATATTAATCAATGAAGAAGCAGGCGCTGGAGACTGGAAGGCGGGAAACGAGGATTTTATTCTCTCCGGAGGAGAACACATCAATTCAGACAGCAAGTATCGTCTCGAGGTGCTCTAACCACATCTCTGAGGCCTGGCCTCTTATACTGGAGTTTACAACCTTTATTGCACATAACACATTCTCGTAATATTTTAGCATTTGAAAGGACATCCTCGGAATCTCCCCTTCAGACCCGTTCCCACATACATTTACAGTTGGATTCCCCACCCCGGTCACAACAGGTGGCGGTGGTCGCACAGCAGGGCATTCCGCCGATTCACGGAATGCAAGGGGTTTGATCGGATCTCATGGGGTGGGGGCTTTGATCGGTTCGGGGATCTTTGATGGGGAGGGGAAGCTTCCTACTGTACGGCTAATAAACAGTATCCGCAGGGTCAGGTGGCAGCCTGGGAACGAGGAAGACAAACGGGGACACAGGAAAAGGGGTTTGCATCAAAAGGGTTTGAGGCCATGAAAGGAATGAGGGGAGGTGTCGCGCTGGGAACAGGATGGGATTCCGTGGTGAAGCTGTGCTGGAGAGGGGTTTATGACCCAAGGCATGAGAGAGCGGGGGTTGTCAGCGTGCGGGGGAATGCTTGCGAGGTTAAGAGAGAGAGAGACGCGCTGGCTATTAGTGAGGGGCAGGGAGGCCATGGTGCTCAAAATGGCTGCCGCTTACGCGCACGAATGGGCCTGGAAAGGGGGCAAGATGGCGCCGATAATGTTCACCAAGATTGTATTCATTTTTCACAATACATTTTGTCACACTTAAGTGCACATTTGGTTTTCCACTTTCCACAGTGAACTAACATCTTGTCGTGTTGAGGTTTGTCTTTACAGTTGAGCTTCACTTTTTTCCCTGACCCCTAGATATAATTTTCGTTGTGATTATTGTTTTTGGGGCATGTATCATAGATACGGGTCACTAAACTTGCCCTCGGACCCTCTTCCCAGTTGTTGTGTTTGATATAACAAGCTGTGTGCCTGTGTTTCCTCTCTGTAGCATTTGTATGTAAGTGTGAGGTTCCAGTCAGGATAATAAAACAAAAGGAGGCCTGATTGCCCCTTAACTTTGGCCCAGCTGGAGGTGAAAAAAGTCTCCCTCTCTGCCTGCACGGTGCTGCTGGGAATGGAAAGCAGACAACGGCAGGTGCTGCTAAAAGTGTCCCGGTGTCTGACACCGGGACACGTTCAGCATATTTCAGTGGTGCCCAACTTCTTTGCAGGGGGGATGGCATCCACCCTGTGAAAAGAGTGGGTGGACAATGTGGACCCGCATGTACCCCTGACTCGTGCCCTGGACTTTCCCCATATAAATAAAATGGGTAAAAAATGTTAGTAATTTGTCTAGTTCCCCAATGCCCCTATCCCGCCCCCCATCCTCACAGTCACTTAAGCCGCTCTACGTATTTTTCAAGTTCAAAAAATAAATACACCCATTTGAAAGTGTGAGTAGATAATTCTACTTACATTTCTGTCTATTAAGATTATAAGAAGCAGCTTGCGCACTTTCGGTTTACAGATGGAGTGCAAGCAGCGTGAAGCAGCACTGCCAGAAAGTGCCTCGTCAACAATGCATATTATACTTGCAGCGTGATAGCAACTGTAGCAAGCGAGCTGGGGCGATGGTGTGCCACACGCTGCAAATAAACAGGTAGTGGATGCAACCACTTCTGTTGTGCACACACTGCCCTTATTACAGCGACAGGGTCTGCTAAATGTTGGCAAAAAAATATGAAGCCTTACAGGGAGCCATTAAATAAAGCAAAGACAAGGAGATGATGGACGGAGCGCTGAAACATTTAAGACACTCACCCCCAGTCGTAGATCTGGATTGAATCCATATTTTTTCTTTAGCTCACTTTGCCACGCCAGTTCAGACACACCTATATGCAAATCAGTCTTAACCCTGTGCCTCATGGGAAAAGTCCAGCCCGAACTGCCAAACCATATCTTCCCTGGACCGGAAATAAGCATCCTGGGACCGGTTTCGTGCTAGCGAACCCTCATCAGCCAGGCTAGCTTGAATCCAGTGGCAAAGTGAGCAAGGGACCCACCTATACCGGAAACAAGCATCCTGGGACTGGTTTCGGAGTAACAGCCCTCATCAGCCAGGCTAGCTTGAATCCTATGGCAAAGTGAGCAAGGGACCCACATCTGGACATACTCTGCCAACTTAGGGTGAACAAAGCAAACCCTCCGTCCGTCATCTCATTGTGTTTGCTTTGTTCGTCCTAAGTTGGCATGGTATGCCCAGACGTGGGTCCCTTCCTCACTTTGCCACTGGATTCAAGCTAGATTGTCTGATGAGGGCTGTTAGCCCGCAACCGGTCCCAGGATGCTTGTTTCCGGTCCAGGGAAGACATGGCTTGGCAATTTGGGCTGGACTGTTCCTACGAGGCACAGGGTCAAGACTGATTTGCATATAACTGTGTCTGAACTGGGGTGGCAAGAGAGCTAAAGAATGATGATGGATTTAACCCAGATCTCTGACTGAGGGTGTGTCTGAAAAGGTTCAGTGCTACGTCCATCATCTCCTCGTGTTTGCTGTGAGCCATTATTTAATCACAGAAGCCTTCAATTGGTATATTTTAGTTCATGCATGTCACTTGTGCTGAATACTCAGAGGCCATGCCCCACGGAAATACTGTAAAAGCCATTAATGGACAGGAATGAAACGAGGCAGGGGAAACATTCAAATAGTAAAGAAGGGTTCCATTAATCTTTTTCGCATATCACTTTCCTGCTAAAGTTCCTCAAGACCTTTTCAGCACAAAGTGTTTGACCCCCCCACCCCCTCACTCTGCTCTCTGCATGTGACAGCTTGCAAATAAGGACATTTATGGTCACCATAAAGAACAGAGTGTGTGGATTAACCACCATTTTGGAGAAGAGCACATTTTAGTTTGAAGGTTTTCCTTCCACAATGCCTGATTGCATGTGGCGCAGTCTTTTTCTATATAGGACGGTTACCAGACAATTTTTTTTTTAATTAATCATTGCCGCTATTCTCAAAGCAAAAAAAAGCAAACTGTAAGCAAACAAATATTTAGAGCTGCGGCAGTAACGTGACACAAAAGAATTTCTTTGCATAGAACGGCCATTTTTTTGCTTTGTTAAGTCTCGCGCCTAGCGGTGCAGTGCGTAGCACTGCCCGAGCAGCGCGAAACATTTAGTAGCTGACAAACAGGGTTTCAGCACTGACCTAGGAATCGCACACACTCGTGCGTTTACATTTCTTTTTGTGCGACGCGATTGGCCTTTGCGTGCATCTTTTTATAAAAGACTGCACATAATAGGACAAAGCGGGTGCATTGCTCCTCCCACGGCCTATTGGTGTCTATTACGCGCACCAAAGGCCAAGTGGTTTCAATTATCGTGGCCAGATATGGGCACGATAATTGAAAGCACATGTCTCGCTGTGGCGTGCGCGCAAACACCACTTGCGGGATTGTTCTATTTTTAGATCCATTTCCCAGGGAAGCAAGTCGGGCCGGCCTCTTCTCCATCGTCACCAGGTTATTTTGTCACTTTGTTGCCACACATCGTATTGAGTGAATTCTGATTCTGTGAGGTATTTCTGACAGTGGTTTAGTTGTACATCAAGAAGAGGCACTTTATTTATTTTGCCACATTGTGTTCTGGTGAACCAGTCAAACAAACAAAATCTACACCCTGACTTAAATTTACAGACACTGCCCAAGTAAACATGTTACCATTGGGCTCACCCAAAGGGTTGGAGCTTGTTTGGACAGGTGGACCGAGCCCCTTACGGCCCTCAACGCATCAACTGCTCGCAGCGGAGAGCTTGTGTCCCTTCTGTTGAGCGCTCTACCAGTCTGCATGTTGAAACCTCATGCAGATGTCCCTCGAAGAGCGTTTGCGCAAGGAACTCCTCCCTTAGCTTCCATGTTCTTTTTAAGATCACTACTTTGTTTGTGGGTAACTAGCACCATATTAATATTTAGAAGAATCGGTTTGACTCCTATCTCTGCTTGCAGCCTGGCCAACAACACCTGGGCGTGGTGAGCAGAGATATCTCCTAGGGTCACCGGGCAGTGCCAGGCCTGCAGAGAATGGCGCTTCCTCCTCAGAGTCTGAGCAGGCGACTGTGCGGAGGTGAAAGTTTGCTCACGTTCTTTACTTTGGGTGCACACAGGTACCCATGTCTTAAGCTTTTCCGGTTACTCCATTCTGTTTACTCAGTTCAGAATGTTTGTGCGCGAGCCGCGCTAGAGGGTTTAGGAAAACAGCATTTTGGCAGTTCGCTCCCTGGATTGGAAGGGCACCTGCACTCTGCGCGTGGAAGTTTACCATGCAGGGTACAGCGTTCAATATTCATTTGATTGTGACCGATAAAGACTGCATAGCATTTATCTTTATAGGGAACCAGCCAGGCTCATAGCGGCCTCCTCTGACCCCGAGCCTCTGTGGGTGGGACTGCAGAGGGGTGCACTCCTGAAATGATTTAGGCCTTCGAGTGTTCGAGGCTCTCTCTTCTGGCCCCCTGGCTCTATGCTCTCCAGTGGCAGACGCAGGATTCCAGTTCTCACTAGTGCTCCTGATAACTCCCCAGGCGTGGTCTGCAGGGCTCATAGCGGCCTCCTCTGACCCCGAGCCTCTGTGGGTGGGACTGCAGAGGGGTGCACTCCTGAAATGATTTAGGCCTTCGGGTGTTCAAGGCTCTCTCTTCTGGCCCCCTGGCTCTATGCTCCCCAGTGGCAGACGCAGGATTCCTGTTCTCACTGGTGCTCTCTGAGAACTCCCCAGGCGTGGTCTGCAGTGCTGCAGCTGCAGTGAATGGGCGAACCAGTGTCTTTTTGAAAAGCCCCACAACCTTCACTCTCCTGTCACTGCGTCTCCTCTTCGGTCAGAGGTTCCACTGCTGCTCTCAAAAGAGATGCCAAGCGTGGGGGGAGGAACAGCCATGTTTTTGTTCGTATTGTCTGGGGAAGGAAAAAACATGAGGGGAGCAAGCACCATGCTAGTTGCCGATGCAGTGCCGTGCCCTGGTAGCACAGCCGGAATAGTACTGAAGGCACATATGGACTAGTTATCAAAAATAGCTCGTCCTTTCTTCCTGCAGTAAACCAATTATGTGTGCAGCTCAAGGTATCCCGGCCAACTCCTGTTTATCCCGAGATTAAAGATATCTGCGCGCGGCCACGCGCTCTGAGACGGGCCCGGAAGTAAGCATCCTCCTTGCGGCGTCGCGCGCTCAGGTGCTATCCTGGCCGGCATAGACAGGTAACGGAGCCCTATCCGGAAAATCAATGAATCCTGTACTTCCAGTTGCAACTATAAACTGAAAGCAACAGAAGCAGAATAAACCACCTCAAAAGAATCTAAGTGCTGGCTAAACTATTCCTAAACGGTGTTTACAATTATAAATAGAGGCCAAATTGCTGCATTAAAGAAAAATACATAGTAGTTTATACAGACTTTTATTTATGTACCACCTGCAGGCCCTTCCAGAATAACAAAACGCATGCACATGGTCAGTATTTTTTTATATGAGAAAGTTGGAAGCCCCAGTCCTACCCTAGTGTTCTTCAGGGGACAGAGTGAGGCTCGCTGTAACTAGGGACCCCTAGAAGGCTTGTCCGTATTAGACATCCGTTAAATTGCTACTATTTGAAGAAGTTATAAAGAATTATGTATTGTGGCCTTAAAAGATTAAAGCTCCCAGAATATCTGTGTGCCCGAATAACACCCCCATTGATGCTTTAGTCCTCGGTATGCACTTAACCTATTGCATTCTGGAAGTTGTTGTCCTGGTTCGCTTCAGTTGACTCAATTGAATTTGTACCCCTGAAAATAATGAGTTGGAAAACAAAAAAAATCCAGGACAGCAACTTCGTGTCTTGGGTGGCAAGGACTGCTCTGGTAATTTAACCTTAGGTGCGAAAGATTTCCACACTATTACCCTCAAGCCCACCCCACTTACTTATCTCTCACGTCTACTCAGGCAAATATTCCGGGAATGCAATGGGTCTCGAAGGTCCTTCATCAGATGTAGAACCATGTTTGGAGATTGGTTCAGCATTTGTTGTTTAATTCGAGTGGTGCTTATCTGGTTTCTAGGCACACTACTTTTCGCAGAAGCATAAAGCCCACCGATATGCATTTCTGTGTGTTTGTGCTTTTGAGTGACCCAGCTATGAAGCAAAGAAGGCTTTTTACATAAAAGCAAACAAATACTCGCTGCGATTACAAAGCAGTTCTGGTGTAGGTCAGTGTTATTCGAAACAGAAAATACTGTATCTCTCCTCAGCGCTCACTTGCTGGCACCCGTTCAGCAGTTACATAATGAGAACTGGGATTAATGCTGGTGCGTGCACAGTGTAGCGAATGAAGCTAGCACTCCAACCTAGGTCGGCTGCCCTTTGTATCTCTTCTGACCGGGGTGGAGCTCAGTGCGGGAGTTTACTCTTAACAAGCATTTGTAATGCAATAGGTCTCGCATTACTGAAAGTTTGAGCTATTGACTTTGCAAATAATAATGCAACAATAATAATTCAACAACAATAGCTCAAACTTTCAGTAATGCGAGACCTATTGCATTGCAAATGCTTGGTAATTGTCGGTCTCCTGTCAACTTTCGAACAACAAAGGTAAACTAGGGTATGCAACTGGGATAAAGTTTGCCGCACCACTTGTTCTACTGGACAGAACATGTTTTCTCCTATAACCAATGCCTGGATTTCTATTTTCAAAACGACTTTATAAATTATTCCACCCAAAGGCATTTTTCAGGATGCAATATATGTTCTAGATAATTTTTTACACAAAGTTTGTGTTTACTGCAAATCATGAAATTGATATATAGACAGGCTGTATTTGACAGAGTTCTAAATTGATACATTTGTCTTCAACATGTACACTTCATTCAATGTTAACAGGAGTTTCTAAGGGAATGCTTCAACTTTGCAGATTTGGCAAATGTATGTTGGCTTTTTCATAGTTTGTATTTTATTGACTGGCTGCATTTGTGTGTTGTTCTCTAACAATGCAACTCTTGGCATGGTCTGAAACAGGGCCGGCTTTAGCACTGGTGGCGCCCGGTGCGACAATCATTTTTGGCACCCCCCACATTCCTTGACCGCCTCTCCAATCATAAGTTATTGCTAAACACAGCGCCTCCCTGAGGTCAGTGCCCTCTCCACAATTCAGCGCCCAGTGCCACCGCACCGGTTGCACTGCCCTAAAGCTGGCACTGGTCTGAAAGCACCACTTACCTAATTATTCAATGTATCTGCTACTCTGTACTCAATAAGACTTGTATTTGTCTGTCCATAAATCGTTACATCTGTCCATCATCTGCCACCTGCCCACCCATCCGTTTATGAATGTACTCTCTCACCTGGCTCTGCTACTGGCCTAAAAGTTAACCATCAATCCACTCGTCTTTCTATATGTCGTTCCCTCCCTAGCTGTCATTCACCCACCAGTCGTCATCCGTCCATTAGTGAATCCGTATCTACATTCATTGCACACCTGCAGACTCAGAGCACAACAATGTTTAATTCCGACATTTTTGCCGAATTTCCGCTAGTGAGAGCATTTTTATTGCTCAATTGAAAGGTAGACCATCTTATTGTTATTGGATCTCATTTTCTGCTTCTTGGCACACTACCACATGTTCCCTGCCAAAAAATACTCTGCTTTACTGTGAATAAACATGTCAATGTATAAAACGTTTTACCAACTCGAGTAGCATGCTGCGTCACGTTAAATTTCAATCATACTCAGATAATTACCTCTTCTATTTTACCTAAATAATGAGACTCTCTAATCGCAATAAAGAAAACAAACACATTTACCTCTACACTGATGTTATTTACTCAACTTTGTGACAGAGGTTTTTGGAGTTCGAGTTTTGAAGGATCGTCTAAAAATACTTCTAATATTTCTATAAGAACTAACTAGAGGCACCGTGGCAAACTGGCTGTAAACTATTTTAAAATGGAAGTACTTTTATTGTTGAATAATATTTAATTAGAACATATATATTATTTGAAGATAAAACAATAGGGATTAAGGGTGCAACATGTGTGTTGGTTTGTGTGTGTACCATGCCAATGAAAATAAATGCGGACCAATAAAACGTTACTTAGATGAGGCGTACTTACAGACCCAGATTCACATGTTTATTTCTACATAAAGTGGTCTAATTTCTTATTAATAATAATACAATGCAGTGAAACTGACAAAGGAAAATGCTATTTACTGTCTCACAGATTGCAAGTTACAATTACTTTGCATAAGGAAACAACTGGTAATAGTCACTAGGCATCTTCATATGATTTTAAGTAACTGAATGAATTCAACACTAAAGAGTCACAATAAGGACTCTATAGCTATGCACGTTCGGGGTGATTAGTTAGTTAAACTGTTTAGCTAAGCAGACATAAGGTCCAACAAACCAAAAGCTAAACGGATCTGGTATTCCTTATTACAGCTTCTTCTGCTGTACGTACAATATGGTCAATCAATCTTAAAACTCAAACATAGTACAACAATTTCAAAGTCAGCTGCTTTACCTTTTAGGTTACTCCACTGCACACAAAAAAATGAGTAAAAATATTATTCTTTACAATGCCAATAGCTCTAACTTTCACAAATGTGAGACTGATTGAATTGCATGTGCTTGTTTGTAATCTGGACCACATTGCAATGAACTGCTTCCTTTTGGCGTAGTTGTATTGATATAAATGTGCAGTGAAGTACAGCTAATTGTTGTCATATTGATAGGGACCATGCTTCTTTGCAGTCATTATAATCTGTCTGGCTCGTTGGTGTCTAAAATACAGAGTAGGATGTGCCTGGGGTGAGCATCGGAGGAGTGGAGGTAGGATCGCAGTCAAGATGCACGTTGACGTTCCAAAGTAGGAGTCATAAGTAATGCCAAGGGTTGCTGGTGTAAAGTGGTTAAGGAAGGCTATCAAGTAATTGTTCTTCATTTGTTCAGGGACTCTAGAGAATCTGACATTGTCTCTGCAGCTGCAACCTGCTGGATCAATGTTTTCTCATGGAGGTACCACAACTCAACACCCCAATCTGGCTGTTTGCCCAGTTGTGTTTTCACTTCTATGATCCGTTGTTCCACCACCGTCAATTGTGTCTTGAAGGTGATCATTTCTCCTCTAAGGGACTGTACTTCCAAAGTTGTGGCCTCCACTGCTGTATTCACTGAGCCTATGAAGACCTTAATGTCACCCATATGTTATGTTATGTTATGTTATGTTAGTGCTATTTGTATTGCGCACGGCTGCTCCAGCGAAGGAGCGTCCCGGCGCACCGACAAGGTGGCGAACACAACACAACTGGGGAACAGAAATAATTATTAAGAAATTGGGGAGTGAAGGATTTAACAAAGCTCAGAAAATAAATGAGTTTTAGCGGCCTTGCGGAAGGAGAGCAGGTCACCAAAGGTCCGGAGTTTCAAAGGGAGAGCGTTCCAGAGTGTGGCTGCCCGCACCTTAAAAGAGCGGCCCCCCACCCGACTGAGTTTGAACCGAGGGGCTACCGCTAATTCTTGGTCTAGCGAGCGCAGAGTGCGGCCCGGGATGTAAGGGCGCAAGAGTTGGTGCAGTAAGGGAGGTGATAGGCCCTTCAGAATTTTGAAGGAAAGGCACAAAACTTTAAAGTGGATCCGCTGCCTAACGGGTACCCAATGCAAGGCACGCAAAGATGGACCGGCCGAGCAAAACCTAGGAAGACCTACGATCGCTCTGGCCACAGCGTTCTGCACTCTTTGAAGTCGGGTTAACTCAGCCTGGTTTAATCCTATAAAAAGGGAGCTGGCATAGTCCAACCGCGCCAAAACCGTTGCTTGCACCACCAATTGACGAGTTGCGGCATCGAAGTATTTAAGGGCAGGGCGCAGATTGTGCAGGATGCCGAAGCAGCAAGCCGCCGTCCTTTTGGTGTGGCCAACGAAGTTGAGGGAAGGGTCCAGCCAAACACCAAGGTTTTTGATCTCCGCAACCGGAGTGGGGGTCAGCCCCAGCTCAGAGGGCCACCAAGTATCTCCCCATAGGTCCGTCCGCTTCCCAAAGATCATCACCTCCGTTTTTTTGGCGTTTAGTTGGAGACAGTTGGACGTCATCCAACCAGCCACCGCCCTGAGTCCTTCTCTGAATCTTGGGGCATCCACCCCAGAGTCCCCGCTGATCGTGACCGCTAGCTGGGTGTCATCTGCGTACGACACCATGGTCATACCACAGAGCTTCACAACCTCAGCCAGCGGCCTCACGTAGATGTTAAACAACGTGGGGCTCAGTGAGGAACCCTGTGGGACCCCAAGAGACAGAGGATGACATTTGGACTGGTAGGGCGGGGACGCCACACAGAAGGAACGATCCCTGAGAAACGAACGGAACCACTGGTGTGCAGTGCCGATCACCCCTATCTCCTCAAGACGTTGCAGGAGAATGTCATGGGAGACCGTGTCAAAGGCGGCGCTTAGGTCTAACAAAACAAGCGCCGACGTTTGACCTGCATCCAGAACTACCCGAAGGTGCATATCCTTCATCAAGTTGGTCAGGGCCTTGTTCTTGAATGTGGAGGTAGCCATGTCTGTGGACTGGGAGGATGTTTGAGGGCGTTTTGCGACTACTTCTGTAAAGAGAAGGTGTCTTACATACTTGGCCCTCGGTATGTATCTTTAAGAGGGGGAGATAGAGCATATGGAGCCCAGGCAGTCTCTGCACTCTATGTATCGTGGGTAGCGAGGTTGTGAATGTCAATACTTCCGGTGACAATAGTAGTTTTGCAGTGTCCTTTAGCAGTGTCAGGTGTTGCCTCAGATGTGTGTGTTAGTGAGGTTCCCTCACAAGCCTTATGTCGGTTGTATGAAGGCACCTTCAATTACAGTTGAGGCTCACCAGGCTTTTATTACTGTTTTCCTTGGTGGCTACTTCTTAAAGTACCTTCATTTAATTTAGATTTGTCACACGATAACACGCTCATTAATTATTCCTAGTCAAGAAGGGGTGGCTAGTGCAGATCGTTGGGTTGAGGCAGATTTTAAAGAAACACATATAACCCTGTCATAGTGAGGAGCCTACCTAATTGAGGTTAGGTCCTTTCAACATATGAGCCTGGAGGTTACCAGCTCAAACCAAGATGGCCGCACCTGTATAAAGTGCAGTTCTCTTTAAATGATATATGAACTTTGAGTTGGTATTGCCAGTGCAGATGTCCTGCAGGAGACCCCTGCCCACTGTTGAGCAGCAGTAGAACTTATGGTGCTTTGTATTTAGAGCACCCCCACACCTCATGCTGCCACCATTTTTCTGATGTTCAAGTGCCACTAGAGAGGGTTTTCATCCTGCTGAGAGGGTTTTCTCGTTGCTTACAAACCCCCATCGGATCCTAAAAGACATTCGACTGTCACCTCTCGGTCGCGGACGTGGTTGCAATCCCTGCGGGTTTTCCTGGGCTGTTCGCCAGAGACTGCGCATATTGGTGAGGAGGACCACCATTGGTAGGAGAGCATTATGGCATATCCCTGTTAGTTGGTGCTTCTTAAGCGGTCCCCTTCGACTACATGGGAGTTTACTCCACTATATTTCTCTTAGGAGTTACTTGCTGATGTCAGTGATAAGAGGTCCATTGCTCGGGTCTATATTTGTCACAAGACCTGATCTAGTGTGCCGCCATGCTCGGCAGCTCCAAGACCTATTGCTTTGCAAATGCTTTTTAATTGTCGGTCTCCTGTCAACTTTCGAACAACAAAGGTAAACCAGGGCATGCAACTGGGATGAAGTTTACCGCACCACTTGTTCTACTGGACAGAAAGTGTTTTCTCCTATAACCAATGTCTGGATTTCTATTTTCAAAATGAACATTTTTCTTTAGAAATGATTCCACCCAAAGGCATTTTTCAGGATGCAATATATGCTCTAGTTAATTTTTTACACAAAGTTTGTGTTTACTGCAAATCATGAAATTGATATATAGACAGGTTGTATTTGACAGAGTTCTAAATTGATACATTTGTCTTCAACATGTAAACTTCATTCAATGTGAACAGTTAACATAAGTTTCTAAGGGAAAGCTTCAACTTTGCAGATTTGGCAAATGTATGTTTGCTTTTTCATAGTTTGTATTTTATTGACTGGCTGCATTTGTGTGTTGTTCTCTGTCATGACGGGACCGCCTGACCCCTGTCTGCGACAGGACAGGCAGTAGAGGAAGGGGCGTGGGGAGGAAAGGAAGTGAGGGAAGGACAGTTAGTTAAGAGGTGAGCACAGAAGAATGAAGACGTGTCTCACACCTCCTCTACGGCTCCTGTGTCTTACTTTGGGGGAGCGCGACACTGGCGACGAGAGTGGGATAAGACTCGATTCCCACATTGCTCAAAACCCCTGCCGCCCGTGAGCGGCCGAGAACGGAGAGCCTGCAGCCTGTGTCGGGGCGGCGCGCGTGGAGCGAGAGAAACGAAGTGCTCACACGCTGCCCCCGATTGCTGCCAAGAGCGGTATCCAGCGGACTTTACAAGCTGCCTGCCTGAAGGGGAAATACACCCGGCGTGCGACGCCACAAGCAGCCAGAAGCGCGGCTGAAAGTGAAAATCAGCGCGAAAACAGCGCGAGAATCGAGGAGCACCCAACGATCTACTGCAACGATCGGCAATGAGAGGGTGAGTCCTGGAAAGCAAGATATTGGCCTGTTTGACTCAGCAGATATACTAAATACCGTCAGACGCCTGGCAGAAAGCATTGGAGGCTGCAAGTGTAATTTTTACCTGAAGCCACGTGTCCCGAGCGGCGGCCATTTTAAGGTCAGGCATCGCCCATAGACTCCCAATTGGAAATTTTGTGTCAGCCATTTTGAAGTCAGGCACCTTTGAAAAAAAGTTACAGATTTCACTCAAAGACACTGTAAAAGCCAAAATAAACACAAATGTCAGTCACTAGCTCAACCAGTGGGGCTGGAGGAGCACCGGCAGCACAGGCAGCCCAAGGCAACCCACCACTGGTAGCGCCAACACACCCAGCGGTCATGGGAGTGCCATACTTGAGACCACCAGAACCCCTGGAACTAACGTCCGGCAGCAGCATGGGACCTAAATGGAAGAGTTGGTCCGAGGATTTCGAAGACTACATGACTGGATCCCAAGTACAAGAACCCAAACAGAAGCTAATAGCTTTACGGAATCTGGTGGGAAAAGATATCGCGCAGATCATTAAAGAACTGCCCAATGCGGCCACTGCCCCATACGATGATGTCAAGGGAGCCCTTGACCGAAGATTTCTACACAAGTATAACTTAGACTATGAGCGTTACACATTCAACTTAGCCTCTCAGGAGAAAGATGAGCGCATGTTCGACTTCATCGTGCGCATCAGACGGCTAGCCCGCCACTGCAATTTCGACGACTTCAACACCGAGGATGCATTACGGCTCCGCATAATTGAAGGATGCCACTCTGAGTCACTACGCCGGCGGCTGCTGAAGAAACATTACACCCTTGAAGAAATTGAGGAAATGACGCGCATAAATGACCAGGCGGAAGACCACGCAAATAAAATGGAGGTCAACAAGACTGATCGGAAGGAGCAAGCCTTCCGAATGCAAGTACACAAGGAAAAGAAATATCAGACAGATCGCCACAAATCAAGCAAGTCAACACATTCCACATCCTCCCGGAGGCCGGCTGCACGCTATGAATCGCGTGAATCGCGACACACCAAGCCCAGCAGGACGGCGCCCGCATGTTACAGATGTGGCCAGGAATATCCTCACTCAGGACAATGCCCAGCCATCGGACAAAGGTGCCACCGCTGTGGCAGGGAAAATCATTTCGAGACTGTCTGTCAAACCCAACGCTCAGGACGAAGATCTTCAAGAACTCGATCTTCCACACAGCATCACGCCCGTGCAGTAAAGGGGCGAGAAGGACACTCCTCCAGCTCTTCCCGGTCAAGTGTCTGGTCCATAAGTTCATATCGCTCACGAAAGTCAACGTCCAGCGAGTCACCGTCACGCACACCGGTGTCACAAGACAGTGACGAATACATCTGTATGGTCTCAGATCCAGACCGTCTAAAGAAATATCCGAAACTGGACATTCGGATAGGGGAACACCCGGCAAAATTCGTCCTGGACTCTGGAGCCTCATTAAATTACATCTGTGCACTAGAATACCAGAGCATGAAACCACGTCCCAAGCTAGAACCAGCAGCTGTTCGAATATTCACGTGGATGTCCAGGAAGCCACTACCATGCCTAGGCCGTTTCAGCACAACTCTGTCATACAAAGACCGACAAATCCCAGCTTATATCCATGTTGTTGAGGGCCCGGTTGTGGCTGACTGCCTGCTCATCCTGCCGACGGCCGAAAGACTGAAGCAAGTGGAACTCCTTTACATGACTGAAGATGCCCCGGACATCGTCGCGAAATTCCCAAATCTTTTCAAAGGACTAGGAAAATTAAATCACTTCAAGGTCAAACTGCATATTGATGAGCGTGTGACGCCAGTGGCACAACACCACAGGAAGGTACCGTTTCATCTGCAACAGGCCGTGGACGACGAACTTCAAGAGCTGCTCAAAACCGACATCATTGAGCGCACGTCAGGCCCAACTCCGTGGGTGTCGCCTGTGGTGGTCGTACCAAAAAAAAGGACAGGACAACAAAGTGCGCCTGTGCGTAGACATGCGTGCACACAACGTAGCAATCGAAAGAGAACGTCACCCCGGGCCACACATCAGTGATATGATTGCTCGTCTCAACGGAACCACAGTATTCTCAAAACTTGACCTCAATAAGGGTTATCACCAGCTTGAACTTCATGATAAGTCACGCTACATCACCACATTCACAACCCATCGAGGACTCTTCCGCCTTAAGCGTTTGAATTTTGGCATATCATCAGCAGCCAAAATTTTTCAAGAGGCTATCAGGCGCGTAATCCAAGGAATTCCAAACGCATTCAACTATAGCGATGACCTGCTGGTGTTTGGACAAGATCAAACTAAACATGATACGACCCTAGACAGAGTATGCCATGCTCTGCTGAATGCAAACTTGACTCAGAACGCAGCCAAATGCGAGTTTCACAAATCGACTTTGAAATTCTATGGCCACATTTTTTCAAAGGATGGCATGACACCTGACCCTGACAAAGTCTCAGCCCTTGCAGACACACCAACGCCGCAAGATGTAAGTGATTTCCGTTCCATCCTCGTCATGGCGAGCTATTGTGCTCGATACATTCAGGACTTCGCCACCATCAGCCACCCCTTAAGAGAGCTCACTCGTCAAGGTCAGCCCTTTGCGTGGACAGATGCATGCGACCGCTCTTTCCACAAAATCAAGCATGCTGTCAGCTCTGCCATCAACTTAGCCTATTTTGATGCCAAGAAGCGAACTGAAATTACTGTCGACGCCAGCCCGGTGGGCCTTGGCGCCATCTTAGCACAATATCAAGACGACTCGGATCAGCGCCACATCATCGCTTATGCCAGTCGCAGCCTCACCGATACTGAGAAACGTTACTCTCAACCCGAGAAGGAGAGCCTGGCAGTGGTCTGGGCCTGCGAACATTTCCATCTTTTTGTTTATGGCAAACACTTTACTATTATCACTGACCACCAAGCACTTGTCACCATTTTTGGCAATCCTAAGGCCAAGATGCCTCCGTGCATTGAGCGCTGGGGCCTACGTCTCCAGGATTACATCTACACCATTGTCCACAAACCCGGGAAGTCGGAAAATCCAGTAGACTACATGTCCCGACACCCTAAGGCTACCACCAAGGAGGTGCGCTCCGTGGCTGAAGAATATATACATTTTGTCATTGACACAGCGTGCCCTCCCACAGTTCCTCTTGAAGCAACCCAAGAAGCATCCATCCAAGACCCAATTATCCAAGACGTCACAGAACGCATTCGCAACAACTCATGGCGACATGTCAAAGAAGACCCAAGTCAAAAGTCTCAGGAGATCACGGCCATAAAAAACACATTCACGAGTAACTATCCTTCAGCGAAGAAGGCCTAATTCTGAGAGGGGGGAGGATTGTCATTCCTCAAAGATTGAGACAAGGAGTGATTAACCTCGCTCATGAGGGACACCGAGGGATAAGTGCCACCAAAAAAGCTCTACGAGAGCGCGTCTCGTTTCCAGCACTAGATCAGATGGTAGAAACCACACTCAAAGACTGCATCTCGTGTCAGCTGGTAAGCCGTGACGAACCACCGGCTCCCTTACAGATGTCAGAACTACCTGAAGGAGTGTGGCAACAAGTCGCCATTGATTTCTTCGGGCCCCTGAAATCAAGCCAATACATCATCGTCATTAAGGACGAGTACTCACGTTTTCCATTTGCACACCTGATACCATCCACAAAGGCAACCGCAGTGATTCCAGTACTCGACGAAACCTTCGCAGCATGGGGTATCCCGCTGCGAGTTAAGTCAGACAACGGACTCCCATTTAATGGCCATGAATTTGAAGACTTCACAAAACATCTTGATTTTAAACATCAAAAGATCATGCCACTATGGCCCCAAGCCAATGGCATGGTGGAACGTTTCATGGGGACTCTGAAGAAAGCAGTGCAACAAGCGGAACTGGCTCACCGAGACATCCAACAAGCACTGAATGAAGTGCTGAGGGCATATCGCACAACGCCCAACAATACTACAAACCAATGTCCAGACACTCTAATGTTGGGAAGAGTCCCTCGTACCCGACTACCCACTCTGGACAACACACTCAAATCTCAAGCTCCAAACATTGATTATGAAACACTGGTTAACATAGACTATGGAAAGAAACTGAAGATGAAGACATACGCTGATCAACGCAGACACGCGAGACCCACGGATATCCAAGAAGGAGACTGGGTGATGGTCCGGCGCGATCGAAAGACAAAAGCAGACAGCCGCTACCTCACACATCCCTTAAAAGTCAGTCGCCGGAAAGGAACTATGATTACAGAAGAAGGCAATCACAAGCGGATCACCCGAAATATCTCACACTTTAAGAAGTGCAACCCTCAGGGACGGCATGAAAGTCAATACTGGGAGTCCTCCACTGACTCAGAAAGTCGAAGCAGGAGCAGTGACCACAGTCATTCCAGTCCGACAAGACGAGACCATCCCACACATCACCGAATCAGGACACCAGAACAAGCTGATCGACCCAGACGACAAACCAGATGACTGGAGCGTCTCATTGAAGTAATCTAAGACACAGTAAGACTTTGTACAAAAGGGGGAGATGTCATGACATGACCGCCTGACCCCTGTCTGCGACAGGACAGGCAGTAGAGGAAGGGGCGTGGGGAGGAAAGGAAGTGAGGGAAGGACAGTTAGTTAAGAGGTGAGCACAGAAGAATAAAGACGTGTCTCACACCTCCTCTACGGCTCCTGTGTCTTACTTTGGGGGAGCGCGACATTCTCTAACAATGCGACTCTTGGCATGGTCTGAAACTTTAGCACTGGTGGCGCCCGGTGCGACAATCATTTTTGGCGCCCCCACATTCCATGACCGCCTCCTCAGATTCTTTCACTACCACCGGGCCAAAGTGCCCATCTTCTCTCCAATCATAAGTTATTGCTAAACACAGCGCCTGCCTGAGGTCAGTGCCCCCTCCACAATTCAGCGGGCAGTGCCACCACACTGGTTGCACTGCCCTAAAGCCGGCACTGGTCTGAAAGCACCACTTACCTAATTATTCAATGTATCTGCTACTCTGTACTCAATGAGACTTGTATTTGTCTGTCCATAAATCGTTACATCTGTACATCATCTGCCACCTGCCCACCCATCCGTTTATGAATGTACTCTCTCACCTGGCTCTGCTACTGGCCTAAAAGTTAACCATCAATCCACTCGTCTTTCTATATGTCGTTCCCTCCCTAGCTGTCATTCACCCACCAGTCGTCATCCGTCCATTAGTGAATCCGTATCTACATTAATTGCACGCCTGCAGACTCAGAGCACAACAATGTTTAATTCCGACATCTTTGCCGAATTTCCGCTAGTGAGAGCATTTTCATTGCTCCATTGAAAGGTAGACCATCTTATTGTTATTGGATCTCATTTCCTGCTTCTTGGCACACTACCACATGTTCCCTGCCAAAAAATACTCTGCTTTACTGTGAATAAACATGTCAATGTATAAAACGTTTTACCAACTCGAGTAGCATGCTGCGTCACGTTAAATTTCAAGCATACTCAGATAATTACCTCTTCTATTTTACCTAAATAATGAGACTCTCTAATCGCAATAAAGAAAACAAACACATTTACCTCTACACTGATGCTATTTACTCAACTTTGTGACAGAGGTTTTTGGAGTTCGGAGTTTTGAAGAATCGTCTAAAAATACTTCTAATATTTCTATAAGAACTAACTAGAGGCACCGTGGCAAACTGGCTGTAAACTATTTTAAAATGGAACTACTTTTATTGTTGAATAATATTTAATTAGAACATATATATTATTTGAGGATAAAACAATAGGGATTAAGGGTGCAACATGGGTGTTGGTTTGTGTGTGTACCATGCCAATGAAAATAAATGCAGACCAATAAAACGTTACTTAGATGAGGCGTACTTACAGACCCAGATTCACATGTTTATTTCTACATAAAGTGGTCTAATTTCTTAATATTAATACAATGCAGTGAAACTGACAAAGGAAAATGCTATTTACTGTCTCACAGATTGCAAGTTGCAATTACTTTGCACAAGGAAACAACTGGTAATAGTCACTAGGCATATGATTTTAACTAACTGAATGAATTTAACACTAAAGAGTCATAATAAGGACTCTATAGCTATGCACTCGGGGCGATTAGTTAGTTAAACTGTGTAGCTAAGCAGACATAAGGTTCAACAAACCAAAAGCTAAACGGATCTGGTATTCCTTATTACAGCTTCTTCTGCTGTACGTACAATATGGTTAATCAATCTTAAAACTCAAACATAGTACACCAATTTCAAAGTCAGCTGCTTTACCTTTTAGGTTACTCCACTGCACACAAAAAAATAAGTAAAAAATAATATTATTTACAATGCCAATAGTTCTAACTTTCACAAATGTGAGACTGATTGCATTGCATGTGCTTGATGTAATCTGGAACACATTGTAATGAACTGCTTCCTTTTGGCGTAGTTGTATTGACATAAATGTGCAGTGAAGTACAGCTAATTGTTGTCATATTGATAGGGACCATGCTTCTTTGCAGTCATTATAATCTGTCTGGCTCGTTGGTGTCTAAAAGAACAGACTAGGATGTGCCTGGGGTGAGCATCAGAGGAGTGGAGGCAGGATCGCAGTCAAGATGCACATTGACGTTCCAAAGTAGGAGTCATAAGTAATGCCAAGTGTTGCTGGTGTAAAGTGGTTAAGGAAGGCTATCAAGTAATTGTTCTTCATTTGTTCTGGGACTCTAGAGATTCTGACCTTGTCTCTGCAGCTGCAACCTGCCGGATCAATGTTTTCTTATGGAGGTACCACAACTCAACACCCCAATCTGGCTGTTTGCCCAGTTGGGATTTCACTTCAATGATCCGTTGTTCCACCATTGTCAATTGTATCTTGAAGCTGATCATTTCTCCTCTAAGGGACTGTACTTCCAAAGCTGTGGCCTCCACTGCTGTATTCACTGAGCCTATGAAGACCTTCATGTCACCCATATCCTTCATCAAGTTGGCCAGGGCCTTGTTCTTTAATGTGTAGGTAGCCATGTCTGTGGACTGGGAGGATGTTTGATGGCGTTTTGCGACTACTTCTGAAAAGAGAAGGTGCCTTACATACTTGGCCCTCGGTATGTATCTTTATGAGGGGAAGATAGTGTGCAGAGACTGCCTGGGCACCATATGCTCTATGTTCGTGGGTAGCGAGGTTGCGAATGCCAATCCTTCCTGTGACAATAGTAGCTTTGCAGTGTCCTTTAGAAGTGTCAGGCGTTGCCTCAGATGTGTGTGTTAGTGAGGTTCCCTCACAAGCTTTATGTCGGTTGTATGAAGGCACCTTCAATTACAGTTGAGGCCCACCAGGCTTTTATCACTGTCTTCCTTGGTGGCTACTTCTTAAAGTACCTTCATTTAATTTAGATTTGTCACACGATAACACGCTCATTAATTATTCCTAGTCAAGAAGAGGTGGCTAGTGCAGATCGTTGGTTTGAGGCAGATTTTAAAGAAACACATACAACCTTGTTATAGTAGGGAGCCTACTTAATTGAGGTTAGGTCCTTTTAACATATGAGCCTGGAGGTTACCAGCTCAAACCAAGATGGCCGCACCTGTATAAAGTGCAGTTCTCTTTCAATGATATAGGAACTTTGAGTTGGTATTGCCAGTGCAGATGTCCTGGAGGAGACCCCTGCCCACTGTTGAGCAGCAGTAGAACTCATAGTGCTTTGTTTTTAGCGCACCCCCACACCTCATGCTGCCACCATTTTTCGGATGTTCAAGTGCCACTAGAGAGGGTTTCCATCCTGCTGAGAGGGCTGTCTTGTTGCTTACAAACCCCCATCGAATCCTGAAAGACATTCGACTGTCACCTTTCGGTCGCCGACGTGGGTGCGATCCCTGTGGGTTTTCCAGGGTTGTACGCCAGAGAATGCGCATATGGGTGAGGAGGACCACCATTGGTAGGAGCGCATTATGGCATATCCCTGTTAGTTGGCGCTTCTCAAGCGTTCCCCTTCGACTACATGGGAGTTTACTCCACTGTATTTCTCTTAGGAAGTACTTGCTGATGTCAGTGGTAAGAGGTCCATAGCTCGGGTCTATATTTGTCACGAGACCTGATCTAGTGTGCCGCCATGCTCGTCAGCTCCAAACCTTGCCTCCTCCAATGCTTTGGTTTACACTGTATAGCAAGAACAGCAATTGTGAACGGGTATTTATTTAAGATTACGAATATCACGCAACTAAAACGATAATCTCAAGATTATTTCAAGAGTTAAGTCACCTTTTACCTGAACAATCTAGATTTCAGTTCAAAAAGGTGTTGACTTTCTCGATGATTGTTCATTTTTTGTTTTTGTTTCAAATTAGTGCTGGGCAGCTTGAGCTTTCAACTGTTTTTGCTTTACCCAGTTTCGGAAAATGGAACTCAATTCATTCCAAGAATGTTTTTGAGCTGTGTTGTTGTTTTGTACCGTTGTGGTATTGTTTTGTGTGTTATGACTATTATGTGGTATGCTGCTGTTTTGCTGCTTTTACAAAGGGCGAGGCTAGACGAGCCCGCCTTTAGGGCCCGGCCCCCGGCCCACGCCGCGCCCTCATTGGTTTAAAGTCCTGGCCGGCGGCCCTATGGGCGGCCGGCCGGGGGAAGTACTTCCGGGTCGAGAGGGGTGACGCACGTCCGGTGGGGGCGTGGGGGCAGAGGCCATGACCTATTTAGGTCAAGATCATGCGGCACTCGGCCTCTTTCCCCGCCAGCACCGGACCTGCCCGCACCACCTCGATCCATTGCTGCCCTTCGCCTTTTTAATTTCTTTAAATTCTAATTCTTTAAATTCTCCCGGCCCCGATAGCTTCCCCTCTCCCGTAGTCACCACCTTTTGCCGAGCGTGCCGGAGAATCCTGTGGAGGAGCGGGCTGCTCTTTTCTCAAGGTTATGATTCATTGGTGGGTAAGCGGGCGTGGAGCATGCTGGGGGATCTGGGTCCTATACAAAGGGCGAGGCTAGACGAGCCCGCCTTTAGGGCCCCGCCCCCCGGCCCACGCCGCGCCCTCATTGGTTTAAAGTCCTGGCCGGCGGCCCTATGGGCGGCCGGCCGGGGGAAGTACTTCCGGGTCGAGAGGGGTGACGCACCTCCGGTGGGGGCGTGGGGGCAGAGGCCATGACCTATTTAGGTCAAGATCATGCGGCACTCGGCCTCTTTCCCCGCCAGCACCGGACCTGCCCGCACCCCCTCGATCCATTGCTGCCCTTCGCCTTTTTAATTTCTTTAAATTCTCCCGCCCACCCGTCCCCTTAAGGCAGTAGTTAGAGGGGTACGTTGCGGAAAAGAGACATTCGAACACTGATAGATTTACAGAATGGACGGGAGTCCACCTTGCGCACTCCCTATGCCAGCACTGAGGGGAGAGAAGGTAAGCTCTCCGCAGGGGGATGGAGACCACCGGCTGGGGAGGCTAGGGCGACAGGTACGAGCCTCCTAGGCAGCCTGGTGGACGAGAGGTGGGGCCCTGGAAATGGCGGACAAGGACCCGAGGGCTGGGGCCCATCGCTCAGGGGCGCAGGTGCGTTGCACCTTGCGTGGGCATCTTAACCTGGGGGGATACGAACCAGAGGGCCCCTTGGTGCTGGGGGAAGGAAGAAGAAGTTATGAGCGAATACAATTTGAATAATACGTAATACAAGCTGATGAAGATGTTTTGAATAATAATTGATAAATGTTGCTCATAATTTTTAATGTTTTTAATAATCATATGTCATGTTTATGAGATGTTATTAAACATGGCCTTTTTACACCCACCACTTTTCTCAAGGTTATGATTCATTGGTGGGTAAGCGGGCGTGGGGCATGCTGGGGGATCCGGGTCCTAATGCCTTTGAGGTGTTCCTGTTTTGTTGTTGCGCCAACAGCAGCCCTCCAGTTTGCTTATTCATTTGTTTGCAATTGAATTTATAAGCAGCCTGCATATATTCTTATCAGAAATTACAACCTTACAATCTATGTTCATGATAGAGTAGGAATGGTTTTGACTGAAGTAATTATCAGTAAGCAACTTTAATAATGTTCTCCAGAGTTGTTTTGTCATCCGGCCTTCTTTCGTTCTAGTTTTCTTTTCAGTTTGCAAGATGTCTTTCAGATAGACTTTCTACCATTCTCTTACCTGTCTTTCCTACTCCACATATAGGGCCCTAACTTTGTGTGCACTCAATTAGAGCTTAGGGGCACACAAAAAACATTTGCAATGGCAAAGTCACCTTCATTATTTACTGGAAGGCAGACGTTTGCTCTTGCACTGTGATTGGGATTTGCTAATACGGAAAGTCTGCCAGTGTTCTGGAATTTCAGCATTTAGAAAACCCAAGGATGACTAAGGTGGTCGTGGACGTTTCTGATATCTCGAAATGTTGGTTAATTTCCTTTCAAGGTATGCATGTACGCCCGTCACAAATTAGAAACTAGGGAAATCATCAACAAATACTGAATTGTTTATAAATCTGAAAATAACGACTTTCTGAAAGTGAATCAAATACCCCATCTGTATCAAATGTCATCTTTAAAAAAAATAAACTTTTGTGAGTCGAACCCACGGTTTTTTTCCGCATTGGTTACACTACTTTTATAATGTATGTTTCCTTTTCGCTTTTTGCTTATCGCATTCACATCATAGACCTTTTAGTGACCATTACCTTTTTATTTGATCTAATGTTTCCCACTTAGAGGTTTGGACAAATAATTCGACAGTGTTTAGCTTAACAAATTATTTCTGCAATCCTTCACTCGCCCCAACCCCATGGTTTATAGAGAAGTCCTGAATACAAGTAGAAACAGCATCAGACTCACCAAAAGCTGAATTCTAGGCAGCGTTGAACAGTTATGGGGCGGCAGCATGAACGCCTCACACAGGAGAACAGCTCAGCTCAGCTAATCTACAGGCTTCATTTAAAACATCCAATATTGTTTTGTTGTAAGTCTCGTTAAAGTCCGGTAATATTGTTTTGTTGTAAGTCTCGTTAAAGTCCGGTATCCAATCAAAAAGCCAATCTCCTGTCCGCCCAGTCAGCATTCCCCAAGTGCCAGTGGAAAGCACAGCTGTGTTTACCAAGACTGCTCTTTTCAATAGATTCAATAGGATAGTTCAAAAGTCCACTTTCAGAACACATTAACCCATGTAGGACAGACCATACCTGACTTACATAAAGCGTTTTCAAACACGACCACAAACAAAACTGAGCCCTGGTTTAACAAGCAGTGGCAAAGCCAATGTGTTTTCGTTGTTTTCTCTATTCTACGGTAGTCAGTGACTACCGTAAAATAGAGAAAAACGACTCTGCCTGTCAGAGTAAACATAGCTCCATTTGCGCACACATAATAAATTGATGCCATGCTATCACCCTCAGCTGATATATACAAGCTCGCCAAGGGGCGGGGGTGTCAATTAACTCCTCGGCCTAACATTTTTTTTAGACATTTTGCGTATTTCCATTAGTGTATAAAAATGAGTTCATGCCGGAGTCACAGCATATGGTGCGGAGCCCCAGTCACCTTCTCAGTAATGGCAGTGTAAAATATCATGAGATTTTATTATCTTGGCTCCTGCACCGCTTCTTTGGGCTTGTTAATTCCACGAACCCCAGACATAATTGCTGTGATTAAAAAAAGCCGTAAAGTAACAGTGAATATTTATACAAACGCAATGCATTCGCCCTAGAGTTACAAAACTTTAAACTCTGGCGCAGTAATGCAAGGGTGGTCACTATGAATTGGATCACCGTAAGAAAAACCACATTAAATGCATAGATAACTGGAATCTACATTATTCTAGATGTTTTTGATAATGTCCCGACCATGCACTTCCACTCCTCTTCAGAATTACCCAGTCGGTTCTACAGCACGCGCACTACGCAGTTAACAACAAAATGTTCACCAAAACTCTTTCCCTAATTTTCATTTAAAAAAAGGTATACAAGCATTATGCAAGATCTAGCTGTGCCAGTTTGCTGCATGATCTCGCTATGCTTTCAGAGTAATTCTCGCAATTAAAAACAACCATTCACCTGGCCCTGGAAGCTTGCACTCGCAGCCGGAGAGAACACGAACAAGCATTTACAATGCAATGGTTTCGCCTTTGGAAAAGTTGGAGCTATTGGCATTGTAAATGACAACATTTGTATTTATGTGCTGGTTTTGAAAACAGATAAATAAATGTCATTGACATTTACATTGCCATTAGCTTAATCTCTCGCAAATGTGAGACCTATTGTACCCTACGGACGAGCTCAGCAGACAGCAATTACTACCACACACACCCACCCAGAGCCACACACACACACCCAGAGCCAGCCACACACACACCCAGATCCACACACACACACTCAGAGCCAGCCACACACACACACACAGAGCCACACACACACACCCAGAGTCACACACACACACACTCACCCAGAGCCACACACACACACACACACACACACCCAGAGCCACAGACACACACACCCAGAGCCACACACACACACACACACACACCAAGAGCCACACACACACCCAGAGCCACACACACACACCCAGAGCCACACACACACACACCCAAAGCCACACACAAACACACACCCAGAGCCACACACACACCCAGAGCCACACACACACACACACACACCCAGAGCCACACACACACACACCCACCCAGAGCCACACACACCCACCCAGAGCCACACACACCCACCCAGAGCCACACACACACTCAGGAGAGCAAGCACAGCGAGGGGGAAGAGAAGAAAGCACAGCGAGGGGGCAGGGAAGCAAGCACAGCGAGGGGGCAGGGAAGCAAGCACACCCAGGGGGCAGGGAAGCAAGCACAGTGAGGGGGCAGGGAAGCAAGCACAGCGAGGGGGCAGGGAAGCAAGTACACCCAGGGGGCAGGGAAGCAAGCACAGCCAGGTTGCAGGGGAGCAAGCAGAGCCAGGGTATTGTAAGTCCTTCGACGTTCTGAATAAGAAGTTGCCCTTTGGCCTCATTCCACTATATCGTAACAAAACTCTTGCAATATCCTTAAAATGTGCGTTAAGGGGATCTCTTATCTCATACATAAAGGCATCTTCAATATTCCAGCCCTGAGGGATGTAGAAGGTGCTTTGCAGACTGAAGGGAGGAGCTACATTAATGTCAGCTAAAGTCATTATTTTTATTAATTCCTTCTGGCCCTAAGCTTGAAAAATCGACAAAGAAAATATTGTCTGTAACAAGAAGATTGCGGTCTTGTTTTTTGCCGTGCAACTCGGTTATCTTGCCTTGCAATACTCCCGATTCGTCCTCCCTTTTCTAACATTACTACTGCGTGTTTAGCTTCCCTCGCCCCCATTGGCACGTTCTGCATCCGTAGCTTCCATTTTTTAGGAAATTCAACAGTGAAGATAATTTTTTTTAAAGTATTTAGCTTTTTAATACTGGATATTATGGTTTCACTTGGTGGCATTTTACCGTGTCCGAGGTGCCTACGAGTGTTTCTTTACACATGATCTTTGCCCAAGGTCCTGTGTCCTACATTATCTCGGCATACAACATGGCCATGCCATAAAGTTAGCAGGGCGCTATTAAAACTTGGGAGGGGGACGCGGGCCTGAGCTCTGTAATTATGTTCAACTGGGGTCAAGCCAAGCGAAGGCAGGATTAACGTTAATTACAACTTCGAGAAGCTGGCCTTTCTAGGATAGAACACGACGCAGGGGTTAATAAACTAAGCAGGAAGTGGCCATGGCTAAAGAAAATGTGTCACAGCAGCCATGGAGCTGGAGCACTTCCCGTGTACACTTCCTCTTGCAGGGGACGTAGCAGATCTGTCAGTTAATGAGAAGCAGCCTTCGCTGCCTGGGCGCCTTCCACTTCTGAGAAGGGGCGTCAGAAAAAGTGATGCTCTGTGCTCGGGCCAGGGCGGGCTGCAGCAGTGAGGCCAAGCAACTAGGCCAAGGTCGTGGCTGTGGTTCACGCTGGGCTTCCAGGAGTGGTTACGACCGTACCCCAATCCAAACAGCATACACCTACAGTCCTCACATACAGGTTCATGCAGAACTAAAAAGTCATAACAGCCCACTCCATTTTAGGAGAACCGCCTACATCTCCAGTTGAAATCGTATTCAAGCCGATGCAGCTACACTTGTGCTCTTCACACCTCAGTCCTAGCAGAACTACCTGCAAATGCATCCCTCGCATGTCAATTCACAAAAAATTGCCAAAATCTACAACCACCTCACGTCAGATCAAGAGTAAATAACCAGAGCTGCAGCCTTTGCATCTGGTTCATGTATAGATACCCCGATCCAAACAGAACCGCGTACCGTACACCATCAACCATCGCATCCTGGTTCATGCAGAAACATCCAGAGAGGAGGACCGCTCAATAAGACTCTCCTTTGCATGCTGTCCTCACAAACCAGCTTAAGCAGAACTGTACAGAGTGATAACCAAAGCACAATACTCTATTGGAAACAAAGCAGCACAGGACCCTGCAACATACAAGCAGAATCACATACAGCGCCAGTGTTAACACCCTGGATTAAGCAAAACTACTAAGAGTCATGCTGCATCCATCTCTCCCAGGTCGAGGAAGAACCAGAGTTCAGCAGCAATCAGACTCCACTCCCACCGGAGACACGGACAGCGGGAGGGGGGGCGGGAACGGGCACACGGACAGCAGGAGGGGGGCGGGAACGGGCACAAGGACAGCGGGAGGGGGTGCAGGAACGGGCACACGGGCAGAACTGTACAGAGTGATAACCAAAGCACAATACTCTATTGGAAACAAAGCAGCACAGGACCCTGCAACATACAAGCAGAATCACATACAGCGCCAGTGTTAACGCCCTGGATTAGGCAAAACTACTAAGAGTCATGCAGCATCCATCTCTCCCAGGTCGAGGAAGAACCAGAGTTCAGCAGCAATCAGACTCCACTCCCACCGGAGACACGGACAGCGGGAGGGGGGGGGCGGGAACGGGCACGGGGGGCGGGACCAGGCACACGGACAGCGGGAGGGGGGGGCAGGAACGGGCACACGGTCAGCGGGAGGGGAGGGGAGCACTCACCAGGACTTCTTCCGGCCGCGGTCGGCCTGGAGGAATGACCCCAAAAAAACAAAAATAAATAAACGACCTCCCACCGCCGCAATGACGTTCACAAAGGGGCGGAGAGCGAAAAAAATCACCGGAACGCCCACGAATCTGCTCCCACAATGACTGACGCATCTCTGTTCCAATGGCTAGCCTCCATTTATGGAGCTAGCCAATGGAACAGAGAGGCGGGACAAAGCCCCAGACTGCTTCTCAAAAGATTTCACCTGCGCGAACGCCAGGCGAAACCTAAAAAGGACGATAGATTTTATTTCTCACCACCACTGGTGAACCATCACATTGAGTGCTGAAATAGGGTTTAAGGAATGGCCAAACGCAGGATACCTCAAGAAGGTAGGAGTCCATCTTGGTCCGTGGCTTAGCAAATTGAATCGTGCCTCAGGAGCTGGAAGGGATATAAGGCCCTTGTAAATACTAACATTTGGCTTAGCAGCTTCTATTTCTTTGCCAGATGTCTCTATGGTTGTGCCCTGAGGCTCCTTTAAAATGTTTTTGCTTCTCGCCCTATATAATTGCTTTGGTTAGCAAGTCATACTTTTCTCAGCCCCCCGTCCCCCCCACCCCCCCCCCATCCCCATCCCCCCCCTTTCGACTCACTTCCACGGGGGTCTGTTGGCTGACAGATTGGAGGCGTCGACCCTGGAACAATCTTCCTGATTTGGAATCTCAAACATTTTCTTTTCCAGCTCCGATGGGTCCTGTCAAACGCTATTGCCTTGAAACATATATAAATGTGCACTATAAATAATCATAGTTGATGTGTCCAGCCCTGGCTTTTTATTTACCACAGTTGTGCATTCTGGTACTTGTAGTATTGGTATTGTTCAATTGGACTACTGCAGCTGCCAACAATAGTTTGTAAACAGGAATCTCAGAACTGCTGGAGTTGGTTCTTCCTGACATGGAGTTGTAGGTCTAGTTATCTTACTGGGTATTTGTTTAGTGTGCAGACAGAGAGGTCTGAATTTGTGACACCCCCGAGGAGCGTCTCCGCTGGGAATTTTCTCCAGTGGGTGATTTAAATTGACACCTCACTGAAATGAGGCAGAAGTCGCTAGTAAATATTCAAATGTAATGTTGAGTGGTTTCAGTTTTGGTTAGTAAACAAAATCGGACCTGTTTTACAGCCTGGAATCGGTGTAATGACAGGTGTATGACAATAGATAAATAGACATGTCAGATGTTTGTGACTGCGTGAACGTTTATATTGGTTTATTGTAGTGTGCTTTGCTCCCAGCTGAGGTGTGACTTGCTCCTTAATTCAGGGAAGTACATCACGCTCACAGTAAAAAAACAACTTTGTAAATTGTTGGCGATTTCCTGCTCTGGCCGTGCGGAGAAGGTGGTGTCGGAGAGAGGGGGAAGGTGCAGCTCAGGGCGGAGTGACAAGGTGCAAGGGAGGGAGACGAGTCCTTCAGTGGGAGGGGAATATTTTAGGGTGAGAAGGGTGGACGAGACAGCAAGTGTGAGAGATTAAACCCCCACGGGGAAGAGTGGACGGAGTCAGGAAAGGTGCAGGAGAGGGAGGAGAGACCTGACATGGGAGTGAGAAGGACGCCGTAGACAGTGGGAGTGGGAAGCGAACCCTGCACATGTCCAGAGGGAGGGGTGGGAAAGGTGCAGGAGAGGGAGGAGTGAGGGACATGAAGGAGAGGGATGGGTGAAAGGGAGCGAGCGCACGGAACTGGGACGGGAATATTCCATGGTGAGAAGGACTCAGGAGACAGTAGGAGATCAATCCTCTACAGGGGTGGAGGGCGAAGGAGTTGACGGAGTAAGAAAGGTACAGGAGAGGGAGGCGTGAGGAGAAGAGAGGGAGGGGTGGGAAAGGAGCAGGGGAGGGAGGCGTGAGGAGAAGAGAGGGAGGGGTGGGAAAGGTGCAGCGGAGGGAGCGCTCCATGCTAGGACGGGAGTATTCCACGTGTGAAGCGCGCAGGCGGCAGTGGGAGGTGAATCCTCCACCAGGGCGGAGAGCGCAGGAGTGGACGGCCAGGGAGAGGAGCCAGCGCCTGGGTGGCAGGGCAGGTACCGGCGCAGCCCGTAGTACAGGTGGGGCAGGCACCAGCCGGAAGGTTTTGAGGACAGTATCCAGGGTGTCAGGTGCGGGGGTGGAGCCGGACAGAAGAGCCGCAGCTGACCGAGAGGCTGTGAACTCCAGCCCTCAGCCAGGGCTCTGCAGGGGTGCCAGCCAGGACTGGGGTCGGAACACGTCACCCTGCGCCGAGCCGCGGGCGGAAACGCACGGATTAGCCTGCTAAGCAGAGGATCAAGGTCTGTTTACAGCACCTGCGCGCCGCGCGCTGCCTCCCTGTCTGGGTGAAGCTGCACGTGTGCCGCCGGCGTATGGATCTCCTCGCGGATCTGGCTCATGCCGGGGAGCCGCAGTGCCAGGTCTGAGCAGAGGTAAGTCGCTGTCTGCCCAACGCACTTCTTTTCGGGTCACACCTCCTTGTCCTGTTTGCTTCCGCCTTGCTCCTGTCCGCGCGCCATACACTTTTGACAGGATTCCACTTTCGAATGCGCATCACCCTGCACAAACTTTGGACTAAGCCACGTCATGGAAAATCATCGGAAAAAAGGTTTAAAAGCCAAGTTGGCGACCCAGCTACCTGCGGAAACTGCGAGCAAACGCCTGTTTGATATGGGACACTTCAGCGGGTTAATGTTTATGGTGTAGAAAACCTGTGCAATTTTCAAGTCTCAAATTATAATCCTGGTAGAGTAGTTTATTGATGTATGCACTTGCAGCAGGGACGTAATCCGTATGGCGTACATTTTGAATGCCTGCTGGGTTTAGGTCCACCTTTTTAGTAGTTTTAAAATGGAAAACAAGTGTATAGTTAGGTATTAATGAAAACTGTTAAGTGCTAAAACAGTCGGTTTGTACTGCACGAGGAGTAAATAGTTATCAGTTTAATTACACACAAAGACAAGTCAGGTCCCGGGCCAGCCAGCCAGCCAATCACAGCGCGGCCCGGGGAATGACGTCACGGGGGTGTCCCGGGCCGGCAGCCAATCACAGCGCGGCCCGGGACATAGGGGCGGGACTTAAAAAAAGCCCGAGAAACGCCCCCGAATCGCGTTTTCCTGAGAAAGCGTGATTGACAGCCTCTGTCTCCCAATGGCTAGCCTCCATTTATGGAGCTAGTCAATAGGAAACAGAGGCGGTCCGAACATCCCTACTGTAGACAAAAATTTTCGATCTGGGAGGGGCACTGCGTGCCCCTCGCCAGGTCGAAACCCAAAAAACGAATGCTTCCTTTAACCTCACTTCCCCGGCTATGACGTTGTACGTCAGAATGGTGTTAGTGGTTATCAGCTGCTATTACTTTTACCACAGACTTGCTTTATTGTTTTGTTAGTAAGGCGAGGCTGGGGGGGGGGGGCTCTGAGTGCTGTTATTTAAGTATTCATGTTAATTGCAGCCCCCTTCACAAGCTGCGTTTAACATGAATACTTAAATAACAGCACTCAATCTCCCTCGCGCCCCCCCCAGTCTCGCTTTACTTACGAAACAATACAGCAAGTCTGCAAAGAGTGCGTGTGTTCCAGGTCAATCCAAAAGCACACGCGGCAGATCTCACTACTGCGGTTGTTAACAAAAGTTCAGCAAGTGCCCGCAGACTTACCTGCCTGTCGCGAGTGTTCACTTCAAGGTGGTCACTTTCACCGTCCTCCGCAATCAGGAAATGCCCGTTTTTAGCGCTGTTCGCCTTAAAAGCGGCGGCGCGAATACTCTCACGGGATGTGCGCGCTCCACACATGGCACTGCGCGCTCGGGTGTTCAGTAGTGCGCGGGCGCGCGGCTTATTGGTAACACACTGTAGTTACTTTTAGAAATCCTTCATATAGAACTGATGAACCGCACATGCCACTCAACGTTGATTTCTCCAGACTTGGAGAGGGCAGACTGCACTACTCTGCACCGTCCGTGGCATCTCAGAGCAAGGGTAGACAAGCGAGTTGGCCTTTTTGCTGGCTCGCCACTGCTGTGAACAAAAGTGCCTCTCAGAAGGGACTTGACGCTTTGTAATATTCCAGTTGCGTTGGCCACCCATTTACAGTAATTCTGATAATGATTTAATGCAGTTCAGAAACGCAAATACTTTATTTACCCTGCGTAAATCAGCACAGAATATCACTGCAAATGCCGATATATTATTTTTTCCTAATGTAATCCAACAACAAATATTGCTTTTCATGCAGTGCTTAATTTGTAAAAGAAAAAGAAAAATGACAGGGATATAGTCAACATGCAACTTCCGCTTCACTTCCTATTGCTGCTATCAATTACAGTAACGACGTAACTAATAAATCACATTCCAACAAGTGTGACAATTCTGACAGTTTCAGGACCTCAAAGTTAAATGAATGGTTTAGGCAGCAGGAATTAGTTGTTCTATATAAATATTGAATTGTTGAATTAAAAAACAACAGTTGCTGTGTTCCTCTCTGAATTAAAAATCAGTGTTGTCATGTGGCAGACTATGTACAGGTGCTGATAATCAAGTGCTGGTGCCCAGCATCGGAAACCACCGGCACAAATTAAGCACCGTTTTCATGCCCTTTTGCAGGATAGAATATAGTCGTCCCCTGGAGTGTGTTCACAATGTCAAATGCATTAATAACCTGTCTACAGAGTCAGGCACAACAAGCAGGGCCAATGCTTATTACGGTGTCACTTACTTAGACCATCAATTAGCATTTTATATACACAAACACAGGAGTGCTCTGCTCTTTGCAATGCTCGCAACTTCTTACGATGAAAGGAAAGACGCCCAGGATTTATTCTATATTTTTTATGACAAACGTAAGAAAAGAAAGCAAAATGCACCTCTGCCACTCAGAAAGACAGTGGGGCATATGTATATGGAGTTAACGCCGCCGTAGCGGCACTTTTTGGACAGTACAGCGGCAATTTTTTTTGCCATATGTACAAGCTTGGCACTAACCAAAGTTAGCAGCAGTTTTCTGGCGAAAACATGCATTTTGAAGATCGCCACTGCTGTTAGCAATACTTAATGGAAATAAAATGCAAGGTAGGAGCTCCTGTGAAAAAACGGCCGCAAAGCCCACTTCCTGATATTTACAAGGTATTCCTTGTATGGAGCAAGACCAAAAAAACTGCCTCTAACTGCAGCTAGAGGCAGTTTTTTAAGACCAGAAAATTGCTGGTATAAAAAATGGGGCTGGGTATGCTCAGACGTGAGTCCCAGGCTCTCCACATCACTGGAGTCAAGCTATCCAGGCTGTAGAAGGCTGATAGCCAGAAACCAGTCCTTGGATGCTTGATTCCGGTCTAGGAAAGACATGGCTTGGTAGTTCGGGCTGGACTGTTCCCATGAGGCACAGGGTCAAGGCTGATTTGCATATAGCCATTGTCTGACCTAGAGTGGTGTGGAGTGCAAAACAACGATGGATATAGGCCCAGATCTTTGTACTGGGGTGAATGTAAGACATTGTTCTGCATTCTGTCCATCAACTGTGTTTTTTGCAATTTTCACCCCGAGTGGGCTGGGTATGCTCAGACGTGAGTCCCAGGCTCTCCACATCACTGCAGTCAAGCTATCCAGGCTGAAGAAGGCTGATAGCCAGAAACCGGTTCTTGGATGCTTGATTCCGGTCTAGGAAAGACATGGCTTGGTAGTTTGGGCTGGACTGTTCCCATGAGGCACAGGGTCAAGGCTGATTTGCATATAGCCATTGTCTGACCTAGGGTGGTGTGGAGTGCAAAAAACGATGGATATAGGCCCAGATCTTTGTACTGGGGTGAATGTAAGACATTGTTCTGCATTCTGTCCATCAACTGTGATTTTTGCAATTTTCACCCCGAGTGGGCTGGGTATGCTCAGACGTGAGTCCCAGGCTCTCCACATCACTGCAGTCAAGCTATCCAGGCTGAAGAAGGCTGATAGCCAGAAACCGGTCCTTGGATGCTTGATTCCGGTCTAGGAAAGATATGGCTTGGTAGTTCAGGCTGGACTGTTCCCATGAGGCACAGGGTCAAGGCTGATTTGCATATAGCCATTGTCTGACCTAGGGTGGTGTGGAGTGCAAAACAACGATGGATTTAGGCCCAGATCTTTGTACTGGGGTGAATGTAAGACATTGTTCTGCATTCTGTCCATCAACTGTGTTTTTTGCAATTTTCACCCCAAGTGGGCTGGGTATGCTCAGACGTGAGTCCCAGGCTCTCCACATCACTGCAGTCAATCTATCCAGGCTGAAGAAGGCTGATAGCCAGAAACCGGTCCTTGGATGCTTGATTCCGGTCTAGGAAAGATATGGCTTGGTAGTTCGGGCTGGACTGTTCCCATGAGGCACAGGGTCAAGGCTGATTTGCATATAGCCATTGTCTGACCTAGGGGGGTGTGGAGTGCAAAAAAACGATGGATTTAGGCCCAGATCTTTGTACTGGGGTGAATGTAAGACATTGTTCTGCATTCTGTCCATCAACTGTGTTTTTTGCAATTTTCACCCCGAGTGGGCTGGGTATGCTCAGACGTGAGTCCCAGGCTCTCCACATCACTGGAGTCAAGCTATCCAGGCTGAATAGGCTGATAGCCAGAAACCGGTCCTTGGATGCTTGATTCCGGTCTAGGAAAGACATGGCTTGGTAGTTCGGGCTGGACTGTTCCCATGAGGCACAGGGTCAAGGCTGATTTGCATATAGCCATTGTCTGACCTAGGGTGGTGTGGAGTGGAAAAAAACTATGGATTTAGGCCCAGATCTTTGTACTGGGGTGAATGTAAGACATTGTTCTGCATTCTGTCCATCAACTGTGTTTTTTGGTATAAAAAATGATGCAAAGACTTGGGGCCTCATTTCTGCAGTGTTTGGTGCTGGACAGCACTGCCCTGCGACAAAACTACAGGGCAGGAATGCGCACCATCATTAAGATAGGGCGCATTCCTGCCCCTCATTCATGAAAAGTATTGCAGCGCTGCGAAAAAAACTGCGTTGCAACACATTACACTACGCCCTTCTTGCCACACTATGGATTCGCTGTATGCACTGTACAGCGCTCCATGTCACAATTAATGACAGATAGATCTGGAATCCTGACATTTCTGTCAGCACTATTGTCACGCATTGCTGCAGTTGTGTCACAAGCATGACGCAACTCCAGCAATACATGGGGCCAGCCTATCCCGGTGGCACTGCGTCACCCTTACGCCTGCCATGAGGCAGGCGTAAGGTACTGACGCAGTGCTGTCCTACAGTTGTCGCAGTGAAATCTGATGGATTGCACTGTGTCACTCCCATGAGGCTTTGCTGCATGGAAACGCACACCATGCATACATCATACCTGATGCAGGTATAATGTGGCACGGGGCTTCACAAGTTCACTCATATGCCTACGTGCGTCACTTCGCAAATACTGTGCAGCGTGGTGCAAGAATCACGCTGCAAGTACGTCAAGAAACTGACACACTGTCGAGGTGAAACTGTCTGAAGGGGCTCATGAAAAAGACCCCCTGTCTTTTTCACCTACGTTGGGGCACAATGGCTGCCATGCCCCAACACAGGCACCCTTGCGCTGGTGTAAGGATGACTGTGTTGTGGAGTTGATTGATGTTGTGGCTCTATCACTTCTCGAGACGTCTGCAGGGCAACTGGAATAGTGAAGGGTGGGAGTGAAACAGTTGCCCTTCTTGGAGTGTTGTTTGCCTGGTCCTTTCTTGAGGGGTGCCAGGGTGTCGGCGAAGTTGGAGATCCATCGGCTGAGGTTGCGCACTGTGGTGTTATAGTCTGTAAGGGATGCAGAGTGGTGGTGCTGAGGGAGTTGATGAGAAATTCTTCTGTGACCTTGATCCAGCTGTGAGGGGGGCAATGATGGCGGTGGGCATGATAAAGACGTGATGTATTAAATGATAGTCAGTCCAGGAGAGTCCGGTGGTGTGGCAGTAGATGAAGTTCACACTGGCGGAGGAGACGTGCTTGAGCATGTATCCTGTTATGTGGGTTGGTGCGGTGACTAGCTGCTTGAGTCTGATGTTAGCAAGCTTCCCCAGGAGGGGGTGGTGTTCTGGTCACTGGGGTTGTCCAGGTGGAACTTGAGTGCTCAGAGTAGGATGGGAGAGCCTGGGGTGCAATGAGGTCTACAATGATATTGGTGAATGGGGGTCCATTACCAGGGGGGCTGCAGGTGAGAGTGCCTGCAGAGGATGGGGTTTGGTCTGGATCTGGTAGTGGAGGTGTTCCATTGTCACTAGAGTGCGAGGTCAGTCAGAGTGTGCTTTTGGAGGAGATGGCAATGCCTCCTCCTGGATGGTTGGGGTGGTTCCTGTGGGTGATTTAATAGCCGTCAGGGATGGCGTTGACAATGTCCGGGCCGGAGCAGAGGTTGGTCCAGGTTTCTGTGAAGAAGGCGATGTCTGAAGAGGTGGCATCGAGGAGGTCCCAGATTTCTGTTACGTGTTTGTGGAGGGACCAAAAGTTGAGGAGGATGCAGTTGAGCCGGTCGGGTGCGCTGTTGGTCGGCTGGGCGGCACGAGGCGCTGGTTGCTGATGTGGCAGAAGGTGCATTTGTAGTTTCAACAGGCGCAGGCCTCAAGAGAATTCCACAGTGTTGCTAGATGGCAGGCGATGTGGTGTCCAGGGTTGATGGCCGGGAGGGTGCTGGCGTCATAACGGTGAAGTTTCCGAGAGGAAGGGTCCTTGGTGCTGGGCATTGTCCAGGGGCAGACGGATGCAGACGGGCTTGCCTATGGCTAGTCTTTGGCATGGGAGAATTCCATTTCAATGCAGGGATCACATCGTAATGCCTTTACAATGCAATTTTTACAACGCAAGGGGCCTTTACAATGCATGCCATTATAATGCATTGTAAGGTTAGTAATGGAGAATTTTGAATTTTAGGGTGGGTATGGGGTTTGGGGTGCAAAGATTAATTTGTGGATTCAGGGTGGGTTTTGGGGTCCAAAGGTTAATTTGAGGGCTCAGGGTGGGTTTTGGGGTGCAAGGGTTAGTTTTAGAGTTGCACTCACTGGAATGGGAATAGTAATTTTTAACCCTCCACTATCCAGCACTTTCCCCACTGTTGCTCTGAAAATAAATATGCAAAGCATTGGAGCCACACGGGGCTCTGCAAATAATGGGGCTAAAATGTTGGAGCCACATGAGGGCTCTGAACATGATCATGCCAGTGTTGGAGCCACACGGGGCTCTGCAAACAAATAATGCCCCCAAGAATATGGGGAGCACTGGCGCTGTAAATAAATGTGCACATGGTGGAGCCACACACAGGCTCTAAAAATAAACATGTCCCCAACAACGTGGCAGCTGCCCTCTAGCATGCAGGGCAGCTGTTAATGAGGATCGGGGCCTGGCACTACCATGCCCCCTGGCCCCCACGGGGCTTGTAATTAACGTTGTCCCCATTGTGGGAGTGGCCCGCTCTCTGGCGGGACCACTCAGCTCCACTGCCCTTACAGTGCTGCGGTCGGCACGAACAAAGCACCTAGCCTCCCCCCTCAGCTGTCTCAACTCATCGGCTCTGGGGGCGCAGGCAGCTGTGTTCTCTTGGCGGTGGCAGCAGGCGGGGCTCTCTCACTTCTGAGAGCCTCGCAGGTGACCTGCTTCACAGCTCTTCACACGGGCCCCCTCCTGGGACCCGGGACTTTTCCATGGAACCCAGGAGGTTCATTACGCACTCCCTATCTGGCGCTGGGGCTCCCCACAGCTCACGGGAGCCCCGCATCGGTCAACAACTCTGACGCCTCTTCCGGCCCAACCGCATGCCCTGCCCCGTCACAGACAGACTTGCCTGACTTACGGGCGGCCGCAGCTGGGCAGCAGCAATCTCGTCAGGTGGTAATGAGGGATAGGCTCCCTCGGACATTAAAAATAAAGGCAGGGGTGGGCACTCACTAGGGCGGACAACACGAGGTTGGCACCCGCAGTAAATTATCACAATAAGCGGGGTGGGCACCCGCCGTTAGAAAGGAGAAAAAGCGGCAATGAGGGGTAGGCTCCCTCTGAATCAAAAATACAAAGCGGGGTGGGCATCCGCAAAGCTCACAAGGATGGGGAAACCCTACGCTGGGGGTGCCCTCAAAAGGGGCTGCAGAAACAGCGCTTCGCAGCCAACACGCTCTTCTGGGGGAAGTAACTCAAAGCACGCCCAGTGCGCTGAAAGGCTGCATAAAGTCCTGGGGAAAGGAAAATAAAGCAAAAGGTCCCAGAAGTCTTCAAGGCATCAAGCGCAAGGCAGAGCCCAGGGAGGCAAGCCCTCTTGGCAGCCACCCCCCCCCCCCCTGGGCCCCAGCAGCAGCACGCCCTGCAGGATCAGCTCCCAAGAGTGAACATTTTCATGGGGTCACAGCCCCTTCTTTTATACACACATTTCCCTTTTGTAAAAGTGTAGTGCATGGGAGAACCAGATACAACTGGTTCAGGAGCCCTCTGTGTACATGACTCCTTCCTCCCTTTCACAGTGCGGGGCAGAAACATCAGACGCCCCACAGGAGGTGGAGCCAGAATTGTGGAGGGAAAGCACAGCAATGGAGCACTTTGTTGACAGGATTTCTTCTCTTCTTTCACAGTGCAGGGCAGAGACATCAGCTGCACCCCAGGAGGTAGAGCCAGCATTGTGGAGGGAAGGCATAGCCCTATTCAGGTCCCAGGTGCAACTCCTCCCTCCCATCTAGATGCAGATCTCCCTATTCACCACTGGGCAGGCTCATTCTGGCTCCTGGAGCCATCCACATCATCCAGCACCTGTCACTCACAAGCCAGACATGCAATTCACATCATGTAGGCAGACACACAGCACACAGAAATGCCAACTTCTAAAAGTGGCATTTCTAAAACAACCACAATAAATCTGCGCACACTATTGCGCAGCATTTATTCACACGAGTTTGCACATACTAAACTTGACCCTGCACTCCCCTTATACCAGGAATTACCATGGACACACATATCCTCCATGCATTCCTATGGGAGGGCAGGCCAATCTTACCACACGCAATAAGAGTGCGCACACACTTGACCCTGGGCCACAGTGCTAAATTACGCAGAGGCCTAAAATCACTACCACCATGTTAGAGCTTAAGGAAAAGAGTTTAGGTGTGAACCTGCCAGAAAGGGCCAAGTTTAACAATACTACAGATTCACTTAATTCCAGTGGCCCTGAATATAGGGTTGCAGACCAGTACCCTGATACGCACGCCACAGGTATTTGCGACTGTGAGAAATCTAATACAGTTTGCATCTGATTCTCTGGCAGATAGCTCTTTCTCGTATATGAACTGTAGAAAGAAGAGAGACAATCTGGAGATTGGGTGAATAGGAGTAATAAGAATGAGGATGAGTGACGGAGAAAGTTTGAAAGGGAGGTACTAAAGAAAGAGAAGGAGACCCAAAGAGAGAGGGCTGGAGATGTGATCAATAATAAGTAGAAGACATGAGGATTCAGACAAGGAGTCAAGGAGATGTAGTCAGAGAAAGGAGGGCGGAAGGGACTGATGGAGAGGATGAGCAAGCAGAAGCAGGACTGAGAAAAATGGAGATGGAAAAAGAGTATTTTTTTAATCTAAAAATGAGTTAAAAATGCATCACTTTAAGGGGGTTCCCTATCCCGAAGACGTAGCTTGGCTCCAAAACTACTTGACATACTATTTTTCCTCATATACAGTTACATGCTGAAACGACAGAAAAATGAAACAATGTTTATGCATATTCAAGGTAAATATTTAAAAGATGCTCTTTGGCCTTTTAAATACAAATAAAAACACGAAGGAGGAACTAGGAATGCAATTTCAACTTTGCCATGAAGTCAGGTGGCTCATAGCAACATAGGGCAAATAAATAAATCATCAATACTTATTTTCTTAGTCACCACATGGAGTTCCACAGCCTTTTCCTTTTTTTGTTCTTCAAGTACTTTACATCAATGTACTTCATTATGTTGTACCTTTTAAACTGACTGCTAATGCAATATGTGAATAAACATTATTATTGAATTCAAGGGAATCACAAAAGGTACTTTAAAGGCAGCACCACAGCCTAATAAACAGGAACAATATAGATAATGAGAGGTGAAATCCACCAACAAGAAAGGGATCATGATGTCTACGTTTCTTTCTCAGGCTCCATTATTGTGGGTAATTGAAAATTCAAATGTTGTTTATACACTATAAGTGCAGAAGCAATTTGCACACATTTGAAATTTGAAAAGCATTGCTAAATTTATCCTTTTGCACATGGAAAAATGAAAATAAAACAGATAGCAGAATGTTTCTGTATCCTCATGCACAATTGCCCACTGAGAAAGTTTTAGTCTTGTTAATAAATGCTTTCCTATAAGCCCCACCCTAATTCCACCCCAAACTACACCCTTAGGCCATGTCTCAAATTGATGACTAACCTGCACTTTTTTTCCCATTTAAAGCACTGGTCAAGTGCCTAATTTGATTTTCAAACAAAAATTGTGATCTTTTTATCCCATGCAATATGAAATCTCTAAAGAGGATCGCAGTGTGAAGTCAGTAGGGGAGCATCGGCCCAAGAAACTTATTGGGACAATAAAGTGCAGCTTGAAAGCCATTCTCGGACAATATAGTAGGTAGGTAATCGTTTATTTGCATGATTAATTAAAACAGTTGCAATAATTTACATAAATCCATTCCATGTCCATTCCAGGACAATATAGACTAAAGGCAAATGCTAGTGTGGGTGTAGTTATCAAGATAAACTCTTGTTTTCTTGGGGCTCACCTGCCTCTCCTTCTTTCATATGGTTACACCAAAACAGACACTGTTTTAAAACTGTCCAGAATGGCCATTTTCGATTGTAAAACATCTCCATAAGTGTTCACACCTTCTCAGGGGCAGCAAGGGCTAAATATAGCATTTGTGGAGCCTGCTCAAATACACTCTGGTGAAGTATATTGACAAAAACATGAGCATGCATGCATGTATTCCATACATATGAAGTCTGAAAACACTTCGAAGACAAGCGCATTGGCTACTTCTACCACTATAAAGTAAGGCCCCACCTCACATCTGCGGCCACGATTTTCCAATCACAGCACACTTCCTCAGCAGTGTACCGGACATCAAAGAAGCCCTAATGATCTGGCTTTCTTTTCATGAAAGAGCCTAGCTAACGACAAACAGGTTAGATGGACTTGAGAAAGAAGGCCAGTGTTATAGGTACACGGTGTGAATGCATTAAATACATTTAAAAACAAGCATGTGCAATGCAGTAGGTGTTGCATTACTGAAAGTTTGAGCTATGGGCGTTGCTAATATTAATGCAACACCAATAGATCAAACTTTCAGAAATGAGAGACTACTTGTTAGAAATGGGGTTCTCTAGTTGGCAATGGTTGGCCTCTGTCCAAGTAGGGACCCTTCTTCTTAAGTCTGAGAAAGGGGGCTACACCCTTTGATAACCCTGCTCAACCCTGTGGTAACGTAGCACGAGTAGGTAGGCTTATCTCAGAGGCAGTGTGTAAAGCATTTATGATCATACACAGTAACACAGTGAAGGACACTACAAAGGGACACCACACAAGTCGTTATAAACAAATAAGTATCTTTATATATAGACTCAACCCAAGACCAATAATGGTAAAAAGCCACAATACGGAAAAATAGGGGTACCCTTGAAAAGCTGTAAAAATAGTTCAAAGTGTTCAAATAGGGATTCAGTTCAAAACAGAGGTCTCTGCAATCCTTTTACTTACAAAGTACCTGGATTTCGCAGCAAAACAAGAAAAATGTCGCTAACGGGCTGTAGCAATGATTTTCCTCACACGAGGCCGGCGATGCGTTGAATCCTTGCCACAAGGGAGGCTGATGTGCCGGTCTGCGGATGCGTGCGGGACAAAAAGACAGACTTCTTCATGCTAGGCCAGCAATGCATGGAATCCTTGCCACAGGGGAGGATGATGCGCTGGTCCGGTTGAGTGTGTGACCTTGTTGCGATGGAAGAAAAATGGCACACGCGAGGGAGCATTGATCCGGGTGCGATGCGTGGAAAATGGCGGACATACGGCGCCCGCTCTGCGATGTCGTGATGCGATTATCTCGATGCGAAGATCCGGGGTTAGCGGGCACTCGAAAAGCCCACAAATGTGCAATGCAATGATCTTTGGGTGTTAGCGAGCACTTGGTGGCCCGCAAGCGTGCCATGTGATGGTTTTTTGTTTGCGAGCGCTCGGCGGCAGTAACGCGATCATTTTTCTTACGATCTTCAACTGCGGCGGCTCGCAAACGGGCGGTAGCGAGGATTTCAGCACTATCTTTTCTGGAATAGAACTAGAGGCCCTGGAACTCACAGGAGCCTCACCTGCAGATAGAAATCTTTGCTGGAGGAATCAGGAGGCTGGTGGAGGAGTCAGATGTGCCTGCGACTCCAGCAGAAGGCTAGCTCTCTTCTAGCCCTTTGGTGATTGCTTTAGCAAGATGAAAGTTCTCTCAAAGTCCTTTTCCCTCTTCTTCTAAGTCCAGGGGAAACTACTGCAGGCCAATCCAGGAAACAGCACACAAGTACAAGGACAGTCCTCTCCTGCAGATTCCTTCAGTGACACGGACAGAGGTTCTTCTTGACATCCAGCAGCAATACAAATTGTAGGGGTTTGGGCACAGATATTTATACCTCAAAAGTCTTTGTTCTCAAAAGTCACTAGTCCCTGAACCCAGCCAAAACCAGTTCCGCTCAGTCCTGGAGCACTTTGTTTACCAGGCTGCATCCTTCCTTTCAGAAAGAGGGGGTCTGCCATGAGACGCACAGAAGGAGGTGGAGCCAGCATTCACCTTGCCAGGCACAGCCCTTATCAGGTCAAGGAGCTATCCCTCCCCAATACTCAATGCAGATCTCTCTATTCAACCCAGGTCATACTCAGCCTGCATTGCCCCACTAAACCCAGACAGCCAATACACATAACAGCAGAGTACACTGAAAGGCTTAGGCAAGAAAATACCTACTTTCTAAAAGTGATATGATATGATATATGATATGATATGATATGATATGATATGATATGATATAAAGGCTTTTGTTGCGCGCTCTATTACTAAAAATAGTATCCTGGCGCGAGAAGGTGAGAGCGAATCACAAAAAAAGTGGCAAATATCAAACACAGAATGTTAAAACCAACTTCACTAAAAGATGTATTTCATCATTCTGAGTTCAGGCATACTAAACTCGAATTTCTACCATGTTTGCTGAGTCAGTTAGGATTATAAGATGTAATAATCAAAATACCCATTCTAGCCTATGGAGAACAGGTAGGCTTGCAATACTGAAAAACAAAATGGGGTGTAATTCACTACCAGGACATGCTACACATATCAAGCCATGTCCTACTTTACACACACAATGCACCCTACCATAGGGGTGACTGATATGATGCCAAGGGAAGGTTCAGGGGCTGGGAAATGTGGGCACTTCACAGCCATGATGGCAGTTCGGGACTGCGCACAGACACTGCAGTGGCAGGTCTGAGGGACACTTTACAAGCTGCTTCTTTCGGTGGCGCAAACCAGCACTGCAGGCCCTCCAGCAGCATTTGGTTTAACAGCCCTGGACACACACAGGCCACACTACTAGGGACTAACAGATAACCCAAATAAGCCAATCAGGGATATACCAATTCACAGACATATTTACACAGGGAGCATTCGCGCTATGGCACTAAATGGCAGAGGCACAGCGCCCAGAGCATCTATTACCAGCAAAAATAGAGGAGACAACAGCGAAAAATGGAAGGGAGACCCACGCCAATGGTGCCTGGTCTAACACGATTGCATTGCAAATAGATTGCAGCACTCATGATTTAGCTTTGAACATCTTAAGCAAAAGCATGGGTGACGTGATTGCTTAAAAAGCAAAGAAATGGAAACAAATATTTTACAGGTTACAAGAAGAGCAAAGGTGGTGCTAAGGAGGGACTACTAAGACTACTGACCAATGAAAAGCCACCGTTTACATTGGACAGTGACTGGAGGCGATTAAAAAGATGTGCGGAAAGTGGGCGCAGTTTCATGCCCATATCCTGAATACTGCAAAAACAATAGTTGATGGACTGAATGCAGAACAATGTCATACATTCACCCCAGTACAGAGATCTGCGCCTAAATCCATTGTTTTTTTTGCTCACCACACCACCCCAGTTCAGACATGGCCATATGCAAATCAGCCTTGACCTTGTGCCTCATGGGAACAGTCCAGCCTGAACTGCCAAGCCATGTCTTCCCTGGAATGGAATCAAGCATCCTAGGACCAGTTTCAGGCTATCAGCCGTCATCAGCCAGGATAGCTTGACTCCAGTGGCATGGAGAGCACGGGACTCACGTCTGAGCATACTCGTCCCACTCGGGGTGACAAATGCAACAAGCAGTTGCAATGCAATAGGTCTCGCATTAGGAAAGTGTGAGCTATTGGAATTGGTAATTGATTTTTTTTATTTATGTGTTGTTTTAGAAAATAGATAAATTAATAGCATAGACATTTATAATGGCAATAGCTTAAACTTTTGCAAATGTGACAGGTATGTGGAGTGTATGTATGTTTTATAGAGTACAGTAAATCTGTGATGTGTAATTATGTGGTACAGAGTGGCTTTATGTATGTTGCATTGAGTAGAGTGTAAATATGTGGAGCGTAATTTTGTGGTACAGAGTGTTAATATTGTGATAGTATTTATGTTGTATTATGTAGAGTGTAGTAATGTGGCTTGTAAGTGTGTGGCACTGAGTGGTATTAGGGGTGTATTTAAGTTTCATTGAGTAGAGTGTAAATATGTGGTATGTAATTATGTGGCACTGAGTGTTAATATGTGGAGTGCATTCATGTTGCATTGATTGAAGTGTAATTATGTAGCATATAATTATGTGGCACTGAGTGGTATTGTGTGGAGTGTGTGTTGGATTCAGTAGAGTGTAATCATGTGGCATGTAATAATGTGGCATTGAGTGGTATTATTTGGAGTGTATGTTGCATTGAGTGTAGTGTAATTGTATAGCATATAAATATGTTGCAGAGTGGTATTGTGTGGAGTGTGTGTTGTATTTAGTAGTATATAATTATGTGGCGTGTAATTATCTGGCACTGAGTGTTATTTGGTGTGCATGGCGCATTGAATGCAGTGGTATGATGTAGCATATCATTATGTGGCACTGTGTGGTATGATGTGGAGTGTATTTATGTTGCATTGAGTTGTGTGTAAACATGATATGTGTAATTATGTGGCACTGAGTGGTATTATTGTAGTGTATGTTGGATTGAGGCAGTGTAATTATGTATTATATCAGTATGTTGCATTGAGTGGTATTGTGTGGAGTGTATGTTGCATTCAGTATAGTAAATATGTATTGTATTGTATTGTATTGTAATTGCATTTATATAGCGCTTACTACCCCTGACGAGGCGTCAAAGCGCTTTTTCGGCGGGTAGCACGCTACTCCGGGACCCACAGAGGATTAGTTTTGAATTAGTATAGTGAAACATGCAAGTACATTTTAAGTGGTGGATAGGTTAGTCAGTTATTTGGATTTGGAATGATAGCAGAAGGATAGAGTAGGACAAAGGTTAGTATTTATTTATCGCTCGCTTGTTGACGCATGCTATTCAGGAAGCCTATAAAGGATTAGTGGTGAATTAATATGGTGAAATATGTGGTAATTTCAGTGGTGGATATTAGTCTGTTACTTGGAGTGAGAAGGATAGCGGATGGATAAAAGGGGAAGAAAGATTTGCATTCATATAGCACTTGTTACCCCTGATGGGTGTTGAAGCGCTTTTTTGGCCAGTAGCACGCCACTCCGGAACCCATAAAGGATTAGTGTTGAAAATTAGTATAGTATAAATATGAAGTAATTTGAGTAGTAGATATGTTATTCAGTTATTTGGGCAGTATATTAGTATAGTTGAATATGGAACATGGAATTTGAGAAGTAAACATGTTAGTTTGTTAATTTTGATAGAAAAGGGATAGTAGAGGGATAAAAGAGTGAAGGAATTTTTTAATTTTTTTTTTAGGAGAAAAAGGGCATCATTTCTGGCCCTAGTCCCGAACAGGCCCAAACAGGCAACTACCCTTGTCCTCTCCACCCTTAGCCTCGACGCCCGGGCTGAGACGCCCTAAGCCTGGCCCTTATTGTAGCCCTAGTAATCAGGTGACCCCTTCAGCCAATGGGAACCCTAGCCTTAACACTATCTAATCACAACACTAGCCCCAATAGGAGACCAGGACCTTGCAGCCAATCTTTACCCTAGTCCAAGCACCCAATCAGTTCAAAAACCCTGATCTCGACATCCAATAAAGGCCTTAGTCCTACCACTAGTCCCAACCCAAGTCCAAGTGCCAATGGCACAGGTAGCCCTAGTCCCTACTTCCAATAGAAAGCCTAACCCTACTCTTAGTCCCACAACTGGTCCAACAACCAATCACACCAGAAGCACTAAATAGCTACTTCCAATTAAAGGTCTAACCCTAGCCCTAGTCCCACCCTACTCCCAAAAACCAATTACATAGGAAGCCCTAGTCCCTACTTCCTATAGAAATCCGAACCCTAGCCCTAGTCCTAGTCCCAACCCTGCAATGATTGAATCACAGACCGAGAAACCAATCAGAACCCTCAAATACCCAACCAATGAGAACATTAACCTTAACCCAATAGAAACACCAGATACAACCACCAATCAGTGTACACATGTGCCAACCATCAGCACACCATATAAGGTCTCAGCAACCTCAGACAAGGTTTGCTCGCCAGGGAGTTGGAAGCTGCTTGCTCCTGTTCAGAATCTTCTAGGAGACAGACAGGCTCAATCCACAACTTTGGACTTCAGCAGGTAAAGGCTTCACTAACTCCAAATCTAACAATACTGTTTGAATAAAGCTTTACTCCCCCTGCTGGCCAAAAAACGAAGTGCACAGGCCCCAGTAAATACAGTTTCAACAGCTCACAGAAGCACCCTCTGATGTAGAAAATCCCTGTTGCTGGGGGGGGGGGGCAGGGGGGCTGGCCTCACTGGCTTGTGAACACAAAATGGTGGCTGGGGTGCACTGTTTCAGCACACAGGCCTAAGCACAGAGCAAAGGAGAAATTTGGAGGGAAAACAGATTTGTCACCAAGGAATGAGAGGGACAAACTACAGAAGTTGGACTGCAAATCCCACAATTCAACACACTAAATGAAGGCAATCATGGGCAGGGAAAACCACACATTTAAAACACAACACAGGTGATAAAATATGCAATTACAGGCAGGCTAAAACTACAATTTGTAACTGTAACAACCACAGGCATAGACAGTAAACACAGAAAGTGAACATCGTTTTTTAAACAACTTTTTGTCTTGGGAAGAGACAGCACTAGTCTGTCTCCTTACCACTTCCTGGATTCTGCTCAAAGCAATCTGGGGCACATGTGGGCTGCAACTCACAAGATGGAGGAGAATGATTTGGGGTGCACCCAGCAAGGCCTTCAGGGGCCTGGGCAGGTGTGAGAGAAGGGCTCAGACTTGCCTGGTAGCTGAATAGCCAATGGTCTGCTGGCCTGGGGGTGGGGTCTGGGCAGCTGCTTGCTCCTGTTCACAATCTCCTAGGAGACAGACAGGCTCAATCCACAACTTTGGACTTCAGCAGGTAAAGGCTTCCTTAACTCGAAATCTAACAATACTGTTTGACTAAAGCTTTACTCCCCCTGCTGGCCAAAAAACGAAGTGCACAGGCCCTAGTAAATACAGTTTCAACAGCTCACAGAAGCACCCTCTGATGTAGACAATCCCTGTTGCTGGGGGGGGGGGGGGGGCAGGGGGGCTGGCCTCACTGGCTTGTAAACACAAAATGGTGGCTGGGGTGCACTGTTTCAGCACACAGGCCTAAGCACAGAGCAAAGGAGAAATTTGGAGGGAAAACAGATTTGTCACCAAGGAATGAGAGGGACAAACTACAGAGGTTGGACTGCAAATCCCACAATTCAACACACAAAATGAAGGCAATCATGGGCAGGGAAAACCACACATTTAAAACACAACACAGGTGATAAAATATGCAATTACAGGCAGGCTAAAACTACAATTTTTAACTGTAACAACCACAGGCATAGACAGTAAACACAGCAAGTGAAAATCGTTTTTTAAACAATTTTTTGTCTTGGGAAGAGACAGCACTAGTCTGTCTTCTTTCTTGGGAAGTAATTATGTGGTACTGAGTGGTATTTGGAGTGCATGTTGCATTGAGATCACTGTAATTATGTAGCATATAATTATGTGGAACTGTGTGTGTTTATATGTAGTGTATTTATGTTACATTGAGTAGAGTGTAAGTATGAGGCATGTAATTGTATGGCACTGAGTGTTATTATGTGTTTTTAAACCGTTATGTACATACGATGCATATGCATGCATATATGTATACATGCATTTATATTTGTATTTATATTGTTATGCAGATGTGTATATATATATGTATGTACACAGCAGTGTGTGACTGCGCAGTGTGAGACATTGCTGTGTGTATGTGACAGCGCAGTGTGTGTGTGACAGCGCAGAGTGTGTGTGGCAGCTCAGTGTGTGTGAGGCAGCACAGTGTGTGTGAGGCAGCGCAGTGTGTGTGAGGCAGTGCAGTGTGTGTGAGGCAGCGCAGTGTGTGTGACAGTGCAGTGTATGTGAGGCAGCGCATTGTGTGTGTGAGGCAGCGCATTGTGTGTGTGAGTGTAAGTATGAGGCGTGTAATTGTATGGCACTGAGTGTTATTATGTGTTTTTAAACCGTTATGTACACAAGATGCATATGTGTGCATATATGTATGCATGCATTTATATTTGTATTTATATTGTTATGCAGATGTATATATATATATATATGTATGTATGTACACCTCAGTGTGTGACTGCGCAGTGTGAGACATTGCTGTGTGTATGTGACAGCGCAGTGTGTGTGTGACAGCACAGTGTGTGTAAGGCAGCACAGTGTGTGTGAGGCAGCACAGTGTGTGTGAGGCAGCGCAGTGTGTGTGAGGCAGTGCAGTGTTTGTGAGGCAGCGCAGTGTGTGTGTGACAGCGCAGTGTATGTGAGGCAGCGCATTGTGTGTGTGAGGTAGCGCATTGTGTGTGTGAGGCAGCGCAGTGTGTGTGTGAGGCAGCACAGTGTTTGTGTGAGGCAGCGCAGGGTTTGTGTGACAGCGCAGTGTGTGTGTGAGAGGGTAGTGTGTGTGAGTCATAGCAGTGTGTGTGAGCCAGCATATTGTGTGGATACTGCACAGTGTTTGTGAGACATCGCAGTGTGTGTGTGAGACAGTGCAGTGAGAGGATGTAGTGTAACATACTGCATTGTGTGTGAGATAGTGAGAAAATGGTGTGTGGAAATCGCCATTGAGTATGTGATAGTGAAATCATGCAGTTCGACATCTAGCAGTGTGTGTTTTAGTGCAAAGAAGTGTGCTTATAATGTAAAAGTGTATATTATCAGCAAAGATAAGAACCCACATGGAAAATGTGGATATTTAATGAACAAAGAGCTAGGTGAAAATGCAAAAGAAAAAGGCAGACAAATGTAACAGATTGTATAGAGGTAGAAACGCATGGGGAAACGCTGTGATTTGTAATTTAACTGGTTAATGTAGTTTCGGAGCATTTCTGAAGTGCCTACATAAGCTCTTGCTTCGCAGTTTGTGTGTAACAGCGCAGTGTGTGTGTGATAGGACCGTGTGAGTGACACACAGCAGTGTGTGACTGTAGTGTGAGACATTGCTGTGTGTGAGGAAACGCATTGTGTGTGTGAGGCAGCACATTGTGTGTGTGAGACAGCGCAGTGTGTGTGTGAGGCAGTGCAGTGTGTGTGTGAGGCAGCGCAGTGTTTGTGTGACAGCGCAGTGTGTGTGTGAGAGGGTAGTGTGTGTGTGTCATAACAGTGTGTGTGAGCCATCATATTGTGTGGAAACTGCACAGTGTGTGTGAGACATCGCAGTGTGTTTGTAAGACAGTGCAGTGAAAGGATGTAGTGTAACATACTGCATTGTGTGTGAGATAGTGAGAGCATGGTGTATGGAAATCGCCATTGTGTATGTGATAGTGAAAGCATGCAGATCGACATCTAGCAGTGTGTGTGTTTTAGTGCATAGAAGTGTGCGTATAATGTAAAAGTGTATATTAACAGCAAAGATAAGAACCCACATGGGAAAGGTGGATATTTAATGAACAAAGAGCTAGGTGAAAATGAAAAGAAAAAGGCAGGTAAATGTAACAGATTGTATAGAGGTAGAAACGCAGGGCAAAAGCTATGATTTGAAATTTAACAGGTTAATGTAGTGGGAGTTGACAAGGGGAATGCATTTAGAAGGTTAAATAGACGGCACTGAGGAAGTGAAACATTTAAACATAAAGCATGTGGAAAACAAGAGAGAAGCACGCAACACACGCAGAAATGGTAGTTGTACAGAGTAGGAAACCTTTGAAATTGCATAGGAAAGGCTCCGTGTGAATGTAAAATGTTTTTCTAACCTAATGCATGCGAGCCAGGAAGTCTGTGGCTGAGATGCAACCACTTTGTGTGGCTCAACAGGAGCAAGTGGGAGGAGGGAGTGGGAGAGGGGAGTGACATAGATCAAAGCGCTTTCCTGTTGTCAGTGGCCGCGGGCAGCCAAATGGTGAGCGCGCGCCTGGCGCACATGAACTGTGTCTGATCCACTTTTTCGGAGCATTTCTGAAGTGCCTACATAAGCTCTCGCTTCGCTCTAGCGCATGCGCTAACGGAGACAAGACCTAAACAAGACCTAAACAACAGTTGATGGACAGAATGTAGAACAATGTCATAAATTCACCCCAGTACAGAGATCTGGGCCTAAATCCATCGTTTTTTTGCTCACCACACCACCCCAGTTCAGACATGGCCATATGCAATTCAGACATGGCCATATGCAAATCAGCCATGACCCTGTGCCTCATGGGAACAGTCCAGCCCGAACTGCCAAGCCATGTCTTCCCTGGAACGGAATCAAGCATTCTAGGGCCGGTTTCTGGCTATCAGCCGTCATCAGCCAGGACAGCTTGACTCCAGTGGCGTGGAGAGCACGGGACTCAAGTCTGAGCATACCCCTCCCTCTCGGGGTGACAAATGCAAAAACAACAGTTGATGGACAGAATGCAGAACAATGTCATACATTGCCATTGCCATTGCCATTGTTTGTTTATGTACAGGAAGGTTTCCCTTCCTGTACATAAACAAACCTTTAAAAAATGCTATTTTGGAACTTTCTTGTGTGCTGCATGAAGCAGCACACATGAAAGTTACAAAATGGCTGTGCTGGTTTCCCGTCATCCCCGGAACACCTCAACCACCCCAACAGCGCAGACAATGAGGTCCAGACAGGAAGCGGGATTCCTGGTCCAGACGGCCAAACCGGAAACACCTTGCCAGTAGCAGCAGACCCCGGGGGCGGGCAAGAAAAGCCATGTTTAAAATGGAGACCGGAACCTAGGAGAAAGCAGCGCAAGTAAAGACCAAGGACGTGGACCAGGGAGATGGCGAGAGCAATCCCTGTCTCCAGTTTGGCGAGGCAGTGAAGACATCACCACTCAGGAACCCAACCTGATGCGAGGAGGTAGGCAGTGAAGTTGTCCGCTCCAGGAGCAACACCCTCAAGTCCGGTACTCCTACAAGGGAAACAGAGGCTGTGACTCCCCTTCCCGCAGCCCAGGAGGGCAATGGGTTCAGGCAAGTGCTGGGGTCGGTTTTAATTCGGGGTTGGTCTGTGGGAATTCGGGGCACCGCACTGTGAAGCACCTTAACCCTGCCTACACTTTGGCACCTCACGGATAGGAATGGGTGAAGATAGCATTCTTCCCTTATGTGCAAATCTAGGAGGGAGGCCTGACTCTTTTGTTTTTCTTTTCCCCTTTGCCAGTTCCCCCACTAGGAGACGGACGGATCCCTACTCCAAGATGGCCAGAACCCGAACCAGCCCAACAAGGACTGACACAGGATCCCGCCTGCCCCACGTTCGAGGGACTTTGTTTTCCCTTTTGTTTCAGAATACCTCCAAGCCCGACCTCCCCTGGAACAATATAAAAGAGACACCCAGAGAGTACTGGGTTGGAACTAAGTCAAGGACTAACGAAATAAAAGTACCCCGTTATCCTCATACCTGAAGGTAGTCCTGTAAGTTATTCGAGTGGCAGGGACGACGAGCTCTTGGTATGGTCTAATATTCACAATGGCATTTTAGGATTGTTTATGTGCAGGAAGGGACACCTTCCACCCTGCAGCAGACACCCTTGCTCTCTGGTGCCAGGGTGCCTGCGTTGACTCTAAGTTGTTAAACTTAGCGCCATCGCAGGGGAAAATGCAAGACTGTACCACATTCTTGTAAATATGGTGCAGCCTTGTGTTTCCTAAGTGGAAGAGCGTGTTGTTAAGCCCGGGAGGCTAACAACACTCTCCACCACTTCATTGTACATATCTCCCTCTGTTTATTACAGAATCTCCTTAATTAGTGTGTTGTCTCCTATTTATAAACAAAAACATTGAACACTATTTTCTTTCTTAGAACAATAATGTGTTCAGTTCTCTTTGGGTTCAAAGGGGGGGTGGGGGGGTGTTAACAATGTCCCCTAATCTCCACAAATGATATATCCCATATAACTGGATAAAGTGATTTTTTCCCACATATGTATAGACAAAGGGTATACCATCGCACACTGAGTACCTTCAGAAGAACCTTAGGAAAAAACCTGGGGGAGGTGCTTCATATCAAACAGCAATCACACACTCACACACATAGGACACCGATAATTGTATTTTGAATACTGTGTTCATGAACATACCAACATAGACACTGCTGACGCGTAAAAGTATTATAGCAATTATACACTCTGCAAACTGTACACTAGCATGTCCTATAATTATAGTAATATTTGAAATACTTTGATTCAAAGTTTTGCTTTGAAAGCAGTTCCTTTTTTAATTTTTGTGATTAGCAAATTTTTAAGCACCTCTAAATGGCATCCGTTAATAATTCTGTGATTTTTCATTTGTTTATCGATGAGTGATACCTTACGTTTTCCTAATAATTGTGAATATTAGTCACCCAATAGCATTTTTCATCGCTGCTGTATTAATTTGATCAGGAAGAAATGGCAGGAAGATTATAGAATTCTTCCAAGCATTTATTGAAAGAGAGGGCTAGTCTAATGGCACACTTCAAACACAAGGAAGTAGCACAAGTGACTGAGCGGGTCACATTGCAGCACACATCACACACATCAGCGGATAGCTATGTCTCGTTCTGTAATAACCAGACCTCTCTTTCTTTATTACAGCAACGTAAACAAGTGAAAGCCTTGTTAACCCCCAATTTTTTTTACTTTTAGCAACAAGGGGACCCAAACAGAAATACAAACATTCTGGTGCACAATAAACCCATATAATGACGGTTTGTTTTCGTAAAGTGCTGTTAAATCCACGCAGACTCGAACAATACAGTGAAAATTTAGATTAGAAAGCAACTACACACACATGAACTGAAATAGCCACAAGTGAAATGAAACAAGTAATAGGCCACTGCTCCGTAGGCTGAACCAAAACACCAAAAGGAGGGACAACAAAGTTAGATTAGCCACATGCACAAAGCTTTTTGAAATGACAGGATGACAGACGAATCAACAACGATGGGTGTGATAAAAGCCCACAGAGTAGACACAGCATTTCTCCCAGAGACAGCACATTTGCTGCCTAGGCGATACCTAAGGAATGGGTTTGAATGTATTGTCATTCAGAAAAAGATCATCTAAATTTGAAAAACAACTTTTCCACCACATTATTTGAATCACCAATATAGTAAGTGAAATATACTGGAAAGAGAAATCCCTTCTAATTTTTCTATATTGCTGCCTCTGGCTTAGCTGTTTTCAATTATTTTTATGTATTTAACGCATTTCGTTCTAATGTAATTTATGTATTTCTAGCTTGTGTAAAGCACTGCAGTACGGCCTACACTGACATTAGACCCCAGCACAGTGAGATGCACAGGGGGATTTTCACTAGCTATATTTATATAATAGATTTGATAGGACCATTTGAATCTACCTACAGACATGATAAAGTAGTAAAGTGGGACATTTGAGATCTGAAGGACTTTCAATGGCTATTGATGAGGGCTTGCAGTGAGCACGATTTAGAAGACAGAAAAAATCAAAATAATCACATAACTAGTCAATTCGAACAAGGTCAGTGTAGCCTATGGTTTAAGCTCCCTGGTGGTCGACCATCTGCCTAATTTATATGCAAGGATGTCTGTACCTTCAACAGTGCAGTGGTCCACTGAAAGCACAAAACTTTACCAAGCAGGCGCAATGTTTGTTGTGCCCACTATGGAAAGTTTTCTTTTTTTTTTTTTAATTCACAATACAGAAACTCAATTTTTAACAACAAAACACAATGGTCCTTACATGCATGTAGCTTTCTCTCTGTTCTTTGGGGCCATTCTACATGTTTCATACCGGGGAGCACCTTGCCTCGCATAAATGTGGTGGGTTGACAGTCACTTTGACTTGATGGCCCTGATGTAGACAGCCTATCAAGCCAAGTGTTTACTCTAGTTGAGACAGCAAAGCCTTTACTGATCTGAACCCAGTGCTTCTGGCATCTTTAAATAGAGAACAACCAAAGAACAATGTGGCAAGGCTCTATACGCAAGGTTCTTAGTCATCCCCACAATCAAATGCAATGATATCAGAATGTATACTCCAAGGAAGTAGGTAGCCACTTATACCCACAAAAAATGGAGCAGAGAATTCTGATCCTACAGCAGAAAATAATAATCTAGCACAGCTAACCGTTACTACATATCTCTCTCACAATTTAGGTTTCATGCTCCTAATTATTCGATATCACAGTTTCCCAAGTAAAAAAAAACAAGACCATCCTTACATAAAACGGCCTCCACTGCCTTCCAGAACGGGACAGAGTTCGATGCAAGATACAATACATCACTCGTCTCTTTTCTAACACAACAATTTGTTCAAAAAACTTTCTTACTGCCCATGTCAGTCACACAACCACATGCATGCTAATGCAAAATACATCTTAATACAAATCATGAAACGTTCCTCATAAAAAGTTTTGTATTACCCATTACATTTAAAAACTGAAAATTACTACTCTACTTGCCTTGCTTAAAATAACATCCTAAATCCTAACAAATGTGTGGTAAAAATATCTAACGTGGTTCGAGTTAAATCAGATTCCTCCATTCACTAAATATTTCAAAAATAAATCTATAGAAGACCATTATTATATATCATAAAAGCCACAACATGGCCAGCATAAGAGACCATGTGGGCAAAGAAAGCGACCTCATTATCTCGAAGCCATCCTTCTCATTCCTAATAACCACACACCTCATGTTCAAGCACAAAAGCTACTATATTACAACTATTCTGAGCTGTGAGTCCCCCAACACCAAATAAGCAAGTTACCAAATCCTGCCAGCGAGAGCACGCTAATAAAATCAGATGTGTGCGTCGACCTGGGCAATTTTAACATTCACTATTTTTCCAACCACATCACTCCTATTGCGCTGCACCCTCGCTACACCATAAGCCTTACATATGGGATTTTAGCATCCTACCTCCATAGTTTAATCAATGAAAACATCTCTGAGCTCCTGCCTCACAGTGATGAAGTTGTAGCTACCAATAGGACTAGGATTTCCTATTGGTAAGAAGGAACCCATATGATGAAGCATGTCACCTTCGGGTGAGTGAGGGTTCTAGTCCTTAAGGGATAAATCCCCCCACCTTTTTAGGTTTTACCTCGCCAAAAAGATGCGCTCTGCGCATCTTTTTCGCGCAGGCGAAAACCTGATGAGAACTGTAGTGTGCTTTGGGTCGGCCCTCGTCATTCATTGGCTGGCTCCGTAAATGGAGCCTAGCCAGTGGATGAGGGGCCTGTCCGTCAATGCCGGACCAGACACGGGGGCGTTCCCGACATTCTTTGGCTTTTGCCGACGTCACGCGACGCCGGGAACGCCCCCGAGTCTGTTCCGGCATTGCCGGCACTTCTGCGTCTCTCCTCCCCCGTTTCCTGCCCCGTGACTGGCCGGCCGGCCAATCCTAGCGCGGCCGGCCGGAAGTGCCCGCCCCCGGCAGCCCGGGGGAAGAATGCCGAAGAGCCCATCGAGAAAATGACTGTGTGTCAGTCTGGCCTTTCCTGATAGCAGTATACGATACCAGCGCATTGCAGGAGTTCGGAAGGCCTGTTCAAGGGGAGCTTCATTTGCCAGCCCTTTGCGAGGTAGAGTTTTAGGCGAAACATCTTGGTTTCGTTCACACATTTCCCTTTCTTTTTAACTTGTATATGTTTGGGTCTCCTCTAAACCAGTCGATGTCAGAGGCAGCGCTTCTCGAGAACAGTGAAATCGATTCACTCAGATCAATGCAGCGCTTTAAGGTTCATTTCCAATCCAGAGTTTCTACACAACCTATTAGTTGCACATTCGGCCTCTCATCAAAATGGAAGTGATTTTCATGTCCGGGCTCTGCATAGGCCTAACCAGGAGGGATAAAATCTCTGTTCAAGAAAGTTTCTGGAGGCATGACTCACGCCCGCGTGCACGCCGGGCCAGCGTCCAGATGGAGAGCCGACAGCCACGCTTGACAACCCTACCAAGTACATAGTAGCCATGACGTCATACCGCATAGAACCCTCACTAAAGGTCGCTTTTCGGCGTAAGGGTTGTTGTGTTTAGATGAAAAATAAGCTTTTTGATGAAAAATAACGACCATTGCGCTCTCGAACCCTCCCTTCCCCTTCTCTCTTTGTAAACCATACACTAATTTTTTTTTCTCCAAAAGCCACGGATAGCGCGGGACCTCCCTGCAGGAAGCCGTGTTTGTTTTCGCGGGCACTGATAAATCACACACTGATCACCATAAAAGTGTGGGCCATAAATCCATCGGCGGGGGGGAGGGGCGGGCGGGAGGGCAGCGACTCCAGATGCATCGTGATTCTCACCTTGACTCCACGGTAACAACTCAGCTGATAAATCTTAGGGACTTGAAGATTCTCATTTAACGGTGTGATTACCATGCAATTTACTGGTGGCTAAAAACCTAGGCCTGGCTAAAGCCTTTCCTGAGACAAGGAGCGACGTAATTTAATTTTTGAAGTTTTGTGTGGTATGTTATAGATTCAGATGAATAGCGTAGCATTTTATGTACGTGCATGCATTGTGTTCCTTGCTTAGGTGTGGTGCTTGCTTTAATTTCCCGCTGTTCCCACCCCCTCTCCTGCTCGCAGCGTCTCCCGTCCCCGTTCCCGCCCCCCTCCCGCTGGTGACCGTGCTTTCCTGTTGTCTCAGCCAGGCCCGCTCCCCGCAGACTCCCCTCCCCCTGCTGAAAGTTCCAAGCCCATGCTTTTAATGAAGATAGACTACATACACGCCTAGAAGGCAAAGCAGTGTTGCTTAAAAACGAGGATTGGGATATAGCTGTCTGACATGATTCAGGGGCATCTTGGGAGTTAGGAATATGCCATGTGACATTCAGGAAAATTTACAGCCACATCTGTGACTTTCCCATTTCCGTCCATATTCCACCATATTACACAGTAAATGGTATTACAGCCCCATCACAATTCGGTAACAACTCAGCTGATAAATCTTAGGGACTTGAAGATTCTCATTTAACGGTGTGATTACCATGCAATTTACTGGTGGCTAAAAACCTAGGCCTGGCTAAAGCCTTTCCTGAGACAAGGAGCGACGTAATTTAATTTTTGAAGTTTTGTGTGGTATGTTATAGATTCAGATGAATAGCGTAGCATTTTATGTACGTGCATGCATTGTGTTCCTTGCTTAGGTGTGGTTTGAAAAAATAAAGATGAAATCATAAATTAGATCATGGCAGTGAGCAGCAAGAAAACAATGTCCTGAAAACATAATGTGCTTATAGTATTTCGGAAGGGAAGGAATATGTTTATCTCAAGCCATTGTGAAGGACGAGCTTGCTATTGGATTATGTTTTAGTCATCTGGTTGGGAACAGGGCTTTAGTTGGCAGCCAGTGTCCTTTCGCTGTGTTTTTTAAAATATAACCCTTCAGTATTTTAAGAAATTCTACATTTTAGTTATCCTTTACTTAGCTGTTAAGGGGCCCCCTGCTCTATGCAACCCAATCAGCCATAGCCTTTTAAAACTGCATTCTGGGACTTATCTCTGCCTGGTTTCTTACTGTTTCGTGTTTTGAATTGTGCTCAATGTGTGCGCTTAGACACTGCAGGTTTTTCTGTTCAGAGCACTTTATCGTGCTATTGTACTTCGGTTTAAGCAGGCTGACTTTAGAGAGCGTTGATTGTCATTGAGCAAGGAGGGGCAGAGGTAAAAGTGAAACTCTATGCTTGCGAGTTGGAGCTTCTGCTTTAAAGTTTTGCAAAGCATGTGCTGGAGTTAATGGAAGCACCCTTTGCATGTTTAGAATGGACATTCCGTCTGTGAAGATTCCTCGTGCTCTTGCTCTCAACAAATCCTTAAGAATTTCTATTCCGGTAGAACCCGCATCAAAAGAACATTATCAATGACATACTTTGTATTTTATTTGTATGCACTTTTATTGGCTTTGATGACCGAAATAAAGTTCATAGAATGGAATGGAAATGGTATTACATACTGAGTTACATGCTTCACCGATGCACCCACCGCACAGCTCCACTGATGCACCCACCACACAGCTCCACTGATGCACCCACCACACAGCTCCACCGAGGCACCCACCACACAGCTCCACCGATGCTCCAACTAAGCTCCACCAATGCACCCTCCACACAGCTCCCCCAATGCACCCACTAAGCTCCACCGATGCACCCACCACACAGCTTCACTGATGCACCCACCACAGAGCTCCACCGAGGCACCCACCACACAGCTCCACCGAGGCACCCACCACACAGCTCCACTGAGGCACCCACCACACAGCTCTACCATGCCCCCACCACACAGCTCCACTGATGCACCCACCACACAGCTCCACAAATGCACCCACCACAAAGCTCCACTGATGCACCCACCACACAGCTCCACCGACACAGCTCCACCGATGCACCAACCACAGAGCTCCACCGATGCACCAACCACACAGCTCCACTGAGGCACCCACCACACAGCTCCACTGATGCACCCACCACCCAGCTCCACCGATGCACCCACCACACAGCTCCACCGACACAGCTCCACCGATGCAGCCACCACACAGCTCCACCGATGCAGCCACCACACAGCTTCACCGATGCACCCCCCACACAGCTCCACCGATGCAGCCACCACACAGCTCCACCGACACATCTCCACCGATGCACCCACCACCCAGCTCCACCTATGCACCCACCACACAGCTCCACCGATGCAACCACCACACAGCTCCACCGACACAGCTCCACCGATGCACCCACCACCCAGCTCCACCAATGCACCCACCACCCAGCTCCACCGATGCACCCACCACTCAGCTCCACCGACACAGCTCCACCGATGCTCCCACCACCCAGCTCCACCGATGCACCCACCACACAGCTCCACCGATGCAGCCACCACACAGCTCCACCGACACAGCTCCACCGATGCACCCACCACCCAGCTCCACCGATGCACCCACCACACAGCTCCACCGACACAGTTCCACCGATGCACCCACCACACAGCTCCACCGATGCACCCACCACACAGCTCCACCGATGCACCCACCACACAGCTCCACCGACACAGCTCCACCGATGCACCCACCACTCAGCTCCACCGATGCACCCACTGCTTGTGCCTCCGTGTGCCCCTGTTGCCTGCTTGTGCTGTGTGGGTGTGTGTGGAGGGCTCTGTGTAGCTGTGTGTGTGGGAAGCTTTGTGTGGCTGTGTGTGTGGGAAGCTTTGTGTGGCTGTGTGTGGGGGGGGCTGTGTGGGTGTGTGTGGGGGGGCTCTGTATGGGTGTGTGTGTGGGGGGGCTCTGTGTGTGTTTGTGTGTGTCATTTGCGAGAGATAAAGCTAGTGGCATTGTAAATGGCAATGCCATTTATTTATGTTAAAAAACATAAATAAATATAATGTCAAGAGCAATGCCAATAGCTCTAACTTTAACAAAGGCAAAACCATTGCATTGTAAATGCTTGTTTCCTTTAGGCTTCACTGTAAAATAATTTTAGTGAGAGAGTTTGGACATAGATCATACTTCTTTGCCTAGTAAAGGCTTTTGTAGTGCATTTCCTAGACCTGAGGTGATAGTGTGTTCCCAGATTTATATTATCTACAGGTTTGAAATATTATAAATCTCTATGGAGTGTCCAGAATAGAGGACTATAGAGAGGAACAATGGTAAGATCCTTGCATACAATTGGGGATTTAATGAATGTATTGAGAATTATAGTTTCTGGATTGTGATTCTCGTGTTTTTGTGATACAGATTGCACAGGAAACTACTTTTATTAGTACACGTTTGGATTACAGAAATATTCGAGATGTGAGCTCCTTATCCTGAACGACTAAAAAAGAGATATATCGTGTTAGTTACGGGTTTGGTGGTGTTTAATTGATTGCACATATTGGATCATGTTTGTTTGTGCACTTATTTAATAATGCTGATGTGTTTGTAGTGTGGACATTTTTTCACCCTAAAGGATGATATTGATGTATTTTGCAAATGTTATAGGTAAAAATGATTGCACTGTATCTAATTCCCTCTTTCTGTGGCATGCACATCACTGGGGTCATTCATGTGACAACGTGTGTTAGAGTGTTTTAGAATCACACCAATGGCTTTGAGATCGCCTAACACATGGGTGACATGGTGAAGGTGATCATATTTAATATTGCAAATGTGATTCAGACATCTGTTGTCTACTTTTTTATAGCCCTGATGAAGTCAGAGATGCGGACGCATCATATCTGACGAAACACGTGTTGGCTCCTTTTTGGTTACTTGAAGAACATTGTAGTATATATAAGGAGGATGAATAATGACCCGTGATGAAAATATCTCTAACTCAAGAATAAACAACGGAGTGGAGAGAAGGCGGACTGGACTTTAATTTCACGATACGCATTAAGCAGTGCTCAGGATATCTTGTTATCTTTACATAGAGCACTGAAACCGTAGGTTTAGTGGAACTGGAGCACAGCGAGTTGTGGTGGTGCTTCCGCTCTACCAACCTATAAACCACCTCCTTGTATTTCTAGTGAATTACCTATTCAACCTGCTCCAAAAGTATTTTAAAACAATAAAAAAGGCAAAATCCATGAATTTCAAAGTGGTGGTTGTGCAGCTACAAGCATCTTTGGAAAATGCATTAGCCCATCTCCCGGTGTAGCAAGTGGGTGAAGCAAGCAAGTCCGACTAACTACACGAGAATCTAGGGTCCAGGGAACAAATCACATATGCATGAAAACTGAATTCCATAAGTGCTGTTTGCTCGACTGGGTAGACAAATGTCTCTAAATCCATCCACCCTTCAATGTAGCCCAAGTTTCTCAGCAAAACAGGGGGTTTCCATATGTCACAGCCAGTCAACCTTGCTATCTACCCGTTACAAAGTAAGTTGAATGGTTAAACTATTATGACTCTGTGCAACACAGCAATAAATAAGTTGTAAAAAATACTTTGAAACTGTTCAATTTAGCAGAACATTGTTGCCAATTGAGAATTCAATGATTCGTAATGCGAGGCATAGCAAGGTATTTTATCCCCACTATTTCTGTTGAAAGTCAGACTTTTCATCCCTGGGCACAAAACATGTGTGCATATCGGTTTTGACCAGTGTTACCGATAAGGTAATATGTGAATAGCATCAGACTGTAATTTATCGCTTAATGTTGTTTGATGGGTACATGGTGGGTAATGTGCACCATATTTCAAGCTTCTGAAAATTACCAGAATCGTCAACAGCTTTGGTACCATAAGCACCATGGGCCCGATCCACAAAAGTATTCTGAGACAAAATCCTAACTTTACTACTTTCAGTGCTCACAGAAGACATTTAGGAGTACTAAAGTAAGGATTTTGTCTCAGTTATTCTTAAATTTTGGTTTTAGGTTAAACTTAAGACAAACTTAAGTTTAACTAAGCCATATCCTAACTTTACGACTAGGATTTTGTCTCAGTTAAACTTAAGTTTGTCTTAAGTTGAACTTAAGACCAAAACTTAAGTTTAACTGAAACAAAATCCTAACTTTAGTACTCCTAAAAGCCTTTCGTGAATACCGAAAGCCGTAAAGTTAGGATTTTGTCTCAGATTACTTTTGTGAATTGGGCCCAACATGAACATGGCTGGTAAATCTCTGTCATTAAGTATTGTGAGACCTCAGGCAAGCAACATTCTACTGTTCAGATAAAGGAGAGGAGGCACAAGATAAGAAGCAATAGATCGTAGTTGGAATACATCAACAACAAGGTAAAATGCAAGAATGGGTGGCATGGCATGGGTGACACAGGTAACAGGAAGTGCTTAGAAACTCTGTATGATAGGGAGAACGCATCTTGTCCATAGATTGTGTGAATGTAACAAAGCTATGGTACCTGGTGAATTTTTCACCTAGCTTTTATAAGCTCTTGCTGCACCGGTTACTGGGTCCACTCCGGAAACTATTTAAATTTGAAAAAAACGTTTATGGCAGGTTGCCACATCTATGAGGAAAGCTAATGTGGCTGCCATCCGTAAATATGGATAAAAAGAAGTCAAATACTATAAGTTATACATACTAGTAGGTTTGGGGATTTAAGAAGGGATTGATGTGGGCGTTTGCTCTTGGAAAGAGGTACTGGATGCTCCAAAAGGCAGATTAGGAAAAACATGCTCCAGTTTACAAGGTTTGGTCATAATTATAGTGGATGGAAGGGCTATGGTGAAGCCAGGTAATCGTGTTACTCTTAAATACATTGTTTGCGAACAATGGACAGTCTGTATGGTAAACATAAAAATCAAGTGAAGATAAGTCCTCTTTCACCAGTTAAGTGCCTCAAGCAGAGGGTGTTGATGTCAGTGACTGTCAGTGACTGGCATATGTTTGCAAGGAGTCTTTCCCTGCAGTAGCATAACTGAACAATTCGCTCTAAATTCCCATGAAGACACAGGTATAAGCACTAGTTGGGGAGCACTTAACATTGCATGGCGGGGTTGCTTGCAATTAGCCCTGGGAGGCCAGGTTGGGTAGCCATGAGCTATTTAAAAAACAACTGAATTGAATTAATGTAACTATTAAAAGAGTTTAAAGTCCATGCAGTAAATCTGGAGAAACAGAAACAAACTGGATTGGAAGAACCTAAAGGAAAAACTGAAAACACTAGAATCTCAATAAGAAAAGACAACTTTGATCTTGCTTTGCCTGCAACCTTTATACAACACACTACCATCAATATTTTGTGCCTACTGTCAGGGTTTCTATTCTGCCTGTGCTGTGTTTACATCAAGGAATGTTAGTAGTTTAGAAAGCCCAGGCATATCATTCCTGAGGAGCAGGGTTTCTTATCTTTAAGCATATCGGTGGATGGAACCAGTAGGCTAGTGCTCACTCAAGTCAAAAGGGAAGTTCTTCCTGGGGTCATCCTGAAGTCATCCCTTTAAACGGTAGTGTCTGGGTGCTAATCAATCAATCAATCAGGGTTGGGAAAACGCAACTACTCACCCGTGGGGGTCTCAAGGTGCTAGGGGAAGTGGGGGGGGGGGGGAGCTCTGCTGAGAGCAAGGCTTATCCGAAGAGCTGGGTCTTGAGGTCCTTCCTCAACTGGGGCAGTGTAGGAGCTTGCAGGAGGTGGAGGAGGAGGTAGTTCCAGGCTTTTGCTGCGAGGTAGTAGAAGGACTTTCCTCCCTTTCCGGCCTTTTAGATATGTGGGACGGTGGCCAGAAAGAGATCGGCTGATCGGAGGGGTCTTTTAGGCACGTGGAAGGAGATGTAGTTATTCAGGTCAGGTGTTCTGAAGGGCCTTGTATGCGGGGGTGAGAAGTTTGAATGTTATTCTTCTTTCATCTAGGAGCCAGTGAAGATCACAGAGGTGTTTGGTGATGCAACTGCAACTGGGGATGTCGCTGGTCAGTCTGGCTGTGGCGTTCTAGATGGTCTGGAGTTTGCAAAGGAGTTTCTTGTTGATTCCAGCGGGATTCCTCGATTCCTCCATTTCCTCACCTCGCTGGAGAACTCTGGGCATTTGTACTCCGCCAACGCTGCTCCCTGACCGCCGTGTGCCGCCTCTGCTCGCCGGACCCGCTTCGCGGGTCCCGCTTCGCGGTAACACAGCGGCAGCCACTCCAAAGGGGCGTGTCTTCACCGGCAGGGCTGCGAGGGTAGAGCGGAGGACTCCAGAGACCAGGAGTCCCCGCGCGCCCATTACCAGCTGGGCTCCTCTCCCTGCCGGCTCCGCCCCCAACGCCGGATACAGCTTCCCAATAAAGCTAAAGCAACAACCCCGCTGCGCGGGAGCGCGCGGGAGGGCGCCGGGAGAAGCCCGGGACAAGGGCGGGCCCGTTGTTGCCCGTTAGTGCCCGATAGAGCCCGGACCGGGCCATCTCTCTTACATTGACAATCCGGTAACAAACAACATGCCTCCCAAAACCAGAAGTACCTCGAAATCCAAATCGAAGTCCAAACACGCGCAGGAGGTAGCTCAGGTAACAGGCCCCATTGACCTGTTTATATCGCGGGTCCATGAAACCATAAATCAAAGCATAGCCCTCATGGAAAAGAGGGTTTCATTGGACCTCATGAGCGCAAATGCCAAGCGCTCATCACTCGGAGCCATAGCGAATGCTGCTTCTCCAATCAATCTGACTTCCCAAAACAGTTCACTCCCAGTACTCCCTCTAACCTCGGAATTCAATACTGTTCCTTCTGTAGTTGACCTGTCAGTTACTCACTCCGAGTTGGAATCCTCATCACTATCATTAGAAGATTTGGAAGCAACTCCTGATCTGGCTGGCTGTCACTCACAAGGAGATATCCTAATGCACGACAATCCACCCCAGTACGACGCACGGGAAAGAGCAACATCAGAAACCCGATTACCATGCAGCGAAAAAACACAAAACTCATCCGCACACAACACAAATTCCCCATGCACTAATAGTATACTACATATTCCTGACTGCACTCTTCCGCACAAGCCAATATCCAACACCAATAACCAAACCGAGCAATGTAGGACCTGTAGCATTACAACCCAAGTTTTAACTACCACCAAGGACTTACTCTACCAATATCTGAAACCCATCCAGCTGAGCATAAGAAACCTTGAGGCTCAATTAACGATAATATCAGCTACCCTCTTAGACACAAATACCAGGATAGATGTAAAAGGACAGCGTAACACCACACACCCATTAAGAAAGCAAAACCAGAAACAAAACCAGAAAGTAGCCAATCATACAAACACAACACACACAGTACAAACGAACCCCAATCCGCCGATAACCACGCCCAAACCAATTACAAATGCACACCACCCCCAGCAGGAGAAACCAATACTACAGAAGTCAATACAACAAAGTAAAGGGCAACAGATAGCTACTAAAAGTAAGGCCGAGTCACAAAGCATATGTCCAGCACAAAACATGGATTCCAGCAGAACCCCCCAGGTGAAACCTGTCCCTCAGTCCACAAACTCCCTAGCCCCCCAAAAAACACCAAAGACCACATCGGTAACCACCCCGAAAAAACATCCTGCAGTTAGACGCCCTGCCCATCTGCCACCTGAAGCAACTCCCTATACAATAGTTTTAACAGGAGTACCCGAGTTAGTAGATGACACCCCAGAAACTGCATGGTCACTTAAAAACAAGGCCATGCAGTGGCTTAGCATAAATAGACCTCTTGAATCCCACCTATCAGGAGGAATCATATCAGCACGTAGGGTAGCCTGGATAGGCAAAACCAAGAAATCAATACGCGGTGATTGCATTATAGTAACTTGCAAAGATCCCGCTACGGTTGATTATATATGCGCCTGGCCACAACTCGAGAAAAAAGGAGGAGTAGACGCCTGCCACCTTTCTCTGTTTTACCCACCAATGAAACAACAATTTAACCCCCCTCCTTGGGAATGGCACCATCTACCCAAAGCCCGACGAAACCAGGACCCATGGCGTCAAACACCGTGGAATCGGCGGGACTTCCCTTGTGAGTACCCAGATAGGGGAGGACTAAGAGAAAGATATGTTGATACCCAAGTTCCATATTGGCAGGATAGGCCATATCCCGCACATGAAGGCTGGCAGGGCTTCCCAACCCACAACCGGTATGAGTGTCTCGACATGATCGATTGACCATTCACGGCTGATCTAAATCCATCTACAGCTGCCCCCCATCACTTAGCTGGCGTTTCACATCCCCTAGCCAAAAACAAGTACCAGATAATTCCACCTGAACAGCTCGAGCTAGCAGAGTCCTCTATGACTCAACAAAACTATCTCTTAACACCCCGCCCCCCAGATATCTCGGCCACGAGCGCAAGTGCACTAACTGAGCGATCCGCAACCACTGCAACCATAACCAGTGGTAAAACCACTCCTGCCATCTCGACAACCAACGAGGCCACCGCCGTAGGTATAGCTTTTTGGAATGTCGCAGGCTTAGCCAGCAAAATAACATGTCCTCAATGGCTGGAAACAGCACGAAGCCACCAAATTCTGTGCTTACAAGAGACCTGGCGTGTATCCCCCCTCCATCTACCGGGATACAAGACATTTTTCACCAAAGCAACGCCAAGCACAATGGGAAGACCCAAGGGTGGTCTTATGATCTATTTTTCCAACATTCTAGCAGCCACGGTAAAACTAATAAAAGAAACATCTGCCTTCCAGGTTATCCAAATTACACATCTCACCACTGCATCAAGGAATATCTACATACTCATTAACTATTACAATAACACAGGCACCCAGGACTGTTGCATAAACCTGGATGAAATGGTGGCCCATATAACCACACTGCAAAATTCGAATCCAAGTGCAATAATAAAAATCATCTGGGGAGGAGACTTCAACCAGCCACTATGCCCAAATCACAAAACCGGAACCTGTGGCCTACTATCCGTATTCGGCAATCCGGTCCCTCACTTTGCACACTCACAAAGTGGAAGTAAGATGAACGAAATTCTATTTACCCTGGACTTAGATTTCGTAAATGAGCTAGTGGACCCGGTACAGGATTTTCAACCCACCTTCCACGGGAGAGGTTGCACATCTACCATCGACTTTATCCTAGCCTCAAATACGTGTAAGAATACATTAGCAAATTACAAAGTGGGGTTGTGCCCGATCAGCGACCACTATCCTTTAAGCATGGAGATTACAATGGAGAAAGCAGGTCCTCCCACAACGAGAATGACCTCCCTCGATCAGCAAACTATAACATTAAAGAAAAGGAACGGTTTTGCAATTAAATGGGCCAAAGTCGACCCTGAGACGACTACGCAAAGGATACTTGAAAAAACGTCCCTCTGGCAAAGTGACTGTCTGTCCGCAGAAGCTTCCCCTGAACTCATCATCGCCTCCTTCCATAACATACAAGGGGCCATAAGAGACGAACTAGTTAAATACAGGGCAAACAAACCTACAACCCAAACCAATAGATGGTTTAACTCGGACTGTACAAAAGCCCTCTCAGCATTAAAAGAAGCTCTTCGGCAGAAGCCAAGAGACGTCCAACTAATCTCATCCCGGAGGAAACTGTATAATGAAGTAAGGAAAGAACGCAGGCGTCAGATCAAGAGAGACCTTTGGTGCCAATTGCACGAGAGCGCATTAAAAAAGGACAGCACCACCTTTTGGCAGACCATCAGATCACCCTTCTTGGAAAATGACACCGATCCAAACCACCTCGATGTCGCAGTGTCAGAGAATGAATGGGTTCTTCACTTCACAAAAATTTTCAGTCCGGCATCTGACACACCTCATACAGAGCATGTGGCCGAGGCAGAAACCCATCTTCTCCCAATCAACCTACGCTTTACAGTCACCGAGGTCAGAAAAGCAATCCGAGCGTCTAAAACTGGTAAGGCTCCCGGTCCGGACGGGGTACCTATGGACTTGTTCTTGCACAACAGCGACTACTGGTCATTAATAATAACCCGGGTAATGACCGCAGTCGCTCAAGTCGGTCTCCTTCCCTCTTGGTCCTCATCCATCCTTTTGCCAATATTTAAGAAAGGGGACCGAAACGACCCAGCGTGCTACCGGCCGATCTCCCTTCTGGACTCTACGGGCAAAATTGCAGGTCGACTACTTTTGGACCGCTTACAATCTTGGGCCAAGGTAAACAACATCTTCACCGATCTGCAATACGGCTTCCAGAAGGGACTCGGTACGGTGGAGCAAGCCCTAAACCTGACGCTCTTGGCTGGAAAATATGCCCACGCAAAAGAAGGGAAGATCTATCTAGTCTATGTAGACCTGAGCACGGCTTTTGACTGTGTTCAGCACGCCAAATTGTGGGAAATCATGTCGAATCTCGGAGTAGATCCAGAGATACTGGCCTTTCTCAGGGGCTTATATACCAACGCAGAAGGCCGAGTGCGTTACGGCACCAGCGGCGACATATCGCGCCCCTTCAAAATCACGCGAGGAGTTAGGCAGGGGTGTGTACTGGCTCCCTTCCTATTCAACCTATACACCAACGGGATTGAAGAAGCAATGTTGGCAGGGAGCCAGGACCTCCCGCAAATAGCTCGCCGCCCCATACCCATCCTACTCTACGCCGACGACTCGGTCATCTTGGCCCGAACAGCCAACCAACTACAACGACAGCTGGCCAAATACGTGACGTTTATGGATTCACTGGGACTAAAAGTAAATACAAGGAAAACATTTACAATGTCCATAGGACCCAAATCAGGGAACAAAAAATCCATATACATAAACAACAATAAGCTGGAAAAAACGTCAGTATATCCATATCTGGGCATACTTGTTGATGATTCAATGACCTGGCGAAAAGCCATAGAAGCCAGAAACCTGAACTTTCGACGAGCAACATCTGCACTTTGTGCTTTCTCCAGAAAATTAGGCAAACCTGCTCCGTCAGAACTCATAACTTTATACTACGCAAAATGCCACAGCGTGGCGAGTTACGGAGCAGGCATCTGGGGTTATGGGTGCATTAAGCAACTACAGGCCACGGAGAACGCCTTTATTAAATACGTACTGGCTCTCCCCCAAAGCTCCCCGATATTAGCTTCTCATCGAGAGCTAGGGATGGAATACGTCACAGACACCATACGCTGTCAACCTCTCATCTTATGGCATCGCATATGGTGCAACCCAGAAAGCCACGTATCACGCGCCCTCATCACAGACTGCCTTAGCCTAACTCACTGGAGAAAAATTCCCTGGCTCAATTACGTTTTTAAATTTTTCCAAGATCTTAACCGTGAGCAATACTTTACTGAGCCATCTTCGATTGAAGATATATCCAAGAAACAGCTGAAAGAACTGTGTCTAGGCCACCTGAGAGAACTTCGGAACCAAGCAGAGATAGCGAAAACACAAAATGAAAAAATCTCTAAATTGCAATCAGTGAAGCTGATACAGCCTTACCTCACGTTCTTTCTTACAAATCATGAAAAGTTCTTATTGACTAGACTCCGGTTTGATCTCTTCTTTCGCCTGGTCTCATTTCCAGAACAGAACAACTGGTCACGGATCTTGAACTGCTGTCCTTGCGATGGGGTCTCTAAGCAGTCAACGGTCCATGTCGCACTATTCTGTAAATACTATAGTGTGGCCAGGAAAAAATGGATCCTTCCCCTTCTGCGACTAAGTGGCCTTAGAAACACTTATCCAGCGCTTGCCTATTTACAGTCACCGGCAAACCCGCATGAAGCGAAAATGATTGTGACTTTTTTAAAAACAGTAACAAGAATTCGATCAAAAATTGTTCTATAAAATGTAAATTTTAAAACGTAAAACCCCAGTACAAAAATGACGGTTCTTTTTTTAAACTGTACTTTTTATGATTATGTAAATTTTTGGATAATCGAATAAAAGTTTATGATTCTGATTCTGATTCCAGCGTGAATAGTGCTGCGGTAGTCCAGTCTGCTGCTGATGACCGTGTGTGTGACAGTTTTTTTTAGGATTACAATGGGATCTTTCTGAAAGTCAATCAGAGCAAGGGGAGGGTGTTGAAGCAGGTTGAGGGTATGGCTTTTATCTGGCAGTTCATTGTGAGTTATGAGTTTAGCATGATATCAGGTCCTTTGTAGGTATGTGACTTACGTAATAAAAACCTAGTTACAAAACATGGAGCACAGTTCTAGATGGGGGTGGGAGGTTCACATTGAGGACGGGACATGAGCATTAAAGGGCCAAGGTCTGACTTCATATTCATTGTATTTATTAATTTTGTAAGGATGAGAGGTTGAGTGAGAGGCTTGCTTTACATAAATACCTCTGCTGTGGTGGCATTCGTCCAAACGTTATTTTGTCTGATTGATAAAAGAACATGAAAAGGATACGAAACAGGCCTCTAAACTGAACAGTTTCGATGCCTACAACATTAAAACACTGCTCCTTTATTAGTGGGTTGGTGGCTAGGCTTTCACGGACTAGGACACTCAGAGCACTCGCAACAGACGGACAAAATTCACCACTCAAAATAATCACAGCATCGGAATAACCAAACTGTAGATTCATAGAGGACGTCATTAAAAACACTTACCACATCAGGATACTTAACAACTTCAAACCATGTCAGCTTCAGTCAAAATACCGAAAATCAACAACTCAGTGTATCACTACAATTAACTCAGAGAGACCTACAATATCAGGACACTCACAGCACTCATAAAAGGTGGACATTCACAGCAGAACTCCGTAGTGAAGCATTGCCTCCCTCAATCTCCATTGCTTCTTTCACATGCTTCAAATTCAAACATGGAAGTGCCTATAGCTCCTAGAGGTACAGCAGTCTGAAACGTGTGCCACATACAAGGAAACGTAGCTAAATACACGGTACTCAAAAGACCCTTAATCTGTGTGCTTCTTAGAAAGTATGAACCAAGACACGCAAACAAAACCCTGTCCAAAAATGATTGCAAACTTGTGGGTAAACATGCACCCTTGTGCAATATCTTCGTGCACACAAACATACTCTCCATAGTGTAGACGTTGTCTAGTATCACACACTTTTACACTACTATATTGTATAGACACCTACACAATCTTCACCGGTGAGCATTTGCAAGTGCAGTGTACAAGCAGGCACATACAACCATTGCGCAGATAGCCCACAATTACCTTATGTTCTGCGGTTATGTCAGAAGCCCCCTTATGAACAGAAAGTCGTCTAAACACACGTGTCCGGACATGCGGTGCTCCCAAAGATAGCAAGTTTTTGTATTTAGCACATTTTTACCCAGTAGTGGACATATAGCGCTGTAGATAATTTGCAGTGGTTAATTTGTAAAAAGAATAAAAGAAAGAAGTGCCAGGGCTCTTGTCAGGATGCCTCTTCAGCTTCCACTTCCCATTGCCACTGCCTGTGTTGCCAATGACAATATCTTCACAACTACTAACCTGCACACTTCTACAAGTGTAACAATTCAGGCTATTTTTGGCCCTCAAAGCTATATAAAAAGCTTGGGAGGCAGGTATTCTTTGTTTTTAATGCATACTGAATAAAACAAATGCTGTTCTGCTCCTGTCTAAATTATACAAACAGCACAGCCATTTGGCAGTTGTCATAAGTGATGGTGTCAAAAATTATGTACTGGTGCAGACAATGAAGTGCCGGTGCGAGCACTGGAAAGCACCGGCTTAATTTAAGCACAGAATCTGTACTTAATTTGAGCAGATGGTTTCCGCCACAGATAGCAGGGTAACGCCGTGACGTACCTACCCACACTCGGCCCTGTGACTTACAAGAAGGAGCAAATCCCGGCCACCTCTTTAAAAAAAAAAAAACTTTTATAAAGGCTCAAATTTACTACGGTCCGTTTCGTTTTGGGGTGTGCTTGCACACTGAAACTGTCCTTGATACTGAAGGCTCACATCACAAACGAGGCAGGGTCCATCTTCCACCTCTCCCAAAACAAAGAGTAAGAAAAGGGGGGGCCAATCGGCCCCCACCCATGCATGGCGGGGCCCGGCCCCTCCCATATCCCGTTCCCTTCGTGGTGGCTTGCCCCCGCCCCCTCGCCCCGGAAGTAGTTGTGCACTTCCGGGCCGCGACCTCGAAGGGGTTAAGAGCCTGGGGAGCGCGGGTAGCGGCCTCTTTGTGCCCGCGCTCCCCAGGCTCGCTCCTCGCCCCACCGTGGGGCTGTTTAATTTTCTATTTTCTATTGTAGGTGTTCGTATGACCGTCGGTGTGGCTTCGTGGAGCAGAGTGGCCTGGTGTGCGTCGTCAGAACAAGGAGGGAGCCCGACCAGCGTTCGGCATCGGCGGCACGATAAGGTTTCGGTGGGGAAACAGTCTCGGAATGAGGTTCACATCTGGGTGCTCACTTTCTACGCGGGAGGCTCCGTGCTGGATACCTGGGGTTGGCGACCGGAGTGTAAGTATTCTCATGCGGGTTAGGGATACGGCTGCATGCATTTTGATGTGTTAATCAATGTGGCCGGGACGCACGCACAGGAACTGCCTGCGCTATGGTGGGGAGAATCGATAGAATAGCTCTGATGAAATAGCTCAATTAATTCTGCTCGACTCCAAATGCTCCTAAGGCGTATGTTTAATGTAACGCTGCAAGAGTAGTGAATGATTAAGCACCTCTGGCAAATCTGCATTGTATCTGGAATCGGCTGTGGGCATTGCAAAGATGCCCCGATTATATGTAATTTTGCTACAGCCTTACGCCTTATCTCTCAGCCTTGGAAGGCTCCGGTGAGGGTGATCTAGCGTGCTTTTGGAGGGTAATTCAATTTAAGGAATCGGTGATCAAAATTTTGGGAGAGCGACATGCACCAACATAGGAGTGCGATGCAAAAGTTGATTAGAACTGTTGGGTCGCTAGCATCCATGCTACAATAATTCGGTCAAAGCTGCCTTTAAAAACAGAAAAAGTTTGCCTTGCTCCTCCATTTAAATACTTCTGCAGAATTGACCCCGGCTGGCGCATTATTGCCGGGAATTATTGCTTAAATTTCATGGTTTGCTGCAGCTTTTGCGACCATATCTATGTTTTCATTCAGACTTACTCCGTTTCCTGGCTCTGTTAATGTGAATTTGGAGCAGTTTGCAGGGACCCGCGCCTGCTCTCGCAATGAACTGAAACAGCGCCCGCAATCTTCCTGCACTTGCAGTTTTTTATACAGTTCTGGGTTTCGTTCATGGAATGCATAGGTTATAAAAACAACTCGCTGTAAGAATATAGACATCGTGGCCTAGGGGCAAGGCCTTTGCCTGCCAGCCCAGAGATTCAGGGTTCGATCCCAACATCTTCAGCTTGTGTTTTCATGTTAATATGTACAGTTTACCTAAACGGCAGTTTTTATATTCGCCCTGCTTAAGAAATGGCTTCATGTTAACTTCAGCCTGCAGGGAATACTGTATTGCCCTTTCTACGTGCAGAATACCCCCATATAACTGTGGTGGATTCTAATAATTACACCACGATGACTCGGAGCATATTGCTTGTTGTCTGCATATTTAATTTAATTATCTAAAATGACTGTTAGCAGAGAGGAGGAGAATTAATAATTTTATGCTCACGCATTTATCACTAGTCATTCCTCTCATCCTAATGTCATCCGCATTTACACTTGGAGCAATTTGCTTGTTTGCATATTTTTAATTATCTAAAAGGCGTTAAGCATAAAACCGTTTGAATAGACTGCACATTCTTTGCCAATCGTTCATGATGGCGTGAATATATAACTGACGCATCCGCCATGGGAAGGCATTTTTGAAAATAAATGATGATTCAGAGACACGTGGTTGCAAAAGCAGTGACGTGACAGACGGTGTATTTAGAGATAATGTGGTAATATCGGACTTCTTTGGCAGTTTATTAGAGAGCGCCATGCAGGGAAAGCACACTGCCAAAGTGAGCAGAGGAATCTGTAAACAAACACTAAATGGGGAAGAGTTAACTCTAACTGGCTGTGCTGCAATTGCTAACGGAGACAAATGTTTTGTTTAATGGCAGAACTTGGCAGAATGCCTTTGAACACTGTGTATTGCTGTATTTAACTCCTGAATAGGCAAACTAAAGGGCAGTTTCGTTACAGCACTAGGTTCATGCTTTCAATGGTGCAACCGGTGCAGTGACACAGGGGCCCAAAGTTCTAGGAACCTCTCTAAACACCTAATATTGCAATATTTGGCTACTGAACAGGCAGTTACAAGTACTGGTATCTTGCAGAGGACAGTGTCCTGAGTTGAATGGTGCTGTGGCGCCAAGTCAAAAGTTGTCAGAATCCCTCTGAACAGTGAATGTTGCTATTACATAGGTAGTGGTGTTCCTATGCGTGCGTATAAATTGCAAAACCGGATTCAGTACTAAATACGCAATTTAAAATGCGACAAGTGTGTTCATTCTGCTCTCTTAAGACGCGAGCGTAGCTATTCCTTTTGGATCAATTCACAGAATGTGCTGCGCAAAGTTACAGGATGCGGCGCATATTACACAATAACGTATACAAAGAACACATAATGTAGTCTTCTGCGGCTGCACAACTTCACCAGCTACCGCAGTGGGTTATATAAAGTAAAACATGGTTAGGTGTAGCCTTTAGAGTGTCAACCGGTAGGCCAGGGATAAACATCTTGCATCCACGTAATGCGCATAGAGGGTGACGAAAAAGCACTGCCTATAGCCCTGATGAGAAATGCAGTGTTAGGTTTAATGTCCTCTTCTTTATCGGTGTCCTTACATTCCCAGGATTCTTTCCCTTTAACTATTGAAATCCTGTAGCGCTTTGGTATGTGATATCACCGAGATTATAATAGACTGAGTCAAGTAGGACCATTGAAACGTTAAGTTCCCCGCCTTCCTCATGCGGGTGTAAGGAGGTAGGGCAGATATATACTATGGTGTTGATCTATGGGTTGGGGACGGTCATTCAGGCCCCCCCCCTAATTAGCAGTATGATGGGACGGGCCCAGAGCTCAGGATGGCTCGTGTATTGACATGAATTATTGCTCATTCCTATGGTGGGTGCGTCCCGTGGTTATCTCTTGAACATCCAACTCTTCTCTTTTGGACTTCATGCATTACTGAATGCAACGAAACTTAGGTGGCGATGACTTCCAGGGCTTAGCCACTTGGACCAAAAAAAAAAAAAGTGAGTCCTCAAGTGGATTTCTGATTGAAACCTGAGTAAGAATCTGAGGTGTTGCCACTCTTGTTGTCTGCATTGCTTACATTTTGTTTGTAGTGTTCCTCCTTTTTCCCTGAGATGATTTGTAGGTGGTCCAGAAGGCATTAAACATTCATCTAGCCAAATCAGGGAGCCAAATTATGGGAGCATAGTGCGAGAGGGTTGCCTGACATATGCTGCACAATATTCTAGGGGGCACACCGCACCAGTCTAAACGCCCCTTATTGATGGTAGGTTAAAGACAACCTTATTAGAAAGCTATCCTAGTGGTAGCTGTGGGGAGCAGCCGTCGGCTAAGTCTTGAAGGAATGTAGAGCAACTTGTTTTACCAGTCTATAATCTCATGAATGAGTAAATGAAAAGAGAACCACAACAGGGGTATAACAAACATGTATTTGTTCTAAACACATCACTCTAGCAGTAAACTTATTTAAGCTTTGATCTCACTAGTACCCTCAGTTTTAGAACTCCTATACACCCTGGCCCTTTATTGTACCTTCAAAGGTATCCCGGCGCCCAGTTGCAGTATCAATTGGGCAGTGGGAGATCGGTGTCTAAACCCCTGGGCTCCACTGTTGGTAGTGCGCTTTGGTAGCGTCGGTAAGTAGTCATGAAAGGGCTATGACATTCACTGTGGCTACAGGTTTATTCTTAGGCAAGGTTATACTAATGGGCACACCACGGTAGCATTTAGTTGAATGCGCTACATGTCACACAAGCTGATGCTATGCTGACCACTCGCAAGTGGCGAGTAAGGAAGGGAATACATACGGGGTTAATGCCAGCTTGGGCTTAGCATCTGAGGACAATGAATGCAGACACTGGTGGGGCAGCGGTAGTTAGGAAGCCAGGAACCCTACCCATCTAACAGCGCTATTGCACGGCATTTCACACTGTGTATTGTCCTGAAGTAATCATTAATGGGCTATTGCATTTACGGTGGACTACAGGTCTGGGCTTTCATGAAGGTCAGATTACCGGGCACCCTCACGGAACACTTAGTTGGAAGTGTTAATGAGTATGCATTGGGTGCTAATTTTATCTAAAACTTAGCATGTGATGGCAATGTAAGACAAGCACGTGTACGGCAGTTATCGCCAGAAACACTGATGGTTTGTGTTTATCTTTTCCATTTATGTATGGCTGGGCCCATGGTGGACATCCGGGAAGTGCTCCACACCACAACGGCGGCAGCAGGTGGACAGCCCAAGGGATGCGTACGTCAGGTAGAGGATGGCAAGCAACAACGCAAGTGTGGTGGCCGAGCGAGCAAGGACGCAGGAGGTGCCAGCACAGGGTTGATTGTTTTGTTCCTCGGGCCTGCGACGCAGGACGGAAACTACCCATGGATCATCACAGCAACTCATCAGCATCACGGAATTGCCAGGAGGACATAAAGAAGCCAGTGGTAGTATGGGTAGTAGGACATTCATAAGTAAAGTACGCTAATCCTATTTCTTGCAGGATCGGGTAGACGGAGGGCGGAGAGTGGGGGGTGCACGGTCTCCTTCCACGGCAGGGGGGGGGCTTCGCCTCAGTCAGTTCAGGGATTATATGTCGGATTTACTAAGAAGACATACTGCACCGCCTTCGGCGGTGATCCTTCATCTAGGGGGGGAATGATCTGGCAGGTCTGGCTAGCAGGGTCCTCCTGGAAGAGATTATATCAGCAGCAGGGTGGCTGGCAAAGCGGTTACCGGGGAGCCTGATTGTATGGTTACAGCTGATACCAAGAATGCAGTGGAGAGGGGGGGGACTCAGCGCGTTCCCATTAGTCCTCTAGATGGTGGCAGGTCTCCATTGTTGGAACCTTTACTTTATGAATTTTCATATTCTCCACAGCCCCTGGTCGATTTTGCAATCAAGAGATCATTTTGGGTAAGATCAGTGGTGGCTGGCGACATTTGTAAGTGGTGGGTGTAACATTTGTGGCGGAGTGCCCCATGGCGAGAGAGCGTAGTGAGCCCGAGTGACCTAATGAGGATTCAAGGGGTTCTCCCCCATGAATATTTTTTTAAAAGAGTGGGAAATGGTGCATTTTCAAGCAAACTTGAGAAATCAAGGTTTAGTAAAGCAATTGTGAAAGTGCAGTTATGACATTAATAAAAGATGCCAAATAATAACATTGGTAGCTGCTTATTCAGTATAACAAGTGCTTCATATCAGACTTCGAGATAACAATGCTGAGTACCTCACAGAATTTTTTCATTTATCGAACAACTAAGCAGGTCACAAACTACTACCAGCGTTCAAGAAATGTTAGGATTAACATATTCAATGTATGTGTAATCATGTGTAGGTGCACCATTGTATCTCTGTGCACGACCTGACCTTACTCTGTGCTAACACTGATTCTATCATACGGTTCCCACTATTATTCTTCTGCAGACAAACACACTGTAGTCTGCTGTATTCTCATTCTTTAGGATTGGACCCTGGATGCTTTTATTGTTTTGTATGAATTGGGCACCATCATGTTGATCACTAACGCCCCACCCTTCAATCACTAGGTTGGACGGGCTTTTGATGCCATTGGCTATCCACCAGGGACAGTGGTGGTAAGAAACCTGACTATTGCAGGTGACTGACTAATTAGCTAGGAATTAGAAAGCAAGCTGTGACACCAGCACTATTGCAAGCACTATGACATTTTGCATATACTTGTAGGTATTGGTCAAACTTGGACTTATATGTGTGTGACTCAGCTATGCTATTCTCTGCATATACAGCCATAACCGCACTGTATTTCTTTTATGTTATTTGCAGGTTTCACTGGTGAATCTGGAGAAGTGCCAAATCACTAGTATAAGTATTTTCATGTACTCACAGACCATTGATTCACTCTTTTCTTAATTCACATCGCAGTAGCTAACACACATGATCCTGATGAAAGCCATGACACTGTTTTAGGTCAATAGGCTGAAACATGTTGATCACTTTCTAGTACCACTGTCTCTAATGTCAGCAGTTGCACCACTTATCAAATTGTTTTTAATCCTAGCTCCAGGTAGCATCAATAAATTGCACTAGGCTAACCTCGTAGCTAGTTTTAACCTTTGTTTATCTAGCACTGTACTCCCCCTACCACACACGACGCTCTCATTGGGATTTATGACCACCCTACATACCTAAAACATCCCTGAGCTCTCGTATCAAGAGGGTTGTAGTCCGTTTCACAAGCCTAAGTATCCCTATGATGAAGCATGACACCTCTGGTGTGTGAGGGGAACCGTCCTGAAAAAAGATCTTCCTCTTTCTCTTGTCATAGCTGTGTCTACACACACTCACGCCTTTTCGTGACTCTGGACCCGAGGGCTCTTTTGTGTGTTTGATTACTGTATATTGGTGAGTTTGCCCCTGCTGGTCCCTTAAACCTCCTCAGGCCCCCCTTTGCGTTTTACGTATATTGAGCAGCAGCTCAGCTGCTGGCCTCTTCTTTCAGCCCTTGTTCTCAGCCCATTTTTTACACAATAAGCATTGGGGTAGTCCCCACAGCAATAGGCATCCACCATAGCCTCCCCTAAAGGGACCAGCCATACCAACATGGCCAAACTCACAGGACTGGCTTTTGACAATGCTATGGTGTTAAACATCCTCAATGCACCCAGCATACTTGACGCTCCTCTCATTCACACAATCACTCACAGTGATGACTGGGGTAAATTGCTCAATCTCAAGCGCCTGCACATTAGAACAACAACTCACGGGTTAATTATGACAGAATATCTCAGAGGTAATAGTGCCCCGACTGGATTGATTGTAACTAATGCACACAGGCTCTTCCTTGACAACAAAACGTTCCTCAAAGACTGGTCCCTCATTGCATGGTGATGCACTAGGAATTGGCTGATTTTGATCATAAGCACAGCCAAAAAAGTGGGTGACACGATCTTGATTGAGATACAGACCTTAGAATCACATATCAAGACCATAGCATAGTCAGCCGCTCTCTCTCAAAGCATCATACTGAGTTGGCGCTGTTGATTCAGGAGCACAACCCAGAGGCTCTCTTCCTAACAGAGACATGGCTCCAGTTCCACAATAATCCCACAGTAGTGTGGGCCATTCCTCAAGGCTATACCATCAAATGTCATAATCGTCAGACAGGCAGGGGTGGAGGACTAGCTATTATTTATAAAGATACTTATAGCTGTCGCATCACCCCCTCCACCTCTTCATCGTGTGAAAACCTATATTTCTCATTGTCTGTCTCCGACTACTACCTTTTCTGGGATCTTGGCATATCGACCACCAGGCGCTTCTGGTGATTTTATTGCCAACATAACAGATTTAGCCGCCTACTCTGTACTTACCTCTGCCAATTTCACTTTGCTGGGCGATCTAAATCTGCATCTAGATGATCCCCTCAATGCCGCTGCTAACGACCTCCGCTCTAGCCTCCAAGCCATTGGTCTTACCCAAAAGGGGTTTCAGCCGACACATAATAGGGGCCATCTGCTGGACCTTGTTTTCAGTAATTTGGACACGCTCTCGGTGGAAGCACCAGTACCACTGCCATGGTCTGACCATTGTCTAATTCCCATTACATGGTCCATCAATATTCCCATTACCTCTGCACCCCATACTAGGCATTGGGGTAGGAAATGGAGCTCGCTTTCAATTCACACCTGGGAACAGGCCCTCTCCGAACAACTGCCCCAAAAAACGGAGAATCCTGACCTAGCAGTCCATAATTTTCATAACTGGATCTCCAACTCTCTAGATCGAGTCCTTCCAAAACGCTCCCTGCAAACAATCAGAAGGCCCAAAGTCGCTCCCTGGTACTCTCTCGCCCTTAGGGCCCTGAAACAAACGTGCCGGAAAGCGGAGAGAGCCTGGAGGAAAGACCGCTCTCAATCTAAAAAATTGGAGTACAGGGCAGTTATAATGCACTACAAGAGGGAGATAAAACTTGCTCAAGCCAAGTTTTATGAAAATAAAATTAATATGGCAGCTAATTCACCGAGGGAAATTTTTAAGATCGCTAAATCTCTGATATCTCTTCCTGTTGAGAGACCTATATCAGAGGGGGCGCAGGCCCGCTGTGAGGATCTTGCCACTTTCTTCTCACAGAAGATTCAGGCCATTTATTCCCAATTAGCAGCAAATGATGGGGGCACTAATCCACTGCCCACCTCAGATTCAGATTTGCCCCCATCCTGCTCCTTGGCTACCTTTCCACTCCTGGACCCTAATACTTTAGATTCTCTTGCTCAGAAGGTTACTTCAGGATCCCCAAATGACCCTGCTCCACCCCAGACCTTAGTGAAAGCAATGGACACCATCCGCCCCTGTCTGCTGGAGGCTCTTAATACCTCCATTACCTCCAACTCTGTACCAGCCGCCTGGAAGTGTGCAATGGTAAGGGCCCTGTTAAAAAAACCGAATTTGGATCCCAACAATCTATCCAATTTTCGCCCTATCTCGCTGCTTCCATGGATGAGTAAGTTGCTGGAGAGGCATATCAATGGGGCGGCCGCTCTTTCACCTATTCACCGGCGAAGGCATGGAACTCCCTACCCCTGTCCCTCAGGAAAAACAGCAACCTGATGTCATTTAGGAGAGAATTGAAAACCCATCTGTTCTCAAAAGCGCATTAATCTTTCCCTGCAGTCGCACACAGAATTCAGTCTCTAGCGCTGCGAGGCCTTCGGGTGGTTATGCGCTATATAAATGGAATTTTCAATTCAATTCAATTCAAGTCAGTGCCACACTCTTTAAGAAGGATACGGCGGAAACTTACAAAACAACCAAAGACTATAAAGAGTCACTGCTGACTAACAAAGTCAACAAATAAAAAAAAAAAGATTTGGCCACATTTTCTCTAGAAAACGTTTATCCCTATACTTATGAGGCCTACAAACTACCTGAATTTAACAGAGGAGGCAGACTGTATGGCTCCAATTACTCTTCATCAGTCAGGAAGGATGGATATGTCCACTGCTTCGGACTGCAGCTCAGACGCACCACGTCAGCACACACAGAAACAATGACAAAAAAGATATCGTGGAGCACGAGGGGGATGCCAGAACCCACCCAACCAATTGTGGCAACCAGTACCATGGGGCTAACCCCCTTCCAACCTTTTGGTCCAGGACCCCAAGGACCGCTGAGGACTTCCAACCCCCTTTACCACAAGGATTCAACCAGTCTTTTTGAGGGCAAGGCCGGAGCAGATCGAGAGTGAGGAGATAAAAGCAAGTACAATGGAGCCCCCCAACGTCACCGCACAACACCTGCAGCATGACCAAGACAGCACAACAACAAGGGTCAAGAAGGGACCCAATCTAGTGGTCAGCCTGAGCCACTGATTACTCACGAGGATGAAACCACAGTACTTATTCGTGGATTGGGCTTTTCTTCATATACTGTGGAGACCTCTTCCAATTACATCAAGAGGTCCACCAGTTCTTCCGAAAAATAAGACTCCACTTTCTCTTTGCTGATAAAACTGTGGACAATAGAAATGCTGATACTACGAACACCAACCTCCGCCTAAAATACCAAACAATTCCCCAATAGGTCTCGTGCCAGCGGAGGTCGCTACATTTGAGAAAGCTGTTCTCAAAGGCCTTTACTCCAGACTGTCCTCCATTCCCAGAACCTACAATAATATTCTAAAGAAAGAACAACAAGCCCTTTGCACACTGAGCATGAATAAAATGATTACAATCAAACCAGCGGACAAGGGTGGCGCCATTATCCTCCAGGACACCACAGCATTCCGCTCTGAATGTCTCAGTCAATTGAGCGTCACCACCTCCTACTACCCACTACACCAGGATCCCACCAACATACTCACTTTGCCACTGGATTCAAGCAAGCCCGGCTGAAGACGGCTGAAATGCCAGAAACCAGTCCTGTGAAGCTTGATTCCGGTCCAGGGAAGACATGGCTTGGCAGTTCGGGCTGGACTGTTCCCATGAGGCACAGGGTCAGACTGATTTGCATATGGCCATGTCTGAACTGGGGTGGCGGAGTGAACTAAAGAACGGTGATGGATTAAACCCAGATCAGTTGACTGGGGGTGAGTGTTTGATTTGCTCAAACGCTCTGTCCATCATCACCTTTTGTATCGCTATATATAAAAATAGCCTTCGTATTATACCAAACACCTTAGATAATAAACACACAATTTACACTGTGTCAACTGGAACAGGCAGATTTTACAGGGGATTATGTACATGGGACGGGGCCGCGTGGGCCACTGTCAGGGATAAGCACTTTTAGAACTAGCACTTGGTAGAAATAGCACTTAGCACATAGAATAATGATAGCACCAAATAGCAATAGTAGCACACAACCAGTAACCACTGCCAACAGGTAAGTACACACTACGCAACCCTAACCACCTTAGGCATATATCATTCAGGGCACCAGGAACTCACTAGTATAACTATACTAGGTAAAACAACTTCCTAGGCATAAAAATACATTTAGAGGTATAGGCAACAAGCATCGCATAAATCACATTAGGCAAGTATCACATTTGCACCAAAAAGTACACAGAACTGGCCCCAGGCCAAACTGGCCTCTCAGGGGCTTAAAGGGCCAATGTCCAGAATGTCTGGGCTGGCTGCGCAGACAGCCAAAGGAGATTGCGCAACAGGCCTAAACGATGCAGCTGCCCACAAAATGCTGGGCAGCTGGGGAACAGAGCCTGGCACCAGCATGCCTCCTGGCTCTCTTCTGGGGCTCTAAATAAACAACTCGTAATTAGAGCCTTGTGGGCTCTAATTACGACAATGCCCCATGGAGCCTCGCGGTCTCGAAACAAATGCTGCCAACTGGGGGTTGAGCGGCCCGCTGCCAACCGGGGCCGCTCTACCATCCAAAATGCCCCCGCGGGTGTAGGAGCCTCTCGGGCTCTAATTGCGACAATGCCCCCTGGAGCCTCGTGGGCTCTGCCTTCAACAATGCCCCGTATGCGTGGGAGCCACATGGGCTCTAAATCGCCAGGAAATGCTGCCAAACGCTGTGGAAGCGGGCCGCTGAAAACCGGGGCCGTTCTACCACCAGAAATGCCCCGGCACTGGTGGAGCCTCTCAGGCTCTAGATAAAGCACCAGCAGGAGAGGCGGGCACCGGCTATGTGCCCCGATGCCCTCCTCCACAACACTGGACACAGGAGCCCCACTCACCGGCTTCGCTGGACTCCTCTGGCTGCTCCTTGTTCTCCGGTCACTTGTCTGCCATTTCTCTTTCTTCTTCGGGCAGCGCGGGGCTCTCTTCCAAAACCGGAGACCCGCCTGCACCTTCAGCTGCCCTCTTCTCCTCGCGGGGCACCAGCGGGCAGTCGGGGGCTCTCCCTCGCTCTTGGGAGCCCCGGGGGATGACGCAACAAGTTTCTTCCGGGTCACAGGAGCACGGGGTGGGCTCCTGTCTGCTTCCTGTGGTAACGCCTGCACTTCCGGGTCGCCGCAGGCAGCGCAGCGGCCCTCGACGTACTCAGGGCAGGCTGCCTGCAACACGGGGTAGGCACCCGTTAAAATGCACAAGTCCTTGGCAGGCTGGGCACCGTCAGGGGTTAGAAAAAGTGTAAATACGCGGGGTAGGCTCCCGTTTGGGGGATAAAACGGTAAATAAGTGGGGTGGGCACCCGTTCCGAAAATGAAGAAAAGGGGGATCCCCACGCCGAGAAAGGGATCGCCACGCCAGCGGTGCAACACGCTATTTTCGAGGGGGGAGGCCAGCACTCCCCAGGCTTTGGCAGACCACCAGAGTCCCAAAGGTACAGGGACAAAGTCTTGTAGGAGGTGAGGGGGGGCAAAGGCTGGGCCCATGGGCCAGCTCACAGTGCCCTCCAGCCAGGGAGGTAGTCCCCAGTGGCGGTCCTCCTGGCGCCCAGCAGCAGCAGCAGGCACTCCTAAGACCAGGATCAGAGTGAACATTTTTCATGGGGTCACAGCCCCGTCTTATACACAGGAATCATTTGTCTCAGGCTGCAGGGTTAAGGGAAAACCAGACACAGCTGGTTTTGGAGCACTCTGTTGTGCTCAGTCCCTTTCCCCATTCAGAGGACAGGCTAGGGTCATCAGTCGCACCACAGGGGACGGAGCCAGCATTGTGTAGGGAAAGCCCAGCCCTATTGGGGTCCCAGGTGCACTCCTCCCTGCCATCAACATGCAGATCTCTCCACTCACCACAGGGGTAGGCCCATCCTGACTCCTGGAGCCAGGCACACCAGCCAGCTCCAGCCAATCACAAGTCAGACAGTCATTTCACATTTATTACACAGACATGCCAACTTCTAGAAGTGGCACTTCCACACTAGACACATGAACGCCGCACACATCATCGCGCAGCATTCACTCTCACAAGTTTGCACATACCAAACTCGACCCTGCACTCCCAATGCATCAGGAACTACCATGGACACATACATTCCCCATGCATTCCTATGGGAGGGCAGGCCAATCTACACTGGGACACAGTGAAAGTGCGCAGAAGCCAAAAATAACTAGCACCAGGTCACAATTAAAAGCAAAAAGTTTAGGGGTGAACCTGCCAGAAGGGCCAAGTCCAACAACCCATCATTCCTAATTTCTACACATTACCCAGAATGTACAAGCCACAAAGACACCAACCGGGGAGACCCATCATTTCGGGCATTGGTTCAGCCCTTGAGCCACTGTCCCAATTTATGCACTTCTTTCTTAGACCTCTGGTCAACCATATGCCTATCTATCTCCAAGACATGAAGGACATTCTACGTCTGTTAAGAGAGACATAATTTAATCACGCCACTGATTACCTAGTGTCCTTCAATGTTGAATCACTAGATACTTGCATCCCTCAAGATCAGACACTTCGGACTATAGAAGGCCTTCTCAGTTGGAATCCACAGGATACCTTCATAGCGATACCCTTCATTATGAAGTGCGCCGCCTTGTCTATGAAGGAGAACTACTTTTAATTCAAAGACCAACTATACCTGCAAACATCCGGGACTTCCATGGCCAGCATTCACCCCGAGCCTGGTTTTAATCTCTACATGAATGGCTTTGAGGAAGAGGTTGTCTTATCTAACAACAACCCTTACATGGCACAGCTCCTGCTTATGAATAGATACATCAATGCTATCTTGCTTGTGTGGCGAGGGGACTCCGTTTCCATCATACTGTTCCACCAATGGCTGAACACACAAAACGGACACCTGTGGTTTACTTGTGACTACAGAAAGGAGCAGCTCTACTTTCTAGATCTCCTCATAGTTCCCTTGGAGGGCCATCTGGAGACAGAACTTCACCATTGGAGACTAGACCATATCCTTTTGAATTTTAACCAAGACTTAGGTCCTCTAACTTTAGCTAACACTCTCTCCATTGCGTAAATTTCCCTTAGTAAGACCCAAAATTCATTAATACTTGGACTCGTACTTTGAATCAATGAGCGAGCAATACATAAACGGGCATAAGCCGAGATAGAAGAAGCAAAGGGTTTCGTAAGACAGCCAGACTCTGAAAATATTCCCAATACCAACTCCTTCTCCGAGACCAGATTGTCATAGCCAACCCAGGTTGCAAGAGCAAGAGTTATATTGGAACACAATTCCTTCAACATTGGACATCTAATACACATATGGCTTAAATCTGCAGTATGATTTAGTAGCAGTTAAATTATTAGCCCATTTAGAAATTAGCTTTGGAGTATAATAAAGCATAAATATGGTTCTATATTGCTTAAGTTTCAGATTGACTGATGTTACTGCTGAGTCTATGATTTCCAGAGATTCCTGTATCTCCTCTTTGGTTATTTTACATCGTCACTAACCACTGTTATAAGTTTTTGGCTATCATTCCTCATCCGGTAGTGCTAAAAAATACAGAAAAAACCTCAGAAGAACTAATTAGCTCTAACAGTCCCCGGCCACAAATGAAATAATCCCTGACTTGTAAGTACTTGTAAAAGTGAGTTTGTAACAAACCAAATTCTTGTTTCAAATATAAAAAAGATCGGAATCCCTGTCCGTCATATAAATGACCCAACCGCGCCACACCCTTATTTTCCCATTCTTTCCCAGAGTGATCATGGAATATATTAGACAGCAAGGGATTCTCCCATATCGCAATATATATGTGTAAGTCAGGTAACACTGATTATATCATACGGTTCCCACTATTGTTCTTCTGCAGACAAACACACTGTAGTCTGCTGTATTCTCATTCTTTATGTTTGAACCCTAGATGCTTTTATTGTTTTGTATGAATTGGGCACCATCATGTTGTTCACTAACGCCCTACCCTTCGATCACTAGGTTGGACCGGCGTTTGATCCCATTGGCTATCCGCCAGGGACAGCGGTGGTAAGAAACCTGACTATTGCAGGGGAAAGACTAATTAGCTAGGAATTATTAAGCAAGTTGCAACACCAGCACTATTGCAAGCACTATGACATTTTGCATATACTTGTAGATATTGGTCCGACTTGAACTTATATGTGTGTGACTCAGATATGCTATTCTGTGCATATACTGCTATAACTGTGCAGTATGTCTTTTACGTTGTTCGCAGGCTTCACCGGTGAATCAGGAGAAGAGGCGGATTACCGGTTCACGTATTTTCATATATTCACAGACCAAAGGGGCACATTTTTATCTTTTCTACATTCACGTGGCAGTAGCTAACACGCATGATCCTGATGAAAGCCATGACACTGTTTTAGGTCAACAGGCTGAAACATGTTGATCACGTTCTAGTACAACTGTGTCTTATGTCGGCAGTTGCACTACTCACCATATTGTTTTTAATCCTAGCACCAGGTAGTATCAATAAATTGCACTAGGCTTACCTCATAGCTAGTTTTAACCTTTGTTTATCTAGCACTGCACACCCTCTACCACACACAACACTCTCATTGGGTTTTATGACCACCCTACATACCTAAAACATCATTGAACTCCTCCCTCATAGCGAGGGGGTTGTAGCCCATGTCATGACTAGGCTTGTGACACAGGGAGGTATCCCTATGATGAAGCATTACACCTCTGGTGTGTATGGAATCTCCCTCTTTCTCTTGTCATAGCTGTCTCTACACACACTCACAACTTTGCGCGACTCTGGACCCGAGGTCACTTTTGTGTGTTTGACCTGTGCATCCTTGCTGTTTGACTTGGCCCCTGTTGCAGGGTCATCCCTGAACTTTTTGTCTTCCTCCTAGCTTTTTTTTCTAACATGGTGTTAGTGGTTTTAGGACTCTGGGCACTATAGCTCTGCTGTTCAGTGTAAAGTGCGTGTGCTCTCTGTGGTAAACTTGGTAAGACTGGTCTACACCTGTTTGGTATATTTAATTTACCTGTCAGTCCCTTGTAAAGTGGTATCTTAGATATTCAGGCCGGTAAATTAAATGCTACTGGTGGGCTTGCAGCACTGATTGCGCCACCCACCAAAGTTGCCTTTCAAACCTGTCTCAGGCCTCTGCCATTGCAGGGACTGTGCGCGCAGTGTTACTGCCGCTGTAACGTGGCACCTAAAGTGTGTGCCATGTCTGTGACTCCCCTTTTACTACATGTCAATCACCCATAAGTTAGGCTCTAGCTAGCCCTATGGGCAGAGTGTATTGTAGGTAAAAGGTAGGACATGTACCTTAAGTGTGTGACATGTCCTGGTAGTGACAAACCACGATTTTGGTTTCTCACTGCTGTGAGGCTACCCTCTCATAGGAATGCATTGGGGATTCCCTGCTAAGTGTTTCAGTGGTAATTCCTGATATGAGAGGAGCAGCGTGGTCAAGTTTAGTATGGTTGGAATAGCAATAATAAATGCTACGCAATTGTGTGCGCAGATTTATCACTATTTTAGAAATTCCACTTTTCGAAGTTGGCATTGTGTCTGCCTGTCAGATGTGGATTGCATGTCTGGCTTTGGAGTGACAGGGGCTGGTGAGGTGTGTGTGGCTCCAGGGAGGGCAGGGTTAGTCAGCACTAGACTGAATGTGGGATCTGCATTTGGAGTAGTGGTAGAGTAGTCCCCTGACCCTGAATAGGCCTGTGCCTGCCTAAGTGAATGCTGGCTCCGCCCCCCTGTGGTGTGCTGATGACGAGCCCCCACCTGACAAAGGGGAAGAGGAGCCTTGTCAAGAGAGTGCTCTGAAACCCCCAAGAACCAGTTCAGGCTGGTTCCCCAAGACATGTGCCAAGGGCAGAACAAAGGAGAAACGTTGTATAAGTACTGGGGCTGTGACCCCATGTTGATGTGCTTTCCTTGGGCTGCTTGGGGACTTGCTGATGATGGGCCCCCAGGAGGAACCACCACGAGGGTCTGCCTCCCTGCTTGAGGGCCCTGTGTGCTAGCCGGCATGGGCCCAGCTTTGCCCCTTTGGACTCTGGGGTTCTAGCGCCTCGTGAGTGCTGCATTTTGGCCCCTGCTGCGCTGCTCCAGGAAAGAGAGGAGCGTATGTGCTCTACAGCGCTGGGCTGCCAGAGCGTCCGGAGTGTATTCCGGCATGGGGATTCCCCTGCACGGCGTAGGAGGCAAGCGGGAGCCTACCCCGCATTTAAACCACGTATTTGGCCGGAGCCTTCCCCGCATTTATGTTTTTAAACAGAGCGGTAGCCCACCCCGCATTTTTCAGCCAGCGCCTCTCATACAGCCTGACATGTAAGGAGTGCTGTATTTCCTCCGATGGTAGAGAAGAGGGCTGCCCATTGTGGTTGTCAGGGCACCCCCCTGCTCAGACAGAGAAGAGAGGACAGAAGCCCGACAGAGACTTCACTCCGTGAAGCAGTCCATAAGGCAGGCGGAAGCCAGACAGCTGTGGCCTGACTGTAGGTGCGGCATCACGCCTACGAGAAAGGAAGCCAGGCTGTCAAGGCTTGATTGAGGGCAGGGCCAAAGAAGGCAGAGCCAACGGTGACTTCGCTCCGTGCACGGCTGGGCAATGGCATTTGAAACGGAGAGGAGATCAGAGGGACCGGTGAAGGCTGGGATGTCCCGGTGAATAGAGGACACGCCCTCTGAGAGAGAAAAAGCCTTGTGGGGAGTTGAGTTCAACGGACACTCTGCCCCGTGTTGGCAGCACCGAGGAGGCCGAGGTGGAATCCCTGCCCCTGACGACGTCCTTCCATTAGTGTGGCCCACCCATGGGGAGACAGAGGTAACCCTCTCCCTCATTTTTAGATGGGGGGCACCAGTCTGTGAGCGGGTGACCAGACGCAGGGAAAGCCTCAACAGAGGTCCCTGCACAGTGCGGCCCACTTACGACACCCGGGGCAGTCTCTAGTGAGGGAGATAGGGTGAGCGGTACTTACTAGTGGCGCTGGGTGCTGGGGACATGCTATTTGGCAGCCGTAGGGGAGGTGCGCGTTGGTCCCCTGCACCCGCTGACTGCCTTGGTACTCTAGCATTTGGGTATGTGTCGTGTGCGCTCATACGAGACAGAGAGTAGTCCTGGTTATGGTCCAGGTGCTCATTAGTTGAGGCAATGGCCTGGTGTGGGCACAAAAATCTCCTACTGTGGCCAGGTGACCAGGGTTTTCCGCGGCCCCCCTGCTGAAGTGATGTAATGGATAATACTGCACAACTGTTGTGATTAGGTGATGTGTTATTTCATTGCCAGTGAGGATTACAAATATGGGCACACTACGAGGGTGCACTGATGATAGCAGTTGATGCCTCATGCCGGAGAGTTGCTCAAAAGATTTTAGTGTGTTGCTGAGGATGTTTTGCATAATGCTTCGTACTGAGGGGCATCAGTAAGTTAGGATATATGCCCAGGGGGTTATGCATAATGTGTTTACGCCTAGTGTTCAGCCCAATGTGTTTATGCATAAATGTGACTGATGCATAATGTTTTTGTGCTAAGTAATTACTAGTTGTGTTATTTTTCACTACTTGTGCTTTGTGATGGTTTTGGCAGTGGCCCGATTGGCCCTGCCATGTATATAATCCCCTGTGAATATTGCCTAGTGCCAGTTGACACAGTGTATATTGTGTGATTATGTTTCTAATGTGTTTTGGATAATACAAATGCAAAAGAAACAATTGATGGATGGAATGCTGGACAATGCAAGCATTCACCCCCAGTCACAAGGATCTGGGTTTAATCCATCATTCTTTTGCTCATCACACAACCCCAGTTTGGATCCAGCCATAGGCAAATCAGTCTTGACCCTGTTCCTTGTGGGAACAGTCCAGCCCGAACTGCCAAGCCAGGTCCTCCCTGGACCGGAAACAAGGATCCTGGGACCCATTTCAGGGCATCACCCTTCATCAGCCAGGCTAGCTTGAATCCAGTGGTGTAGGGAGCACGGGACCCACTCCTGGGCATACCCTTCCCACTTAGGGTGACACATGCAAAAGAAACAATTGATGGAGGGAATGTTGGACAATGCAAGTATTTATCCGCAGTCACAAGGACCTGGGTTTAATCCATCATTCTTTTGCTCACCACACAATCCCAGTTTGGACCCAGCCATATGCAAATCAGTCTTGACCCTATTCCTTGTGGGAACAGTCCAGCCAGAACTGCCAAGCCAGGTCCTCCGTGGACCGGAACAAGCATCCTGGGACCGGTTTCAGGGAATCACCCTCCATCAGCCAGGCTACCTTGAATCCAGTGGTGTAGTGAGCGCGGGACCCATGTCTGGGCATACCCTTCCCACTTAGGGTGACATATTTAAAAAATAACGTGCTGGTGACGTGACAGACGCTCGAGAAACATTTCTGTCTACTCTGCACTGCTGCACTGTCTCAGACTAATGTTTTATTAGTGGGAACACGATTCACCCGAAGGTATTGGAGCATGGCGCCGGCTTTACATGAGTGCGCCAGACACATACATACTTATTTGGTAGGCACAGGGAGATTAAGAGATTTTCCCAGAATCACAGGATGCTGATACTCAAACCTGGTTCTCCTCGGGTGAACCAGTTTTGAGTCTCCGTGTCATCGGCTGACACCCCTCCAAGGTTGTCAGCATTGCTCTGGCCATTACGGCAGTGAGTAATGGCATGCTGCATCCTCTCCCAACCAGGACGGTCACTCACAGTTTATGATTTTGACTATAGTCAAAATCATGAACCATGAGTTACCATCCGTCAAGCTGATTTCGTTGAATAAATCTTACAGTGAGTCACACTCTCACAGACATGGAAGTCTACAATCTGTCTGACTCAGACTGACTGACTCCGATATCACTTGGGGTCTGGGGAGGGAATACATATGGTGGGCTAGGGCACACACTACCTGCCTAGTTGTTGTATCATGCAACTGTGATGATGACGACAGACAACACTGAATGTATTCCTTATAGGTACCCCAATATAGGCCTGGGTAACATAACAAACTTTCACCTATATTTGTCCATAAATTACATACATAACTGGCTGCTGGGACTGATCCTTTTCCTAGTTACAGTACTGCTTACAGAAGGTTGGGTTTCCCTGAACAATAGCTTCCTACATTATGCACGAGGATCCTTGGATTCTTGGAAACGCTGTAGGACTACCATCTCCTGCGTAATAACTATGTACAAGGTTCATTCCCAGCATCATCCTAAGTCCAACAATGGCACAGCAAGGTAGAATTCCTTGGGATACCTTTGGGTATATAAACATCACATCTTGCTCAGATAGTCAAAGGAGATCACAACTTCCATGCCTATACACTGATGCGAGACGGTGAGGTTCCTGCATGCAGATACTCCAGCTCGCAGTGGTCTAACATCCCTTGCGGGGTGTCCACCTCGAGTCCAACACGGAGTCCCACAGTCTCTCGCTTTAGGTAATGGGGTTGACTTCATCCTAGAGAGATTCTTGGCTTAACGCCTACACACATGCTAGGTACAGTTAGGTACATCTAGTTATGGTAGCATCATAGGAGTATGCATTGTATTATCATGTATTTTATATTCTTGCCTGTATTCATGGTTATAGCAAGATGGTAGAAATCTACCATCCTTTTACCATTTTAGTGCTTCTAATCATTTATATCTGCTTCTGACTAGTGGTTGTTTCAGAACACCTATTTTACACTAGAATGACAAGTGTTCAATAAATGCTTATTGAAAAATGTCCATTTTGTTTATTCTGTTTATCTTTCTGACACAAAGTGAGCACGAGTGACTGAGCAAAAGTATTGTAATGTTTCCACAGTTCTGAAGGATCAGAGTTGTAATGTCCGATAGTTGCCAAGAACTATTCTCTCCTTGGTAAGAGGAGTTTCTAGTGGCACTGTGAGCTAGCTGGTATACAGGCCAACATACCCGGTGGGGGTGTCTGGAATCAGTCTGGATACGAGGGCCTGCAGTGTATGTTGTCCAAACTTGCAGATCCTGTATAGGTTTTATAGGAAATACACGAAAATACAACTATGCGGCCTAGAAATAGAAGGCTTCGTACCACACAAGCAGTTACGCAGTCACCACCAGTTTCAGTCAGAGTAACGGTGTACTGTACTCACTGAGTCAGTCTCTGAAATTAATCCTGTCTGTATGACGTCCGACTCTGCGCTCAGCCGTGATTGGAGAGATTATTCCAGGCTGGATAATTGAAATTGCAGCGATGATTCTATTGGAAGTTGTTTGAGCACTGTGCAAGGCCTCACATCAGGTACAGGGAGCCGGGCCACAAGGTTAGGGACCTCTCCTATCGACTCTCTCTCTCGACTCCCTTGTGTGTAATGGCGTTTGCGCTCATACAAGGAGAAGGGAGGGGGATAGAGAGAGGCTGAGCTAGGGCAGCAATGATCAATCACTGCATGGCTTCACAATGAAGCCATGCAGTGATTGATGAATATGCTCTGCACGCTCTTGGAATTGCCAAGGCTCCGCGTTCTCTGCCTAGAGACGCCAAAGAACCAATGCAGGCGCTGCTAAAACACCGCCTGGATTTGCCTGGGCATGACAACTCACCGCTCATGAGAAGACTGGGGGACTGCAGCTTTAATCTCCCCGGTTCCTTGATTGTAGAGGCGAGACTGCTCAAGATTGCGCTTGATGGGCTGGCCAAGGAAAAGCACCTGGCCTACCCGACATGCGCACTGTGCGGTTTGTGTTTACACCTGCTGTGTAACATCTTCTGCCCCATCCTAACCCACCCCCTAAGCCTGCCTCAGGCAGACTAAAAGTCATGTGATGATTGACCGACCCGTGGCTGAGACAGCTGACTGCCGCAGGCTGAGAGTAAGTGCTGTGTAAATACAAAATTTTATTTTTCTACACAGCTGCCTGTTGCAAAATAATTAGGGGGCAGGAACAGCTGCTGGGTGAGTAATGGCTACACAATTCCAGAGTTAATTCCTTATTCTGTTTAATTAATAAACAGCTGAGTTCAGACATTCTTTGTTTTATTCTTACCCATCAGAAGTAGGAGGTTTTATTCAGAGCATAGCGCTCTTGAGGGTTTGTTTAATCAATACCCTCACGTGGAATTTTGGATTTTCCATCTTTTTTGACCCCATACACCCATTTGTGATAAAAGTTTTACTGAGTGAAAATGTAAATAGTGACCTATAATTTGATTTCATTTAGGCTACAATGCACTGATTCTCCACCTTGTTGTTTTAACTACCTGGTGGGTCACACATTGACTTTCAAGATACTTATCACCCCATGTTTATGTAGAGCCATTTTACCACATGTGCCCTTCCTCCCCAGCAGGTTTCCTAATCCATCAGCTGACCCAAAGCAGCTATTTGAGGGAACTTCGAATTTCAGGTTGTCCTTAATTATTTATTGTTGGTGAGTCTTCAACCCTGCAAAACACCACCGAATGACACCTTTAGAGAGTTGTTTTATTTTATTCATCCTTTCTTGTTTCTTTCATTGGAGAGCCATTGATTGTGGGCCATCCACTCCACACCAAATGAATCCTGCCCGGAACCCCATATTATTTATTACATGTTCTGACTGGGGACCACACATGACCCGTGAACCACCAATATCAGAGATTCAGGTATAATTGCTCATGTATAGAGACTGCTACACACAGAGCATAGCCACATTTTTTTCCTACCGCACATTTGAAATAATACTTTGTAACATCTGAGTCGTCAGATGCTACAGTGAGAACCGTGGGCGTAGTTCGTGTTGTTGCACTATGCATAGCTACGCGAAGTGCACTTTGCACTACACGAGATAAGCGTAGCACTATGCGAACTGCGTAGTGCGCTGTTTGCAATGATTGCACAGTGCCGGATGCTTGTCCGCACTGTTCAATCATTGAAAATGGCATCTCACACAGTGCGAGCTGTCATTTTCTGCCGCTCGAGTAGATTTTTACTCGAGCGGCAGCATTCTCAGCGCGGACTGGTATTTTCTCATCGCAAGCGGTTGCGAGCATACGCGTCCATTCGCAATGAGAAACCTGACCTCCCCGCGTTGAGAATCTCGCCAGGAGGTTTATTTTCCTCGTTCGCCAACTTGATGTTGCTGATCACGAACGAAGAAAAAGTGTTGCCGGGATGTCATTTTGCTCGCTCGTGGTTGCCAAATTGACGTTGAGGACTGCGAGCGAGCAAAAAATGCCAACTACGCTACGCGATTTTGCACTGTGCTACATGCAATTCGCATGGCGCGAAGTAGCACAAACTACGCAAACTTCGCGACTTTCTCTCTCTCCAAATCAATTTCACAAATTAGAGGTTACTAGGCCGTCCCAACAGTTCAAAGAATACAAACAAATTGTGTCAAGCACTTGCAGATCTACTGACACACATTTTCTCCTACATAGGTGCTTCCCAACCTCTGTCCTGTAGATGACCCTGTTTAAATTTAATGTATAGGGTTATAACGTTGACACAATAATTGTGTTCTGTTTTTTGTTCGATTCTAGAGAATATCACTCTGTGTCAAAGTGTTTACCAACCACCTTCGTGTCCTGAATCAGTCACTATTTGTGTACATAGATTGTATAGCACCAGCTCACTTTTACACTCACCTGTCTCAGTTGCACTGCACCACTTTTCTGTTGTTGAACAAATAGAATAGAACTGTCTTGCTTTGAAATTAAATCAAACTGTTAATGATTATACCAATATTTTCAGTTGAAGTAGAGGTTCACACTTCCCCCTTGAGGGACCATTGTTTTTCTTTACCATATAACAAGTATGCCCAAGCATTCTTGTCACATATTGCCACCTCCAGAAACCTGCTATTCTATTATTATGGTAAAAGCTGTTTTGTACTAAGTGCTACCTTAATTCACCACCGGGACAAGAAATAGGGTCAGTTAAAAATATTCAGTGAGCCAGTCTAAGATCTTTCTCTTTACTTTTGCTAACCTGATAGCTATGTAAAGTATATGTAAATGTCCCCATTCTCTATTCTAAGCACTCAGAAATTCTGGGCAGGCATCTTTATTTAAAACTATTTAATGGATGTGAAGGACAACTCAGGGGAAGATTTACAAGAAAAGTGACTCAATGCATGCCCAAGCTATTTAGCTGTGCCCCACCAAGTCACTTTCAAAGCAAAGGGATGCAACATATTTACAACAATATTTCGCACCTCAGCTCTTCCCCCCTGAGCTGGTGCACAAACTGCTGCCATGCGCCGGGGGTAGGCACCCTTGCATCATGGTGCAAGGGTGCCTGCATCGTGCAGATATTGTTTTAAGTGCTGGAAGGGTTCTCTTCCTGTACATAAACAATCACCAGAGGGGATTTCCTCTTTCTATGTGTGCTGCATTATACATTTCTCCTCGATGCACTTCCCTACACCTGCCCTGGGGAGGCTTAGCATTCAGACGCATTACCAGATTCACGGTTTCTCGTCAATCTGGAAATGTGTCTGGTTCCATGGGTGTTGCATGTGAACACCCACAGCAACACCCAGGGAATGCTCCTTTCATGCAAAGTGTTGCGTGCAAAGGGGCCTGATTTACAAGGACAGGAAAAGTCAAGCAGGGTGGCTTTTTCTGTCCTTGTAAATATGTAGCAGTAAAATGCACCACTGGTGCGTCACAAAAAGTGACGTACCAGTGGTGCAAGGGGCTTGTTAATCTGCCCCTCAGTCTTTACCGGAGACCACAGAAATTCAGGGGCAGATTTACAGGGAAAAAAGCACATTTGTAGAGATGCATCAGTTTTCCTGCGTAAGCTTGCAATACCTTTGCACCACAATGGTTGTGCCATATTTACAATACCCTCATTTCCGGGATTTGAACCTTTGAAGGGATGCAGCACAAGGGGACTTTGAAGTATGGAATAATTGAATTACCAACCCTGATTGTGACATTGTTACCTGATTGTGGGGTACACCTACACCCTGATCTTCTCTTTTAACCTGGCAACCGGAGTCGGTTTAGTTTTATTCTGATACAAGTAATTCGATGGGATTCCGGTTTGACATACCGACAGTTGTAAGATTTCCCTTCGAAATTCTGAAATTTGTCCTGAAACACGATGAGTGGCGTCGCCCCCTTGTGTATATGAGGGAAATCTATTGAGAACTGAAAGTGGTCGCTCTCACTTTTGAAGTCTTCTGTCCTAAAGATGACACTTAAAGCAATTATGGGTCGAAATGCTGTCGACGCCTAAAAACATGGCCTAATTAAGAGAAGTCACTATTGCTATTTTATGTATTGTGCCAATTGTTGTATTTTCATGTTTTCTCTGCCACTGTTTGTTCAGTTTACACTTGTCAATGTTCATAATTTTGTTGTTGTATGTGTAACTGTCTGAGCGCCCTTCCCATTATTATTATGATTTTCTTTTGTATTATATCGAATTTATATTAAATACTATTTTTGTGATTATTTATGTACATGGTCATTTCAAAATTATGTTAGTATAAGTTTCTTTCCTTCTTGAACATTCTTCTTTTTTCACATTAATTGGTTTATAGTTTGTTATTCTAGCTCTTGAACCACTGTTTGGAACATAGCTGATACTGCCCCAGTTTCTTGTTCTAGGGTTGCCCTTGTTCATAAAGTATTTACAATACAGCACACCATGGAGCTAGGATTGACAAATGCGTCAGAAATTCTAAAGTAGCTGGTGACTCAAAAGTCATGCATTGCTGGAGTCGTATTGCAAGCATGACGCAACTCCAGCAATGCATGTTGAGGCCTATACTTATTGTACAGCATCACTCATTTTGCCTGCTTCAAGCAGACGTAAGGTTTTGATGCAGTGGCGTCCTAGAAGTGGTGCAGTGAAATCTTGTAGATTTCATTGCATCACTTCTACAAGGCTTTCCTGCGTGGGAAGGCCCACCCTGCATACATTATACTTGATGCAGGGCTTTACAACGTGACACACAGTGGAGTAACGAAACTTGAGGGGGCCCCCCTGCAAAGTACATGAAGGGGGCCCCCCATTCTCCGCGTCAGTCAAGAGCTCTCAGGCCAGCGTCCCGCCAAACTGCAGGGGCTCACCCCAGCCATAAAAAAAGGATTCTGGTTCCTCCATTGGTCACATCCCCTCTTTCATCGGGGGATTTACTTACATCAGTAAATACTGCTGCTGCACCCTCCAGCAAAGTTATATAACACTGCCTCCAGCCGGCCCACCAAACAAATCCTCCTACTTGATGACCCACTTTCAAGCAAAGTCTGCTCAGTTGACCACCTCCAAACACAGACCACTGCCTTCATGCCTGCTACTAACACAGCCATTAACTCAATTCTCACCCCTACGAAACCCGCAGTTATGCTTTCAGCCCCCCTTTAAAACCAGCCCTTGGATGTCACTATGAACCTGTGACCGCGGTCCACTTTTCCCCTGTCCACCACCGACAGAAAGACTGATGGCCGGTTCCCATCTAACCATTACCTACAAGTAAAGACAGAGCCTTTCAGCTGCTGCCCTCCCCAAAGCCACGGTAGTAGTTTAAAACATGTTAAACAATCTCTTCAACTGACTATCCCAAAACAGTTCTTCCTGCTAGCCTCTACGGCACCATAGCCGTTGCTGCTACTTTTCATCCTCTGCATGATGCACACAATAATATTAACTGTACAAAGGGTCCGATTTTTGTTTCCTCACACCAACATTAATTTCACACTATGTACCCCACTATACCATTCCTCCTGTCAAAGGCAAACCTGATCCCATGTGTATCACCAGTCAGCAATTACCCCGAGCACAAACACCAGAGGGAATGCGCAATTCATGTAATTAAACCAACAGTGAAAATGTAGCATTTCCCCACCCACTGTCAGCCCATCAAAGTCTGCAATCGCACAGTAGCCATCAACACCAGCAACATCTAAAGCGCATTTCCACTTCCTTTCAATGGCAGCTCCTGATACATATACCTATGCAGTGCCGGTCCTAGGCCTTCTGAGGCCCTGGGCGAAAGGGAAGATGTGAGGCCCCCCTAAGTGACATCACAGAAAGTGACTTCGCAAATTAATTGGAGAGAACGTACGGAAAATCACCAACTACCACTCAATTAACTATACTCTTGGCTCTCAGCATACGTGCTTCTCGAAGCAACATTTCAGCACAGTATGGCTCAGGTGTGAGCTTTATAAAACGCTCTGCGTCCTGAAATGCAACCCGCGCGTGCTATTGTATATAAATCACTGTGCCAAACAGCTAGCAATTACTGTGCCAAGTAGCTAGCATTGGAAAATAAATGGTCCTTTTGCCAGTAAAGAAATGGATAGAATCTGTATATCCCTGCCCAAGTCATGCACTTTTCCAAAGATTACCAGCACATAAACGTTCTCTGATCCCTGCGTTGTAGCCCATGGACCAACAGATTGTGAGAGTCTGTTTTCCACGTTTGAAAGGGCACATGAGTTCCCCGGGAGGCTCTGGCTCCAGAATACATATGTCTATCAAAATAAAAACCCTAAACATTTTAAATATCATGATAAAGAAACTAAGAATTGACAAACCAAGTAGGCTTGCATATTGGCACATGCACACATAAAGCACGCAAATATTGGCACATGCACACATAAAACATGAAAAATATTGGCACAAGCACACATAAAGCACGCAGTTATTGGCACATGCACACATAAAGCACACACATATGCACAGACACACCAAAACACACACACACAGAATTTTTCTCAAGAGTCTAAAGACACACATTCACTAATGCACACACCCCAACAGTCACACATAACACTATTCAGCTGAAGGCTCAGGGTGATGTGCCTCGGGGTGGTACTGAGTGATGCAACTCAGGCCACCACTAATTGATACGCCTCCATAGGACACTCGCTGCTGTGCATCTGGGAAGCAGGATAATGTACATTTGAGGGATAAAAGGCTATTTGGCTAAGGAGGGCCTACAATGATGCGAACCAGAGGGCAAAGAGTTATGTAAATGTACTATAAGGGAACACTGATGTAAGAAGCAGGTGGGTTCATGTTGGTGTCAGAGTCCTCCCATGTCAGGGAAGAACAGCTCCTCCAAACTTCTTTTAGGTGAGACACCGCGAAGCCCTTTTGTTTGTGACAAATGACACAGAGAGGGCTTTTGGGTCAGCCTTCTTCGGATATTGGTTGCTTTGGACCTTTTTTTAAGACAGTGTCATTCACATCTTGGTGGTTTTGGACTGATCGGGACTGTGCATGATTTTCATTTGCACATAAATTGGATACCACACTTCTGCATCTTTTGTGTCTAAACGTGCTTCTGTTCCTGGAAGAGATTTTTGCTCCTAATTGTGCTTCCCCCCCTTAATATTACAGCACGATTCTGCTAATTTTGCATGCACATGTGTCTGTGTACCTGTATTGATTTTTTACTCCTGTATATGTTTTTGTACCTTAAAGTGTCCCCACATTCTAGTTGATGAAGTACCAAAGGTGACTAGTCTCCTAACTCTGTTTTTTGCACCTAAATGCATTTTTGCACTTAATGTCTCCAGGTTCCTGCTAATGTTGTGCCAAAGGTGACTAAGCATCTTGAATCATATGTCTGAAACATTGTAAGTATTATAATATAAATACGAAGCAGGTCTCCTACCTTAACTGCTCAACGACGACTCAACGAGGAGGCCGGGGCCCGACCGACTCCTGCCTGCAGCCCTGCCCACTCGGCCCGATCTGAGTAGTGACTGACTGCTCACAAATGGCGTGTGCGCATGCTGAGTGCGTCACACTGAGCTGGCCGGGGGCTGGCCATAAAATCATGTCCAGGGCCGTCATTGGTAGCGCTTTCGCGCGCTACCAGATTGACGGCCCTGGGACCCACTGTCACCCGCATCATGAGCAAGGCCGGCGTCACGTCACCACCACTAAGGCACCACCACCACCACCAAGCTAGGTGGTGGGGTGCGTGCAGTGCTTGTGCAGACAGTGTTTAGTTCCCGGCCTCTTTCCCTGCCTTACTTTTACTGCCTGCGGCCCGTCCTGGGCCCCTGCGCGAGCGCTACGAGAGTGCTGTGCGCACTGCGCAGCGCTTTTCCCATGATTATAATTTAATTATTCCCGCTGCCCGCAACTGCGGGGCCAGCGGCGGGGCCCCCCTGAGCGCGAGGCCCTGGGCAGTTGCCCATACGGCCCATGGCTAGGACAGGCCCTGTACCTATGACTTCTAGGCAGTATCTACCACAGACCACAGCATTCTTTGTCACGCTAAGACTAACCAAATGCTATCGGTGAACGTTTCTCTTCCCCCTACCTTACTAATAACCAATAGAGGGTAACAAAAAAATATATAGTACTTTCCTATGCAAATAACATATCAAGCACTTGCTGCCCGCAGTCCTCACCCGATCCACACATATCAATATTCTGCTATTGCACCATCCTGTCAACCCTATTTTTATCCAGAGATGTTTTTTATCCCTTCCGTGAACTGGGAAAAGCGATACCTTGCATGAAAACAAGTCCCTTTAAAACCTATGCTACTTATACAGGCTCGAAAAGCACTTACTTGTTTTATTAACTGTTGTTGTAAAGCAAACAGATCAGTCATTCTAGGAATGGAATTACTGCTTAGAAGTGTAGAAGTTAATACTGAGACTTAGGATGATTTTTTTCATGTCTGCCAGACAATCGTTCTTCCCTGCATGCGTACACAATGCTAAAATACAATTTATCTGAACAAATAGTTCAGATATGTTCAGGAAGGTAAAGAAACAGCCCATATTATTTTTACAAAGAAAAATAAACAAACGTCCACTTTATACCCCATGACATAAAAGCCTTAGCGTGCACAGCTTGTCCAGATCCACGCCAACTAATTCAGCCCTACCAAGTACCACGCATCTGGCGTTAGACTAACGCATTTAAGTGGTGATCCGCATCATTGCACTGAAATGCAAAATCACGCATAACAGGCATTGCGCCTCCTCGGGTACCAGTGCTGCTAATAAATGGCAGTGTAGCATTATTTCCATGTGGGCGCCGTCTGTTTTCTGGTGCTTCCCCTGTCTCTTAAAAGCGATGCAGTGAAATTCGTTATGCAGTACAGCTGCCGGTGAGGTAGTCCTGTAATGGATGTCCCTTTCTATGCCCAAAACATTTTGCCGTATTTCCGTAGTGTGTCCATAAAGTTAGGTCTCACGAGGATTTGTTGCAGGCGTGCTCACGCCATGCACTGGCAGCCCTACGATGTCAGCTGCTTCGAGTGCGACATCTGCAGGGACTGGTTCCTGATAGGAGCTAGGGGCTTGAGAAGGGCACCAGAGCTCTGGAGTGGGCAATGTTGTTATCCGGGATTACCTCCACCTCCCTGCGGGGAGCGATGTGCAAAAACGGGCACACTGCATGAAGGAGCCGGGATGTAAGATTCCAACACGATGACACCACAGCGCTGAAGTGCCCAATTTTATTGCTGTTTTGTTGTTGGGGGATCAGAAATAACGATGAGTAAGTATTAAAGGAATAACATGCGGGAGTCTGTTTCCATGCTGATTCCTACTTGATTTCTTCGAAACTTTCACATGGCGGTAATAGCTAATTTCAGCATCAGACATACTGGAATGAAAAACAAAAACGTTAATTGTGAAGGTCCTGTAACTCCTGTGACCTAGGTGTATTAGTAACTCTTACCTGTGTCAGAGCGTTGATTTCTTCAGATGCAAGATAGATATATAGCTGCACTTTGTAGGGGTGTTACATTGAGTAATTGTTAAATGCATGACAATGGTTTCCGAAAGAGTTACTGTACCCAGGTGACATTGTATTGATACCGCACAATACACTCTCTGAGTCGATAGACATAACCTCCCCTCCCCTTACTGCCATGAATTTTTGCTCCTCAGAGGGTTAGCACCTCCAGTCATCTCTCATAGTTCCACCTGTTACCAGGGTCAGTCACCTAGCAGCCATCCAATGCCTGTTGGCCCTCCTGCGGTCCTCAATGCTCCTCTTTTGACTACAGTCCTTTGAGAGGCATGCTCTAACAGTCTACTATATTGCCTCATCCAGCCTTGCAAGTTCAGGTCTCTGCCTGCTGGTCGCAGGCCTGTGAGGCCCAATTTCCACACACTCAAGTCCCCGTCCTTCCAGCAGGTGTTGTATAAATGCATCTACAGATCTTGCTCCGCAGACAAGCTGATTGTGCCGAGGGTCTAGGTGCCTACCATGGCGCAGGCAACTGTGGCCTAACTCTAGTCTGGGAACATAAGAGGCACCACTGCACTTACTGCTTCAGGCTCGAATCTCCCCTCCTCTCACACTCCTGGCTCAAATGGATGAAACACTTCAGACCAGGGCAGTCTAGACCACATAGTCCTAAAACATATTAGATCCCAGTTGCACCCTACATCCACATTAGATCCCAGTTGCACCCTACATCCACTTCTGAAGACCTTCCTCATACTAATTTGCATTGCCTAGTGCTATCCCCGCCCACCCGTCCTAAGCGCTACAAGGCCTCAGGGTAGAAGTGCGCTTTACAAAACCCAATTTCATTTCATTTCACCTCAGACAGAATATCACTGAGGTGGCACTAGAGGGTAGGTCACTGGGTCTTACTGTGATTTTAGCATCCTAGAACCTGACTGATTACTCATAGATGAAAGCAGCTCTTTTTAGAAGGTTGAATCTGACCACAAATTAGCATTTAAAGAAAACTTTGCAGCATTTCTACGCAGAGTAACCCGACATTATGGGAGGCCTGATTGCACCTTAAATGAACTGCCACTTTTAAAGTGCTGGAGTAAGTGTAACCTGGCGCAGGTGAACCTCTGATTTCTGTAGAGAACATTCTATGTATTTATTTTGTAGAGTTACATTAACATGTAGCTGATGGAAAACTGCTTGGCGCTTGCAAATTTGCAAAGACACCTAGCATGCTGGTCACCATGCGGGTGAAGAAATACACCTCAATTAGAGCACATTTTCACACTGATTCTCTTATAGATGCCAAGGTTTCAGATTGGTAAGTGTTATGCTTTCATAGTTAAACTGTAATAATGGGCGACATTCACTCAGTCTGACTCTGCTCAGTTTTCAGTAGCCTGCTGTTTCCACTTTAGTTCAGTGACTTTCTTAGAGTTTCTAGTTGCTCAAATGGGTCTAATTTCTAATATTTGCATGTCTCCCTCCTCTTCATTGCTTTATTTTGCTCACGAGAAAGTGTCACTCATAGTTGTTGAAATGTCACTCATAAATACACTGAAATTATGGAAATGTCACAAATAGCAATAGGAAACATTGGCAGCTATGCTAATTCTATCACACAGCACATTTTAACATCTCATAATTCCATGCCACACAATTCAACTATAAATAATTTAACCCTACAAAATTCAATACCACATAATTACAATCCTAAAAATTGTAAAACACATTTCCACTTCACTCCATACCACATAATTCCACATCACATAATAACATTCCACCCAACTTAATACCACTCCAAACCACATAATTACACTCCACACAACACAATTCAACTATACATAATTCCACGTCAACCTATATAATTATATTTCACATAACATATTTACACTCAACTCCAAAACACATAACGACCCTCCTCAAAATACAACTCTGCAACATGCTGCATTATTCCACTCCGTTCAATTATACACCACCCATGGCACAGAATTCCACACATCCCACAATTTCACAATTCATCCCCACACAATTCATCACACAACATAATTACACTCCACATAATACCACTCAGGACCACATAATTTACCTCCACATGATTATGCTCTACATCATATTGCATAAATACACTCCACATAAATCCAGTCTCTGCCACCTAGCAACATTCACATAACTATACTTCACACCATACCTCATAATACCACTTAACACAATTTTCCCCCAAAAGTGCGCACTTCCACGTCACACAAATTCAACTCTACACATTTCCATTCCACACCACATAATTCAACAACAAACTAAAAAATTCAAACCAACAACACAATTACACAACACACCACACACATCCAATCTACACCACAGAATTCCACATCATGCTACAATATTTAACAGCACACCACGTAAGTAACCTCCACTACATACCACTACACAACACGAAATACCATTCCACATAATCTCACTCCAAGACACACAATCCCACTCCGTGACACATAATCCCACTCCGCAACACACAATCGTGGGGTGGGGTGGTAGTATTTTTTGTCAGACGATCAAACGTATGTACTGGAGGGGATTTGAAAGTGACAATACGTTCCTCCACAAATTGTGATTGTCCCCGGAGATTGCTATGTTTTGTGATGATATAATTTAGGATTTAAGTACATTGGACTAGGTCAGGTCTCCCTTATCAATCCAAGCTGTCCGCATTTGAGCCCTGGTACTTTTTTCAGTTTTATTTAGCACGAACCAGGCTTAAGGGCTTTAGAGTGCTTTATAAGAACACCAAAGTATGTTACATCTTTTGGCACAGGATGACTTAGGAGGATATGTACTAGGAAGTGGTGGAGCGTGTCATAAACCTCCTTGGCTTAAAGACATGCTCCGAACTTCTGAAACGCAAGGCTGCACCATATTTACAAGAATGTGGTGCATCCTTTTGTTTACCCTTGCGATGGCACTAAGTTTAACAACTTAGCACCAACGCAGGCCCCCAAGGGTGTCTATGTGCATGGGAGGGTTGGTTATGTGTAGGAAGGTGTCCCTTCCTACACATAAACAGTCCTAAAATGGCATTTTGTAACTTTCATGTGTGCTGCTTCATGCAGCACACAAGAAAGTTACAACATGGCATTTTTTTAAAAGGTTTGTTTATGTACAGGGAGGGACATCTTCCTGTACATAATAAAACCATGGCATTTTTCTTTGCCCATGTGTGCTGCACCAGGCAGCACACATGGAAAAAGCAAAAACGAGGAGAAATAATGCATTTCTCCTTATTTCACCAACTTAAGACCATGATTTTTTTCTGGTCTTCATTTTGGTGCTGCCTCTCATGTAGACCACCCTTGTACATAGGGGGCAGAGTCAAATACAATGGGTGTTGTGGTGGAACGCCCACCACAACACCCACTGCACACCCCTTTCATGCTAACCATAGCATGAAAGAGTGCCTTATATACAATTCTGCGTTAAGCCATGTTAAGTGGCTTAAAGCAGCCTTGTACATATGGTGCAACCCCTATCGCCACCACAACATCCGTATAAGTGATGTTGTGGTGGCGATGGGGGCTTGTACATATGCCCCTAAGTGTTTTGCCCAGAATCAAAGGATGTTGAGGCAGTGTTGAGGAGTAGTTAAACCAGTCCCAAAATCTGCAGCTCACACCCCATACAATATCTCCCTTTTTCCATTGTACATTATGTATGTGTGAGCTGATGGAACTTATCTCTCATATATTGTTGCAAGCAAGGCAAACATTGGTGGTAATATGAATGTTAGTGTACAAACATTACATTCATAACTGTCAACCAATAGTGTGATATATTCTGAACTCTATAATATGCTGTAGGGAAGTGGCCATGCTAGTAGCATGTCTTTGTGGAAAAGGGAGGTTTAAGGGAGTACATGGTCCCTATCCTTGCAATTTACAATGTCCAATGAAATAATCAGTAACCATTCTCATTTATGACACTGTAAGGTACAAATCCAAATGGGCGGGGCAGCTATTTGCATCAGGGCAGGTAGGAAGGGGCCCCATCTAGCTCACCAAGGCCCAAATTTACTAAGAGTTCACGTAATGCAGTGCAGAAAGGGAATTTGCTGTTCTGCTTTGTGTAAAAGGGAGAGAGCAGAACTGTGCCATATTTGCAGACTCTAGCACACATGCAAAGGGAAACAAACATTGGCAAAGTCAATAGGTCTTGCCTATGCAAGAGGTATTGGCTTTGCTAATATGTTTTAGCCATGTTGTTCACCAAGCGTGGCAGCTGTTCAGCATAGTTAAAAATTAGTGATGTAAAGGAGAGTGGCATGACACAAAGTAGAGTATCATGGAGTAGAGTGGTGTGTTATGGAGTAGCACAGAGGGTTGTGGTATGGTGTGAAGAAGTGTAGAGTTGATTTAAGTTACGTGCAATGGAGTAAAGTGAAGTGTTGTGGATTGGTGTAAAGTGGCATAGCATAGAGTGTTGTGGAGTTTTGTGGAGGGAGTATGGGGCTCTAGAGTTGAAGGGGGTAGTGGACTGTAGAGTGTTGTAGAGTTTCCTCTGGGAGTGTGTCAGAAGTGAGTAGTGTGCCATAGAGTGGAGTGACAAAGAGTGTTGTGGAGTGGTGTAGAGCCGAGTGGAGTGGCATAGAAGGTGTTGCCTAGAGTTGACTAGATTTTCATAGAATGAAGTGGAATAGATTGGAGTAGTGTAGTAGAGTGGAACAGCACAAAGTGGTGTAGAGCGGAGGCAAATCTTAGAGTGGAGTGGCATAGAGTATCAGAGTACAGTGGCATAGAGTGGCGTGGACTGGAGCAGCTTATAGTAGACTACTAGAGTGGAGTATAGTAGAGTAGTGGAGTGGCGTAGAGTGGAGTAGTGTGCCATAGAATAGAGGGGAGTAAAGTGGAATAGAGGGAGTGGCATAGAGTGGAGTAAAGTACCATAGAGTGGAATCAGCATATGAGAAAGCAACCTGGTTATAGACAACTGGACTACCTAGGTCAGTCACATGGTATATATGTATAGCCTGCCTCAAATGGTCAGCTGCCACTTGACCACAAATAGAAACATTCACAGAAGATAGATGAGAGGCAATAGACACGAATAGCAAGTAACATGATGCAAGGTGTACAACTTGATAAACAATCAACTGTAGTTTGTTGATGTCTTTGTACGTCTTTATTTCAAATACGCTCGGTGTGCATCTTTAGAAACAGCCAATGCGTTTCGTCCAAACATAGGCTTCTTCAGGGCAATAAGTTAATGTAGAATATATTTGCCAAGGAAGTCAAAACCGATAGAATGTAGTCGGCGTGGAGCGTCCATTTGAGGACGTCTTATGAACGTAAAGAGGCCTCAGGCCCACAGGAACTGCCTGTGTGTCCTTAATAAAGAGATCCCAAGCCAGGTAGTGAGGTCAAAGCCAAAGTATCTTCAAGGTTTTATGATGATTTGAGTAAACCACAGTGTAGGGTATTTTGATCTGTGTTTGGCTGGTATGCGCACACCTATCTTCTGTGAATGGTACCATAGAGTGGAGTAGAGTCTAATAGAGTGGAGTGTCACAGAGGTAAGTGTTGTAGAGTGGAGTAGAGTGGCCTAGAGCTAAGTGATGTAAAGTACAGTGCAGAGTGCAGTGGCATCCAGTATAGCACAGCTTTCCAAACTGTGTGCGCGACACGTTACTGTGTCGCAACCCAAACGTAAGTGTGTCACGCATGGGATATTTCCTCAGAAGTACGTGGCGTCGGTGCACCTTGCACATTGAGGAGCGAGCGGGATGTTCATTAGAGGTCGATCGAGTGCCTCCGAGCAACTCGGTATTGCCATCCTAGTGTCCAGGAATGTAATGACCCCATCTATAGTAACCCTGGGCTTCATGAAGAGGCTCACCACGCGCACAGTGCTCTCGCTCATGAAGGCGTCCAGCTTAATGTCTTATTTATACAATTTGACTTTACGGCTGAACATGTGGTGTTTTACATATAGGTCGACTGAAATAATTCACGGACTAATTGTAAGCAAAGCAATCATACTTGCCCTCAAATTGGACTGTGATCTTATATCTTGGGTTTTGCATGCAGCCTCATTCAGCAAAAATGCTCCTGCAAAAACCTCCGAGATTGTTTTCTTAAAAGTGGCTGAAACTAGATGAATATTTACATTACAGCTAGTAATTTACTGCACCTGTGAGGTTCCACTGACCTCTCATTTTCCACCTAACGTTTAGAATATGCTGAATGTTGTTTTTTTCTTTATGCTAAAGTAATTGTTCAACCTGTTTAGGCAAACATCACTTCCGAAATACAGTATGGCTTTTCCCTCCATAACTTAACTCACTTATCTCTACTTTTCCTCACCGTCTTATTTCTTAACTTCGAGATCTTAAAAACTCTGCAGTTCTTTTTTCTTATTCATTCGTTGCCTTGTCCTCAATTTCACTACTGCCCTGTTCATCACAATGTTGAAGCTCGTCTGACACAACTTCACTACTCTTGCTCATCTGTTCTGTTTGACTTTGATTGTTCAACTGGCAGCGATCCAGTTTAGACTCAGTGATGTATGCAGTCAGTTAGAACATCAGGAAATAAATTAGATTCTTGATCTGTGCACATTGTCCAGTGCCTTGTTGTAGCTGGGTGTCGGAATATGCTTTGCACTTTTATCAATCAATGTTTGTAAAATGTGCGAGATCTAAGCATAATTCATAAGTTTAATTCCGTCATCAGTGTCTTTAAAAATTGTATTTTTTTTACTTTTCTTTCTGTGATTTTGGGCAAATCACCTAATCTCCCGGTCCCTAAAATGAATGTAACGCAACTGGTGCTCGTGTAAAGCTCTCTGACACCTTCGAGTCGAGTTTGCTGTACATAAAAAATACATTTGAATGTGGGGTTGTGTGTGGGTGGGGTTGTGTGTGGGTAGGACTGTGTGTGGGTGGAGTTTTGTGTGTGTGTGGGGTTGTGTGTGTGTGTGTGGGGGGGGTTGTGTGTGTGGGGTTGTGTGTATGTGGGGTTCTGTGTGTGTGGTTGTGTGTGTGTGGGGTTGTGTGTGTGTGGGTGGGGTTGTGTGTATGTGGGGTGTTGCGTGTGTGGTTGTGTGTGTGTGGGGTTGTGTGTGTGTGTGTGTGTGGGGGGTTGTGTGTGTGGGGTTGTGTGTGTGGGGTTGTGTGTGTGTGGGGTTGGGTGTGTGTGGGTGTGTGTGTGTGTAGGGGTGTGTGTGGGGGTGTGCGGGTGGGGTTGTGTGTGTGTGTGGGGTTGTGTTTGTGGGGTTGTGTGTGTGGGGAGGGTTGTGTGTTACACAGTTAGGGACCTATTTACATGTCCCTTGTGCCGCCGGTGCATCAATCTAACCATGCAAACCACCCCCCTTAGGTGGTTCAGGCTCGCTCGCTGCGCTCACTTGCATTACCGTGCCCCTGAAATTTTTTTCTGCAAAAAGGTGTGTCACCAACATGAAAAGTTTGGAAAGCTGTGCAGTAGAGTGTTGCAGAATAGAGTACAGTGGAGTAGAGTTCAGTGGTGGAGAGTAGTTGGTGTAATGTGGAGTGGTGCAGGGTAGAGTGGCGTAGAATGGAGTGGCCTAAACTGGAGTGGTGTAGAGCAGAGTGACAAAGGGTGCAGTGATGCATTATGTTGTAGAGTGCATTGGCAGAGTAGAGTGGTGCAGAGTACAGTGCAGTGGCATAGATTGCAGTGGTGCACTGTAGATGCACTGTAGATTAGAGTGGCATAGAGTGCAATAGCGTAGAGTAGTGCAGTGGCATTGAGTGCAATGGCTCAAGTAGAGTGGTGCAGAGTAGAATGGCACAGAGTTCAGTGGGGAGAGTACAGTGCTGCAGAGGAGACTGTCATAGAGTAAAGTGGTGTAGAGAGTATTGATGTAGAGAGCAGTGGCGTAGACTACAGTGATGCAGTGTAGAATAAAGTGGCATAGTGTTCAATGATGTAGAGTGCAATGGCATAGAGCGCAGTGGCATAGAATAGAGGGTCATAAAGTTTACTCTTTTGAGTGCAGTTGCATTGATTTCAATGGCATAGAGTGCCTTAGTGTAGAGTGGAGTGATATACTGCAAAGTAGAATAGTGTGGTATAGAGTGCAGTGGTATAAAGTAGATTGTTTCAGAGTAGAGTGAAGCTGCATAGAGTGCAGTGACATAGACCAGTATCACAGAGTGGAGCGGTGCGGAGTGGAGTGGTGCAGGGTAAAATGCAGTGGCATAGAGTGGAGTGATGCAAAGTAGAGTAGCATAGAGTGTAGTTGAATAGAGTGCACTAGTAAAAGTGGCGAAGCGTAGAGTGGTGCAGTGAAAACAGCAGAGGTGTAGAGTGCAGTGGCGTAGAGTGCAGTGGCGTAGAGTGCAGTGGCGTAGAGCGCAGTGGCATAGAGTGCAGTGGAGTAGAGTTCAGTGGTAGCGAGTGCAGTGTTGCAGAGTACCCTGTTGTAGAGTGCAGTGGTGTATTATAGAGTGGCGTAGAACGCAATGATATAGAGTGCAGTGGAGTAGAGTGATGCTGAGTAGAGTAGCATAGAGAGCAGTAGCACAGAGTACAGTGATTCAGGTTAGAACAAAATGGCATAGTGAGCAAAGTTTCATAGAGATCAGTGTCTTAGAGAGCAATAGTGTAGCCTGCAGTGGCATTGAGTGTTGCAGACTCGAGCATAGTGCAGTGGGGAAGAGTGCAGTGGTGCATAGTAGAATACAGTGCATTGGCATTGAGTAGGGTGGTGCAGTGTAGAGTGCAATGGTGTAGAGTAAAGTGGTGTGCCGTAGATAAGAGTGGCATAGAGTGGTGAAGTAGCATAGAGTGTAGTAGCATTGAGTGCAGTAGCACAGAGTAGAGTGGCATAGAGTTCAGTGGTGGAGAGTGTATTGTTGCAGAGTAGAGGGTTGTAGAGTGCAGTTGAGATGAGTAGATTGGTATAAAGTGCATTAATGGAGAGTACAGTGGCATTGGGTAGAGTGGTATAGAGTAAAGTGGCATAGAGAGGAATGGCACAGTGTACAGTGGTGCAAAGTAGAATATAGCGACGTAGAGTGCAGTTGCACAAAATGCAGTGGTAATAAGCGAAGTGGGATAGAGTGCAATGGCATGGAGTGAAGTGGCATAGAGTGTATTGTTTTGAGTAAAGTGCACAAAGTGAAGTTGCATAGAGTGGAGGGGCATAAAGTGGAATAGTTCAATAATCGAAAACTTGAATGCACTACCGCTCTGGTGAAATATTTTCCCCAGACTACAAACGTACCCGAAAATACTACGTAGGCAGCTATAAAAACAAACTTCACAAACTAAAATTACCCTGGTATATTAGTCTCACAGCTGTGAGGAAAACCGTGCAACTAGTCTTCGAGAACTGCTATCCAATGGCCATTAACTACACAGCCATTAAAACGGCAATATATAAGCATCTGTACCTCCACTCACGTGCACTGGACATGGAAGAACTCCAGGCATGGGCCTTACATGATTCCCTAACAACTTCTCAAATAAATCAGTCATGCAAGCCTCATCTTCACTAGGCAGTGAAAAAACACTGACTGGGAAAATAATTCCGAACATCACACACTGCAGACTGTGTGATTATAGAAGGGAACCACTGGCTCGCATATTACTTTGCTTCCAGGTACTACTGCACATCCGTCGTACCCTCCTGAGGCCAGTCTTTTTACACCAGAGCATGTAATCTGCCAAAGAGGCTCTGCCTCTCCTATACACCTTGCAAACTGTGGTGGACATGGCCATGTTTGGGAAATTTATATATAAGACCTGCACACTGCTAAAGGCCAAGCTGCAGAAAATAGAGATCAACCACCAGCTACTGCCGGACCCTTAAGAAGGAGCAGCCGATATTTCAATATATTTTTCCTCAATCCATATAATCAGTTACTCCAGTGCCTATAAGCCTGGGGAACAAACTGACCTCACTTGCAAACCTGCATCTGGAAACATTTATGCACTGAACTATCCTGTCTGTAGCCCTCCAAAATTTATTGGCTTTTATTGGCATCTTGAATTAATTGATTTGAATACTTGCTTGCACTTTACCATATTCTTTGATTTTGAATTGCACATATTTGTAATGATTTTAAGTAATCATACAGGCATAGTGAGCAGTGGCGTAGAGTACAGTGGTGTATAATATAACAAAGTGGTGTAGAGTGCAGTGAAATAGATTACAATAGTGTAGAATGCAGGGGCGTAGAGTGTTGCAGAGTATAGTATAGTGGTGTAGAGTGCAGTGGTGCAAAGTAGATTGGCATGGAGTGGAGTGGTGTAGAGCGCATTGTTTTTGAGTAAATTGGTGTAGAGTGCATTGGCGTAGAGTGCAGTGGTTACAGTAAAGTGCAGTACCGTAGAAAAGAGTGGTACAGAGTAGATTAGTGCTGGGCAGAGTGGAATAGTGCAGCTTAGATTACAGTGGCGTAGAGTAGAGGTGAGTGGTGTAGAGTAGATAGTTTCAGAGTGGAGTAGGGAGGAATGGTGCATGGTAGAGTGGAGTTGTGCAGGGTAAAGCGCAGTGGCATGGATTGGAGTGAAATAGAGTGCAGTGGTGCAGAGTAGATTAGAGTGGTGCAGAGTAGATGGCCTAGAGTGCACTGGCGTAGAGTGGTACAGAGGAGAGTGCATTGAAATAGAGAGCAGGGTTGCGGAGTAGAATGGCTAGATTGACACAGAGTGGAGTAGCTTAGAGTGGTGGTGTAGAGTACAGTGGTGAAGAGTGCATTGGTGCATAGTAGACTACAGTTAGGTACACTGCATTGGCGTAGAGTGAGTGGTGTAGAGTGAAGTGATGTTGAGTAGAATTGTGCACAACAGATTGTAGCAATGCATTGTTGAGTGGCATAGTGTGGAGTGGTGAACAGTAGAGTACAGTGGCATGGAGTGGTACAGTGTAGAGTGGAGTGGGATAAAGTGGAAAGTGGAGTATGTTGGTGTGGTACCGCACTGCCATTACAGACAGCAAATCGTTAATTGGAATGACCATTACATTTGCACAGACATTCAGTTTCACTGATAAAAGTATACAGCACACAAACTATGATGTGTGGGATTGAAATCACCTAGTGTATTGATTTGTTTTGATGGTCTTAAAATATTTGTTAAAGAAACAAATGATGGACGGAATGCTGAACAATGCAAAGATTCAACCCCAGTCACAAAGATCTTGGTTTAATCTAATGTTCTTTTGCTCACCACGCCACCCCAGTTTGGACCCAACCATAAGCAAATCAGTCTTGACCACGTTCCTCATGGGAACCGTACTGCCTGAACTGCCAGCCAGGTCCTCCCTGGACCAGAAACAAGCATGAGAATGCTCTTTCCACTCGCCCTCACATGATCTTCACATGCACCTTGACCGGATACTCTGTCACCCGGCCACACAACTTTAGGCCATGACTGCTCAATCAATCAATCATCAGCATTTGTATAGCGTGCTACTCACCCGGAGGGTCTCAAGGCGCTGGTGGGGAGGGGTCCGTTACTGCTCGAAGAGCCAAGTCTTGAGGAGCTTCCTGAAGGAGAGATGATCCTGGGTCAGCCGGAGGTGGGTCGGGAGGGAGTTCCATGTCTTGGCTGCCAGGTAGGAGAAGGATCTTCCCCCGGCGATGGCTTTGCGGATGCGTGGTACGGCGGCGAGGGTGAGGCTGGCCGATCGTAGCTGGCGGGTGGGCGCGTAGAAGGTCAGACGGTTGTTGAGGTATTTGGGGTGCAGGTCGTGGAGGGCCTTGGGTGCGTGGGTGAGGAGTCTGAACGTGATCCTCTTGCTGACGGGGAGCCAGTGCAGGTCTCTCAGGTGGCTGGAGATGTGGCTGTCTCGGGGGATGCCCAGGACGAGTCGTGCGGAGGCGTTCTGGATGCGCTGGAGTCTTTTCTGAAGTTTGGCTGTGGTTCCGGCGTAGAGGGTGTTTCCGTAGTCTAGCCGGCTGGTGACGAGTCCCTGGGTGATCGTCTTCCTGGTTTCGGTGGGGATCCATCGGAAGATCTTGCGGAGCATGCGCAGGGTGTTGAAGCATGATGATGAGACGGTGTTGACTTGTCTGGTCATCGAGAGGGAGGAGTCCAGGATGAAGCCCAGGTTGCCTGCGTGGTCCGTTGGCGTGGGAGTGGTGCCCAGGGCAGGGGGCCACCAGGAGTCATCCCAGGCGGAGGGCGATGATCCCAGGATGAGGATTTCCGTCTTGTCTGAGTTCAGTTTCAGGCCGCTGTTCTTCATCCATTCGGCGATGTCTTTCATCCCTTCGTGTAGGCTGGTTCTGGTGGTGGCGGGGTCGTTGGTGAGGGAGAGGATCAGCTGGGTGTCGTCGGCATACGAGATGATGTTGAGGTTGTGTTTGCGTGCAATGGCTGCGAGAGGGCTCATGTAGACGTTGAAGAGGGTTGGGCTAAGTGTAGATCCTTGTGGTACGCCGCAGATGACTTCGGTGGTCTCGGATCTGAACGGGGGGAGGCGGACTCTGTGGGTTCTTCCGGCGAGGAACGAGATGATCCACTCCAGTACCTTTTCTTGGATTCCGATGTTGTTGAGGCGCTGTACTAGGGTGCGGTGGCAGACAGTGTTGAACGCTGCAGAGAGGTCCAAGAGGATGAGGGCCGCTGTTTCCCCGTTGTCAAGCAGGGATCTGATGTCATCAGTGGCTGCGATGAGGGCGGTCTCGGTGCTGTGGTTGGCTCGGAAACCAGACTGTGAGGATGAAGCTGTTGTGTATATGGGTGATCTTGCGGTGGAAGAACGAGGCGAGTGAGTCGCAGAGGTCTTGTGAGGGAGTGATGTCGTTGTTTCCGGCGCTGGGGTTGGAGAGTTCTTTGACGATGCTGAAGAGTTCCTTGCTGTTGTGGGCGTTGTTGTCCAGTTGATATTTGAATGCTGTCTTCTTGGTGGTGCGGTTCAGCTGGTGGTGTTTGCAGGTGGCGTGCTTGAGGGCTGTCATCTTGTCTGTGGTCTGGTCGTGGCGCCAGGCTTTCTCGAGGGTGCGGCAGTTCCTCTTGGAGATCTTGAGTTCGTTGGTGAACCATGGGGCTCTCTTGCTGCCAGGTCTGCAGGGAGGGTTCTTCAGTGGTGCGAGGTCATCTGCGCAGTTGGTGAGCCACTGTGTGAGGTTGTTGGCTGCTTCGTTGGTGTCCGTTGTGCTGGCGGGAGGGTTCTTGCAGAGGGAGGTGGCGAGCTGCTCGGTGGTGATCTTGCTCCAGCTCATGCGAGGAATCTGTTGCGGGTGGTGGTGGGTCTTCTGAAGCTGAAGTGGATGCAGCTGTGTTCAGTCCAGTGGGGTCCGGTGGAGTGGCTGAAGGAGATGTGTTTGCTGGAGGAGAAGACGGGGTCAAGCGTGTGGCCGGCGTAGTGGGTGGGGGTGTTCACCAGTTGCTTGAGTCCGAGGTTAGCGAGGTTGTCCAGCAGGGTGGTCGTGTTGCTGTCCTTGGTGTTCTCCAGGTGGAAGTTGAGGTCCCCTAGGAGGATGTAGTCAGCTGAGGGGAGGGCGTGCGGGCTGATGAAGTCGGCGATGTCTTCGATGAATTGGGTGCGTGGTCCCGGGGGTCTGTAGATGAGGGTGCCTCTGAGGGTGGTTTTGGGGTCGGTGTGTATCTGGAAGTGGAGGTGTTCGGCGGCGGTGAAGGTGTCGTCGGGGTTGGTCGTGATGCAGATGGTGCTCTTGTGTACGATGGCGATGCCTCCTCCAGTCTGGTTGATGCGGTCCTTCCGGGTGATCTTGTATCCGTCCGGGATGGCTATGGCGATGTCCGGCACTGAGGAGACGTTCATCCAGGTTTCTGTGAGGAAGGCGACGTCTGGTGATGTTGTGTCGAGCAGGTTCCAGAGTTCGACGGCGTGTCTGTGGACGGAGCGGGTGTGGAGCAAGATGCACCTGAGGTGGTTGCTGCTGGTGATCGGCTTGTCGGGTGTGGTGCAGGTCCGGAGGCAGGTGAATTTGCAGGCTTGGCAGGTGAAGGGTCCGTGGGTGCGTTTCGGGGTGGCTCGGTAGCAGGCGGGGGTTCGGCCGGCGTTGAGTGCGTTGAGGGTGACGGCGTCGTAGGTCCGTTGTGTGGTCTGTTGTCGCCGGGGGCCAGGGGTCCTGGCGCTGGGCGCGTCCAGACGCAGACGGGCTTGCCTTTGGCGCGCCTTCGGCGCACAATCGGCGCACCCGCTGCGCGGTCGCTCTGAGGGCATCATAAATCAGGAGCCGGGAGGGAGGAGCAGCTGGGTGGCGGGAGCGGAGTGGCGAATGGGCTGGAGGGGGACAGGCTGCAGGGAGGCAGCAGCGGGAAGATCCGGAGGTCGGGTGGCTCAGTGGCGGCTGGGTCGTCAGGAAGCGGCACCAGCAGGCAGGCTGGTTGTCAGGCAGCAGTGCTTGGGGGTGACCTAGCCTGGTGAGAGGCTCAGCGGTCGCTCCCTGGCACAGGTACAAGGTCCCCTTAAATCAGGAGCCAGGAGGGAGGAGCAGCTGGGTGGCGGGAGCGGAGTGGCGAATGAGCTGGAGGGGGACAGGCTGCAGGGAGGCAGCAGCGGGAAGATCCGGAGGTCGGGCGGCTCAGCGGCGGCTGGGTCATCAGGAAGCAGCACCAGCAGGCAGGCTGGTTGTCAGGCAGCTGTGCTTGGGGGTGACCTAGCCTGGTGAGAGGCTCAGCGGTCGCTCCCTGGCACAGGTACAAGGTCCCCTTAAATCAGGAGCCGGGAGGGAGGAACAGCTGGGTGGCGGGAGCGGGGTGGCGAATGGGCTGGAGGGGGGCGGGCCGCAGGGAGGCAGCGGCTGGAAGATCCGGAGGTCGGGCGGCTCAGCGGCGGCTGGGTCGTCAGGAAGCGGCACCAGCAGGCAGGCTGGTTGTCAGGCAGCAGTGCTTGGGGGCGACCTAGCCTGGTGAGAGGTTCAGTGGTCGCTCCCTGGCACAGGTACAAGGTCCCCTTAAATCAGGAGCCGGGAGGGACGAGCAGCTGGGTGGCGGGAGCGGGGTGGCGAATGGGCTGGAGGGGGGCGGGCCGCAGGGAGGCAGCGGCGGGAAGATCCAGAGGTCGGGCGGCTCAGCGGCAGCTGGGTCGTCAGGAAGCGGCACCAGCAGGCAGGCTGGTTGTCAGGCAGCAGTGCTTGGGGGTGACCTAGCCTGGTGAGAGGCTCAGCGGTCGCTCCCTGGCACAGGTACAAGGTCCCCTTAAATCAGGAGCCGGGAGGGAGGAGCAGCTGGGTGGCGGGAGCGGGGTGGCGAATGGGCTGGAGGGGGGCGGGCCACAGGGAGGCAGCGGCGGGAAGATCCAGAGGTCGGGCGGCTCAGCGGCGGCTGGGTCGTCAAGAAGCAGCACCAGCAGGCAGGCTGGTTGTCAGAGAGCAGTGCTTGGGGGCGACCTAGCCTGGTGAGAGGCTCAGCGGTCGCTCCCTGGCACAGGTACAAGGTCCCTTTAAATCAGGAGCCGGGAGGGAGGAGCAGCTGGGTGGCGGGAGCGGGGTGGCGAATGGGCTGGAGGGGGCAGGCCGCAGGGAGGCAGCGGCGGGAAGATCCGGAGGTCGGGCGGCTCAGTGGCGGCTGGGTCATCAGGAAGCGGCACCAGCAGGCAGGCTGGTTGTCAGGCAGCAGTGCTTGGGGGCGACCTAGTCTGGTGAGAGGCTCAGCACTGAGTATTTAGGGAAAGCATTCTTTGACCGCAACCCACTCCAAAGGCACCTTGAGTCAGGCGCACCACACCCATCAGTCCCCATGTGTTGATTACTGCCATCTGTGCTGGTGGAGCCAGATTTTTCAGAATTCCCCCGTATTGCAATATCCCAACGCCTGAATTAGGGTACAGCCACCTCCAAATCAGTGGACTGGGAGGCACTGAAAGTGATAATACAGGGTCAGTGCATCCATGCAGTAGTGGGCGTGAGGGCAGACCTTCATAATGAGCTGGTCGGGACGCAGTCATCTCTAGGAACCCTGGAAGTAGTGGCGCGTGAAGATCCATTGGAGCACCATGCCCTGGCTACTGCAAAGGAACTCCACACCCAATTGATAGAACAGCTACGATGTCTGGACTTTCCGGACCACCAGGCAAAAATGCGCATGGAGGGAGACAAGTCCAGCCACTTCTTCGTCTGGCTGTTGCGCAGCATGAGACAAGTTGCCCCTATTCCCATGATTAGAATGACTTAGACCCACCTGGTTAATAGTCCAGGGTCCATACATGCAGAATTTACCACTCATTACCGACACCTCTATGACCCCCCTTGTAATCACAGGGTCCACATCCAAGAATTCCTAGATAGGGTCACACAGTCAATGGTCGAGCCCATAGCCTGGGACCATGCCACGAGTAAGACTCAATGACTAAATGGGTTCCCATCAAGTTTTATAAGGTGCAGGGAGCCCCGGAAGAGGGGGTCCGGGCTGGGCAGAGCACGGAGGCCAATGAAGAGGGGGGGGTCAGGGTGTTTGGAAGTGGAACAGAGCCGAAGGCTGCCAAATCCCTGCCAGGGGCTGCCACGCAAATATGTATCCATCCTCAGAGGATTATTATATTAAGGATATATATTGGCATGGTGACCCCTGGGGTTTGGTGGCCCTGTGCAGGTGCACAGCTTGCACATGCCTAAGGCCGCCCCTGTCATGTCCTTCCCAAAGTCTGAAAGAGATCCACTACAGGTGACGTCATACCACCCACTGTCCCTATTAGGGACGGATTACAACATCCTATGTAAGATCAAAGCAGTGCAGCTCCTCAAGTGTCTGCCAGGCTTGGTCCATCAGGACCAAAATTCATTTATTCCTGGCAGATAAACCACCCTAAATATTTGCAGGCTTGATAGAGTTATGAAGCTGGCCCCCGCCAACTGTCTTAATGTGCCATCTATAGTATTATACCTGGAGAAGGCAGCTGACACCGTGGACAGGGGATTTATGTTTGATATGCTACAATCCATGGGCATAAATTATGGAATCCAGTGACTCATCCAGCTTTTCTATACAGAACCCACCACCCCTGGTAAAAATTGGGCAATGCATTTCAGACCCAATATTGGTGAGTGGGTAAGGCAACAGGGATGACCCCTGTCTCCGCTCCTCTTTGCCCTAACAATGGAGCCACTGGCACTGAAGCTGAGACAGCAAGGAAAAGCATGATGCATACCACTAGGAGGTGAGATGCATATATTGTCTCCTTATGATGATGTGCTGATCTACGTCTGCAACGTTTGCATGGGAATAGCAGAAATTAGACACATACTAATGGAGTTTTGAGCCACTTCAGGCTTGAATGTGAATTGGGCGGAATCTTGCCTCTCCAGCTTCACTCGACTACCTCCAACAGCACTTGCAGGTGGACGCACATCTTCTCCACTGGGAGCTGTTCACCTTTCGATATTTGGGCATTCACATTTGTTATGCCACGCAAGATCTCATTGGCGGTAAACTCACCTCGACCATTGCCTCCCTACAACGACCAACAGCATTCTGGAGCGCGCTACCAGCCAAAGTTCAGGAAAGAGTCTCTTTGTCCAAAATGACGATTCTCCCACGCTTACTGTATTTCTTCCACAAATAACCGGTGCAGATATCTCGAAGTAGGTGCTTTGCTCCACATGCTATGCTGGAGAGCTTCCTCTGGAACAAAGGCAGACACCGGGTTGAGAAGGGGAGACTTTGGGCCACCAATTTTTAACAATATAATTTGATTGGCATAGCTCTTGGGTCCACTTTTGTGGCCAGCCCACTAGCTAGCAGGTAGACTACTTGAAGAGCTGGGCCTACGCACAGTAGACTGCGCACATCACGTTTTTCAAGAGTCCTTCCTGCCACAAGAGAGAATCCCTAGGGATTCCAATGAGCTTCTGTGGGTAGCACACAAGAGCTTCTGTAGAAGCGTGTGACTGATGCCAGGACTCACACAATACTTCCCTGAGCTATCCTTAAGAGCTATCGGACCTTGCTGAGACCTACTCAAGAGGGCATAACAGCATGGGAGGATGCAGGCATGGTTATTCTGGGAGCCCTCATACTGTTTAAGCAGCCATAGACCTAATGTGAACTACCAGCAGGCCACATTCTGGCATATGGCAGGCTATTGGATGAGATGAACCAACACTGGCAGGTAGTCGACATGGCACCGGAGCAGCACCCACTAGTGCATGCACTTCACATCATAGATGGAAGCCACAGACTCATTACCTGGTTCACACACGCCTTGGTATATACATCGCAGAACCCATTACTTCTAGCCCATTGCTTCTGGCGACGGGTGGGAGTGAAGCATAGGTCGGAACTTGATGTAAAAAGCAATGGAATAAGATGCTGATATCACAGCGCAATCTTTCCCGTAATACCAAGTTTCAATACATTCAGTACAACATCCACAGGGCTTACCTTATCCGAGCTAAGTATGACTCTAAGCTGCCCTCGCTGTGGCACGCCAGAGGCAGACATGACTCATTTGTTTTAGAACTGCCCATGGCGGCGGCTTTGTGGAGGAAAGTCATAAGCACTCTGACTGACATTTCTGGGTGGAACGACCATCACCCTATGATGGGTGGAATCTTGGGTCTGTTTAAGCCAAGAATGTAGGTAGGACGGTAAAGTAACTTAAAGATCTAGCGCTGCTTATAGGTCACAGAACTATTGAAATGCACTGGAAGGCAAATAAGGTCCCCGGGATAAAACACGGGTGCGCTGCAGCGCTAAAGTGGGGCAAGGCTCAATCCGATATGCTCAGGCGAGAGCAGGTTATAGGGCTAAGCAGGATCTTGGTGACTGCAGACTGGGATGCATTGCTCCATGAGTTGCAAGATTATAAATAATATATCCCTGATTGAGGGCAGCAGAATCTGTTATTTGGCAATAAATATATGCTATAGGCCTGTTGGCTTCATCTGCTTGATGTGGTGCCCATAAGATAGACAGTACTGCATCATGGGGTGGGAATATCCAGTGTGCATACCGAATACTCATGGTACAAAAGTGAGAGGTTATGTGCGAGGGGACTACTCAAAGGAATGAAAACTAGAGGCTCCTAGCATTTTTTCATACCTATATCTGCAAATGTCATGACTTGCAGCTACTATTGTTTTATTGTTTATATGTTGGACCTATCACTCCCGTTGAATTTGGTATGTTGTCATGAATGTGCTGCAAGTGGGAATTTCTACACATGGCCATGTAACATGGGGGCATATTATCAAGGGGGTTTATCTCCGCTTTTTTGGCTTTAAAAGCCAAGAAAGCGGAGATAAAAATATCTCCCTATTACCTAGCTGTCGCTAACACCAGTTAGCGACAGCTAGTAGGAGATAGCGACCATCTTGGGCCCCACTTTGCAAGTCAGTGATATTTATCACTAATGACATGCAAAGTGGTCGTGCCAAGATGTTAGCAACTGGAAACAGTCGCTAACATCGCTATCTCCGATTACCATTTTTGGGAAATATTCGCGCTAAGCGCGAATATCTCCAAAAGCTAACACCTGCCCTGAGCAGTTCTTAGCCATGTTATCCAATGGGAGGTGGATAACATGGCTAAGAGCATTAGCTCGGTAATGCATTAATATCGCTGACTTTTCCGCGTCATTCATGCATTGCGGCCGTTTTTTATCGCATTTGCGATAAACCTTGGTAATATCAAGGTTTATCTGCGATAAAAATCGCCGCAGCTCAGCGGTAAATTTTTGTCTCTAACCAAGCAATAGCGATAATTATCGCTATTGCTTGGTAATATGCCCCATAGTTCGAACTGATGGCAATTTGCTTTTGTGATACTGTAACGAAAATAAATGAACAATGGTTGAAAAAAAACCGAAAAAAACACGTGCTTTAATGCTTTTATCAGTTCATGGTATACATTAACAGTGATTAGAGTTTCAGTTAAGTTCAACGGTGCGTGTTAGCGTAATGAGTAACTATATAGATATGGAAAGGCTCTTTTGTCAAGGATGTGCAGTTTTCAAGACTTACAGCCCGATTCATGAAATCCGATTTCTGCGATTTCTAAATTGCGATTTACAGCGAATCGCAATTTAGAAATCGCAGATCTGCATTCATCAAAATTACCGAGAAAATAAAGCGACTCACACGCGGCCGCAAAAAGCGTTAGCGATTATCTAAAATCACAGAATAATCGCTATTTCCATCAACATCCCTGTAGGAATTGCGATATCGCTAATTGCGAGATCGCTAAATGCGATCTCGCAAAATCGCGAGATCGGAAAAACGGGAAGTCGCATTTCGAGCACGGTGATGACATCACAACCAGGAAGCAGCCAGTTCCCACCCCCATTCAGAACAGTGAGTCTGATCTCGAGGCTGCATCTTACTGAGCTCCTACCAGGACACCTGCAAACTTGCAAATCCTCAACTCATCTCACTGCAGCAATGGCAGAGGAGGCTGTACCAGGGCCCAGCGACTCCGGGCGCAAGAGGAAGATCAAATTCTCCGAACAGGAGTTGGAGCACCTGATTGATGGGGTGGTTGATAACCACCCTAAACATTTTGGAAAAGACTCCAGGAGGGTGCCTGAGGCGGAGAAACGCAGAATCTGGCTTGGGATAGCGGCTAAAGTCAACTCTGTGGGCGTGGCACACAGGTCACTGGAGGAGCTGAAGAAGAGGTGGTACGACCTCCGAGGTCGTGCCAAGGAGAGGGTGGCAGAGGGACTGGGCGAGACCCTGGGTACTGGAGGCGGAGAACCTACAGTCCCTCCCAACACCCCCATGGAGGACCGCGTGGAGGACAATCTAGAGCCAGAGGCGTGCATTGGGGTCACCAATCTGGACTCATCCCGCCCCACCCAAGAGAGCCAAGGTAAGTGGCATGCGACTGCGACCCTGTCCCCTATCAATGGCCATGACCCTATAGCCTCCCATAATCTTCCAAAGTCATGCCATCAATGCACATTAGGTAATGCCCAAAAGCATTGTGGGACATGTAGTCTGCCCACAATGTACAAGTACCCCAATGCAGCCAGACATGTCCCAAAGTATGCAATGCCACAGCCAGTCAGGGAATGTCATCCAGCATGCATGTAGCAACTGCACGTGTGACAGATACATGCAACTAATGAACGTCCACTTCCCCTCACAGGTGGTGCTGACAACAGCAGCGATAGCGACAGGCTGCTCATTGACGAGCAAGCAGAGGATGCCGAGGAGGTGCCAACAGCGACACATCCTGCACCAACAGGCGCAGCACCTATCCCCGCAGCCACAGCAATACCATCTGCGCCACCACCATCAGGCGCAGCACCTATCCCCGCAGCCAGGGTAATACCATCTGTGCCACCACCATCAGGCGCAGCAACTATCCCCGCAGCCAGGGCAAGACCATCTGTGCCACCACCATCAGGCGCAGCACCCCTGACAACCTCAACTCCTCCACCAGCTGCACCCTCTACATCTGGTGCAGCTACTGCGGTGACAGTGCGCACACCCACTGTGGCCAGCCAGCAGAGCAGGCATGGCAGGGCTCGCCAGCAGAACACTGCACGCAGCGACAGGAGGGGGATGGATGTGCGCGTGCCAGGCTTGAGCATAGAGCGCCGGATGCTACGCATACACCAACTGCAGGCACGACGGCAAGGGGCGATCCAAATGCAGCTCCATAACATTGGCCGCAATGTGGCCAATGTGGCCGACAGGATGGACCGCATGACGGCAGCCATGGAGGCCAACACTGCTGCGCTCATATCGCAGCGCAACACCGCCCGCCGCTGCCACCGGCAGCTACTTATGCGGCTGTCAGCCTACATCTGCTCTAACTATGTTATTGGGAATGCCACCTCCCAGCTCTCGCGACAGTCCCTGGCGCAGCAGCAGCAGTTGATCCAATGCTGTGAGGATGTGGCCCGAGTGTTGGAGCAGGTCACCACTGCCGTACTGGCACTCCATCCTACTGGGCCAGGCAATGTCGGGGGGACGATACCAGCGAGGGCACCTCAAGTGTCAGCAGCCTGTCTGCCTCACAGGTTGCCGTGTTACACCGCAGCACCAGGCCCACTGCAGGGTCACATGCCGTGGCAGAGGAAGAGCCGGAGAGGCGATTGGGTGCTGCGCGCCGGAGGCGCACTTGAGTTCCATGTACAGTTGCTGGGACATGCTGACGATACAAGCATGTCCTGTGTTTTGTTCACAGCAGTATGGCGCAATACTGCTTGCATAGAAAGGATTGAAACTTAACATTATTATTGTGAATTCAACAATAATATTTATTCTTGCATCATACATCGGCCTCCTGTCATTATTTCCATTTGCATGCAATTGTGAATTGTTGGGTGAGGGGAGTGGGTGCACTAGAAACTGTTCATTGTGATGTGGTTGCGGCGTCTGTGTCCTTCAGCTGGGTTCTCCCCGCGTGCATGACGCACATGTGCAGGTGGCCGGTCGTCTCCTTCCGACTCACTGCCAGAGATCTCTACAGGTATCCGGCGCTTGGTAGCAATGTTGTGTAGTATTGCACACACAGCCACAATGCAGCAGCACACATCAGGACTGTAGTACATGGCCCCACCAGTCTTGTGCAGTATGCAGAATCTGCTCTTCAGTAGCCCAAATGTCCTTTCAATGCAATTCCTTGTGCGTATGTGTGCTACATTGTAGCGCCGTTGCTGTGGTGTAGCAGGGTTCAGGTATGGGGTGAGGAGGTATTCACGGAGGGCGTAGCCACTGTCACCTGAATGAGAGGAGCAGAGGGTGAGTGCCTGTGCAGCGCAGCTACTTCATCGCAATGTAACATTGTGGGCCAAGTGTACTTACCAAGTAGGTGTCCTTCATCAAAGTCTCCCCTGGCCAGTCATGTGTGGAGGCCGCAGTGCCGGAATATGAAGGAGTCATGTGTACTCCTCGGGTACTGTGCCACTATGTCCGTGATGTATGTCTTAGCATTGCACACCATCTGGATGTTGAGGGAGTGGTAGGACTTGCGATTGCGGTACATGTACTCCGTAGCAGCTGGTGGGCAGATGTGGACGTGGGTACAGTCAATGCATCCTATCACATGGGGGAAATGCGCAACATTGTAGAATTGATGCTTGGTCTCATCCAAATCCTGTTGGCTGGTGGGAAATTTGATGTGGTGGTGTAGCTGGGTCAGCATTGCGTCTAGGAAACTCCTTAGGCAGCGGGACATGGTGGGCTGGGATATCCCCCCAGCAGCCGCAACTATCCCCTGGAAGCTCCCAGGAGGCCAGTAGGTGCAGGCTGCACAATACCTGGACATGTGTGGGCACGGCATTGGTCCGCCTTGTTGGGTGCTGCATCAGGGGGTCAAGGTCCTGAATTAGTTTGATAATCATTGCCCCATTGAGCCGGTACTTTGCATATATTTGCTCTCTGGCTTGGCCCAGCAGGGTGACCCGCTGGCGGAATATCCTCTCCTGGATTCTGCGTCTCCTCCGTGCTGCTCGCTGTAGCCTTCGCCGCCTGACCACCATGTAGAGTCCTGGCATTGTGTGACTCCTAATGCTGCTGCTGCATCTCCATAAGTGTGTTTGGTCAGGCCTGCACCTGTTACTGATTGGGCAACGGTTTTTCAAAAAAAAAAATTCAATGGGTTTGATGGTTACCACCTGCTTTGGGTTGTCCTTAAATAGCGCCTCGCAAGCTGCGATTTAGGGGTTTTTCGCAATTAGCGATTTTTCATGAATGCGATTGCGATTCTTTAGCGATTTCGCTATTTAATTAGCAGAATCCGTGGTTTATCGCAATTTCCGATTCGCTAATGGTCTACTGCCGGGATTCTGAGAATTTTGTAGCGATTTCGCAAAAATGTGTTTGCGAATTCGCTTTTTTCTTCTTGAATACCGATTTTGTAAATTGCGCTCGCAATAGCATTTTCGCAGCTATTGCGCTTGCAATTTTGGTTCATGAATCAGGCTATTAATGCTTGAGATTTTGTTGGTGTTCATTTGGTCACTGCATATCCACTAATAAATACAAGGTTGCTTGTTTGAAACATTTAACTGTGTTAAAAAAAATCCATATAATTTCTTTTAAAATGCTTTATTTTTCTCCATCATCTTCTTAAAGTATCGTTCAAACAATTCTGTGTGATGTGTTTTATCTCCTGAGTTTATTTACAATTCGTTACTTTGCTGGCCATCTTTTATTTTGATAAGCTTTCCTCTTCCCCATCCTTACCTCACTGAAGTGTGCCCACCTCAGCAAATGGCCAAAGTCTAAAAAATGTTTGCCCATTTTTCTGATTTTAAACAAGAAAATAATTCGCTCCTTTAGCTCAATTTTAAATACCTGAGGTGCGGTCATAAACGAGGTACAGCACCAACATTCGATCACTTACTTCCATGCTGTATATGCAGTGCTTAATTTGTAAAATATGAAGTGCAGGTGCTCAAATGTTTGTCGGAGGCCACACCCACTTTTTCTGGCTCCACCCACTCCCTCCACTGGCTCCGCCCACTTGCTCTATTAGCTCCACCCACATCTTCAAGTGGCACTGCTAAAAGTCAAATATAATACCTGATCTGAATTTCAGAAAGGGAGCCTTCGTAAGGTTTTGATAGGAGGTTCCCCGTGAACCATTTTGAAAAAGTTTAAAGCGGGGTGTAGTAACCAGCCCGGGCCCGGTTAAAGGGTAGGCACTGGCACTGCGCTGCAGATGCATGTGTATCGGCTTTGGCACTATATTAATTTACAAGAAGGCGGCGACTGGCAGTGGCAGCCAGCAAGAAACAACGGGCCAGGGAGGGGCATGGCACCTGCTGCTTAAAAAACCAGAGAGTACTGAGATCCTTGTTACTCCTTTTCTATCCACCTCAGCCGGACATGTTTTTGAGTGAATTTCCCATATTGACTTTAGATTCATTCCACTACCCTGATGTTTGGCTGTCAGTCCTATTTACAAGGTCATGACTAATCTGTGCAATGTCTTTAAAGACTCTGCCTTCTTGCCTGCCAGCTAGCAACAACACGCTATGATGTTCTTTCTTCTGCCGCCAAAGTCTACATTGGCTCCCTGTTAGGAAACAATGCACTTTTAATGTCTTGTGCATTTATGGGAGGGGGTCCCAGGTCTAGGTCCTAAACACTATTTAATACATTGTTTTTTATAACAGCCATCTCATAAGTTCTCATAACGAGTGATCCAATTAATTACAATATGTGTGGTAAGTCCTGTTACTAGTCAAATATCACAATTAGGAGGCTGGTGGCTAACACCGAACTTTCATAGCTTTCCCCTCAATACATTTCGGCAGGTAAAACCTGGTGAAATTTGTCCAGTGAAAAATGCCAGAGAGTTTGCAGGGCAGAAAGATGTTGGTGCATTAAGCGTAAAAATTCACGTTATTTCCTATTAATGGGGACAAACTTGTGATTGGGAGTTATTTAGCAAACAATAAATTCTGACCCAGTGGAAGCTAAGATAAAAATGTACCCAAACACTGGGCCACTCTAGGACTCCATCTATAGGAAAGTCCTGTCCAAGAGAAATGAGTCAATCTGGTTAAAAGTTTTTGCTGATGCGATGCCCTGGCCATCAAGCTGTTGTTGTTTCAATGGGGTGCTATGATCAGTGGTACCAAAGTCCAAACACATCCGAGAGGTCATACAACAGTAATGCTGCCTCCCCCTGGTCTGCGATCATACAAAAGTGCTCTCTTATATATGTCGCGGAGGGATCTAAACCGAGGCTGCAAGTCCTCTAGTAGACCAATGGCTTCCATTCTATGTGTGATGAAACTGGCTTTATTACCACATTGCCCATATTTTTTACCTAACAGGGGATATCTAATATTGTGCTGTAGCGCTGTACTGGGCTCAATGATGGTTTCTGTAGTAGTGGTGACAGTTGTGTCTGCTTCAAGTATTCAGGAACACTAACCTCCATGAGGAGCAGTTCAAATTCGTGTGATGACAGGAACAGGCTCCTTTAACAAACCATGGCAGCGTGCTGGGTGGAAATCATGGTCTCTGGGATGCCTTCACTTTCCACAAATGTGATGTGATAATAAATCAAAGGGTCGGTCGGACCACAGGAGAAGGAGATGGGAAAGTCGATGCTGCACAAATAGGGTCAGAGGATCTCAAAAAGGCAGGCACCGCATTCCTCGTCACACTCACATCCCCTTCCCAGAATAATTCTCTCTCTGATGGTAGGCATTATATGAACAAAAAACGTCTGCACAGTGTGTGTCAGTATTTCATAGGAGGCATTTGAAGATTCAAACCCGTCATTGCCTCCCTTAAGTTCTAATCTAATTACAGAGTGTCCACTCCACTGCTAATTTAGATGAGTGATGCCATGCCGGTGTTTTAATAATAGAGGAGGAGCCAGCATTTACTCCTCTTATTTTTGTGCCTTGCTTCCACCAGCCCAGCCTAAGGCCAGCTCTTACACCTCACAAATCTGATGCCATTTTTTCTTATCACAGAAAGGCCCGTTACTCTCCCTGCACTCTCCCCTACTACTCCATATAATGCCAGTCTTGCACCGACCTTACCTCTTCCAACCCAGTCTCTCCTAGACTCAGCAGCACCTGCACTTTGCGACCCCCAGACCAGTCACTCCTAACCCCGGGTTCTATACTCCCACTGCTTTGTTTCTTACTACCAAAGCCTTGCCCTGTACAATGCCAGTCTTGCACCTTACTACCCACAACACCAGCCAGGCCATTTACTCCCATTGCATTGCCCTTTATATTTCTAGTCTTTTACCTTAGGGCCCAACCCATTCCCTCCTAAGTCATCCCTTGCATCTTACGACCCCCGGACCAGCTTTCCTACTCCAGTTTTGCCTCGAGGAGGGCTTGTAATTGGACACACACAAACACTTGTGCTGATTGCTGACAGGCTATGGCCATGGAGCAAAACTTGCACCTCCACCCTTAACAGTCAAAGCTTGTGGGAGTATCGCAAGAGATTCGGGGATACCAGCATCAGTCTCGGCAGCGGAAAACACCGGGCTCAAATTAAGCACTGACCACACAATCAACCCTTCTAATCTGTGCTCCCCTGAGCAACCTGTGACAACGTTTATGTGCAACTTGCACCGTTAACACCAATATTTTTTCAATAATTAGCGGCATAGTATTGGTGCACTGCACGCGCGTTGCTACCAGAAACAACATAATGTTTACACTCCGGCACCAAACAGACCTACTTTGCCTATACACGTCATGAAAATTGTGCCACCCTTCATGAGGCCAGGCCCGTCCTTTGACATTTTACTAGAACTCACAGCAAAGCATACGGGCTGCAGTCACCTCAAAGTTCATACCGCATATTTAAAGCGAACACGTACCGGGCACTGATTAAAATTGCTGCTGATTTAGAGGGCTTGAATGCAGGCTTTTCGTCATTCCCCAGTTACAAAAACCCAAGCCACTTGCCACACAGGTGATCCATAAACGTGTGTAATCTTCCTCATTAGGGAAATCACTCTCCCCGTACCTTTCTTAGGCTCTCTGTGTCCGGACGGTAACGGCATTCTGCAGTTGCAGCACAGCCAGGACAGGCAGCACAGCTCTGCCCTTTTGCTTTGTCGTTGTTGTTGGTCGCGTCGGGCCAGGGCAGCCGGGGCTAACTTAATGTGGATGACTCATGGGCCGTGGCGTAGGGAGCTGCTGTCTGCCGTTGTAACTGCACTGCGCAGTGGTTTTGCTGGGGCGTGGCAACTGGTGGCAGCCTGAGCCAAAGTGAAATAAATCTGCGCAGGCTTCCGCGCGCACATCCCCTACCCCCATCAGAACCTCCAGCCCAGCCCCACCTCTTGGCCTGGGCAGGGGCAGCAGGGCTGCTAGTGCTACCTCACGTGATTAAGAAGAAATGTGAGTCGCAACGGGCGGGCACTCACTCGTAACTTGCAAGTCACACTCGCAATACTAAACCGTTTAAACGCCCCAATGCTAGTAATGACAGTATGACTCACACTCGCCGGCCGACGGGATACATACACATGAAAAAACATGCTGCCGCCGGCCGGACCTGTGGCTGCAGAGAGTACAAGTTCAACAATAAAGGCAGTGATAGGTATATACCGTATATATATTTTTTTAAACAAATCATCAATGTGGGTGTGCGCGGAGCAGATGCGTAGCCCCGGCCCTGATATTTAAGTGCCGGTGCTAAGCACCGGAAAGCCCCGGCACAAATTAAGCACTGCAAAAACCCAAGCCACTTGCCACACAGGTGATCCATAAACGTGTGTAATCTTCCTCATTAGGGAAATCACTCTCCCCGTACCTTTCTTAGGCTCTCTGTGTCCGGACGGTAACGGCATTCTGCAGTTGCAGCACAGCCAGGACAGGCAGCACAGCTCTGCCCTTTTGCTTTGTCGTTGTTGTTGGTCGCGTCGGTCCAGGGCAGCCGGGGCTAACTTAATGTGGATGACTCATGGGCCGTGGCGTAGGGAGCTGCTGTCTGCCGTTGTAACTGCACTGCGCAGTGGTTATGCTGGGGCGTGGCAACTGGTGGCAGCCTGAGCCAAAGTGAAATAAATCTGCGCACGCTTCCGCGCGCACATCCCCTACCCCCATCAGAACCTCCATCCCAGCCCAGCCCCACCTCTTGGCCTGGGCAGGGGCAGCAGGGCTGCTAGTGCTACCTCACGTGATTAAGAAGAAATGTGAGTCGCAACGGGCGGGCACTCAATCGTAACTTGCAAGTCACACTCGCAATACTAAACCGTTTAAACGCCCCAATGCTAGTAATGATAGTATGACTCACACTCGGCAGCCGACGGGATACATACACATGAAAAAACATGCTGCCGCCGGCCGGACCTGTGGCTGCAGAGAGTACAAGTTCAACAATAAAGGCAGTGATAGGTATATACCGTATATATTTTTTTTTAAACCAATCATCAATGTGGGTGTGCGCGGAGCAGATGCGTAGCCCCGGCCCTGATATTTAAGTGCTGATGCTAAGCACCGGAAAGCCCCGGCACAAATTAAGCACTGTGTATATGAGACTGAAGATCCTCCGTTTGCAGGCTCGAACGATTCAGACGAAGAAGGAAGAATACATTCTCCATTAAGTAATCTGAGCATGTTTTCCGTATAGCCTTCCTGAGCACCTTCCGCACTTTATTACCCTCTTTAGAGCAGGGCACGTGATGTTTATGTTCATCTCACTACCGATGTAGTACACAGAACGTGAATGTCACTTCCTCACACCAATGGCAGATAACTATTTCAAAGGGATTATTTTTCCTGGCCCTCGCGCTGTGCTGCATGGGAAGCCTAATCCTTGTAGTCCGAGATCTTTTTCTTTCTTTTCAGTGACGTGCAGCATGCTATGCGCATGTTGTCACTGAATCGGTAGCTGACCAAAAAAACTAGGGGCCTTATTTATGAAAAGTGACGCATCGCTGCGCGAAAACAGCGATGCGTCACTTTTCACTGCGCACTCCTTGCGACACCAATGATGCGTCATATTTAATGTATGACGCATCATGTCGCAAGGAGTTACAGATACGTCAGTATTTCTGAGGTATTTGTAAGCGCAAAAGTGATGCATTGCTGGAGTGTGTCACAAAAGTGACGCAACTCCAGCAATGCGTCCTTTCACATGCGGAAAGCCCCATGTGAAAGGGCTTGCGTCAGTCTTACGCCTGCTGTGAGGCAGGCGCAAGATTTTGACGCAACAGCGTCCTAAAAGTGATGCAGTGAAATCTCATAGATTTCACTGCGTCACTATTACGAGGCTTTTTGCGGGGAAATGCCCCCTCTGCATACATTATACCTGACGCAGGTATAATGTGGCGCAGGGGTTTAAAAAGTGACTCATCTACCTAGATGCGTCACTTTTTAAATATGGCGCAACAAGGCGCATGTTTTACGCCGCCGATGCGTCACAAAAAGTGACGCATCAGCAGCGCAAAACTGACGCAAGGCCTCATAAATGAGGCCCCTGACTTCTTTGACTTTGACTGCTGCACCATGGGCATTAATGGCAACGAGCACAGTACCATTGGAACGGGGACACACCTCTTTTCAGACGTATGATTTCCAAGTGAAAGCTTTTCTGGAATTGCTCGGAAAGGGGGATCTATAAGCAGGACTAAACCAACAGGGATATTGGGGGGGAGCAGTCCCTGATCATGACCAGTAGTTCCACTCATCAAGAGACCAATGAAGTGTATCCGCCCAAGCAGTGCAGACACTTTACTAGATGCCAGGCAATGAGTGTGATAAAAACAGAACAGGGGCAGACCTTCATTCCACTTTTGTGACCAAGACAGTCCTTCTACCCCACTGGAGGTGGAGGGGGCAGAATTTAACTAGAAGAGGCATGAACACTAAAGAGGTAAACAGGGTTTGGATCATTGCACAATGCTTATCCTCTCGGATTGACTAGTTACCTGTCCAGCACACTTTCAGCAGTTTAAATAAATCAATCCCTCAGTTGTTCTTTGAGAGGTGAAAACAACACAATCCTGTTTTTTTGTATACAAGTCAATTTTATTAATGTCCAAAAAATCCATCATTTCAAAATATAGACATTGGGGTCATATATTATACAATAGGTTTGTACTTTCTTCCTTCATTACCTTCCCAGAACTATAGTTAATGTTATTAAGATCAGCTTTTCCATTTGATCAAAATTCCTTCTGTCATTTTATTTCCATTTTATCAAATCAAATCAAATCAAAATAAGCTTTATTCGATATTCACAAGGATATCATAAAAGCATTCATTTCATTGTTTAAAAAATAAGTCTGCAATCAGAATAAAAACATAATCATAAAAACAAAGGATAAAACCTCTTTCATATAAACTGTGTTTAAAAGGTTAAGATAATTTTTAAAAAACACTATTGTACATAGGCTATCGTATCGAGTTCCTAAATTTAAGCAGCAATTTCAAGAACTGTTCCATAGTGCGTATGACATCCCTATCCTCCAACTGTTGTAATCGGTCAAATGCATCTTTACAAGTCCTCAAGCCCCATTTGTTCAGTAATGGTCTCAATAGAGATTTCCTAGGGGCTACATAATATTTGCAGAACATTATGGAATGGATGTTCGATTGAGAAGAAATTTCATCACATGGGCAGGGGCACAAATTTCGAGTCCAATCATTACAGGAAGGAAATGTTATTAGGCGGAAAAAGGAGCCCAGTCTGAATCTGGAGAGAAGCATTCTAGTAAAACAAGAAAAGTCAGTGGAAAGATACAGTTGGAGCCCCTTATTCAAGGTAATCCTTTGAAAGTCCAGGATTGTTTTCTTGAGTTTTTGGGTAGCCCACCTCTTGGCTTCCAAGTGGTCCATTAGAATCTTTCTCAAGGCTTTCCTTGAAATGTGCTCCAAAGTCAAAGGGTCAGTGTAAAACTCTGGTCGACCAATATCGCCGAACACACTTTTAACATATGCCAGCCATTTCGTATATTTTACCCCCTCCAGCTTTAGATTGTCCAAAATTATATCTCGATTTAATGCAGCCTCAGGGGTAGTCCAGATCTTATGCCACAAGAGGAGCGGCTCAGTTTTGATTACATCTGAAATGAAAGGTAGCCCTAACTCTATGTGGATCATATAGGTGGATGTTGATTTTGGTATCCCTAATAGATACCTTAAAAACTGATTTTCCACTATCTGGATGGATACTATATTATCGATCCCCCAGAGACCGGCCCCATAGGTTGCCGTTGAGGCACATTTGACTTTATAGATAGTGATAAGCTGCTTAACTGGCCTCCCCCCTATTTTACTGTCAAAATCTCGGAGCGCCCCAATTGCTCTAGTAAAGGCAAGTTTCCTAGCTTTAATGGCAGACTGCCAGGTCACCTTTCTGTGGACGCAAATGCCCAGATATGGGAAGTGTTCAACTGTTTCTATTTTTTGACCTTCAATGAATATGGGACATGGGATTTTCTTTATTCCCTTACTGCATACCATGGAGAATGTCTTACCAATATTCACTTTCAGGCCCCTTTCATGCATAAAGTGTGTAAATGCGGTGACTGCTCTTTGCAGCCCCAATCTTGTTTGAGACAATATAGCCGCATCATCGGCATACAACAGGATTGGGACGGCATGACCCCCCACTTTCGGATAGTCACATTCAATATTTTTCAAATGGTCACCGATGGCATTTATATAGAGAGAAAAAAGCAGGGGGGCTAAAATGCACCCCTGCCTCACCCCTCTAGTGATAGTGAATCTTGGAGAACACTCCCCCCTCAGACCAAAACGCACCCTAGCCCCCGCATCTCTATACAAATTAATGATAAAATTGAGGATAGATGGATTCATCCCCAAATGCTCGAGGACTTTCCATAACTTTTCATGGACCACGCAGTCAAAAGCTGAGCTTAAGTCTATACATGTTACAAAGAGGTTACCCTTTTTAGCCTCCACGTATTTAGACATAAGGAGATGTAGATTTAAGCTCTGTTCAACTGTGCCCCTTCCGGTTTGAAAGCCATATTGAAGTCTGGAAAGGACATCAGCCTCCTCAGTCCAGATATGTAAACGTTTTAAAATAATACGTCCCACAACCTTCATTAAAGAGTCAAGCAAGGAGATAGGCCGATAACAAAATGGTAAATGCCTATCTCATTTTTTATATATGGGTACCACAATGGCCTCTGCCCAAGTTGGAATTTGACCATAAGCATTAGCGGAGTTCAAGGCAGAGGTTAATACTGGGGCCCAAAAATCTATTTCCGCTTTGAAGACATCCGCTGGTATGGCATCTGGACGAGGAGCCTTCCCAGCAGGGCTCTCTCTTATGGCGAGCATGACCTCCTCACATGAAAAGACAATATTAGAAGGACCCTTTCTCAGATCCATTGTGGTGGTATTTAAGGAAGGGGTGAGATCCAATGGAGAAGTATTAGATGAAATAGGTTTACTATATAGTTGTTGAAAGTAAGCGCCCCATGTATCACCGTCAATTGCAAGGTCCAAACTCCTCTTAGGCATTGTGACCCATGGAAGTGGGGTATTTACAAATTTCCAAAATGCTGAGGAGTTACGGCTTTCACAGGTTGACAACAAAGTCCGCCAAGCTTCCGCCTTCAGAGATCTTTTCCTATTCTTTATGGCAAGGCGGTATCGAAGTCTAGCCTGACGTATCTCCATTGGTAACTTTGGGTTTGAATGTAAAGCTTTCTTCAATGATTGTAGGGCTCTAGTGCAGTCTTTATCGAACCACCCTTTAGGAATGATAGGGCCTGACTTGAACTGGCGGGTAAGTAGCTTTTTTAAACTTTCCTGAATTTTTAAGAAAGCTTCGAGAATTGTTTGAGGATGTTCAGTCAGGGACAAACACATGTGTACCTCCTCCCACCTCAACTTCAAGAGATTTTTAAGGAGACTAGCTGGATTGATTTTTTCCCATTTTAGGGTATAGCCATTTATTGCCCCTATTTTGATGGGTTGCTCGTAGCTTATAGGGGGATTGTTATGGCAATTTGAGGAAAGCGATAACACAATGGATAGAGTCAGGGGGTAATGGTCACCGTATACGTAGTCAAGGGTATCCCAGGAGGATATAAGGGAAGCATGCATCTTTGAGAAGAGAACAAAATCAATAGTCGAGTTTGCTGCTCTTCCATGAAAGGAAGGTTTAAATGGTCTCGGTGGAGAGCATATGTCATTTGCGAAGGCTAAGTTAAAAGAAGCCATAAAAATATTTAATACCTCCCCTGTTTTTGAGTGTAAGAAGTGATTTAAGATATCATCATCAAATTCATTTTCTTGTGTGGGAAAAAACTCACACAAATCCCTTGAAACATATTGGCAAGTATGACAATTAAAATCGCCCATAAACGCAATCGCACACTCACCCCCGCACCACTCTTTAATCGAAATGATGACATGGAACAAGTCATGTAGGACTTTCTCCAAACCCTGGAAAGGCATATTATTATAAAAATTGATTATTAATAGACTCAAGGACGGGCCTATTTCAATGACAATTATTTGGTAGGAATCCTTAAGGAGATGTTTCCGAATCCTCAATCCTATGCCAACACTAACATATATACACAAACCCCCCCCCTATGTCTGCCTTGCTTACTCTCTATCGCTGGTGAATGAAAAGTCTGAAAACCCAATAGATGTGTCGGGGTTTGCACCCAGGTCTCCTGGAAACACAGAACTGAGAAAGAATTGACCACATCCAACCATGACGGCTGAACAATTTTCGAGGAAATGCCAGCCACATTCCAGCTTAGAATCTTAATTTGGAAGATGATTTCCGATTCTCAGAGTGGATACAGGAAGTATTTATAGTATTTGGCTGGTAAACACGAGGCAATGTAGTTGTTAAGTCCATGGTGGTTGCCCCGCTTACTGGCCCCTTTTCTCCTGGCTTTCTGCACCCCAGATCTCCATTTATAGATGGTACATTGGAGGATATATCAAGTACATTTCCCCTCACGGGATTATCAGCATCAGGTAAGGAGAGTCATTCAATGTCGTCCAAGCCGCAAAGCGGGGCGTAATGGTTATAGCAAGGAAGGTTCCATGAGGGCGTTATAGGTGGTAGGTATTGGCCGTATCCAGCAAAGTCATGTACAGGGGGTGGAGGAAGTATATTTTCCATCAGTCCATGCCTAGGGGGATAAGAGTTGTAAGGTAATCTTTGGTGCCGGGGGAAGGAAAAATTGTCATGATACGATTTAGGACGAAACGTTTTTCGGGGCATTAAAGCTTCAGGATAGAAGTATGATAACACTTTGGGTGTAATCGAGCCTCTATTAAAATCCGAAAACCAATCCCTAATATGCTCGATGACTCTAGGGTCTTTGAAAGTGATAATTACTATGTCGCCCTCTATGTCTTTGGGACGTACTCCAACCCAATTAGTTCGTCGCACCGTGATGATTTCGCCATTTAAGTGGGGTGGCAATGGCCTGTTGTTTTTTAGCCAATAGATGACTTTATTCTTTAGGCTAGTGTGGTTTTCATGAGATCCTGATGATAAGGGCAAAACCCCCGTTAAGACAATAACGTTATGTGAGGCAGCTGGAGGTAGGTCAACATTTCTTTCGCGTGGAGCTCTAGTGGGTTTTAAACCAACCTTATTCATGTCCAGTGTGGACTTTGTGTTCCCCATTCTGGCTGATTCCATAAGAGAATTTATTTGAGAAGACTGTGTCTGTGGGTTTAAAGGCGGTTTAGTTGGGGCGGCGGTCACTTTAATTGCTGACTTTTTATTTAGCTGAGGAGGCTTGTATAATAGGAGTTTTTACTACAGGTATGTTTTTGACCTTATTAGAAGTTTTATCTGCCTCCTTTAAATTAGGTGGTTTGGATAAGTCCTTTCTAGTTGTGGTTTTTAAAGTAGGACATTCCATAAGGGTATCCAGTTGGACACCTAATCTCTTAACTCTATCTACTATTGGAAGTAGTAGGGTTTTCAATAAGTGTTCCATCGCATCAACAAAATCTTTTATAGAAGGTGGAACATGAGAGGGAAGTATTTTTTCAGGTGCATTGGGTGCCCCTTCCACTATTTGAAGTAATTCTTTCCTAAGGGAGTCCTTAGAAGGCATTAATTTGCGAGCTGGAGTATCTATGTTACCCAGACCTCTTTTCCTGCGTTTTTTTGGGGGTGAGTGAGTAGTTTGCTGTTTCTTTTTTCGGAGGTTAATAACAGTCGATGTCTTTGGGCCCGCACGTTGAGAAGTAGCTATTTGGGTTTGCGTTTGCTGTACGACATCCAGGGATATTTGTGCCCCTATGGGGCTTGCACTTGCATTCTCAGAAGCCTTAAGAGTTTTCGGGGTAACCAAGTCAATAATTGGATTACTGCTAGGGTGAAGTAGATCAAGTTGAGTGGCAGCAGATGTATCATTTTTGGGGGACGAATTGACCTGAAATATTAAGGGAATATTCTCTGTATTAAACAGATCAGCGTCTGTATTTTCCATGGAGGCGTTGTCCAAATGTGAACCAAGGGTAACTTTGGGAGAAGAGTCAAGTGCAGTATTTTTAAGTTGCTCAATGGAAAGACGATGAGCAGCTCGGCGCTCTGCCAGAGCCATGTCTCTGTCGACTTCAGCAATAGCTCTTGAAAAGAATTTATCCAAGGAACCCAAGATGGAAACACCTACCCTGGGTGGAAGGTCGTCCGCAACAGGTATAGACATTTCTGGGGCTGATTGGCAATAAACGTAGTAAATATAATCCCACAGGTACAAGATGGTACATGTTAGGGGGTGTGCCAAGCCGAGCCTTGTATGGCCTTGGAGGGCCTTAGAGGGCCCGCCCTTTGCCCGGGCTTAGCCCCGGGCAACCCGCTCGCATCCCGCGACGCGGAGGGCTCAGTGCTTTTACAGCCCCTCCTGGCGCGTCTACCGCGTCAGGGCAGCGCGCCGCCGCAGAGGCTGCCGGGATGTGTAGTCCCGGAGCGGCGGCGCGGTTGGTGGCGGCGAGAACTGCTGTCTGGCGCTGTGGGCTCTTCAGGCTGCCCGCTCTGCCTCTGCCTCAGTCCAATGGCGCTCAAGGTGAAAATTATACTCCCCCCGCTCCACCGAGGGCTCAGTGCTTTTACAGCCCCTCCTGGCGCGTCTACCGCGTCAGGGCAGCGCGCTGCCGCAGAGGCTGACAGGATGTGTAGTCCCGGAGCGGCGGCGCGGTTGGTCACGGCGAGAACTGCTGTCTGGCGCTGTGGGCTCTTCAGGCTGCCCGCTCTGCCTCAGTCCAATGGCGCTCAAGGTGAAAATTATACTCCCCCCGCTCCACCGAGGGCTCAGTGCTTTTACAGCCCCTCCTGGCGCGTCTACCGCGTCAGGGCAGCGCGCCGCCGCAGAGGCTGCCGGGATGTGTAGTCCCGGAGCGGCTGCGCGGTTGGTGGCGGCGAGAACTGCTGTCTGGCGCTGTGGGCTCTTCAGGCTGCCCGCTCTGCCTCTGCCTCAGTCCAATGGCGCTCAAGGTGAAAATTATACTCCCCCCGCTCCACCGAGGGCTCAGTGCTTTTACAGCCCCTCCTGGCGCGTCTACCGCGTCAGGGCAGCGCACCGCGGCAGAGGCTGCCAGGATGTGTAGTCCCGGAGCGGCGGCGCAGTTGGTGGCGGCGAGAACTGCTGTCTGGCGCTGTGGGCTCTTCAGGCTGCCCGCTCTGCCTCAGTCCAATGGCGCTCAAGGTGAAAATTATACTCCCCCCGCTCCACCGAGGGCTCAGTGCTTTTACAGCCCCTCTTGGCGCGTCTACCGCGTCAGGGCAGCGCGCCGCCGCAGAGGCTGCCGGGATGTGTAGTCCCGGAGCAGCTGCGCGGTTGGTGGCGGCGAGAACTGCTGTCTGGCGCTGTGGGCTCTTCAGGCTGCCCGCTCTGCCTCTGCCTCAGTCCAATGGCGCTCAAGGTGAAAATTATACTCCCCCCGCTCCACCGAGGGCTCAGTGCTTTTACAGCCCCTCCTGGCGCGTCTACCGCTCAAGGTGAAAATTCCTCCTGTTGAGTCATTAAAATCCACCATTAACCAGACTCATTCCAAATCCTACTACTTATCTGTATCTCACATTACATATTCAATCATTCAAAATCAAAAAGATTATCAAATTCATATCTTCAATCCCTACATTGCTAGCCATAACTTCAGCCAAAGGCAGTGGTCGAAGTGGGGGAATAAAATAGGGGCACTGTGGGCGGAGAATCAGAGGGCGGGAATAATTTGTGGATTGGGTCAATGGGCGGAGTCAGAGGTGTGGCAGAAAGAGCAAAATATCCCAATTTCCACTATTTGTTTCCCATTTCACTAACCGGTTACAGCTTATTACGTTATTTAATTTTACCAATAGATACATATTTTTATTTAAGGTTTAATTTGAGTTATTGACATTAAAATACATTCAAAAAGTGGGATATGTTTCCAATCACAGATTGTCCTAAATATCGTTAAAAGTGGAATCGCAAACCATTTGTCTCCCAGCCATGAAGTTTCTGTCATCAGAATTTCTCCTTCCTTTTTCCAAAAGATCAGTTCAAACATGAATGACAAAATATCCTAGTTTGCAGATGTTTTCCACATAACTATGGCTCTGCCATCCTCTACTGCATAATCTGATGATTTTAACTAATACATTGTTTATAGCTCAAACGGATCAAAAGTTACTAGAAAATGTGACTTGTGCTGCTGTGAAGTGGAGGGCCCTTTGCAAAGGTTGACTGGTCACCTTTCTCACTGCTTCAGTTGTATGTTCCACTGGTACTAATAGAGAAAAGTCTTTGCAGAGACTGTTAGCATGTGTAAAAATGTCACAATAATAAAGTATCAGAAAAAGTACAGCACCACTAATTCCAGTGTAGGGTTTCAGAGCACTTTACATCACACACATTACCACACAGAGACAATCAATCATAAGTGTTTAAATCACTGTATAGGAAATGTTACATATGACAAAGGACTACAAGGTGTAGGAGTCACATGACAACCATACTAGTAGGCAGCATAGTATAATTGTAATTGGCCTGCAGAAACACAAACTCAGAATTTAAAACGCAATACCATGGTTGAGGGCTCCCCTTCAATAACCAGAATTTATTTCTACCCAAATTAACACCTTTTGCAACATTAGGATATTCAAAGACTGGGGAAAAACCATAACGTTCTAATTTATACCTTGCAGTTTGCCTGCAGCTCGTACATGACAGTTAATAGCTCACTGTTTTATGTTAGTATTTTTACTGATTAACTGCAAGTAACAATACGGTCTCTCTGACAAAAGCAGTAACCCACTGACCTATTTACATTATGTGCAATTTGTGATCCGCATGGTACATATTCTTAGCAGCAGGCACATTAACCTTCTGCACTTCCTTTCCATGAGTAAAAACTTCCACTAAACAAAACACCATCTCTCTCTATTAAGAACATTAATCATTGGAGAAATCATGATATTTTTATTGTTGCTGAAAAGTGTTGGAGGCCAGGAAGGAGGCAGCAAGTGCTTTTAAAACCATATTATACTTGCAAACACGACGCACCCACCTGAATTCAGTGCCACAAGCTCTCCGTGCAGGTAACAGCATTGAAGCGGGGGTGCCCGGTACAGGGGATTTCAAGGGACGTTGCTGAGGGAAAATTTATTATTTATTTAAGTTTCCCTCTGCATCATTCCTCGAAATCCCCCCTTCCCCGGCCCCTCAGCCACACCGCTGTCACCTGCATGGACTGTAGCTGGTCAGCACCTGGTACGGTTGCACTGCCCTAGAGCCATCCTGCTCAAGAGTCCTTGAACCTCAGTGACAGAGTCACTGTCACTCCATGGTGTGCTGCTTCATAGGCCTGCCTGCAAGACTGGAGGTGAACTTTAGAATGAATTGTGGCGGACAAGCCTTCAAGGTTAACCTACACTTGCCATTGCTGGGGTCCACCTGCTGGTGCTAAGACACCAGGGCTTTTAAGATGTTGCAGAGCTTTCTAAGGTCTAGCATGGGAATGTGCTCCCTCAGGGGGAGTGGTCTGGTTGACTGGTCATGAAGGCTGAACCCGGTTCCTCAGTTCCAAATTCAGCAGCTCTGACCATAGTGCTGCATCCTCTCCCCCACTGAACACCATACTGCCCCACTGAGAGAAACATGCACTGCACTGACCCGCTATAAACACCTGGATGTGACTCAATTCAAATGACAAACTAGACATGAGTAATATGCTGCCTAAAAAACATAACAACGTCCTAGAAAAAGCAAACACTCATAGGGAATGCAAGAGTAAGTGAAGCATGTGAAATGTAAGCAGGAACAACATGGTTACTTTTTTCTTTTTACACTCATTATTGAGAAATTAATGAGTGCTTTTGCCCGAAAAGGTAAGGCCATGACTACAGGGCCAGGAAGGGACCACATTTCAATGCCCATTGCTTATATAATTACAAAACTTAAGAGGTATGGTTTAAAAAGACCACATTCATGAACACAGCCACTGTACACATTTTGTTTTCCAATTCACCCATTAAGCAGGTATTTCAGGCAGGCATGCAACGCCCATAGGGTTCAAAAGGCTTCAGCCCCCACCCAACCCCCTCCCCGTCCTGTGTGTCAGCCCAGGCTGAGACAGCTTCCCGGGTACACACACAGCCACAACAGAGTTCATCACAGGTCTTTAAAAGACCATTTACGTGTTAATGAGACATGGTTGTTTTTTCACCCCTTCATCTGTACTCTGCCTATTGCCGGAAGAATTAGCCCCTCCCCCCACCAAATTTTTTAGTAGCGCCCGCCATCCGCCCCCCCCCCAAAAAAATTGCGTCTAGTTGCGCCTCTGTTGAGGAATAGTGCACTTTCCCACCTAGGGAAAACAATGTTGTTCAAAGAGAGACGTGAAAACAAAAGTAGTGCTTCACTGGCAAACACTGTAAAGTGGTGCTAATGTGTTTAGGTGTGAAGAAAGCAATCTGGCCACCTTGCAACCACTTTGTCTTGCTTTAGTTAGTTATTTTTGATATTTTTAATATGTTATTTCTCTCCACCCCGAGGCTGCACTTAGAAATTGAAAAATGTCAGAAAAAGAGAAGTTTCCAGCAAAAGTGTTTTTCTTTTTTGGATCCCTTTTACAGGGGAGAAAATAAACGAAAGGAGGAAGGAGAAGGTAATACCTGTTTCTTGAAGTCTCGGTTTTCACTAAATGAGGAAGAGCGAGACAGAAAGAGAGGGAAGAGGGGGAACAAAGAGGGGGGGAGGCAACTGCCAGTGGCAGGAGAACTGGACACTGTCCTTCTCTTCTCCTGGTACGAAGGAAAAGACAGAGTCCTTTGCCTTCTCTGCCTGTTCAACCCGTCCCAAAAAGCCGAGCCTTAACTATCTAACTTGGCGATTTCTGCCATCAGGGACCCATGTTTAAAATAAGAAAATAAGGGAACGCCATGCCCTGCCGATCCTGCCCACTTCGACCACTGGTTCGATCACTGGTCTAAGGGCCATATTATGAATTAGGCGAGGGGGCTCCAAACCGGTCCTGGAGGACCGGATCCATGCCAGATTTTTAAAATTACTACATGTATCTCAATGAGGATATCCAAAAAATCTGGTATGGATCCGGCCCTCCAGGACCGGTTTGGAGACCCTTATTAGGCGGTGTGAGTGTCAGTCTCCAGCAGAGCCAAGGATGAGTACTCTGCCAAACTGCCGTTTTCCCCGCCTGCCGTATTAGAAGTTTCCCACGGGGCTTGCGATTTCACTGTGGCTGTGAAATAATGTTGTAGTATGTTTAGCCGCTGGAAACACACTGCACTGTAGGCACTTAAAAATCGGTGCTCTGCCCAGATCTGAGTCAGTGGAATTCTTCTGATCTGAATCAGCACAACTGTTCACAATATTGCCCTCAAGTCCATATGATGATGCACTATGTTGGCTCAGCGCAGAGCCGAACACCTCTTTTTTATGAGCCTGCAGTGTGTAAATATATTTAATTTTCCCTGATATTTCACCGATTTGGAGCTTGATTTCTCGATGGTACAGCTCAGTAACAGTGAGAATAGTTTGCCTCTTTCTATTTCTCAGCAGTTGTACAGTTTAAAACAGTTTACTTACTCTGAGAAATATTGGGTTAAATGAATTTCCTTGACACACAGCAGGCGCATAAAAACAACACTCACCTCTAAGCTGAGGCAATGCATCCATTCATGAGATGGGCCCTTGGGTGGGTATCAACATGGCTGCTCTGGCTCAATGGAGAGCACTGTGTCTGTCTTGATGCGTCTACAGCATAAATCAATTTAACAAAATATTTCTCCTTGTTAGAGCTTTAGGGGCATAATTACAAGGGAATACTCCATTGGAATGCCCTTTTTTGTGATGTTCCGGTGGTGCTATGCCCTGCATCATATTTACAAAGTGGCGTTAAGCCACTTTTTGTGGCTTAACAGTGCTTTTGTGAATATGGTACCCTTTCCCACAGGTATCTGCGAGAAAGGAGGGTGCAATGGGTGTTGCTGTGGGCATTCTTCCACAACACCCATTGTTTTTTGACGCTGCTCCAGATTTACAAGGGGGTGTAAATCTGGACAATGCCAAAAACGAACACCATGCTAGAACAGGCACTAGAATGGCACCACAAGAAGACATACTTTTATGTCTCCCCGTTTTTTTTTTTCAGGTAAATGCATTTAATAACTGTTTAAGTGCAGGAAAATGTCCCTTCCTGCAAACAAACAATCATTAAATAATGGCAATTTGCTGCTTCTATGTGTGCTGCCAAATGCTGCACACATACAAGTAACAAATCACAATTATTGATTGTTTTTGTGCACATAAACAAACATTAAATGCATTTTGCTCTTTCCGTGTGTGCTCAGCTCTCTGCCATTTCTAAACTGCAGGGATGCATCATATTTAAATCAATATGGTGCACCCCTGTGTTTTATCTAGCGCTGGTGCTTAAAATAGCTGCCTTTCACCAACACAGACACCCTTGTGCCATAGTGGAAGGGTACCTACGTTGCACTGAATGATTGTTTATGTGCAGGAAGGGTTCCTTTCCAACACATAAACAATCAATAACGGCGATTTGTACTTTATGTGTGCTATTTTCTGCAGCACACATAGAAGTAGTAAATTGTCATTATTTAATGATTGTTTATGTGCAGGAACTTCCTGCATATAAACAATTATTAACCCCTTGTATGCTGATGACGGAACCGCTCTGTCATCAGCTGCGGTGGCGCTGTGCTGATGACGGAGCGGTTCCGTCATGGCCCGCCCGCCGCTCATGCGCGGCGCGAATTCCGCGCCTGCGCTGAGCGTTCTATTGAGCGGGCGGGGCCATGACGGAAACGCTCCGTCATAAGCACAGTGCAACCGACGCTGGTGATGGAGCGGTTCCGTCACCAGCATGCGCCCGCCGCTCTTCCGCCCCGCCCCCTTAGCACTGCGGCGGAATAGCCGCCGCAGTGCAGGGGTTAATGTAATTTTGCTCTTTCTATATGTTCTCAAGAATGCAGCACACATAGAAAGACCAAAAACGAGGAGAAATAAAAGTATTTCTCCTCGTTGCACCAGTCTAACGCCTGCTGTTGCATGGTGTTACTTTTTGACACTGCCTCGGATTTACACCTCCTTGTAAATCTGGGGGAGTATCAAAAAGCACTGGGTGTTGCGGTGGAATGCCCACATGAACACCCATTGCATGCAGACAACTGCGTAAACGGGTAGAATATTTACAAAGCAGCTTTAAGCCACAAAAGGTGGTTTAACTGCACTTTGTGAACATGGAGCAGGGCATTGCGCCACAGGGACGTCTGTAAAAGTGACCTTCCTGTGGCGCAATCCCCTTGTATATATGCCCCTAAATCAGAGAAATGCCAATGTGTAACTGTATGCAAATAGACAATGCAAGCACACAAAATCCGGCACTCTGCGCCAGTAGTGCCTCGCGGAGGTAAGAGCGGTGGCCGGCAGGGCGGGGTGGAGAGTGGTGGAAGTCGACAGCCAACGGGTCAAATCAAATTAAATAAATTAAACCACTTCATTTCAATAAGAAATGGTCAATAGTCCCTACAGGGAATGTGAGCCTAGCAGCATGCCATCCTCTGTCGACTTCGTAACCCATGCACACAGCTATTCCTGTTAGTAAAATGCCAGCGGCTGGATTTAAAGTTACACTCAATAGCATAGCATAACACTGCACTCACAACCACATGAGCACGCATCTTTTCAGTTAACTTTTCGAACTCCCTCTATTGCCACTGTAAGCTAAACCACCATTGAAAATAAATTTTAAAAATTACACCTGCCAGGTGTTCAATTTGGTAGTTGCTTACATATGCTGTTATTCATTAACACACGCCAGCTTGGGCCGTTTCAATGGTGGTGGGGGTGTTCTTAGCCATGAACTTTTGCGAGGGCTGTATACAATAGAAAACCAGTTGTGTAAATAAAACATTGGGCAGCTCAGGCCCACAAGCTAACCTGCAAATCGTGCAACTGTTTCCAAGTGCAGTAGTAAATTCCTAAACTGCAAGTCTTCAAAGCTGGCAAGAGTTTAGATTACAGCAGGTTTAGGAGGAGCAATTATGTACTATTTAACCGGCCGCGGGATGGAAGCTTCTGTTTCCAAAATACCTCAAGATTATTGAATTCATTAGTGAGGTGTGACTTCGGAAAACATGCATGTGATATATAACTTTAGTGTGCGACAACATTTTAGACAAGATGGAAGAATCGAACCAGACTTGCTTTGGTAGCTATTTGATGTCCCATCACAAAAAATCTTTAATATTTATTAATCTGACTGGTATTTACCAAGATGTGAAGACGAATCATTTCTCAATGTTCACACTAAAGTGATGCTTTGCATGTTTCACTGAATTTCCATGCATGGTTTAAGTACTTTATTTCATCACAATAGGCGGCAACAAAATAGGAGATTTATTAATAGAGTTACTGAAGCATTGATGTCTTGCCGCATTGTCGTAGCTCTCAACAGTGCAGCAGGTGCAGTGGCACTTTGGCCCAGATATGTTAGGGGGACTCAATACCATAATTATACTCGCCTGTTATTACCGAACACATGCACATTTTACATCCTCCAATTACTGTCCATGGCACCCTACCTCTGCCACTGCTTGCAGGTACAGTATAAAACTGTTATAGCAAAATAGAAATGTACATGCTCCACTCCCCCAGATGTGCTGGAAGGCGCATTTGCAGAAAAAAAACCTTACCTGCCCTAGTGGGACCTTCTAATATGCATTCAACCTACCATTCAATGGCCTGTGCTATTATAACCTCACATCATCTGGCATGGTATAAAAGATAGCATAATGCAACATATTGTGCATAATATAGCATAGCTTACCCAGTCTGAGAAGAAGCTGCAGCACGGAGAGATCCAAATAGACTATAGTTTCTGTCTCCCTTAATTCTTCAGCTCAATAAGTCCAGAACCGTCATCTCTCTGCTGCTGCCTTCAAGAAGGTTCAGACTGTTCAAGGCACTGAGCACTAACACACAGGCTTACATTGAGTGATTGTACAATATCCGCGAAAAGTGTGGAGAAAGGTGATATTTGAGAAACTTGCTCATCAGAATGCCGATTGACCAGTTTCAAACTGGTCCTGTAAATCCCTAATTGTCAAACCTCTCTTAAAAGCTCCTTCAATTAACTTGCACGTTAGGTTTTTTGGTTGAGACGTTTGAAGCCTGAGGGCAGTACTATTCTTTTTAGAGGGGGATGGAAGGTTTGCAAGGACAGTGATCACATTCAGATCTGTAAGAGGCTTTTTGCCTGTGTGGTTCAAGGTGATAGGAGGGTGTGATAGCATATGAGAGTGAACTGAAAGGTGCGTTTTTAATTGTATCTTATAAAGAAAGCTTCTTTAATCAGTAGTTCGTGAACTACTGGTAGCTCACCAGTTACATGTAAGTAGCTCTCCTGTGTCAAGTCAAGTCTACTAAATTTGAATCTTTTGATGGGCTGAAATAATATATGTATGCGAAAAATGAAGAGCGTGCATTAGAGACAAAAATGTGTGTATTTGCAGGACTGATAACAGCTGATATTTGAGCTTCCAAAATATATTTAAAGCTAATATTTGCATGATATAGCATATGGTGACGGGCATTTAAGCTGTGGCTGTTATGTATTACCCGCATAAAGTAATCCCACATTGAAAAAGTCTTTTTTTTTCATTATCTCTGGCAATCCTGCCTGATGCACTGAGGTTATCACTGCAGGTACTTTTACTTGGGGTAGTTATTAATGTAATCTTGTCTGGTGTGCTCACTATTTGAACACAAATGATATTAGTAGCTTGGGTTATTTTTATAGCTCAAAAGCAGCTCTAATAACAAGAAAGGTTAGGGACCCCTGTTCTAAAGAGGGGTTGCACTAACAGCAAAGTATAACTGTTTCTTTTGGGGGTACCGCATATTGTGCACAAAACCAGACTAATGGGGATGTTAACAAAGATAACTTAGCTTGCAAGTAAATTACACATGCAAGTATACTCATACACTTTTGAGTGACTTTACTACTTTTGGCTAGTCACCAATTACAATACAAAGTCACTCAAAAGTGTACATTTACATGACTTCCCCACTTGGAGCGATTTCCCTTCTGGGCCCCCTTTGGTTCTCCCTTAGTTTTGCGTTTTACACAGTTTTAGGTTGACTCGCCCTGCATAGCCACATCCAACGCTTTTGTTTTCACTAGAGTATTTTGAGAATACTCTGTACATGTTGTTTATTATTCAGGGACTCTTCTTGGGATTTTGTCTACACATTTTGTACAAGGTTGTTGGGAATACATAACAACATGGTGTACTGTTTTCTTTACTCAATCAGCAACAGTTCCTAATTGTGAGAAGTTGGCCTGGTATATAATGCTCACTAGTTCTAGTGATCACTTTGTACCATGCCAAGCAACCCTTATGATGATGGTTGTAATTCAACCTTGTAGACCAGTTATCCTAGTGGTAACGTGGACAAAGCAGTCTTAGGCTAAACTCTGAAAGGCATGTGAAGCCAGCTGTTATACCATACACAACCCCCTTGAATACCAAATGAAAGGGACACCACACAGATATATATTGAAAATATATATTGATTTATTAACTATTAAAATCCTCTGGACTCTTTATGAGTACAGAAGCACAAGCGTTAAATCACAAGACAGTTTAAAATACACAAAAGTTGCACAATATGGATGAGCCCTAGGGGCCACCTAAACCATATACTAAATAAGTGGTATAAGAGATACCAGGAGGAAAGTGAAGAGGCCTAGGGCCTTGGGAATCGCTGGAGCTATTCGAGACTGGAGTTAGCTAAGTCGGGAAAGGCCCACGGGACTCGGGTGCAGTGTCCAAAGTGCACGCACTTCTCAATACAAAGTCTATGGTGCGTAAAAAGCACAAAGTTAGAAAGTTAGGAACCTTCCGAGTGACCTACGGAGCTGAAACTTAAAACACAGGCCCTTGGGATGTGTACCAGTGCAGGAGCACCGGCGGAGCTGAGTTACCTCACCCACAGGAAGCGGGTGCACAGGGTCGAAGATGTGTCGGGTTTCGTCACGCTGGTCGATGGTGCTTGGAGCTGAAGATGCTGCAGGCGGCTCGATGAGAAGAGTTCCGGTGGATCCAAGGGTGGATCTGAAGAGTTGAAGACCTGAAAGCAGAGGGGACAGTGTTCAAAGTCACTAGCCAGTGACTGCCGTGGAACCAGAGTGGAACCAGGTGATGTCGGGTGCAAACAGGCGTTGTCGGGTAGCTTCTTTCTGCAGCCACGTGGATACCCGGGGTCGAGGACGTCCAGGAGTCGGTCACGAGCTGTCCCACGTAGGCTTCTCGCTGTTGGCGGTGTCGGCGACCTGATCGGAGCAAACAGGCCTTGGCAAATGCAAGCCACGCAGAAGTTGAAAGATGCTGTTCACTCGGACCAGCAAGGTCAGAGCGAGTACTCCTTTTCACAGGAGCTTGGGTAGGTCTGGAGCAACCAGACCTGCTGTTTAAATCTTCGGGTTCGTCGCCAAGATGGCCGCTGGCCGCGTGGCTAGTGGCCGGGATGGCGCGTCGAGTGGCACAATGCAAAAGGGCCCCACGCAGATCGTGGAGATGCTGGAGGGCTGATCTTCGGTGCAAGGGCTGCTCGGTGGTGGGGGTTCTCAATCCCCAAAGCACAATGTCGAGGATGCCTCAGAAGCTGCGCAGTCAGCTTTTCGGGTGTCTTTCAAGAGGTCCGGTCCCACGTCACTCTGTGCCTCCACGGGTCCCTTCTTTGCAGGGACTGTGGATCGGGCTCTGAGAGGTCTGGGAATCTGGTTCTTGTCGGGCTCTGGGCTCGGGCTCCGGCGGGAGGCGGCGGCAAAGCAGACGTCGAGTTGCTGGTTGGTACCTGTGTTCACAGGGTGGTCACTCCTTGGCCACAAGGGAGATTCTTCTTCAGTCTTCTGTGCAGCAGAATGTCGAAGTCCAGTCTTCTTCTTAGTTTAAGTTGATTTCGGGATGATCTGCTGTGCAATGGCACTGCTCCCCCTCTTATTCCAATCTAGGGGGTGGATCACCTACTAGGTCCCTCCTCTGGGAGGAACCAGGAAGGGGGGCGGTTACACCCCCTTTCCTTTGTCCAGCTCCGCGCCAGGACTGGGGCTGGAAGGCCCCAGAACCGGTTTGGACTGGCCTATGCACGGGGACACCTTGTGTGCCCCGGGCATGTCTGATTCTTTTCAGCCCTGTCCTACCTAATACACAAAATCCTGTCTGGGGTGGTGCTCGCACCTCCCAAGGCAGGAAACCCTTTGTCCAGGTCACCATCTGCCGAGTTTCGGTCAGCAGCAGGAGGCCAGACTTGTGTCTGTGGTGGCAGCGTCCATTTTGTGAAGCTGAGGCTCTGTTTAACTTTAACCGGGGTTAAGGCTACGCACATGTCGTGTCCCTCTAGAAGGGTGGAATGCTATCCCCGTCGCCAGAATTGGCGAGGGGATAGTATTCCAATTCGTATGACACCTTACTCGACATGTTTTGATAAAGCCAAACCAAAGTTAGCATTTAACCGCGAGGATTATAATGCACTTAAGAGTATATGGTATGGCAATATCCCGGAACAGCTTAGGGAGTGGTTCCCGACAGCTGCAGACAGGCTCAGCTCATGCTAGAGCACCATCTCACATATTTCCAAGCACTCTGCCTCCAGGATTGATGAGGCCTTCCATAGGAGTGGCTGATAGGAACATATGTGTCCAGTTTAGGGTTAGGCACAGGCATACTGTACCTAAGTAAGAGGTGATTACACCAACTTACCCCAGCTGAGTGATCAGCCAGTTGTGTCAAATATGGAGGCCAGGCCAGGGGTGGCACAATACATGCTGCAGCCCCTGGTAGGCCTTGGCTACACCTATGCCCTGGGTACCTATGGTACACTGTTACAGGGGCCTATAAGGTGAACCAATTCCAATTGTGTTATGCACCTAAGGTACATGGAGTCCATTTTAAGGAGAGAGCAATCAGCCTGGGGCCCTGAATAGCAGGATCCCAGGCCAACTAAGTCAAAAACCAGCTAAACACCAGGCAAAAAGTTTGGGGGTAACCATAGTCAGATATCCACCTTCCTACATAACCCCCCCCCAAACGAAAGGAGATAAGGCTATCCTTGACCAGGTAAGCCTATATTGCCTAAGTGGCCATATAAGGAAGTACCAGCTCTGGCTTGGTAACCCCCTGTCTCATGGTCCACTAAGCAATCCCTCACCCTAAGGGTATCTGAGGGTCTCCACCATAGGGAATCTCTACCTGTGGTGTGTCTTTGCAAAGTCAAAGGCTGGTGTTGAGATGGAGTACTGAAGTGAGTTTCCTCTGTAGGGCTCAGCTTCCTCCAATCACTCTCCACCATGTGTGCCTTTCTTTCTTTGACTGAGTTGCACTGTGCTCTCAGGGTCAACCTCTGGCTACCTAAAGCTGGAGGCTGAGTCCCTCGGTTTGGCTTACTGAAGGGACAGTTCAGGTTTGGGCCCTTAGGGTCCCAGGTTTGGCTGTGCCCAACAATATCCATCTGGGGGAGGTCCCTAACTACTTTTAAGGGGGATCCCTCAGGAGTTTTTAAAGTTTGCACCTTACTAGGGCTACTAGTTTCGGTGCCCCTAATCTGTGGATGGGGGTGCTTTATTTGACAGGGGGGCCTTTGGGTCTCACTGTCCTTCTTGTCCTCTGCAGCCCTGGGCTGAGTAAGGCAAGGTAGAGAGGGGCAGGTTACCTGCTCCAGACTGGGTCCCACCTGAGAAGGGTCCACTGCCATCAGAGGCTCTGTTAGGCAAGGCCTAACAACCTCTGGGACAGTTCCTTCATCAGGGGTAAGGTCAGTTCCCTGAGGAGGCTGATCCTTTCCTAAAGTCTGGTGGGAGGGAGATTTCTCTTCCTCCTCAATGCTCTCTGTTTGGGTGGAGTGATCCATCATTTCAGGCTTCACTACCCATGTATCAGTTTGAGTTTGGGCTGTGGCCATCACAGCCCCACCAACCTTTTCAGGAGGAGACTCAGTTTGGGTATGGGCTGTTACTAGTACAGCCCTGCTACTCTTTCCAGGAGGGAAGTTATCTAAAGATGGGGCTGAGGTTTGCTCAGCCCTCCCAACCTTTTCAGGAAGGACATCTTGAATTGGGGCTGTAGCCATTACAGCCCCACTAACCTTTCCATGGAGATTTACCATTCTAGAATGGGTTTGCTGTTCAACCTCAGCCCAGGCTGAGATTTCCAAATCATTACCCAGTAGGCAATCTACAGGCAAGTTTGCTGACACTGCCACTCTCTTTGGGCCAGTGACACCTCCCCAGCTAAGATTGACTACTGCCATGGGATGATTGGATTCTATGCCATCAATGTTTGTCACCTGATATTTGGCATCAGGTAAAAGTTGCCTTGAGGGGACTAGACATTCAGCCACCATGGTGATGCTAGCCCCTGTGTCTCTGAAGGCCTCAACTTTCAAACCATTGATGAGGGGCTCCTGTCTATACTTGCTCAAAGTGTTTGGGCAAGCTGTGAAATTGGCAAACCCCATGCCAGTCTCATAGACAAGAGTATCTGAGTTAGGGGACCTGGATAGGCCAGAGTCCACCTGTCCTCCAAAAGTAAACCCACCCAAATTCTTGGGGGTGCTCCCACCACCTGGGGGACCACTGCTAACAGTGACAGGAGGTGTTGGAGCCTTACCTGGAGGTATATTCTCCTTATTGCCATTCTTGGGACAACAGCTATCTGTTTTGTAATGCCCCACCTGTTTACAGGTATGACAATAAGGCTTTTTCTGGGATGCAGAAGTGTCTTGGGACCCACCCCCATTCTTGGAGTTTTGGGGCCCTGGGGAAGTCTTTTCCTTACTTTTATCCCCACCCTTCTCTTGAGGCTTGGTAGTCTCTTTCTTTTGGTCACCACCCTGGTTCTTAGGCCTGATCCTGGTTCTGACCCATTTGTCTGCCCTCCTACCCAATTCTTGTGGGGAGGTCAGATCAGAGTCAACCAGGTGCTGATGTAGAAGCTGATTTTGACAATTACTTAAGATTTGCTCTCTCATAATTAAATTATACAATCCTGTATAGTCAGTAACCTTACTTCCCAGCAACCAGCCCTCCAGAGCCTTAGTGGCACACTCAACAAATTCAGACCAGTCCTGAGTCTGTGTCTTCTGGGTATCTCTGAACATTAACCTGTACTGTTCAGTGGTTAAGCCTAACCCATCAATCAGAGCACTCTTCAGGACCATGTAGTTTCTAGAATCCTCATCACTAACTGTGAGGAGTCTGTCTCTGCCTCTACCTTCAAAGGAGAGCCACAAGATTGCTGCCCACTGCTCCTGAGGGATCTGCTGTACCATGCAGGCTCTCTCAAGTGCAGTCATCCATTTGTGGATATCATCCCCAGCTTTGTAGGGGGGCACAATCTTACTCAGGTTTCTTGTATCAAAGGACCTGTCTTTATCCTTCTGGATATTGCTGCCACCAGTGGATCCTAATCCACTCTCTCTAGGCTGTCTTGCTCTAGCAAGTTTCTCCTTGGCCAGGGCAACCTCTAACTCTTGCCTCTGGATCCTAAGCTCAGCCTCTCTCATCTTGGCCTCATGTTCCCTTCTCTGAGGGCTAGTCATCTCCTTTCTGGAGTGACCATGAGAGCCTCTAGAGACATGGGAGGTGTTGGATTCACCTGAGTGATGCCTTCTCCTCCTATGGCCCTGGTTAAGTCCACCTGGGGGTCTGAATGGGTTGTTACCTGATTCATTCCCAAGTTGACTTAAGTTAGCCTGGTTCAGTCTACTGACCAGCACCTGACTATCTCTGTCATCATCTGACTCACTGCTTTCCACCTCCTCCTCCTCTTCTTCTTCTTCCTCTTCATCTACCTGAGGAGCTCCAGTGGTGGAGGCTTCCTCATCTACTAGGATGATAGGGGTAGGGGTGTCTACAGTGTCATCCTCTGAAGGATGGCCTCCTTCAGCATCCCCTGTGGGGTTTGCTTTAGAGGTCTTTAGAGCCTCAGACTGATCCAAGAGCTCTCTTAGGTGGTCTGTAGTAGGGGAAGGCCCTGTCTTCAGACCCCTTAAGACACAAAGCTGTCTTAATTCCTTAAAGGGAAAAATAGCAAACTGGGATGGTGCCCTTGGAGGGTCACTCTCAACAGGAGTAAGTCCACTGGACCCCTCTGTTCCAGACATTGCTCTAGTGTGGGTGGATGTGTTGCAATCTACCTACACTGGTGTTTACCTACTAAACCTATCTAGTAGTTGTAGCTAGGGTGTGCTACTCCCTTTGCTCTACAACAACTAAGTTCAGTAGAACTTAAGTATACTAGTCTTGTTTTATATGTACCTAGCAGGTACCTGTATGATCTTTCAAATGATAATCTCAAAGATTGTAATGGTAAAACAACAGCAAGCTCAGATCCCAATCCGCTGCTCACCAATGTGAGAAGTTGGCCTGGTATATAATGCTCACTAGTTCTAGTGATCACTTTGTACCATGCCAAGCAACCCTTATGATGATGGTTGTAATTCAACCTTGTAGACCAGTTATCCTAGTGGTAACGTGGACAAAGCAGTCTTAGGCTAAACTCTGAAAGGCATGTGAAGCCAGCTGTTATACCATACACAACCCCCTTGAATACCAAATGAAAGGGACACCACACAGATATATATTGAAAATATATATTGATTTATTAACTATTAAAATCCTCTGGACTCTTTATGAGTACAGAAGCACAAGCGTTAAATCACAAGACAGTTTAAAATACACAAAAGTTGCACAATATGGATGAGCCCTAGGGGCCACCTAAACCATATACTAAATAAGTGGTATAAGAGATACCAGGAGGAAAGTGAAGAGGCCTAGGGCCTTGGGAATCGCTGGAGCTATTCGAGACTGGAGTTAGCTAAGTCGGGAAAGGCCCACGGGACTCGGGTGCAGTGTCCAAAGTGCACGCACTTCTCAATACAAAGTCTATGGTGCGTAAAAAGCACAAAGTTAGAAAGTTAGGAACCTTCCGAGTGACCTACGGAGCTGAAACTTAAAACACAGGCCCTTGGGATGTGTACCAGTGCAGGAGCACCGGCGGAGCTGAGTTACCTCACCCACAGGAAGCGGGTGCACAGGGTCGAAGATGTGTCGGGTTTCGTCACGCTGGTCGATGGTGCTTGGAGCTGAAGATGCTGCAGGCGGCTCGATGAGAAGAGTTCCGGTGGATCCAAGGGTGGATCTGAAGAGTTGAAGACCTGAAAGCAGAGGGGACAGTGTTCAAAGTCACTAGCCAGTGACTGCCGTGGAACCAGAGTGGAACCAGGTGATGTCGGGTGCAAACAGGCGTTGTCGGGTAGCTTCTTTCTGCAGCCACGTGGATACCCGGGGTCGAGGACGTCCAGGAGTCGGTCACGAGCTGTCCCACGTAGGCTTCTCGCTGTTGGCGGTGTCGGCGACCTGATCGGAGCAAACAGGCCTTGGCAAATGCAAGCCACGCAGAAGTTGAAAGATGCTGTTCACTCGGACCAGCAAGGTCAGAGCGAGTACTCCTTTTCACAGGAGCTTGGGTAGGTCTGGAGCAACCAGACCTGCTGTTTAAATCTTCGGGTTCGTCGCCAAGATGGCCGCTGGCCGCGTGGCTAGTGGCCAGGATGGCGCGTCGAGTGGCACAATGCAAAAGGGCCCCACGCAGATCGTGGAGATGCTGGAGGGCTGATCTTCGGTGCAAGGGCTGCTCGGTGGTGGGGGTTCTCAATCCCCAAAGCACAACGTCGAGGATGCCTCAGAAGCTGCGCAGTCAGCTTTTCGGGTGTCTTTCAAGAGGTCCGGTCCCACGTCACTCTGTGCCTCCACGGGTCCCTTCTTTGCAGGGACTGTGGATCGGGCTCTGAGAGGTCTGGGAATCTGGTTCTTGTCGGGCTCTGGGCTCGGGCTCCGGCGGGAGGCGGCGGCAAAGCAGACGTCGAGTTGCTGGTTGGTACCTGTGTTCACAGGGTGGTCACTCCTTGGCCACAAGGGAGATTCTTCTTCAGTCTTCTGTGCAGCAGAATGTCGAAGTCCAGTCTTCTTCTTAGTTTAAGTTGATTTCGGGATGATCTGCTGTGCAATGGCACTGCTCCCCCTCTTATTCCAATCTAGGGGGTGGATCACCTACTAGGTCCCTCCTCTGGGAGGAACCAGGAAGGGGGGCGGTTACACCCCCTTTCCTTTGTCCAGCTCCGCGCCAGGACTGGGGCTGGAAGGCCCCAGAACCGGTTTGGACTGGCCTATGCACGGGGACACCTTGTGTGCCCCGGGCATGTCTGATTCTTTTCAGCCCTGTCCTACCTAATACACAAAATCCTGTCTGGGGTGGTGCTCGCACCTCCCAAGGCAGGAAACCCTTTGTCCAGGTCACCATCTGCCGAGTTTCGGTCAGCAGCAGGAGGCCAGACTTGTGTCTGTGGTGGCAGCGTCCATTTTGTGAAGCTGAGGCTCTGTTTAACTTTAACCGGGGTTAAGGCTACGCACATGTCGTGTCCCTCTAGAAGGGTGGAATGCTATCCCCGTCGCCAGAATTGGCGAGGGGATAGTATTCCAATTCGTATGACACCTTACTCGACATGTTTTGATAAAGCCAAACCAAAGTTAGCATTTAACCGCGAGGATTATAATGCACTTAAGAGTATATGGTATGGCAATATCCCGGAACAGCTTAGGGAGTGGTTCCCGACAGCTGCAGACAGGCTCAGCTCATGCTAGAGCACCATCTCACATATTTCCAAGCACTCTGCCTCCAGGATTGATGAGGCCTTCCATAGGAGTGGCTGATAGGAACATATGTGTCCAGTTTAGGGTTAGGCACAGGCATACTGTACCTAAGTAAGAGGTGATTACACCAACTTACCCCAGCTGAGTGATCAGCCAGTTGTGTCAAATATGGAGGCCAGGCCAGGGGTGGCACAATACATGCTGCAGCCCCTGGTAGGCCTTGGCTACACCTATGCCCTGGGTACCTATGGTACACTGTTACAGGGGCCTATAAGGTGAACCAATTCCAATTGTGTTATGCACCTAAGGTACATGGAGTCCATTTTAAGGAGAGAGCAATCAGCCTGGGGCCCTGAATAGCAGGATCCCAGGCCAACTAAGTCAAAAACCAGCTAAACACCAGGCAAAAAGTTTGGGGGTAACCATAGTCAGATATCCACCTTCCTACACTAATGTATAGACACAGGCCCAAATCCGAACCTGAAGAAAAGGCTAGGTTTCGGGGAGCTTCTCAGCAACAGGAGAATTCTGTTTTTACATAATCACGTGCCCTTGAAGCCACCTGAAGTGTATCAGTATTCTGATACTCGTCCTTTTTGCTCCCCTCAGGACTCCGTGGATAAATGATCCGAGAGAAGAGGGTGTTCTGAACACAGGCAGAAGGAGTACGTGAAAATTTAAAAGAAGTGTGATGTAATCAATAAGAAGCTGGGTCTTCTTTGTTGATTAAGAAGATTACTTTATTGAATTAAGATAGTAGATTATAAGGTACAATGTTAAGCCCATCAGGAGCAGCTGTCCTGCTGCTCAGCCCTCACCAAACTGACATTCATAACATACTAGCATTCCACTCATCCAACATTCTACAACACATGCATTCTAGCTGAGCAGCAGGGAGACTCAAGATACAACAAAGTGCAATGGTTGTCTGACATGGAGATAAAGAAGGAAGAGAAACTTTCTCAGTTTAAACCCTGATTTAACGCTGAGAATTCTCCTCCTGAACTGGAGGTGGGCGGTAACTCTCCTCAACAACGTGGCAGAGATCACTATAGTGTGCCAGATTCTCCAGGAGTTTCTGATCATGAAAGCAACTGAAAAATACATTACAGTTGAAACCCCAGATCAGCACATAGCCCCTCCAGATAGATTACATGATTTAGGTATACAAATTGAGGGTGACGTACAGTGCACCATATGAGTAATGTTCTGGGATAAATGTAACAATATCATATGGCACTCACTTAGCTAAGGTCAATTGTCCCCTGGAGTTTGTACACACTTCCACACAGGACCCTTTTTTTGCAATGTGCTTAGCTGTTGATTTTGTACCCTAGCTCTTCCGGTACCTAAGGAAACCTAGCAAACCTATACAATTTTGAAAACTAAACATCCAGTAGAAACCAGGATGGGGTGAATTATGTGGCTCTCACCAGGTTCTGTAACCCATATTCCCTTGCAAACCTGGGGCTTTGTAAAAAAGAAAGATTTACTCATATTTCTGTGATTGGAAGTTCTGGAATCTGTGTGAATCAACAAACTTCCACCCACCCAGCATCCCCCAATGTCGCCAGATGAAACTGGTACCTCACTTGTGAGCTTAGGCCTAGATCCTGCAACAGGGATTGGCTCAAAACATACTGTGAAGACATCAAAATTATCGATTACAAAAAGACCTTGCTTTGTGAGCGAGTCTCCTGAGTTTTTGATCCCAGGCTTGGCGGCCATCAAGGGAAACTTACCAATCCCAGAGATTTCCCAACAACTAGACACCCGGGGAAGTCCAGCGAGGTGTGACTTGCATAGGACCACTCGTCTGACAGAAATGCCCTGCCACCCAGCATTCCCCTAACCTATTGTGGAAACCTCAAAATTATCTACCATAAAACAACCTGGTTTTGCAAGAGGGGCACCTGTGTTTTGGTCCTTGGCTTGGCGGCCATCCAGGTTAACCTACCAAGCCAAAACATTTCTGAAAACTAGACACCAGGGAGAGTCTAGGAATGTGTGGCTTGTGTGGCTCCTCTAACGTTTTCCCACCCAGAATCCCCTGCAAACCTTAACTTTAACTAACAAAAAATCACATTTTCCTTATATTTCTGTGTGGGCTCAATTTGCCCACACAAAAGTCCTACCACACAGTGCTCCCCTTGGTCACCTGATAAAAATGATACCTCGCTTGTGTGGTGTCCAACGCAGAATCGTCTACATACATATTTTTAAACAACTATAACTCTTAGAGTTCACTGTACTATACCCTCAATCCCTATGTTTCTGGCCCTTTCCAGTCACAGGCCTTTGGTCCACCCACACAAGTGAGGTATAATTTTACTCGGGAGAGTAAGGGGAACACCGAGTGGTAGAACATTTGTGCCAGAGTGGTGATGCCAGCAAGAAATGTGATGAAAATATGATTTATTTAGCTAAATTTGAGGTTTGTAGGGGATTCTGGGAAGAAAACCATTTGAGATTCCATGTAAGTCTACCTCCCTGATCTCCCTGGGGTGTTTAGTTTTCAGAAATGTGTGGGTTTGATAGGTTTCCCTACACATCCGTTGAGCCCGGGACCAGAAACGTAGGTGCCCCATAGCAAAATCAGGTCATTTTGTGATAGATAATTTTGATGTCTCCACAATACATTTCGGGCCCTTCCATGCCACGGGTACCTGCGCCAACCACACAGGTGAGGTACTATTTTTATCGGGAGATCTATGAGAATGCTGGGTGGAAGGACATTTGTGTAAGTCCAGAGAAGCAGAGAGGTTTGCAAGGAATTCTGGGTTTGGAATCTTTGGGGGGTCCACGCAAGTTACACCTCCCACTACCCTGGGTGTCTAATTTTTTTTAATGTGTGGGTATGGTAGGTTTCCCTAGATGGCTTTCGACACTGGAACCAAAAATGCAGATGCCACCTATCTATCACAAAATTACCTCGTTTTCCAAAATTGGCACCTGCGTTTTGGATACAGGGTTCAGCAGCCATATAGGGAATCCTACAAATTCCAGACATTTCTGAAAACTAGACAACCAGTGAAGTCCGGGGCTCCTGTATTTTCCAACCCAAAATCCCCTTCAAACCTTAAAATTAGATGAAAAAATCAATTTTTTTCACATTTCTGTGTGGGAAAGTTGTAGGATCACAGGTCTGACACAAATTTCCTACCACTCAGCATTCCCCCTAGTCTCCAATAAAAATGGCACCTTACTTGTGTGGGTGAGCCAAGTACCTGCAGCAGGGAAGGGCCCAAAACATATTGTGGAGACATCAAAATTATCTAACACAAAACAACATGGTTTTGCAAGGGGTGAACCTGTGTTTTTGGTCCAGGGCTCGGCGGCCATCTAAGGAAACCTACCAAACCCACACATTTCTGAAACCTAGACACCTGGTGGAGTCCAGGGATATGTGGCTTGTGTGGATCCCCTAACATTTTCCTAGCCAGAATACCCTGCAAACCTCAAATTTTGCTGAATAAATAAAAATGTTATCACATTTCTATATGGGAAAGTTGTGGGCTCACCGGGCTGACACAAATGTCCTAGCACCTAGCATTTCCCCAGGTCTGCTGATAAATATGGTACCTCACTTGTGTGGGTGGGTCAAGTACCCGCATCAGGGAAGGGCCCAAACCGTATTGTGGAGACATCAAAATTATCTATCACAAAATCACCTGGTTTTGCAAGGGGGCCACCTGAGTTTTTGGTTCCTGGCTCAACGGCCATCTAGTCACCATATCCTGGATTCCCCTTTGTGTCTTGTTTTAAAAAATGTACAGGTTTGCTAGGAGTCCATAGGTGCCGGCTGCACGAGGGCCCAAAATCCACAGCTAGGCACATTGCAAAAAAAAAGTTAGTGACTAGTCGGCGTTCTGACACCCTTGGGGGCATATTGGGGCCTATTGCTCTGATATGCCCCCAAAGGGAAAAAAAGACTGTGGCATGTTTTGGGGGGGTTGGGGTATTGCCATGTCCATTATAGAAAGCCTCCTCCACTGAACTATATAACAAAATAATACCTAGTGTCTAGTGGACTTTCAGCCCCCATGGCGGGGGGGGCAGATAATGGGCTATTGCCCCATCTGCCTCCTAGGGGGGGCAGAAAAGCTGTTGCACTTTTTTTGGGGAGGGCATTGGCATGCCCATTTTGGGCAGCCAGCACCTCTAGGTATAAATTAAAAAGCTAATCCCAGATGCCTATAGGGCTTTCTGCCCCCAGAGGCAGATCAGAGGCTATTGCCCCCACCTGCCTCCATGGGGGCAGAAAGACTTTTGCCTTTTTGGGGGAAAGGGGCATTGGCATGCCCATTTTAGGCAGCCCCCACCTCTGCCATAAAAAATAAATCCCTGGTGTCTAGCCTGCTTTCTGCCCCCCAGCAGGGGCAGAAAGACTGATTATGCCACATTTTTTAAGGGGGAGCAGAGGCCCTTGCCCAAGGAGCCGTTCCCCCCCTACCTGGTGCCTAGTGGGTGGATCCCTGCTTAGGGATCATCACCCTCTTAGGGTGATCCCCAAGCAGGGATCCACTCTGGAAGGGTACCATTTGAAAGGGGGGAGTCTCCCCTTTCCAACTGTACCTGTCCCATGTAATTCAGTGCTCAGAGGGTTGAGATAGGCCCATGAACACTGAAGCACTGCATTTCCAGTGTAATGACGTCAGCGCGCCATGCGCACGATCGTCGTTACATTGACAAAAAAAGCCTTAGGAGGTTCCACCCGAGGCAAAAATTACAAAAGGATATCCCTCTGCTGTCTGGAGCAGATGGATTTTGGGGGCATGTGCACATTATGGAATGGTTCCGTCATGAACACAGGAGCACTAGTGCTCATGACTGAACCATTCAACAGATGCAACTCACTTTTGGGGTTTTGACATGGGAAGTTAGAAAGGACATTCGGGCTGCGGACGTGTACGCTTTAGGTTCCGAGTGGGGAGTCGACTGGGAAGAAATTACCCAAGTCGTGAAGAATACCCCTGCCGCAGTGCCCAGGGAACAATTCCCTTGTGTTATGAAAATTGGTAAGTGCTGGAAATCCCAAGTATAACCTACAACTGGCTAAAATCGTGAGTTTATCCAACGTTCACACATATTTTCCCAAAGTTAGGATACGCCTTAGGGTGCGTAGACCGCCAGAGAATTTTCTTCTGTTTTCTTCTTGTTTGGTCCTGATGAAAGCTTTGCGGAATAGAGCACCCTAAAAGCAGAAACATGTTGACCTCTTAAAGCACTAACAGGCACATGCATCAATATTGCATTTTGCGATTCAAGTCAAGTCAAGTCAAAACCACTTTATTCGATTTAGTTAAAAATCATAAAAGCATTCTACAATCACATCAAAAAAAGGGGCAATACAAATTCATGAGGAAATACAGAAATCATCAATCAATACTATTTACATATTCATGGTGAAAAAGATGATATGAGGAAACATCGATAATAATTAATTAATATACAATATAAAAATACATCATAAAAAGAGTAAATACTCAATAAAATACGAATTTTATAATATGAACAACATTTCCATTTCAGTCTTCTATACAAAACCCTAATGTTGCATTTTTAAGTCTTTTCCTCCTGATTCTAACAGCAGCAACCAGATAATTGGCCACGCTAAACATAGCCAACGCAGAGTCCAATAATTGGAGATACAGGAGGGCAGGTTTTGCCTGGTGGAAGGCTTTGTCCTTCAGTAATGGTACCAGGTATTTCTGTCTGGGCGCAGTGTAAAAATTAAAAAACAACATAAAGTACATATTATCTTGCGTAGAGAAATTATCGCAATTACAGACAGGGGCGTCCTCCTCCTTATACCAGCCTTGACTATCACACAGAACTGTGTAAATCTGATTAAACCGGAGTTTAACCAGAAGCCACCTATGAAAGGGGATATTGACGATGGTAAGGTACGGTTGTATAGTAAGGCAGGTAATGGTCAGGTAGTGGGCTCTGACCGTGGGCTTAAGTAATTGGCGTTCCTCCCTCTCCACATTTTTCAATGTAATAAAATTGACCTTCACCCAATCTAAATCCGATTTCTTTAGACCCTGAGGGACCCAAAAAATATCAGGGCGTCCCAGGTCCAGAGAACACTTTTGTATGTATGAGAGCCAAGTAATGTTTTTGTAGTTGTCCAGTTTTAAACAGTCCACCAGTATTTTGTGATTCAGACCTAGGTTATTATTGGTCCAGAGCCTTATCCATAGCAAGATGGGGGCCATTAGAAGGATGTCAGATATGTACCCAAGACCAACTTCCTGGTAAACTGAGAACGTGGCTGTCGATTGGGGAAGCCCTAAGGTGGAACGCAGGAACTTATTTTCTTCCCTTTGGATTGGTTCACTATTTACATGGCCCCACAAACCCGAGCCGTACCTGGCTATTGCTACTGATTTCGCCCTGTACAGGTTAAGTAAGGCACCCGTTGGCTTCCCGCCCAGTCTCCTGGAAAAACTTAAAATAGCGTTGGCCGTGCTCCTGACCGCTTTAGTTTTAGCTACAATTTGTGGAGCCCAGCTCCCCTTAGTGTCAAAAATTACACCCAGGTACGTAAAAATGTTGACATTAGTGATCACGTCACCATTGCAGTAGAACTGTTTAGAGTTATTTTTACTAGCCCCAAAAGCCATGACGTGAGATTTGGAGTTGTTTATCACTAAGTCTAGTGATGACATAAAATCATTAAAAGCATTTAAAAGTTTTTGCAAACCTATGGGAGTCCGAGCTATTAAAGCTGCATCATCCGCGTACAGGAGAACAGGAATACGAGTGTCCCCTGCACGCGGAGTATCCAAGGTAGCAGTTAAAAGAGTCTCCTCAAGTGAATTTATATACAAAGTGAACAGCATGGGAGCAAGGATGCAGCCCTGCCGCACGCCCCTACTAGATTTGAACCAGGCAGTACGATTGCCTTCTTGGTCCATTCTAATTGAGGCTTTTAAGTCCTTATGTAGTTCTGCCAAAAAATATACAAGGGGAGGATCAAGACCCAGCTTTAATAGCATAGTCCACAGCCGGGCTCTATTCACCAAATCAAAAGCCGTGGACAGGTCCATGAAAGCAACAAAAATTGACCCTTTTTTAACAGTTGTGTATTTCGAAATTAACATATGAAGATTTAAGCATTGGTCCTCAGTCCCCCTACCAGCACGGAACCCATACTGAGCATCTACTAGAATATCATTATCTAGGGACCAGGTGTTAATTCTAGCTAGCAGGACTTTGCCCAAAATCTTCATAGAAGAATCCAATAACGAAATTGGTCGAAAACACTTAGGGTCGGTTCTTTGACCCTTTTTAAAAATGGGTACTATAATAGAGCATGCCCACGTTTTTGGCAGACCCCCCTCATACACACAGTTAAAAACATTAGCTAAAATCTCAGCCCGCATCTCAGAGTTAAGTTTGTATAGGTCCAGGGGTACCCCATCTGGGCCCGGGGCTTTATTTGCAGCAGAGCCTAGAATTGCCAGCTCTACTTCCGATTTGCTGAAATTTAATTTAGTTGGAGACGATGGGGAGTGGGGTATTTTAAACGCCTCGACTATTACATTTGAACCATATATATTGGAAAAATGGTTAATCCAGTCAGCTTCAGAGATATTAATTTCAAGATCCGTGTTGTTAGTGTTGGAGAACAAAGGATTATTTATTATAGCCCAAAATTTGGAGCTATGTTTAAGGGTTATGGGATCCATTAAAGAGTCCCATGCTTCATCTTTGATGGCTTTTTTCCGAAGTTTAACTGCCAAAACATATTTTCTTCTTAACTGTGCCACCAAAGACCTATCTCTAGGGGATTGTTTAAGAGCTTTCAGCAAAGCTGAATGTGCCTGTGAGCAAGAGCGGTCAAACCATCTACACACTGGTGCAGAACCCCTCCCTGGTTTAGCTCTAAGCTCTTTTTCTACTCTAGCACAAATAGCTTCAAAGGAACTCACAACCTCCCCCCCTCCTCTCTCCATCCCTACATTTCTCAATTTCGACTGACATATCTTGTACAATAAGACCATGAAAATCCTCTGGACAGACTTTACACCATTTAAGGCGTCTTCCCTGATCTTTGCTCCTTACGTCCCTTGTAGAGGTAGCCCTTGATTCTCCTTTATGCAAACCAGAGAGAGCGTCCAGAACCAACAGCACAGGGTTGTGGTCACTAAACCCACTTACAATTGCATTATAAAACAATACGTAACGAAGGAGCCCTGAAGACATAAAAAAGTAATCAATAATCGATTCACTGCCCCTTGCGTTATACGTGACCACACAATTTATAGGATCTGAAAACCCTGGTTCATATAAGTCATTTGATGATAGCAGGTTTTCCATTGCCACACCCTTAGGGCTATGTTCAAAGTGTGGCAGCGAAGTATAATCAGGACCGGTATCATCAATAATCTGGCAATGGAACTCACACAGATGAACATTAAAATCACCCATCATTATAAACTGAACAAAAGTGGTTTGTTTTGACATATATTTGGTTAAAAAGGCCGATAAACCATCGAAAACAAAATCTGGGGGTCCCCCCTGCACAGAATTATAACAATTTATTAATACAATCTTGTTCTTGTCTGCCAAGCGAATTTCCACCAGCTGAAAATAGTGCGAAGAACTGGGGATTTCTCTAACATTCCCTGCAATTTTAACTGAAACAAGGAATAGCAAACCCCCTCTATCCCTTCCCGATGTGGAGCTCTGGGCATCAACAAAGAAGGAAATGAATCCATCTACCCAAAAGCCTTTGTCTTTCGTCCAAATTTCTTGTAAGGCAACTATATCATGGTTCTTCACTAATTGTAGCCAAATCTGATCATCCTGTTTTGCCCGTAGGCCCGCAATATTCCATGATAATAACCGAATGTGCCCTCCACCTAGTTGTAATGGGTCATTAATGACAGTTTCCACCCTGACATCAGATGGGGCAGCCTCAGCATTGCCTGGGGATAGGAGAGTCAGGTTCTCGTGTTCAGGTTCTAGTCATTCAATGTCTATTCTGTCAGCTAGGGCCGAAAACATGTTAGACAATGGTAACTCATTTGAGGATGTGTTCCTTACAGCATTTACTACCCCATTGCCCTTGGTTGGCTTAGTCATCCAGACATTAATAGGCATAGGTGAGATAAGTGTGTCTTCTGCCCAGGTATTATCAGTAAACTGTAACTTGTTGTTCTCCACAGCACCTGGTCTATAAAGTCGGGGATAAAAGAAGCCACGGGGCATCGCCCGAACCCCTTTACTTACAGGATCCAGAGGGGAGTCATCCCAGAAGAGTCGACTAGCGACATTCCTGGATTTAAAATTAACAATGACACAATCACCAGATACCTCTTTCTTGCTTCTGCCCACCCAATTCACCCGTCTACTTGTTACAATATTATCAGCAATGTTACTTTCTCCCGTGCAGTTTGCATTACACCATTTCTTAACGTGCCTGAGAAGGGCCTCATGTTGTTCCACCACCCCGTCTTCAAGTTTGGGCACGTTAACCAAAATTGCAACAAAGGGTGTTGCGTCCGGAGGTAGATTTATTGGGGCTACCCTTTTTTCCACAGCCCCTAGCTGGCCTCTAGGCCTTGTGGAGATACTTGCACTGTGGGCGTTCTCCGTTATGGGAATATATATCCCATTATCCACTTTCCCTTTTTGTGGCACGGGGTTAACAATGGGCAAAAGAGGGGTAACAACCGGCCTAGATGTGAGTGGGTCCCCAACTTTAGGGGCAGGCACCTGCACAACTGTAGGGCATGGTGCCAAAGGCATAAAAGAAGAAGGGGCCTGAATGTTAAGTGCATCATTGATGCGATCACATTTTGCCATAAGGTTCTTGACACAGTCTTTCAAAGTTTCAGTAATGTCCGAGGCAATCTGAATTAAAGCAGTCTCCAGTCTTTCTGAGAACAGTTTTTCCAGTAAGGTCATAATGCCCGTTACAAAAGTTGGCTGGGGAGCGCCAGCCATACTTAAAGCAGACCTTCCAGCATCCCCGGGGTTCATAGGAAAGTTAGGTATCACAGTTTCAGGTAAAGCCGGACATGGAAGAACTGTGGCGGATTGTGACAAAGTAGGTCTACAGGCCTCAATAATAACCCGAGGCTCCAACGGAATACAGTTTATAGCAGAGGAATTGGATGTATCAACAATCCCAGGGCTAGGAGCAAGGCCTAGTTCACGCTCGGACTCAGCGATCTGCGTTGATAATTCCCCCACCTTTGTTGTTAAATAAGTAATTATACTGGTAGTGTACTTAGGCACCTTCGCTTTAGCTTCATCTGCCGTTGATGTAACCAGTTTGCGCTTACCCATGATGAGTGATGTTAAGGACGTGGCCCGTCCCGTCCCTGGTCGTCCTTGGACGGCCTTAGACGGCCCGCCCTCTGCCCGGGCTCCGCCCGGCGCCGCCCGCGCGCGTCCGCGACGCGGAGGTAGCTGTCGCCTTTAGTAGCGCCTCCTGGCGCTTGTGCAGGAAGTGGGCGGAGGATACTGCAGGGCTCGCTGGGAGTTGTGGTCCGCTCCGCTCCACGGCCGTGCGATGGCGCTGCACAGCGGCGGGGGCGACCACAACGTCAGGGACCCAGCGGCGCTGTGTGGCAAAGGCGGTGGAAGCAGCGTCTCTAAGACCCCTCCTGGAGCCGGTAAGCTTCTGGTCAGACCCCCCATTTTGCGATTCCTTAATTGCGAAAAACAAGGAATCGCAATTAAGGAATCGCAAAATGCAATGCATCAAGAAATTGCTAAATAAATTGCAATTTCTTAATATTCCTTAATTGCGACTCGCAAATTGCGAGTCGCAATTAGGGAATACCTCCCCATTCATCCCTATGGGCCTAGAGGCCCATAGGAATGAATGGGAAGACATTCTCAATTCGCGATTAGCAATTAGCGAATCGCAAATTGCGAATGCGATTTCAAGGGTGAAGGGGTGTCCAAAGGACACCCTGTTGCACCCCTGAAATCAATCTGTGCACATATGTTGTGCACACAGATGCCCTAAGGGCATGTGTGTGCACAACATGAAACTTTGAAAAATGCACAAAAGTGCATTTTTCAAAGTTTTCGCAAATTACCATGAGGTTCAACCTCATGGTAATTTGCTCCCCCTAATTGCGAAATCACAATTATTTTAAGTTTCATGCATTGCATTTAAGGAATCGCAAAATGCGATTTCTTAAATGCAATCGCAATTTGAGAATTCGCAAATATTTGCGAATTCTCAAATTGCAAGGGCCTTCACCCTTCATGCATTCCAAAAGCAGAATTTGCGATCGCAAACGGCCGATTTTTGCGATTCGCACCATTTGCGATCGCAAAATCCTTTGATGCATGTGCCTGTAAGGACACACTTGACTCAAATTGATGGCAATCAATGTCCCAATCGCTATTTTTAATAATGGTAATCTGACTTTATTAAATTCACTGCTGAGTACAGCCTGCCATTTTTTAATCTCACCTCTAACACCTTTTCACTTCACGTTTAGTTGGAATCTGCTCCACTGCAACATAGATGTAGTAGCAGTCCAGGGAGACACTCCCTATGATGAAGCATGTCATCAACTATGTTGATGAGTGAGGGTTTTACTTATAAATGTTAATTATTTCAACTAAACTTTGTTTCCTTTGTCTTGGTTAGTATACAATTCAATTGCACCTAACACGATAGTTGCAGTCCATTGTATTACGTGCACACTTAAAAATACTGGAATTTATGATTCCTTTATAGCCTTCTGGTCACTCCTTTGTTGTTACTGATATTGTTATTGGGGAATAGGAGGGTCCTTTATCCCTACCTCTCTTGTTCTTGATAAGTTAGAAAGGAGGACAGTACTTTGAGCCAAGCTTTCCTGTTGTTGCATCTGGCAAAGGACCAGGTAAAGAAGGTCTTTGAAAGGTTTTCCCCCACAGGTGTGAATGAAAATAAAGAAGCGCATGCCTTGGTTGAGTCCTTAATCCTTCGCTAGGCTTGTAATACAAGGCTGTAACATGACATTTAGGCGTCCAAAGAGTACATCTGTGCCATAATCCTTGATCCACGGTACAAAAAATCTGCCACTTTCATTCCATTTTCTGAAGGGGATGTTTTAAAATACAAGCTGTGGATTGCAGAGCAAGCCAGCACCTTTGAGGAAGAACGGCTGGAACTTCAAGTCCCAATCCGTAGTTCTGCGGTGCTGCCTTCAACTCCCTGAGAGGGCAGTCTGGTCGAACAGCATTCAACAACACAGTCAACCAGATTACCCTCAACAACAGCAGCAGAAGGGCAGGACCCAAACTCTGTATTGTATTGGTATCAATTGCCAGGGCTCAAGACCAGTGCAGAGGCAATGGTAAAACAGTTTGAGCAAGTGGCAGCACCAATGACCATCCACAGGATGTTCAGGAGAATCTGGATGATCCAAAAGAGATCTTTGTGGATCAAAATCCATTGATGTATTTGTATGGGAAGATCCTTTCGAGAGCCTTTGAGCCTGAATCTATTTGCCCACCTGTTTTCTTGCCGGCCTCTGCCCCTGCCCCTGCCCCAGACCGTTGTTGCTGTGGTGATTACATGGGCCCCCATTTGTCCAGGGCTTGCTGCCGTCAAGCTCTGCCTCTGCCGTGTTCGCGGACCGCGCGCTGCCCAGGACTCCATCTCCCAGAGGGCAGCGCGGTCTCGCGAGAGGAGAGCAGCAGCATTTCCACCCCAGAGGACATAAATTTGAATGCTGGCTCTCACGGCGCGGGAAGCGCGCGGGCGAAGCCCGGGCCAAGGGCGGGCCCGTCCTTGCCTCTATGAGACCGAGCAGGGCTTACCCTCTTGGTTTTGTGTCCCATGACAAACTATATTTTTATTTGCAAGAAGTGTATTGATATTTAGAGATTTGGTCTGATCTGGATAGAAATCTCATTAGCTTAATTTGCAATTAGGTCAGATTATTGGCCACAGAATGGGTAAGAGGAAGTTATTGAGCCCCAAACTTCCCCAGGGTGACAAGTTAGTTGCTGATTCTCAGCAAACTTTGTTGAACAACATTCCTGGTGCAGTGGGGGTTCTGGATAAACAAATCTCTTCTGTTGAAGAATCAATTGAAAACGAATGTTGTGGGTAGACTCCACTACCCTCGTGTTTATGCGCTCTGTTAACAACGAAACAAATAGGTTTCTTCTCAAGTTTTATTTATATCTCCTTCAAGTTCATATTATCTTCAATCCATTGGTAAACAAAATTTATACACAACATTTTCTTGCATGCATAGCAACATTCTCCTGTTGCAATATTCAAGTCCCGCTAGATTTTCACATCCACCCAATGCATTTCGGGTCAAAACACTGTGACCCTTCGTCAGGGGTCTGTAAACAATGGATAATACAGGACCAAATTAGTTACTCCGACAATATGTTAATAAATTCATTGTGTTATCAACTACCTGAATATACTGTCAATGTGGTAAATGATGAAGGAATGGCCAGTTAAGTGCGTGACTAATGAACAAAAATATCGTGCACCGTGCCGCTTCAAAACGTATCTATTGGACCTAATGTGTAAACTTTAAAATAACGGAAAGTGTCGAATATGAGCTACATGCATACCTTAGAGAAACCCCAAGAACCCTATGTGAGAACACAGTATCTGTGCAAGAATAAAAGCAATGCTATGGTGATATCAAAAGATTACGAGTGAAAGAAAAACTTACAGAGGATCGGGCAACGCCGTAACTCGAATGGCTGTAGCGGGTTTACACAGTTCAGCGGAAGCAGTGAAACTGAGTTTAAACGCCGATCACGTGGTTCACAGATACCCAATAACTGAAGACCCCCATAAAAACACTCGTCATGTGATTAGAGTGTGAATGCTTCACAGCGCGGAAATACCCAAATGTGATGCGTGAGATGTGGTGGCATGAAATGACAGTATAGAAACAATAACATGAGCAATGTATTGGATACGTGGCTCTAAATTCAATATACAACACAACGTTTGCAATTAGAAAATTAATAAATAAATATACAAATGTAGTGAAATCTTTAACGAGGACCAGAATAAATCATGGGGCAATGCAATGTGTTCAGTGAATATTCATAAAAAATCATAAAAAACAAGATTGTTCATGTCATGAATCAGGACATTTATCTTCCATTAGAGGGTGACCCAACACAAGAATATCAACTAGTCCTTCAACAAATACTAGATCATGCGTTAACTATGAAGTGGATTACTCAAAAAACACATGCATTTTTCATCATGAAGTACCCCAGAAGACCACAACTATATATGTTGCCGAAAATCCACAAGGATCCCATCAATCCGCCGTTCAGACCCATAGTCTCGGCTTGTGGGTCCATCTCAGAACCAATTGGCAAGTTCATCGATAAATATTTACAACCTATTGTCCAGAAGAGTGTAACTTACATTAAGGATACAACATCTTTCTTGAATTTACTTAGAACTGTGTAGTAGCAAAAAGATTCCAATTATTGGTTGTATACTATCGATGTCACCGCATTGTATACATCTATCCCTCACAATGAGGGCATCGAAGCTTTAGAATGGAGCTTACTGAACAGAGATCTTGAAGAATTTCAGAAAGTGTTCATCCTAGAACTCATGCAATTCGCACTATACCACAGTTATTTTGAGTGGCAAGGACAATTTTTTAGCCAATGCAACGGTACCTCTATGGGCTTTGGCGGAAGCGCCCTCTTATGCTAACATTTACATGCAGAAATTCGAAACCGATCATATTCCACACAATCAAGAATGGACTGTTGGATTAACAATGTTTAAACATTACATTGATGACATTTTTTTAATTTGGCAAGGCTCAAAGGAGCAACTGGAATTGAATATCATTACATTGAATACACGGAATGAACGCATCAAATTCACTCATAGCATTGAAAAGGAATCAATTTCATTTTTGGATGTGCAAGTAATGCTAGCGAACAACAATATCAGCACCAAAGTTTTCACAAAAACCACAGATAGAAATGCTACTCTTCTATTCCAAAGCTTTCATCCGGAATCTTTGAAAAAACATTTGCCTACGTCTCAATATATCAGGCTGAAAAGAATCACAACCCATGATGCAGATCTTCAGATTTCATTAAATCAACAAACTATGAAATATCGACTGAGAGGTTATCCACAGAACATTCTAACTACTTCATTGGACAAAGTCACCAAACTCGAGAGAAACATTCTATTACAAGAGCAAGTCAAAACTCACGACAAAAAAACAGTATGTGTGTTAAAATTTTCAACAGAATGTACGAAAATAAAACACATCATCAATAAACATTGCCACTTGATACAATCTGAACCAGATCTTAAAGACTTCTATAGTGACAAAATAACATTTGCTTTTCAAAGGCCAAAAAACTTGAAAGAACTACTCAAAACCACCAAACAAGAGAATCCGAATTGGAAAGGGATGTTATAATGCTTAAATTGCATTCATTGCAACAACGTTATGCCAGGAAGAATTTTCACACATCCAACCAAAGGGTATCCGATAGAACTTAATCATACCAGTACCTGTGACACCACCAATTGTGTTTATGCAATCAAATGCCCATGTGGGAAAGTGTATGTGGGCCAAACAGAAAGCAAAATAAAAATACGGACCACAGAGCATAAGAGTAATATCCGGTTAGTAAATACCAAATCAACCATAGCATGCCACTGGAAAGAAGCTCGACATCAAATATCCCAACTAAAGTTTACGGTTCTTGAGACTATCCCACTACGCCCAGACATGGATCCGTTGAAACAAAGATTAAGAGCGGAATTTCATTGGATCAAGAGACTTAATTCGACACATCCATTCGGGATGAATGATCGTGTTGAACATTCTTGTTTTTTATGAATATTCACTGAACACATTGCATTGCCCCATGATTTATTCTGGTCCTCGTTAAAGATTTCACTACATTTGTATATTTATTGATTAATTTTCTAATTGCAAACGTTGTGTTGTATATTGAATTTAGAGCCACGTATCCCATACATTGCTCATGTTATTGTTTCTATACTGTCATTTCATGCCACCACATCTCACACATCACATTTGGGTATTTCCGCGCTGTGAAGCATTCACACTCTAATCACATGACGGGTGTTTTCATGGGGGTCTTCAGTTATTGGGTATCTGTGAACCACGTGATCGGCGTTTAAACTCAGTTTCACTGCTTCCGCTGAACTGTGTAAACCCGCTACAGCCATTCGAGTTACGGCGTTGCCCGATCCTCTGTAAGTTTTTCTTTCACTCGTAATCTTTTGATATTACCATAGCATTGCTTTTATTCTTGCACAGATACTGTGTTCTCACATAGGGTTCTTGGGGTTTCTCTAAGGTATGCACGTAGCTCATATTCAACACTTTCCGTTATTTTAAAGTTTACACATTAGGTCCAATAGATACGTTTTGAAGCGGCACGGTGCACAATATTTTTGTCCATTAGTCACGCACTTAACTGGCCATTCCTTCATCATTTACCGCGTTGACAGTATATTCAGGTAGTTGATAACACAATGAATTTATTAACATATTGTCGGAGTAACTAATTTGGTCCTGTATTATCCATTGTTTACAGACCCCTGACGAAGGGTCACAGTGTTTTGACCCGAAATGCATTGGGTGGATGTGAAAATCTAGTGGAACTTGAATATTGCGACAGGAGAATGTTGCTATACACGCAAGAAAATGTTGTGTATAAATTTTGTTTACCAATGGATTGAAGATAATATGAACTTGAAGGAGATATAAATAAAACTTGAGAAGAAACCTATTCGTTTCGTTGTTAACAGAGCGCATAAACACGAGGGTAGTGGAGTCTACCCACAACATTCGTTTTCTGTGTTATAAGGCACGGTTTGACTACGTGCGACGTTTATGCGCCACCACAAATTTTGATGAATTAAGTTTGAAAAACTTTTTCCAGAACTGAGTGCACAGGGATAATACGTTTTCTCGAAGAATCAATTGAAGCAGGTTCTTCTAGGCTAAGTTTGGATCCATCCCAGCTAGATGAAATCGCTCAATTAGAGCAAGGGAATACCATTAAAAGTGCCCCCAATGGTTGCATCCAGCCAAGCCCAGGTGAGATATTACTCATTGATAATAATTCCCCTACGCAACCTCCTCAAAAAAAGTCCAAGAATCCATGCCTCACAGATATACAAATTACTAATAAAAGCATAGTCCATGCTAACGCCCACCCACCCCCAAGCATCAAAAAACCTGTTAAACAGACCCCACTTGGGAGAAAATGGGTAGGGCTCAATAAAGTTCCAGTTAAGCGAAAGGTTGAACCAACAGCAATCTCTCAACGCAAACTGATATTAAGAATCTATCTTCTCTGGTTGAAAGATTAGACCTCTATTTGAGGGTCAGCCAGGATAAATTATCATCTAGACTGACTGCCATTCAGAACCTTATTTCCAGTAATTATAAAACCAAGGGGTAGTTGTAACTCAAAACTCGAGTAGTCAAGGCACTGCAAGCATGGGTGGCAGCATCCCCACTGGGAAATTAAATCACGCACCAACTGGACCCCTCATCAATCCGGAGCGGGAGCGAGTAGTAAATGGAAATTCCCCTAGGAAAAATAGACTTGTAGTAAATATGGCCAATCAGGTTCTTTATGAGAAATCCTGTCCTCTCCCTAGTATGTTGGTTAATGAACGTGATAGAATCTCTAAAAGCCCCTTGGGAATGCCAAGCCCTTTACAACCGACTCTCTCCTCCCAATCTCAACAACAAGTTCCCTGAAATTGTTTTCCCTCTGGGGATTCCCTCGCACCTGATTGCCAACTAGATCTTCCTCCAGACGGTACCCCTTACATTGTTGTGCTGGGAAACGTCCTAAAAAAGAAGGTGGCTGAAGAGGAATCTTGGATATCCCTTAGAAATAAATCTTTACATTGGTTGGGTAGTAGGGTAGGTTTGAATAAGCAAATATTCCACGAGTTTAAGATGGCGAGAAGGGTACAATGGGTGGGACATCGTGAAAAAATTGTAACAGGCGATTGTATCGTTTTGAAATTTGGCTCCCCGCTGTTGGTTAATGAAATTCTTGGTGAGGGTGTGAATCACTTCGTAGATGCAGTTGGGATTAACATACTACTGCTAGGCTTTTTTTATCCCCCTAGAAGAACCCACCAAAGTATTTTTAATGCTAGATGTTCAGTCCCCGACTACAGCCGAACGCAGATTGTTCCAACTTATAATAGATTTAACCCGCTTTCAGGCTTGGAAGATAACAATTCACTGGATATTAGGGATTTTGTTTCCTTCGAGGTTGTTGTTCGTTCTTCCTAGCCCGGTACATACCCAAATTGAACTGCAAATGTTGTCTAACTGCCCTAGTATTATTGGCGCAATTGATTCGCCAACTCTTAAACACCACCCTCTAGTAGGGACTTTAGTTTCCGAAAATTCGGGAGCCCAGTTGCAACTTGTGGAGGGTAAAGCTTCATTGATGGTTCCTATATTAAATCATTAAATACAGAGATAATTACCCAAGACCCTATAAGTCCCACTACATCCAGAGATTTAAAACTCAACATCATTTTTTGGAATGTGGCAGGACTACGTTCTAAAATGACAAATGACATCTGGTTAGACCTGGTGGGAAAACACATTATTGTGTGTTTACAAGAAACATGGACCAGTACTCCCATCCATCTTGAGGGCTATAAAATGTACTCCTCAAACGCTTTACCTTCTATCTCAGGCAGACCCAAGGGGAGTTTAACAACCTTCATTTCAAATACCTTGGAATTTAAGAATATAGTCCCGCTGAGATTGGAGAACAATTTTCAGATTCTTCTGTTGAGTATAAAGAAGTCGGACATTTACTTTTTGGTAAATTTCTATAACAATCTCAAGCAGGCCGATCTTATTACCATTTTAAATGACATTTTCTTTATTTACAATACTTGGGAAACAAGTATATGAATAAATCCTTCATGTTAATATGGGGCGGCGATTTTAATTTATCACTTTGCAAGAATAGTAATAACAAAAACTGTGGTATTCAGGACGAGCGTAAAAATGATTTAACCCATTTTTCCCACACCCATATTGGTAACCGTTTGAATGAAATTTTGTTTGCTATGGAATTGGGTTTTGCAAATGAGACGGTGGTCCCTTTAGTCCCTTTCCCTGCTACATTTAATGGCAGGGGGCAGTCTAGCATAATTGATTTTATCGTTGTTTCATATAATATGGAGCCCACTATTCGGGACTTCTCAACCAATAATAATGCTATAAGTGACCACTTCCCTAACAGCCTTTCAATATCTTTACCAACCAATTCAGCGAAGCCCAATACATAAAGCCTTTTGGGGCAACAAACTTTGAATCTAGATAGATTAAAGGGTTTTTCCATAAAATGGGCGAAAACCAACCCAGTTCAAACTACATCCAAAGTAGTGAAGTGAGCTTTGCCCTTAATTGAAAAATGTCTAAACCCTGATACCCCTCACAAATTAATATTGTCTAGCTATTTAAGCATTACCAGAATTGTACAAGATGTCTTACATCAAAAAATTAAAAATAAAGAGAATCCCACCATAGGGTGGTTTAACAAAGAGTGCACAAAAGCTTATTCTAATTTGAAAGCTGCACTCCATAAATCTAATTTGGATAAAGATGAAATTGCTAGACTCAGAGAGGCCTATAATAGGGCCTTAAAAACCCGTAAAATAGGATTAAAAAATGATTTATGGGATCAACTCCACAAGAGCTGCTCTATGAATGATAGTGTCAACTTTTGGGGAGTTGTTAAAACTCGTTTCCTCCCAGGTGTGAAAGAGAACCCAAAGATAGACGTCGCTTTTGATGACATAGCATGGGTCAGGTACTACACTCAGATATTTAGTTTGGACTTACAGAAATATCCAGAGCAAATTGAAACAGATGGGCGGGCATCACTCCTAATGCAAACAGTTTATCCAATTCCACTAACATTCATGCATCTGGAAGTGGTTAATGCATTACCAGCCAGTAAGGGCGGGAAAGTACTGGGCCCCGATGGGGTCCCGGTTTGACCTTTTTAAATATAACTTGGAGCTGTGATCCCCCATTCTCACAAAAGTACTTGAAGCTGCCAACGCCGTAGACTTAGTTGAATCATGGTCAGCTTCAATTCTCGTACCTATCTTTAAAAAGGGTGGCCGACACAACCCAATGTGTTATCGACCCATTTCCCTTTTAGACTCCATTGGCAAGGTTGCTGGCCACATCCTTTTAGAACGTCTCCAGGACTGGGCCGATGATCATAACATAATTTCCAACCTACAATATGGGTTTAGAGAGGGACTGGGCACTGTGGAGCAAGCCCTAAATCTCTCTCTTCTAATGGGGATATATGTTGGAGCTAAGGGTGGGTATTTACACATGGCCTACATCGATTTGACTGCGGCCTTCGATTGTGTAAATCACACCAAACTATGGTCGATCCTTTTAGAAATGGGTGTAGATCTACCCTTGGTGAACTTTCTCCGTGAGTTTTATTCGGGCGCAACAGCAAGAGTTAGGTACGGGCTGAGGGGAGAACTCAAGGCATCATTCCGGGTGGAGAAGGGGGTCAGGCAGGGCTGCGTCCTGGCTCCTTTCCTATTCACCCTTTATACCAACGGGTTGGAAAGAGCGATGCTGGAAGGGAGCCAGGACCTGCCCTGTATTGGCTCTCGCCCAATACCGGCATTACTATATGCCAACGATGCCGTGATTTTGGCCAGAACTCCCCTGGAGCTCCAACGTGTTTTAGATAGATATCGCAGTTTTATGGCTAGCTTGGATCACAGTATTAATATTAAAAAAAGTATTTAATGCACTCAGGAACAAGGTCCAAGAAAACAAAGGATATTTTTATTAATAATAGTAGGTTGGAGAGTACAAACTCCTATCCCTATTTAGGGATTTTAATAGACAACAAGTCCTCATGGAAACAGGCCATTGGAGCGAGAAAGTTATCATTCCTTAGTGCTACCACCACCCTTGTAGCATCTGCACAAAAGCTAGGGAAGAGGTCACCAACCGAAATGATCACGATATATCAAGCAAAGTGCATCAGTGTAGCATGTTACGGAGCCGGGGTCTGAGATCATGCCAATGTGGATGCTCTTCAGAAAGTTGAGAACAGCTTCCTGAGATATTTGCTCGGTGTCCCTCAGAGCTCTTCGACCTACTGCTGTAACTTAGAATTGGGGATGGTATACATATCAGACACTATTAAACTCCAACCAATCCTTCTATGGCATCGTCGTTGGTCGTCATTACAGTGTGAACTGTCTCAAAGTCTCCTCCGCGATTGCCTTATGCTTGAAAACGTGCACAAGATCAGTTGGTTTGTCTATGAAACCTAGGAAAGAACTGAAAAAGCTATGCTGTCCCATTTGCAGCTGTTACGACTTACTACTGAGGTCGGAAAATGTTTGGTGCAGCACATTTTATCGATTCAGACCACCTTTACAGTGCAGCCTTATTTAACCTATAAGCTGAACAGTTATGAGAAATTTTTACTGACCCGTCTCATGTTTAATATCTTCCATCGTCTGGTGACATTCCGGCAACCAAATGATTGGTCTAAGAACCTTTCTGTCTGCCCTTGCGACGATGTATCTTCACAGTCTCCGATTCATATAGTTTTATTTTGCAAATTTTACAAAGACCCAAGGAACTGATGGATACTACCAATACTAAAAATGTTGGGTTTGCGTAGTTGCCGCCCTGCATTACTCACGTTCCAATTTTTGGAAGTTGAACCTTATGCAAAAAACATTGCCTGTTTTCTGAAGTTTTGTGTCAATCACCGATCAAATCTTGGTTAATCCATGCCTGGTTATTTATTTTAAAAAATCATGTGTTAATTTATAACTGATTGGCTTAGATCTTTTTATTGTATTTTAATCCCCCCTCTGAAATATTTGTGGAATTATGGTTTTCTATGAAATTTTGGAAACCGAATAAAGGAACTTGAAATGAAATGTATGGGAAGATATGCCAATGGCCAGATCTCAGAAGACTGGCAATAAAGTCATTGACTTGTTCTGTCACCAGGGTGTCTGCTGAGTGTGTGTTCAGTGCAGCTGGTGCAGTGGTTACAGTGAGAACGACCAGTCTCTTGCCTCAATGTGGATAGACTAACTATGATCAAAATGAACCAATCTTTTATACCACACAATTACACCGTTCCTGAAACAGCACAGGCGGAGGAGTGTAATTGGTTATAAAATGAATCAAGTGTGTTAGCTGATCAACTTCTGGGTGAACTACCTGAGTTTGAAGACAAACTCTACTTCCTGCATTAAGTATGCCGGAGCCCCTATCGAACATTTTTATTATTTCTCGTTGAACTTCTATTTTTGCACACAAAAAAGTAGGTAGTTCAGCATTATTATTTTTGTGTCCGATTTATGCTGCCCCATTTTTTAATTACATATATTGCCAGATTGCAGTTGCACCAGTGTGCATTGAAAAAGCCTACACAATTTCTATATGACATTGGAGAGAATGTCTGCCCCCCTCAAATGCCTATTGACTGTTGCATAGCACTAGAAGGTCTTCCCCAGAAGATCATTGATTTAGAAGAGTGCCTTTCAATACCAAATTCCAATGCGTTGCCTGCATCAAAGATGAATATCTAATACCTAAACTTCCTGTGTTTGGATTGGAAGAGGTAAAACTACAACTATTGCAACAGTGAGGGAGCGATTGTGTGAGTGATGATGATGATTGTTGATTCATGTGGTGGCAGACAGTGAAGGAGGGTGTTGAACTGTAATGTGGGAACTTGCCTGAGAAGTGTAATTTGTAATGTTTGAGGCCTGAGTGATGGGTGATAATTTTTCCCTGGAGGTGATTGGCCTTTACAAACTTACTTGGTGAAAATTAATTAACCTGATTGGTCCACTCCTTTGATTCTTCTCATTTTTTCATCTTTTAGGATGGCTGCCCTTACAGTTGTTTTATTGACAAGACTGACAAATTCCAATCTGTTTCTTGCATCAAAGGGTAGATAGTGTACTACCTGAAACTCCTTCAATCGTTCCTCTCAGACCGAGTTCAGATGGTGGCTCTAGGTGATTACCAATTCAAACCATTTGTGCGGCCTTGCAGAGTCCAACAGGGGTCCTCGCTTAGTCCGACATTATTTAACGTATACGTCTCTTCTTTGGCCCCACTCATTAGTGGTTTTGGATTTGATCTTACAACCTATGCTGATGACACCCAAATTGTGGTGTCTCTCATACCCGGGCAGGAACTTGGGATTGAGAGGCATTTTCAGGACTGCATGGAAGCAGTAGGCAAATGGATGGGGGACAACTGTTTAAAGTTGAACTCTGATAAGACAGAGGTGATTCTATTTGGTAATGACTATCCTTTTTGGACACCCAACTGGTGGCCACCATCGATAGGTTCCCTTCCTACACCGACGAAGAAGGCCAAGAATCTGGGTGTAATTATGGACGATAAACTCAAATTTGGAGACCAAATTAACGCAGTCTCATCTAAAACAGCATTTGTTATTAAAGCAATAAAAGAAATTCTGCCCTATCTGCCGTCAGGTAGTCAACAGATCGTAGTTACAGCTTTGGTTTTTATCAAAGCTCGACTACTGTAATGGCCTTTATTTAAACATCCAGGAACGCTTTATGAACAAGCTCCAGATGCTGCAAAATGCTGCAGCTAGGCTTCTCACTGGTACACCAATGTTCGCCTCAATTTCCGGAGGGATAAAAAACTTAATTGTCTTACGGCGAGAAACAGAGTTTGTTTCAAGGCACTGTGTACGGTCTATAAGGCTCTTCATGGTACCGGACCGGAATTCCTATTAAAACAATTGACATGGTATGCACCTTTAAGGAATCTTCGCTCTTCTGGAGCCAAGTTGTCCACCGTGCCAGCTATCAAAAAGGCCACTTGGGGAGGTAAAAGCTTCATACCAGGGGCAACGAAGGCTTGTAATGACCTTCCCGTTTATCTCAGACAGTCTACTGATCTAACATCTTTCAGGAAGAGCCTGAAAACATGGCTGTTTGACAAATAGTTTGGTGCAAACCCTCATACACACTCTTTTTCCTTACGCCTTCTGTTGGGATCGGTGTATTGGAAAGGTAACAAGCGCCAGGACACCTCCGGGTAATCGCGCGCTATATAAGTTATCATAACATAACCTAACACCATGCGTGGATTGGAACAGGTAACCATTGCACCGATGAGTAATCTGGTAACATGTCTCACATCACCTGGCTCACCATTTCCAGCAAAATGGAAATGCTCCACTGGGTCCTGATTGAACGGGACTTGCGGAAAAGAGCAATGGGTGCCCAAGTCCTTTATGGGAAAGCTGCCGGATCTTTTGACCCTACAAATCCAATACTCCTGCGCTCAACGAAGAGCTTAGAACCAAAACATCGAGACTTCAAGCACAGTGATTCATTTCATCTGGGGGGTCCTATCTGGAGAAATGCTGCCCTGAAGATAGATATGCCCTTTTTTACTGGATTGAATGGCCCTCAACAGGTATTTATAACCTTTGCCATGTCCTAAAACATGGCAAGGTCAGGGATTTTCCCACTTTGAAGGCCGAATTCAGATTACAAGACCACCAGCCGTGTATAAATGCCCAATTGACTTAGCTGCATCAGTACCAAACTGAGGCAGGTGTCCCTAGACTCCCCAATCCATGATTTTTTGATGCATTGGGGCCATCGCAACAAACTGATCCCTTGCCTGTGTGGATTGATCATTGAGTATCTCTACTTGAAACCCACGATAGGCATAAATGGTCACCTGCCATCCAAAGAAGCCACTCACAGGACCACTGTTCACAATTGCTGTCCTACCATGACAAAAGTTTTCAGAAGGCAAGACTGAATTTGAATGCTTTAAGGTTCTTCATCAATGGTACTGCACCCTGATGAAACTGAAGAAGTTGGGAATGTCTCCTAGTGAGAACTGCTGGTGTGGAAGTCAACCAGGTGGGGGCATCATTCATATCCTGTGATCCTGCCCACTTCACAATCCTGTTGGGAAGCCATTTGGAGGATGCTCCACTACCCCATGGCATATGACATCCAACCCTCCATTGAGCTAGCCCTATTAGATGACACTGAAGAGGTAGAGCGTATGAATTTCCACAACAAGAGGTGGCTGGCTACATTCCTTGCACTAGGCAAACTGTGCATATTGCACACATAGAAACCCTCCTTATTGCCAATGCTTTGGAGTGTATTGAGGTGGTTACTTCAGTAGATACCCATGAAAGCATGATCTACAAACTGAATTATTAGCTGTCCAAATAAGAGGACATATGTGAACATTTCCTGGGGAACCTTCCTTGAGCTGGTTTTTTAAACAAACTGCACTTTGACCCCTAAAACTCTGCACACCTTGGACCCTGAAAGTCAAGTTCTGTGTACCCGCAGGAATGCATGCTGCCAGCCTGTTGTCCATCATGCCGTAGCTTACTGTGCGAAAAACATTGCTGAGGACCTCTGGTCCCTTCACGGAGATCCTTTTGACTACCCTGTTTGGTAATTACTGTTTATTACCTTATCGTAGTGCCTTACCCTATATAAACACTGTACCTCTAGCTTGTTTTTTCTTCATTTTGTTTGCATCTTTCTGTATTTTGAAAATGTTTCTTTTCTTTTCTACTAATATTTGATTGTAGCCATTTAGGCATTATCGCGCTGATTTGTCTGGTTACGTTGTAAAACCTAATAAGTATTCAAATCTAAAACAATGACGGTCCACTTGGAATACAAACAAAAAGATGGATTATTTTAAGCCCTATTAGGTGGAATAAATTGAATAATTTATAGCAATGACTTAGACAATTATCAATCTAGATAGCAGATGGGTGAATGTGCTTTGTTAATTAAACATTTGGGAGACTGGTAATCTGTGTTTTCAGAGATTTCCTTGCACAATTTCATTTTCAGGTGTAATTTAACGAGAAAATAAATCTATATACTGTGATTCATTGTGGCCTAGGTCATAATAGGTTTTGGATAGGAAGTTGTATTTTAAAGAATTGATAGACTGGTTGACTCAATGAAATGAAAATCTAAACATGAACAACAAGTGCTGGATGAGGCTTATTTATCAAAGCTCCACATAATTATCCCAGTCTTTTTTTCTGAACGACAGTCTCATTTATAATGTGCATACAGATCGTCAAATACAATTCTGTGATGCTCATTATAACACCTTTTTCACCACGTAAAGTGGCACGTAATGGTGTGGCGTAAAGAGGAGAAATATGTTAATTCTACCTAATTTGTTCCTCTTTCCATGTGTGGTGCATTCTGCAGCAAACATAGGAAGAGGAAAATGCCTTGGAGGAATACTTTTGTGCAGGGAAGTGCCCCTTCCTTTACAAAAACAATCCTGCTTGCCACAGAGATACCCTTGCACTATGCCTACTTTGACGCTCGGCTTCCAAGATGGCACCAGAGCAGGAAGAAAGGACAGGAATTGCCTGTATTAATTAAGTAGGGTGAATCCCTGCCCTTTCACTTTGGCGTAGGGCAGTGCAGCAAGGTGCCTTACTGTGCTGGCCTACACCAAAATGCTATAAATGAGGCCCTTAGTGAGTGTGCCGTCAAGTTGACAAACTGCACAATTTAGCAGACCCATAGAGTCATTGCCCCAATTCATCTAATTTCTCCCTTGACAAATTTCTTCTTTTGCTCATAATTTCTACTGCTTTAAATTACCACCAAACTCAATTGAAATTATCAATGAACTGTTTATTATATTGCAAGTCAATATTTACCACCTTCAGTCAATTTACAACATGGGGTTGATGAGTTCAGCAGAAAGGGAAGAACCCCTCATTTGACTCGATGCTATGGTTGAACCGTTTCCATTTTTATTATAACCTACAGCAGGAATAGTATAGCAGGACTGTAACAACATTTGCAACATATCCAAGTTGTATTTCTTTTGAACACCCTAAGTTGTACAGAATGAGTACATTAATAAGATCATTATGCACAATTGAAAAACATGGTTCCCATTAAATGTCAATTCAAAACTAAAGATGGCAACACTAATATAGAACAGGCATGATTGGAAACAAAATATTTTGAGAGGTGTTAGTTACACTCTTCTGACAAGTTACATTTGCTGATCACAATGATGTGTTTGTTTGAGAGACATTTTTGCAACCTGAAGGTCTGATTCACCTAATTATGTATGATGTGACTATTCTGACTCACTACTGAATTCCAGGATTAAACCAGTAGTAAATACTCTTGGCATGTTACTGGACTCAGGATTAATTCAGGAATACTACAGGAGTACGCCACACCTACCCACTGAAAACTCTTTCTAAATTAGGTCTTCAATTTGAATTCTTCTATTATGACCTTGAGTGTCTTCTATTTACATCCTAACCGTTATAAAGAAAGATGGATTATGTATTAAATCATTTTTGTCAGGAGCCATGTTCTTCTCTAAGGTACGGCACATTGTTATGTATTTAAGGACTTATGAAAATATGCAGTCTGGTTTGATGATGTTAAATAATGTTTATCTTGGTATGTACCTGTTAAAGTTAGCACAATGGCATGTAGGATAGTATCACTGAATGTATGTGGTTTAAATGAGCCTAATAAGAGAATGAGAGTTGCAGCGTACTTGAAATCTTTGCGATTAGATTTGATATGTCTGCAAGAAACCCATATAGAGACAAGTAGGGCATACCTCTTAGAGCAATTAGGATTTGACTTGTTGGCAAGATCTAGACAAGAGACTAGGACCAGAGGAGTAGCAATCCTGGGTAGACAAAGGGATGTCGTGGTAGGGAAGAAGAAGGAAGACAAATGGGGCAGATGGGCTATCCTAGAAATCTGTTTCAAAGGACAGAAACTAACGCTAGTTACTATCTATGGATCAACAGAAGATGACCCTGACGTATTTCAGTTTCTGGATGCGGAGTTAGCCCAGTGGAATGAACCCATAGTATGTTGTGGAGATTTTAATATACATGATCTAGTGAGCTCGTTTACACAAGAAAATGCGATCTATAGAGGTAGGAAAAGGAAAGTATTTAGGGCTCTGGCAGACATGGTCACACATAATGCTTTGGTAGATCCTTGGGTAAAATTGCATCCTCACCTTGATGGTTGTACTTTCTTTTCTGCCCCTCATAAAGTAATGGTTAGGCTTGATTATTTTTTGATAACGAATTGTTTACTAGTTGAGTCACAGGTGGAGAAGTTACCCAGGGTAATCTCAGACCATAGTCCGGTGATCCTTACTATTAAAACCAGCCAAATACCAAGAATTCCTGCACAATGGACTTTTGAGAGAGGCCTCTTAAAGGATCCTGCATATAGGGAGCACATGGTTGTTTGGATCAAATGGTTTTGGGATATAAATAGGGGGACAGCAGCCCCAGGGGTGGTCTGGGATACATTCAAGGCAGGAGTAAGGGGAGAAACAATTAGTTTCGCAATGGGGAGACAAAAAAGAGAAAGAGAAAGGCGAGAAGAGATAGGACAGAGGTTGTTAAGAGAGGAAGGGAACTTAGGCAGGGCTATAAGACACAACCTACCCCTAGAGGATTGTCTGCTTAAGATCACAGCGTTAAAAGCTGAGGCAGTGGAAGGCAGTGGAAGGCTTTGCAAGGCAGGCGGCAGAGAACTTCTTAACAAAAAAGGAAAAAACATACGAACTTAGTGAAAAGGTGGGGCGGGTGCTGGCAATCAGGACTAGGCAGAGAGCAGCTGAAGAAGGGGTAAAGGAAGTAAGAGACGTACAGGGGAACATGGTCATGGAGACTAACCTAGTAAGAGAAGTCTTCAGGAAATTCTATGGGGATTTATATACTCCAGAAGATCCAACGAATCTAGAAGAGATTGATAAATATTTGAGGAATATCCCGCCACCAACAATATCAGCAGAAGACAGGGAGATACTAGACAGACCTTTGCAGCCTGCGGAGTTAGCGGAAGCTCTTGGAAGCCTACCGGCAGGGAAAGCAGCAGGACCGGATCAGATCCCGCTCGAATTTTATCAAATATTCCAAAATGAGCTTTTGGCAGACATGTTTAATATAATGCAGCAAGCACAGGCAGGGGAATCTAGTCCGGAGACTTGGGGTGGGGCTAACATAATAGTTATTTTGAAAAAGGGGAAGCCACCAGAAACACCAGGGTCATATAGGCCAATCACATTAATGAACTCGGATGTTAAAATCTACTCTAAAATATTAGCAAAAAGGCTGGCTGGGATAATTGAGCAGCTGGTAACCCCTAGCCAGCATGGATTCATCCCTGGGAAAGGGACCACGCAACATGTAAGGACGGTGATCACGATGTTGGACTCTGCGGATGTTCTAGGAGACCCTGTCGCAGCATTATTTCTGGACGCCGAGAAGGCATTCGACAGGGTCTCATGGGATTACCTGTGGCAGGTTATGAGGTGGTGTGGTCTGGGGGAACCTTTTATAAAAGCCATACGGGTATTGTATGATGCTCCAACAGCAAGTATAAGAGTGAATGGGGGGCTCTCTGATAAAGTAAAAATAGCTAGGGGGACTAGGCAGGGATGTCCCTCCTCTCCCCTGTTGTTTGCGCTATATTTGGAACCATTATTGCGTAGGCTTGAAGCTAATCAAATGATACAACCAATGAGGATTGATAATTGTGTGGTGAAGACCTTAGCCTACGCAGACGATGTTGCAATTTTAACGCCTAATCCGACCATAGCTATAAAGGAGGTGGAGCTAGAGGCTCAGAGGTTTGGGAAGATCTCAGGATACAGCCTAAATAGATTAAAAACGCAGATAATCAAAAACAGATATACTGTATGTACTGATGATAGGGTGGTCAACTCAGCAGTGTACTTAGGGGTGCTCTTAACGGCAAGTTTGGATATCATAGTAGAGAAGAATTTGGCACCTCTAATTGATAAAGTCAAAAAAGATTTAGAAAGGATGAATAATTTGCACCTTTCCCTTATGGGCTGCACAAATGTAATTAAAATGTTAATTTTACCTAAATTCTTATATTTCTTCCGTTCTATTCCTTTAGTATTTGAGGCTAGATGGTTTAATTTGTTAGAGAAAGTACTTAATAGATTTATTTGGGCACACGGGAAAACTAGACGGGCCTATAGATATATGACCCTCCCAAGAGAAAGAGGTGGGTGGGGGGTACCTGACTTTAGGTTATATCAAATGGCGGCAGCACTTCAGTATATGCAGGGGTTAATTGGGGGGGGAGGAAGTGATAGCAGGGTTACGACTATGTCAACAGAAGTTTATTCTATAGTATTAGGGGCAGAGGCAGAAAACAATTTTTTAAATAGAATTGAGTTTGGTTACCACAAACGGACTAGGTTTAAGACAGTAGTGGCAGCAGGTAGGGTATGGATAGCATTCCTAAAAAAAATGAGGATGGGAAGATATAACAGGTACACCAGGCTCTATAAGAATAGATCTTTCCCGGCGGAAGTATTTGCAGACTCGATAATGTTGAGTTGGTATCAAAAAGGAATAGGGCAGATTGGGGACTTAATGGATGGGGAGGAGTTAGTTCAATTCACAGATCTTAGCCTTAAGTATGGGATTGAGAGGAAAGATTTTTTCAAATACTTGCAGGTAAGGAGCTTCCTCTGTCGCAAGCAAGGTGGCAGTGCGGGTTTTAGTACTAATGAAATATTGGAGAAAATAAAAATGGGGAGGGACTGTACAATTAGATCTTTTTATGCGTGTCTAGCAAAAAGTAAAATGGATGACTTAGAGAAAGTTGGCAACAAATGGATCGAAAAATTGGGTGGGGAGACTGGAAATTTTCAAGAATCTCTGGACATGGGATGTAATGTTCTGTGCTCAGGTCCCATGCAATCGCAACATTATAAGACTTTATTCTCGTTGTACCATACTCCCGCCAGGATAGCTAAATGGGGAGGCACCACTGGTACCACCTGTCCACGCTGTAATGCAGGGGATGCAGACATTGTCCATATGTTTGCCACCTGCCCTCAGCTTTATTCACTGATCAAAAATATGGAAGATTTTCTGAGTAAAACTCTTGACATACGAACCAAAATGACACCCAAGATGATACTGTTCGGGAGAGATAATCAAGATGGCATTGATCAGAAGGAATTCATGTTTATAGCCACCGCAGTTATGAGATTAACAATAGCAAGAGCTTGGCTAGACAAGGTACCCCCAGGAATGCATGTATGGCTGGCAAATTTACTAGCTAGTTATAATCTTGAGAAAGCTATTTATGCACGCAAGGGGAAAAGGGGTAGGAGACTTGGGCTCAAAATCTGGGAACCAATTATCAAATGGAAAGAAAGGATGGCAATATAAGATACTGAAATAGAATATGAACTTTTGTACTGTAATTTATATGGTAAGATAAATATATATTGCTTATATTGTTTATATCATGTTAAACTTCAAACCAGCGAAATTGGAAATTTTTGATGTATAAAAGATACAAATGTATGATGTAAAATACAATGTGCATATTAAGAAAAAGGAAAAATAAAAATTATTTAAAAAAAAAAAAAAAACTAGACAAGCTAGTGGAATTGAATATAGCACCGATATTTGGTAAAACTAAACGAGAACTAGATAGATTGAATAAATTACATTTGTCAATAGTGGGGCGGGTAAATAATATTAAAATGGTATTTTTGCTGAAATTCTTGTATATATTTAGGGCGATTCCACTGTTATTCGAGGCAAAATGGTTTAAGATCTGGGAGCACATGATAAATAGGTTCATATGGGCACAAGGGAAGACAAGAAGGGCACTGAGATATATGGAGTTACCTAGGGAGAGAGGTGGATGGGCTGTGCCGGATCTTAAATTATATTACTAGGCGGCCGCATTGCAATATATGGCTGGGCTATTGGGAGGGGCAGAAGCTGAAGGACAGGACCCAATGGGAACGGTTGCCATCTACGCACTGGTCTTGAACTCAGAAGCAGAGAGCGTATTACTGAAACAAACTGACTCCTCCTATTATAAAAGAACAAAATTTAAGACTGTATTGACAGCCTACAACATCTGGAAGGCTTTTACAAAAAAATTTGGATTAGGGAAGTATAATAGGTATACTAGGGTGACAGACAATGAGACACTTCCACGTGAAATTTTTTCAGACACGGTGCTTGTTGATTGGGGTAGGCGGGGATAAGTAAACTGGGAGATATAATCGGGAATCAGGGAATGTTGCAATTTTCTGAAATACGAGTAAAATATGATCTGGATCAGAGAATTTTTTTTAAATTCCTGCAAGTTAGGAGTTTTATGGCGGCAAAGAAAGGAGGCCCGAACGGATTTAACACAAATCCAATATTGGACCTTATACAGGGAGGAGTAGGGGGTACAATTAAAAATCTATATGCTAAACTGACTAAAAACAAAGTAGATGATCTGGAGAAACAAGAACAAAAATGGGCACATAAGTTGGGTATAGCTAAAGAAACATTCCAACTATCCCTAAATTGGGGGCAGGACATCCTTTGTTCAGCCCCACTTCAGGCGCAACATTTTAAAACCATTTACTCACTATACTACACCCCGGCAAGGATAGCACAGTGGGGGGGGAAGCACGGAACTTACTTGTCCTAGATGTGGCTCAGACCAAGCTGAAATTGTGCATATGTTTGCGTCTTGCGCCCATTTACAATTGCTCCGAGAAGAAATTGAGATGTTTTTAAAAAAATCCTTAGGAATAGTACTGAAACTGACACCCCAAATTATTATCTTTGGGGTAATAGATGCAGAAGTGCAACTAGATTATAGTTACTTTTTGTTTGTCGCTATGGCGATATTACGGTTAGCAATTGCAACGGCCTGGCTGGATAAAATACCTCCAACTTATCAGGAATGGCTAGGCAGACTCTTGTCAGCCTACAGTCTAAAAAGGCAATATATGCCAGGAAAGGGAGAAGAGGGAAAAAGTTAGGATTAAAAATTTGGGGTCCGGTGATGAAGTGGAGGGATCAAGAAGCTGAGTTTACCCCGTATAATGAGATGGTGAGCTAGATGTCCCTATATGTAATTTTGGTACTGTTTGATGTTTTATTGTGTTTTTTTTTCCTGCTCAGCTTGTTAATGTATTTTGCTTTATTTGTGCTATTATGTGGTTTTACCTTCATTATATAACTGACTCTTGGATAAGTGAAATTATAGTAGAACTGCTATATAACAACTTATGTTTTCCTTTCTATGCTTGCGTTTTTCTTCATTCTTTTGCATTATGATTGAATGTAAAAACTGTAACTAAAGTACATGCCTTGTATCAGGGGTAAAAAAGAGGGAAAAATTATTTTCAATAAAAAGGTTTAAAAAAAAAAAGAAACTGCAAAAAAAAAAAAAAAAAAAAAAAAAAAAAAAGGAGCCATGTTCTGGATGTTAAAGTTGCAAATAACATTCTAATATGTCTTGGCAAATTTTCTTAGCGATCTGTGAGGTAGAGGTGGTAAAACGGCGGTTCATTCACAAATCCAGTTGTTCGTGGTGTGATATCAAAATTTTCCATATCAATAGGAGACGAAATATTGAATTGCTGTAGGATAGTGGTGAGGAACAGAAATAGTTCCATACGAGCAAGTCCCTCTCCAAGACATATGCGTTTCCCTACAGAGAGAGAAAAGTAATATGTATGAACAACCATTCAAAGTGCATAGTCAACCATTTAAGTTTTGGGAAAAAATGTCAAATGTACAGCCGCACAACCTTACCTGCGTGGAAAACATCCTTAAGATAGCCATCACCAGGCAACATTTGTAACTCTGGTAATCCCACAGAGCCTTTAGTAAACTCCTAACCTGACTATACACAAATGTCTCTCACACAGAGATGAATTCTAGGTCTATTGTCTAATATAGTTAGAGCAATTACCCTCATTTACTACTAATGCCCATATTTCCACTTTCAAAGTGGTTCAGAATATTCTGGGAGAAGAGGTCAAGCTTTATATATATCTTACTAAAACATTCAGCATTACTTAGGGAGTACCACAAAAATCAACCTTACCCTAGAACCTATACATTGTAGATGTGACCCCTTTCCTTTATTTATTCTATCTCGCAGCAGCAACATTGTTAATATTGATAGCACATAGCTTCATCTAAAACTACACAAAAGGTGGGGGTCAATGAAAAGGGTTTTGTTCACTGATAGGTGTATACATAAACTATACAAAGATGTGCCTCAATATATATGACCTACATAAAGCTGTTCCTCAATACATTGAAAACAAGGTTCCTGTTAATTTACCCTACAAACCCATATCCTCCATTTATTTGGCCAGAATCACATTTATGTGGTTTAAAGAGGTGTATGCTACTACCACCACTTGCCTAATACTTATGTACCTTTTTGTTGTATAGGCATGCAAGGTAAAGGTATATGCATGGTAAACATCTGCGTGGTAAAGGCAATGCATGGTAAAGGAACTGCATGATACAGGATGCTTAGTAAAGGCAGTTCTTGGTAAACGCTGCATTGTAAAAGGCTGTTACACCCTTAAATTCTATTTGTCTCTATTACTATCCTATATCGCCCTCATTAGTCTCACCTTCACCTCATTCTCATTTCTTCCTCTCTATCGCAGCAATCTAACAACTTCATCTCTCGCAACCATAGTTGTCTCTCCCTAACTCCCAAAACGAATTTTCTCAATTTACCTCAGCATTTATTTGCCACCTCATCTCTCCCCCTCCCCTCTCATTTTCTACCTCACTCACCTCTCTCACCAATGTTCCCTTTTCTTGCTAGTTGTCGTTCTATCGCTACCTATTTATTTCTGTCACTAACTCCTCTTTCTCTTCCTCTTTCATCTTTCAACATATCCTTCTATAATTCAGTTTACATTTCTCTCTCTCAATGCCTTTCTATTTTTACACCTGTCTACTTGACATCTGTTGTCTCCCTACAACACAACTCTCCCTTTACCTAACCCTCCATGCCTGTGTATTCAGCTCACCTCTGATTCTCTGCCTCACCTCAGTATTTCTAACTATTCTCTTTTATTTCAGTACCTCTTCTCTCCATCTACTCTTTACCACCATGTTTGTTTCATAGCCAACTTTGTTAAGTTTGAAATACACCATGACATCATATATTTACAAGGAACCATACCCCTTGTTTCTTTCACTCTCCCCAGGCCCACCCCAAAACAACAAGCCCTCCTCCCCTAGCTCCCTTCAATGCTTGCTTTCTATACTCAAGTAAATCCACCATTTCCTCCATATATTATCATGTTTCTCCAGAGACTTCCAGGCTTTATATATATATTCTTCAATCTTAGCATACCAGTCCAAGGCAGAAGTCCATTTTGCCACACAAGGAGCTGTTGCAGTAGTCTAGTAAGGTGCTATGTCCCTTTTGGCCAGGTGTGTGGCGATACCTACTAGTGTTTGTTCATGTTGTGGAGGTCCAGCTCCTCCAGTATATCCAACACTACCACCCTTGGGGTTAAACCCACTGGCTGCCCCAGAACCTCCATCATTATTGTTGCTATGCTGCCCCAATATGTCTCTATTACGAGACAGGAAAACACCATGTGAAAGAAATCGCCTACGATGAAAAGCATCAAAGGCAATTGGGTGAAGTTTGCTTGACAGCCTTTCAGAGCTGTAGGAGCTTGATGTAGGCAATATTTAAATAATTAAGTTGAATCAATTGTAGATTGGCCAGAATGACTAAGATGTGGGGAGCCATACATGCATCCCTCCAATCAGTAATTTGTAATTTGTAAGGGAATTTATTCCACGCCGAAATCACCCCCGAAGGGGTATCTCCGCGCTGCAGAGAAGACAAAGTAGAAGTCAGGCACAAATCAGTCCCGGAATAGTTCAGTCTTCAGGAGTTTTCTGAATCGAAGAAGACTGGGGCATTTGCACAGGTCCTCGGGCAGAGTGTTCCAATATTTAGCAGCAAGGTGTGCGAAAGTTCTGCTTCCTACTCGTAATTTTCTGTAGCGGGGGACCAAAAGCAGCCCTTTCCCTTCAGATCTGAGAAGCCTGCTTGGATGGTAAGATTTAATTTTGTCTGCCAAATAGCTGGGCCACCTGCCATAAATTGATTTATGTGCAAGGCATCAGAGTTTAAATGCTGTTCTCTGGCGAATAGAAAGCCAGTGAAGCTGTCTCATCAAAGGCCTAGAGGGGGTATATGGGAGCATTTTGAGAGTCAGATGTGCAGCAACATTCTGAACTATCTGCAATCTACTCAAGAGAGAATAGTTTGGAGATGATAAAAGAGCATTGCAATAATCAAGTAGGCCGATAACAAAAGCTTCAATCAGGGTTTGTCGGACTGATAAGGGTAGTCACTGAAACACTCTGCGCAAGAGACTCAGAGTGTGGTAGCAGGTCCCTGATGTGGCCATGATTTGATCTTTCATCAACAGAAAGTTATCTAAACAGACCCCCAAATTTTTTCCTTCCAGAGATGGAGTAGGAGCGGGGCCTAACACAGTGGGCCACTAATTTCGGGACCAAATGTATTGCACAGAGCCAAACAAAAGGATCTCAGTCTTATTTTGCCTGATCTAACCAGATATGGCCAGCCTGCCCTCCGTGAAGCATTGATCAACTAACTCTGTATCCTTGTCAAAGGACAGGAGTAGTTGTGAGTCATCAGCATACGAATAGAGAGTGAAGCCAAATTTCCTAATTAAATTGGCAAGGGGGCCACATAAACATTAAACAATGTAGGGCTCAAACAGGAGCCCTGAGGCACCCCCTTAGTTAGCTTCATAGTATGGGAACAAAATGGACCTAAATTACTCGTCTGAGTGCGCTTATCCAGAAAACTAGTGATGAAGCGGGTTTCTGAAATTATTTAAGAAATAAAGCTTCCATAATCCTTAATACATTAATGAGTGTTGCATGTTTTTGTTTTTTAATCAACCTAGAATAATGTGCACCAACATCAACATTGGGTTTAACTATATGTGCTCTTGTCATGTCTGTTGTGTCGTTTTAAGTAATATATTTACCTTGTCTTTTGTTTAGTTGAACACTAATTGCGGCTGTTTCAAATAATCGCATGTGCTTTCTTTAAATGTGCTCTTGTTTTTGTCGTGTCTTTTTGTGTGACTGTGTTATGTTCTTTTGTATGCAAAAGCTAGGTAACATAGACTAATGGGTTAACATTAGTAAAGGGGGTGGGTAACAGAATAATTATCATTTCCTGAATTAATTATTGTTTTGTGTTTCTTTGCATACTAGACCTATGCTAAAAGGCCTGTGGCCTATTTCTAAAATGGATGTCTGAAGTTGTCTCTAAAAGTTGGGCCTCGCACAGCAGTGTTTGGAATTATTCTTTTCGATGAATTCTTTGAGAGTTGCTTGTAAAGCAGAGCTGTGTCGAGCATTTGAAGGACAAGGCCACATCAGGATGTTTAGCGGCGGAAAGGCTCGGATGCAATGAACTTAAGGACATTCCTTTCTCAATGTTGCAGTTTATGGTGGAGCCTGTGACACTTCTTAACAAAGGACAATTCTGCTTTTGAGGATGTGTAGTTTTCCTATGCGTGAAGCCGCATGACACCATCGGATGATTCTTTTTGGCCAATCATATTTCATGATTCGTGAATGTTTGTATTCTTTTAGTTAGTTTTAGATAGGAAAAGGTATAAAAACTGCCCCTTAGAAAGAGCACTGTTCGTCTTGTTCCTGTGCTCGGGAGATGCTGTCAGATTTTTGATTCACGTAGGAGCTTTAATAACTTGTGTTTTTCTTACAGGTTTCCTTAGCAATTTAGGGAAATAGGGTTTAGTGAATGATTTTCTTTAATGTTTAAGCTTTTCTCTTCCTGATTTGAATTAAACTGACAGACTAATGTGCCTTTCTAATAAATGATGCCGCTGAATTATAAAGAAATAAAGATTTAAAATTCATTAAATGCTCTTTGCTCTTTGCTCTTTGCTCAATAAATAAAGTTAATAAATAGATTTTGAAATGACAAGCTGGCCTTGATTGTTTCCTTAAGTTACCATTAGTTAATCTATTGCCAATGTTATGATCTATTAAATGTTTATTTGAGCTGTATAACTAAATAGGTCATGTGATTCAGTTAGGGCATCCAAACGTATTTCAGACTATTATGGGCCTAGTAATATGGTAAGATTTGGTGGTGTAGAGTTATACATATGAGACAGAATTTCTTCTGCCCCGCTGGATCAAATCTTTGGTAGCAGAGGATGGTTACTATGGTAACTGACATGTTACATGGTAATTACATAGGATGCATGTTTAACACATGTTAAGTTTTGTTTAACTGTTAAATGTTGTCGAAAGGTTTTTCCAGCAGTGAGAAAAATCCTATGTGTGCCGGCAGAGTAGGGTGACAGGTGAAGTTACAGAGTTCATTTGTTCCGTTTCAGATTAGTGGTACTGAATTATCACTAAGTGTTGTGGACGTACAACACAAGTTTAGGGTTTAGGTATGTCAGGTTGTATGTATAGTAAGGTTTGCCTATAAAATTCTAGCTTTGAGTATAGGGACCTGGAGAGTCTGTTTTAAAACTCGTTGCGAAAAGAGTAGTAGGATTTTTCTGAGCTTGTGTGAAGAGTGAGGTAGCGTCCTCTATTCTTACTGGCGAGTGTGGATTTCTATTGGTTGGTTAGAGTCCTGCTGAAGATTTCATGTATACATGAATAGGGTTTTCTGTATGAATGCGCAAAACTGTTTTGTGAAAATAGCGTCGTCTATTTCACGAGAGTGTAATCTTGTATGTCTGGTAAAGCTATTATTCAGTTTAGCGAAACGGATAAATGGTTTGTTTTTATGTAGTAATTAACTGAAATCCATTGAAAAAGATTGTTTTAAAATGGCGCTGTGAAAATATTTTGTAAAGGAGGGGTGAGTTTACGGAGTGACATTGATATGCGTGCAGCTTCTCTGCAGCGGCAGTATACGTCACAGGGTTCGCGCTGTGATTGGTTAACATACGTCACAGCGAGCGCACTGATTGGTTCATGTGACCAGAACGAGCTGTTTGCTGATTGGTCCTTTCCGAAAACTTGATTTTCATTGGTTAAGCAAGGTAGTGACGTGGCTTAACCTGTTTGGCTTGTTGGTGACTTTCGCGCACGGATTGGCTAAGGTAGCGGAACAACAAGGAAATACTTACGATCTTTTCTGAATTAAATAAAAACAGTTTTAAAACATGAGTTATTGGTATAAAATAGAAAAGAAGCCTTCATGGTTTCAGAAAATTAAAAATGTATTTAATCCTGACAAGAAAATTGAAGCGCGTGATGGAAAATTACTTCATAAATACAAGACACCCGCAGCATATATGGAAGAAGAATATGGTTATCATACGGTCCTCTGGTTTGAAAATTGGATGCAATACACCAAAAATGATGGTGTCTTAGCCTGGCCAGAAGATGGATCGTTTAATGTTAAGGTTTTGAGAAATCTAAGAGAAAAAATGATGGATCTTTCACCGAGACCCAGACCCACTCAATTTGAAGCTTTAGTTGAATGGGAAGTTGAAATGAAGGAGCTTGAGCAAGAAAATTGGGGAAATCCAAGAGGCATAGATAGTGAAACCCACCAAGATAAAATACGTCGCTGGAGAAAAAGGGACATGGATGATGGTTTGTATCCGGTTTTAGAAATGGTTGCTGAAAAAGCAGGTCAAAAGAATTCTCAGAAAAAAGGTAATCTTGATCAAGAATTAGATGATGCAGTTTTAGAGGATATTTTAAATAATCCTCCACCTTATCAGCCAGATTGTTCACATTCTACCCCAACCAGTTTTTCAGGTGTTTCTCCAAGTGCACCTACAGAAGTTGATGATTCGCCCAGATTTTTGAGACTTCCTGAAGCAAGATCAAGAAGCAGGACAAGTACCCCAAGGGAAAGTTCGAATTCGAGAAATAATTTCCCGAGAAACAATAAAAAGAAAGAATTGCCTGGTGATTCACCAAATATTACAGAATATTTAAAAGTAAAAGGAGAATTAATTCAGCAGTTAACAAAAGGCATGGATGCAGTGACAGTTCCGGTTACATTTGGTCCTGTTGTACCAGTTTTTGACCAAAATGAAAATAGACATTCTGTTATAGCTAATCCTTTAAATGTAGAAATTCAAAAGGTGGCTGAAAATTTTTATTCTGAGTTAACAGAAATTCATAAAGATAAAACAATGCCTAATTTAACTTTAAATCAAAGCTTGCCAAATGTCACACCATCAGCTGCAGAATCAGATTCTGGTTCTATAAATAAAACTGATTTAACACAAAGTCCTCAACAGGTTCCTGAGTCAAAACAACTTGATGTTGCAAAATTGAAAGCAGATTTAGAAGAATTAATTATTGGCACAATTGGAACTGACTGTTTAAAGCAATATCAGGATGATGAATTGTTGTTTATTTGTAAAAGTATTCAGTGGAAAACAAAAAATAAATATGATCAGTTTGAAGAGGTGGCTGCTGAATTGGAAATAGACTTGACTCGCCAGAAACAATTGCAAAAGCATTACAGAGTAGATTTTTCTGAAAGAGATATAGAAAATCTAAATACTACAGGCAGAATAACTCATATAAAAGAATTGATTGTGTTTCTAAAAAGATTAGGTGACCTAAGTAAATGGAGAGTTAAATGGACAAAGAAAAAAGAAGAAGAAAAAAGAGAAAGAGGAGAAGTTTTTGCTGAATTTCCTATGAGGGAAATAGCTGGCGGAGGTTATGTTCATGTTCCATGGACAAGACAGGATATTCTTCTATTCACAAATGATTTCCCACGGCTGAGAGAAAAGCCAGTGGAATGGTATCGTCAAGTTGACAGATTCATTAAAGTTTTAAAGGTTCTGTGGATTGATCTTGATGGTTTCTTTGACATTGTTGTCCCGTCAGATCTTTGGACAGAATGTAAAATTTCTGTTAGTTGGCCCAAGGAGGAACCGCCTCGACTTAAAGTAACAGGCGCTCCTTCAGACATTGTCATGGATTTTTTGACAAAGTAATTGTCTGGTTAAAAAATAAGATTCCTCCGAAAGAAGTGGACTGGGTTAAAATAGACAGAACAAACCAAGAACCAAAAGAATCAGTTCATTCCTTTTATGAAAGGTTACTCCTGGTTTTCAAACAATATAGTGGCTATGAAAAATTAAGTGAAAGCGACATGAGCCACTTCATTTACAGATTTGTTTACGGCCTGAGACCTGAAATTGGTGACATGATCAGAAACAGTATTGTCGGTTGGCAATCACTTTCAGTTGATGACATCCTGAGAAAAGCAAAATACTGTAGTGATGAGTTAGATGCAAAACAAAAGAAACTCAAAGAAAAGGCAATGTGGGCACAAGTGAAGGTAGCTGAACAACAGATAGCAACATTAGAAAATAAAAATTTTCAGCAGAATCCAGGAAAGTTCAAAGGGAATTTTACAAATAAGCCAAAATTTAATATTAATATCGAAGAGCTTAAACAAAAGCTACCTTGTTTTAATTGCGGCGAAATTAGACACTGGAAGCGAGAGTGTAAAAATCTGCCCAGACATTTTAAAAATTCATCATTAAATCCACAGATGAAGAATGAGATAAGTCAGCAGCAACAGCTACAGCGACATTTAAATGAAATAAGTCAGCAGCAACAACTACAGCGACAGTTAGCGAATCAGCAAATTCAATTGAACCAGCAGAACCAAATTCCACAGCCACCCTTGCCAAATTGCATGAATACACAAAGATTCAGTCCAGAGACGGGTTTCTGCGGAACTGAACAGGTAAAAAGGTCACAAAAAGTAAATGTGTCAAATGTTTCTCAACAATTTTGGCTAAAAGAAAATGAGAGTAGCGACTCAGAAGATTTCTCATGACGGTGCCTGAGAGAGGAGGAAGAGTGCGTGCTTGGAGCCACTCTTGAGGTAGATCAGTCAGGTCCATTTGTAAACGGTAAGGTGAATGATAAAGATATCACTTTTCTTGTGGACACTGGTGCTACCCGTTCTACTGTTAGATCAGTGGAAATTGAAAACCTTTCTCTCTCGGGTGATTCTATCCAGGTAGTTGGTGTAGCTAATCAGCAGGTTAAAACAAGTTTAACAAAGCCAGTTGATGTAGAAATTGGAAATTACAAAGACAAGCACAGATTCATTGTCTGTAACAGCAGTCCTGTTAATCTATTAGGCCGCGATTTGCTATGCAAGATGAATTGCAAAATATACTACTCACCAGAGAGTATTGAGCTTCAAACTTTGGAAGAAGATGGTCTATATAAATTAACACTGTTAATGGTTGACGAAGAAAATAAAATGTTCCCTGCTTTTGATAAAAAACAATTTGCCTGAAGAGCTAAAAGAAACAGTTAATCCGAAAATTAGGTATCTAACTGGTGATGAAATGGGTTTAATGAAACATGTGGACCCAGTAAAAATCACTGTGAAACAGGGAGTAGATTTTCCAAATATTCCTCAGTACAAAATGAAACCATAAACCATTGAGGGTGTTATTCCTGTGATTGAAAAATTCATTAAGCAAGGAGTTTTAAGAGAAATTGAAAGCAGCCCATGCAATTCACCAATTATGGGAATTAAAAAGCCAAATGGAACGTACAGAATAGTTCAGGATCTGAGAAAAGTTAATAAGATAGTTGTTCCTTGCTGTCCAGTTGTACCAAATCCAGCAGTGATTCTATATCAAATTCCACATGATGCAGAATGGTACACGGTCATTGACCTGTGTAATGCCTTCTTTACGGTTCCATTACATCCAGACTGCCAGCAAATGTTTGCGTTCAGGTTCCAGGATCGCATATTAGCATGGTGTCGTATCCCTCAAGGGTATACTGAGAGTCCATCTATCTTTAATCAGTTGTTAAAGAGATCCCTTGAAGATTTAAAATTGCCTGGAGAATCGACGTTGGACCAATACATAGATGATCTCCTTGTTGCAGGTAAAACAAAAGAAAATTGTGTAACAGACACCATTACGCTGTTGAATCGTTTGGCAGATGAGGGTCACAAAGTGTCACCTGCAAAACTACAGTTTTGCAAACAAGAGGTTAAATACCTTGGTCACAGGATTGCAAAAGGAATCAGACAAGTGACAATTGAAAGAATTAAAATGATTCGAGCAATACAACCTCCGACAACACAAAGACAGATCAGAATGTTTCTAGGAATGGTTGGTTATTGTCGCCAATGGATTTGTGGGTTTTCAATAAATGCAAAACCGCTACGGAGATTGACAAAGGCAGATATAAAAGATCCGATTGTTTTGACAAAAACAGAATTGGAGGCTTTTGAAAAACTAAAGAGAAGTCTCTGTGAAGCACCAGATTTGGGAATGCCTGATTATGCGTTTGTGAATAGCAGAAGCACACCTTTGATTTATGTGAAATATTTAAATTCTTAATTGCTAACGTTTAATTCTGTTTTTCAAAAAACGTTTTTTAAACAAAGCATGCTACCGAGATGGCACGTTTGTTCTTCCCGTGCCTGCACGTTAGAAACCTATCTTAAGTGTGGTGCCTGATTATGACAAAGAGTTTGAACTGTACTGCAGTGAAAGGGAAGGTTGTGCATTGTCAGTTCTCATTCAGAAACATGGAAAAATGAGAAAACCTATAGCATACTTTTCAGCTGTCCGTGATCCTGTTGCAAAAGCATTGCCAGGTTGCTTAAAAGCAGTGGCGGCAACGAGTGTAAGTCTTGAGCAAAGTGAAGGAATCATAATGGGATTTCCTGTAAAAGTGTATGTACCTCATTCTGTTGAAACACTTCTTACCAGAAGTAAAACACAGCACCTGTCAAGTAACAGGTTGACCAAATATGAAAACGTTATTCTGGGAGCAGATAATTTGTCAATTGCAAGATGTGTCAATCTCAATCCGGCTACACTTTTGCCAGATAGTGTGATTCCTGAAAATAACAATGATGCTGATGATGTTGATCATGAGTGTTTGGATGTTATAGAATACTGTACAAGACCAAGAAAAGACATTAAGGATGTGCCATTACCAGAATCAGACATTGTTTATTTTGTTGATGGTTCTTGTTTAAGAACAGATGAAGGCATTCTGAGAGCAGCATACTCAGTCTGTACTGTTTCCGAAATAATTGAAGGTTCAACTCTTGAAGGAATTTTTTCAGCACAAGTGGCAGAATTAGTTGCTTTAATTTGTGCCTGTGAAAAAGCAGCAGGGAAAAAGGTTACCATAGTGACTGATAGTCAGTATGGGTACGGTGTGGCCCATGATTATGGCCAGCTCTGGTCACAGAGAGGTTACTTAACATCTGCTGGAACTCCAATCAGGAATGCAAAATTGATCAAAAGGCTAATTGGTGGCATCCAATTACCAGAACAAATAGCTGTAGTTAAATGTGGAGCACACAAAAAAGGACAGGATTACATAACTAAAGGAAATGCTTTTGCGGATGAAACTGCACGTTACTGTGCAAAGAATAATCTTTCACTGAATCGGGAAAGAGATAATGACCATATAATGAACTCTCTCATGCTAATATCTGTGGTAGAAACATGGCAGGGAGTGAAAGAATTACAAGATGAGGCAGATGATGAGGAGAAAAACACATGGCTCAAAGAAGGTTGCAGACAGCAGGAGGAAGATGGAATTTGGGTTTACAAAGATGACAGACCTGTTATGCCCAATTGCATGATTTCTGACATGGCAAGGATGTACCATGGACCAGGTCACTTAGGAAGAAACACAATGATCAGACAGTTTAGGGAGACTTGGTATAATCCAAAATTTAGGGTTATTGCAGAGTCACTTTGCCAGCATTGTTTGATCTGTCAGCAAATCAATCTGAACAGAAAAACAGTTGTAAGCATGGGAACCATAGGACGGGAGGGTGGTCCTTTTACCAGATTGCAAATGGATTTCATTGACATGCCACCACATAACAGATTGAGATATGTGTTGGTTATTGTCTGTTTCTTTTCAAGATGGGTAGAAGCGTTCCCAACACGTCACAATGATTCAATTACTGTGCCAAAATTGCTTTTAAGGGAAATCATACCGAGGTACGGATTTCCAGTAACCATTGAAAGTGATCGTGGCACACATTTTGAAAACAGATTAATTGAATTAATTTGAAAAGCCTTTGGCATTAAGCAAAAGCTACACTGTGCTTACAGGCCAGAAGCATCAGGGGTGGTTGAACAGATCAATGGTACAATCAAAAACAGGATTTCAAAAATGTGTCTAGCTACAGGAATAAAATGGACTGATGCACTTCCACTTGTTTTGATGTCTTTGAGAAGCACACCAGATAGAAGAACAGGTCTTAGCCCCCATGATATTCTTATGGGTAGAGTAATGAGACAAGCTTTTGTTCCGGTTGGAAAGTTGTTGGCAATAAATGATAGTGCAATTTTAGACTATTGTAAACAGCTTTCTGACGTAGTAACCTCTGTGTTACATCAGGTGGGAACAGATGTGATTTCAAAAGAAAAGGAGCAAGCTCATGATCTTTTACCAGGAGACTGGGTAAGAACAAAAGTTCATCGGTGGAGGAACTGTTTAGTACTCAGGTGGCAGAAAGCAAGACAGGGGATATTAGTGACAATGAATGCTGTGAAGTATAGAGGCCTGAAGAGGTGGGTGCATGCAAGTCATACTATTCGTGTCCCAGCACCTGATAACCCTGATGAAGATATAGACAACACTACAGCTGATTCAGATTCAGAAGAAGAACGTGAAGGTCCAGATTCTGAAGATCGACAAAGAAGTCGACATCTGGAAAATTCAAAAGCAGATCAAAAATCTCAAAGAAAAGATCTAGAAGTTGTTGTTGATGAATCAGAAAACGATGAAGATGTTCTTGAAAAAAGAACTGAAGAAGAAGTTGTGTCAGAAGAGATTCAAGATCGGGAAAGTATTGAAAAGCAGATTGGAAACTCTGAAAGCAGGAACGGAAAGTCTGGAACTGGGAAGCTAGAAGTAATTCCAGAAGAAGAGGACGAATTACCAAGTACCAGCTACAGAGACGTTGTTCCTAACAGAGTGAAGCTGCCGAGTAAAGAAGTTCCTAGATACAGTATCGAAATCTCTGAAACTGATTCTGATGAAAGTGATGAAGAATCTGAAATAAGAAAATTCAGAAAAAGAGCTTGGAAAGCTGAAAACAATGAAATAGAGCCAAAGAAGAAACTCTTGAGAAAAGGCGATATCTGGCCAAAGGAAGACTTGAAATTCAAATTGGTAAATAGATCGAAAGATCAAGTGAATGAGATATCGAGTCAAAAAGGTGATTTAGACAATAAAGAACAAGCTGAAGAGAAAATTGAAGTAATCACCAGAAAAAGCAAGAGACCTTTGAAGCCAAATCAAAAGTACAAGTCTCCAGATTGGGCCTACATTATTATTCCACCAGTAGTTGAGGTTAGCAGTAGTAGCCAGGAAGATTTGGAAGAAAATAGTGACAACGATTGAGTTAAGTTCTCTTTTGATTGAGGTTTTATTTTTGGCACAAGGCTGAAGAAATTGTGTTAGGTGACATAAGGTCGAAGAAATTGTGGTAGCTGAAAACACTTTTTATGGACGCATGGTCGAAGAAAAGCTGTTAGAACGTTACTAAAAAAAAAAAAAAAAATAATAGAGGAGGGTATTATTTTGATTAAATACTAGTTAGTTTTTGTTTTATTTAAGTTCTAAAAGTTCTAAAAAAAAAAGAGAGAATGCCTAATTCTAATAATTCAAGGTGTGCTATTATTAGAAGATGTTGCAAAATGTCTTCCATTTGTGTGGTTTTAATCATTCTGGTTTGGTTAGTCTTAGCAGTCATTTTCCCTCTTGGCATTAACAAGGAGGATTACAAGGTGAATATGACAAGTAAAGCTGAATCTAAACAAGCTGTTCATGATGTTGCAGGCAAAACTAACAGGATTATTGAGCACAAACCAGAGATCCATCAGGACAGATCTGTTGGAGATTTTTCTACTAATTCGTTTTCAAGACTCTTATCGGAGTATGTTGGAGTCATGGATGTTAAAGCCTGTTATGTGTGTGTTGAGCTTCCTACATCAGTTTCTGAGGGGGTCAAGTATAATATGCTCCCCCTTACTTATGGGATAACATGTAGTGTTATGTCAAGCTTGTTCTATTAAACAGGTTGTCTGGAATACTATTATTCAGATTACGATGAGATATTTGCCAACCTGAAAATTGTACATAGTCTTAACAAAGTTAGGCCTGCCAAGCAGATGAGGGAATTTTTCCTGGTGACTAATGAACTCACTTATGAGTATGCTTACAAAAATAATTTAACCTGCAAAATGAGAGATGAGGAAAGATCTATTCTCAATTTAGTTGAGGAAAGAAGGGCGATTTACAAAAGAAATGAGATGCTGAAACAAACTAAATCTAAGTTTTGGCAGCTTGAGGATGAGAAGCTTAATGGCGAAAATAGGTTTGCTGCTATTCACATTGATGATCCAGTTAGTGGAAAATTCTGCATTAGAAGAGATAACAAGCTTTATGATAATTATTTTGTTGGAGCAAGCCAGTGTGAGGACACATACCGGATTGTAAGGGGTTGGGGATTTAAAGGTGGAAAAGACCCAATTTTCCCAGGAATCTATTTTGTTTGTGGGAACAAGGCATACTTTAGTCTCGCGGACCATTGGCATGGCACATGTTACCTTGGTCTAGTTTTTCCTAAAATTTTCCATATTGACAGAAATGGAGAAGGTTCATTTGAAATTGGCAAACTCCTGAATAGATACAAAAGAAAAAGCTTTTCAGAAATTATGGGAGATATTTTTGGTGCAATAATTCCAATGGTAGGTATTACCCTGAATGCAATCAAGATCAGAAAGGTTTCCACAATTGTTGATAGGCTGTCCACTGACACAGCAAGTGGTTTCCAGATGGTTAGTACTGAGCTTGTTGCTACCGGAAGCATGGTTATGCAAAACAGGCTTGCTTTAGACATTCTTCTAGCAAAATAGGGAGGAGTCTGTGGGATTTTGCATGTTCAGCACTGCTGCACATATATCCCAGATAAAAGTCAGAACATAGAATTACTGATAAAGAATATCACTGAATTTCATTCGGAAATAGAACCTATGGAAAGTGACAATTTTTCAGAACGTCTGGCTAAAAGGTTTGGGTCAATCAAGGAATGGTTTGCTGACATTGGCAGTTCAATCATTGGCAAAGTGCTTTATCCTGTAATAATCATTGTTATAGTGACACTTTTGTTAAAAATCAGTTGCATGATTCACAAGAGAAAGAAGCATCAGAGGGAGAAAAAACATATTTACAAACTCAGAAAGGCTCAGGAGAAGGAGATAGAAATGGATGAGTTTCACAGAGCAGAGATTGAGAGTTCAAGGAGGCAGACTCATGAAACAGGAGTTTAATTTACTAATTCGGAGAGAGATCATTATATGACATTACTAAAATTAAAATTTAGTATACATTTTTGGATTTGTTTGGTGACTTAAAAATCACCAGAGGAGGGAGTTGATGATGCGGGTTTCTGAAATTATTTCAGAAATAAAGCTTCCATAATCTTTAATACATTAATGAGTGTTGCATGTTTTTGTTTTTTAATCAACCTTGAATAATGTGCACTGACATCAACATTGGGTTTAACTATATGTGCTCTTGTCATGTCTGTTGTGTCGTTTTAAGTAATATATTTACCTTGTCTTTTGTTTAGTTGAACACTAATTGCGGCTGTTTCAAATCGCATGTGCTTTCTTTAAATGTGCTTTTGTTTTTGTCGTGTCTTTTTGTGTGACTGTGTTATGTTCTTTTGTATGCAAAAGCTAGGTAACATAGACTAATGGGTTAACATTAGTAAAGGGGGTGTGTAACAGAATAATTATAATTTCCTGAATTAATTATTGTTTTGTGTTTCTTTGCATACTAGACCTATGCTAAAAGGCCTGTGGCCTATTTCTAAAATGGATGTCCGAAGTTGCCTCTAAAAGTTGGGCCTCGCACAGCAGTGTTTGGAATTATTCTTTTCGATGAATTCTTTGAGAGTTGCCTGTAAAGCGGAGCTGTGTCGAGCATTTGAAGGACAAGGCCACATCAGGATGTTTAGCGGCGGAAAGGCTCGGATGCAATGAACTTAAGGACATTCCTTTCTCAATGTTGCATTTTATGGTGGAGCCTGTGACACTTCTTAACAAAGGACAATTCTGCTTTTGAGGATGTGTAGTTTTCCTATGCGTGAAGCCGCATGACACCATCGGATGATTCTTTTTGGCCAATCCTATTTCATGATTCGTGAATGTTTGTATTCTTTTAGTTAGTTTTAGATAGGAAAAGGTATAAAAACTGCCCCTTAGAAAGAGCACTGTTCGTCTTGTTCCTGTGCTCGGGAGATGCTGTCAGATTTTTGATTCACGTAAGAGCTTTAATAACTTGTGTTTTTCTTACAGTTTTCCTTAGCAAGTTAGGAAAATAGGGTTTAGTGAATGATTTTCTTTAATGTTTAAGCTTTTCTCTTCATGATTTGAATTAAACTGACAGACTAATGTGCCTTTCTAATAAATGATGCCGCTGAATTATAAAGAAATAAAGATTTAAAATTCATTAAATGCTCTTTGCTCTCTGCTCAATAAATAAAGTTAATTAAATAGATTTTGAAATGACAAGCTGGTCTTGATTGTTTCCTTAAGTTACCATTAGTTAATCCATTGCCAATGTTATGATCTATTACATGTTTATTTGAGCTGTAAAACTAAATAGGTCATGTGATTCAGTTAGGGCAGCAAAACGTATTTCAGACAATTATGGGCCTAGTAATATGGTAAGATTTGGTGGTGTAGAGTTATACATATGAGACAGAATTTCTTCTGCCCCGCTGGATCACTAGCAAGCCACTTAAGTGCCTGTCCCTGCAGACCCGATTCTCGCAATTGATGAATCAGTTTCTGGTGAGAGACAGTATCAAAAGCTGCTATCAGATCCAATAACACCAGCAGCACTGCCTTGTTGTTACCCAGAGCCATTCTAATATAATCTGTGACACCAATGATAGTGGTTTCTGTAGAGTGGTGGGGTCTGAATCCAGACCGGGAGGGGCCAAGGATTCCTCTATATTCAAGGTAACCCATCAGCTGGGCGTTGAAGTACCCTTCCTTCATTTTGCTCATAAGCGGCAAGAGCGAAATAGGGCTATTGTTAGCAAGAACCTCAGCGGGTATCTGGGCTATTTTCCTAACAGGTAGCATGTGAGCAGCCTTCCATTTAAGTGGGAGTACCCCCTCACTCAAAGAAGTGTTAAGGATGTCACAGGTAGTGGGAGCCAGGAGAGGGGCAAGTAAGGCAAACACATGCGCTGGCATAACATCAAGGGGAGAACCAGATTTTGCTGTTCTCAACATCGCTTCTACCTGGGATATCTGGATATCTGTATCGCAGTAAAATGTTGATCATAGATTACATTCCACTGAGGGTGGAACGTGGCCAGCTGTGCACTTGGCAACAACACCTAAGCCGGACTTCTCTTTCTGGAGGTTGCGATGACTCTTAGCTGTGGAGGTGCTGGGAGAAGAGAGCCGGAAATGTTGAAAGGATCTCTCAGTCAATTTTTCCTCTGAACTAAAAGTGGAGCACACATATCACCTGCTCTGTCGAAGATCTTGAGGCAAAGCATGTTCTGTAACATGGGCATGATTTAAATAGGGACCATGCTTAAGATGGCAGCTCAGATTTCTCAAATTCTCACAAAAGGTTGGGTAATCTCAGTGCACACCTGAATTCACACCCTTGTCAGTACCTCCCTCGTAAAATAACCCCCAACACCGCGAGGACAGGACTTGGTGTAGCCGGATGGCATACATGGTATTTTATTAGTAGTATTGACTGCGGAGGACACCATTACCTTCCAGGATTGCTGTTTTGCTGCTGCCTATTGCCACATCACTCAAGGCCTGAGCAGGGGATATCACAGGGGATATTGCGCCACCGCCAGCACCTTTTCCGGTCCCCAGTGCGCACCCCGGACTGCCTGGAAACTACATCTCCCAGAGGGCAGTGCGGTCTCACGTGAGGAGCAGTGCCACCCAGACCCGGTCCATAAATCTCTCTGGAGATCCCGCGGCGGGGGGCACCATTACCTTCCAGGATTGCTGTTTTGCTGCTGCCTATTGCCACATCACTCGAGGCCTGCGCAGGGGATATCGCAGGGAATATCGCGCCACCGCCAGCACCTTTTCCATTCCTGAGCGCGGACCGCGGACTGCCAGGAAACTACATCTCCTAGAGGCCAGCGCCTTGAGACCCTCCGGGTGAGTAGTGCGCTATACAAATGCTTGATTGATTGATTGATGGTCTCGCGTGAGGAGCAGCGCCACCCAGCCCCGGCCCATACATCTCTCTGGGGGCTCCTGCAGTGCAGGACGCGTACAGGCTCAACCCAGCGAAGCCCGGGCCAAGGGCGGGCCCGTCCTTGCCCGTCATCACCCGGAGGAGGCTGGGCTGGGTAGTGACTCTTAGTTTTTCAGCAGGACATCTTATCATGTACATTCATGGTAATTAATGAGACTTTGGATTTGATTAGTGTTGCAATTGTTATCTTCTCCTACTTATAGCAGGGTTTATACTGGGACTGTTAAGTACCATACTGTTTATGTCTAGCATGCTCTGAAGTGTTGGGCTAGAGTAGTCTATCGATTTATAAGGTTGTTTAGCGGCTTTAATCTAACATAAGAAGCGCTTTGTTTAGGAAACGTTTGCACTAACAGTTGTTTAAAAACAGAGTGAGGGGATTAACTGTGGAAACCAATATGGGGAAAAGAAAACTTCATACCTCTGTCCCAGGTCAAAAATCAAAAAAGGTTCCTGATCCTAGCACATCTTTAATGAAATATTTGAAGGGGGCAGTGGGTGTTCTAGAGAAACAAATCTTCAACGTTGAGGAGGCCTTAAGTAAAGAGTTGCAAACCCTGACTAGTATTAGGAATGCTAGGACACCCACTCGTGACCAGTACGATGGGGGGATAGTATCTCAAGTAATAAGCCTGGGTCTTTCAAATGGTTCTAATGGTTGTGTCCAATTTGGGAGCGACAAAACTTCTTTAATCGACCCTGACTGGGCCATATTACCCCCTCCAAAACGACCATGCAACTCTAAGATAAAAGAGACTCCTAATCAATTACCTCCACTGATACATGAGATCTCGCCTACATCAGTCACCGGAAACACTAAACCTGGGTTAAATTTGGGTAAGGATTCCCCTGTTGCTAACAAAGCTAAAGAGCGCGCATCTTGCTCCAATAAAAAAACCAAAAATACAAGTAAAGGTCAAAATTTTATTAATGTGCCCATGATAACAAATATGCTTACCGAGTTAACTATCTTAGTCAAAGAGTCCATTGGTACCCTGGTTTTGAGATTAGATAAATTGAGTTAGACTTGGCATTAATCTCGAAGTCCCTTACAGAGGGTTTAGGTGATAACTGTAGACAGAAAACCTGCACTGGTACTATCACACGTAAAGTGCAGGTCACTGATAGGGAAAAAGGTAGCCCATTTCAAGATCTGTGGTTCTGTGATACTGCGGTACCAAGGGTCTGTGGTTCTGTGATTCCGAACCCGTTCAATGAAGGTCGTCGGATATAGACGATTTTAGTATCAGCGGACCGCAAATCACGAGTGCGGTGTGTACGAGTGTTTTCGTCATAACCGATCAATGAGAATACTACGTATTCAGGGATTTCGTTTGAACCCTCGGGTTCCATTTTTTGTGCGGCAGCCATTTTGTGTGGTTGCCCTCACATAGGCCGTTGACTATGTCCGAACGAGTCTTTGGGAAACGTACATCTTAGCTGACTTTTGTGTGACCTGGCCGAACTGACTCCCTTGCCCGAGGCTGACCTCGTTGAGCCAGTTCCTTGTTAAGCAGCTGGTCAGATAAAGATCAAAGAGCAGGACATTGCTGAGTTTATGGTACATGCACACACCCTTCTATCTTGCTTCTCATCTGCTTCTGTTCCTTCCTTTATGGCTTAATTACTGATTTGGGTTGAGGTCTTTATGATGGGTTTGTCCGGCCTGATCAAACAGGAATATTGGAATTTGCTTGGTCATCTCTGGTGGGCTGGACAACGGAAAGTGGGATTGTCGTCATGCGATATGTTTGAAATGTCATGTTTCCATTTGTCAGTTTGTATGTAATTGATGCTAGCCAGGAATGTGATTTTTGGCATAAAAAACGATGCTCCGCTCCATGAATTTGTGCAGTATATAGCGAACCACCCGTGTTGTGCTTCATAGACCTGTGTTCCTGGTTGCAGCCAATAAATTTGGTCTTTGACGTCATCAAGAAATGTCCCGTGTCTCTGTTTGCCGAGGCAGGGGAACTCGAAGACATCGGGCGTTATCCCTGGCGCCGCAGGGTTTTAAAATCCAGTTCTTCAGTTGGCGCCCAACGTGGGGCGACTTCAGCAGTACCGGTCCAAGCCTGAAGATCCTGAGGAGCTTCGTGTGGAAATTCTGGAGGAAGGCCTGCCACTTCATCAACCCCTGTATGTCGTCGTGGTCCGAAAGTCTTTGCTGTGAGGTTCCCCGCTTTCTGACGGCTACGAAGGACTGCTGCCCTGACTGTCGCCCTGTCTTGGAGCCATTAGATGATTTGTAGAGCGAGACAATAGACGGGTCTTCTGGTGACACCATCGACATTTCAGTTAAGTATGAGTGGAGCGTCTCCCAGTCCTTAGTTTTGCTTGGGTATCCTTCGGGATCGCTTTGATTTGGTACCTGCAGGCCCCAAAGCCGAGGGACTCGTGTATTCACGAGACTATCGTTTTGAGATTTCCCTTGAAGTTTGAAGCTAGACTAGTGAGTGAAGATGCATGGTCTTAGCAGACTTGGAAAGATATTTGGTTTTGGTTGTACTAGGGATTCCCGATTGGAGGATTCGTGTCCGGTTCCTCCGATTGGAACTCCGACCTATGAGCTCTACGTAAAACATGGAGTGGGCCCCATCACGTATAATGAATGAATGAATGAATGAATGAATGAATGAATGAATGAATGAATGAAATTATTTGTAAAGCGCGCGATGGCCAAACGGCTTCCTGGCGCTGGGAGCTCTAAAGAACCGGACAGACAGGGCCAGGAGGTTTAGCGGGGGTAGGCCTGGGCAAACAGGAAAGTTTTTAGCGCTTTACGAAAGTGTGAAAAGATAGGGATCGAACGCATAGAAAGAGGAAGGGAGTTCCAGAACCGGGAAGCAAGAACAGAAAAACGGGTTCCACCAGTGCGAGATTTGCGAAAGCGGGGAACAGTGAGGAGGGCAGAAGATGATGAACGGAGAGTGCGGGCAGGGGTGTGAAGGGAAATCAGAGAATTGATGAAAGCCGGTCCAGAGTGATCAAGGGCCCGATAAACAAGGCACCCTAATTTGAACAGGGATCTCTGCAAAATGGGCAACCAGTGAAGGGATTTAAGGACGGGAGTGATGTGATGGGTTTTGGGCAAGTGAAAGATGAGACGGGCAGCCTGATTCTGGATAGCTTGTAAGCGGCGGGTTTCATAGGCAGGAATGCCAGCGAACAAGCTATTGCCATAATCAAGGCGGGAGGTGATAAGGGCAGAAATAATAATTTTAAGGGAGTCAAGAGAAAAGAAACGAGAGATTTTCCGGATCATCCGGAGGGAGAGAAAACAGGAGGACACCACGGCACTGACCTGGCCGTGCATGGACAGGTCCTGTCTGACCTTGATGCCCATAATGCCATAATGAAATGTGAATCAAGTATACCAGAAAAGACGGTGTCCTACAGTGGCCCAATTATGGTAGCTTTGAAACAGAGATTTTAGACAATCTCGAAGTTAAACTGTTCAAGAAGAAAGTCCGGCCGGCGATGTTTGACTCTTTCCGTATATGGCGAAAGGAAGCCAAACAGAAAGAAATTAAGTTAGCGAAGAAAAATAAAAGAGAACGAGGTATGTCAATGGTGCAAGCTGCTATACAGTTTAGGGATAACGAAGAAGAACAAGAGAGCGAACAGATGCTTAGGCAGCATAAACTAGCGGTAGACAAGTGCTACCCAGCTTTGCCACCTCAACAACAAGAAGAGAAGAAATATCTTGTGAAAGATACTTTAATGTTGCATCTATTGAGTTCGCCACCCCCTTATGTTCAGAATGCTACGGCACCGCCACAAGTTGTAGTTGCGCAACCTCCGCTTGTTTTGCCACCTGTGATTCCTCAACAGCCAGCTCCTCTTCAGTTGGCTCCTATTCCTTTGGCGCAGCCTTCTCAAGGGCCGCCGACTTTGCTACCTCCTTCGTCTGCTACTCCTACGCCTGTCTTGTTTACTCCTCCTGTTACTGTTCCGTCTTTGGTTTCCTCTCATCCTGCTCCGTCTCCTGTTCTTCTGTCAACTTCTCCTTCTGCTCAACAGAGAATGACTGATGTTGTTGCTAGTCTCCTTACTCCTCTGTTGGGTTCACTGGGTATGTCTCCTGTTGTAGAGCGTAAGCAATTGCGTAGCCAATTGCCGGATCCTAATGAACGGACAGTGTTAGATCACTTAGCGCGTAAATGGGTTACGTATCCTTCGCACTATGATCTTGAGGGTGTTATGGATGTTTTCCATCAATGAGAAGCGCCGAAACAAAGATACATTTTTGATATGATGTGTTCGTTCCTTCGTGAACAATGGGAAGATAGTGAAGTAGGTCAAACTCCGCCTGAGTTGTACCATATTCGTTCTGAGTTTGCGAAAGGGACTGTTGTGGGTCTCGAGGTTGAGAAAGCAGTTGCGACGTTGTTGTCGTTTAGGAGTGAATCTCCTTCTCAGCGACTGTTTGAGCCTGATCCGTCGGTTAGGAGAAAGGCGCGTCAATATCCGATGCGCGAGGTTCCTCCAGTTTGGAGACCTGGTGATGCAACTGTTAATCCGCCTATTCTTCCACACTTTCAGCGTGTCTGGGTACATGTTCCTTGGTAGCGTGCTGAAGTTTTAGCCCTTAAACAGACTTTGCCTGATCCTCGCAAAAATCCAGCAGGGTTTTATAAGGAGCTATCTCAAACTGCGGATTCATGTATTATGAATTTGGCTGATATAGATATGTTGTTTGGGAATGTTGTTCCACAGCCTATTTGGGGAAAGATTTGTCATTCAGATCATGCACAGGAATTAGGTGATACATGGAATAATCTTAAAGCTGCAGATGATAGACAAGTAGGTGGTGCTAAACCTGAAGATATAATTGCTGGACTCCCTGGTAGGATTATTGATTATATGAAGACTTTGATGCCCGCTTTGCGTGTTAATTGGGACAAATTGTCTGCGTGCAAGCAGAAGAAAGACGACACTGTGTCCGACTTTTTCACTAGGTTCGAAGAGACATTTGTAGACCACAGTGGTCAGGAAATGAGTACTGAAGGTGGTCAACGGTTGTTCGTTGACAAATTTGTTCATAATTTGCTTTCAGAATTGTGCAATAAGCTGAAGGATTCTGAGAGTGCTTGGGCTGTTTCTACGTCAGCGCAGATTTTAGCTACTGCCCAGTACTATGAAAATAGAAATAATGATGATATAGAGAAAGCGGATAGGAAGACTAATGAATTGAAGACTAAAGTTCTTCTACAGCAAGCTTATCCGCCCCGTAATATTCAGCGCGATTATCAGCAACCTCAGCAATATCAGAGAAACTTGCAAAGGTTCGAGTCTTCTCAACAGCGTTTTCCCGTAGGTCCTAATCAGTGTGCGTATTGCAAAGAAGAGGGTCATTTCAAGAGTAGTTGTCCGGTTCTGTTACAGCGCACGAATGGTGCTTCTGGTGTGAGAGGTCGAGGTGTTCAACAAGCTCCTAGAGGTAGAGGTCGTGGTCAAAATGCACGTTCTTTGCCTCCACAGAATTCTATGAATAGCTTTGATCAACAGAATGGTGCGTCTGGTAGGACGCCACAGTATTATGCGGACAACTACTATGTCGAAGGTGAAGATGTGGATGGTAATGATTGCTAGGACAGCCATAGACAAAGAGAGGGAGTTGTTTCAGTTCCAGTAGATCAGAGTGGACTCTATGTTGAAGTGATTGCATCTGGTGTGTCAGAGCCTTTTCTGTTGGATACTGGTGCTGCGAAGAGTTTTATCATGCACTCTTAACTCCCTGGCGCACCTTTGTCTGGCTTAAAGAATGTTTCAGTAGGTTTTTCTGGCGCCCCGGTTACCAATCCGATTTCTAGTCCGTTGTCTATTTGTGGTGGACCTTGTGAATTCGAAGCGCCCCTCATTCTAACGACTGGTTGTGGTGAGAACTTGTTGGGATTGGACTTATTGAAGAGATTTTATGCAACGTTATATTGTTCTCCTTTGGGAGTACATCTTACATTGGGTAAGGGAGTGATCTCTCCGATGTATTTATCCAAAGATCGACTTCAACCTGAATTGTCTCCTCTTCCTGATTCTCTTTGGGCTATTGATCCGAACGATGTGGGTCTCTTAGAGATTCCGCCATATGTTGTGACGTTGAAAGCAAATGCTAGATTGCCACGCATTCCACAGTACCGCATCTCTAGTGATGGTGAAAGAGCACTTTTGGCGATCATCTATGATCTAATTGAGAAAGGTGTGATTGAGGAAACGAGAGGTAATGTGTGCAATAGTCCGGTTTTGCCTTTTCTGAAGAGGACTGAATCTTCACAGCCTCCTGTATATAGGTTTGTGATCGATCTCCGCGAGGTGAATAAGATTGTAGTTCCGCAATTTCCTGTTGTACCTGATATCACCGCTTTGCTGACTTTGATCCCGGCTACAGCCACGTGGTTTTCGGTGATTGACTTGAAGAATGCTTTCTTCAGCATCCCGATTGCCGTGGAAAGTAGAGATATTTTTGGCTTCTCTTTAGGAGGACGAAGTTTCCGCTTTAAGCGCGCTCCTCAAGGCTATTGTGAGAGTCCATCGATCTATAACCAAGCTTTTAAGACGCAACTTGATTTGTTGGTTTTACCTGATGGTGTTGCTCTTATTCAGTACGTTGACGATTTGTTAGTTGCTGCCGACAATGAAGAGATCTGTAGAGAGGCTACTTTGTCGTTGTTACGTCACTTGTCTGATTTCCATCATAAGGTTTCTCTTTCGAAGTTGCAATATTGTCGACAAGAAGTTACCTACTTAGGTCACCACTTATCGAAGGAGGGAAGGAAACTGACCCCAGAAAGAATTCAAGCGATTGCGAAAATGAGTGTGCCTACTACACAGAGAGAAGTACGTGCTTTCTTAGGTATTACGTCGTACTGTAGACAGTGGATCCCTAATTTTTCGTTGCTTGCGAAGCCTTTGATAGCCCTTACTGTTAAGGATACTCCAAATCCTATTCCTTGGACTGACGAATGTCAGAAGAGCTTTTCAGAATTACGTGATGCGTTGTGTTCGTCTCCTGTGTTGGGTACCCCCGACTACAGTAAGCCTTTCACATTGTATGTCCACAAGAGAGAGGGATGTGCATTGTCAGTTTTAACTCAACAATTCGGCAATAAGCAGTGTCCATGTGCTTATTTTTCTTCGACTTTGGATCCGGTAGATAGAGCGTTGCCGAGTTGTTTGAGAGCTACAGCGTCAGCGGCTGTTTCGATTCAACAGTCTGCTGGTTTGGTAATGGACAATACACTGATTGTGATGGTTCCACATGCAGTGGATACCTTGTTGAATCGTACCAAGACACAGCACTTAAAGATCAAAGAGCAGGACATTGCTGAGTTTATGGTACATGCACACAACCTTCTATCTTGCTTCTCATCTGCTTCTGTTCCTTCCTTTATGGTTTAATTACTGATTTGGGTTGAGGTCTTTATGATGGGTTTGTCCGGCCTGATCTAACAGGAATATTGGAATTTGCTTGGTCATCTCTGGTGGGCTGGACAACGGAAAGTGGGATTGTCGTCATGCGATATGTTTGAAATGTCATGTTTCCATTGGTCAGTTTGTATGTAATTGATGCTAGCCAGGAATGTGGTTTTTGGCATAAAAAACGATGCTCCGCTCCATGAATTTGTACAGTCTATAGCGAACCACCCGTGTTGTGCTTCGTAGACCTCTGTTCCTGGTTGCAGCCAATAAATTTGGTCTTTGACGTCATCAAGAAATGTCCCGTGTCTCTGTTTGCCGAGGCAGGGGAACTCGAAGACATCGGGCGTTATCCCTGGCGCCACTGGGTTTTAAAACCCGCTTCTTCAGATCTCATGCCAATGATTCCAACTGCCCCTACTACAGCCTCCCATAAGTGCATTCAGATGAATGGGGGAGAAAAGGTGGCTAGTGATATGAAAAACGGTGGGGTACGTCCACCTCTACCTGACAATGGTACTAACTTAAGAAACAACGTGACTCACGACCAAGAACGCTTGCCCAACTCCACTAATTTGAATCTTCCACCAGCTGCAGTTCCTTGTACCATAGTTTTGACAACTGTTCCTTTGTCCCTTGGAGGCGATAATGAATCCTGGGTCACCTTGAGGAATAGAACAATTCATTGCTTAGGTGTTAAAACAGGGTTGATAAAGGAGATGTTTGCAGCATTTAAAATGGTGAGATGCGTATCGTGGGTGGGCTCCCACAGAATTCTTTTTCAAAGGAGATTGTAATTTTTATCTCTAGGATCATCAACACACTAGGAGCTACAGGGGGATAAAGAGGACAGGCCGCCCCCCACTCAAAGCATTAATATAAACAACAGTGGGCCTGTCCACACAGAATTACACCCAAATCTGCGATTCCATCACTTGAGGGCTCTCATAAATTTGTATAACTCCCTCACAAACTTATTTAAGTCATGGTGTTGTGGTGTATCTTAATTAAAATAATCTACCATCATAGACCCACCCATGCACAGGCAAAAAGGTGTGGAGCAGAGAGAAGGCACCTCATGGTAGCAACACCAAGGGGACAGCTGTCTGGTACTCGCCAGCAGGTCCACTTATCATCATTGGTTACCTTCTCACTGGAGAAAAGAAATGTGTGTGTTATAGTAAATGAAATCTCAACCCTATGAAATCAACAAAAGATAGAAAAACCTAGATGTGAGTGTGCTATCTATGCATGCTACTAAAGTGCATGCCCCTTGGACCCCATGAGAATATAAACAAATAATCCTCACTGTTAAAAATTGGTAAAGCTAACTGGCTCGAAGTAATTTTATTCAGTGCTATAAGCTTTCCAAATTAAAAATGGTTCCCATAAAATCATGATCAATTATTATGAGTCAACATGTTTCGATGCCAAGAAACAATTCGGGCAACTTCGTCAGGGCTACTGGGGTTTCCAAATTAATGCTTCATGGGAGGTTCACATCAAAACCTTTTGGTTGCGCCTATACTGCATACCTGCAACCGTCAGCTGATCTTGTTCCCCCTCGATGACTGCCAACAAGTCCTATCACCGCTACCGGTCATGTCCGGTGGCCGAATCATCCAGTACCAATTTTTGGAATCGCAGATTTGGGTGTAATTCTGTGTGGACAGGCCCACTGTTATCTCTAGGATCACTTGCATTAGTACAAGAAATATCAACCCGATCAGCTGTAAATTAATCTACGGCTGAGGGTATAAAAGTTTTTCCCCTGGGGTATTTTTACCGGCCGGAAGTGTTGCAGAGAAACTCTGGTTGTCATAGTAGCTCCCAACGGAATAACAACTGGAGCTACAATTTGGAAGTAACAAATAGGTATGGGCCTCTACACTCCCTAGAGGAGGTCGACTGACTCCAGGATAGTGATGGACATCAAGTCACCATAGCTGACCAGGCTTCCATAATTTGTGGGATGGGAAATTCCTTGGTATCACAGGAAAAATTAGCTGTGAATGATTATACTGATACATGCGGGGGAGGGAAATTGAGGCTATGTCCCCAACACCTTGTAAATATGTAAATTATGATGTCTGCAAGGATTTAGATAGAACAGAACTACTCTCCCTAGCTGAAACTGAGAATGAAGTTTTTAACGTTGTGTCAAGAGATGCATTACCCATTGTTGATCCTCTGGCTGTAACTGACGTAGGTTCCCCTGTTGTAGATACACAGCTATGGTCGAGCTTAAGACAGGCAGAGCGGGAACAGGCACTAAAATCCCAAACAGAATCAGCTCAAGGGATGGTGAGAGTAATCTCCTGGAATATTTCTGGGCTCCTATCTAAGGTTACCAACCAGGTATGGGTTGAATTTATAAGGAACTTCAATATTCTTTGCCTTCAGGAAACTTGGCTGTTGACCGAACAGCATATAGATGGTTTTAAGACCTTCCATATACCAGCACTGCGATCAGCTCATGGTAGGAATAAAGGGGGGATTTGCCTCTATATTTCAAACATGCTAAGGGTCATGAAAATTAAAAAATGTAAGTATTCTACCTATTAACAAATAGTTAATATTCACTTTTCTAAACAAATCGTGGTAGTAGTTATTCATTTCTACAACAACATAGACAAGGGAAATTTTAATAGTGTTCTAAAAAATCTCAACAAGGACATTAGTAATCTATCTGCACCTACAGGGAAGGGCTTAATTACAATCTGGGGAGGGGACTTCATTATTGGAATTTGTTCACAGGCGCATTGTGGGTTATGGGATAATTATGTAGATTATAACACTTATACACCCCACTTTGTTCACTCCGATAGGGGCGAAAGATATAATGAGGTTATGGCCGCTCATGATCTCGGTTTTGCTAATAAGATTTGTTCCCCACCAGTAGAGTTTGGTCCCACGTTTCTTGTCAGAGGCCTTAGCTCTACAATAGATTTCATCATAATTCCAAACCGGTATGCAACTTGGATCAACTATTTTATTATTCACCCCAACGGGTTAAGCGATCACCTCCCGCTGAGCATTAGGATTATTCTTCCTTTTAAAAGTACCGTTTTGGTGGTTGAAAGCTTGGCATGGACACAATATAGCGTAATGGATCGTCAAAACGGATACTCACTGAGATGGGGTGGAAAAGATCCCGAGGTTCTGAATCTAAAGATTATGTCCAAGGCAAAAGATCACATTCTAGAGTGCCTGCGCAAAAGAATCGCGTATAAGGACATACTGACTGCGTATTCGCAGATTGTATTGGTGATACAAGAAACGCTGAGCCGTCCCCACAAGGTGTCACCTAATATTAAGAACGGTTGATTTGATACAACATGTACCAAGGCTTATTCTGCTTTAAAGGCTGCTTTAAATAAAACAGATAGGGATTATGAGGAAATCATCAGAGGGCATAGGAAGGGATACAATTGTGCCAGGAGCAAATGAAAGAAGGAAATTAAAGAGCAGGCTTGGCAGAATCTCTACGAAGCCTTTCTTAGCAGGGATTGCTCATATTTCTGGCAGGCAGTAAAGGCACCGTTCTTTGCTAATAAAGAGGGAGCTGGAGCGGAGGTTGCAATTAGTGAGAACTCCTGGGTACATTTTTTCTCCCAGGTATACAGTAAAGAGGGTAAAAACGCTGTAATTTCCAAGACCTATTAACAGCGGACACTGTTACCCCCTTTCTCCCAATTGATATTCACCTCATTCATGGTGAAGTTTTGACGGCCATAAATGAGAGTAAAGGTAGAATGGCCCTGTGCCCTGACGGACTCCGATCGACCTGTATAAATTCACTACGGAAGTTTGGTCTCCATTGCTAACCCGAGTGCTTGCAGCTTGTTGGGCTGAGGGCTTTATAAAAACGATGTCAGCATCCGTTATTATACCAATTTTTAAAAAAGGGGATAGGGATAACCCCGCTTGTTACCGCCCTATATCCCTCCTAGACTCATTCATAAAAGTTGCGGGAAGGGTTATCCTCAATAGACTCCAAAAGTGGGTCGAGGACAATGATATCTTAAGCCCTGTACAATATGGTTTTAGGGAGGGTAGGGGAATGGTTGAACAAGTTTTAAACTTTACTTTACTACAGGGGAAATACATTCATGCAAAAGAGGGGAAAATATTTGCGGACTTCGTTGATCTTACCGCAGCTTTCAATTGTGTTGTCCATAACAGGTTATGGCAAATTTTGGAGGGCCTTAATGTCGAGTCCTCCCTGGTGTTATTCTTAAGGCAATTATACGCAGGAGCCACAGCCAGGGTGAGGTATGGCCTAAAGGGAGAATGTACCAAGTCGTTCCGCGTGGAGAAGGGTGTTAGACAAGGTTATGTACTGGCCCAGTTCCTCTTCTCATTATACATCAACACCTTAGAGGAGGAACTGGTGGCCAGGGCGAGAGATCCTCCAAAAGTTAACATCAAACAGATTGTCTCCCTTCTCTACGCGGATGACGCGGTATTGATGTCAAGAACCCAACTTGGTTTACAAAGGGCCCTCACCACCTACATTGACTTTATGGATAGCAGGGGTCTGAAGCTTAATGTAAAGAAGACCTTTGTAATGTCATGAGGCAAGGGAAGGAATAAACAGTGTAACCTAATAGTACAAAATGGAAAAATCGAATCTACTAAAAAAAATTCTTATCTAGGTATCCCATTAGAGGACACGGGATCCTGGAGATCTGCGATTAAGAATAGGACCCTCCTTTTTAAGCGACCAACCGCGGTTGGATGCTATTCTCAAAGAAAATGAGTAAAAGGTCCCCGGGGATCCTGCTAAAAATGTATCAAGCCAAATGTTTGAGCATAGCTACGCATGGGTTGTGAATCTTGGGGTTTTATGATGTTTCCTCTATTCAGGTAATAGAAAATGCTTTTTTAAGATTTATATTAGCTGTCCCTCAAAGTTCTTCCGTTTTTAACTGTCACAGCGAACTGGGGATATCCCACATTGCCGATGTGATTAAAATGCAGCCCATGTTACTTTGGCACAGATTCTAGACGTTGCCACATTGAGCATTAAATAGAGAAATTATAACAGACGTCTTGGGATTAGAATAGTCTGGAAAAATTCCCTGGTTGAATTATATAAGAAAGCTGTCTAATGATCTAGGGAGATCAGATTTGTATACTAATCCGGTTATAATGAGCACAATATCTAGAAAAGAGCTAAAGGATTTTTGTTTAAACCACTTCAAGTCACTACGAATTGGGCCGGAAATTAATAAAAGTACACTGCTCCGACATCAATTGACTTTGGCCTGCAGCTCTATAGAATCTTCGTATTGTGCCTAGGTGGATACAATAGATATGTCCTGACTAGGTTCAGCTTCAACAGTTTTCATCCTCTAGTATCTTTTCTAGCCATAAATGACTGGTCTAGGCAGCTCTGCCCATGTCCCTGTGATAATCTAGCTTCTCAAACTACAATGCATGTGATTCATTTTTGTAAATTTTATGCTAACGAACGTGCAAGATGGATTATCCCTTTTTTTAAAGCAAGGAGCATGGAGGCAATGTCGTAGAGCCTTTTTATTCATACAAATTCCGGAAAATGTGTATGTTATTGAAATCATGACCAGTTTTTAAAAAATGTATATTAAGAAAAAGGAGAAGCATACATTTTTAATTGTCTTTATAATTGTAATAATCTGTGATTTATGGGGGTAGCTGTTTTTGTAACTTATTTTTAAAAATGATAAAATGTACATATGAATTGTTTTTGGTATTTGTTGCTTTTATCATTTTATATAGTATTTAAAATCGAATAAAGCATTTTCTGATTCTGATTACGTTTGTTTTTTTATCAAAGTAGTTAGCTATGTTGTCACGTAGGACTTGGGAAGGGGGAATTTGTAAATTACAGGCGGTAGGATTGTTGAAAGTGTTGAAAATTTGGTAAAGTTCCCTGGGTGAGTTGCCCGCTTGATTGATCTTTAAAATTACATGGGCTTTCCTTGCCTTTCTTAGATTCTTATGGTAGGAATTAAGAGCTTTTTTAAAGTTAAGTTTCTTCCGTATGGGTTTTGCACCAAATTTTTTCTAGGGTTTTGCATTTGAATTTTTCATTACGTAAGTCCTGTGTGTAACAAGCTGCACATTTTTCACAACAGTTGTTTTTTTGTATTTTGAAGGGGGCCACGTTCCAGAATAGACTGCCCAGAAGCTGTGATGTTGTACTATTTGCCCTAATGTTTGGCGTAACTGTTAGATGCATTGTGGCGCTGTCCTCTATCAGTTCAGGGGATACTACGTTTCTCCTCTGAGATTCCTGTGATATGACCCCTGGATTATTGTCTGTATAATTGGGTAGGTTACTACCTTCAGTTGAACGGATATCTGTGCCCTGTAATGCTCTGTGTTCTGAGGGATTATCATAAAGGAGTTTCCATCAACAGTTGTACTTAGATTACCCTGTCTACTTTCTTCGCCATCTAGTAGGGCCTCCCTTTTCAGTCAATCTAACCCGTCTAATGTGGACAGACAGTGAAATCTGTTTGATCTTTGTATATTGTAAATGGAGGCCCTCGGGCTCTGGTGAGTACCAATGAGAATTCTTAAGTTTTTCCTTAAATGCAAAGAACGGTCAAAATAGCCCAGGGGTCGAACGGTGATCCAATTACCATCATTATTAATATACCCCGTTCAGTTTAAAGCCGCCTCAACCAACTCTGGTGTAACAAAAGACAGCACCGCTCAGTCACCAGCCTGTTCTTTCCTGCCCTTCCCTACCCATTTCACTCTCCTTGCCATCTTGAAGTATAAAATAGGTGGTCGGTTACCATGCCCAACCAATTAAGAGTTTTATTTTTTAAAGAGGCCCAACTTTCTTTACTATTTGGGGTTAATGTGGGAATGTTTGTCAGCACTACCACATAAGGGGCCGCTGGTGGTGGAAGATCCAGACGATCTGATATTTGTTCTGTATGTTTTCTAGGCTCAAGGAGCTGTTCTTGGGTATCTAATGCTGGGCCAGTGGAGTGCGATCCATTCTGGTTGTCTCCAAAGCGTGCCCCATTCACTTTCATTCCTGTGACCTTTTTACTAACCGTATGGCAGTGAGGATATAGGCCAGAACCTATTGATGCAGTGTCCTCTATGGTTCTCTGGCTTAATATTTCTATGGCAGGTTCTGGAGGGGGGTTAAGGATTGTATCATGTGCTGCATTCATATCTTGTCCAGAGGAAAAGATTGTCATAAGTTCCAGACATGAGCTGGTTTTTGTCTCTACTTTTAATAGCCTGGATTGTATTGTCCCTAGAATTTTATTTACATGTTGGTCGAGAGTTTTAAGTGCTTCTACCAAAGATTCCAGTTCATTGATAATACCGTTTTGGTTGGGATCTGGAAGGATTTTATCAGGGGCAGTTTGGTTTTGGACCAGGCCATGTGCGTGGGTTGTTCCCTTTTTGTTCCTTGCTGTCTTATTGCCTAGTTTAGAGACTGTACCCTGTGATCTAGGTTTTTTTGTGTGTTTGAGTGGTGGCGAATTAGACCTGGTAGGCGACAAAGACTCAGAAATGAGTTGTACGCACCTGTTTCCCTTGTTTACTCCCACCTCTTCAGTCATCCTGCTAGAATCTTTCCCCTCTATCGTATTTCATGGGGTTTTTGAAACAAAACCAGTACCTGGACTGACGTAGCCTTAGTGGCCTCACCTAGGGATTCTTCCAGTGTTAAAATCGGATCTGCTTTTCTGGGGCCACCATTGCTCCTGTGATGTATTTTAGTAATGAAATTTGGGATTTGTCAAGGGAATGAGTATTTCCTAACGTAGCTGCATGCTTTCTTTTGCCCATATTTAGATTCCCTGTGCTGTTGGGGTACCTTATGCTCGTAAATTTAACAATAACATTTTCTCATTTGATTTTGGAGCGATTGTAAAAGGGCACAATAAAGTTACAATAAGTTATGGTAATATTAAACCGAGCAACGTGGTTAATTAGATGTGTGTCTACCCTTGTCACTCTTCCCCTCTCCCAAGTCAATTGGTGCAATTTCCAACGCAATGGAAAGAATCCTTTGAGTCCTCAGGCTGCTATAAAATCAAGTTGATGCTGCTAAACCATCCAGGGTAACCTGCAGTTCCCACGGGATGTATGATGTTACAACGCATACTTTTACCACGCATACCATTACAACACGGTATTTACAACGAATACCGTTACAACGCATAGCGCTTAGAGGTGCTGGATAGTGGTAAGTATAATTTTATATTCCAACTCCAGTCCCTGTGGACACTAGGGAAGGTGTTGGATATAAAATTAAACTTATTCCCTATCCTAGAGCGCCCCCCAGCGCAATGCGTTGTAATGGTATGCGTGGTAATGCCTGCGTTGTAGTGGTAGTGCGTTGTAAAAATTGCGTTGTAAACGTTGTATACCGTTCCCACGCCGCGGGGGGAGAGGCAGCGCTTTAGGTGCGGTTGGTAGTGCCTCCCCCTCATTGGCGGTGATGAAGTGCACCCCGGGGCTTGCAGTCCTTCCCGGGGTGTTTTTACGGGCAAAAATGTGCAAGTATACGGCCAGGTAGCAGCAGTGACTTTTTTCTATTTCTGGGATAACGATCCCACCAGAGTACCTCCACCTGAATGCCTCCTTAGCAACAAACAAGAGTGCCCAACTCACGGCAAGTCAGAGCAGTGTCCCTTTAGGGCAGTGTTCTTCAATCTGTGGGGCGCGACACCATCCCAGGGGGGGGCGCGCACTCCACGCCAATCCGACCTTTGTTCCCTGGAAGTCTTCTTGGAGGACTCCGTGTGTGGAAGGGGGAGGGAGGGGAGATCGATGAGGCACGAGGTGCCTGTACTTTTGTCTTGTTAACTGTCCCAGGAAGGGGTTAATTACAGAGCTGACGGCTTCAGCTGCAGTGGGAGGCAAGGAGTCTCCTCTGCTAAAACAAAAACTTGCGCCACCTTTACATCCCTTTTCCCATGTTAAAAATTACGCAAAAGTGGTGCAAGGGCCTTGTACATCTGCCCCATAATGTTGCCATTATTCCAACTCCCTCCACTAAAACAGTGGTAAAGGATCTCCTCTCCTCCTGGCTTGACAACGGGAACTCCCTTCACCTGGGGGACTCCTAACCGTCTTCTTCCACGTTTGGAGATAGTACAGGAGTCAGGAGCCCGCCTTCTCCTCACCTTATTCTCAACTTCCCCAGATGGGCCCCTCTCAGAGGTCATCTGGACACTTTGCACTGGCTCCTGGTACGTGAATACACAGGGGCTTCTTAACAAGCCCCCTGCGCCACCAGTGCATCACTTTTTGTGTCGTACCGGTGGCGCATGTTACTGATCCATATTTACATAGACAGGAAAAGCCACCCTGCGTAGCTTTTCCTGTCCTTCTAAATACGGCCCCTTTGCACGCAGCACTTTGCGTGGAAGGGGCGTTCCATGGGTGTTGCTGTGGGTGTTCCCACGCAACACCCATGGAACAATACACATTTTCAGATTTACGAGGAATCGTACATCTTGAAATGCGTCAAAATGCTACGCCACCCTAGGGATGTCGTAGCGAGGCGCGACGAGGAGAAATGTTTTAATTTCTTCTTGTTTTTTCCTCTTTCAATGCATGCTACATTCTACAGCACACATTGACAAAGGAGAATGCCTGCAGTGATTCTTTTTGTGCAGGAAGTTGCAGCTTCCTGCACAAAAACAATCGCCCCATGACGCAGGCATTCTTGCACCATGGTGCAAGGGGGCCTGCGCCGACACATGGCAGCAGTTTGTGCGCCAGCATAGGGGAGAGCACAAAATGCGACATATTATTGTAAATATGTTGTATTCCTGTGCTTTGGAAATACCGCAGCGTGGCGCAGCCAAAGGGCTTGCTTTGCCATGCTGCCTCTTTGTAAATCGACCCTACAATGTTTAGAGCAGTACTTAATTTGTAAAAAATAATAAGTGTCAGGGCCCTTATCAGGAGGACACAGCAGCTTGCACCTCATACTGCCCCCACTAACGCAGCCGATGACTGTACCATCACAACTAACCATCACACGCATACAAGTGTGACAAGTCAAACTTTAAATGTACATTAAAAATGACTAATACACACCGCCCAGGCTATTCTTGTAGCTTTGGATGGCAGGTATTACTGATTTTAATGTATATGCAATTATTACTCAACTATTGTTGTGCTTCTCACAAATCAGATAAACAGCATCACCATGTGGCAGCCTTTATAAGAGCCAGTGTTGACAATAAAGTTCCTGGTGCTAGGCACCGGAAACCATTGGCTTAAATTAAGCACTGGTTTAGATCCCTTTGTCCTTCAACCATGTTGCTCGAATATGAATTTAAAAAAATGAAAGACGAGGCATTTGGCAAAACAGGAACAGTTGGTTTAAGTAAACACAGCAGCCGAGAGAATAGGCAATACAGTCGAGGTCTGAAGACTGTCTAGAAGCACATCAATTTCGGCCGTCCTTTTATACATAACATGAAGCGTCATAAAGTAATTTCCACATTCCTTTGGAGACAGAAATCTAAGCCTAGTCACGGAGCCATAAATCTGATCACTTGATAAGAAGCGCAGGTGGGTCTCGACCTTGTGTGGACGAAACTTTATTTGTGGCCAAGCTCCTACGACCATTGTGGTTTCACTGCCTATCTGTGGAACCGCTCTGAGTTTTCCTGTTTGTGCATTTGTCTAAGTGTTACATGTCACCCTCCTGAAATCTGTCAATCAGTTGCTTCAGTTCGAGGACGCAAGGCCTGCCAGACCACGTACTTCTGACTTAGAGTTGAGGGGAAGATCATATCCGGTGATTAAAAACCGGAGATGCAAGTTTGTTACTATATGTACATATATCATGATGTGCAACAGTATCGTTATTTCCAATATTAACATCAACCCAGCTCCAGCCTTTGTCAGAAAGAAGTTCCCATACTTATCGCTGGCCGTGCTTAGCGATATTCAGATTATCGCAGGCTATCTCTACTTTTTATTGCCCTGGTAGATCATAATTAACAACGCATTACTCCAGAGCGATAAAAATTCCAGAGATAGCAAGGTTATCTCCATTTTGCAGGGAACATCGCTGGTTTTCCAGCAATGTTCCCTGCAAAAGGGCGATAACCTTGCTGATACGACCCACAGGGTCGTATCAGCAGAATCCACCCCCTATGTTAGGGGTGGCTAAGTCAAGATTTTAGCAGATGTTAGTTTTTGGAGAAAACAGCAGTTTTCTCCGAAAACTAACGTCTGCTAAAATGCTAGGGCATTCTTGCTGAAAGCGCGAAGCCGCGATATTGATGTCCTGACATGCAGTGTATGTCAGGAAGGCCCACTTTGCATCTCATTAGAGATGCAAAGGTAGACGTAGTGCAAAAGAGTGCTAACATGCGATTATGCATGTTAGCACCCTCTTGTAAATAGGGCCAAAAAAGCGGAGATAAAGCCCTTGTAAATATGCCCCTAAGAACCTGGCAATTTCAACTTCTTAATTTGTCACTAGCTTCATTCCCCAGGTTGTTATTGAGTCAGGCAGCGTCCGGACATACTTTGGTTAACAGTTAGGCTGTAGGAGTTCAATTTTACTTATTATTATTATTATAGAGGCTTTTATAGCGCGCTCAATTACTAGGAAAATAGTATCCTGGCGCGGAGGAGGGAGAAGGCAGAGCAGAGAGATTCCAGAGCAAAGAGAGGAAGGAGAGCCCTATACAGTGATGTTGAAAAGGTGGGTCTTCAATCCTTTCTTAAACACAGTGATGGATGGGGCTGTTTTCAAGTGGAGCGGAAGGGTGTTCCAAGCTCTCGCAGCTCTGACAGAGATGGATTGGCCACCAAGTCTGCTGTATTTAAATTTTGGTACAGTCATTTGGCACAAGTTAGCTGACCTAAGGGGTCGGTTGGGAACATAGAGGGAAAATCTTTTTCTCAGATAGACTGGACCGGTTTGATGGACAGCGCGATATGAAAGGACAAGGATTTTAGATAAAATCCTGTGAGCGACTGGGAGCCAATGGAGGGCACGAAGAGGTTGACGGACACTGGAGCTTTTGGGTATGTTAAACAAAAGTCGCACAGCGGCATTTTGAATAACCTGGAGGCGATGTATCAGATAGGCCGGTAGACCACAGAAAAGGCCATTCGCGTAGTCTAATCTAGACAGTATAAGGGCGCGAATGACGGTCTCCTTGTCCTCTCTCGGAAGAAGAGGATAAAACCTACGTAACGTTTTGAGTGTGGAAAAACAGACCCCAGTGAGTTTTTTTAGATGATCCTCAAATTTGAGGTTGTTGTTGAACCAGACTCCCAGGTTTTTTGCAGGGCCGCCGATAGATTTAGGGCATGGCAAGTCGGCAGGCCAAAGAGAGTCACTAAAGTTGTCTGGAAAAGAACCATACTCATTCGTTATTTCAAGATCTGCTGTGCACTGTTGACTTGTGTGGATGGTTGTGGTGGGTCAATGAGAAGCCCAAAAGATGTTTATTGATGTGTTTTTTCCAGAAGCTTCCTCAGGAGGGGCAGTGAGGAAATGGGCCGTAAATTGGAGAGGTCTTCCATAGGGACCTTAGTGTTCATGCGAATAGAGATGACCTGTGCCGCCTTCCATTTCAAGGGGAGATGCCCCTCTCTCCCAGAAAGCTTATGAAGTGAACAGATGGGTGCAGAAAGTTGTCTAGAAAGTGAAGAAGAAATTTTGGCTGAAATGATGTCAAGGGGAGAGCCTGATTTCACTGTACGTAGTAAGACTTCCACATCCTCTCGAGACAGAGGGGGAAGCTCTCCAACGACTGCGCCCTATTGCAAATAGGAGGACTATAAAACGTAGTAGCCTGCTGCAGACTTCCTGCTGAGGTCATCTTATCATAAATAAGCTCAATTTTCTGTGTAAAGCAGTGTTCTTCAATCTGTGGGGCGCGCCCCCCTGGGGGGGCGTGACATCATCCCAGGGGGGGCGCCCACTCCACGCCAATCAGACCTTTGTTCCCTGCAAGTCTTCTTGGAGGACTCCGTGTGTGGAAGGGTGGAGGGAGGGGAGATCGATGAGGCACGAGGTGCCTGTACTTTTGTCTTGTTAACTGTCCCAGGAAGGGCTTAATTACAGAGCTGACGGCTTCAGCTGCAGTGGGAGGCAAGGAGTCTACTCTGCTAAAACAAAAAAACCACAGGCTTTCGGTTTTAGCAGAATAGACCCCTTGCCTCACGCTGCAGCTGAAGCTGTCAGCTCTGTGAATTAACACCCTCCTGGGAGAGTTAGCTCTTCTCAACATTTCCAGAGAAGCTTAAGGCATGGGCTAAGTGGGCTCTGGCCCAGGGCCCCAGCCTTTCAAAGGGGGTGGGGGGGGGGGGGTGTTTAAAAGAGCCAGCTCTGTTCTACAGTCTTGCCTCATGACCTTGAATCATTTTTAAATACAATGTTGTAAATAGCGTTTTTCTATCATTCATTTTTAATGTGTAAAAGTCTATTACAGACATTTTGCAGACAAAAGGTGTTTATGCATCATGCGACATCCATATAAAAAGTTAATTTTAAATCAATACATGACCTCACATATGAGAAATGGAAGGGTGTGACAGATTATTTGCAGTAATATTAGTGAATGTTGTTGTGTTACATACTGAAAACACAAATCACTATTCCTGAATATCCAATGTACACACATTTAGTATTTGACCAAAGAAGGCATGAAAGAGCTGAGACTGGATCATAAAATCAAAGCTGGTCCGAACAGGGGCCCCAAAAATACATTTGGCCCAGGGCCCTCAAAATCCTTAAAACGTCCCTGAAAGTTTGTTTTAAAATTACACAGACAGGCGCGCAAAATGCCAGCCAGCCATGTGTTGTTTAAACAGCTTGCAAATTGCTAAATATGGTTATAAATAAGAAGTATGTATTCATTTGTAATGTTACTTTTCTATCTTTGTTCCCTTTTATTGTCAGTCATGGATCATTCATGCAGCTCTAGAAAACAATTAAAAGTTCTTTCTATTTATATTTGATGTTCAAAGTATGCACAGACAAGTGCTGAAAATACAGCTTTAGGTAACTGCTTATTTTTATACTACCTGTGACATCAAAATAATGAGCTGGCAACCCTAGTTATAAGACTGGAAGTTTGTTGAGGGATCAGCACATTATTTATTTCCTCCACCCTGATCCCTGGTTACTGCCATAATAGCAATAGTTTAACACATTTGAAACCCTACACTGCCGTCAATAACATGTTATGTTATGTTATGTTAAATAATATTTATAAAGCGCACGTACGCCCTTGGGCTTCATGGCGCTGAGGTACGGGAACATAACTAAGAAAGGAAAAATAGACAGCCAAATTAGGAATAAACATTATTTGAAGGCCTGTCTAAAAAGCCAAGTTTTAAAGTGATGTCTAAAAGTGAGAATGTCAGGGCTCTGTCTGAGGGGCAGAGGAAGCGTATTCCAAAGGCTGGCGGCTAAAAAGTCAAAGTAGCAGCCGCCTGAACGTTTTTTGTTAAAGGAAGGAACAATTAAGAGATCCTTCTTTGCAGAACGGAGATTAAGTGAGGGGGTGTACCTGAGTACCAAGCCTTCAATAAACTTAGGGCCAGTGTGTTGAAGAGCTTTGAAAACCATGCAGCCCGTCTTAAACATGACCCTCTGCGCCACCGGGAGCCAGTGCAGTTGTTCCAGGCCAGGAGTGATAGATTGCCACTTTGGCTGCTTGAGGATCAGTCTGGCCGCTTGGTTTTGAACTAGTTGTAGTCTCTTAAGTTGGCCAAGCGGAAGTCCCAGGTAGATGCTATTAGAGAAGTCCAATCTGGACATAACCAAAGCAATGACCACCTGGATCAGGGCTGAGTGGGTAAGGAATTGGGAAATCTTTTTTATTTTCCGGAGCTGAAAGAAAGCCCCGGAGACAACAGCACCAATTTGACCCTTAAGAGAGAGGTCGGCGCTGATTATGACTCCCAAGCTTTTCACAGATGAAGATTTGCACGGGGGCTGGCCCATGATGCTAGGCCAGAAATGGGGACCCCAACTTAGCTCACTTTTCCCAGGCAAGATCAGTTCGGTCTTGCCTGGGTTAAGTTTGAGGTGGTTGAGGTTCATCCATCTATGGATGTGATCCATAGCATTGTGGAATTCAGTAACTGAGTCTGATGTATTGAGGGGGAATATAAGTTGTAGGTCATCAGCATAATTAAAAATGGAGACCTGATAATTCTTTAGTGAGTGAAGCAGAGGACGAAGATAAAGATTAAATAAGAGAGGTGACAGTGAGGACCCCTGTGGGACCCCACAAAATGAAAACAATTTTGGAGCAGAAAACGGACCAAGTGTGACAGATTGTGATCGGTCAGAGACAAAGGAGGTGATCCAATTCAGGGCCGAGCCCCTGAGGCCGGCCTGCTCGACACGGCTGACCAGGATGGAATAGTCAACCGTGTCGAACGCGGCCGACAGATCGAGGAGTATCAGCGCCTGATGGATGCCTTTGTCAGTGTTCGAACTGAGCTTGTTCTGGACAGCCACGATGACGGCCTCCGTCGAGTGGCCGGGTCGGAATCCCGCCTGGTTGGGCTCCAGATACTGAGTTGTCTCGATGAAATTAGACAAACAGTTTGTTACATGAGCTTCCAGTACTTTTGAGAAATAGGGGAGTAGGGAGATAGGTCTGTAGTTGGTAGGGATGAGAGGGTCAGTGCCTGGTTTCTTGAGAAGTGGAACAACAGAAGCATGTTTGAAGTTTTTTGGCACAGTGCCACTGGAAAGCGAGTTATTTAACAGGGTAATTATCTCCTGCGGGAGGGACAGACCGATATCTCTGAGAATGAGTGGAGGGCAAGGGTCGGATGGAGAGCCAGATTTGACCCGGGCTAAAAGAGTAGTCAATGTTTCTAAGGTAATAGGAGTAAATGAGTGCAGTAGCGATGGGTTAGAAGAGATATCACTTAAAGGGGTGGGTGAGGGGCAGGCCAGGATACTCTTTTTGATGGTGTCAATTTTTTCCAAAAAGAAGCTGTTAAGAGAATTGCACAGCTCTTGGGTGGGGATAACAGAGGGAGTTGTTCGGTCACAGCTGCTGAGTTCATGCATTATCCTAAATATGTCTTTAGATTTGTTGTGTGAGTTAAGGATGATTCCCGAAAAATACTCAGTTTTTTGTTTGAGAATGGCTTTCAGGTAATTTTTACGGGCTGCACAGTAGGCCACTTTATTTGGAGTAGAATAGCTAGCTCTCCATTTCCTCTCCAACTGGCGGACCTCCAGTTTCTGAGAGTTAAGTTGGGAGGTAAACCATTTGTGGGCATTATTGGGGCGAGAATGAGAGACTTTAACCCAAGGAGCATGGGTGTCTGCCGCGTTCACAAGCCAGTCCGAAAGGGATTTCTCCATCAAATCCAAATCTTGTGATAAAGAGGGTTGCGTCGCGGTCAGGGTGTCAATTAATGCTGGCATGTCGATGCCCTTCCATTTGCGAAACGTCCCACCTTTCCCAGTTGGCAGTTTCAAAGACCCTTGGATCAGAAAAGAGAAGCGTATCAAAAAGTGATCTGACCATATGCAGGGTTCAATAATCAGGGAGCTGATAGGCAAGTTGTAGGACCAAAGCTGGTCTAAATTATGGCCTTTCTTATGAGTGGGGGAATCTATGTGTTGCCTAAGGTTAAGGTCGACCAGTAGCTCCTGCAATACAGCTGCCTGAGGGTCCGCCTCTGGTTTGTCAAACCAGAAGTTCAAGTCACCGGCCAACATACACCTGGAATAGTTGGTCACTAACGGTGCCAGTTGTTCGGCCAGAGAAGTGGGGAAGGAGGGCATCGAGTGTGGGGGCGATAGATAAGGACGAAGAGAATGGCGCCCTTGGTAGTATCCATTTTAAAGACGATGTTGTCTGAATCGCCCAAGGACAAGGTTGGTAAAGCCATGCAATTGTGAGATTTATGAATGATGGCCGCTACACCACCGCCTTTCTTGCTTGGGGGCCGATTACCAGTAAGTATAAAATAATCGGCTGGTAGAACAGCAAGGATGTCTGGTAATGAGCCCTCCAAGAGCCATGTCTTGGTCAACATAAGGACATCAGGTGTTTCGGATGATAATAGGAGGAAAAGGTCCGTTTGGTGTTTGACCATTGATCTCGTATTGAGGTAGAGGCAATGGACTTTCCTATCAGCCTGTGCACTATCAGGTTCCTTGCTGAGGGAGGTACGAGGTGCAAGTTTGTCCTCGCAGGCTAGGAGTGCAGATTTCTGAATGCCATAGATATTAATACGCTTTAGAACATGAGGCAACACAGGAGGAAGTAGTGGATCTAATGGTCTGAGGGCCGCAAGATCAGCCGAGGAGTATGAATAAAAATGGCCAGAATGACGGGGCCCTGGGCCCGGACGGTCGCGGACGAGCACAGACGAGCTTGCCTTAAGCGCCCGCTGCGCTCGTCCGCTGCGCTCCCTAATACACATTGCAATTTATAGCCTGCCTACCTCTGTGAGACTAGACCGCTCGAATCGGTCCCAGCAGTCCTAAGATGGCGCCTCCCCTCCACTCAAACGGCAATGCAGCCGCAGTGGTAGGAGCGAGGTACAGAGCAAATAACAATCACGGTATTTCAAGTGACAGTAAGGTAAACACAATCAATGCGTGATATTAAAAAGAACCAATTTTTAAAATGTAATTTTAGCGCAAATCATAGCAGTCATGTGGCGCTTGCTGAAATGATTGTTCGATCTAAGAGAATGAGGCTAAGAGCGCTAGTTCCCCACCAGCGACTACACAGGCCCTGCCACTGCCATAGTAATCACAGCGAGTCCCAGGAAGTGTGTCGATTTATAGCCTGCCTACCTCTGTGAGACTAGACCGATCGAATCGGTCCCAGCAGTCCTAAGATGGTGCCTCCCCTCCACTCAAACGGCAATGCAGCCGCGGTGGTAGGAGCGAGGTACAGAGCAAATAACAATCACGGTATTTCAAGTGACAGTAAGGTAAAACACAATCAATGCGTGATATTAAAAAGAACCAATTTTTAAAATGTAATTTTAGCGCAAATCATAGCAGTCATGTGGCGCTTGCTGAAATGATTGTTCGATCTAAGAGAATGAGGCTAAGAGCGCTAGTTCCCCACCAGCGACTACACAGGCCCTGCCACTGCCATAGTAATCACAGCGAGTCCCAGGAAGTGTGTCGATTTATAGCCTGCCTACCTCTGTGAGACTAGACTGCTCGAATCGGTCCCAGCAGTCCTAAGATGGCGCCTCCCCTCCACTCAAACGGCAATGCAGCCGCGGTGGTAGGAGTGAGGTACAGAGCAAATAACAATCACAGTATTTCAAGTGACAGTAAGGTAAAACACAATCAATGCGTGATATTAAAAAGAACCAATTTTTAAAATGTAATTTTAGCGCAAATCATAGCAGTCATGTGGCGCTTGCTGAAATGATTGTTCGATCTAAGAGAATGAGGCTAAGAGCGCTAGTTCCCCACCAGCGACTACACAGGCCCTGCCACTGCCATAGTAATCATGCTGAGTTACTTCAAGTGTCTGGGAATGCACCCTGCATTCAGACCACACACTCCTCATTCTCACCCTTCACTCTCACCCAGCACTCACACTGATCCCGATGCACTCACATCATTCACCCACTTACCCTCCACTCACAGTGATCACTCTGCACTCACAGCGATCACAATGTGCTCACACTGATCACCATGCATTCACACCATTCAACCGCTCACCCTGCACTCACACTGATCACCATGCACTCACACCATTTACCCGCTCACCCTGCACTCCCACTGATCACCTTGTTCTCACACCATTCACCTACTTACCCTCCACTCACAATGATCACTCTGCACTCACAATGCACTTGCGCTGTTCACCCTGTACCTCACCCTGCAGTCACACGAGCACACTACTCAACCCTCACTTTGGGAGAAACTGCTATCAAAACTCTCTTGCCTTTCAGCTCGTCCTATTTATGTGAGATTGCGTTCTCAGCACTTGCGGTATTAAAGACTAAGTACCGCTCAAGACTGGATGTGGAGCACAACCTGAGGATGGCAGAAGCAAAAATCCATCCACAGATTGACAGTCTCTGAAAATCAGGCACACCTGTCACATTTATGTTGGTGGTGTTATTATTAATCCATGTCATGTGTAAAACAAAGCATCCTAGTAAAAACAATTCGCACACATTTTATCTTGGAAAGTGGTATTTTGAGCTGTGCAATAAGCCTCTGTCATTTCACCACACCCACTCCCAAACCTGCAGTTTACTAAACACTTTTATTGTATTGAATGTTATTCGCTGAATATGCCCGGAATGTGCGCGTGGCGGTCGAGTCCAGGAATTTCTGTCAGGTGGTGGGGGGGCCCAACATCTAAAAAAATTCAGCTGGGGGGGGGCTCAACCTACAAAAGTTTGAAGACCTTTGCTTAAGGGTAACTATATGCTATTGCCTTTTATGACTGTGCTGTAGGTCAGCAGAGGCTTGAGTTCTAAAATAGCCCTTAATCTGACACGGACTCAAAGAGTGGTCTGACCAAATCACAGGGCGAGGGGGATCAGAAGATATACAGGGTGAGTTAGTGAGCAGGATTGCCAACGTATGACCCGCCGAATAGATAGGGCCCGTATTGATCTGTGCAAGGCCCAATGCTGCCATATCGGCTAGAAAATTAGCTGTATCTCTGTTCTCACTGTCTTCGCCAAAAATATTGAAATCCCTCAATAACAGAAATTGTTGAGAGGTAATCGTATGAGGGGCAAACTTTTCCATCACTTTTAAATTAAAATCTTTCAGCAGCCCAGGGGGGTGATATAAAAGAGCACCCTTTAGGCTGTTCTGGGGGGTTAAGTCGATTTTAAAAATACAAATTTCCATTTCATTATTGGAGATGGGGTTGATAACGGATACTTTCAGGCATCTTTATACACAATGGCAAGACCTCCTCCCACTTCCTATTCTATCCAGTCTATGGATCTGATATTTATCAGGAAGGGTAAGAGCAATATCATGTAGTGAGTGAGGTTTAAGCCATATCTCTGTTAAGAAGCCTAAGTCTGGGGAGTCTGAATTCAGCAAATCCCACAATTCAGTGGCATGTTTAGGCAATGATCGAACATATAAAAACACTCCAGACAGTGGCCGTGTGTGTGCTCTGGGGTATCACTAGGTTATGAGAGGACAAACCTGCCCCTGCCTGTGTGTCCTGGTTAATATAGCAAATCCCCCACTATGGAGAGAAGCGCCCATCACAATAGCTGTGAAAATGACAGAGCTTACACGAAAAAGGTCACTTTCAAATCCACAGAAGTAAAAGTAATGGGGCATGCAGCAGCGAGCAGTCTAACATGGATAAGTTGAGAGGCCGTTTTACAGAGTCTGGACACATTATCTGCAGCCAAACGGACAGGGATCCTGGCTCCTGGCGAAGTCCAGGTGCAGACGGGCGCTGACGAGCTTGCCTTCGGTGCGCCTTTGGTACGGCAGCGGTGCGCCTCCTGCACACATCAGCTGCATGTCAGCGCCATCAGCTGTTTAAACATACCAGTGAAAGGGTTCAAGAAGGAAGACTAGAGCGTCTCCTTACTAAGATGGCAGCTGGAAAGTGGTCGTCAGGGGAAGTAAGGTAATTGTAAACTGGTTCTCCCTCCACTCAAACAGCCAAGAATTGCTGCAGTGGAACGGGGAGAAGTGGACAAGAGCTCAGATAGGAGGCCCAATTGAGCAGCGTTAAAATACACCGGTTGAAACCAAATACACGCACACCTAATATTCAATCAATTTAAGACAGCATTAGCTGGAAGTTATAGTGCAAAGAAGCAAAAGTGTGCTATTAGACAAAATGAGGTCCCCCTCAGCGAGAGAATACCGTTTAAGATACCCTTAGTACCTTGTCAATCTGGTGCGCATCAGCGCCATCAGGTGTTTCAATATACTGGTGAAAGTGTTCAAGAAGGAAGACTAGAGCATCTCCTTGCTTGCAGGTCAGGCCGCTCCACACGCCGCACTGCTCCACCTGTGGGTTTATGCATCTGGTTAAATTGTATTTGTATTCTAATTTGCCTTTTTACTCTGTAATTTAGCCTTTAGCCCCGTCTCTGTTTCCCCTTCTTGCCTTCTGTTCCCAGTTCCCGCCGCTGCACCCCTGCAGCCCCGCCCCTGAACACCAGTGGCCTTCCCGCTCCCGCCTCCCAGCTGCTCATCCCTCCCACCTACCCTTATATGGTGGCTGCGCAGCGGCCGCTCAGCGGCCGTGCCGCTGGCGCGCCATGGACGCGCCTATGGCAAGCCTGTCTACGCCCATATGCTCCTGGACCGCGCCCAGCACCAGAACCCCTGGCCCCTGCAAACGACACAACACCCAACTGCACTACAACTCCAGCACCCTCCACGCACTCAACACTGGACGATCACACACCTGTTTCCTGCCCGCCCGAAGTGCACCCACGGACCATTCACCTGCAGGAATTGCAGCTTCACCAGCATCCACCCCGCCAAACCGCCGACCAGGAAAGAACCTAACTACCTCAGATGCATCCTCCTCAACACCGCTCCGCCCACAAACACGCCATCGAACTCTGGGACTTACTCGACTCAACCTCCCCAGATGTCGCCTTCCTGACGGAGACCTGGCTGAACCTGTCATGATTTGCCCTCCCCGACCTCTGGTAGATCACTGCCTGCCCTGGAACGAGAAACGGGATGGGAAAAACTACAGATCCCATGAACCTTTGCGCCGCGCACGTCTATGACGCGTCGCGGTGAAGGATTAACAGGAAGTCAGGCGGGTGAAGCACTGCCGATTATTCCTGCTTGTGCCTGTGTTCGAGTTCGTCGCAGTTGTGTGTCAGTATCTAAGACATCGGCAAGGGCCAGTGTTGCGGAGCGCTGAAGTGACACGCCGCCCTTCGTGTATGGATCAGCGCTGCTCGTTTGCAGAAACTCCTTGTGGATTACTTTGGTGAGGCTTTGGAAACGCCTGTTCCTTCGGAGTGCCACTCGTTGGAGGATTAACAGGAGGGGCTTAGGAAGCGCCCGAGTGTCCATCCGTCGTGTCAGCTTCAGGTTTTGTTGATAAACGAGAGGGGCATTTGCAGTACTATTTTCACGTTGTTGTGTACGTGCAGGGAGCGTCTTGCCCCTGTTAACGCAGGACACCTTGTTGTTGGTGCCGCTTTAACTTTCTGTACTCTGTACCAATTAGAAGCGCTTACAGAGCTGGATCTGTAAAGACGCTATCCATATACTGTGTGCTGGGCTTATGTTCTGTTCTAATTGACTTTTGTCATATAGGGAATGCTAGAGACTTTGGGGTAGTTGCGTCTTGCATCCCCCTGAGGTCAGTTCTCTCAGCATTTCCTCGGAGGAGAAAGACCTTGTTATTATTTCTTACCGTTCATACCGTTATCAGGATTGGGATCATTATTTTGTGTTCATTGAATGGTGTTCTGGGGCATCTTTAAGTTATCTGTATCCTGCACATGGGTAGGTGTCCATACTGGCCTGATCATTCGAGCATAAGGAAGGGAGGGAACCAGGGGGTGTTACTAATGATCTCTGCATTGTATTTTTCAGTCATTCACCAGGGGATATAGAAGCCGCCCTTAGATCCTTCCTGAGTATAGGCACACCTGTAAGAGATACAGGTGAGGTACAGGGGGTGTGGTTACAGGATAATTGCCACCGATTGAGAGAACTGCAGTACTTATCCCTTGTTTCTGTGGTTATAGGATACGGTGACCAGAGCCCAGCTGTTCTCCTCCGGACCCTCACTTTTCCCCCGCTTGATCGCCTTAACAGTCTGGGTACTATTACAAACAGACTTGGGTTGATCTAGAGGTGGGCCCCCTTATAGCATCAACCCCATCCTGAGGAGCATCCTGAACGGAACCTGACAGAATAATCGGCCTAAAAGTTCTGCTCCTCCTGGTTGGGTTGATAGTAAGGGATGGCTACCTTAGACGAAGTAGTGGCCGCCTTAGGCTTAGTTCAGGTTGAATTGGCCGCCTCTCGCCAGGAAACGGCCGCGTTGCAGGCACGCATGGACGCTATGCAGCGGAACCCGTTCGATGCAGGTAACCCTACCCCGCCACCAACCTCGTTGGTAGTTGAAATGCCTTCTCCAGTACCTTTGGCCCCCCCAGAACGGTTTATGGGTGATAGAAAGAAAGTGCAGGTGTTTATGACCCAGGTGATGATGCATTTTACCTGTAAACCCAAATGCTTTTTGACAAACCAATCACGTGTTTCCTTTCTTATTTCATATTTGGGAGGGGAGGCAGCCCAGTGGGCTGTACCCATAGTTAGGAACAATGATGGAATCCTATATGATTGGGATCTGTTTCGAGCAGAATTCGAGAAAACATTTGACAGAAGAGCGGAGACCTTCTCGGCTGATAAGGAGCTGTTGGTTCTCAAACAGGGCAATTCAGATATCGTGACTTACCTGAATCATTTCCGTAGATTAATTGCAGAAACCGATTGGCCTGAAGCCAAACAGATGGTCCTGTTTTACCAAGGGCTCACAGACAATCTCAAAGATGTAATAGCACAAGTTGAACCCCAGCCTACCACCTGTGCAGCATTTATCGATTTGGCCCTACGCTTGGATCACCGATTGAGAGAAAGAAAGGGAGAGACAGGAAGAAGAGACAGAACCCCGGTGTTCGGGGAGAAACCGACTAGTGGGGAGAAGGCCGAGGGTAAACCCGAACCTATGGATGTGGGGGTGGTGAGAGCATCCCTCACTACCAGTGAACGAGAGCATCGTCGCAAGTTTGGGCTGTGTTTGTACTGTGGGAAGAAAGGCCATTTTTTACGTGAATGCCCGGTTAAACCAAAAGGAGGACGCTACCGTACGAGTCCTGGGGCAGTAGCCTCCGTCGACAAGAGTTCGGAAAACTCTGAGGCTTGAATCCTAAAGAAGGGAGGGACTCAAGTGTACATTTCATCCCTTCAATTACAGATGAAAATCGAGTAGGGAACCAGTTGTTCTTCATAGACATTGAACTATGGATTGATCAATCTCCAACAAATGTACGTGCCATGGTAGATTCTGGAGCAACAGGCTGCTTCATGGATTTAGCGGAAGCCCGGAAATTGGGAGTGACTCCAATAGATAAACCCATCATGGAGGAAGTATTTGCAGTAGACGGTCATGTGCTGGAATCGGGACCTATCACACAGCATACCCCGGAGTATGAGATGTGGTATAGGAATGATCATAAGGAATTGATTTCGTTTAACCTCATTCAAGCTCCTAATTATGGTATCATCTTGGGACTCCCTTGGTTGAAAAAGCACGAACCACAGATAAGATGGAAAGAACAATCATTGGAGTTCTCCTCTTCTTACTGCCAAGACCATTGCCTCCAGGAGGAATCTCGACCATCTATGGTGTTGGCAGTCACTCACACCGTTTCCACGGCTGCGGAAAAAGAGGTGGATTTACCTCAGTGTTACATTGAGTATGATGATGTTTTCAGTAAAACCAAAGCAGAAGTGCTTCCCCCACATCGGGAATACGACTGCCGCATCGATCTAACCCCTGGGTCAGTGGTTCCATGCGGTCGTATTTATGCTCTATCCCAACCCGAAACAAAACATCTTCGGGAATATTTGGACAACCTACTCGCTTTGGGATTTATCAGACCGTCCCGGTCCCCAGCAGCTTCCCCCCTTTTCTTCATTCCGAAGGCAAATGGGGAATTACGGTGCTGTATAGACTATAGGGAGTTAAATGCTATCACAATCAAAAACCAATACCCCCTACCGTTAATTCCGGTATTACTGGAACAAGTGAGATCAGCCAGGATATATACAAAGTTGGATCTCAGGGGAGCCTACCATTTAGTGCGTATACGATCAGGCGACGAGTGGAAAACCGCCTTCAAGACCAGGTATGGCCTTTTTGAGTATCTGGTGATGCCCTTTGGGCTATGCAATGCCCCAGCCTCATTCCAGTTCTTCCTTAATGAGGTGTTGCGAGACTACCTGGACATCTTTGTAGTGGTCTATATCGACGACATTTTAATCTACTCCAATGACGAACCAGAACACATTCAACACGTGAAACAAGTACTGGAGGCTTTACAGACACACCATCTCTATTGCAAACTGACAAAATGTGAGTTTCATGTCACCACGGTGGAGTTCCTAGGGGTTATGCTCACGCCATCAGGGCAGATAATGGCCGAAAGGAAGGTACGTGCTATTGCAGAATGGCCTCAACCCGCCACGGTCAAGGACATCCAGAAACTCCTGGGTTTTGCCAACTTCTACCGAAGGTTCATCTCTCACTTTTCGGATCTAGTGACCCCTCTCACAAGATTAACCAGGAAGAACACCCCTTTTATATGGGGTGCGGAAGAGCAAACAGCATTTGATCTGTTGAAAACGGCGTTCACCTCTGCTCCGGTACTGGTTCATGCGGACCCAAACCTCCCTTTCGTGGTAGAAGCGGATGCATCTGAACTGGCAGTGGGGGCTGTTCTATCCCAGAGGAGTGAAGACACCGGGCATCTGCATCCCATTGCATTTATGTCCCGTAAGCTAAATCCGGCAGAACGCAATTATACGATTGCAGAGAAGGAATTGCTTGCTATTAAAGACGCCTTCACTGAGTGGCGGCATTGGCTGATGGGTGCCACCCACCAAATCACAGTCTTTACGGACCACCGAAACCTCCAGTTTTTACGAGCCGCTCGTCACCTCACTCCCAGGCAACTGAGATGGATGCTTTTCTTTTCGGAGTTCCATTTCGTGGTCACCTTCCGCCCGGGATGTGACAACCGGAAAGCCGATGCTCTTACCCGTCAAGAAAGTCATTCCATAGCGACGGAGTCCCTGGAAACCAGCATCATCAAACCTCAGCAGGTGATAGGGGTGATCCATACGTCGGAGTTTGTGCACAAGGTCAAAAGAGGCATCCAGACCTTTGCGTGGAAGAAGTGGATTCAGTTGCACCCGGAATGGAAGATACGTCAAGGACTGCCAAGGAAAGGGTCTCAAGTGCTTCTCCCCACTCTTGCTTTGAGGCAACAAGTCTTCAAGTGGTGCCACGAGCTACCTTGTGCAGGACACACTGGAGGGAAGAAGACCTTGGAAAAGCTGCTACGAGCATATTGGTGGCCCACCATCAGGCCGGATGTGTTTGCTTGGGTTCAACGTTGTGAGGTCTGTTCACAGGCCAAAAGCGATCATAGACCAGCACAAGGGCTGTTGCAAACAATGCCCACACCTGTGAGCCCTTGGGAAAGCTTTTCTGTTGATTTTGTGGTGGGACTCCCTCAAGATCATGGGATGACGGCTATCATAGTAGTGGTGGACTACTTGACCAAGATGGGCCACTTCATCGCCTGTAGAGGGGTACCAACGGCTAGTCAATTGGCCCAGTTGCTACTTATCCATATTGTCCGGTTGCATGGCTTGCCTAAGGTCATTGTTTCGGATAGAGGGGCGCAATTCACCGCGAGGTTTTGGAGGGTCTGGTGTGATCGTTTGGGCATTGCTTCATCCTTGTCCACCAGCTTTCATCCGCAAACGGATGGACAAACTGAAAGGTTAAACCAGACCCTCAAGCAGTACTTGAGGTGTTTTGTGGATACCTCTACGGAAGCATGGGTAGAGTGGTTATGGTCGGCTGAGGTGGCGTATAATGATGCCATACATTCCTCTACATTGTGTACCCCGTTTTTCTGTACGTATGGGTTCCATCCCAGATTTGTCCCTTTGAGTGTGCCAAGAGTGGAAGCCCCTATTCCCCAATTGCAAACACGATTGGTGCAGTTACGGAAAACAGTTTTGCAGGCCAGACGCAACCTTGTGAAAGCTAAGCTTAAGTATAAGGCGCAGGCCGATAGACATCGTAGACCTTGTCCTGGGTACAAAAAAGGGGATTGGGTGTGGCTGTCCACTAGGAACATTCGTTTCAAACGGTTCAGTGTTTTCAATCCCCGATTCATCGGTCCTTATCAGGTGGTTCGACAGGTCAACCCTGTTGCGGTGAAACTCAAACTCCCCACCCATTTCAGGATACACCCTGTGTTCCATGTTTCACTGCTCAAGCCTGCCCGGGGTCCAAGTCGTGCAGCCCCTGCTCCTGTGAGAGTGGAACAAGAGGTGGAGTACGAGGTGCGGAGCATCTTGGACTCCCGCAGAGTTAGGGGGAGGCTTCAGTATCTGGTATCTTGGAAGGGATATGGTCCTGAGGAGGATTCATGGGAGCCGGTGGGGGCGGTCCATGCACCTAGACTGGTGCGGAGGTTCCATTTGTTGCACCCTGGTAAGCCTGGTGGCAGTCAGTGAGCGTTGTGAGAGGGGGTGTACTGTCATGATTTGCCCTCCCCGACCTCTGGTAGATCACTGCCTGCCCTGGAACGAGAAACGGGATGGGAAAAACTACAGATCCCATGAACCTTTGCGCCGCGCACGTCTATGACGCGTCGCGGTGAAGGATTAACAGGAAGTCAGGCGGGTGAAGCACTGCCGATTATTCCTGCTTGTGCCTGTGTTCGAGTTCGTCGCAGTTGTGTGTCAGTATCTAAGACATCGGCAAGGGCCAGTGTTGCGGAGCGCTGAAGTGACACGCCGCCCTTCGTGTATGGATCAGCGCTGCTCGTTTGCAGAAACTCCTTGTGGATTACTTTGGTGAGGCTTTGGAAACGCCTGTTCCTTCGGAGTGCCACTCGTTGGAGGATTAACAGGAGGGGCTTAGGAAGCGCCCGAGTGTCCATCCGTCGTGTCAGCTTCAGGTTTTGTTGATAAACGAGAGGGGCATTTGCAGTACTATTTTCACGTTGTTGTGTACGTGCAGGGAGCGTCTTGCCCCTGTTAACGCAGGACACCTTGTTGTTGGTGCCGCTTTAACTTTCTGTACTCTGTACCAATTAGAAGCGCTTACAGAGCTGGATCTGTAAAGACGCTATCCATATACTGTGTGCTGGGCTTATGTTCTGTTCTAATTGACTTTTGTCATATAGGGAATGCTAGAGACTTTGGGGTAGTTGCGTCTTGCATCCCCCTGAGGTCAGTTCTCTCAGCATTTCCTCGGAGGAGAAAGACCTTGTTATTATTTCTTACCGTTCATACCGTTATCAGGATTGGGATCATTATTTTGTGTTCATTGAATGGTGTTCTGGGGCATCTTTAAGTTATCTGTATCCTGCACATGGGTAGGTGTCCATACTGGCCTGATCATTCGAGCATAAGGAAGGGAGGGAACCAGGGGGTGTTACTAATGATCTCTGCATTGTATTTTTCAGTCATTCACCAGGGGATATAGAAGCCGCCCTTAGATCCTTCCTGAGTATAGGCACACCTGTAAGAGATACAGGTGAGGTACAGGGGGTGTGGTTACAGGATAATTGCCACCGATTGAGAGAACTGCAGTACTTATCCCTTGTTTCTGTGGTTATAGGATACGGTGACCAGAGCCCAGCTGTTCTCCTCCGGACCCTCACTTTTCCCCCGCTTGATCGCCTTAACAGTCTGGGTACTATTACAAACAGACTTGGGTTGATCTAGAGGTGGGCCCCCTTATAGCATCAACCCCATCCTGAGGAGCATCCTGAACGGAACCTGACAGAACCCTGCCTCAGCACCCGACATCGCCATAGCGGTCCCCGAAGGCCACAAGATCACCCGAACGGACCGCACCAACGGAGTATGAGGAGGAATCGTCATTGTCCACAGGAACACTCTCAGAGTCTCGACCAACACCGACGACACCCTCAGCACCGCCGAACACATGCACTTCCAGATCCACATCGACCACAACCCCCACCTCAAAGGAACCCTCGTCAACAGACCCCCCAGACCCTGTCCAAAGTTCAGCTGCTCCATCGCCGAATTCGTCAGCACGCCCTCACCTCCACGTCCTCCTTGGGGACCTGAACTTCCACTTCAAGAATACCAACAATACCAACTCCACCATCCTTATCAACAACCTAGTCAACCTCGGACTCCGACAACTCATCACAACACCCACCCACGCCGGCGGCCACACGCTCGACCCCATCTTCTCCCACAACCATACCACCGAACTCCACTGGACCGATCACCGCTGCACCCACTTTACCTTTAAGAAGCTCACCACACACCACCTCAACCAATAGATGGCTCGCCGCTGTTGGAGCAAAGTCATCGTAGTTCAGCTAACCACCACCCTCGCCCAGAGCCTGCAACCTCAGGCAGTGGATCAACGCCGGCGCCAACACCCTCGCCCCTCTCAAGAAACCCTCCAGCAATCACACCAGCAAGAAAGCCAGCTGGTTCACAGAAGACCTCCATGCCTCCAAGCAAACTTGCTGAAAAATGGAAACGAACTGGCTCCGCCAACGAAGACCGGACAGCTATGCAGCCCACAAGAATGCCACCACCTCATCAGATCTGCTAAAAGAGCCTCCTTCAAAGACCACCTAGACAACAATGCACACAATAGCAAAGAACTCTTCAACATCGTGAAGGAACTCTCCAACCCCAGCTCCTACACCAATGACATCCCAGCCTTGCAAGACCTGTGCGATTCGCTGGCCTCCTTCTTCCACAACAAGATCGCAGACATCCACGACAGCTTCAAAGCCACGACCGCACCGACAACCACGAAAACCTCTGTCCCCACGACCACCACCCGCACCAACCACATACTCTCCTGGACCAACATCAACGACGACGACACCATCAAGATCATGAACACCATCCACTGAGGATCTCCATCAGACCCATGCCCATACCCCAACTTCAACAAAGCCAGCACAGCCATCGCCCTCCATCTCCGGAAAGTCATCAACATCTCCTTCGAGACAGCAACCTTCCTGGAGAGCTGGAAGCACGCTGAGATTAACGCCTTACTCAAGAAACCCAAGGCAGACCCCAAGGACCTCAAGAACTTCCGGCCCATCTCCCTGCTCCCGTTCCCAGTGAAGGTCATCAAGAAGGCCGTCAACAAACAACAGACCCACTACTTTGAGGAAAACAGCATCCTGGACCCGTCCCAGTCCGGGTTCCGCAGCAACCACAGCACCAAAACTGCCCTCATCGTCGCCACTGATGACATCAGGATCCTGCTAGACAACAGAGAAACTGCGGCCCTCATCCACCTGGACCTGTCAGCCGCCTTCAACGCAGTCTGCCACCACACACTACGCACACGCCTCCATGATGCCAGGATCCAAGAGAAGGCCCAGTACTGGACCACCTCCTTCCTCTCCGGCAGAACACAGTGCGTCCGCCTCCCCCCTTCCGCTCCGAAGCCAGCAAGATCATCTGCGGCATACCCCAGGGCTCATCCCTCAGCCCAACGCTGTTCAACATCTACATGGCACCGCTCGCCCATGTCATCCGACTGCACGACCTCAACATCATCTCTTACGCCGACGACACCCAGCTTATCCACTCCCACACCGCCAAAACCAACCTCCAGGAAGGAATGAAGGCCGTCGCTGAATGGATGAGAAGCAGCCGGCTGAAGTTGAACCCAGACAAGACGGAGGTCCACTTCCTCGGATCCACCCCCTCAGCCTGGACCACACTGGGAACAGGCTGAGGGGGTGGCCGACCACACTGGGAACAGCTCCAACACCCACCGACCACGCACACAACCTAGGGGTCATCCTCAACTCCACCCTTTCCATGACTAAGCAGGTCAACACAGTCTCTTCCTCCTGCTTCAACACCCTCAGCATGCTTCGCAAGATCTACAAGTGGATCCCACTGAGACGAGAAGAACGGTCAACCAGGCCCTCGTCAGCAGTACGTTGGACTGCGGAACCCCCCTCTATGCAGGAGCCTCGGCCAAACTCCTGAAACGGCTTCAACACATCCAGAAGGCCTCTGCACACCTGATCCTCGACATCCCTTGCCGGCGCCACATCACATCCCACCTGAGAGACCTGCACTGGCTCCCCATCAACAAGAGGATAAACTTTAAGCTCCTCACCCACGCACACAAGGCACTCCACAACACCGGACCAGCATATCTCAACAGATGACTCAGCTTCTACACCCCCACCCACCAGCTCCGCTCCACCGACCTCGCCCTCGCCACAGTCCCCCACAACTGAAGAATGACCTCCGGTGGAAGATCGTTCTCCCACCTCGCCGCCAAGACCTGGAACACCCTCCCCACCCACCTACGGCAGACCCAAGACCTGCTGACCTTCAGAAGACTCCTCAAGACCTGGCCCTTCGAGCAGTAGCAGAATTCCCCACCCCCAATGCCTTGAGACCCTCACGGGTAAGTAGTGCACTCTATAAATGCTATGATTGACTGATTGATTGATTGATTGATACTAAGATGGCCTTTGGAAAGTGGCTGTAGGCGTAAGAGAGGTAATTGTAAACCGGTTCTCCCTCCACTCAAACAGCCAAGAATTGCTGCGGTGGAACGGGGAGAAGTAGACAAGAGCACAGGTAAGAGGGCCAATTGAGCAGTGTTAATATACACAGTCTCTTTAAGGCTACCTACCCAGGATTCTCATCTCGTTTTAAGTGAGTCAAAGGCAGCGGGAGAGTTATTTATAAGTATTTTGTAGATTTTGGAGATACCCCCTTCCTGAGTCGGAACTGAAGGAGCTCATCTTTGGGGGGGGGGGGTTGAATTCTGAGAGGTCACCCATGTTCCCCCAGTAACATGAGAGTGCATGACTCAACTGTAAATACTTACAGAGTTGGGTAGAGGAAAGGGAATACTGGGGGTTGGTACTTCTTGAAACAATTTCAAAATTGGACCTTGCCACACTTCTCCCAAAAGCATGATCCCTATTTTGTCCCATGTGGCAAAACCTTCCAATTGTGACACCTGGATAAGCCAGCGGCTAGTCAACAGCTGGGCTACTGTGTACAGTTCTTATCCCATCATCTGCAGTGTAGCTGCTACGTCTGGACAACCAAACTAGTGGGCTCTGGAAAACCCCAATGAAGGGGGCCCCCATAGAGGACATGCAGGACCCGGTTTACATCCAGTTGATTCAGTTCTAGTTTATATGCTGGGTCCCCCACAGCCTCCTGTCAGCCAGTTGTTGATCGTGAGGAACTTGGAGGTCCAATAATAAAGTCATATGTCTGCCGTGCCCATGCTCCCATCATAAGACTGTTGGCAGAATTTGAGAAATGCTAACCAGCAGGGCTTGTCTGCCCGTAAGAAGGATTGAATATGTGATGTAAGGGTACGGAACCACTGTGCTAGAATTACTGCTGAGGACATTTTGAAGGACGTAGAGTGGGCTAAAGGTTCAATTTCCAGGGAAAATACAAGGAGTCAGAGGGGACAACACTGTCTGGTTGGAAATGGCTCTTAAATAATTCCATTGATGTGAACTTGCACCTCTAGTGTAGAGTAGAGAAGGCTGACTGCCTACAGAATTTAGGACCAAACCACATAGGCTCCAGAACAGCATACTATAAGGACCAATGAATGGAGTCAAATGAATTTTCAAGGTGTTCGATAAGTAGAGTGTACATCTCTGGTATCTCAGACTCACGTGCCAACACAAGATGGAGACACCAGATTTAATGACAGGAACTATGTCCTGGCATAAAGCCACATTGATTGTATGGACAGGATCTTTGAGTACCCGAGAGAGCAGTTGGCCTTGTGCCTTGACAAATAGCTTGAGTTCATTGTTAATTAGAAGGTCTTGCCTTTCAGTGGGGAATAGGGCTGGAAGCGGAATATGAGATAATATGGAGTCAGACAAAGCCATTGGGGATGGAGGGCTTGCAGCATGCAGGGTGCATTAATAGCCTGCAAAGCTTGCAGCTGTGGCAGAGACTGTGTGTTCCGTACACCCATGTGGTCCACAATCTCTGGAACCACTCTCTAGGTCATTGATCTGGTGGGTAGCCAGTAAAGAACTTTACTTGATTTAGCTCCATATTCATAAACACGTTGTATTGAAGCTCTTTATGACTGCTGTGCTTCTTCTAATGCTAGTCGTCGTAGGAAGGTCTTATCAATATCAAGCTGCCTCTTAAGAGGAAGAAAAGGAATAATAATGCATTGTTTTTGTGGATGAAGGATAGGTGTCTCTAGGTCGAACATTTCAGCCTCTTTCTTTCTCTCTGCTTGGCTCCAGAGCCTCATTCCTATTGGGGATCAGAGAGACGCTAGGCATAGAGGCTCCTGATGGGTGTATTGTATGGTCTTGGGAGGCCCTATATGCATTAGAAATGGTTAATGGTCTGAGATGCCGTACAGGTGAATGTCTACTGCTGTGGTGTAGAGCACATCTTTCACCAGGAGACATAGGAAGTGATTCGAAGAACGATTCTATGTACTGCAGAGTTGTGTGCCAATGTCTTTCCCTGGGGATGCAAGACTCCCTATTTGTGACACAGTCCCAAGGATAACATCAAAGTTGTTAAGGATTTTGAGGTCCCCCTGCAGTGTATCATTGGGGCAGCTGTGGAATCACAAAGAGGGTCAGGGACAACATCAAAGTCACCCCTTATATTTGTAACACCCAGGGGAATTCCTAGGAAGAGCTGTCCGAAGCCTCTAAGGCAGTTCCTTCCAATGTTCCCTCTATTCCCATATATCTGCCCAAGGGGGCTAGGATTATAGAGAATACTGCAAAGGAAAAGCTACTGTGGAGAAGTATGGCCACACCTCTTGTTCACCTGGAGAAGCCCACATGGAACAACCTATTGTATACATAGTGGCACAGGAAAGGCCCAGGTGGTGGTTTTCTTGGAGCATAGGCACTGAGGGAGATGTCTTTTAGCATAATGTAAGACTGCTGTGTTCTTAATGTGTTCCAGGGGACCATTAATATTCCTGCAGATAATCATGAAGTTAGGCATGGCGGGTTAAGGGGCTCAGTAGCAACAACAGGTGGGTGTCCTAGTATCAGTGACTCATCCAATTGTGACGGCTCTGGTGATATATTTTTTGGTAAAGGGTTAATGAATATGAACATTGTGCATTGTGAGTGTGTATATCTTACAAATCACACTAAAAACTTTGAAACTAACCAAGACTAAACCGTCCCCTTACCCACCAACTCGCCCTACCCCACCCCATACTACCCTCCCAGAAGCATCTGTCACCAGAAATCTCCAAATAACTAATCAGTTACTCCTAGTTGTCTGAGCTAAAGAAGGGGACCTCCACTATGGAAGGAATTGTACATATGACAACTGCTGTTAAAATCGAGCTGTCCCAGACAGATTTATTTCAAGTAGTCCGTGGCAGATGTTCAGATCAAAGCACCCTCACGGTTTTATGGACTCTGAGAGTTTCTGGTTGGGGTACTCTCCGCGCTGTTGTCCGTTTGTGGGGGTGGTGAAAGAGGATGCGGGGATTGGCACTGTGCAGCCAAGGATAGTAGACCTTCTTCCACAACAAGATCGCAGACATCCACGACAGCTTCAAAGCCACGACCGCACCGACAACCACGAAGACCTCTGTCCCCACGACCACCACCCGCACCAACCACATACTCTCCTGGACCAACATCAACGACGACGACACCATCAAGATCATGAACACCATCCACTGAGGATCTCCATCAGACCCATGCCCATACCCCAACTTCAACAAAGCCAGCACAGCCATCGCCCTCCATCTCCGGAAAGTCATCAACATCTCCTTCGAGACAGCAACCTTCCTGGAGAGCTGGAAGCACGCTGAGATTAACGCCTTACTCAAGAAACCCAAGGCAGACCCCAAGGACCTCAAGAACTTCCGGCCCATCTCCCTGCTCCCGTTCCCAGTGAAGGTCATCAAGAAGGCCGTCAACAAACAACAGACCCACTACTTTGAGGAAAACAGCATCCTGGACCCGTCCCAGTCCGGGTTCCGCAGCAACCACAGCACCAAAACTGCCCTCATCGTCGCCACTGATGACATCAGGATCCTGCTAGACAACGGAGAAACTGCGGCCCTCATCCACCTGGACCTGTCAGCCGCCTTCAACGCAGTCTGCCACCACACACTACCCACACGCCTCCATGATGCCAGGATCCAAGAGAAGGCCCAGTACTGGACCACCTCCTTCCTCTCCGGCAGAACACAGTGCGTCCGCCTCCCCCCTTCCGCTCCGAAGCCAGCAAGATCATCTGCGGCATACCCCAGGGCTCATCCCTCAGCCCAACGCTGTTCAACATCTACATGGCACCGCTCGCCCATGTCATCCGACTGCACGACCTCAACATCATCTCTTACGCCGACGACACCCAGCTTATCCACTCCCACACCGCCAAAACCAACCTCCAGGAAGGAATGAAGGCCGTCGCTGAATGGATGAGAAGCAGCCGGCTGAAGTTGAACTCAGACAAGACGGAGGTCCACTTCCTCGGATCCACCCCCTCAGCCTGGACCACACTGGGAACAGGCTGAGGGGGTGGCCGACCACACTGGGAACAGCTCCAACACCCACCGACCACGCACACAACCTAGGGGTCATCCTCAACTCCACCCTTTCCATGACTAAGCAGGTCAACACAGTCTCTTCCTCCTGCTTCCACACCCTCAGCATGCTTCGCAAGATCTACAAGTGGATCCCACTGAGACGAGAAGAACGGTCAACCAGGCCCTCGTCAGCAGTACGTTGGACTGCGGAACCCCCCTCTATGCAGGAGCCTCGGCCAAACTCCTGAAACGGCTTCAACACATCCAGAAGGCCTCTGCACACCTGATCCTCGACATCCCTTGCCGGCGCCACATCACATCCCACCTGAGAGACCTGCACTGGCTCCCCATCAACAAGAGGATAAACTTTAAGCTCCTCACCCACGCACACAAGGCACTCCACAACACCGGACCAGCATATCTCAACAGATGACTCAGCTTCTACACCCCCACCCACCAGCTCCGCTCCACCGACCTCGCCCTCGCCACAGTCCCCCACAACTGAAGAATGACCTCCGGTGGAAGATCGTTCTCCCACCTCGCCGCCAAGACCTGGAACACCCTCCCCACCCACCTACGGCAGACCCAAGACCTGCTGACCTTCAGAAGACTCCTCAAGACCTGGCCCTTCGAGCAGTAGCAGAATTCCCCACCCCCAATGCCTTGAGACCCTCACGGGTAAGTAGTGCGCTCTATAAATGCTATGATTGACTGATTGATTGATTGATTGATACTAAGATGGCCTTTGGAAAGTGGCTGTAGGCGTAAGAGAGGTAATTGTAAACCGGTTCTCCCTCCACTCAAACAGCCAAGAATTGCTGCGGTGGAACGGGGAGAAGTAGACAAGAGCACAGGTAAGAGGGCCAATTGAGCAGTGTTAATATACAAAGTCTCTTTAAGGCTACCTACCCAGGATTCTCATCTCGTTTTAAGTGAGTCAAAGGCAGCGGGAGAGTTATTTATAAGTATTTTGTAGATTTTGGAGATACCCCCTTCCTGAGTCGGAACTGAAGGAGCTCATCTTTGGGGGGGGGGTTGAATTCTGAGAGGTCACCCATGTTCCCCCAGTAACACGAGAGTGCATGACTCAACTGTAAATACTTACAGAGTTGGGTAGAGGAAAGGGAATACTGGGGGTTGGTACTTCTTGAAACAATTTCAAAATTGGACCTTGCCACACTTCTCCCAAAAGCATGATCCCTATTTTGTCCCATGTGGCAAAACCTTCCAATTGTGACACCTGGATAAGCCAGCGGCTAGTCAACAGCTGGGCTACTGTGTACAGTTCTTATCCCATCATCTGCAGTGTAGCTGCTACGTCTGGACAACCAAACTAGTGGGCTCTGGAAAACCCCAATGAAGGGGGCCCCCATAGAGGACATGCAGGACCCGGTTTACATCCAGTTGATTCAGTTCTAGTTTATATGCTGGGTCCCCCACAGCCTCCTGTCAGCCAGTTGTTGATTGTGAGGAACTTGGAGGTCCAATAATAAAGTCATATGTCTGCCGTGCCCATGCTCCCATCATAAGACTGTTGGCAGAATTTGAGAAATGCTAATCAGCAGGGCTTGTCTGCCCGTAAGAAGGATTGAATATGTGATGTAAGGGTACGGAACCACTGTGCTAGAATTACTGCTGAGGACATTTTGAAGGACGTAGAGTGGGCTAAAGGTTCAATTTCCAGGGAAAATACAAGGAGTCAGAGGGGACAACACTGTCTGGTTGGAAATGGCTCTTAAATAATTCCATTGATGTGAACTTGCACCTCTAGTGTAGAGTAGAGAAGGCTGACTGCCTACAGAATTTAGGACCAAACCACATAGGCTCCAGAACAGCATACTAGAAGGACCAATGAATGGAGTCAAATGAATTTTCAAGGTGTTCGATAAGTAGAGTGTACATCTCTGGTATCTCAGACTCACGTGCCAACACAAGATGGAGACACCAGATTTAATGACAGGAACTATGTCCTGGCATAAAGCCACATTGATTGTATGGACAGGATCTTTGAGTACCCGAGAGAGCAGTTGGCCTTGTGCCTTGACAAATAGCTTGAGTTCATTGTTAATTAGAAGGTCTTGCCTTTCAGTGGGGAATAGGGCTGGAAGCGGAATATGAGATAATATGGAGTCAGACAAAGCCATTGGGGATGGAGGGCTTGCAGCATGCAGGGTGCATTAATAGCCTGCAAAGCTTGCAGCTGTGGCAGAGACTGTGTGTTCCGTACACCCATGTGGTCCACAATCTCTGGAACCACTCTCTAGGTCATTGATCTGGTGGGTAGCCAGTAAAGAACTTTACTTGATTTAGCTCCATATTCATAAACACGTTGTATTGAAGCTCTTTATGACTGCTGTGCTTCTTCTAATGCTAGTCGTCGTAGGAAGGTCTTATCAATATCAAGCTGCCTCTTAAGAGGAAGAAAAGGAATAATAATGCATTGTTTTTGTGGATGAAGGATAGGTGTCTCTAGGTCGAACATTTCAGCCTCTTTCTTTCTCTCTGCTTGGCTCCAGAGCCTCATTCCTATTGGGGATCAGAGAGACGCTAGGCATAGAGGCTCCTGATGGGTGTATTGTATGGTCTTGGGAGGCCCTATATGCATTAGAAATGGTTAATGGTCTGAGATGCCGTACAGGTGAATGTCTACTGCTGTGGTGTAGAGCACATCTGTCACCAGGAGACATAGGAAGTGATTCGAAGAACGATTCTATGTACTGCAGAGTTGTGTGCCAATGTCTTTCCCTGGGGATGCAAGACTCCCTATTTGTGACACAGTCCCAAGGATAACATCAAAGTTGTTAAGGATTTTGAGGTCCCCCTGCAGTGTATCATTGGGGCAGCTGTGGAATCACAAAGAGGGTCAGGGACAACATCAAAGTCACCCCTTATATTTGTAACACCCAGGGGAATTCCTAGGAAGAGCTGTCCGAAGCCTCTAAGGCAGTTCCTTCCAATGTTCCCTCTATTCCCATATATCTGCCCAAGGGGGCTAGGATTATAGAGAATACTGCAAAGGAAAAGCTACTGTGGAGAAGTATGGCCACACCTCTTGTTCACCTGGAGAAGCCCACATGGAACAACCTATTGTATACATAGTGGCACAGGAAAGGCCCAGGTGGTGGTTTTCTTGGAGCATAGGCACTGAGGGAGATGTCTTTTAGCATAATGTAAGACTGCTGTGTTCTTAATGTGTTCCAGGGGACCATTAATATTCCTGCAGATAATCATGAAGTTAGGCATGGCGGGTTAAGGGGCTCAGTAGCAACAACAGGTGGGTGTCCTAGTATCAGTGACTCATCCAATTGTGATGGCTCTGGTGATATATTTTTTGGTAAAGGGTTAATGAATATGAACATTGTGCATTGTGAGTGTGTATATCTTACAAATCACACTAAAAACTTTGAAACTAACCAAGACTAAACCGTCCCCTTACCCACCAACTCGCCCTACCCCACCCCATACTACCCTCCCAGAAGCATCTGTCACCAGAAATCTCCAAATAACTAATCAGTTACTCCTAGTTGTCTGAGCTAAAGAAGGGGACCTCCACTATGGAAGGAATTGTACATATGACAACTGCTGTTAAAATCGAGCTGTCCCAGACAGATTTATTTCAAGTAGTCCGTGGCAGATGTTCAGATCAAAGCACCCTCACGGTTTTATGGACTCTGAGAGTTTCTGGTTGGGGTACTCTCCGCGCTGTTGTCCGTTTGTGGGGGTGGTGAAAGAGGATGCGGGGATTGGCACTGTGCAGCCAAGGATAGTAGACCTTCTTCCACAACAAGATCGCAGACATCCACGACAGCTTCAAAGCCACGACCGCACCGACAACCACGAAGACCTCTGTCCCCACGACCACCACCCGCACCAACCACATACTCTCCTGGACCAACATCAACGACGACGACACCATCAAGATCATGAACACCATCCACTGAGGATCTCCATCAGACCCATGCCCATACCCCAACTTCAACAAAGCCAGCACAGCCATCGCCCTCCATCTCCGGAAAGTCATCAACATCTCCTTCGAGACAGCAACCTTCCTGGAGAGCTGGAAGCACGCTGAGATTAACGCCTTACTCAAGAAACCCAAGGCAGACCCCAAGGACCTCAAGAACTTCCGGCCCATCTCCCTGCTCCCGTTCCCAGTGAAGGTCATCAAGAAGGCCGTCAACAAACAACAGACCCACTACTTTGAGGAAAACAGCATCCTGGACCCGTCCCAGTCCGGGTTCCGCAGCAACCACAGCACCAAAACTGCCCTCATCGTCGCCACTGATGACATCAGGATCCTGCTAGACAACGGAGAAACTGCGGCCCTCATCCACCTGGACCTGTCAGCCGCCTTCAACGCAGTCTGCCACCACACACTACGCACACGCCTCCATGATGCCAGGATCCAAGAGAAGGCCCAGTACTGGACCACCTCCTTCCTCTCCGGCAGAACACAGTGCGTCCGCCTCCCCCCTTCCGCTCCGAAGCCAGCAAGATCATCTGCGGCATACCCCAGGGCTCATCCCTCAGCCCAACGCTGTTCAACATCTACATGGCACCGCTCGCCCATGTCATCCGACTGCACGACCTCAACATCATCTCTTACGCCGACGACACCCAGCTTATCCACTCCCACACCGCCAAAACCAACCTCCAGGAAGGAATGAAGGCCGTCGCTGAATGGATGAGAAGCAGCCGGCTGAAGTTGAACTCAGACAAGACGGAGGTCCACTTCCTCGGATCCACCCCCTCAGCCTGGACCACACTGGGAACAGGCTGAGGGGGTGGCCGACCACACTGGGAACAGCTCCAACACCCACCGACCACGCACACAACCTAGGGGTCATCCTCAACTCCACCCTTTCCATGACTAAGCAGGTCAACACAGTCTCTTCCTCCTGCTTCAACACCCTCAGCATGCTTCGCAAGATCTACAAGTGGATCCCACTGAGACGAGAAGAACGGTCAACCAGGCCCTCGTCAGCAGTACGTTGGACTGCGGAACCCCCCTCTATGCAGGAGCCTCGGCCAAACTCCTGAAACGGCTTCAACACATCCAGAAGGCCTCTGCACACCTGATCCTCGACATCCCTTGCCGGCGCCACATCACATCCCACCTGAGAGACCTGCACTGGCTCCCCATCAACAAGAGGATAAACTTTAAGCTCCTCACCCACGCACACAAGGCACTCCACAACACCGGACCAGCATATCTCAACAGATGACTCAGCTTCTACACCCCCACCCACCAGCTCCGCTCCACCGACCTCGCCCTCGCCACAGTCCCCCACAACTGAAGAATGACCTCCGGTGGAAGATCGTTCTCCCACCTCGCCGCCAAGACCTGGAACACCCTCCCCACCCACCTACGGCAGACCCAAGACCTGCTGACCTTCAGAAGACTCCTCAAGACCTGGCCCTTCGAGCAGTAGCAGAATTCCCCACCCCCAATGCCTTGAGACCCTCACGGGTAAGTAGTGCGCTCTATAAATGCTATGATTGACTGATTGATTGATTGATTGATACTAAGATGGCCTTTGGAAAGTGGCTGTAGGCGTAAGAGAGGTAATTGTAAACCGGTTCTCCCTCCACTCAAACAGCCAAGAATTGCTGCGGTGGAACGGGGAGAAGTAGACAAGAGCACAGGTAAGAGGGCCAATTGAGCAGTGTTAATATACAAAGTCTCTTTAAGGCTACCTACCCAGGATTCTCATCTCGTTTTAAGTGAGTCAAAGGCAGCGGGAGAGTTATTTATAAGTATTTTGTAGATTTTGGAGATACCCCCTTCCTGAGTCGGAACTGAAGGAGCTCATCTTTGGGGGGGGGGTTGAATTCTGAGAGGTCACCCATGTTCCCCCAGTAACACGAGAGTGCATGACTCAACTGTAAATACTTACAGAGTTGGGTAGAGGAAAGGGAATACTGGGGGTTGGTACTTCTTGAAACAATTTCAAAATTGGACCTTGCCACACTTCTCCCAAAAGCATGATCCCTATTTTGTCCCATGTGGCAAAACCTTCCAATTGTGACACCTGGATAAGCCAGCGGCTAGTCAACAGCTGGGCTACTGTGTACAGTTCTTATCCCATCATCTGCAGTGTAGCTGCTACGTCTGGACAACCAAACTAGTGGGCTCTGGAAAACCCCAATGAAGGGGGCCCCCATAGAGGACATGCAGGACCCGGTTTACATCCAGTTGATTCAGTTCTAGTTTATATGCTGGGTCCCCCACAGCCTCCTGTCAGCCAGTTGTTGATTGTGAGGAACTTGGAGGTCCAATAATAAAGTCATATGTCTGCCGTGCCCATGCTCCCATCATAAGACTGTTGGCAGAATTTGAGAAATGCTAATCAGCAGGGCTTGTCTGCCCGTAAGAAGGATTGAATATGTGATGTAAGGGTACGGAACCACTGTGCTAGAATTACTGCTGAGGACATTTTGAAGGACGTAGAGTGGGCTAAAGGTTCAATTTCCAGGGAAAATACAAGGAGTCAGAGGGGACAACACTGTCTGGTTGGAAATGGCTCTTAAATAATTCCATTGATGTGAACTTGCACCTCTAGTGTAGAGTAGAGAAGGCTGACTGCCTACAGAATTTAGGACCAAACCACATAGGCTCCAGAACAGCATACTAGAAGGACCAATGAATGGAGTCAAATGAATTTTCAAGGTGTTCGATAAGTAGAGTGTACATCTCTGGTATCTCAGACTCACGTGCCAACACAAGATGGAGACACCAGATTTAATGACAGGAACTATGTCCTGGCATAAAGCCACATTGATTGTATGGACAGGATCTTTGAGTACCCGAGAGAGCAGTTGGCCTTGTGCCTTGACAAATAGCTTGAGTTCATTGTTAATTAGAAGGTCTTGCCTTTCAGTGGGGAATAGGGCTGGAAGCGGAATATGAGATAATATGGAGTCAGACAAAGCCATTGGGGATGGAGGGCTTGCAGCATGCAGGGTGCATTAATAGCCTGCAAAGCTTGCAGCTGTGGCAGAGACTGTGTGTTCCGTACACCCATGTGGTCCACAATCTCTGGAACCACTCTCTAGGTCATTGATCTGGTGGGTAGCCAGTAAAGAACTTTACTTGATTTAGCTCCATATTCATAAACACGTTGTATTGAAGCTCTTTATGACTGCTGTGCTTCTTCTAATGCTAGTCGTCGTAGGAAGGTCTTATCAATATCAAGCTGCCTCTTAAGAGGAAGAAAAGGAATAATAATGCATTGTTTTTGTGGATGAAGGATAGGTGTCTCTAGGTCGAACATTTCAGCCTCTTTCTTTCTCTCTGCTTGGCTCCAGAGCCTCATTCCTATTGGGGATCAGAGAGACGCTAGGCATAGAGGCTCCTGATGGGTGTATTGTATGGTCTTGGGAGGCCCTATATGCATTAGAAATGGTTAATGGTCTGAGATGCCGTACAGGTGAATGTCTACTGCTGTGGTGTAGAGCACATCTTTCACCAGGAGACATAGGAAGTGATTCGAAGAACGATTCTATGTACTGCAGAGTTGTGTGCCAATGTCTTTCCCTGGGGATGCAAGACTCCCTATTTGTGACACAGTCCCAAGGATAACATCAAAGTTGTTAAGGATTTTGAGGTCCCCCTGCAGTGTATCATTGGGGCAGCTGTGGAATCACAAAGAGGGTCAGGGACAACATCAAAGTCACCCCTTATATTTGTAACACCCAGGGGAATTCCTAGGAAGAGCTGTCCGAAGCCTCTAAGGCAGTTCCTTCCAATGTTCCCTCTATTCCCATATATCTGCCCAAGGGGGCTAGGATTATAGAGAATACTGCAAAGGAAAAGCTACTGTGGAGAAGTATGGCCACACCTCTTGTTCACCTGGAGAAGCCCACATGGAACAACCTATTGTATACATAGTGGCACAGGAAAGGCCCAGGTGGTGGTTTTCTTGGAGCATAGGCACTGAGGGAGATGTCTTTTAGCATAATGTAAGACTGCTGTGTTCTTAATGTGTTCCAGGGGACCATTAATATTCCTGCAGATAATCATGAAGTTAGGCATGGCGGGTTAAGGGGCTCAGTAGCAACAACAGGTGGGTGTCCTAGTATCAGTGACTCATCCAATTGTGACGGCTCTGGTGATATATTTTTTGGTAAAGGGTTAATGAATATGAACATTGTGCATTGTGAGTGTGTATATCTTACAAATCACACTAAAAACTTTGAAACTAACCAAGACTAAACCGTCCCCTTACCCACCAACTCGCCCTACCCCACCCCATACTACCCTCCCAGAAGCATCTGTCACCAGAAATCTCCAAATAACTAATCAGTTACTCCTAGTTGTCTGAGCTAAAGAAGGGGACCTCCACTATGGAAGGAATTGTACATATGACAACTGCTGTTAAAATCGAGCTGTCCCAGACAGATTTATTTCAAGTAGTCCGTGGCAGATGTTCAGATCAAAGCACCCTCACGGTTTTATGGACTCTGAGAGTTTCTGGTTGGGGTACTCTCCGCGCTATTGTCCGTTTGTGGGGGTGGTGAAAGAGGAAGTGGGGATTGGCACTGTGCAGCCAAGGATAGTAGACCTTCTTCCACAACAAGATCGCAGACATCCATGACAGCTTCAAAGCCACGACCGCACCGACAACCACGAAGACCTCTGTCCCCACGACCACCACCCGCACCAACCACATACTCTCCTGGACCAACATCAACGACGACGACACCATCAAGATCATGAACACCATCCACTGAGGATCTCCATCAGACCCATGCCCATACCCCAACTTCAACAAAGCCAGCACAGCCATCGCCCTCCATCTCCGGAAAGTCATCAACATCTCCTTCGAGACAGCAACCTTCCTGGAGAGCTGGAAGCACGCTGAGATTAACGCCTTACTCAAGAAACCCAAGGCAGACCCCAAGGACCTCAAGAACTTCCGGCCCATCTCCCTGCTCCCGTTCCCAGTGAAGGTCATCAAGAAGGCCGTCAACAAACAACAGACCCACTACTTTGAGGAAAACAGCATCCTGGACCCGTCCCAGTCCGGGTTCCGCAGCAACCACAGCACCAAAACTGCCCTCATCGTCGCCACTGATGACATCAGGATCCTGCTAGACAACGGAGAAACTGCGGCCCTCATCCACCTGGACCTGTCAGCCGCCTTCAACGCAGTCTGCCACCACACACTACGCACACGCCTCCATGATGCCAGGATCCAAGAGAAGGCCCAGTACTGGACCACCTCCTTCCTCTCCGGCAGAACACAGTGCGTCCGCCTCCCCCCTTCCGCTCCGAAGCCAGCAAGATCATCTGCGGCATACCCCAGGGCTCATCCCTCAGCCCAACGCTGTTCAACATCTACATGGCACCGCTCGCCCATGTCATCCGACTGCACGACCTCAACATCATCTCTTACGCCGACGACACCCAGCTTATCCACTCCCACACCGCCAAAACCAACCTCCAGGAAGGAATGAAGGCCGTCGCTGAATGGATGAGAAGCAGCCGGCTGAAGTTGAACTCAGACAAGACGGAGGTCCACTTCCTCGGATCCACCCCCTCAGCCTGGACCACACTGGGAACAGGCTGAGGGGGTGGCCGACCACACTGGGAACAGCTCCAACACCCACCGACCACGCACACAACCTAGGGGTCATCCTCAACTCCACCCTTTCCATGACTAAGCAGGTCAACACAGTCTCTTCCTCCTGCTTCAACACCCTCAGCATGCTTCGCAAGATCTACAAGTGGATCCCACTGAGACGAGAAGAACGGTCAACCAGGCCCTCGTCAGCAGTACGTTGGACTGCGGAACCCCCCTCTATGCAGGAGCCTCGGCCAAACTCCTGAAACGGCTTCAACACACTCAGAAGGCCTCTGCACACCTGATCCTCGACATCCCTTGCCGGCGCCACATCACATCCCACCTGAGAGACCTGCACTGGCTCCCCATCAACAAGAGGATAAACTTTAAGCTCCTCACCCACGCACACAAGGCACTCCACAACACCGGACCAGCATATCTCAACAGATGACTCAGCTTCTACACCCCCACCCACCAGCTCCGCTCCACCGACCTCGCCCTCGCCACAGTCCCCCACAACTGAAGAATGACCTCCGGTGGAAGATCGTTCTCCCACCTCGCCGCCAAGACCTGGAACACCCTCCCCACCCACCTATGGCAGACCCAAGACCTGCTGACCTTCAGAAGACTCCTCAAGACCTGGCCCTTCGAGCAGTAGCAGAATTCCCCACCCCCAATGCCTTGAGACCCTCACGGGTAAGTAGTGCGCTCTATAAATGCTATGATTGACTGATTGATTGATTGATTGATACTAAGATGGCCTTTGGAAAGTGGCTGTAGGCGTAAGAGAGGTAATTGTAAACCGGTTCTCCCTCCACTCAAACAGCCAAGAATTGCTGCGGTGGAACGGGGAGAAGTAGACAAGAGCACAGGTAAGAGGGCCAATTGAGCAGTTTTAATATACAAAGTCTCTTTAAGGCTACCTACCCAGGATTCTCATCTCGTTTTAAGTGAGTCAAAGGCAGCGGGAGAGTTATTTATAAGTATTTTGTAGATTTTGGAGATACCCCCTTCCTGAGTCGGAACTGAAGGAGCTCATCTTTGGGGGGGGGGGTTGAATTCTGAGAGGTCACCCATGTTCCCCCAGTAACACGAGAGTGCATGACTCAACTGTAAATACTTACAGAGTTGGGTAGAGGAAAGGGAATACTGGGGGTTGGTACTTCTTGAAACAATTTCAAAATTGGACCTTGCCACACTTCTCCCAAAAGCATGATCCCTATTTTGTCCCATGTGGCAAAACCTTCCAATTGTGACACCTGGATAAGCCAGCGGCTAGTCAACAGCTGGGCTACTGTGTACAGTTCTTATCCCATCATCTGCAGTGTAGCTGCTACGTCTGGACAACCAAACTAGTGGGCTCTGGAAAACCCCAATGAAGGGGGCCCCCATAGAGGACATGCAGGACCCGGTTTACATCCAGTTGATTCAGTTCTAGTTTATATGCTGGGTCCCCCACAGCCTCCTGTCAGCCAGTTGTTGATTGTGAGGAACTTGGAGGTCCAATAATAAAGTCATATGTCTGCCGTGCACATGCTCCCATCATAAGACTGTTGGCAGAATTTGAGAAATGCTAATCAGCAGGGCTTGTCTGCCCGTAAGAAGGATTGAATATGTGATGTAAGGGTACGGAACCACTGTGCTAGAATTACTGCTGAGGACATTTTGAAGGACGTAGAGTGGGCTAAAGGTTCAATTTCCAGGGAAAATACAAGGAGTCAGAGGGGACAACACTGTCTGGTTGGAAATGGCTCTTAAATAATTCCATTGATGTGAACTTGCACCTCTAGTGTAGAGTAGAGAAGGCTGACTGCCTACAGAATTTAGGACCAAACCACATAGGCTCCAGAACAGCATACTAGAAGGACCAATGAATGGAGTCAAATGAATTTTCAAGGTGTTCGATAAGTAGAGTGTACATCTCTGGTATCTCAGACTCACGTGCCAACACAAGATGGAGACACCAGATTTAATGACAGGAACTATGTTCTGGCATAAAGCCACATTGATTGTATGGACAGGATCTTTGAGTACCCGAGAGAGCAGTTGGCCTTGTGCCTTGACAAATAGCTTGAGTTCATTGTTAATTAGAAGGTCTTGCCTTTCAGTGGGGAATAGGGCTGGAAGCGGAATATGAGATAATATGGAGTCAGACAAAGCCATTGGGGATGGAGGGCTTGCAGCATGCAGGGTGCATTAATAGCCTGCAAAGCTTGCAGCTGTGGCAGAGACTGTGTGTTCCGTACACCCATGTGGTCCACAATCTCTGGAACCACTCTCTAGGTCATTGATCTGGTGGGTAGCCAGTAAAGAACTTTACTTGATTTAGCTCCATATTCATAAACACGTTGTATTGAAGCTCTTTATGACTGCTGTGCTTCTTCTAATGCTAGTCGTCGTAGGAAGGTCTTATCAATATCAAGCTGCCTCTTAAGAGGAAGAAAAGGAATAATAATGCATTGTTTTTGTGGATGAAGGATAGGTGTCTCTAGGTCGAACATTTCAGCCTCTTTCTTTCTCTCTGCTTGGCTCCAGAGCCTCATTCCTATTGGGGATCAGAGAGACGCTAGGCATAGAGGCTCCTGATGGGTGTATTGTATGGTCTTGGGAGGCCCTATATGCATTAGAAATGGTTAATGGTCTGAGATGCCGTACAGGTGAATGTCTACTGCTGTGGTGTAGAGCACATCTTTCACCAGGAGACATAGGAAGTGATTCGAAGAACGATTCTATGTACTGCAGAGTTGTGTGCCAATGTCTTTCCCTGGGGATGCAAGACTCCCTATTTGTGACACAGTCCCAAGGATAACATCAAAGTTGTTAAGGATTTTTAGGTCCCCCTGCAGTGTATCATTGGGGCAGCTGTGGAATCACAAAGAGGGTCAGGGACAACATCAAAGTCACCCCTTATATTTGTAACACCCAGGGGAATTCCTAGGAAGAGCTGTCCGAAGCCTCTAAGGCAGTTCCTTCCAATGTTCCCTCTATTCCCATATATCTGCCCAAGGGGGCTAGGATTATAGAGAATACTGCAAAGGAAAAGCTACTGTGGAGAAGTATGGCCACACCTCTTGTTCACCTGGAGAAGCCCACATGGAACAACCTATTGTATACATAGTGGCACAGGAAAGGCCCAGGTGGTGGTTTTCTTGGAGCATAGGCACTGAGGGAGATGTCTTTTAGCATAATGTAAGACTGCTGTGTTCTTAATGTGTTCCAGGGGACCATTAATATTCCTGCAGATAATCATGAAGTTAGGCATGGCGGGTTAAGGGGCTCAGTAGCAACAACAGGTGGGTGTCCTAGTATCAGTGACTCATCCAATTGTGACGGCTCTGGTGATATATTTTTTGGTAAAGGGTTAATGAATATGAACATTGTGCATTGTGAGTGTGTATATCTTACAAATCACACTAAAAACTTTGAAACTAACCAAGACTAAACCGTCCCCTTACCCACCAACTCGCCCTACCCCACCCCATACTACCCTCCCAGAAGCATCTGTCACCAGAAATCTCCAAATAACTAATCAGTTACTCCTAGTTGTCTGAGCTAAAGAAGGGGACCTCCACTATGGAAGGAATTGTACATATGACAACTGCTGTTAAAATCGAGCTGTCCCAGACAGATTTATTTCAAGTAGTCCGTGGCAGATGTTCAGATCAAAGCACCCTCACGGTTTTATGGACTCTGAGAGTTTCTGGTTGGGGTACTCTCCGCGCTGTTGTCCGTTTGTGGGGGTGGTGAAAGAGGATGCGGGGATTGGCACTGTGCAGCCAAGGATAGTAGACTTCCATCCATTTCAGACAATTCAGATGCATGTTTGCGGGTGCTTCTGATCTTTCGTGATTGTGCTCTGAGCTGAGACTGGGTGAGCAGAGGTCCCGGATGTTAACCACCCAGCCATGCCGGACTCTGTCCAGGGGCCCAGAAGGCTGAGGATTTTCCTTTTAACGGTCCAGTCCCAGGTTGCCATGGGAATGAGCCAGAGAGTCGTATATTGCTTCTAAGGGTGCAAGAAACATCAGCATATACTGCATGTTCATTGCTCTAAGCTTTCGTTTGACTTAGTGAAAAGATTTGTGTTCCTGCTGTACATTTTGCCAGTAGTCTGAAAAAATCATATGTGTGGGTTGAAAAACGAGATCTCCAGCTTTGAGTGCTTTCTGAAGGATGAATGTGATGAGTAGTCAAGGGGATGCTGGGGAGGTTTGGAGGGCAGAGACCTGTAGGTGAGTTCCAGAGCAAACATTGAGAGAGATGGTCGGTTGGTATCCAGGATTTCAGCCAGGACTCCTGTTGTGAAATGTAGGATGTTACATCATGATCTGTTTTTGGCATCTACTGCTCTTGCCTCCAAATGCTTATTAGTGGTAAACAGTTTGGTGACCAAGGATTTAAGTGTGTTGACATTGTCTTCCACAGTAGAGACCCTGTCCTCTGCCTCTGTGAACCTAGAAGCAACCTTACAGAGGTCTTGTCTGAACAGGGTCATATTCACTTTTACTTCTTCAATTTTGGATTTCATTACTTCCTTTGAGACTTGCATTTGTTTGAGAATAATATCTGAGCCCTTAAGTTCTCCTGCTTGGGGTGTCAGCATCCCAGCCTCATGATAAGTGCCCTCAGTCGAAGGTGTCTTAGTGAAACTGCTGATTCTTGGTGGGGCCTAGGATGATAAACTTTTGATTTACCCATGATTCTTCTGTGAGCAGGCTACCTGTACCTCGACCCAGTAAGTCTGTGTTAGATCGGTCGCTATTCTCAACCTGCTTGCCCCAGCAAAAGTGAAGGTCCAAGTATTCAGCAGATAGCTGGGGGGTAGCACAAGTAGTTGACCTAAACATCTGATGGGCAGATCTGGTGGCATGTACATTACTAAAGGGCACTCCACCCAGGCCCATGACAGTAGAGACCAACACCACACAGGCCGGGTAGCCTAGGGCAGCCCACGAGGTCCAATAAGCCACAGCCGGGAGGCTCCAGGAAGGTACAGATGAAGATAGAGTTATAACAAGGGGAAGACATGATCATTGCTAAGTGAATCATATCAAACCCTGTAGCCTAGCCATTATAAGGAGTTATCAGCTCCCACAGTAGCATTAGCACTTGAGATCACCATCAGGATAGAAGCTCCTCCTAGGAGGAAGAAACCCGCTGTGTTCTGCAATGGTCTATGGCAGGTATGTCCCTAGGGAGCTCTCCAGCCTCCCACTATCCAGATGTGTTGTCCCAGTCCAACTCTGGGTCTCTGTCCAAGAGGAACAGGGAAGGAAGGGCCAAATCCGCCCTTTTGTTCACTCTCCCCTGTGAGGTATAGAACACATGGGATCAAGAGGCCAAGTCTAGGCAATCCTTGGGCCTCCTACCGGCTTGCACAGACCCAAGCTTCCCAGTTAGGGGTATTGTGCTGCCAGGATAACACACACCAATGTGTTGGAGGGCCCTGCTTGGCTGCACATTGAGGTACGATGTGTCATGTCGCCGGTGAACCCTCTCCCTTCACTCTTTGGACTCTGGTAGCAAATACTCCTCCAGCCCGTGGCTCTAGTGCTTGGAGGGATTCCATCAATGGAGCATTAGCTAGCCTGACGCAGACTGCCAAGGCCTGTTTTGTGCTGACCCAGCCCACAACACCGCACCCGCAGCCTCCATCTCCGGGAGCTCTGGAGACTCTTCTGTGAACGTGACAGAGAGGGAGAAGCCACAGGGCCAGACACCAGGGATTTCAGAGGTATGTGCAACGCAGGATGAAGCTAGATATTGTGGAGGTGCGGGAAACAAGTATAAAAAACGTTGGCCTTCTGGGCTGCTTTGGCCACACCCATATCTACCATTTGTTCTGCCCCACTTTCCTTTCACTACCTACTTCTTTTTTTCTGCCACTTAATTTCTTTAAGGCTATCTCATTTTTCACTCTTTAACTTATGACTCCCTCTATCTCAACTATCTCTGTACTTTATCTATATCTCCCTCCTCTACCTCACCTTGCTCTTGATACAAGTCTTTTTTACCTCTCTTTCTTTCTTCTGCCTCATGCCCCCTTATCTAACTCAGCAGATTGAGATATTACTGTCTATCCAGAGAAGTGTACATATAGAAAGCAGAGAAGCAGAGACAAGGGACAATGCATGGGAAGAGAATTAAAGGAGAACATTGAAAAGATTGTGCCTCATGCAGAGGATCAGTGCCTTAATTTACTTCTTACCCTGGGCAAATACACTGTGGCATCCAAGGGTATGGTATACTTGGCCTTTATGGATTTGTCCACAGCTTTTGACCTAGTAAATAGGTCAAAGCTGTGGACAATACTGTTGGAGTTGGGGTTAGACCAGGCACTGGTGCATTTTTTGGCACAATTGCATAGTGATTTGAGGGCAACTGTACGTATGTCACAAGAGGGAAATTGCACTGCCTTTTTTAAATCAGGAAGAGGGGTGCGACAAGGTTGCATTTTAGCACCAATCCTCTTCTCACTTTATATTAATTCTCTGGGCAAGACCCTGGAAATGGCCTCCATTGATGTACCGCGCATGGGTGATTCTTTAATGCCTGTCCTACTTTATGCCGACGACTCGGTATTGTTGGCTAGGACCCCAAATGGTTTACAACGCCTTTTAAATTCTTTTGGGGCTTTTATGCAAGGCTTAGATCTAGCAGTCAATATTGAGAAATCCCACGTTATGGCTGTAGGTAGTCGCAAAAATGGCATGAAAACCCTTACCTGTAATGGTTCAGTTCTATCTAAAGTAAAAGTTTTTACCTACCTGGGTGTGGTGTTCGATGAGAACGGGACATGGGCTCCACAAATTAAAAGTAAGGCTGTGGCAGTAAAAAGATCGGCTGCCGCCATCCTAGGCTTTGCTAAAAGGTTGGGTGGTAAGCCACCTGAGGCTATACTAGCAATTTATAAGGCAAAAACACTGTCCATTGCAAGGTATGGTGCAATGATATGGGGTTATAAAAATCTGGACCATATCCAAAGGGAAGAAAATTTATTTTTGCGATCCCTTCTGGGCCTCCCAAAATCCACCCCAGCCTTTCCCGTACACTTGGAACTAGGGATAGGGTACATTGAGGACTCCTTGACCCTGGCCCCACTACTGTCATGGATTAGGATATGGCTTAATCCAGCTTTAATCTTAAACCATTTGATTATTAGGGACTGCATGGGGAGAGAAAACATGGTGAAGATCGGGTGGTTACAACACATTAAAACTACAGCAGATTATTTAGGCCGCCCAGAGTTATATACATACCCTGAGAGCATTGTGAGAGAGGACATTGACTGGGTTAAGAAAAACTATATTGAGAAAAAGGTAGCAGAGCGAGAGGCTATTGAAATTGTAAAACCAACTGTTAGGGCCCATTACATGACGATTGCTTCACTATCTATGCAATCCTATTTAATGATAGTTAATAAACCTTTTCACAGGTGGGTCCTCACCAAATTTCGGTTCAATCAAGCACATTTTTTGTTAGGTGAATTTGAAAAATGGTGTAAGCCTCAGGAAAATGCTCCCTGCAAATGTGACCACTTCTCAGATCAGGACATATTACACTTCTTGTTCTTCTGTCCCTTCTATAAAGATGGAAGGGAAAGATATATTAAACCAATCCTGAGAGGTTTCATGCAGGTTAAACCAGCCTTATTGTACTTACAACTTATGGAAAATACAGTAGTAATGTACGGGGTAGCAAATTTTCTGACTATGTCTATCCGGTCAAAGCGAGCTAGACTACAACCAAATAACTAACGCAACCTAAAAATGCCTGCACTGAATAAATGACCTTTGTTTATGTAACCCAGAGCTGTACAAATTATGAATGCTTGAGCGGCACATTCTGCACTTTACCCTAGGCGGCTAGCACTTCCCGTACCCAAAAAACGTAACGATCTTCTAGTCTCTTGTACTGTTTTTCTTATAACCTGAATACTGTTGTGATCATTGTAAATACGTTTGTAAAGATGATTTTTATATGAATTTGTCATGTGTAATTAACTTTTTAACTTTTTTAACTTGTTTTAAAAAAAAAAAAAAAACTTGTGTGTATGATTGAATATGGTCCTGTAGCATACTTTTATGATTTTAAAACAATCGAATAAAGTGTTTCTGACTTGACTTGTGCCTCATGCCTTGGGTTACTCATAAAAGGAGCCAGCCATACCCAATAAAGCTTCATGCACCAGAAAGGTGACCCATTTCCTAAGATAATCTTTTTTGAACTATCTAATCTTCAAGACTCACCCATCTGAAATAGCATCAGACTCATCCAAAAGGTGCATTTACACAGAAGAATAATTGTATTTCATTGTATTGCATTATATTATTTTGTATTGTAGTGTACTGTATCAAATTTTATTAAAGTGTTTATAATATATCACTTTGAATAGTATTTAGGCATTGCTCAAAAAAATCTAAAGAAGAAACATTGTGCAGACCTTAGGTATGTGGTACTAAGAACAATGTTGAAAAGTGTATGTATGAGGAGGAAGGTCAACTGAGCGGGACAAAATATTGTATTGGCATCCATTACGTACAATTCTGGTGTAACAAAGAATTGAAGACTCCAACTATACATTGTACAATGATCAGATATTTATAGCGTTCTGATGGATCATAACTTCACCAAGCTTGATGCTCATGTCTTGGTTCACTATTGAGATTTATTACTAGTTTGGATTACAGACATATAAAATTTTCGTTCAGGGCTCAATTAACTGTAGAGCAGGATACATCGAGTCTCATATAATTTTGAAAGGAGTGGAAATAAAATTACCCTAAAGACTGCACAGGGGTATGGTGTCTTGTGAGTTAGTGTTGACAGGACCCTTTTGGTTCCTGATGGACTCCGTAGAACGGTGATGTAAGAGCGTGGGTGTGGGTGATATAAATAATGATGTAGAATCTTCAGTTAATAGTTACATGCTGAGGAATAAGGATGTCTAATACCAAGCTCCGCGTGTGGCATGATCATTTGCATGTACCCAGGCTAGGGAGGGCGCTACAATTGTTATCAAGATAGGGGACATGCAACCTGAAGAACAAAGAGTGCTCTCCTGAAGACTTTGCCATGGTCAAGTAAACTTGTGCCTCAGTCGAAGTGAAAATTGATGGTAGGTGTATGTGGAGTCAAAGTGCCACTCCAGCCAGTGCAAGGTCTATGAAGAATGGGAAGGCCTTAGAGAAAGTTTGATTGTCATCAGCTCGAAAGTTGCTAGTAAAGTCAAGAAAAAAGACACTGCACCACAGCATAACAGAGAGCAGTCATGCATACAGTACGACAACGCTAAAAGCAGCAACAACCAGGTACAGAAAAGTGCTAAAGGCAGGCAAAGCTTGCTAAAAGTGGAAACATTTCTAACGCAGAGAAACAATAAAGGCAGTAGAAACCAGGTACAACGGAAAGAGGTGAAAAGGATGGAGAACCCCTGCAAGAAACAAAGCCTCTGCTCATAGCTAAAGAATTTAGTGTGTGAAGGAGTAAAAGAAGTGATAAAGAAAATACCACACAGTGGTGAAGTGATATACTGTCAAATCAAATAGGTGCTTATCACCAGGTTCAATCCAAAGCCAAATGTCGACCATGAAAGGTAAATTTTCAACCAAGAAAGGCAGAAAACTGGTGCAAAAACTTGGATAAGTTTGTAAAAATATTGACAATGAAATGCTGAAAGAAACCCTCAGCTTGGAGCGAGTATTCATGGCTGCCAAAGTGGAAGAAAGAGCTGACAGACCAGCAGATAACACGGAGGCTGGAATAACCCAAAATGAGTGTGAAAAGTAAATTGAAACACAAGGTAGAAGGATATAAAGTAATGTTTCCAAAGAAAAAGATGTTGTATTTTCCTTTCCACATTAAGGTAAATACTCCACCAGTGGACAGATCTATAAAGGATGTGGGAAACAAAAACCATTTTGTAACGGTTTACAAAGCAAGGGACAGTTCAAGTACATCACGTTGAGAAAACAAAATAGAAGAAATATCAAGTGCATCACGTTGAGATAACAAAATGGATGTAGGAATTTTCCAGAGACATTCCAACCATGCCCACAAGTCCAAGCGGCAATATCAGTTGAGGCAACTAGAAACTGAACAATGTCAATTGTCATAAAATTTGTTGTCTACATGTTTGTCATTGTCAAGCGACAGTGAGGAAGATGGGTGCGCAATGTCAATGTTGACCGCTGGACGACGGTGCATGTAAGATTAGCTTCTTGGAAGGAACAAGCATTTGCAATGCAATCGGTCTAACCTTTGGGAACTTATATGTATTTAGCTGTGCAACACATTAGCCTGGGTGCTGAAACATCTACTGTTCTTTAACATGGAGGGAAAGTAAGCCCTAAACTGCGTGACACACCAGGTATGGTAACACATGGAGAGAAATATTGCCTTTCAGCTGGAAATGGTATAGTCCAAAGCTCTGTTTTTAATATAAAATCAGGGAATTCGGTGGTCATATCACTGAAAATATAAGATTTCAAAAAAAGTATTATTGTCTATGGGTGCTCGTGGAAGACAATTTCTATGGACTGGAATCTAGAGAATGCTAAAGTTGTTTTGGTATTTTACTGACCTCTGCTGGTCATTTTCTATCAAGAAAGTTAAATAAAGGCAGTTGCCAGAAAAATTTTAAAAATTAAGAAAAGAAAGACCCACAGCAGAAAGCAGTCAGTCAGTCAATCCACTTTATTCGATTACTTAAAATCATAAAAGTACAAACACAGAACACACACATAAACAATGTTACAAATATTTAGGCATGACAATTAAAATACATGGGCGATATTTCAATTCATAAAAACCCGATCACCAATTAAGACCCCTTAACCGGATGATACAGTAGACCACAAACGATAGATTAAGGTGGCATCATCCTCAAATTCCTCTTATTCTTAATCCTCACTGCTGCTAGCAAAACAGATGCAATGTTAAAAATATCACCAGGGTTACACAAAGATTGAAGAAAAACTAGCGCTGGTCTAACCTGAGTGAAACCATTTCCTCTCAAAATAGGTAACAAAAATCTCATGCGAATATGGGAAAAAAAAGTCACAAAACATCATAAAATGCAGTGTGTCCTGGGGTTAGAAATTATCACATTGGCAGGGATCGGCATCTTCGGGGTTACACCAACCTTGATAATCCCCCAATGTTAAATGAATCAAATTGAAACAGAGCCTAGTTAGGAGCCATCGATGGTACGACTTATTGACAATTAACAAGTAAGGTTCAATGTTAATGAATGTTTTTAATAAGTAATGGGCCCTAACTAAAAGTTTACATAGCTCCTGTTCTTCTCACCCCACCAACAGGAGGATCTTAAAATTCAGTTTTACCCACAGCACTTCTTCCTTCCGGATCCTATTAGGTTCCTCAAAAATCTCTGGTCGACCTAATTTAAATAACATACTTTTAACATACGCCAACCATTTGATTTTTACAGACTTATCCAGAGCAATACAGTCTCGTAAAATCATGTGATTCAGGGTTAATTCGGGATTTAACCAAGTGTTGAGCCAGCAAATGCACGGAGCTGTTCTCAAAATATCGGTGACATAACCTATCCCTTCTGCAATTCGGGTATTTTACTGACCTCTACTGGTTGTTTTATATCAAGACAGTTAAATAGAGGCAGTTGAACAAGCAGCAAGCAATTCTAGTGTTTTGCTGGCTTTACTGGTCGTTTTCTATCAAGCCAGTTAAATGGAGACAGTTGAACAGAAAAAAAGTCGCTAAGTAGAAGCAGACAAGTTCTAGGGGCTTATCTCCAAAGCCAACAAAGTACATACACATAAGTATATACTAAAGTATATACACGAGGTCACTAATGCTCGACTGAAAAAACAGCAGCAGAGCAACACACCAGCAAGGTTCGACAAGCACCTTCCATTAAAAAATGTGCAAGCACAAGGACCGCGATCCTATTGACATTTCCCAGAACCCAGTATTCTATCCAGCAATGCGGAACTCTCCTCTGTGATGTTGATGCCAGTCGTCGGCGAATACCTTGTGTGGTCACGTAACTCAATTCAATTTCAATTTCAAATGCTTTATTCAGCATATAGAATATAACCATATAGCAGACAAAACATACAATTTATACATTATAGAGTTTTAAAAATGCAATTACCATACTAAGCAGGGGCGTGAACTATGTCTCCACAAATCAGATGAATGAAAATATTTTCCTAAAATGTGCAAAAATTGCAGAATTACACTCATAACATCTTGCAAGCAATTAATTACATTATTTCCTTAGAGCGTTTAAATATAATGTCAAAATACACAATCCCACAATCCCTAGAGTGTAAAATTAAAATGGCTCATATTTCATTTGGATATATAGTTTCTATTTTAAAAATTACTATTAAAATAATAATATTTAGTGTTTTCATCTTAAATAAATATTCAATTAGGGTTTTAACAAATACAGTAATAAAAACCAATACAAACAAAAATATACAAATTTGTTAAAATTACAGAAGGATCGTGTTATTCTAAATCATATAATGATCGATTTCCTACTGGAGGCACATTTTAAAATGTAGGTTGCTACATAGAAACATATATCCGTGCTATTCAGTTCGAACATTAACCGCAAGGCTTCTTTGGTAGTTCTTTTGTTATATTTTAAAAACATAGGCTTTAAGTATATTTTTCTATAAGAAATATAAAATTTACAGAAAAGCATAAAATGGCAACAACTCTGTTTAGATGTCCCATCGCATGGGCAAGGCAAACTACTGCTCCTTCCAGTGTGGGGGAAAGATACTAGATGATGCACAGTGCCTAATCTCAACCGTGTCAATACAAAACGATGGGAACTTCTAGTGAAGGATATCAGGTAGTGTTGGAGACCTTCTTTGATGTTGTGTTCTTTATAAAAAACATATGTACATTGACTTGTATATCTGGCGACCCTAACCTTCTCTGCATTTTCCAGGAACAGATCTTTTAGCTCTTTTTTTGAAAAAGGGACGCCCAGTTCTGAATTCAGAAATGGGTTGTATTCAAAAACTGCCTTGAACCAAAACCGGATGTGCCTAAACCAGGGGATACGCATATAATGTTCTAATTTTAAACAATCCTTAATTACGGTTTGTGTGAATTCTGTTTCTGCTTTAGACCATATAGACCTCCATAGGGAAAGTGTACGTAATGCGGACAAATCTCCAATGTAGGATAGAACTACTTCCCTATGAATAATCTCAATGGAAGCAGATGCCGGGGTACATAGTAAGCGATTCAGAAAATGGTTTTCCTGGTTTTGAAGCAGCTTACAACTATTAGTGTTATGTCCCCACACACCGGCCCCGTACAGTGTGGATGACAAGCACCTCACGATATAAATGTGGATCATTTCTTTTATTCTGCGATTCCCCAATTTGGTTGCGAATCTAAAAACACTATTAGTGTTCCTCGACAGTTTTAGCTGTACGCACTCCTGTTCACTGGTCCATCCCCCATCTCCAGAAAAGGTTATCCCTAAATAGCAGAATTTCTTGACGGGTTCTAGCCTGACATTATCTAAAAAGAAGGTCCTATTTTGCTTGGTCTTTTTCCCACACACCACTGGAAACGTTTTACCTTTATTAATTACCAATTTATGTTTAGCTATAAAGGTAGAGAAATTGTCAATGAGGTATTGCAAACCATTTTGGGTACGCGATAAGAGAACCGCGTCGTCTGCATAAAGCAGAATTGGGATGGGCTTACCATCAATACATGGGGCATCCACAGTGGTCGTTCTAAGTATCGTATCTATCTCATTGATAAACAAGGAAAACAAAAGTGGTGCTAAGACGCATCCTTGCCTTATGCCTCTGTTAACTTTAAAATAAGGGGTGCACTCGCCAGCCATCCCATAGCGTACCTTGCATGTTAGTATTTCATATAGTCTAGCAAGGAAATATATGATCTCTTTGGGTGCACCCATGTCTATTAAAATAGGCCATAATAGTGAGTGTTCGACCAAATCAAAGGCAGAACTAAGGTCGGCAAAACATAAAAAAAGACTTCCTTCCTTGACTGTTGTATATTTCAAGGTTGACGCATTGCTCCATCGTACCAATCTCCCTCCTGAATCCATACTGTACTGGTGATAAAATGGATTCCTCTTCTGCCCATGTTTCCAATCTGTCCAGGAGGACCCTACTTAGTACTTTAATCGATGAATCAAGGAGGGAGATAGGTCTGTAGTTGCATGCCTCTGCCCTTGAACCCTTCTTAAAAAGTGGTACAATGATTGATTGGCCCCAAGTCTGAGGAAGTTCGAATTCAATTGCGGCATTGAAAAAGCGTGTTAGGATGGGTGCCCATAAGTCCATTTCTTATTTATATAGGTCTATGGGTACACCATCCGGTCCAGGCGCCTTGCCACCACTGCTCTTCTCTAGTCCTGCCTGAACCTCATTCAAGGTAATGAATAGCGGAATGGTCGGCCATGGGCCAGAAGTGTCTAAAAACAAATCATCTGAGTTAAAAACATTGGAGTAATGTTCTATCCATTCTTTACAGCTAACATTAGAAGTTACTGTGGGTCTGATATCCTTCTTTAAAAACGGTCAATTAATTGTCTCCCATAGTAATTTACTATTTTTTGTGGCTGACGCCATATCTAAATTTTGCCATGCCTCATCTTGTAACTGTTTTTTCCTTACTGCTAACATAGTTTTGTAAACATGCCGCTTTTCCCTAATTTGTTCCGGGTCTCTTGGTTTAATTGACATCACATGTTTTAATGAAGATAAGGCTTCTGTACAGTCTTTATTAAACCAGCCCGATTTTTTGACTCTATGTTTATGATTTTTACCAGTCAATAAACCCTCTATTGTTACATGGATTTTGTTGATCATTAATAACATGGTTACAGGGTTAGTCACATCTTTGAGGCAATAACTTATTTCGGCACCGCATTTGTCACTTACTTCTGCTAGAAGTTTATTGGGATTGATTTTATCCCACTTAATTCTAGGTCCATTTACTCTAGAGGCCACAATTACCTGTGTCGGTTTACTATAACTTTGAGTTTTAAAACCCCAGCCAAGTAATGTCAGTGAGATACTATTGTGATCACTCACTGCTTGCTCCTCTATCCATAAATCTCGGTACGCAGTACCACTTGATACTAGTATGTGGTCGATGTTGGAGTTAGAGTTCCTACCCTTAAATGTTGGACATCTAACATTTCCCCTCTTTTTGGAGCAGTCCAAAAGTTCTAAATATAATTTGGCGGCTAAGCTATTCAGTGCCAGCCCATATTTGTCATGTGGAAAATGATTGTAAATGATGGTGCTTCTATCCTCATTGTCATAGGTGGTACCGCAGATCCCCTTTTGGGCATCTACACAAACTTGCAAATTAAAATCCCCTACCCAGAGTATAACTGGGCAATCTCTATAGTCTACGAGAAGTTTATCTATTGATTTTTCTATATCCTGTACCACAAATTCTCTATTAGTATTAAAAATGTTATTGTAAATGTTAACAATCATTAAATCATTAGTTTTCTGGTGCTCAAGACAGATTATAAGGGCGTAGGGCCAACATCTATACTTTTACCTAATTTGAATTCTGTAAGCCCGGTAGAGACCAGGGTCAACAGGCCACCCTTGGCCCTACCGGCAACAGAATCTTTGGCGTTTATATAAAAGGATGTGTAACCTTCAACAGTAATTTGGTCTCTATACCAAGTGTCTTGGAGACATATTATGTCATGCCCTTGGGTAATAAAATCATTCCAAAATGGAGGGTTACATTTACTAATAATACCTGCTATATTCCAGGTTGTAATATTTAATCCATCTCCAGTTTCATATACTGGTTAATTTAAAGGTAATAACCTGTGGCTACCTGTATAGGTGATATCGGTTACAGGCGTATTATTGTATTTTAATAAAACATTTGCCTCTGTACTAGGAATTGTTTCCAGCTCAATTTGGTTTTTATTCAGATTAGCCGGGGAATCCACATTCTGGGCTAAATTATTCTATTATCTATTTTTCCCTCGACAGAATGCTGGTGTAACATGTCCACATCTTGCCGAGCTTCATGGCCTTCTTCATACCCCTGTTCCTGGCCATCATTTAAAGCTTGGACCCCTTTGTGTGTTTCCAGAATCACTCCATGTATCATACCCCTCAGGGCCATTTTATTAGATTCAGTGGCTTCAGTGGGGTCAATATTACGTGACAGTCAGTCTACCCCCTCTAAATTTGAAAATGGCTCAAATTGATTTAATAAGGGTAATTGGAACATAGCCCTGTTAAAAGGGTTTGCTGCATAAGGCTCCCTTCTATATGCGTGGCGCGGGGGAAAGGATGGGCCATGTTTTGTGCCAGGATAGAAGTAATTTAAATCTAGTGTTTGGATATCCCCCTCTCTGCCGAACCTCGGTTCCCTGCGGATAAAATTGACCACCCATGGGTCTTTAAAACTCACGATGACACAGTCACCTTCTAGGTCCTTGGCAGTGTTCCCTACCCAACTTACCCTCCTAACATTTAATATCTCTGCATTAGAGAAGGGAGGGAGTGTTCTATTAGTATTAAGCCAGTAAATTACTTTATGCCTCAAGTCCCTATGTGTTTCCCGTTTCTCAGTTCCAATCCCACGAACTCCCACCATGATAATTGTGTAAGGTATTGCTTCTGGGGGGAGGTTTACACAGGGTACTCGTTGGGGGTTACGCTTGTTAGTCATAAGGGCCTGCCCCTTAGACTGGTTATCTGTTGTTTTAACACGCGTCTCAGGTTGGTTCTTAGCCGTAACGCCAGTCATTGCAGCTTTATTTCTAGCAGGCCCCATTAAATTAGTGTCTGGCATGCTTTTGTTTGCAATGGTTATAGCAGGTTGGGTAACTGGGAGTGCAGTGATGTTGGGTTTCGTCATCACGCTATTACTACTGTAGACGATGATTGGTATGGCAGTGGTAGGAAGTAAGGCCTTTGGACTCTTCAGGACTGTTGTTATAGTATCTAGTCTGGTTGTATTCCCAGAAACTAGTTTTTCCAAATCGTCTAATTTGTAATTAATCATTTTCGTCCTTTCGATTAGTGGTAGCATTAACGATCTAACCAGCTTTTCCATTTTCTCCATAAGCCTTTTTTCACTATAACCTTGTAGTACTGATTGAGGTTTGTCAATGACTACTAAAGGTGAACTAGGGGGCTGCACAGGCTGTCGAGGGACCCTTTGTGTTTTTTTGCACCTCTTTACTGTGACTTTCTTTAGTGGACTGGCCCCTCTTTTTCTTTTGCCTGGTGGATCGACAGTACTAATATTAGTAGTCTCTAATATCTCTGTGTTAACGTGTGCAGAGATCACAGGTGAAGGTGATGACAATGCTAAGATGGGTGATAGGGGTGGTGAAACGCAGGAGGCACGAGAGGCCAGGCTAGTTGGTGTAGAGTTTAGTAAAGAACATGCCTCAGCGCTATCGGTTTCCCCTTGTATGTGGCTAGATGCTGGACTCAGGATAACTAATGGTGTGTTACTTAAAACTGGTTCTGGTGTAACGGATGTTCCAATCTTGCCAAGAGAGGAACGTTTCCCTGTCAGTAAATCTAATGACAAACGCTTCTCTACTAGTGCTATCTCTTTCTCTATGACCACCTTGGCCCGTGTCAGGAATTGGTCAATAGTACCGGTGGCCACCCCCCCAGTAGATGTAATGGTGACCTTACGGTCCTTCCTAAGTGTCCGGAGCATACTACAGCAGAAAAACCAATAGTAGCACACAAGATGTAAATAAGGGAGCGAGGTACTAGTACCTAGATGATAGATGCAATGTCCTAAACGTCAGATGGGTGGCCCAGCCCGGCCTCCTCTGGCCTCATGAGGGCCTAAGAGGGCCCGCCCTTTGCCTGTGCTTCGCCTGGCGTCCCGCGACGCGAGTATCGCGCGCTTTAGTAGCGCCTCCGGGGGCGGTGTCTGGCGGTGTCGGCTCCTGCCGCAATGGCCCAAGGGAATAGTAGTCCTCCGCTCGGCGGCCGCAGGTGTCAGGAGCGGCGGCGGGAGGACTACCACGCAGCTTACAATCGGGCCGTTGCAGGTTGTGGGGCGTATCAGCAAAGGTGAGGTGGGAGAAAATAAACAAACCAGAGTCCCAGGAAGCGCGAAGATAGACACCCGCTCCACCGGTATCGCGCGCTTTAGTAGCACCTCCGGGGGCGGTGTCTGGCGGTGGTGGCTCCTGTCGCAATGGCCCAAGGGAATAGTAGTCCTCCGCTCGGTGGCCGCAGGTGTCAGGAGCGGCGGCGGGAGGACTACCACGTAGCTTACAATCGGGCCGTTGCAGGTCGTGGGGCGTATCAGCAAAGGTGAGGTGGGAGAAAATAACCAAACCAGAGTCCCAGGAAGCGCGAAGGTAGACACCCGCTCCACCAGTATCGCGCGCTTTAGTAGCGCCTCCGGGGGCGGTGTCTGGCGGTGGCGGCTCCTGCCGGAATGGCCCAAGTGAATAGTAGTCCTCCGCTCTGCGGCCGCAGGTGTCAGGAGCGGCGGCGGGAGGACTACCACGCAGCTTACAATCGGGCCGTTGCAGGTCGTGGGGCGTATCAGCAAAGGTGAGGTGGGAAAAAATAACCAAACCAGAGTCCCAGGAAGCGCGAAGATAGACACGTAACTAATTTTGACAGTTTAGTCTGGTCCAGAGAGTAAAGTTAACTAGTGGAATGTATAAGTTTACAAACAGAATGCTAGAAATTAAATGTAAAAGGACATTTCAGTATCAAAAATGTAAACATGGAAGAAGAGAAAATAGCCCAAAAAGTAACCAGTGCCGATGAGAATGCAGGAGACATGGTGGTAGAAACAAGTGCAGGGCATTAGATAAACTGCAATGCCAGGTGAGGTGACATGCTAGTGCATCACTTCAGAAGATGCAGGTCACCACAACAGGGAACTCAAAAAGCGCCGATTATAAGTAAATAAATGGATGGCGCCACCTCTTAGGACTGAAGGGAGGCTCCTTTGTCCTGGTTATAACAGGTGAAGTTTACTCTTTAACTAGTGCCACGTCACTCTGGTGTACTTTAAAGCGTGCAGATACCCCAATTATGCACTGCACCTCTGTATAGCTAGTTAGCACATCTACATTGTCTGTCTACATTGTGGTTCAATCAGTACAGAAAGCTGATAGCACTAACCCTCACTTGCTAAATGTATTTATTTATTTAGCATTTTTATGAAGCACGGACATTATCCGGAGGTGTTAGAGGTTAGTTTCAATAAAACAGGTTACAGTACAAACGTTACAAACAGTTGCTAGTTACGTTCATTACTTTACATTCATTACTTAACATACCAAGTGGTGGGTAGGAAAGGGATATCTACTCATTTTGATCGCTACAAAGGCACTGACTTACAGATCGTTAGAAGATGTAGGGGGTGTAGGTAGGGGCAGCAAGGTTAGATTAGGTGGAACACAGGTAGCGCAGTTAGTCTCGGGCAGGGTACATTATCTCGGAGGTCAGCTAAATGGACAACTGTTAAAAATGTCTTAGTCAGAGAAGAGCTTTCAGTTCTGTATTGAAGATTGGCAGTGAGGTGAGGGTTTGTAGTTTCAGGGGGGATATATTCCATATTCTGGGTGCGCTACAGGTGAAAGTTTGCACCACAAATAGTCCATTTGTGATGGTTGGAGGCGCTAACAACATGGCTTCAGCATTTCGTCTGGTGCCTCCCGAAAGCTTCAGTGTGTTCCCCAGGTAGCGAGGGGTGGGTTTATGCAAGGCCTGGTGGATAAAACATGCTGTCATATACATCACCCTGGCTTCTACGGGAAGCCAGTGAAGAACGACAAGCTTAGGCGAGATAGGGTTTTTTTTTCGCCCCTTAGGAGAAGCAGTCACAAGACTGACTACATCTCCCTAAATGCACTTCTGCCACCCTCAGTATACACTGCCATAAAAGTAAGTTCCACATCATGCGCTCACCAGTTATGCAAGGTTAGCTGCATTCACGGGGCCAAATAGTATTTATTTCCCTCAAATCACTTTGCTAATCATTTTAATATGCTTCCAAAGTTGAAACTGCAGAGATAACAAGGTGAGGATCCACAGTTAGCTACTGCTCAACTATCCCTCAAAACAAGTCCCCCATGGCCCTTTTGTGCTGCATGCAGCACTCCTACCTTTGCCGACAGTCATGATGGGTAGCTTTCAGGATGTGCAAGCGGCAGTGTCGGTCCAGCACAGCAAATGCGGGCATAGTCAACCCGCTCCTAATCAACTCCCTCCTATAAAACAAGCGATCAAGATCATCCCAGCATCGAAAGTGAAAACGCGCACAGCACGCTGAATGTATATAAAGCACAACATCCTGCCCGAAGTACATGGGACAAACTCAATAAATAAAATAGTACTTAGAACTCTAAAAACAACCATTTGCAATGCAATTGGTTTCGCATTTATGCATGACCTATTGCATTGGAAACAGGAGTGCAGGTTGGCGAGAAGGCAAAAACGGGAGTGGGAGGGAGCGGGGGGCCCAAGAAGTCATTGATTGCGGGAGGGGGCATGAGAAGAAAATAGTTTTTGAAGTGAAGGGGCCAGTAGCCATAGAAGGATACAAATGACAACATGGTCGTCATGAGGAGCGACTAACAAGCCTAAAACTATTCGGAAGGCAGCATTTAGGACTTAAGCCAATGAAGCTTCCACGCCATACTGAATACTGCATGCCTAGCAAAGCGAGTAGTGCATGCGCACTGCCACCGTAGGCTTGACCTAAAAATGCTGATCAAATCTATGTCAACAAGTGAAAGTGCGAAATTCATTTGGACACTGTTCCAAAATCACACTGAAAGAGAATGGGTGCACCATACCTTTTATCATAGATATTGGCACATGAATAAACAAATGCCTGCAGAAAAGTATAATGAACGTCTCCAGTGCCCTGTTTAATCCCATCAAAAACCAAAGTGGATACGTGGGCTGCTTTGACATCACTGCAATGTCAAGGTTTACTCAGAGCAACTGTGAAAAGCAAAAAGTCAAAGGAACAATCATCAATTCATGTCCTGTAAGGCATTACATCAAATGCATGTTTACTCAGTTTCAGCGCTGCTGCTGACATGGGGTTGATTTCTGTAAACTACAATGTTGATGCCTATGATGAGATAGTGAATAATTTTCCATCCCTTGTTCATGGACTAGGAAGACAATGAAAGTGCAACTTCACATAAATGAGGACATCTGTCCTGTCGCTCAACAACATAGTCAATTGCTTTTCATTTACAAGGGGCTGTTGAGAAAGAACTGGAGACACTATTAACGCATTATTGATTTACTGTCTGATGCCATGGGTATCACCCATAGTGGTACTGCAGAATAATGACAGTGGAGGAGCCCATGCACATCTGCATTGAAATGCTCCAAACGAACAAGGTAATAAAATATGCTGACATGATTGCGCAGCTGAATGGAGCTTAAGTCTTTTCCTGACTTGATTTGAACAAAGGATGTCACCAACATGAACTTTAAGAAAATTGCAGGTACATTATTAACTTTTTAAATCTTGTTGGTTTATTTAAAAATAAAAGACGAAGGCCCAGATGTAGGTAAAATAGATTTACCGATTTTTAATTACCGAATTTTACCGATTCGGTAATTAAAAATCGGTAAATCTAAGGGGTGGATATGTAGGTATTTCCAGATGTGGAAATACCGAATCTGTAACATTCGGTATTTACCGATTCTGTAAATACAGATTCAGTATTTACCATTGATTCCTATGGGCTTTGAAGCCCATAGGAATCAATGGGAAATACCGATTCTGTATTTACAGAATCGGTAAATACCGAATTTTGCAAGGGTGCAGGGGGTGTCACTTTGACACCCTCTGGCACCCCACAAATAGGCATGTGCGCCATGTGGCACACAGACATGCCCTAAGGGCATGTCTGTCTGTCACATGGCTAGGTGTGCATGCACACATGTGCATGCACACCTGAATTCGGTATTTTACCACACAATAGGATTGTGTGGTAAAATACCAATTTTGTCGGGCCTTTGGGACTCAGAAGAGTCCCACCTAGATCCGAGATTTACCGAATCGGTAAAAATACCGAATCGGTATTTTACAGAATCGGTAAATTTACCGATTCTGTAAAATTGTGCCCCTACATGCCAATTCTTGAATACCGGTCGGTAACGGCCGAAAATACCGATTTTCGGCCGTTACCGACCGACCTACATCGGGCCCGAAGTTTCGGAGTGTCATCATCTGCAGAACTCTTCCAGGATGTCATTCATCGCATAATACAGTCAGTGACAAATGGTTTCTATTACGGCAATAACATACTCGTTTTTGGGGCCACATGAAAGGAACATGACACAGCTCTTACACAAGTGTGTTCTTATACTTGCTGATGCAGGTCTCACTTTAAATATTGCAAAGGATGAGTTTCATAAAACCAAACTCAAGTTCTTTGGTCATATCTTTTCCCACAGTGGAATGACTCCAGATCCAAATAAAGTACAAGTCTTGTAATTAACTCCTAACCCACAAGCTGTAACTATGCTGTGATCCTTCCTTGGTTTGGCCAGTTACTATTCAAGGCAAATATGTGACTTTGCTACTGTAAGTGCTCCATTGAGAGTCTTAACAAAATAATATGTTCCATTTTAATGGTCACATGAATATGAAGAAAGCTTCAAGAAAATCTAGCATACAATTGAGAATGCCCTGAAATGGCATATTTTGATCCTCATTTGCAGCTGGAGGTGGTTGTTGATGCAAGCCCAGTGGGATTGGGTGCCATACTTGCCCAGCACACTGGAAATTCCAGTGCTCCAAGACACATTGTATCTTATGCTAGTTAGAGCTTGCCACCAAATGAACATGCATATTCTCAACCTGCAAAACAAAGCCTCGCTGTGGTGTGGGCTTGTGAGAGTTTTACATTGCTACTCTATGGGAAGCATTACACAGTTTTCACCGACCACCAAGCATTTCTCACCATTTTTGACAATCCTAAAGCCAAAGTGCCCCCTCGCATTGATAGATGGGGTTTGCAACTGCAGGAGCCTAATTATATGATTGTAGATCACCCATGTACAGATCAAAACCCTGCTGACTGCTACTCAAGTGTACCAAAGCAGTGTAATGGCATCACTTCTAAAGCAACTGATGGGTATGTTAACTTCATCATGAAATCAAGTTCCCCTGCTACCATATTGAAGGAACAAATCATTGCTGCCACGAGCACTGAAAGTAATTTGCTAATACTCAAAGACATTATCACACATCAGTTGTGGCAAAACAAATTCAACTTCTTCATGATGACCTTGAATACCAGAAATTCAATAAGGTGAAGGAATAACTTTCAGTTAACCAAGTAAGCGCATCATACGAGTGTCAAGAATTGCCATACCTGAGAGTCTGAGATAAAAAATTATTGAACTGGCCCATGAGTGACATCGTGGAGTTGTTTCTATTAAACAAGGTCTACGATCTGAATGAAAGATTTGAAAAAGAGATAATAGCAGTTATTCGTGCAAATGTTTGTCATCCAACTCAACCTCTCATTAGTTAAACAGATCTGATCTTTCAAATCATGCATGGGAAAATATTTCAATTAATTTCTTTGGACCGCTGGACAATGGAAATCATCTACTAGTAATTGTTAATGAATATTCACGTTTTCCCCTTGTGGAAGATCTGTCATCAACTACTCATGACAGAGTAATTGAAAGATTAGAAACATGGGGTGTTCCTTCAATTTTGAAATCTCACTCATTTAAATGTCAAACATCAGAAAAGCACACTTGTCTGACCACAGAGCGAATGGTGTTGTTGAGAAATTTATAAGCTTCCTCAAGAAGATCATTTAGTGCACTGGACTAGAAAAGTTTGCACTACAATCAGTTCTTCAGTCTGAACTCCCTGTGTATACGTCAACTCCCTATTCTACCATGGGTGAAATCCCCACCTTAACGTTTAGGAGAGCCATAGGAACCAAATTTGCCACAATGGACCACTGAAAGATCTTTTGACATTGTTAAACTTTGCACTACTATTTCGTCTCACAAATGTACAATGAATACCTATGCAGATAGATGCTGCTGTGCTAAGAGCATTTTTTTCAAAAGAAGAGGGCACGTTAATGTCAGGCAGGAACCGAAATGCAAGTCTGATGCTCATTTTGATGCTCACTCACTGAGGGGTGTGACTAGTAAAGGATACATGCTGACTACTCACCATCCTGGAAAGTCCAGTATGTGATATTTCTCGCACTTCAATCACCTGCTTTGGCATTCACCAGCTCCAGATGTCAGAAAAGATACTTTACCAACTGAGAATCTCATGAGACAAATGACTGTACGAGTGCCTTTGTCACTAATGTCAGTCATTAACTCTTCTCCTGTATCTCCGTAGCCTCCCTTGACAAGATCTGGGTGATTATTTCAAGCACCAAATTCACTAACTGAAGAGTTGTGATGTACATAATATTTGTAATTTTTATTAAGCAATTGGGAAGTGTTAGTGTCTTGTGATTTAGAGATGACAGGACTCTTTTGGTTCCTGATGGACTGTAAGTATGTGGATGACAGAATTCATGATGTAGAATGTTCAGTTTTTTGTTACACACTGAGAAATAAAGATGTGTCATAGCATGCTCCGTGTGTGGCGTGATCATTTGCATGTACGCTACAAAGGGCAGCTAGAAAGGTTTTGTTATGCTTGACTAGTGTGTAGGAGTGTACACAAAGATGCACAAGGGGCCCATATTTTCAATGTTTCATGCAACGCAACACAGCAAGCTACCTTGCTGCATGAAAGATAGAGGGCAGCAATGCACCATATCTGAAACTATACGGCAGATCCCTGCTCTCTGCCTGTGCTAAAAAACAAGAACTGCTGCTGACTTTCACACAGGTATTGCAAAAAAATGAACCCAATATGGATGAAAACATAAATGTAGCAAATGGACAAGTGGGAGCATGGATAACAAAAGCTCTGAATGAAGCAGCCCCATGGACCAAAATGAATACCAATAGGGTGATGGCATCAGCACCTTGGTTTAATGAGATATTAATAAAAGCCAAACAAAAGTGTAAACCATTGGAACCCAGATGGCATAAGAACTACTGCACTGGTGGGTGAGAGTGGTCCCTACAATGGTGGGGAGCACTGAGTGTTTTAAAAAAAAAACTCACACACCAACAGGCCCCTTGGTGTCATGCTTCATCATTGGGGTCTTCGCACCCCTCTACGGGATGCGGCGTGCTACTACCTACGACTACGTGGGAGCACTTATACACAGACTATGTGTGGTGTGTGTAGGGTAATGGTGATCAGTGAGTAGAGGGGTTTGAAGTGTTTTAAGAGATGGTTAAAAAGTACCTGGCTCATGGGGTAGCTCAAAAAAGTTTTAATGGGCCCCCGAGATGGTACTGTTAAAAAAGTGTGTGGTGAGGTTTTTATGTATTTTAATGTACATTTACCTCATGTGTGCGTCGACATGTTTCGGAGTAAAAACTCCTTCTACAGGACGGGGTTGCACAAATCCCCCCCTTACTGACGTATACTATAAACAATCTGTATTCTACAGAAAAGTGATTAATAAGGCTACATTGTACCTAATTCACTTCATGTAAGGAAGTTTGTCGCGAATAGCGAACCTGTAAAAAATGACATGGAAAGAAATAATACATTTCAATCAATATTTCACTGTTAGTTGTGTCCCTCATGGTTCAGTGACCTAAAAGAAGGGGTGATTGGGGCAGTCGTATCTAGACAAATATTGTCATACTAATCGTGATCGTGGGCCTTGAAAAAAAAAAGGACATAGACAAGACATACTTTACACAAAACATAAAACACACGCTTCTATTGTTTATCCTCTACTTGGTTGTGGTGATCTTGTACTATTGGTAGGATACTGTAAATTAATGACATTATTTGTCCAGTACATACTTTTTCTCAATGTATGTTGTACTTCATGAGCCTCATTGCATTTTGGGGACCAAACGAGCCAATATGCATCCTGTTGAAAAATAGAAGGTGGCTCAGACATGGCTACTTACAGGTTGCAGTTGGTTTTACCTCGCTGTCTGGTCTATTACTCATGATTACGGAGAACGGTATCTGCCTTGTTGCCCCCGGCGCGGCTCCGCTGGAACTGAGGTCTCTAGCGGGCTGCGAGTTTAAATACTACTCTCACTTGTCTTAAATTACGTGCTAATTGCATTATTGAACACGGAATCTAAACTCATGCCCAAACTTGGGTGCACCGGATTTCCGTGTGTGCACGTATGCTCTCCTTATTGTCATCTGCGTCTCAATGCTAGCGCATGCCCACCTTGTTGTTTGTGTTAGTGCATGCGTAGATGATATAGCACGCCTGCGAGAAAGGGCGCTTACCATTGGCGCATGTATGGTGTGCTCTGCCACCAATATGAGCTCAGTTTGTGAAAACGCCTATAGTCTGCGCATGCGCATGTATTCTGTTGGAATGAGCGCTTGTGTAGTATTTGTTCCCAATTGCACTCAGTTGACCGTCAATGTATTCCTAAGATAAAAGGCTGCCATCATATCCAGTTTAGTTAATTGGAGTGCCTATAGTTAGCGCATGCGAACGTGCTCTGATAGTAGGTGGTTTTGAATATTAATGGTTATCAAATGTTTCATTCACAATGCATTATCAGTTGAAAGTCTAGCTGGACAAAGATAAGGGAGAGGTTCGGCTCTCTCTACTGCACTAACATAATGCCAATAATGAGTGCCTCCTCTGCCCTGGTCTGTACTGAACAAATTATGCTCTTCCACACTTCAGCGTTCTGTAGAAGCGTTGCGCATAGGTTTTGCGTGGGGTGACAAATGTTTAATATGAGCCTGTCCTCATGGGTAAAAACCTATTGAACAGGTTAGGCATTGCTTTGAGCCCTACGTGAGGGAGTGCTAGGTGGTAGTACAAGGATGGTGTTGTGCAAAGGAAGTGGTACCCCCACAAAGTCTGTATGTATCACTAGGCAGGGCACTGATCAGGTCAGCGTAAATATCCCCATGGGATATCGTTGTTGAGACCGATGATGTGCGTCCCATGGCGGAACACCCAACGTTGTTCTTTTTCAAACAGTTCTGATTCAGACTGTAGTTGCTCGATCACTGTCCAGCTGAGATCGTTAACACAATGTTGTTCTTTCAAGAAGTGGGTGGCCATTTTTGTAGTTCTTTTCTTGCACCTCACATTGCTTTTATGTTTGTTGATCCTGGTCTTTACTGCTCTGGTGGTCATCCCGACGTACTCGAGACCGCACGGACATCTAATTTAGATAGACCACATACTTACTGTTGCAGTTTGTGAATCTGCGTTGTTCCCACTTACTCCCATTCCTGAATGTCAACTGTTGACTTTTTTGGTCAGGTGACAGCTACTGCAATTGCCACATGGGTGATGGCCTTGTATGCCATGTAGTGTGGTTTGCTCCTGTTGCTTGATCTGTGGCCTGGTGTGTACCAGGATGTCCTTTAGGTTCTTCCCTCGCCTGTGTGCAAAGAGGGGTTTTTCAAAATTTAGTTCTCCACAAGTTAGGGTGTGCCAGTGTTTGTTTATCATTTTAGAGACCTCGTTTGAATGAGTGCTGTATGTTGTTACACAGATTGGTCTATTCAGGTTTGTTTCTTTTTTGACCTTGGCTTCGAGCAGTGCCTCGCGATTAATATTGCATGCCCTTTTCATTGCTGAATTGATCACCCTATCCCAGTACTGTCTCTGCTGCAATTTAGTTTTTAGGTCAGAGGCTTGTGCTTTGTACTGGTTTATGTCACTACAATTTCTCTGTAGTCGGAGGAATTGGCCATAGGGGAGATTTTCACGCAGATGTCGTGGATGGAAACTGTCGAATCGTAAAAGGCAGTTCCTGGACGTCGGTTTGAAATGTGTCGTGGTTTTGAGGAGGCCACCTTTGGTATAGATATTGAGGTCTTAGAACACCATTGATTCTTTTGATACTGAATTCTTGAATTTTAAATAAGCGTTCTTTGTGTTCAGCCATGTCATAAAATCAGTCACAGATTGTAAATCCCCCTGCCAGTTGACTAGTACATCGTCTATATACCTTTTCCAGGTCAAGATGTTGTTTCTGAAAGGGTTGTTTTGATGTAAAATTTTTGTTGATTCCAGGTGATGGACATACAGCCCGGCCTGGCTAGGAGCAAAGGTGCTTCCCATGCTGGCCCCGAGGCTTTGGAGGTACAGAGTGTCTCCATACTCAAAAAAGTCTTCGTTAGTGCTATAGAGATACACTCTAGTACGAACCCCCTTGGTGTCTGGTATTTCCACAGGGTAGAGAAGAGGACCTCTTCGATGATGAGGAGAGTCTCATCATGGGGTAGACTTGTATACAGGCTCCCCACATCGAGGCTTAGTAGCAACTGGGTCTCTGGGCCAAAGGGTAGATTGTTCAGTAGTTGTAGGACTGCCTTAGTGTCTTTTAGATAGGTATCTGTGGCTTGAACTAAGGGACGCAGAAATGCATCCGCAAATTTTGACAAGGGTTCCAGAATGGAGCCAATGCCTGAGACAATGGGTCTGCCCGGTGGATGATCCAGGTTTTTATGTATCTTGGGGATACTATAAAAGCATGGAATTCTTGGCGTCTTCTGGATCAAAAATGCGGCCTCTTCTTTGGACAACCAGTCATGGGTTAATGCCTCCTCCACCGTACCCCCGATGGTAGTTCGCAATGAATCTGTTGGGGTCTTCTGGTAGGATGGTATAGTTTCTTCTATCTGAAAACAGTCTTAAGCATTCTTGGTCATAGGCTGCTGTTGTTTGCACCACTATTGCACCCCCCTTATCTTTTTTTTATTTTTGTTATTGGTTTTATTTCAGCAGTCAGGCATTATACAACGCACACCCCTTATCAGCGGGTTTGATAGTGATCTCCTTGTTTGTTGCTATTTTTTTTATTGCTTCTTGCTCCATGCAACTGGTATTGTGGTAGACTTTTGTGTTTGAAGTGTTCAATACACTTAATTCATTCATTAGCACTTTTTCAAATGCCAATACTTCTACTGGTAACCCCGTGTCTGGAGGGGTGAAATTGGACTTAGGTTTCAAACCAGTGTCAGAGGTTTGTGGAGGAATGTCTTTATTGTGAAAGAAAGTCTGGAGTTTTATTTTCCGGACGAACTTCTGTATTTCATTGTGTAGTTTGAAAGAGTCTAGTCTGTTGGTGGGGACGCAACCTAGTCCTTTGTTGAGCACTGATTTCTGTAAATCTGTGAGTGCCCATGGTGTTATATTTACCACTAGGTCCCTCTCCTGCTCGTTTTCGCTTGGTTTTGGAGGGCACCCGTCATGCTCCTGGTGTTCATTCTCGGGTCTGATTCTTCCCCTTCTTGCCACATCACTGTGTTCCCTCTCCTGTTCCTGCCCCACCTGGGTCCGGGGCCTGCCCCTAAAAAAGGTTGAGGATTGTAAATTGCTCCTTCCCCTTCTGGGGCCCATTGTTGGTAAACTGGACCCATAGGGGGTGGACCATACTGGTACTGTACATATGGAGGGTGGCCTTGAAATTGTTGGTATTGGGGAGGTGCTTGATATCCTCTCCAGCCTCTCTGTCGAGGGTACTTTTGTCGCTGTTGTCTCTAACCCCCTCTGGGGTATCTATATTTCTGGTAACCGCTAGAATTGGACCTTGTGGAGCTACCATCAGATCCTAGGCTATCCACGTCGCTAGTGTTATCCTTGGCAACGTAGTCTGCCTTAGTGTAGGGGTATGCTCTTTCTGCTGTAAAGCGATCTTTGTCCTTCTTCAATTTTTAAAATCTACTCTGCTTGAGAGTAAGCTCAAAGTCTGACATTTGTTCGTTTAGTTCCTCCAGCCATTTTTTTAGGGCACTTGCAGCCAGATTCATCAAAGTAAAATCGGCTCGCAAAGGGCCAGATTCTGAGAATCTGGCCCTTTGTGAGCGCTATTTTTGCATTTGGGATTCATCATCCTTTACTGTGCCATTTAGATGCACTCAGTGCAGGATTGTCCTTCATACTGAGAGGAGGAGTCACGATACAGGCGAACAGAGAGGAGCGGGAGTAGGAGAGAGGAGTGTTTGCGGAGCGGTCACGGGCAGTGTGGTGTGCTTGTGACCGCAGAGCCCACTAGAAGCCCGTGGCCCGTGTTCCGTGTCCCGGTGGCTCGCCGGCTCGCTGTTGCAGCCGCAGCCACAGCACCGCTTTCAGCCGCCGCCCCAGCTGGCTTAGGGAGCCGCTACAGAGTCACTTCTGCAAGCCGCCGCGAGCCCCGTAGGCTGGCGCTTCAAACTGCGGCAGCTGGCGCCGGAGCTGAGAACAGCTGAGAGCCATCCCCGCCGAGCAGCATAGAGCTGGGAATTACGGACTCAGTGCACGGCAGCAGCCACGGCCAGAGGAGCGGGAGTAGGAGGAGAAGCCGGTGCTTTTGCACTCTCCGAGCTTTTCTTTACACTCCCTGAGTCTCCCCAAGTCTCCTCCGTTTTCCCAGTGGTTTGGAGCTACTAGGAGCCTACTAAGAGCCTATCAGGAAGAGGAAGGAGGAAAGAGGCCCCGGTCTTGCTGAGATAACCCGGTGCCGTGTTTGCCATGCTTGCTACGAGGTAAGAGGCGGAGGTGGAGGCGGGGGAAGGAGGGAGGGACGCGAGCGCAGCCGCCGTTAGAGGTGGCTGCAAAGAAAGAGTCGGGGGGTATTGACCGAGGGGGCTGCTTGACTAGGTCTCCCAGCTTGCCGTCCCCCCGTGTGCTCCGCTTGCACTGTCCCCCTCCCGCCCAAAGCTGATTACTACCTGATTACTAGCGCCGCACCCACCCCACCCTCCCGAAACAAGCGGACCATCGACGCGATCGGAGATACACCCAGCCTGCAGTCAATCTCCCGGTGGTCGGCAGACGCCTCATAACCCACAGTTTTCCAACAGCCCGCTAACTTCATCACAAAGTTCAAAGCTCAACTGGCAGAAAATAAAAAAACTAACTACCTCAATATTCCAAAAAACAAGGCAAAGCCCCGGTATACTGCTGGTAAACTACTATTCAAGATACTTGTCAATCCAGAGGAAAAACCGCACCGCCTGCCCGACAAAAAGCAAATCTCAACCATCTCAACTATCATAAAATGAGATCAGGAAAGATACGAGGCGAGGATAATCCACCAGAGAAACCCCAGGGGAAGACAAAAAAGGGCAATGGAGCCCTTCCGACTACGATCAATGAGGCAGTGGAGGGAGTTGCTGCGGGCAGGAGCAAGAGCCCCAAAACACTAAGTTTAAAAGAGCCATGCACCAGTTCTATGGAGCCATTAGAACCCCTCCATGCAATGACAAAACAACATGGTTTCCAGAGCTCAGTCGTGGCAGCAAAGGGGGCCCACATGGGCGGCACAGCCTGCGGCCAACCTGATCACAACGCAACTCCCTCTCCTGCCCAAATTGCTCAAGCCCTGTGCCCCAAAGCAAGCAAGCGTGCTTTAATTACTGACTTCCTCAAAGTTTGCCAAAGACTCTCTACCAGGAGTGGTGTGGAATTCCCACAAGATAACGTCAGCTCCAAATCCTACAGCAACCAACATAATGCCTTCACGGAGACAATGAACAAAGGTACCAAATTATCATCGTCTCCATCTAATTCAAGGTGCCATAGTGAGCCCCGCAACGCCCCAAATATTAAAACAAGAAGGAATTCTGGGGGTGGGGGACTAGGTCCTCCCGGGTCAGAAGACTCGATCAGACACCAACAGGTCAAAGGCCCGGGCAAAGGCCCGGGCCGTCTCTCGTCGTATCCACCTTCCAAGGCTGAAGAAGCATTCCACACTTCATCGGTTTGTGCTTTAGTCCATCGGGCTTCAGACACAAATAATGACGCGAGCAACGATTCGGTCTTCCTGGGGCAAAGCCCACGATCGGCCCAGACAACCATCCCTGAAACAACAGAGGAAGGCTCACCTCAAAACCAAAACTGCACCCAAAAGCTGCCGACACCGCCAACGGTGAGCTCCCCTAGTTCAACGAGTGGTCACTTCACACTGGAATCAGACAAAAAGGAGGGAAACCATAGCTTCCTCTCTGCAGTACCATAAACTGACTTGATCAAAGATATCAAAGTTAGTAGAATCTCAAAGTCACTAGAAGATAATGCTCCAGCAAATGATACTGCAGAGCTCAAACGAAGCACTCGTCAGTTTCCCGTCCTTTACTGGTAATGAAGACAGCATCTTAACAAGGACATCGCGAAGGAGTGCCTACCTGTGCGAGCATCAATCCCAAATTGATCCTTCTAAACATCTTGACTCCTCATTTATACTCAGTCACACACAGGGTGAAACCTTCGAGAGCACTCAAACAGCCACAATATGGCCACAATTATTAAAGACAATGGAAACCATAGGCGTAGCCATGTCCTACCATGCAGACAAATTAGACATGCAAGTCAACCTGCTCAACCTTTTGGCTTTTCATGTCCAGGGAATTGAATCAAATTTACAGGACTTAAATAGTATGATTACTAAGGTGCAACTTAATAAGGACTCCTCTTTTTATACCTGTCATTGCTCCCAAATAACAGATAAACTGGCCACCGTACCCAGTTTGATGACACAAGTACTGGGGGCCGTTAGGGATTCATCAAAGGAAACAAAGATAACCATAAACCAAGCAAACATCCAACAAGACGTCTATAAGGAATCTGGCCGGCAAATAGAAGATGACAGCTGTGGCAAGGAAAGCTGGGAACTCCGAGACAAATCCTCCTCTCTCTCTACCAACGACACCCCTATGCCAGTAACCTCAGATGATCAAAATCCAGTTGCCACCCGAGAGGAAGCTTTGCTAACTCAGGTACTACCACCAATTAAGGTAACAGGATCCAACCATACTGAACAGTCACCCACTCTCACAAAGAGAGAAAGGAAGCGCCTGAGAAAAGCAAGAAAACTCAAACCACAGACCCGAGGGGTGCTACAAACTCAGTCCCAATCAACAAACAATAATTCCAACGGCAAAGAAGTTACACCGCAGTCAGAGGCTGCCCCACCTCAAAACAAAATAACATCAGAGCCAGGGCTACCTTCAATAACTAATTCTCCACCCAAGGAAACCTCTATTTATAACGGTCCAATAGAACGTATACGTCCAATCCAGAGCGCAAGGAAAGTATATAGCATTTTCAACCCTCCAGGCGAGAAAGCAGAATGCAACTCACGAAGTCCAGACTCAGTTCATAATGCTGAGATTGAGCAAGGATCTCAATCAAAAGCTAGCTCCCAACTCATGCAAGTACCAGCAAATGACGGGCAAGCAGACGCAGACAAACCCGTCAAGAGTAAGGCAAAAAAGACTAGAGACATGCTGAGTTTAGAAATTCAAGCATCATTAGTCCCGGCCCCTAATGGTAATGGTAAGGAGGCAACAAGCAGTGTGAACACATCTAATTCGCCCATAATAGAGCTAGAGGCAGAACGGGCAGGAACAGCCTCGTCAAATCCCGAAGAGAGAAGACGTCCAAAAGATCAAAAATGGCATATCCCAAGTAATAAAATCGAGGTAATTCCGCAATATTCTCGAGAGGGCCTCACGACATACTAAATAGAGGGTCCATTTTAAAACTCCTAGAAGTACTACCTGGTCTCCGACATATAAAATCAAGCGACTTGGTATCAATCGAGTTTAAATCAAACCCTCTCAAAGTTGCCCCTGAATCCACGATAACAACGTGGACCAAACATACTGTCACCGAATTATTCCTGACACATAGGGAGGACTTTGCTTTATGGGGCATAGAGATAAAAAAGGTGGAGCCTGCACGATACCCCAGCCCGTTGCAGAAAGAAAGTCCCAAACAAAGTCTTCTAAAAAATGCCAAAGGTCCAGAACAAAGAAGCAGTATCGAAGATGAAGCTCACCCACTCAGGCAAATTACAATTACTTTTGCCCATCAGGTCGCAGCCATACCCGAAAGGCACCAACAAGCCTCCCTGGTACTAACCCAAAGGAACCTAGAAGGAACCAACGATAGACGAACAACAGGGAAAGAGCAGGGCTGCAAGATCTGTTCGTGGAACGTCAACGGACTAAATACAAAGCTGGAGGAAGATGACTTCATAGAATTCATTACCCAGTACAAACTACTTTTGTTTCAAGAAACATGGTCGACAAAAAACACCCCGCTGGTGGGATACAAATAATTTTTTACATCAGCACATAAGGAGGCACGTCTTGGCAGGGCCAAGGGCGGCCTATCCATCTACATATCTACTGACTTCTCTTGGTCATCCAGCTGCATTGAACTAGACTCCACATGGATGCAATGCATCAAATTTGAAATTTCGCTCATTATGGGTTTATTTATCGTAAACTTATACATGCACCCCGGTGGAAAACACAAAGGGAAAAGGATAAAACAACTAATCACAGTAATTAACACACTGAAAGCCACCTACCCGAGCGATAACATGCTTATAACCGGAGATTTCAACCTGAATTTACTGCAGGGTGACGAGGGAATTCTCCCTACTCACATTGATCCGTGACAGGGCAACCAAAGTTAGAAAAGCGCAATGGGGAGGAAATGCGCTACCGAACTGGAGGCCCTCCACTTTTACACACTAAATGGAAGGGGCCCCTTGGACAAACCAGCAGCCCTAACGAGGGTTAGCAAGACTTCAGGTTCAACAATAGACTATACTTTGGTTGACCCCGACCTATTCCCTCATATCAAAGATTTCCATATTCAGGCACGGGGAGAAAGCGATCACTCCCCACAGACCGTCGCATTAACAATTCTGCCAACTAAGTCCGAGCAAGTGCAGCCTTTATCTTAGAATACCCAACTTTTCAACCTGCAAAGGCTAAATTGAAATGAAGAGAACATCTCCAACTTATTGGAGACATGCCACTCATTGTTGTCACCACCTGCCACGTCAAAAGACATAGTAAAGACCTGGGAATCCTTCGTGGCGGATATAAACAAGAAATACCAAAGTAAACGCAGAGGACAAAAAACAATAAGAAACGGAGGAGGAAAATGGTACACTCCAAAACTACGTTTATTAAAAAGGCAACTAAACGCTTATCTCAGGGCACAACGTAAAAATGATCTTCAACCACCACAACAAACCCTGAAAAAAATTGAATCCTTAAAAAAAGAGCTAAAACGCGAGATAAAAATGGCCAAGCGACAGCACATGGAAAAACTCGAGTGCATCATACTCCATGCAAGCAAACAGCGGAATTCCAAAGACTTTTGGGCCAAAATAAATCTCATGCTCAACGGCAAACATCGGCAATTTAACTCAGACATGACCGATCAGCTCACATCGATGATTAATTATATAACTTCACGCATGACACATCCACCGACATCACACTGGCACCACCATCTGAGTCCATTCCAACCCAAAGCCTGAGTTCAATGGCAGAATCAAAGTCCTCCGAATCCAAAGCCACCTGCAAACCATTGACACTGGAGCACACAGGAGCAATCGACCAAATCACAACGATGCAGGTATTGAATATCATAAAAAATTGAGAGCAGACGGAGCTCCTGGTCCAAACGTCTTCTCCAATGCTCTATTTAGGCAAGATCCAAAATTTTGGGCCAGCCAATTCTCTCCCTTGTTTTGTCACAGCCTAAGTACCGGGAATATTCCTGACTCCTGGAGGGGCAGCATTTTACACCCGATACATAAATCAGGGCCCCGCTCAGACCCAAAAAATTATAGGCTAATAGCCTTAATAGATGTAGAGGCCAAGATCTACGCATCAAATCTTTTGGTAGAACTGAAATCTTGGGTCAGCAGCAAAGGTCTAATCCCTCTGACACAAACAGGTTTTAGGGCTGGAACGGGCACTCTCACAAACCTATCCGCGCTAACCCTCCTGGCTAAAAAGGCAATTGATAACTCCACTACGCTTTACACTTGTTTCTTAGACCTGACAGCTGCTTTCGATAAAGTACCTAGATCCAAACTTTGGGCCTAAATGAAAGCCTGGGGCGCGCCGCCAAAGCTACTGGGAGCAATTATAGAGCTATACTCGCACACCTGGGTTCAAATAAAAAAAGGAGACGGCCGATGCCTAACTAAGAAATTCACAACTTTGACTGGCCTAAAACAAGGCTGCGTGTTGGCTCCCAGCCTCTTTAATATCTACACCGCAGACCTAGAAAGTGATCTACGTACAATCTAGGGAGATCCACCAAAACTGCACCAAACACCCATAGCCAGTCTACAATATGAAGACGACATTGTGCTCCTCTCAAAAACCCCGATCGGCCTACAACGTTTGATTTCCAAACTCGCGTTATACATCACCAAAGCACAATTAACTACAAACCTCAAAAAATCAAATATCCTATGCTTCTCCAGCTCTCGAAAGAAAAAAACAAAATTTGTATGGAGGATAAATTCTTCTACATTAACACAGGTGGACAAATATAAATATTTGGGCATTTTACTCGACCATCAATTAAAGTACAATCACCACTCAGAACTGGGGAAATCAAAAGCCAAACAGCTTCAATTTGCCTTTAAAACCATACAAAAACATCTAAGTGGTAGTTCCACCGGCCATATGCTAAAGATCGTAGATGCCAAATTCTTGCCATCGCTCACATATGGCTCGGAAATGATGGCAATCAGGGACTCCACAGTGCTAAACCTCGCCCAATCCAGACGGTTCTAAAACCTCTTTTCGATCCCGAGACACATCTCACAAGCCCAAATACGTTTGGAATATGGACTAACTAATCAGACTCCGACAAGACAAGGTGCTCTGGCCAAATACTACTGGCGCATGAGGGATGCTGAAGACAACACACTTGTCCACCTCTGCTGGCTAGAGGTCGAAAAACAGGCCGGGTCCCCTAATTCAACATACAAATCCCTTAGGCAAGCGCTCGATTCATTAAAGCTGGAAGATGCTTGGCTTTCACCTATGTCATACAACGCTTTCAAACAGCTTACCAACAAAGCCATCAAACAAGTATCGCTGCTAACGGACAAAGCCACAGTGGCTGGTAAAAGCCATGCCTGGATTGTGTTGCCAACTTACAAACACCTGAAACCTCAACCATACTTGCAAGACTGTTTTAGGGACTATTATAAGAGGAAATTAGGCATTCTGAGGCTGGGATGCTTTTCGAGTAAAGACCTCACCCCCAAATGGCAACGGTCCTGGCCAACTTCTGCCTGCCGTCTCTGCGGCAACGCCGTAGAGTCTTTATTGCATTTAATATGCATATGCCCGGTACTGCAAAAATCAAGGAAAAGGCTTTTGCTACCACTTTTAAAAGAAGCTCAGGCGAGAACTTGCAGGGCGGCTGTGATAGAATGTCTTAGCGGATCTCGATACAGCTAGCTTTCAAAACTATAAAATTCTTGGCTCATGCTGCTGAAGAGCTAGAAAACAAGGCAGTAATCAAAGATGACCCTGGCCAACTGGTCTCATCACAGCTGACCCTGGACCCTCACCTTCTTTCCTAACAGATACCCCTTTATTCTCACTCTTCCAGGTTGCGTTCTTCATTCTGAGTCAAAATGTGTATCTCCCACCAAATTACATTTATTCCCAAAGTATTTGCACCTTTTCCCAGAAAAATCATCAGTTGTTTCGAAGCTCCAATGAGATAGTCATACCTTCTTTCAGCGATATCTTTAAAATTTTACACTGCAATTGTATATTTGTGTAAGTTAGCTAAGATTACGTTATTTTAACGTATTATTTTTCAGGTGATTTGAAAGTTGTTTTTATGTTGACTTCACGATGTACATGCTGTTTGCATGGATGTAAGACCCACCCTTTTATGATTTTTACAAATCAAATAAAGTACATTATATATGGTTGCTGAAAGTTGAAGTCACTACGCTATAGACCATAGTTTTAGCCAAAACATCAGGGGATAAAAAAATGTAATCAATGACGGTGTTTGCCCCTCTCCCTATGAAGGTTGGAGCTCTCGCCTCGTTGTTACCAATACCTGGTTCAAATAAGTTCATGTTTGAGAGGAGACCCTCCAGGGCCACTCCCTCCTTACTGTGCTCAAAATGGGGGACCCCCTCACACGGAGACCCTCCATGAACGTCATTATAGCAGTCCCACAAGCAAGGATGTATATTAAAATCTCCCAGAAGAACCACCTCTGGGGCAGAAGAAAGATCTTGTTTATAGACTGACATAAAATGCTCTAGGGTGCTCAAATGCTCATTCAAAGATGAGCCCTCCCTAGAGTTATAAAAATTAATGAGTCAAAATTTCTGCTGCTCGGAAATAATCCATTCAATAATGAGGAAGTTCAGTGAGGCAGTTTCGAATTACTTAAAACCCCCTGCCAAATTCAGCAAAAGAAGGATAAGCAGTCCCCCTTTAGGTCTTCCCACTAATCCAGGAACTGCAGGGATGGAGAAACTAAGATACCCAACCAATGAAAAACTGGAAGAGATGTCCCAGGTCTCCTGGAGGGCAAGAATATCATGCTGCTTAATGAACTCCAGCCAAATGGGATCCGTGGCTTTAGATCTGATGCCTGCCACGTTCCAGGTCAAGATTTTGCATATGGGCCTCTGGGGTCCTACCTCAACCCTCTCCTCTGTCAGGCTACACGGTAGTCAATCGTTCGTGTCCATTGAGGCCAACGGGGGGAAACGATTGGTGAGACCTATCTCTACTGAGGGTGGACCTTCCTGCTGAACAACAACCAAATCGCTGGAGGATCCCCTTTCTGCCCTCCCTGACAACTCTCGCGTAGACCTTTGTTGTGCAGTAATATTGGCCTGATAGTGTGATGAGCGCACAATGGTGCGAGGGCGCCCTTCCTGATGTATCAAAGTAGTTTTCCTAACAGGCCTTATAGGCCTGTCCGGGTGATAAAAAAAAGCAGAGAGGGAGAGGTCTAATACCATCATTTGTCAGGTCTGAAGCATCCCAGAACAGCCTTTGTGCGCTGTAATGATTGTTAAAATTTACCACTAGGCAGTCCCCTGGAATACATTTTGGGTGACGCCCTACCCATCTAACCCTCCTTGCCATGATGACGGTGCTTGTGATGTTTGTTCCTCCACTACTAAACTGGTAACAACATTCCCTGGCCAATACCATTAGGTCGTGGGTTGTCTCGCCTGGACCAGCCCTTGCTGGTGAAACCCCTGTAAAAATGGCCACTAAAGGGGCAGCCTCCGGAGGCAACTCCAGGCAACTATCCCTATAGAGAGCCAGCTTAACTCCGTGGTTAATGCTCGGTGTCCCAACCCTCGTGGGCCTCTGCCCCTCCAGGACACCCCCATTAACCAGGCTTCTTTCCCTTGAAGCTTCTGGGGCCTTATTTATAGTTTTAACCCTAGAGTGAGTAACATTTAGATTTTGAGAGTTGACCAAGTTCCCTATTTGGCTTGATTGTTGTTTGAGAAAAGCATCAATTGTCTCACATTTGCCCAAAAGTCCTGCTACACATACATTTAGAGTGTCCACAATGTCTTTTGCGATGGCCACCAGTGCGGGTTCAAGTCTTGATGTGAACAGGTCTTCTAGAATGTTACAAACATGATCCCTTATGCTGGCATCCTGATGAGTAGCCTTACCCAGTAGATTTTTCCTCTTAGGAGCTTTTATCAAAGACCTTCGCCTACGGGTAATCTTGAGGGGGGGCCAATGGGGTTGTAACCTTTTGAGGGGAGTGAGAGTGCAGTGGACTTGAGGGAACAATAAGGGGCTCAGTGTGGAGGGGGTGTTTGCAATCACAATTGTTGGTTCCAATGGTACACTCGGGGTATAATCAGTTTCTAATGCTGGGTCAGTGTTGGCAGGACCCAGCCCCAGCTCCTTCTCAGCATTTACTATTTCCTTGGTCAAAACACCCACGCCAGAAGTCAAGTAAGAAATTATAGATTCCGATTTCCTGGGAATCTTAGCATGTTTACCTTGATGTTCGCCCCGGCAAAGCTGCTTTCTCTTCCCCATTGCGAATGTCAGTGGGGTGGCCCAGCCCGGCCTCTGCCGTCCTCGGACGGCCTCAGATGACCCGCCCTTTGCCCGGGCTTAGCCCTGGATGCTCCCGCGCGTGACTCGCGGAGCGAGAGGCGTTCCCTCCAGTTAAGGCACCTCCGGGTGCGTCGATGTCGTCACAGCTGCGCCTGCAGCCTGGGGCAGCTGGGTAGTGTAGTTTACCCGGCGGCGGCACGATGTTCAGCGTGGCCAGGCAAGGTTCCGTGTCCCTCACGGAGATGTAGGGAAAGGTAGCTGGATGCAAGATGTCAGCCGTTGCCCTCACGGGGTGCTGCTCTGAATGAGCTATGACCCCCGAGAGCTTTCGGCGCTCCCTCCAGTTCAGGCGCCTCCGGGCGCGTCGATGTCATCACAGCCCCGCCTGCAGCCTGGGGGCAGCTGGGTAGTGTAGTTTACTAGGCGGCGGTGCGATGTTCAGCGCGGCCAGGCAACGTTCCGTGTCCCTCACGGAGATGTAGGGAAAGGTAGCTGGATGCAAGGTGTCAGCCGTTGCCCTCACGGCGTGCTGCTCTGAATGAGCATGTGGTCTACCTAATTAGATGTTCGCGCGGTCTCGAGTACGTCGGGATGACCACCAGAGCAGTAAATACCAGGATCAATGAACATAAAAGCAATGTGAGAAACAAGAAAAGCACCACAAAAATGGCCACCCACTTCTTGAAAGAACAACATTGTGTTAACGATCTCAGCTGGACAGTGATCGAGCAACTACAGTCTGAGTCAGGACTGTTTGAAAAAGAACAACGTTGGGTGTTCCGCCTTGAGACCCACTTCATCGGTCTCAACGACAATATCCCATGGGGACACCTACGCTGACCTGATAAGTGCCCTGCCTAGTGATACATACAGGCTTCGTGGGGGTACCAATCCCTTTGCACAACACCATCCTTGTACTACCACCTAGCACTCCCTCATGTAGGGCTCAAAGCAATGCCTAACCTGTTCAATAGGTTTTTACCCATGAGGACAGGCTCATATTAAACATTTGTCACCCCACGCAAAACCAATGCGCAACGCTTATACAGAATGCTGAAGTGTGGAAGAGCATAATTTGTTCAGTACAGACCAGGGCAGAGGAGGCACTCATTATTGGCATTATGTTAGTGCAGTAGAGAGAGCTGAACCTCTCCTTATCTTTGTCCAGCTAGACTATCAACTGATAATGCATTGTGAATGAAACATTTGATAACCATTAATATTCGAAACCACCTACTATCAGAGCACGCCCGCATGCGCTAGCTATAGGCGCTCCAATTAACTAAACTGGACATGATGGCAGCCTTTTATCTTAGGAATACATTGACGGTCAACTGAGTGCAATTGAGAACAAATACTGCACATGCGCTCATTCCAAAAGAACACATGCGCATGCGCAGACTATAGGTGTTTTCACAAACTGAGCTCATATTGGTGGCAGAGCACACCACGCATGCCCCAACGGTAAGCGCCCTTACTCGCAGGCGTGCTATACCATCTACGCATGCGCTAACACAAACAACAAGGTGGGCATGCTCTAGCATTGAGACGCAGATGACAATAAGGAGAGCATACGTGCACACATGGAAATCCGGTGCACCCACGTTTGGACATGAGTTTAGATTCCGTGTTCGATAATGCAATTAGCACGTAATTTAAGACAAGTGGGAGTAGTATTTCAACTCGCAGCCCGCTAGAGACCTCAGTTCCAACTGAGCCATGCCGGGGGCAACAAGGCAGATACCGTTCTCCGTAATCGTGAGTAATAGACCAGACAGCGAGGTAAAACCAACTGCAACCTGTAAGTACCCGTGTCTGAGCCACCTTCTATTTTTCAACAGGATGCATTTTGGCTCGTTTGGTCCCCAAAATGCAATAAGGCTCATGAAGTACAACATACATTAAGAATAAGTATGTATTGGACAAATAATGTCATTAATTTACATTATCCTCCCAATAGTACAAGATCACCACAACCAAGTGGAGGATAAACAATAGAAGTGTGTGTTTTATGTTTTGTGTAAAGTATGTCTTGTCTATGTCCTTTTTTTTTTCAGGGCGCACAATCACGATTAGTATGACAATATTTGTCTAGATATGACTGCCCCAATCACCCCCTTCTTTTAGGTCACTGAACCAGGAGGGACATAACTATCAGTGAAATATTGATTGAAATTTATTATTTCTTTCCATGTCATTTTTTATAGGTTCGCTATTTGCGACAAACCTCCTTACATAAAGTGAATTAGGTACAATATAGTCTTATTAATCACTTTTCTGTAGAATACAAATTGTTTATAGTATACGTGAGTAAGGTGGGGATTTGTGCAACCCCGTCCTGAAGAATGAGTTTTTACTCTGAAACATGTCGACGCACACATGAGGTAAATGTACATTAAAATACATAAAAACCTCACCACACACTTTTTTAGCAGTACCAGCTCGGGGGCCCATTAAAACTTTTTTGCGCTACCCCACGAGCCAGGTAATTTTTAACCATCACTTAAAACACTTCAAACCCCACTACTCACTGATCACCACTACCCTACACACACCACACATAGTCTGTGTATAAGTGCTCCCACGTAGTCATAGGTAGTAGCACGCCGCATCCCGTAGAGGGGTGCGAAGACCCCAATGATGAAGCATGACACCAAGGGGCCTGTTGGTGTGTGAGGGGTATTTTAAAAACACTCAGTGCTCCCCACCATTGTAGGGACTACTCTCACCCACCAGTGGATTCCATTTGTTTTTGATAATCTCACCAGGGAGTACGAATCCACATCTCCTCTCTCTCCCCTATTGATTTTTTGTATAAGAACTACTGCACCAAAACTAAGGAGGAGTATAAAATAGAACTTAAAATATACCACATAAAGAAAAATGCACTGTGACTTCTATACCGGTAAGATTGAAAGGGAAAATAACTCCTCCAAAGAATTGTTTGTCATGCTAAAATCCCTACAGTCAACTGAATAACTAACTGAGCCACCTATTACTGCGGAGGAGTCCTGCAATAAAATTGCTGAATTTTTTGCCGGGAAAGTGGCAAAGATTTATGACACCTTCCCTACGGAAGCACAGCAGGGCAGGAGTAATGAATGCACTCTGGACACAGTATTTAAGGGAGAAACCGTAGATGAATTTAAGGTGCTAGAGCCAGATGAGATGAGGAACCTAGCTAGCGGAATCAAATTAGGATCCCCGAGGGACCCAGCGTGCCCAGAATTGCTGATGCAGGGAGATAATTGCGTTATGCCATTTTTCTTGGTGCTAATCACTCGCTCCTTCCAATCGTGAGAAATACCCTATGACTGGAGGCAAGCTATGGTCCGCCCTTTAAGGAAAAAACTGCAAAACAGACCATTCGGTGCTAGAGAACCTACGCCCCATCTCGCTTTTCCCATTTTTGGCAAAAAGTGCTGAAAAAGTAGTTAACATACAGTTGACCAATCATATTGATCAAAATAACCCATTGCACCCCTCGCAATTAGGGTTCCGAGCTGAACGTTATTCTGAGACAGCTTTGCTTCTGGCAACTGAAACCCTAAGACAGCACGTGGATGAAGGACATTCAGTTGCACTGATCCTGTTGGATCTCAGTGCAGCTTTCGACGTCTCTAATGGTCTCCTTCTCCAAAGATTAGAGTTGTGTGGTGTTAGAGGCTTGGCCCAGCACCGGATGGTATCCTTCTTGTCAGCGTGGGGTTTCCAGGTTATACAAGACGCACATACATCCCAGAGTTTTTCCCTGTTACAGGGAGTTCCCCAAAATTCAATCCTAAACCCCACGTTGTTCAATTTAGACATGGGGCCACTTGCTAATATAGTGGAAGGTCATAAGGTATCCATTGTATCCAACGCTGACGATACTGACCTAAACCCGGAACACATTGACGATACTGACCAAAACCCGGAACCCGGAACACACTGCCCATCAATTTTCCCAATGCATGGAGGAGGTAACAGCAGGATGTCCAATCATTGCCTGAAACTCAATTGCAGCAAAGCGGAGGTGAAGATAGTAGGAAGGACTCCATCTGTCCAGTCCTCTGCATGGTGGCCTGAGATGCTTGGCCAACTACCAACTCCGAAAGCAGAAGTAAAAACTCTTGGAGTGTGGCTTGACTCCAAACTGACTTTTGAGGGCCAAATCCGAAAGTCACAGTCAAATGCTTCGGCACATTGAAGGTTCTAAGGAAGATCCTCGACCTATTGCCTGTCAATGCCAGGAAAACTACAGTACATGCTGTGGTCACCTCTCAGATTGACTACGGCAATGTCCTGTAATTAGGGTCATCTAAAAAAAAGCAAATGAAGCTGCAATAGATACAAAATGCAGCAGCCCGCCTAGTCTTGAATCTCCCTAAAAAAACATTGATAACAAATGCCCTAGCCAGACTGCACTGACTGCCAGTGGAAAAAAGAATACTGTGTAAGACAATGTGCTACTGCCACCGCATCCTGGCTAAAAAGGTCCACGATACCTTCAAACAATGATAACAGCCTGCATACCCAACAGAATCCTGCGATCCGAAGGTAAAGCGCTAGCAAGGGTTCCAAGAATCAGAAAGGCTAGGATGGGTGGTCAGTCGTTTATATACCTGGCAGCTAAGCACTGGAATACACTACCAGTTGATATAAGAATAGAGCCATGTGAAACAACCTTTCGTAAAAAGCTGAAGACATGGCTATTCCTGCAAATGAATTAGAATTATCTCCTGAATCCTCCTGACACGTGCCTATGGGCCATGTGTTTATTTTGTTTCTACTCTCACCTTTTGCTTTCTGAAGTTCGGCTGCTAGCGCGGGACACTCCGGAGGTATAACCATGTGCTCTACAAATGGATAAATAAATAAATAAAATTGTAGGCAGCATTGGTTTGGTGCAGGAAGGGACACCTTCCTGCACAAATCAATCCTCAGAGGCATTTTCCTCTTTTTACTTGTGCTGCACAATGCAGCACACATAGAAAGAGCAAACAACAAGGAGAAATAAAGATATGTGTATTGGTAAATCAGTGAATGTGTCAGAATGCATGGGTGGATGAGTGGGAACACCCACACTTCGCCCATGGCGTGCCTCCCTGCCACATGGTAACACAAGTCGGCAATTTGCGCTGCCTTGCGTTACTCTAGATTCATCAAGCCATGCTAGTCCATGCAAGGTGACCTTGCGTGGCATGGAACATATTATTTATCATTTAGGTTTTGAATCACCATTGCACCCTCTTCTGTGTAGCAAGGGAGACGCAAAACCTTGATAAATATGGGCCTGACTGCTTTGCATTACGACTGCCCGAGAAAACTTTGTCTCACATTTAGGTTTGAGTTTGAAATGTTGTATTAACAAAAATACAATAATAATCTCTGAAAGACAATCATCTGATGAGGAGATTCCATTAAATCTCTGGTGCAGAGAAGCTGCATGAGAGAACAAAGATGCTGGAAGTGCAAAATGAAATGAGAATATATGTGTTTGGCTTTATTAGCACAGCAAAGCAAAACCTATTGCATTTGCCCGTGCTTATTTTTTTAGGCACTCTGGTCTACGTCAGTCCTTTTCATAGACAAACTCCACCACAACTTTAGGTAGGAGTATTTTTTTCATGTTTGAAACTAGAAGAAATAGTATAATGGTATACAAAAGTAGTTGCATTGGCTTTTGATTTTCTATTATTCACTCCAATGGTAGGATATGTTTGTAAACAATACTTAAGCCACAATGATTTTGTTAGACGTTATTTAGGCCATGTTATTCTGATACTTTACAGGTTTCATTTTAACTTCCACAATGGTGAATTTAGGCTGTTTTAAAGTGATGGTAAGAAATTGGGGTATTAGTTGAGGAGGTGAGTACCTACTTCCAAGAATAATTAGAAACCTTGTCAGGGCGACCACTAAAGTCACTAAATAAACTTGAGCTCAACTCGCTGGTAGCTATGGCACAAATCAGACAAGCTTACTTTCGAGGTAATGCATAATGTATTTATAAAGTACTCAAAGAATGATAAAGTCAAGAGAAATCCCAAACCAATTGATAAATAAAATGACAACAAAACCACAACAATCCAAGAAGTAGAACTGGAGTTATGAATATTTTCACTTTGTAAGTTTCCATATAGTGCCAAAAAGCATTAAACGCCAACGGCGGTCTTTTGGTTACTCTTGAATGAGAGTAGGGTAAGGTAGATTGCGATAGAGTGCAGGCCAGATATAAGGACCAGATTTGTTCCAGTGAAAACGTTTACCTTTTGTCTTAGTCACTAGATTAGAAGTCAAAAATCCTCAGTGGCGCAAGGTAGCAGGCTGTGGCTGAAGAAGGCCCCATGTCATTGTGTAGCCGATGGACAAGGTATCAGTGAAGCTTTGATGTTTGGTTGGAAAGCTCAGATGGGGAGACGTCTGGATTTTGTACCTTTTCCTGGTGAAGATATCTACCTTCAGAATTAGTCACTTGTTTGGAGCTCAGATTCGCACAGTGGGGCAAGGCTGTAGATTCTAGCAGAAAGTGCTTCACGAGGCTTGAAGCCTTCTTCATCAAGGTCATGCTGAATTGATTTCCCGCTGTGGTTTTTGCAGAGAGGAACGCAGCAGAGGCTGCCCGAATCATTCGCCCAGTGGCAATGCACCTTCATCATATCGGATTAGCAGGTTGGTCCTGGTTCGCCTTCACTTCTCGTAGCAAAAAGGTGGTAAAAAGTTTTAAAGAACTAGGTTAAGGATTTGTTAGGTGGAGTACACTCTGACAACAGCCAATTGTCCAAGACATTGGGGAACTGGTCAGTTGTGAATGCCGTAAAAGGCTGTTTGAAGCTTATTGTGCCCTGTAGCTCAAACTTGTGATCAGCTTTATGATCCTTGCTGTCTATTTCCTTGTCCTGAAAACAAGTGAGAGAGCAGCTCCAGTCTTCAAGGCTCTTCTCGGGTCACAAATAGCAGGTTCAGTCCTCCTCTGCTCTTCAACAGGTCTAGACGTAATCTGAGGTGGGTACTGAGTGTGTCACATATATGCCCAGTGCCAGGCTTTGGGTCGGGGGAAACACCTCACCTTTCTCTATGCTATGGGCTAAAAGTTACCCTGGTGACCCTACCAACTTTTGTAGCACTTCCAGTGTGTTTTACTGCAAATAGTCAAGCATTGCCCCCTCTTCCCAACCTCAAAAGTAATATGGCAGAACCTTTTGTCCCTTGTGCACAGATCCTGTGCTCACCCGAGAGGTGTGGCCATGGAAATGAGCAACCTATCCTTTTTGGTCACTTAAAACAGGTTCTGGGCCAGTTCCTCTCCCACTGGAAGTAGTGCATGACAAGCTAGGTGGACAAAGAAAGGAGGGAGGCCAATGTGTTACTTACAAATGCCTGTGACAGGGTAGGTCTCTTTGAGGTTTATTATTACATGAGTGCAGCCAAATAATGAGCCTCTCTGAGAAACAGAACACCTTAACAGACCCAAAGCCTTTGTCTCAGCTTGGGGAGCAAGTTCACACCTCATCAGGGGAGCTAAACAGCTGCAGAGTGACAGTTGGAAGCGTATTCAAATGGACCTCTAGAGGCTTTAGGTAGGTAATAGATGACTTTCTAAAAGTACCTTGTTTCAAATATTTATTACAAATCTGACCTTGCCAATAAATTAAATGTCATTTTGTATCTCAGTGCTTCCCTAATGAGCAACCAATCCTTTACAAGTCCTACTTTTAACATAACGTGTATTTGTACACTGTATGCTCCCCAAAGGGTGTCTTGATGTTGAATAACAGATGTTTATTGTTACCCAACTTAATGAGACTCAGTGCTACTTTTAAATACTATGCAACCTGCCTTATGGGCATCTAAGTCCATTTAGGGGTAAATTAATAATAATCATAATGAGGATTTAGGTATGTAAAAAGGGGTTATGTTGGTAGGTTGAATTGTGCAGATTAAACCTACATAGCCAGGGTACTGGTGGCAAGCCTGCAGTTGGGTTTATATTGTCACTACAGTGGGTAGCACAAAGACTGCTGCAGCCCACATGTGACACTTAACTTACAGGACATTGGAACACCACAATATCATATACTATGGACTTACATTTTAGTCAAATATGCCAATCAGGGGTATTCTAATTTCATTATGTTAAAAGGGGGAGCACATGCACTTTATAAGTGATTAGCAGCCAGTGAAAACAGTCAAGGCAAAAACCCGGAGTGCTACCACACAAGCGGTGGTCATTTAAAAAAACCAAGTCTGGTGCAGCAGAAGGCAGAGAGATCTACCAATTCCCATGGGAGTTTTCATTGCTAAAGCAGAAAAACTTGGAAGAGTATCAACTTTGACATGGCCTGCCCAAGGGCAATATTCCATGATAAAGTCCATACCCTTTAGAGAAATAGATCACTTTAACAGTTTAAGATTCTCGTTCAGCATTTGCATCAGATTTCTGAGGAATCTATGGTCTGTCTGATCCTGTCAAAATAAATCCAAACAGGAATGTTTCCGCTACTTCAGTGCCCAGGTCACTGCAAATGTCTCCCTCTAAATTGCACTCCACCTTTATTCCCTGGAAAGAAAAATCCTTCTGAAGAAGGTAACAGGATAGCCAGGCACTCATCATTTGGTTGTGAGAGGACAGACCGAATCCAATGCTCTGAAGTATGTGTCGATGAGAATTAGCAAACAGTATCTCAACCTCGCATTATCCTTAAAGACAATTAAACATGTATGCATCAAGTATTACGTAAACAGACACAAGGAAACTCAATAGGTAAAGTTTAGGAATGTGCTTGAGGCATCATATAATTAAAGTAAGCAAAATAAACAGTTGTAGCAGTACTGTATAGAATCAATTGTAAAACAACCCGAATTGCACTTTGTGCTCAAAGTGTGTATGTGACACAGAAAGTGGCGACGCAAGTGACAATAGTGATCAGCAAGGACGGCGCAAAGTGACAAAGTGTTTGTGTATTTACAGTGTATTAAATAAACAATATGGCTCAAAACAATAGTTTGAAATGTCATTTTTCATTTCACGACGGCGTTTTGATCCTCTTTATTCACGATCATCTTCAGGACCGAGTTGAAAGTAAGGACAGTGCTGATTGAAATGAGAAGACGATTAGACATCGGTGGTTAATTGAGCCTGTGGACCGAGTGAAGCGGTCATCGGCGGGGGCACCAATCAGGTATAGGCTCCGGAATTGGAAGCCTGGGGCTGAGTCAATCAGCGGGAGTTGAGGCAAAATCGCCACGATCTTGTGCAGGGTTTAATGCACTGTAAATACACAAACACTTTGTCACCTTGCGCCGTCCTTGCTGATCACTATTGTCACTTGCGTCGCCACTTTCTGTGTCACATACTCACTTTGAGCACGAAGTGCAATTCGGGTAGTTTTACAATTGATTCTTTACAGTGCTGCTACAATAGTTTATATTGCTTACTTTAATTATATGATGCCTCAAGCACATTCCTAAACTTTACCTATTGAGTCTCCTTGTGTCTGTTTACGTAATGCTTGATGCATCCATGTTTAATTGTCTTTAAGAATAATACAAGTTGAGATATTGTTTGCTAATTTTCATTTACCCACCCTAATCTCAACTTGGTTTAAGGGTTATACACCTGTAGTTCTATACAACTGAAGAATGTGTCTGCACAAGAAATCTTTTGAGAGTCCAGGTACCTTGATTACGGGTGCTCTTCACACAGCATCCTTCACTGTGTCAAAGGCTTTTTTGGCATACAATTGTCCAGATCACCTTTTTGGTTGCTTTTTGAAAATCAGCCTTGTCAAGGGGCAACAATGATGCCATACCCCTTGACAAATTTCTTGTAATTTCCAGTGAGGTCTAATAACGGCCTCTGTACAGAAGGTGGTGTACAGAAGGTGGTGTACAGCGGCGGTTCTTCCCTTAGGGCGGAGGAGCATTGTGAGTGCAGCAGTAAACCAACTTAAATTAATAAATAATCATTATTAGTCATTTAGTTTGATAGCCAGGGTGGGTGTGAGGCTTATTCCTGCGTATTTATTGCCAGCACCAGTAATGACAGTAAAGTGCACAGCGTGCATGTCGGATTGGCCGCTGTCTTGTGTCGGCCAGCCCGACATATGCATTTAAGATTGCACCAATGTGACTGTGTTAAACAGTTGGGGGGGGATTTGAGACCCAGGCAAGCAGTCTCACAAAGAGCGCTAGGTTAGTTTGCTTCTTCAAATCCTGAAGCTTCTCTCATGCTAAAACCAGCATGAGAGCAACTGCAGGATTGGCTAGGTTCACATTGGCCTGAACCGGAAGTTTCTTAACTCCGGCCTTGAACACCCTCGGAGATAAAGCAGTGCACGAGCACCTGGAAGCGATGGAAAAAGATTTTAACATGAGGAATTATTGAAGCCTGTATAGCATAAAGTGCAAGCATCTGACACAACACAATAAAAAAGGAGATGATAGAGGAGGACTAGGAATGAACCAAGAGAAAAATTTAATGCTTTCACTATCTGCTTCTGTCTAGGTGCATGTCCTCCCGTGTGCCTTGCATATTGCTTCTCCTTGTGGTTGTGTCTGCCTCATAGTCTCCATTTTCTCCAGTGTTCAATTTTGCTGGCGCCTGTGAGTGATCCTGTGACTGATCCCCTTGTACCTAACAGTAGCAGACCAGCATCCAAACCAAATTATTACTCGTAATGTAATGTGCACTTATATAGCGCGGCTGTCACCCAAAGGAAATCCTGGCACTTAAATTACCGACCAGCGAGGACAGAGCAAAATAGTCCAAGATCACTATCTGGGAAATATTCTAGTTTTCAGCTGCTTCCTAAACCGTGACAGGGCGTTTAGTTGCCTGAGTTCCAGGGTTAGTGCATTCCATAGCTTGGCTGCCGTAAAGCTAAAGAATCTTCCACCCATTCGAACTTTTTTAGCTTGGGGAATGAGAACCAAGCCCGCAGAGGAAGAGCACAGAGATCTGGCAGGGGCATACCATACAAATTTCCTTTGTAGGATTTTAGGCCCAGTTTTATTTACAGCTCTGTGAACAGCTCTGTGAACACTACAAAGTGCCTTAAAGTGTACTCTTTGTACAACAGGCAGCCAGTGGAGATCTTTTCAGGCCAGGGAGGCCGAAGATCCACATGGCCGGGTCAGTGCCAATTTAGCCGCCATAGTCTGTATTCTTTGTAGGTTCTTTAACGAAGAGCCTGGGGCACCCAAAAGGAGTGCATTACAATGGTCTATTCTGCTCAGGACAATACTTGTGTTTTGCAAAAGAGAATTTTCACCCTACAACCCTTTTCAAAATTCCTTCTAAAAAGTTCAGAGAACGCAATATACACCCTGAGGCAAGGTGTCAACAACTATTCCTTCAAAAAGTCCAAGGCATCTGCCGGTGGCATAGCAAGGCTGCCATTGCCCCTTGTGCAAGTAAGGTGAATGACCACCCCATCTGCTGCTAGTTCAATAAAATCATTCATAACTGGGGTACAGTGGGTTCCTAAAGCCACCAGTCCCTGGTACCACTGCACCTGCTGCTTTGTTGTTACCTACAGCTACTTCCCTCATGTGTGCACATTATCTGTATTTCACACATGTTTTTCTATATTTTCAGTAAGTTGGACCTGTGTGTGGGCAGGGAGTGTGCCCAAACCTGATGGAAGTATCAGGTTACATGAAAAAGCACATCTCAGGTGTCAACCTGTGGATTCATTGAGTAATACACTGGATTGGTGGGTGAAGGAAAGAAAAGTAAATATTTACTATGGGCTTTGTAATGAATGAGCACATACAGAGTAATTGTTTTACAGAGTTGTGCCAGCACTTTATTTGATTCTAAGCTTATTGTACACAGGGATAGCTTGTAAAGGAGGCTGACCTCTGGATCAGTACCAAACTTTCCAGGAAGGAACCAGGGGTGGTAGGGGTGTTCTTCTCCAATGCCCATTCGGCTACTGTTTGTCCTTTGCTCTCCAGTAGCCAGGACTAGCTTCTTTCCCTTCCGCGCTATGGTAGACATCTTTAATTTCAGGATCCTCTTTGCCTTTCTATCGTCTAAGCCTGCAGGCTTCAGGGTGTGGGAGGACACACTGCTCTCAGCTTTGGATGAGGCATGTATCCTCAGACTCTGGGGGCCCAATTACTCCTCTGAGTCCACTGCACGAGTATCCTCCTCTCCTTCTAGATCTGGGGCCACTGCAGGGCCATCTTCCTCTTCTTCCTCAAACTCATCCTCATCTTCTACTCCATCATCCTTTGCTCCTCTATTGTAGACTTCAGCATGCTGACCTCTCAGGCTCTGAGGACTATTTGGTACTCCAGATCTTGGAGACCTTGGGCAGTTCCAGCCCTCTATCCCAACACACCATTCCCAGATGTGCCATATTGAAGCTCTTAATGTTGCTGGTATTCACCTATATTCTCGCAAAAAGAACAGGTTCAAAATGTGAGGATATGAGTGGAATTTAGAAGAAACGCAAAACTGCTCAATTAAAAAAAGGAGAACATTTTTTAATTTAAAATTGAGTTTGGTGCCAGACATAAAGGAATTTTTGGTTTGAATTCAAATCAGTAAGTGGTACTGCACACATACTAGTTCTGGATCCCACCACTGACCACCAATGTAAGTAGTTAAAGCATTAGCTGAGGGAGGTAATTACCCACTTCAAATAATAACCACAATAGTTGTTAAGTGATCCACTAAAGTCACAAAATTCACCTGATTTCAAACCCAAGTAGCTATGACACAGAGCAGACAGGCTTAACTTAGTAATAAAGTCAAAACACAACAAAACAATACTTCAAACCCAATTCAGAAAAGTAGAGTAAATTGTAATATTTAACAGACACCAAAAGGACAACAATCCAATAAGTAGAACTATAGTGTGAGATCTGGCGGACTATTTGCCTTCCGTCCGAATAAGGAAAACCTGTTTTCCACAGACTACTGACCCCTTGTCTTTTATAGACAACTTGACCAATACTGAAGAGGCACGACTTGACCAGTACAAAGCAACGCTCTAAGACCTGTGTGTTGCATCCCTGGACGGGGAGGAGTCAGGAAGATAAGGATTGCAGGAGGATGTTTGTGAAGACACCTACTGAATCGGATTCAGGACCTCTGAAACAGTTTGGCCGAAGCGTGGAACAAGTATGACAGAAAAAGCCTCAGAAAAAAGAGGGGAAGAACTGGAGCGACTAGCCCTTTGTAAGTCGACTGCTGAGGAAGAATCCTGCTGGCATGCCAGCTGTCCCAGCCATACTCCAGGAAGAGCATGGCTAATGTAGGTGCATGATAGGGTTAAGACGCGGAGGAGGCGGGCGGGTAATCTAAAAGAAGTGGATACCGTAATACTTGCACAAGCAATATCATCATTATAAAATCTTCGTTGTTTACTCCTGTTACAAACTGGTAGTGGTTATGCTGTCAAGTGTCTATTCTAAACTCCCTCTTCCTTATTCAACTATACCTGCATCGACTGAAGATTAATGAGTATTTTCCCCTATTTTGAGTACTAATTACGCACTAGTCACAAAATAAATGGAGGTAAATCACTCATTATTTTCCCTTTATGTACCACCACCTCAACTGTCCTGGTTGTTAAGTAACTGGATGGAAGTCTGTGGTTTTGCATTGACTTTAGAGCCATCAACAGGATCTCAAAGCTTGATGGGAATCCCTGGCCAAGAGTTGATTTATTTGTTGAGAGATCAGGGTAGCCACACTATAGCACTACCTTAGATTTAAAGAAAGGCTGTTAGCAGGTTCCGCTGAATCCCTGTGTCCAGGAAAAAACAGCCTTTGCCATCCCTGATGGCCTATGACAATTTGCAGTGCTCCCTTTTGACCTTCATGGTGCCCAAGCCACCTTTCAGAGGCTCATGAATTTCCTATTACGACACCAAAACTGTTACTCCTCAGCTTACCTAGATAATATTGTTATATATAGTAAAACCTGGGAAGACCATTTACAAAACCTTAAATCAGTTCTCACAGAGTTGCAGAAAGCTCACCTCCACATTAATGCAATGAAATCCAGATTTGCATTTATCAAAATGAAATACCTGGGTTATCTCTTAGGGGAGTGTGTTATTGAACCCCAAATTGAAAAAATGAAAGCCATAACAGATACACCTTCTTCTTGGGGTTATTGGGGTATTTAAGACACTTTATCCTACAATACTCTGAATTGTTGGCCCCTTTAGCAGACCTCTTGAGAAAGTCAGTCTATCCGAAGATTTTTGAATGGCCTTCAGATGCAGTCCTAGAACCATTTCACAAGCTGACGACAGCCCTTACTATCAGTCCTGTGTTAATGTCCCCCAACTTTGAGAAGCCCTTCATTTTACAAACAGATGCGTCTAATGTAGGTATCTGAGCTGTTCTGTCGCAAACAGACCAGGAGGGTAGCAAAAAACCAAGGGGCTTATTTACTAGCCCCTTGCACCGGTAAAGAATGTTTATCGCAAATTTTTCTCACCGCAGGGGATCACAACGTGGTCGTTACAATGACCACGTTGTGATTCTGCATACCATTACTCCGCAAGCTGGAACAACGACTTGCGGAGGGGGGGGGGGAGGTGTTGGATTTAAAATACAACACCTTCTCCAGTGTCCGCACTGACTGGAGTTGGAATAGTAAATTATACTATTCCAACATCCAGCGCCCCCCCTCCGCAAGTCGTTCTTCCGACTTGCGGAGTAATGTTATGCGGACTCACAACGCGGTCGTTGTAACAACCACGTTTTGATTCCCTGCGGAGAGAAATACTGTGGCATTACATCACACATTCCCTTGCACCATTGGTGCGTCACTTTTCACATGGCAAAAAAATGAAATACGTGCGGCACAAGCAGCTTCTATATAGGCCCCAAAGTTGTTCATATTAGTGGGAAGTTGTTATTGAACAAAAATATCCTACCATCAAAAAGGGGGGTCTTGCTCTTAAGTGGGCTATTGAGAAGCTTCAGCATTACCTAGAAGGTCAACCCTTTTAAACAGATCATACGCCTCTTACTTGGTTATACAGAAACGAGGAAAAAAATGACAAGGTTCCTCATTGGTTTTTATCCCTACAACTGTATCACTTTGAGGTAAGGAACTGGAAGGGCAAAGATCAGGGTAACACTGATTATTGCTCCCACTTTCCCTTTTTCCTCATTTGGGAAAATCTTATTGAGAGGATGTGTGACCAGGAGGACCATTTGCCTTCAGTCCGAATAAGGGAAATTGTTTTACCACAGACTGCTGACCCCGCACCTTTAAAGACGACTTGGCCAATACCGAAGAGGCAGGACTTAATCAGTACAAGCATCACTGGAAGGGGAGCAGTTGTGATGATATGGATTGCAGGGGGAAGTTCGGGACAACGCCAATCAAATTGGAGTCAGGACCCCAGAAACAGTTTGGCCGAGCATGTAACGGGGACGCCAGCCATGGCGGTGGAACAAAGAGAGGAAGAACCACAGTGACCAGCCCTGTGCATGCAGACTGGGAGGAAGAATTTGTACTGGCATGCCAGCTGCCCAAGCCACACTCCAGGAAGAGCGTGGCTAATGCAGGTGCATGATTAGGTTAAGTGGTGGGAGAGGAGGGTAGGCAATCTAAAAGAAATGGATACTGTAAATCCCGCAGAAGCACTGTTAGTGGTATTAATTCTACATTGTTTACTCTTGTTATAAACTGGTGGTGGTTATGCTTTCAAGCACCCATTCTAAGCCCCCCTGTTCAACTATACCTGCATCAATAGAAGCATACTAGGTGCTTTCTCCAATTTTGAGCTCTCATTAAGCACTAGTCACTTCTGGATAACACCACGGTTACTACACAACCAACACCGTGGAAGTGGTGGCATATAAAAGGAAAAGGACAAGTGACCTACCTGCACATATTTTGTTTTCTCTCTGAGGGACCGGCAGAAAAGATTCCCATTGCCGGAGTGGCTGGAGAAAATGGAAAGAGCCGCTATTCCTATCAACCCTATTGACTGCAATTATTTTATGTAAGTCCAATAAAAGATATCATACGCTGACAGAAATCACTATTGTTGGCCTCTTATTATAAATTGGAAGTCAAAGCATAACAGAGTGGTAAATTTTTAAAGTTTAAAGTTCCAAATAGCACCAAAAAGCATTAAGAATCATCTGACTTCACTGGACCAGGATAAGGGTAAAGTTTAATACCAAATGTGAGGGTACACAGGTTGGATAGAGGGACCAGGTTTGTCCAGGCAAAATGTTTCACTTTGGGATGCAATTTCTGGAATGGGAGTCAAAATCCATCAGAGTAATGCAACAGGATGTGGCCAAAGATTGCTACACATGGTCATATAATTGTTGGGCGAGGTTTCAGAGAAACCATTGATTCTGACGTGTAAACTCAGAGTAAAATAAATTGGAATTTCATGCCCAGAGAAGGTCCCTTAAGGGCCAGATACTTTCCATGCATTTTTGAGTTGAAGATGTCTGTCTTCAGATTTAGGTCCTAATTACAGGTGTAGCAGTCCTACAGCGGTACCCTACACCAGAGCTCTGTGAGAGGACTGCCATACCCATCCACATACCACCCACCAGATTAGGTGTTTAATCCTCGCCTGGTGGGCGGTGCTGCAGAGGTCCCACAGCAGTGCCTTTTCAAAGGCTCAAAGGAGAGCCTTAGAAAGTAACAGCCGTGGAAGGGCCGTAGCACATTCCTGCTCAATAAGAAATGCACCATGACTTGCATTTCTTTCAGTGCCTTAACAGGGTGGTGCTGAAATACAGCAGGGCACACCATGTGCCCCCCTGCCTGCACCCCCATGCACAGAGGGGACAGGAGTTCCTTGCCTCACCACTACCCTTTCCATAGTGCCTTCACCTCCATAGAAAGAACTGCGATGAGGCAACTCATAATATGCTCGGCGCTGCCAACATATTGCTGTCTCTGAATGCTGCGCCTCCGCAGGGGATCACGGATCCCCAGCTGACGCAGAAGTCTAGTGGCAGTCCAACCGCCAAAGTCGGAATACGGCAGGCGGACTGACAGTCTGGTAGATACATGGACCACCACTGCGACTATGGTAGCCCAATGGACGCACATAGCTGTTTCGAGCAGTAGCAGCCCCCCCCCACCCCCCCAGCGCCTTGAGACCCTAGCGGGTGAGTAGCACGCTTTACAAATACTCTTGATTGATTGATTGAATGAGGCCCTAAGTCAGTTTTTGAGAGCTCAGATTTGTTCAGTGGGAACAGGCTGCAGGCTATACTGAAGAGGTCTCTATGAGCCTGGATAGCTTCTCTGCTAAGTCCACTGGAATCAGATGTGCTGCTGCAGAGGAGAATATAGCTGGAACAACCTGAAAAAAGACCCGTTTTAGAATATTTACTAACAAATCTGACCTTGCAAATGAAATGGGCTTGTAATAAATATTTTTAAAAGTCCAGACATGAATTCTGTATACTTAACTATATAAATGTACCTTGGGTCCTCAATATTTTCTACACTATATTCTGGTAGCATTATAATCAGGATTTGATATTAGGATGAAATATCTTCCTAAAGCTCAGTAACTTTAGAACACACATTTACTTACTTGCCCGATTACCAATGCATCCCCACCTCTTCATTACATCATGTAAGACAAAATATTACCTATGCATTAATTGGAAGGCATAGTGTCTGATTTACTAACACAGATTAACCAACTTACCTGTAGAGAATGGCACAAAGGCAATATGTTTCTTAAAACAACCCTTGTCATCTAAAAAGTGTCCAGGATCAAATGTTTCCGGGTCCTTAAATTGTGCTGGGTCCTTTAAAACTGTGGTCAACATTGGCATCACATTGGTTCCCTAAAATATAAAATAAAAAATGTTGGCAATAAAGGTGCATCAAAGGGGATTCAAAGGCATAATTTTCACAGAAAGCTTATGTTGTAGAATTTTAAACAAAAGTAAGCAATCCAAATTCACTTCGTCCAAATGAGTTTTCTAACACATATTTTTAGGCCCACATTTAGAAATAAAAGGTGGATTACAGGTAGATTTATGATGGAAATATTTGTTAACACAATTGGATAGTGCAATAGTACCCTTGAGTTAACATTTTTCCTATATGATTTTGCATATTTTAGGGAATTTCGCATGAGGTCTTTACAGTTAACTACATTGGTATGTATGAGCATTGAGTTCAAGCGAGTACCAACATAAATAAAAATACCCCCCCACCTGAAAGCAAAACTCTAATGACACTGAATGAGAAACAGCAAGCCCAGCACTTCCTATTTAGTTCTCTTCACCTGTACACACTCAGATCTATTATGCATGCTCCCCCTTCCATCAATCTATTTCATGATCCTTGAACCCACCCTTTAATTAGCCCTAGAATTCACTGACATTTCTTAAATACATCCGTCAACTCATTGTTTCCTCCAGCCTTTCACTCATCCCTCCTCTCACTTTTCCACTTTTCCATCTATCCATGCCTTCTTTCATCATTCGATCCAATGACCATTCCATTTATGCATCAATCAACCTTTATTATTCAATTTGTGCTATCAGCCTTTCATCCAACCTACCAGCCACCCAGCAATCCTTTCACTTTACTTCCAACCGTTCATTGATTAATGCTTTCACCGCTTAGTGCAACCTTTTTTGCTTCCACCCATTAATCCTTGCACACTTCCATTGTTGTTTTCACTATTCCTCCCCTTCACTCGATTATAATGCTTTATCTGCATGTCAGCAGACGTAAGAGGCCAATATAAAATGAATCAATATTTAGTGAAAGACAGAATTCCAGGCCATTTGGTGCAGTGATGCCCCCACTTAAGCTGCTACAATAGGGGGTTCCACACGCCACTGGTTGAGTTTAATTCCAAAACATTTTGGAACTATAGCAGCTTTTTCTGTTTCTATGAGAGAGGGTGAATAACTTTATCCACATTTACAACCATGGAGGATATGAATAATCCATCAAAATAAAGGCATGTTATCTTGCTCTGTCGTGTTTTACAATATTTAAAGACCCCTTATGATGATGTTAAGGCTTCTGAAGAAACTGAAGATTTTACACTTTCATTAAAGTTAAGCAATTTCATATTTCGCCACAAAAGCAGAGGTGCCCCATCTAACTAATTAAGCATTGCTTAATTTGTAAAACAGTGCTGGGCCCTAAAAGTTTGTTCAGAAACCCAGACCAGTGCTACACATATTGGGGATGCCAAATACTAAGATTGCTTAGTCTTGTTTACACCTAACGCCTCTTTCATCCACCACCAGATGCTCTGCCACTTATTCTCAATCTTGCAGGAAGCACTACAATTATGGCTGGTGCAATCCAAGCCTCAAGGCATCATGCTGTTGATGTTAACATCAGTAAAATCTGTAGTGCAAACAAGTGGTGCTAGGGGGATCACCTCCATCTAGTTCACTTCAGACACTGTTTCAAGTCCTGGGCTTTTGAAAAATAGCCTAATGCATTCTGTGAGTGATGTCTTGTTTAGCTTCCATGGAACTAATTGGATCAAAATACTTGAAATCAAGGATTTGTAGATGAAAAATGCAAAACTGGAGACAGTGTCTGTAATGACATGGATCATGCTAATTGATGCCAAACGTGAAATGCAGTTTCCCATGGCTAATTACTAAGGGGCGTGTTATCAAGCACGGCGATAACATTATCACTGCTTTAGAGGCAGTTTTGTGCCTCTAAAGTGGCGATAATGTTAACGCCGTTTATTGATAATATGCCCCAGATTGTAAAGTTAGAACAGCATCTGCTCATGAAACATTTGGCATACTTGACAGATTTCTGCCAGGTTGTATAATCGTTGATATCCATACACATCAATAGAGCAATATTATTCTTGCGGGCCTCTCCCAAAGATGGCATGGATCCCCTTATACGAGTGCTGCACACCACAGGAAGGCCACTATCAAGAGCAAGAACATTTAATCACTGAATATTTCTGGATGCCAAAATCATATTCTTAGCTCGCTCAATCACATGTAAGGCAAGCCACTTCCATTATGTTACCTGTTTCCAAGAAAAGATCCTCGTAACATCATGGAAGGATGATGGCTCAGTGCGCTGAAGGCTTGCTGCTGGTAAAAACTGTGTTAGAGGTCGTGGGTCAGATTCACAAAGTTTTTTTTGGGACTTGATATTGGAGTGCCCCAGGCTTATTCCTGGAAGGAAAAAATACGCTGAGTAGGTAATTGACCTCAATAAATGGGGAAGGGAGTTAGAGGGTTATTAGCTAGGCTCGCCCTCCAATAACTTAAGTCAAACAAAAAGGTTTCTGTTTCCAGATACCTGAGAGCCTTGCTAGAAGAAACACAGCCAGCACTCACTGGGGTTGGCTGTAGGAATTGTGTATAATGTATATAGAAAAGGAAAAGTTGTTCCTTTTTTAGGTGTCCCCTCACTCACCGGGGTTGCCCCACAGTGACATGCTTCATCATTGGGGCCATCCCAGTCCTCTACGGGCTGGGGCGTGCTACGACTTGCGAAGTTACGTAGGAGCACTTTTAAGGACTATGTGTGGTGCATGTGTATTTGTGGGGAGTGGACTATGTGATGTAGGTTAAAAATACCTGCCCAGTAGGTTCTCAATAAACTTTATTCTGACTTCTAGGTGGTGATATTAAAAACGGGGTTGGGGAGATAGGCTGCCCTAAATTTAATGTGTCCAGATGTACCTATCAACTCCTAAGTCGACATGTTTCGTGCATACCCCAAGCACTTCTTCGGGACTACACAGGGACCAGCCCTGTGTTCGCCACTCCTTAGCTCTTTCACTGAGATATTTAAAGAAAAAGACTTTCAACTGCAGCAAACTCTACTAAGTGCATGCATTAATACCTACGTATTTTGTTCCAAAAAACACGTGGTTCTTTTCACGAGACCTAACTGGGCCCCATGGAGTCGGAGGGGTATCGGTATCCTAGCAACTTTGTGCTCTGGTTACCTCCTGCGTTCAGGCACCTACTTGTCTCCCTCCGGTCCGGATGTTGACCTGTCAGCCTTAGGGTGGTCTCCCCCCAAACTGTTTGTCTTCCTCCTCCATTTTTTCTGTTCTCATTTTTCAATGCCTTATTACTTTGCACACATCGCCACTGCTAACCGGTGCTAAAGTGCATGTGCTCTCTTTTTAAAACGTGGTAACATTGGCTTATAACCAATTGGCATATTTAAATTACTTGTAATTCCCTAGTAAAGTGGCACTGCATGTATTCACAGGACCTGTAAATTGAATGCTACTAGTGGGCCTTCAGCACTGATTGTGCCACCCACTTAAGTAGCCCATTACGCATGTCTCAGGCCTTCCACTGCAACCTGTGTGTGTACACTTTTTAACTTCAAATCAACGTGAAAAAATAACCCTTTTGCCAGGCCTAAACCTTCCTTTTTAATACATATAGGTCATGGCTAGGGTAGTCTCTGGACAGACCAGACAGCAGAGTGCAGTGCAGCGACGTTTTAAGGCATGGGCAAAGTGGGCCCTGACCCAGGGCCCCAGCCTTTCTGGGGCCCTCTGATAGAGCCAGCTTTATTCTGTTGAATAGTCTTGTCCTGATGACTTTGCATAATTCTTAAACACATTGTTTTAAATACTATTTCACTTTAATTGATGTTAGTGTGAGTGATGTATGGGAGTATACTGTTAATATTTTGCAGAGAAATGTTTCTTTTTCAAAACCAGGCAAAAGCTTTAGAAAAGCTTGTTTTAGATCAAAACAGTACCTCACATTTGAGAATTGTGACGGGTTCACAAAACATGTATGCAATGATTTTACTGAGCTGTTGCTGCATTATAATACTGAAAAAACATGTTGCTATCTCAGAATATTAGATGCAAACAGAGTTATAATTTGGACCAGTGTGCCTGGCAGTGGGCATAAATGGCATGAACAAACTGAAACTGGATCATAAATTCAGAGCTGGTTTGAACAGAGGCCCCCAAAATATGTTGGAACCAGGGCCCCCGGAATCTTTAAGATATCCCTAGTGCAGTGTATTTAAAAAGTAGGACACATAATATTAAGTTTCACATATCCTGGTAGTGTAAAAACTCTTACATTAGTTTTTCAATACTGCAAGGCTTACCTCTCCTATAGACTAAGATTGGAGTTACCTAATTACAGGTATTAAGCTATCATTTTTAAATGGGAACAGATGCCCAGTTCATGTTTTGCCTCTTTAGAACTGTAATGAAAAATCCTAACTTGTAGTGATGTCAGATTTTAAATAGAAATTTTACAAAGGCGACTTTAAGTTAGTTGGTATTTTCCTTTTTTATCCATTTAGTTCCTTTAGTCTGTCCCTGGGTCCCATGACTGGGTGTACTTGACAGTGGGCTCTGTGTATTCCTCACAGACAGCCACATACAATAGGGAGCTTAGGTGTGCCTGGATGGGCTATCATTGTCAGGATGGGAGAGAGGAGCTGCCACAGCCCCCCTCACACCTGAATAGACGGTGTCCTGCCTCTACACAAAGGGCTGCATGACTCCTTTAGTTAGTCTTGAGCCAGGACAGGGAAGGCAGGATGCTTACGGACTTCAAAGGGAACCCTCAATAAGCTTCTCCCCCAAATGGCTATAAATACTGGACTTCAGATATCAACTATTTAATACACTTCTTGATCTGTGGATACTCCGCCAGGAAGAAGGACTGCTGTACTGGTGAAGGACTGCCACTCTGCTGGACTGCAGCCCTGCTGGGGAGCCTTGCTGCGCTGGTATGCTGTCTGCTGGCCCTTTTCCTGGGTAAGAAGGACTGGACCTGCATCTCTGAACCCAGAAACCCAGATTCACTCCGAGGGCTAGCTGACTGGTCTCCTAACTTTAGCCTCAGTCTCCAACAATATTGACCCATCACCTAGACTCTGCCTTCTGTGAGTCTTCCCTGCTAAGTGGCGCCACCGCATTCCTAGACCGTTGGAAGTAGACTTAAAGTGCTCTGTCACTCTTTGTGGATCCAGGGAAATAAATGCAAATTATCTGGTGTGTGCCGTAACCCGGAGCAGTTCCGATGCATCGCCACAAATGCATGGATCGGAACCAATGCAAAGACCAGCATCGCAGATCATCACTGCATTGGAACCTCCACTATTATGTATCATTTTAGGACCCTATTTTAAGTTTCCTGATTCATGCCCTTATATAGGAATAAATCACCATATCCTTATGTAGGCATGGAAATCATAACCATATTTAGGCATAGCTCATGCAGTCCAAATTTGGCAGGGCTACTTCCACTAGTTCCAAAAATCCACAAAGATTTCTTGGAAAACCCAGCTTCAGCGGCCGGGGACTTCCCCTTGCTTGAATATTGATTTGTCCAAGAACTCATGGAGTTTTCAAAGAACTGAGACTCTTTGATGACGTTATTATGTCCAACCGTAGTCGGCACCTTCAAGGTATAAATATGCCCACACTCGCCCAAGCAAACACACAGTGGTTTGGAGGAGTTCAACTATCTACTTGTCCGACGCTCCCTGCTACAGCAAGTGCCGAAGGAAGCCGACCCTCCAGCAGACGCACTGAGAGTGCGCTGTCTTTTCTCTTGCCGAGAAGTCCAGCTCCAGTGTTTCCAAGCTACCCTTGCGGGTTGTTGGGAAATCAAGTCCCGAGACTGACCTTCTCCATTCTAAACTAAGGTACGGAGCTGATTAGACCCTTTGAGAAATCTTAAGCAGATTCTGGCCAAAATAATACTACATTTATGCTGCACCTCACTTACTTCTTCCCTCGCACTAAGCTTAGGTTAAGTACACCGGGGTAAGCGTATTTTAGAAGCACCAGTTGAGCACTTTTAGCCTCTGTTATTTATGTATGTATTTATATATGGTTTAGGAACCATACATTGATCTTACAGTATTATTTTATTCTACTATTTATACTGTACGCATTATATTTTACAAACAATGTTACGATTGTAGCAGTTCATTTCTTATGCTTGAGAAGCAACACTGTTCAATAAAACCTTTTATTGAAAACGCCTGTCTTTCTACTTTCTCTGCACCTCTAGTGAAACAGATACAATTGTATGAGTGAAATATCTATCTATTGTTTCCACGACTCTGAAGATACATTTTATCTTGGGGGAAACAAAGTTGTCATGTTTATGCGGTTGTTTAGTTTAAAGGAGCTTGTAAAGCGCCTGGTGACGCCTCCCGGCGTGTCCCCGCGCTGTGGAGAGAGTGAGTTGTCAGAGACTAATCCCTTCTTGTGAATTCGAGAAAGTTTCTAGTGACCTCTGAGTTAGGTGGCACACACAATTAAGTCCAGTATATTCGAAAGAGACCTTGTCGACCTCAGTCCTACATATAGTCTTAAGGTATACTATTCCAATGTGCAGAGCCTATTGGGAATATAAGAACTGCACTACACCACTGCATGATACATCCTCAGAGCGGGCCCTTCCATCCCTCATCAAAGTAAGCCTTGATGTTGTGGCTGGAATTTTCATTGCAGGCTCTCACCTCCTCAGAACTCAGACTGTGAGGCGTATCCATGACTCTGGCCTTCCCATGGCAAGCCCTTATCGATGGAATCCTTGATAACGATGCAGGACCTCTCATTGTAGCCTCACTGCATCTCGGAACTTATGCATCACTTTGGCTGTGTGAAGCATCTTTGACACGGAGCCTCGCTATGCTACGGAAACTAGGATTTAAGGTACTTTGCCTATCTGGGTCCCTGTACCCCACCAATGCTCCATTGCTTCATCCTGAACTTGCAACTTTGTCCTGGTTGGGTGTGGCCAGATATTCACAAGTTGGTGCTTTATGCCTTTTGGCGATATTTTCACTAAAAGTTTAAAAAAGAATATCTCAGATTCTACTAATTCGATGTTTCCTCATTTTATTCTTGGTTTATTTATAACAAATCACTTGAGCTTTCTAATTCTGTTGTGAGATCCTTTTGTGGTTTTCACTGTGTTACGGGTTGAAGAGTTGCACAAATACTTTACAAACTGCCTAAGAATTAAGTCTGACTGCTCTGTGCCCTGCTACCTGAGGGGTGATCCTGGGTTAATTGAGGGTTTGCTTGTGACTTCACCCTGTGAAGGATTGTGGTTGCTGCTTGAGAAAGGTTTCCTCCCCCTCAGCCAGTAACTCAGGTTTTTACACTGCTGTTCAACGGAAATAATAGGGCTTGTGTTTGCGCAATACCATACAGTAATTTGGTGTTGCACGCTCACTACCTATAAATAGTTATAGACCAATTCCAGTTTTTGTAAATTCTCCTTAATTGGCAACTTTTGTCTTTTCAAATCTACTCCCTTTGCTACCTGACTGTCTGTGACTATATTTGCAGTTATTGAGTTTGAGCTGGCCAACTTCGAAAGTTGCGAAGTGGCTGATCTCAAGCAGTTCTACCAGGAGAATGGGCTCCCCACAAAGAAGGGTACCAAGACGTTGAAGCTGCCGAAAGGTTTCAGGGCCTGGTGGAAGGTCCATCAGTCACTGACAATCACAGAGAAGAAAGAGGAGGATCTGTATTAGAAGGATCAGGACATGGACATCGCCTCAGAAATGTGGCCTTTAGTGGAGGAAGATTATCCTTCTCCTGAAGAGGAGATCCCTGCCAGAGCAGGAAGCAGTGTATCAGCACATGGCCTGTCCCCAGAGGAGCTGTCAGGTAGGAAAGCAGAACGAGAGAAAGAATTTCATCCACAGATGAGCAAATTATAGAAAAGAACAGGCCCTTGCCAAATAAAGCTTGCTTTGGAGTTTTTAGCCAATGAAAGGTGCCCGAGATAGCTGAATTTGACTGCAAAACAGGCGGATTTCAACAGCGCTGGCAGTATACACTCAGTGTATTTCCACTTCATAAGGAGTTCCGCAAAACTATACAAAGTGACACAGAGCAGAATCCTTTCTCTTGCGCGTCTTGCCAATGTTAGATTGGTGAGCAAAAGCAAGACAAATTCCATGCTAGACCTCCTCCTGGCGAGATTTCTCAATGTGGGCGGTCACGGTAGGTCACGACTGCTTACATTGGGAATTTTGCAGATTGCATTGAGGAAGCTGCCACTCAGATAGAAGATCTACTCAAGCAGCAGAAAGAAGACGTGCCCTCTGGCATGCTGTATAGTGCTGCTTGATGTGATTTTACCGCACAGGACTCCCGGTGCTAAAAATCAGCATGCACAATGCAACGTACTACAATCTGCCGCTCGCGAAACCCTGTATACGGTGGCAGATTTTTTTGGGGCTCTTTGCTGAGTTCCACATAGCAGAACTCAGTGAACTCTGTCCAGGCCTACTAAAGACCTGGTGCCCAGTCATGTGGTGGGTGATGATATTAGAAATAGTTTTCCGCTTATGAAGTGACCATAACAGTACACGGAAGAGGGGAACTGGGGGGTGATTCTGTGGAAGAATATGCCTCCAGTGGGAAAGGAAACTCTTCTGAGCCATCTTGCAAGCTAATTTTCTGATGACGCCTGAAAAGTGTCTCTAAAGGTTCAGGGACAGCCACAAGCTACCAAATCACTCTTGGATGGATTGCTTGGGCTACTCTAGCAAGATAATGAAGGGCTGGGTGATGGGCAGCGAAGTCAAAGACTATGATGGGCTGTACAACTTAATTCTCAGATAGCACAGGCTCAATATGTATTTTACTGAGCCGTGCCCGAACCTAGGATAGAGAAAAACGTCAAAGTAAGAAGTTCTCAAAAGCCCCCCAAAATAACTCCCAATGGAGCAGTGGTAATCATTTCTCATTTGAAAAAGGGATTCTTTGACAAACAGTCAGAGAGGTGTGTCCCTCAATGTATTGAGTGTTACAAATATGGACAGTCCAAGGAAGACTTTAAATGTCCCAAGAGGCCACAGCCACCCACTGGTGGGCAGACACCTGGGTTGGTGAGGGTAGAACTTGAGGAGGAGGTGATCCCAGTTAGATTCGTGGAGCAGACAGAGGTACACCTCAGTGACCCTAGTGGTCCAGGTTCATAAGGAGTTGGGGCCAAAAGTCCATATCTCTGCCAATACATTTAAGCCCAGGCAGTGGGTCACCATCAATAGGTGTTGGGTGAAGGCTCTGAGGAAAACAGAAGTCAGCGTGAATCCTTTAAGGTGTCAGCTTGTGTCCTCAGAGCAGGCCCCCCATAACACATTCCACCTAGTCACAATCACAGACAATCGTGAGAGTCATCTGCTGGTGTCATCAGAGCAGGTCCTCCATAACACATTCCACCTAATCACAATCACAGACAATTGTGAGAGTCATCTAGTGGTGGCTCGGGTTCCCTTTGAGGGACAGGGGTCTCAGCTTCACTCAAAGTAGCTGTGAGTCCTGCCAGGCCTGTAGAATGTCTGTTAAGCAACAACCTGGAGCATACCATCTAGAAGGAGGTGCACTAAGATCACACTGTTGGGATTGCCTGAATGGGTCCTCATGACTACACAGTCCATTGCTGCCTGGGAAGGGATTCAAGGGTGCTTGGAGCCTTAAACATTGGTCCATGCAGCTGCAATGAAGAGTGGGAGCAAGGGGTGAGAGAAACCAGCCCCTAAAGTTCCCACATTCCAGTTTGATGCAGTACCTGAGCGGGATGCCCTTGAACATACCGGGGATGACATTGCTACCCTGAGGGACCTGACTAAGCTTGCTGTAGGGCATGTTGAGGGTGGGCCTCCCAGAGAGGAATTCTGCTGGGTGCAGAGAGAGTTCCCAACTCGACAGGGCATAAGGGAGCAAACTGAGGCCCAGGTAACAGGTGAATCCTCTGGAGATCACCTTATCTGTTGGGAGAATGAACTTCTATACAGTGAGCCTAAGGTTACTGGACCCGGGCCATCGTACAATCTAGTGGTCCCAGAGTGTTACAGGACCTTCCTACTGGGTTCGGGTCATGATAAAACCCTGGCAGGACATTAGGGGCAAAAAAAAAACTTTCCTAGGCTTGGTACCCATTACTATTGGCCCCGGATTAAGATGGCCTCAGATGCATTTTGTTGGACCTGTTCCACCTGTGAGGGCAGAGGGAAATCAGGGAAAAGCTAAAGTCTCCCCTGACCTACTACCTGTCATTGATACTCCATATGAACAGGTGGGTATCGACATTGTTAGAACCTTGGCCCAAAGACGGTTTTAGGCAGCAGGCTTATCCTGGTCTTGGTGGACCATGCCACTCACTACCCAGAGGCAATCTCTTTGAGGTTGTGACTGCACCAGCAGTGACCAGGATTTTTACCCATGTGGGGTTTCGCAAAGAGGTAGTGTCTGCAAAAAAGACACTAACTTCATATCAACGTACAAAAGGTCCATGTGGGAGGAGATTAAAGTAACTTAGACGTTGTCCACCCCATCATCCCCGGAAGGCAACTCTGATAGTTTCGAACCAGCTAGAAAGTGTGGGTCATGGAGCCCTTGGAGCCTAGATCTCTCCAGGATCGCTGGACATGCCCTTATGAGGTGAAGGATCTCAAGACCCCTAGAAACCCTTTAAGGTTCTGCCATGTGAGCCACCGCAAACAATACTTTGAGAGATCCAAAGTGAACATGCTCCTGGTGACACATGAATGCATGGAAGCAGAGAGTGAGCCTCTCCCTAATCTGATGTCTGCCCCGGAGCATTATGGTTCAGTGGGGGTGTCAATCTATCCCCTACTTTGACCCCAGAACAGAAGAGTGACTGTCACCAGTTGCGAGGACAGTTTTCCGCTATGTTCTTCCTCAGCCCTGGATCACACACCAGTGCCTCCATGACATTGAGACTGGAGACAGTCCGTCTTTTAAAAATACAATTTACAGGCTGTCTGACAAGGTGAGTTCATCTGAGTTTCAAGAGGGAGATCTCCAAGATGCAGGTGTTAGGGGTGATTGAGCCCTCCAACAGTTCCAGTCCAGCCCTGAAGTGCTGGCATACAGGACTGCCCCACTAGGCACCACTCCAGAACATAGATTCTACGTGGACTTCATGGGTCTCAATTCTGCCATGACGACTGATACATACCCTATCCTCCAAGCTGGTGAGCTCATTGAGAGGTTGTGCGTTTCCATGATCCTGAATATACATTAGGATCTCACATCAGTGTACTTGCAAGTACTCTGACTGACGGGGCAAAAGAGAGTTCTGTGTTCATGACCCCAAAGGGCCACTTTGAAATTAGAGCAATGCCCTTTGGAGTTGGAGGGTTTATATGTGGTCGCCATTTGAGTTTTCATTTTTTTTAACTTATCATCTTTTTGAGATGGTGGTTTGCACATTTGTTTTAATAACAAGAAAATGTGCCATGCACACATTTATTTTAGTAGATATTATTGTGCGGTAGTCTGTCCAGAAAGTTTGAGGAACACCCAAATCATAATGCAATGTCCTTGGTATTATGTGTTTGTAGGAGACAACTTTTTCCCTTCAAACTAAGCAACATTGTTATTCTGCATCTGTAACAGAATGTGGTAAGACTGGAGTTTTATTATTTAAACTGTGGCCGTGATTAAGCCAGAGAGTGGCACTTCACACTGGAGTTATTAATAATGCTGCAGAGAGCTGTGAATGAGATTCAGCCCTGCATGCCCAACATACATCCTAAGAAGGAAGATAACTGGTCAGTGAGAGATGTGTGCAAGCTTGCACATTCAGATGACATGCATTAGTTAACTCACTGGGGCTGGCTTCCTGAGACATTATATCAAGGTATGGGGTAGGTTCATTCCAACTTGGCCTGGCAGAAGCATACTTCTATTATGCTCTTGTTAGATTAGAAGTTCTATTGATAGATAGGAGTAACATTAGGAACAATTAAAATGGTTGAATTGTTTTTGTTTTTTACCATTCTAATATTGCTTAAAACAATAATGTGTTTCATATGCGTAATCATCACATGTCACATTTTATTTTCAAGGATTAGATCTTTTCAATAAACATTTGAAAATGAGTTACCATTTCTTTTCTTTGTAACACTTTCAGAATAAGAGTCGTCATGTTCAAGGTTACAGACAACATCTATAAATGCCTCTAGAAAGTAATGACTTTAGATGTTGTACTGTGAGCTAACCAAAACAGCATTTACTGATGATATGAGTAGACTAGGTCAAGTTTTGTTGACCTAATACACAGTCCTACTTTATTCGGAGAAACTGTATAACATGGGCCTAAAGAATGCCCCTACCACTTTTCAGAGGTTGGTCAACAGGTTCCTGGCTGGAAATGAGGCATTCTGTGCCACCTAAATGGATAACATGGATGTCTATAGCTCCATCTGGGAGGAACACATGAACCATGTTCAGGAGGTGATTCAGGCATTGCAGCAGGCGGGCTTGACTATCAATGCCAGTAAGTGCAAGATAGGGCATGGATCCGTGGTGTTTCTGGGCCACATGGTGGCAGGGACAAGGAGCAGTCCCTCCAGGAGAAGATTGAGACTATCCAGGCCTGGCAGCCCTCTAAAACACAGACCAAGGTGAGGGTATTCCTGGACCTGACATGATACTGTTGGAGGCTTGTTAGGGGATTGGCACTATTGTTGTCCCCTTAACAAAGCTAACTTCTAAGAAGTAGCCCAGAAAGGTGACCTGAACAGAGGCCTTCCAGAAAGCTTTGATACTTTCAAGGGGCCACGTGTACATCACCTGTACTCAAGGCCCCTGAATTCTCAAAAGAGTCCTTAGTGCAGACAGGCCCTTTTACCCATTGCATACTGATGACGGCCCCCATCCGTCATGCACTACGGCGCTCGTGTGCTGATGACGGCTGGGGGCCGTCATAAACCCACCCACTTGTGATTTTGCCGCACAGGCGCAGAATCGCGGGCCATGCAAGGGGTTAAAGCATGGCATTGGGGCCATATTAGCATAGTTAAATGAGGAGGGCCTAGATCAACCTGTAGCCTTCATTAGCAGGAGGTTACTTCCACAGGAACAGAGGTGGAATATGACTGAAAGGGAGTGCTGCTTGGATATCAATGTACCTTGAAAAATTGAAAAGAGAAGAGTTGTTTGGCAAAACAAGAACAAGGTTTAAATGAATGAAGCGACCAGGAGAGTTTTGACAGTGTCACGTCAGGAGACAGTCTAAATGTACTGAAGTTTTGGCTGCTAATTTATACAGTTCTTGAGATACAATAAATTGATTGACCATTCTAGTCAAGCATCATGAATACAACCATCTTATAGGGGGCACAGATGGCTCTCAACCTCAGGGGAGCTAGTGTGGGCCAGTGTATATGTGTCCAGATGTCTGGCATGGGGAGCATGTGATCCCTATGTGTGGTGTGCCTGCTGTTTTCTGATTGACTGAGTGTTCCTAACTACATGTGGCATATAATCTTGTGGTATTTTGGGAGCGTGCGCCATTGGCAAAACGTGTTTTATTGGGGCCAATATCCTTGGGCCTGTTTGTGGTTGAACTGCCTATCTATGGGATCGATCAGGGTTTTCCCTGGTTGCGGGTTTGTCTTCCGGCTAAGTGTAACACCACCTGTGACCTATCAATCATCAATCTGTAGGGTTGGGTTTGGGTCACAGGGCCTGTCTGACCATGTATCTCTGACTCGTGGATGACAGGGAGGTCATCTTGAGTGAATTCAGTAGCAATGATATGCATTTGCTTCTTCATGTACATAAAACATGGCGGTCATAGATATCCCTTTTACTAACATTCTCATGATTATATATACATTTGTTATAACATACATCAACATTGTTTTTACTGCTACTGACAATGCTATGCATGCATGATTTAAGGCTCACATCAACATTGCATTTACAGGTATTGATTGACATTGCTATGCATGCATATATCATGGCGTACTTCAACATCATATTCACCAGTTTTAACATCCTTCCCAGTTGAATTTTCAATGACTTCATTTTCCTTGTATGTCATGACAGTCACATTATTTGAGATAGTTTGTGTTGCTGTAGCGTCTACCATTTTTCCCTAGCTCTTTACATACCACCATATTTAAGGACTGAGATTTTACAGCAGGAAACTTGGACTTGCAGAAAACCACACCACAGTAGTGCAAAAATGAAAACTGAAAGCAATGACATATATAGTTTTGACATCCATTATGGAATCTATGATAAAATACTATGAAAAATGTCCTGCTCATGGGTACCCCCTCTTTCTTCATGTCAGCTTGTAGAGGTCACAGTGCTTGGATGGCAAGAATGAGAGTTCTATTTTTTTTAGGTAATTTCCAGGAATAAAGGTACCACAGAAAGCACCAGTCTTGGCACATAACCCACCCTCCATCACAGTCCACAAGTCCAACATGTACCGATGTTGCATCACCATAAGGAGAATGGCTCTCAGTTTTACATTTTCTTTATTGGTGATAATGTGGTAAATAATATATTACCCTGTCATAATTTCTATACTTAAACAAAGGGTCATGCATTAAATGAGAGGCAGAATCCGTGGTGTCCGATTCAAAAGGGCTTTATTTCAAAAACTCGAGTTAATGGAGAATCGGGTTCCATCACCACTAAGGTTCAGGAAGGATCGTCATCTGAAGTTTATTCACAGAGTACATTATTTATACATTATTCTCGTACATAGAGAAAAGAGGAGGACTCCAGGCGGAGCAGGAGAAAAAGATAAGAGCATGTGGGCGTGCACTTTGAGTCATAGGGGTGTCATAGGTGGGTGGATACATGGAGGGGGTTTGCATGGCCAGCTGGAACCTTTGCCCTACTTGTGTGCGCAACTTGGTCATGACGTGCAATTGACGTGTAACTGGGGGAAGCTGGGGGGAGCTGACTTTCGGTCTAGTAGAGAGGCCTTCAGTGTCAGGGCGACCTGTACATCTAGTAATATCTGATATCTGATATCTTAGGTCCGGGGATGTATTATCTGAAGCAAAAGGTCGCTCATCACCATGAGCCAGTGTGGGCATATATTTCTCTGTTCATTGCGTGGGGGCTTTGGGCTTTCTATGGATGAGAGCTCTGTTAATCACTGAAACGGAGACAGAAAAGCTAGTTCCTATCTCTGCAGACGGTTCTGTTTACTTTCTTCACTAGGCAGGAATGTGATTCTGTAAAGCAAGCAGATAACTGTGTTTGCAAAATACTGTCTTGGCACCCCGTGCGGGGCCTCTCTCAGCTGAGCCAGAAATATGTGAAAGGTCAGGGATACGTAGCAGCAGCTTTCAGAGTGTCTTGAGCCAAGAAAACCTTAATTCGGGTCCTGGCTCAACTGAGCCACAAAAGGGTTCTTCGTGATATTTATTAAACGTGCACAATGCAAAACACATGGGCAACATGGGCCTCAGTGCAGAATTAACATTTCTTTCATGGAAATCTTGATGACTGGCATCTTAATGCAGGACGCAAATGCAGAGGCATCATTATTGTGGCCATAGAGGGAAAATGCATGAGTGTCATGCACATATACTAAACGGTGGGGTACACGCAGGGGACATATTAGCCATGTAAAATTTCATTTTCCTCATTCCCTCCTTGTCCCCTACGTTCCCTTCAAGTCACATCTATTTGCATAAGGCCTTGTATATGGTCATAAAGCATCATTTGTTCTTCTTTTCTCTTTTGGACATGTGGATGGGGAACACAGACAGTGGCACACAGGCCGCAAATCGCCGGGCCACATTGCAGACAGAGACAGCAGCCGAATATCATGAGCAGTATCATTCCTAGGAACGACAACACTTTCCATCCCCATGCTGATATTACACTCCAGAGCCAACTGGACCAAGTCCATGTGCCTGGGTCTTGATGTATCTCGTGAGCAATCTTGTGGAGCCTTGTTATTGCTGCGTACACAGATGGCACGTTATTCGGAATGAAAACGCAGCAACTAGAGCCAATCACTCTACAAGCCCCGCCCCTATCCGCCAGGATGACGTCAAGAACAAGACGATTCTGAAGAACAACCAGTCTCATGGCAGACTGTTCCTGGGTCAAGTTAGCCAGGGCAGATGCAGTCTCATTCACTACTGCTTCCAGAGTCCTTTTTAACCTGCGTATGAGTTTACTGTTTTGGATGGGGCCTATGAAGAAAAAGAATCCTCTATTGAAATCTGTATATTGCTCCCAAGCTGTCTCAGTCTGATCAATCACTGGAGAATCGATCTCTCTCCTTTGTCTGGCATGATCTAGTCGTGAATCTCGATGATAATGGGATGGGGCCAGAAAGACAGGGGGCAGAAGGAACGATATATAGCATGTTCCACCCCAGTCTAAGGGCAGATGTACATAGGCTGTCTGACCGCATATGAAATAGGAATGGCGTGATGCTTTGAAAGAAGACTTTCCCTTATCATTAAACTCGACTACAGCATTACACTCGCTGTGTCCCATATGTACTGAACCTTTCTTTCTAACGCACAAATCACCTTTTGCTGGTAGGACTGAAATAAACGGTGGACCTGTATTTTGCTTGGGCTGAACATTCAGAATCATAAAGCTAAGGGAAGCATTTCCTTGCTCGTACTCTTCATTCTCTAGACCGGTCCCCTTCCTTTGAGGGAGTCCGTTATCGTCTGGAAAACATGCCTCATTCATTACTTTATTCAAATTTCCATATATCCATTCATCCTGGTCACCTATGGACTTGTTGTCTAGTGATGTCATTAAAGCAAACCATGCTCCGCATGAACCATTGTGGGAGAACGGTAAAGGGAAAAAGGGCAGTACTCCCTTCGTTTTCTGAAAAGGTGGGAGCTGGCCACATACCCAGCAATCTGTCGCATTGCTGGTCTGATGAGAATGGTGCAACATTCGAATAAAAGTATTGTTGCGCAGGGCTAGTCGATATGACAGTTCATGGGGTGGCAGATCACTGAATGTATGCTCTATTGTAGTATTAAAGGAAAAGTGTACGTGTGAGGCAATAGGAGGAAAGAAAACATGTAATGTCAAGCTGATACATATTATAGTGATGCATAGAAGGGAAAGAAAAATCAGAGTTACTATACATCTACTGCGTAATATCTTGCAGTACTTCTTTTTCATCTCGCTCTTTCTACTATTCTGGTCCGCGATCTTATACATGTCAGAAAACCTGTCTAACCGATTCACCACCTAGTGGACTTAAACAATTAAACGCTGTCTGACTTACTAGATCTTAGCTTGGACTTATACTCTTGTTGTGGAGTCTCTTCTAGCAAAGGGGGCTTAAAGTCCGTACTATCTTTAGTACTATCGGCATTGTCCTTTGTCTTTATTAAAGTTCCTTGGGTTCCGTAAAATCGCTTGCAGTGTTGGGCATGGATCCAGCCCTTTCGTCCTTCCACTTTGATAGCCATCCTCGTGGTCAGTAGCACAAGCTTCGGCGACTTCCAACGTGGCTCCAGGGGGCTTGACCGATCAAAATTTCTCACCAGGACTAGGTCTCCAGGGACGATGACGTGGTCCTTAACCTGGGTGTTGTCTGGGAAAGCGGCGGCAACCTGTGAACGACAAGAGAGTAGTGCAGACATCAAGGAAGCCAGGTAATCTGTCAGCATGTTACTGTCAACATCAGTTATTTTCTTGGGCATAGGCGTACCCCACATATTTGGTGGTCTACCGAAGACCACTTCATAAGGAGATAGGCCTGTTCTGGAATGAGCTACCATACGCATGTAAAAGAGGGCAACCGGCAATGCTACCATCCAATCCACGCCTTTTTCTGCACAGACTTTTGCTAATTTCGTCTTAAGTGTCTGATTATGACGCTCGACAAGTCCGGCTGCTTCAGGGTGTCGTACACAATGAAACTTCCACTGATATCCTAACAGAAGGGACACTTGTTTCATTAATTCAGAGGAAAATGGCTGACCATTATCTGAGTACACGACACGGGGCAATCCATACCGTGGGAAAAACTCACGCACCAGTTGCCTGGCGGTGGTCACAGCAGTATAATCTGAGACTGGGTACACTTCTGTCCATCTAGATAGTGCACACACAACTACCAGGACATACTTGTAACCTCTACATCTGTCCATTTGGATATAATCCATCTGGAGGACTTCAAAAGGGTGGTCAGGAGGATGAAATCCGCCTTGTTCCACCGGAATGCCTTTACCTGGATTGAACTGGCAACAGATCATACAGGTACGTACTTTCTGTTTCGCTGCTGCACGCAGGTGCTTGTTAAACCAGATATTCTGTAAGCTGTCTAGCATTGCCTTCTCTCCTAAATGTGCTGGACTATGCTGTGTTTATGATTACTTGTACCATAGAGTCTGGGAGAAACCATGTAGCTTTGCCCTTAGTCATCCAACCTTGAGCAGTCTGGACCCCTCCTTGTTCAGTCCATTTTTTTATTTCATCTGAAGTGGCATGTGTCTGTATGTCGAGTACATCTTGTGAAGGATCCCTGACTGTCATGTTTTTTGTCAGTATCGGTACCTCTGTCTTAGTCGTGTCTGTTGGTGTCTGAGCTGTCAGTTTAGCTGTTCGGTCTGCCAGGTCATTACCCTGGGAAATGGTGTCTGTAACTTTGATGTGTGCTTTGCATTTCATGATAGCTATGGCTGTAGGTAAATGTATTGCTTCTAACAGAGCCTGAATAAGCGGACCGTGCTGAATTTTGGCACCATGAGAGGTCAAGAAACCTCTCTCCCTCCATAATACTCCAAAGTCATGAACAACGCCGAAGGCGTATTGTGAGTCTGTATAGATGTTCACTTTCAAGTTCTTGGCTCTTATGCAGGCTTGTGTCAGAGCGATGAGCTCTGCTGCTTGTGCTGACAATGTGTCTATTCTGTGGGTCTCTATGACTTCAGTAGCAGTGGTCACTGCATATGCTGCCACTAACTCTCCTGTGGTTGTTCTCATCAACATAAAGTGTCAGGTCAGGGTCTGGAAGTGCAACATCTGTCAAGTCTTGTCTTGGTTTTGTTACTGTATTCATCACACAGTCATGTGGTGCAGTGTCTACTGTACTTGTGGGCAAAAGTGTAGCAGGGTTAAGAATGTTACATCGTCTGATCTCTATGTGTGGCTGAAATAACGTCAGTTCATATCCTGTCAGTCTCGCTACAGTCAAGTGTTGTGTCTGTGTCCTGTTCAGGAGAACTTCCACTGCATGTGGTACCTGTACTATCAGAGGATGGCCTAATACAATCGAGTTGCTTTGTCTTATAGCTAGAGCTGTTGCTGCAACTGATTTCAGGCATGCAGGCAGAGCCTGTGCCACTGGATCCAGTGTACTAGAAAAATAAGCACAAGGCTTGTGTTTTCCTGCTTGATCTTGTGTGAGGACAGATAGTGCTGTTCCCTCCCGCTCGGTCACAAAAAGCATAAAAGGTTTGCTGTAACAAGGAGTTGCTAAAACTGGCGCTTGACATAAGGCTCTTTTTAATTCTTCAAATGCCAAGGTATGTTCTTGTGTCCAAGGGAGGACAGTCGAAGACGCTGCCTCCTGTGTTGTCAACTGTATGAGTGGCTTGGCTAGGTAGGCATACTGGGGAATCCATTGTCTGCAGTATGAAGTGAGGCCAATGAAGGCCCGTACTTCCTTTTGTGTCTTGGGCTGTGAAAGGTTAGCAATTAACTGAATACGTTCTTGTGTCAGCTGTCTACCCCTCTTGGACAGCAAGTGTCCAAGGTACACCACTTGCTGTGCACAGAATTGTAACTTTGAAGGGGACACTTTGTGCCCCTTGTCAGCCAGAAAGTGTAAAACTGTCAGTGATGCATTTTCGCAGTCTGGTTCTAAACGTGCAGTAATCAGTATGTCGTCAACGTATTGGAGCAGTGCGGTGTTGGCAGGCATGTGAATACTGTCTAGTTGTCTTTTCAATGCTTGACTGTAAATACTAGGACTTTCTGTGAATCCTTGAGGAGCTCTCGTAAATTTAAAGCTGCGTCCATATAAACTGAATCTGAAGAGGTATTGGCTCTCTGGATGAATCGGGACACTGAAGAAGGCGTTCTTTAGATCAATTACAGTAAAGAACATTGCCTCGGAATCAATTGCAGTCAGTAATGAAGAAATGTCTGGGACCACTGGGTATTGAGGGATTATGCATTTGTTCAGTTCTCGAAGATCAATCACTAGTCTGTAGACTGGTGGTGCATTACGGTCTGTTCGTTTAAGAATAGGGATGGCAGGTGAATTACATATATTCAAGTCTGTTTCTACTACCACTCCCTGTGCAATGAGTTCGTCAACAATTTTCAATAAGGCAACTACGGCATCAGGTGGTAACTTGTATTGTCTGATACGTGGTAGTACTACTCCTGCTTTGACAGTGACACGGTATGGTGTTATGTCCATGTAACCTACGTCAGTCGGACCTTGTGCCCATAAGTGCTGTGGTACATTCTGGAGTCTGTGGTCAAAATCTCTCATCACATAATGTCCCTTAAAATCACGTAAAAACAATCGTACTTCTTCCGGAGAACAACATATAACTACTCCTAGTTCTTTCAATGTCTTTATGCCAAGCAAGTTTTCTGGACATGATTTAGTAAGTAGCAAGTCTGTGGTACGTGACAATGGACCAACTCCAAGGGAGATTGGTATCGATACTTCATTAACAATAGGCTTTCCTGAAAATCCCAGGGAAATATTCTGTGAGCCTGAGAGTGGTGCCCCTGGAACCTTATCATGGCTGATCGTAGTTCTGCTCGCCCCTGTGTCAATCAGAAATTTTCTGTCTTTTCCCAATACACGACTATGTACATAAGGACCTTCTTGATCTACAGGAACCTCAATAAGGGGCAAGCCAACTTCCCTCTCTAGGCTATTTCATGAGAACTGTTGGTATTCTGGATAGTCTGACTGCGTGTACTGATACATTTGCTGTGTGGCTTGGACAGTCGGCAGTGGGGGTGGAAAACTTGCTACTGTCTGGTTTGTATTCTGTTGGGTGCTATCCTGCCTGGGAACATGTGGTCGCTCTTTTGTCTTGCCTGTAGCTATATTGTGTTTCAGAACAGCACATTCATTTACATAGTGACATGGTTGCTTGCAATAATTACAGTTCCCTTTGACAGGTGCCGTGTTATTTCTGGCAAATTTGTTCGTGTTGGCTGGCACTGATTGGGCAACTAGCACTTTCATTTTTGTGTCTTTCAAGCGTCTCTTTTCATGATCCTGTTCTTCTCTAATCCTGTTCTGGTGATATTGTAACATTTGCAACATTTGCGAAGGACTATTTGCTTGCCAAGTACTCTCAACCTTCAGTACTCTATTCTTGATCTGTAGTAAGGAATTCTCTACTAATTTGCTCACAAAAAGATGTGGATATGACTCGCTACTGGGCTTAAGGCCGCTATTAATAGAAAAGCATTTCTCGAATCGGGAATAGAAATCACTTGTGTCCTCGTCTTGTTTCTGTTTACAGGCTGAAATAGCATCCCAATCTTCCTTTTTAGTAGTCAATAGTCTCGGTAAAACCTGTATCAGGAGTTCAGGCAGTGCTTGAGCTTCTTTCCCAAGACCAACCCCAGGGAGCCTGGCTTTATCCTCTGTTTCCAATACTGTCCAACTTAACTTTTTCTCTCCCACCTCCCAATCCTTTTCCTTAAGCTTTTCATAAATACCCGCAGGCAACAGTACTTTCAATAATTTCAGGATGTCAGCATACGTGTAATCTCCGATGCGGAGGATGTCCTTTAATTCACGGTGGAACCCCCCCGGATCTTTGTCATGGCAAGGCAGCATCTTTTTCATTTCCAGTATTTCTAATTTTGTCAAGGGAGTGTAAACATACACTCTTTGAAGCGCACCATCCCCGTCTTTGACGGGGTGGACCTCTCGTAGGGGGTTCTGTCTGTCTATGTACATGTTCTTTCTGTCGTGGTGTGGGGCAGGGAGCATGCATGTGGTCAGAGAAGATAAGTACTTATGACGTTGATCTAAAATGACATTTATTAATTCAGTACCTAGGCCTGTCCATCTTTCTAGAAGTATGTCGTCCAGTAACTTATGCAAGGGACCGGGATCAGAATATTGACTCTCATACAACGTTATCAGATGTTGAACCATGTAAATACCAGCCAAACGCTGTTCGTTCGGCGGAAGACTCAAGAAAGTCTGGGCCAATATATCATCACTGTATATATTAGAATTGGACACCCATTGGACGGCTGACCGGGCCAATTCCTTTTCATGTGGGGTCTGGAATTGCTCACTCTCTATCCGTTGTTCCAGGGCTTTTTCAGTGGCTTGGAATAGATTCTCAAGGGAATATCTTTCTTTTATAACCGGCCCCTTTTTACGGTACTCGAGGCCCTTGGGCCTTTCAAACTGTCGTCCTTTACCTACATAACACACTTTGTCCTTTTCCTCGTCTTCTGGGTCTAACTCTTCCACTGAGGAATCATACTTCCCGTCAGACTCTTCACGGTGTATTTCTAAGATCTCCTTTCGTATTTTCATGTACATACTTTCTATCTGCCCCTGTTTATCGTGCCGACCGGCAGCTATGTTGTCACTCCAATCTTTCAGACCTTTCCTTACATCTCTGTCTTGTTGGTCTTGTTCCCTGACCAGACAGTTAATCAAAAAACGTAGAATGACGTTCTTAACCTCAACCTTTCTGTGTTCCATAGCCTTTTCTATACACTCGGATCCCTCCCCCGTTCTAACGAAATGGTATATTTTATCTAGGTGTTCCTTCATATCTGGTAATGGGAGCAAATAGTCGGCGGCATGTCTTAGTCTTAGTGAATACACGAGCATTGAACCCTCCCCTGGTACCGGATCGTATATACAACGTTGGATCGTTACGGAATACTTTGATGGCGTTGACGTCAATTGTGGCTGTGGTGTTCGTAGTAGCCCTAGTCCTTGCGTAGTTCGTGGCGTTGGCGGGGTTCGTGGAGTTTTTGGAGTTGGCGGTGGCCCCACACCCCCTACTGCCCCTTGTCCTACGTCGTCTTTCACGACCTGCTGGAGCTGTTGAAGCTTAGCCGCTGTTGGGGGCGGAGGGAATTCTGCGTTTACATAGTCTGGTGCGGGCTCCTCTAGATAGGAGGCAATAAAAGCATCAGGGGCTGTTAGCTTTATTTTACGTGCTCTATAGGGTACAGGTGGTGGCGGGTGTGACCTACGGGATGTTTCGGAGGGGGTCACTCTAGCTAGTTCTTCTGAGAGGACGGGATAAATACCAGCAACAATGGCGTTTCTTTCTCTATCAGCCTGTTCTGCTTTGACCCGTTCCCCCTCCTCCCGCAGTTCCTTTTCTTTGGCTTTTTCCCCTGCTTGTCTAGCTCTTTCTGCTTGATGCATTTCTTTCTCAGTTCTCCTATGTGACTCTTTGCACCATAATTCAATGGCATCTTTCTGTGCTGGTCTTGATTTCTTTTTCCATAGCGCTTCCTCTACTCTCATAATGCATTCAGAATCCCATGTCCCCGAGATGGGCCATCTGTACTTTTCCTCTAAATCCTTCGTGTACTCTACCCATAAGTCTAAAAACAAAATGGCGTCTAGCCCATGTTTGTTATACATGTAATGGCCAGGTGTGTCTCTAGGCGGGATGTTAACTGACTCTTCTAGTATTCCTTTCCTGGTCCCTATCTGACGTAACTTTGAAAACAGTGGCATGTTGAAACCAACGTAATGAAAACACAATACACACTAAAAATAGACTGACTGAAACAATCATTCACACTAAAACGTTACGACACTAAAACAGATACAGTGTAACCTGATACTTGGAGTAAAACATGTACTTGAAAACAGTTAACTTTATGCACTGGAATACAGCACAACCATACCGGTCTCAAAAAGAGACACGTCTTTACCGTGCCCACGTTTACCGTGGGCCCGTCTTTACCGTGCTCGAGTGAACGAACACGTCTTTACCGAGTTCATATAAATGAACTCGTCTTTAACTTTATGCGTTCCCACTAGTGGTACTCACCGGGAAGCAGAACTTGAAGGCCTCGGAAACTTGATACTGCGCATGCGCCGGAACAGGTGGGCCTTCGGAAACCTCGGACCTTGCTCTCTCACGGCTTGGGCTCTGGTTGGGATGATCCGCAATCCTCACCGCCTCGTGTGGATGCCTGGTCGCAGTCCGTCCTCCTCGTGGGCCTGAGGGAGTAAGCAGGAAGTCCCGCTGGCGTGTACACTTTGAAGTCCGTCACGGCTGTAGCAGGGGGCAAGGGCTGGACCTACATCGCCGGCGCGTGGGGAAAGGGATTAGTCCTATTCGGGCGCCAGATTAATGTGGTAAATAATATATTACCCTGTCATAATTTCTATACTTAAAGAAAGGGTCATGCATTAAAGGAGAGGCAGAATCTGTGGTGTCCGATTCAAAAGGGCTTTATTTCAATAACTCGAGTTAATGGAGAATCGGGTTCCATCACCACTAAGGTTCAGGAAGGATCGTCATCTGAAGTTTATTCACAGAGTACATTATTTATACATTATTCTCGTACATAGAGAAAAGAGGAGGACTCCAGGCGGAGCAGGAGAAAAAGATAAGAGCATGTGGGCGTGCACTTTGAGTCATAGGGGTGTCATAGGTGGGTGGATACATGGAGGGGGTTTGCATGGCCAGCTGGAACCTTTGCCCTACTTGTGTGCGCAACTTGGTCATGACGTGCAATTGACGTGTAACTGGGGGAAGCTGGGGGGAGCTGACTTTCGGTCTAGTAGAGAGGCCTTCAGTGTCAGGGCGACCTGTACATCTAGTAATATCTGATATCTGATATCTTAGGTCCGGGGATGTATTATCTGAAGCAAAAGGTCGCTCATCACCATGAGCCAGTGTGGGCATATATTTCTCTGTTCATTGCGTGGGGGCCTTGGGCTTTCTATGGATGAGAGCTCTGTAAATCACTGAAACGGAGACAGAAAAGCTAGTTCCTATCTCTGCAGACGGTTCTGTTTACTTTCTTCACTAGGCAGGAATGTGATTCTGTAAAGCAAGCAGATAACTGTGTTTGCAAAATACTGTCTTGGCACCCCGTGCGGGGCCTCTCTCAGCTGAGCCAGAAATATGTGAAAGGTCAGGGATACGTAGCAGCAGCTTTCAGAGTGTCTTGAGCCAAGAAAACCTTAATTCGGTGCCTGGCTCAACTGAGCCACAAAAGGGTTCTTCATGATATTTATTAAACGTGCACAATGCAAAACACATGGACAACATGGCCTCAGTGCAGAATTAACATTTCTTTCATGGAAATCTTGATGACTGGCATCCTAATGCAGGACGCAAATGCAGAGGCATCATTATTGTGGCCATAGAGGGAAAATGCATGAGTGTCATGCACATATACTAAACGGTGGGGTACACGCAGGGGACATATTAGCCATGTAAAATTTCATTTTCCTCAATAAAAGAAAGTCATAAATAACCAATAAAAGAATGTCATGCCCGTACTTACAACATCCTTCCAGCACTTAATCATCAAAAGCAACTGGTTGGAAAGTAGATTACAACAAATGGTTCCATTTTTTACATATTCATAGTAAACAGTACCTCAACCTTGCTTGTGTCAAGCAGCGGGAAGGGAGTGGTCAATAGAGAGAAGGAAGCAGACAGAGGAAGGAAGAGAAGAAGGAAGGAAAACAAGAGGCTGACATGGAGTCGAAAAATGACCCGCTAAAGCCATCAAGGGGAAATCTAGGTACAAAGTGTTTGAGCTGTATTTCTGATCATAGCACGTTGCCTGGCAGTCCCCCTTAAACAATCCACACTCACACAGGAGGAGACAGAGCCTCCTACAGCAACCCAGGTGAGACACCCGACCCTGCATTCCCTTGCTGTCACATGGAGGCCTGAAGTGGACCCCAAATGTCCCTGGGGTCCGATCAAACTGGTATCAAGTCCTAGTATGTCTCTAGCTGATCACAACAATATGCTGCATCCCTGAGCCAGTCCTCCAACCGGGGAAGTCAGTAGCAGCCCCAGCACATCACCACTTGCCGTTTCCCTGGTAATAGCAGAAGTGAGGTCAGCTGCCGTGACTCCATGGGGATGTCGTTAACATACCCCAGGTGTGTAACAAGAGGTGTACGCTCTAAGTGCAGGCCCATCATCGTGTCAATAGCATTGAAGATTGACTCCCAGTAACGATCTATACTACAGAATAACCAAGCCAAATGGGGAAATCTCACACAGGGATCAGAGCAGCGGGTGCAGTGATGTTTGTCTATTAGTCCTAGGTGCAACAACCATTCTGGCGTCCGATACAGTCTATGAAGAAATTTAAAATGCAGCAAGCACAGCCTATAGTTAGGCGATAAAGCCCTCACCGGAGCACAGCAGAAACTCCATTGCTTTTCAGAAATGGCTATGCTCAAGTGGTCTTCTCACTCTCGTCATACTGAAGGGACTTGCATCATTGCAGTGCATTGCAGCTCAGAGTACAATATAGTTATCAACTTGCGTGGGGAAGGGTTACTAATGAAGCTCTCAAGGGCCTGTACCGTGGGGGGCACTGCAGGGAAAGAAGCCTATCTAGCATGCAGCGCTACCAGCAGCTGATAATACGTAAACTTTTCAAGTATAGTTATCTCACCATCTCCTATAGCTTGTTGTAGCATATTGAACTTACCCTCAGAGAACGCATCTCCCTTTGAGGTGAGCTGAAGTCACCTCAGGCACTTGCAAGCCCCCTCATCTAGCTCATCTAATCACGCACCCTGGTGCAGCTCGTGCCATGCCCATATTGTGCAGCTAATCATGTCCAGTGAGGCACGTGGGCTATGCTGTGGCGTGTATAACTACACCATATGTAGTGTGTTTCGTGCTGCATGACCTTGCTCAGCCGCAGTGTGTGCCATGAATTGAGTGAAATATAGCCAATGAAACGCATACTGCACATGAGCACAGTGGCAATTGAGGGCCATATCTGGTGCCCCTAAACTGCCCTAATTGAAGGGAAGAAATAGAGTGTCCCAAGCAATTCTAGGTGGCCTCCCAAACCAAGTCAATGACACCAGGCATGACCAAAGTTTGTGTTGGGACTGGTGAGAGACTGGGAGGGGTAGGTTGATAAATAGGTAAAGAAATTTGGGCAGAATGGCCATTTTTACAATGGTGAGCCATTCCGCCATGAAGAGCGGGTGGCACATCCATCTAGATTACTGGTTCTCCAGCCATTCCGTTCATAGTTCGACTGCCAGAGAACATCCACTTCTCAGCAAAGCCATATGCCCAAATATTTAATTTTCTTTTGTGCCCATTTTAGAGGGAACTCCAAATGGAATTTCGCAGTGGCTTCTGTGAGCGGAAAATCATGAGTTGGCCCAGTTGATATTTCTGATAATTCACCAAAGTTAATGAACTCCCTGATCAGTGGGTCGAGATTTTCTTCTCTACGTTTAACATACAGAGTTACATCGTCTGCATACATGGAGACCAGCACCACATGGGGGTGTAGGCAAGTCCCCAATTCACATGATGCTACCTAAGGTGAAAACCAGAAGCTCCTTGGCCACCGCAACAATATGGGTGAGAGCAGGTCTCCACGAGATACCAGAAAAGAAGAGGAGATAGCTCAATTAATTTGGAGTGATGCCATGGGTTTAGAATACAGAAGACTGATCAATTTACCTTAGCCCCTGGTGGGCCTGCATCACAAATAGGTACGGCCATTCGTGGGAATCAAACGCCTTAGAGGCGTCCCAAAAAATTGCAGCGGCACTCAGCAAAGGCTCTATCTCCTCAAGAATTGTAAAAAAGTATGTAAGTTGCTCTGCCCAGTACAAATCCCAATTGATCACGATGGGCTTTGGCAGGAAGCAGGGGTAGGAGCCACCAGGCGATAAGCTTAGCCAGGAATTTATTATCCACTTTAATCACTGATAGTGGCCGCTCAGATTCGCAATACAGGGGGTCTTTTTCTGGCTTTGGGATGGTAACAATAAGTGCCACTCTAAGTGATGGAGGAAGCTCACCTATTTCCAGGGATTCACCAATCATCACCTTCATCAGCCCACATGCCCTCCCCTCCGAGAACTACATCCTACTGGGAGACCTCAACTTCCACCTGGAAAAGTAAAGCGACTGCAATACCACCAACCTTCTGGACAACCTAGCCAATCTCGGACTCAAACAACTTGTTGACACCCCCACCCACCTTGCCGGACACACGCTCAACCCTATCTTCACCTCCAGCAAGCACATCTCCTTCGATCACACCACAGCTCTCCACTGGACGGACCACAGCTGCGTTCACTTCAACTACAAAAAGACCTCGACCCACAACCCCCCACAACCTATTCCCCGAAGAAACTGGAACAAAATTACCACCGACCGGCTCCTCACATCGCTTCACCAAAACCCTCCTGCCAAATCATCGGACCCTAACCAAGCAGCCACCAACATCACACAATGGATCACCCACAGCGCAGATGAACTAGCACCCTTGAAATACCATCAAATCAAGCAAGGTAGCAAAAAAGCCCCCTGGTTCAACGACGACCTTAAGAAATCCAAGAAGCTCTGTCGTACCCTCGAGAAAGCCTGGAGAAAAAACTCAACCACTGACAACCTGACCTCCTTCAAGAACGCCAGCCGCAAACACCACCAACTGATCCGATCCACCAAGAAATCAGCATTCAAGGATCGACTTGACAACAACGCCCAAAACAGCAAGGAACTATTCAACATCGTCAAAGAATTTACCAACCCCATCGCCGGCACCAACAACATCACTCCCTCCCAAGACCTCTGCGACTCTCTATCCTCATTCTTCCACAACAAAATCGCCGACATACATAACAGTTTCAAAAACCAGTCCGAAGACCAGCCCACTTCACCCACCCCCGAACCAAAACCGCACTCTAACAACCTTTACGGATGGAACCCAATCACCACCGAAGACACCATCCGCCTGATGAACTCCATCCACTCAGGATCGCCAACCGACCCATGTCCCCACCACATTTTCAACAAAGCAGATTCTATCATCGCACCCCATCTCCGCGATGTCATCAACTGCTCCCTCAACTCCGCTACCTTCCCGGAAAGCTGGAAACATGCCGAACTCAGCGCCCTTCTGAAGAAACCCACAGCAGACCCCACTGAACTTAAGAACTACCGCCCCATCTCGCTCCTCCCATTCCCTGCCAAAGTCATTGAGAAAGCCGTCAACAGTCAGCTCGCCGCCTTCCTCGAATCCAACAAATCCCTCGACCTTTCACAGTCTGGCTTCCGAGCCAAACACAGCACCGAAACCGCCCTCATCGCAGCAACAGACGACATTTGAACACTACTGGACAACGGAGAAACGGTCGCCCTCATCCCAGAGAGTCCGCCTCCCCCCTTTCAGATCAGAGGCCACCGAAGTCATCTGCGGCGTACCACAAGGATCAACACTCAACGTATACATGAGCCCCCTCGCATCCATCCCGCGCCAACACAACCTCAACATCATCTCCTACGCAGACGACACCCAGCTGATCCTCTCTCTCACCAAAGAACCAAACACCGCCAAAACCAACCTACATGAAGGAATGAAATAAGTAGCCGAGTGGATGAAGAACAGCTGTTTAAAACTAAACTCGGACAAAGCGGAAGTCCTCATCTTAGGTTCATCCCCCTCTGCCTGGGACAACTCTTGGTGGCCACCGGCCCTGGGAACTGCACCCATACCTACGGATCACGCTCGTAACCTGGGCTTCATCCTAGACTCCTCCCTCTCGATGACCAGACAAGTTAACGCCGTCTCATCATCATGCTTCAACATCCTACGCATGCTCAAAAAAGTCTTCCGTTGGATCCCCACTGAAACAAGGAAGACGGTCACCCACGCCCTGGTCACCAGCCGTCTGGATTACGGAAACACCCTTTACGCCGGAACCACAGCCAAACTATAGAAAAAATTCCAACGCCTCCAAAATGCCTCAGCCAGACTCATACTGGACATCCCTCGTCAAGCTCACATTTCTGGTCACCTAAAAGACCTCCACTGGCTCCCCATCCACAAGAGAATAACGTTCCGTCTCCTCACCCACGCACACAAAGCCCTCTACGACCTTGGACCCGAATGCCTCAACACGCGACTGACCTTCTACACCCCCACCCGCCAACTACGATCATCCAATCAAGCCCTCGCCGCAATCCCACGCATCCATAGATCCACCATGGGGGGCAGATCCTTCTCCTACCTAGCGGCTAAGACCTGGAATTCTCTCCCCACCAGGACCTTCTCGGGCGGAGTCCAAGATGGCGGAGTGAGGACTCTGCTGGCGGCGGACTAGGAGCGGACTAGGAGCTCTCTCCCCTCGCTAAGCAATTTTGACCGTGCAACGGTACTGTTTAACCTCCTCTGACCCTGAACGGAATTGTTTAACCTCCTCTGACCCTGACTGCTGGAATTAACGAATCGAGCAGGGCGGCGATGAGACGGGGGTAACCTGCAGAACACACGCAGAACACACGCAGCGGTGAGGAATTGGTGTAACTAGCAAAAGCGGCAAAAGCGGCAAAACCAAACATAATGCTCAGCTTGACTCACCCACGTTAGCTGGCCGTGTGAAGCATCGGAATCGGATTTGGAGCGGAGTCCGTTTATTATTTTCAGAATACCGGAATAACAGCTTGTAATCTATCCTGTCGCCTTTCTCAGCGGCAGCAGCAGGGCGAGGGCGAGGGCGATACTGACTGACCGGCAGCTTCAGTGCTTCAGCGCTACGCAAAAAAAAAAAAAAAAAAGCTGGTAAACACTGCTGCAACTTTGTTTCAACTCCACTGGCTACAATACAGCACAGCTAAAGTAAAAGGCTGACGAATGCTGTGGCAGACAACGAAGATTTGGAGAGCTGTGAAGGTCTGGCTCACTCGCTCTGGGATCACTGTGTTAGGCCTGGCTAAAACAAGGCTTCAGTCTACACTGATTATTGCAGCTACCGGAGGTATGTCACCCAAACACCCTTCACGAACAACACGAAATACCAAAAACTCAGCAACAGCTGCAGCAGCAGCAATGACTACCGCTTCTGTACCGGCCTCTTTGCCCTCGGCAGGAGACCTAATGGCAGCCCTGACCCCGGCTTCTGTTCCTGCTCCAGCTCCAGCTACAGCTCCAACTTCAGCTCCTGCTCTATCTCCAGCCCAACAGACTGCAGGGATTCCAACAACTAGAACGCAGGGGGGCGCAGAGAAAACGACAACGACAACGAGTATGGAGCTGAATGAAAATGAAGCAGAAATGGCAATGAAAGATCCATCAGCTCATGGCGTAAAAAGCAATTTTGAAAAAACCGAAAAAACAGCTACCGTCAAGGGGAGCGACAAGAAGATGGCAGGTAAGGGGGTCTTGCACCCCCCTATACTTAACTGTGGAACAATTCCCAAAAAAAATACAATGTTAAAAAAAAACATAGACATTAACGAGAGCGCTAAAGTCGGGACAAATGTAGGAGGGGAAGGAGGTTCACTCAATAGAAATGACAATAAAGATAATATTCCTACTATGACCGAAGGCAATAAGACTTGTGATATAATAGAGCTGGAAAGCCCCGAGATAACTACTGAGCTAGGAATGGCAACTGAAGTACCAAAAACTGCCAAATCATCATCACTGGCAAGGAAGGAAATTATTGCAGATAGTGACAAAAATGCAATGGAAGAGCTTAACTATCCTGCCGCTGAACTTATGAGTAACCACATATCAGAGCAAATTTCAGTAGTCAACGATGATCACCCCAACTCGGAGGACGGTGACTACGACACAGAGGAGGAATTAGATAAAACTATGAACAAGACTTCGAATAAACCACCACCACGGAAACGCAGAGGCAAGGCCAAGACGATCTATAAAAAAAGGGAAAAATCTGACAAATATGGTAGCAGGGATAATACCCTTGAGTACAAGGAAGACTACTATTGACAAAAGCCCTTTAAGGAAGTGGATGGAGGCTAAAGGACTTGTCAAAAATATGACCTTAAGGCTCTCAGGGGGCAGCCCTACAGATTGTGACAATGGGGCACAGTTGCCACAGGAAAATGGGTCTGACTCAATGATGCAAACCCCGAACGGTATCAATTACGAACAGGATAACGAACAAACTAAAGGGGGGGATGAAGTCCTGGCGGGTGCATCCTCATTGGATTCAGCAGTTGCAGTGGACCCGGGCTCGGACTCTGAACCAAACCAATCTAATGCTGAAAATAAGCAGAGTGAATCAAGGGAAGAGCCCAAGCTGGGTAATACCGACCATCCTCAGCTAGATGCAATCTTAAATCTTCTTGTGAATCAGAGGGCAGAGTCGGAGGCACACTATCAGCAGCTAAAAAAAGATAACATAAGACTGCAAACATCAATAACTGATGTAGCCTCCATACTGAAGGGAGTCACACAGGAAATAACAGAGCTACAGCAGCGTACAGTACTGGTTGAAGAGAAAACGCAAAGGGTTGATGCCACTGTGAAGCGACACGACTCGGTACTAACCCAACTTCAGGGGAAAGTGGATGACCTAGAAAATCGTTTAAGAAGATCAAATCTTAAACTGTATGGTATTCCGGAAGGGGCAGAGGGGTCCGACCCTAGGGCCTTCTTGGTGAAACTGATGCCCCGAGCTTTTCCTGAACTCTCTGATTGGGACTGGGACTCCCAAATCCAACGAGTTCATCGGCTTCCCCTGGGTCAAAAACGCCCCAATAGTAAATTTCCGCGTCCATTTCTGATCTATTTCGGGAATTTTCTGCTACGGCAAGCGGTATGGCAAAAAGCTAAACCTAACACTCCTACAACCATTGATAACTATACCATCTTTGCGCGCTCAGATTTAAGCAAAGCGACGATGGATAAAAGATGGGAAATGCGCAAACTAATTGATCCCATCAACAAACAGGGTGGCTCAGCATATTTGCAGGAACCAGCTCGCCTCAAAGTGATTTTGAAAGGACACACAAATTTCTTCTATGAAGTACAAGAAGCGTAGGCATTTTTAACCAATGCTAAGCGTCAATAAGAGCAAATAACCATAGAGCTGAAATGAAAGGAAATAGCGTATAAAAAAAAAAAAAAAAAAAAGGGGGGAGGAGAATTAGTTTCAACACTATTAGCAGATGTAAAGTCATTAAGGAAGGAGGGGGGAGGGCGGCCCTAGATTCGCCGTCGCCGCAAGCGCTGCCTTTCCAACGGCAGCAGTAGGTAAGGGGGGGAAGGGGGGGGTAGTTCTTCGCAGTTTGGGGGGGTTGTGTGTGGGGTGGACGGGTGGAGGAAGGGTAGGGGTAAAAGGGGGAAAGAAAAAAATATTTTCAACCTGGTAGAAAGGTTTAAGAAGAGATTTAAGTTTGTAAAGTGCTCTCTCTCATATGTGAGAAAATGTGAAACTATGTTGTTAATAGTTACTACTGTCTATATCTATTATTTTAAAGATGCAAAGTATTAGATGTTTAGCATGGAATGTGTCTGGACTAAACAATAAGCGCAAAAGACACTTAGTTGCTGAAGAACTACATCTATATAACCCGCAACTAGTTTTTTTGTCAGAAACCCACATCATAGATGGCGATAAGAAGCTGCTGAATCAACTGGGCTTCGAGACGATAACATACTCAGCAGCCGCTTCACATATTAGAGGGGTGGCCATATTAAAAGATAAAAGATTTAGGGTAGAGATAATCAAGACACAATCTGACAAACGGGGGAGGTGGGCAATTACTCAACTATGCCACAGTGATATGAAGCTCGTGGTTTGTGTTGTATATGGACCTAACAAAGAAGACCCAAGAATATACGAAGAATTAAATATAGCTTTATTAGACTGGGAAGGAGAAATTATAATAATGGGTGATTTTAACTGTATCATGAACCATCAGTCGGACACAACACGCCCTGGTAACCATATTAGAATGCCCAGAACTAGAACATCCATCTTAAACCTGTGTAAGTTACACAATGTTAGAGATGTATGGAACTCATTATATTCTAATGCTCCAGGATATACTTACTATTCTGCTCCTCATAAGCTATGCTCACGTATAGATTTGGCTTTAATTTCAGACTCTCTGATGAGCTCCATCACGACAATGGTCATATACCCACGAATCACATCCGACCACAACCCCATAATGGTGGAACTAACTACCCTTCAAAAAAGCAACCCCCCTAGAGCCTTTACGTTTCCAAGGAACTTAATTTCGAATACGATTTTTACGTCGCAACTAAAGCAACATATTATAGAATTTCTGACTTTTAATAGAAATACTGCCTCCTGTTTAACGGTCTGGGACACATGTAAAGCCAGTATTAGAGGGTTCGTACAGTCATATGTCTTAAAACAAAATCAAGAAAGGCGTAAATATAACTCAACCCTGACATCGGATATAGCTGTAGAAGAGGCGAAATTAGTGGAGGCTTTAAGAGGAAACCTTCCAACTTTGGCTATCAACGCCAATCTTAGTCGGTTAAAATGTAAGACCAAAGAAACTTTGATTAAAAAAAGAAGCGCACAGATTCACAAATACAAACTCACACAATATGAAGGGGGTGACAAAATTGGCAAAATCTTAGCATTTAAGGTAGCAGAGGATAGAGCAGAATCCACGATCACACAAATTATAGGAGTTGACAATAAAAAGTATAATCAGACAGACAACATAATACAACAGTTTGCTAAATATTACGAAATTTTATATACTCCGGAAAAAACTCCTAACAGAGAAACAATTGATAGCTATCTAAAAGTGAACTTTACGAATAAAATAACAACCTATGAAGCAGAAAACCTGGCCCTAGATATAACTAGACAAGAACTTAGAGAAGCTATAAAATCATTACCATCAGGTAAAGCTGCTGGGGAAGACACTATTCCTCTGGAGTTATATAAAATATGTATGGAAGAGCTAACACCATTTCTTGAGAAGTAACTAATCATATAAGCAGAACAGGGTCCGCTCCGAGTTCTTGGAATAAGGCGAAAATTATCTTTTTCCACAAAAAAGGTAAACCCAAAGAGGAGATGGGCTCATATAGACCTATATCTTTAATCAACGCTGACGCTAAGATATTCTCAAAATGCTTAGCAAGAAGATTAGCACCGCTTTTGCCTAAAATAGTAAGCACGCAACAACACGGATTTGTGATGGGGAGGGACACATCAGCTCACGTAAACACGGCAATAACAGCTTTTGACATTGCTGAAATAGAGTCCACTCCCTTAGCAATGATAATGCTAGACGCTGAAAAAGCATTTGACCGGGTGGGGTGGGAATATCTATGGAATATAATGGGACATATGGGGTTCAGCGGAAACTTTTTAAATGGGATTCAGGCACTTTATGATAATCCGTCTGCTTATATCAGCTATGGCGGCCTCACGTCAAACTATTTTACAATCCGGAGAGGCACACGTCAAGGGTGCCCCTTATCTCCCTTATTATTTGCCTTATCATTAGAACCTTTTTTAAAGGCATTGGATAATGAACCAGAAATAACCCCATTCAGAACAGGCAGGCAGAGCCTAAAAATAACCGCATATGCGGACGACATAGCCATTTACTCCACTGAGGTTATCGATTCTTTGAAAACAATTAATATAGAAGCATCCAAATTTGGTAATGTATCTGGCTATAAATTAAACACTCACAAAACTCAAATAATAGCAAATTTTGCTCCCCCCCAAACAATGCCGGAAATCTGTAAGACTGCGACTTATTTAGGAGTACAAATCTCCTCAAATATCAAAGAGATAAATAAGATCAATTATAATAAACTAATGAAAACCACCACTTCGAACTTAAAAAAATGGCACCGACTTCCATTAAACTTAATTGGCAGAATAAATTTAATAAAAATGAAAATAATACCCAAATACTTATACTTATTTAGATCAATTCCTTTGGCGCAAAATAGGTTTTTCTTCAAGCAATTAGACAGCGTTTTTTGCAACTTTATTTGGGGTTATAAGAGAGCTAGGAGATCGCTAAAGATGTTAAAAAACCAAATCGGATCAGGCGGTCTCAATTTTCCTGATTTAAAACTTTATTTTTGGGCCTCATTTATAAGGCGTATCAGATCCCTATTAGATTCAGAGAATCTGCTTTTTTATCACCATTTACTTTTAAAAGAAGACTCTAAACAGTTTCTACTTCGTATCACTGACCCGAATTTCTACAAAAGGGTAAAATTTAAGACAGCACGGGACTTAGTAAAGATATGGAAAGATATACAAATACATTGCAAAAACAATATATATCACACTGAACTAACCTTATGGGATAATCCTGGACTACCTAGCATATTCAGTGACGGGGAATCCCGAAGATGGCAATCGAAAGGAATCAAGGTACTGGGGGACTTATTTACCACTCAAGGCATGATGGATTTCCGCACTTTAAAACAAATATATGGATTACCAGACACACACGAGTTTAAATATAGGCAAATTTATGATGTTCTCGTGCGGAAGAATAAAATCAAAGTCTTATCAAGCGGGGGTATCTGGGATATCCTAAACTCAAAAAAGGAGAAATCAATAATTAGTTCGGCATATAAGATATTGACAGATATAAGAATGAACGATAACGAAACAATAGCAATTAAATGGAATGCAAAACTAGGCACTAATATAACAGGAAAACAGATAGTCGACGCGTACACGGACATCCATCACCATGTAAGATCTTCTAGTCTGCGCCTACAACAATACAGAACCATATATATGTTATACTACACACCAGAAAAGATTTCTAAATGGGCTTCAAATAATATTCTGAGTGAAAAAACCAAGTGCCCAAAATGTGACGAATTTGCAGCAGATCTAACACATATGCTGTTCACATGTCCAAAACTTGGGAAGTTCTGGGAAGAAGTGGGGAAAATTCTAGCTATAAAAAACGTTACCAGCACATCAATAACAGCCCCCATGGTAATATTAGGTTTATACACTACAAATCAACCACATCCCGTACTACTATCTATCTTACTATCCTGCGCTAAATTAACTTTAGCTAGGGCTTGGGTCAGTCCTAAGCCACCTAATGCCTTGGAATGGTGGTACTTAGTTAACGAAATTAACACCATGGAATGTACATTGGCAGAACTTAGAGGTGTCAAATCATTGCAGAAATACGAGAAAATATGGGGAATACTAGAATTGAACTGAATTGAACCGAATTGACATTAAGTCTCGATTTATGTACATTGATGATAAGTTGGGAGCTGATCATGTCTGTATGTGACAAACTTGTTTAATCTGAAATAATATTTGATTGTATTTTGTAACTCAATACCAGGTGAAAATAATAAAAATATTTAAAAAAAAAAAAAGGAATTCTCTCCCCACCCACCTCCGCCTTACTCAGAACCACCTCTCCTTCAGAAAACAACTAAAAACTTGGATATTCGAAAGTAAATGCACCCCCTCCCCCAAGCGCCTTGAGACCCACTGGGTGAGTAGTTTGCTATATAAATTTCTGAACTTGAACTTGAACTATATTGATGAGATGAGGAGCCAATAGTGCTGCAAATTCCTTATTAAACAAAGAGTTGTGCCATTCGAACCCAGAGCCTTACCCCCAGGGAGGGCGCTAAGAACCTGGATAACCTCCATAACAAGCTCACCCAAGAAACAATGGTGCCCATCCTTGAGCCAGAGTAGTTGTTTTGAATCAAAGGTAAGGATCAAGGTCAGTATTGTAAATTGGCAGCAATGGGTTAGCATTAGCAGAAGCCATCCTGTAGTTAGAAGTTATCCGCTTTGTGAAAGCCATTTTGTATTTCTGGCAGCCATGTTCTCTGCCTTACCTTTCTGTTAACTGCTCTTGAAATCTGCCTAGAGATAAACTATATTCAGCATCTTCCACCTTCGCACATGCCCCCGAAGGGCCTAGCTAGTAGAATGCACCTGCTTCTCTAGTATAACTGTCAGGCTATTTTTGCTGCTTTATGGAGAAGTAACTCTCCTCCCACTTTGTTGAGCAAGCAGATCATGTATGCCCATCTTAGTCATTTTGCATGCTTACATGAGCCAGGACTGCCCCTTGGTCTTATGCTGAGTATGTAACCCTAAGCTTATATAAGGCCTCTGTTTTCTGTACTCCTCAGACTGCCTCATTCAATTGACAAGGCTTCTGTGTGACGTAGTCTCACTCATTTGAGGTTAATAAAGATGCTCTTTTATATTTCAGCTTCTGTGCCAATTTCTTCTTTGTTGGTTTAAAAGGACCAAGTATCAGTGGGACCCCTAAGAAGGTTAATTGATTTCAACAAATGGCGCCTAACAGTCTTTGGAATATTACTGAGAAGCACTTCTTGTAAATATGACTTACAACTAGTATTTACAAATGGTTTGGTTTAAGTACTGTCTGTGGGCTGTCCTTTGTTTCTGTCTTAAGTGTTGATTTGTGGGTTAAATGTGTGTTTAAATGTCTATGTGGTTTGTGGTTTTACATTGCAACTTCTGTAAGTAAATAGCGATTGCACTGATTATGAAATAATGGCTATTAAGCGCGCTGTATTATGTGTCCTGAGTGTTTGACCTCTTCTGTATATGTCTAAAATGAGCTCAATGTGTGTGTTTGTGTTTTTTCTTTTTGTCATAAGTCTGTTATGCAAAATGTCAAAATAAACATCCAGAAATTAACCATATTATATGCTAAAATAATTATATGTTACTATTTAATTTATAGAGTAAGCAACTAGGCACATGTACAAACTGCCAATGCTTAAAAGATAAAATTAGAGTTCCCATTCAATAGGAATAAATAGGCCTCAAAAACGAAATTGTGTATTTTACAATAAATCAACAGTTATACACTTACAGCATTTTTCTTAGATACATTGTATTAGATGTTAACAGGCAAACGCTTCATCTGAAGTACATTTTTGCTGAACTAAAACGCATATTATAGAACCCGCATTGAAAGGCCTCAGTTTTAAATAGATAGTCACTGTGCTTCCATTTCAACACTAAAAAAAGCTTAGCAGCAGCTGTTGTTTTGATTGTAGGCCACGGAGAGACAGGAATGTTCACTCAGCCAGGATTTTGTCAGTTAAAACACGGGGTGAAACCCTGCATTTCAGACTGCTGTTTTTGAAAGTTACAAAAATCAGGTTCATTATTTTGGATAACAGGAAAACATTTAACAGGATTTCCTTTCTTAAAGTCTTTTACATAAGCACATTCTTGGTTCTGATGTTAAATAATAACTGTCCTTTTAAAAAGTGGCGCAAAAATTTGTCAAGTTTCATGTTAGGCTTCTGTGCTTAGGCTTGTGAATGAATGCGTCTAAATATGATAGGCAAAGGATGCAGCTTGCTTTTCCTATGTGGAATTGGCAAAAGGATTGGTTTTATTAAAATATATATATATATATATTAATTATAAAAATAAGTGCTTTTAAATTCGTTTTTTTATTATTTATAAAGCTTAATACTCATATTGTGACCTAGCATTAAAATTAAATTTAAGTTGTGTTGTACCGCATAATGAGGACATTTGCATATGGAATTTCACTCATTTTTATAAAGGTATATATGATTATTTTCAATTTCTAACTCCTGAGCTATGTAACATTCTGATAACATTATGCAAAAAAATTATAGGATATTCAATTTTAAGTACCCCAAATATCAAAGTAAAAATTGGGTAAAATTCACTATTTAAACAGCATTTTTTTCATTTAGAGTAGCTTTTAAAGTGCCTTAGGCTTCAGTAATTGTAACATTTAGGTATAAAACAAAGAGCTGACCTTAATATTGCTGCAAAAGTATACTGCACACTGCTTATAATTGAAAATATGTATAAAAAACCAGCAGAAGTTATTGAACTGACAAACAGGGGAATGGGTCAGTTTTCTGCTTTAACGGTGACTTTGAATTAGGGAAAGCTGCATTCGCACACAGAATAGGACAGCTGGGAAGAGTTAAATGTCAGTTCTACATTTAGAAGCCTGGCAGGCCTCCCAGAGAAGGTCTGCGTTGACATTTTGTTGTTGGCAAAGCAAGTTTTATGCACTCATATGAATATACCACAATACAATTGCATATGTAAGCTTTGCCATATTTATACAGCACTAATGCTTACTAGGGCTGAGCCAATGGGTTTTAAATTGAATTAATTCGCCCTCAAGTTACATTTCTACATTTGATAAAAGATTGGGGTTTGGGTATTCATATTTTTGTACCTCCTGAAAAAGTGCTATGTACCTCCTATAACTTTGTTTATGACCAGTTGCTACAAATAGGGGTTGATAGTGTTGACAGAAGTGAAATCTGGTTCAGGTCTCCAACTGTCAAAATGGGGGCAGGAGGCTAGCTCCTCTACAAATTAAGGCTAGGTAATATGTATGTTGCTCTCTCCTTTTCTCACTTTTTTTTTCGCCTGTCTAAACTGTTTGTGAAATAGCAATGAGACATTTAATTGGCTATTCAGTAATACTGTTTTAAACATTGTTAGCATTAATAAAAGGAATAAATATATGTTTTATTACTGCCCATCCTGTTTGATGAAATTATGACAGGATCAGTAGTCTAGATTTCTGTTCCCTTATTTTGATCTTTAAGGGGAATTAGATGTGGATAGTTTTGTTCTAAAAGTCTTTAGTGTTAACACCATTATTGTAGTTTTGCAAGGGCATTGCTAGTTTTTTTTTATTAGCTAGTCTGTGTAAATAAACTGACAGTCCTTATTAAAGCTGATGTTGCATAGTTTGGATCATGAATAGTAGAACACAGGAAAGATGCCTATGTGATCCTTAGCAAAAAAATGTTTGAAGGAAATATTGTTTTATAGATAGGAAACCCTGTTAAATTAGCAGTTTTAGATTTTCCTGCTGCTCCTATAACATGAGAGCATGGTCCTAAGCGTACAATGTAGGTATGTAGTTGCTTTTTATTAAGAAGAATCATTTTAGAAGTGTCTGCATTCCTGTACAAGTAATGTAAAGATTATGAGCAAAAGTGTAGAACATTTCCTTTTTTGAGGGTTTTCAGATTAGTACACAGGAATACACCAATGTAAGGATTTAGAGTATGTCTGTGTTGTTTTTCTCTTTTTCCTCTGAATTTAGAAAATGAATACACACTTCCTTGGCTGCTTGGGATTGGGTGATGTATTAATCTTGTTAGTTCACCAAAGAGTTTCTTTTATACTTGCCAATAGGTCCAGGCTGTTTTTTTTTACTCTCTCATAGATAGATGAAAGTGGTTCTTGGGTGCCTCGCTAATATATGGGGCGTCCCAAGACTTGGAAGTATTTTTTAACTATCCTCTCTGTTGATAGGCTGTTTCTGTGCCTTGTCTAAAGACCTTTTGTTCTGTCCACCAATAGATATTTGCTGCTGTACAAACCACTACCAGAGGGGCCCGGACATCAGATTCAGCCTGGGGAGTCAGCGTCAGCACCAGTCCAGCTTGAAGCCAAAGTGAAGGTAACCAGCACACGCATTGCTGGCAACTAGGACCTCAGTGAAGGCAGAAGCCCTGTGATCAAATGTGTACCCCTGCCACTGTCTTGGGCAAAAGACGGGGTCACAAATCAGAAAGGAGAAATTGTGGTTGATGCCCAGCTGAGAGTCACACACCGACCAGAATGGCGAGGAAGCTTTGCTTGAGGTGACCCCTTTTGAAACAAGGGTTGCTTAAGAGATACTAGCATCAGGCCTCTGAATCCTGGTCCTAAAGTGAATGCAAGTTTGCTCCTTTGTTTGTTGGTCAAGAGGTGCCTGAGCACACTGGATGCAATGTTTGGCCCCAGTGAATGAGCAGTGTGCCAGCAGAGCAATACAGGAGTTAGGGAAGGACTTGAGATTAGGGTACAAGTTCTGTGTCTCTGATGCCTGTTAGATTGAAGTGAAGAAAACTGGTGCACTGCCTGAGACACTGGACAGGATCGCTAAGAGCATTTGCCTGTTGAGTGACAGCCCTATCCTGAAAGAAGAGACTTTTTCCTTGAAACTGGACTGTGATTTTTGAGTTGCGAGTCGTGCAGCTCCACCGTGGAAACAACAAGAGCCTGCCTGTGAGGCTCAAATGGACACAGGGAGAAGACTCCCCTCTGCTTTGGTTGTACAGCGGCTTCAATTTCCCCATGGACTTCTTCTTTTTCTTGTCAATAATGTACCCCTTTAGTCGTCCCATTTTTGAGGAGGAGCAGCCCTTTGCAGCTCTTCGTCCTAATTCCTATGGCCCTGAGTGGTCCTCCTGGTCCCTTGGAGCCAGGATTGTTTTTGTAATAATATGTTTAGTAGCTTTAATATTTGCATTAGTTATATTTATTCCGCACGAAAAACATTTTTCTGAGCAATTGAAAAATGTGACTTTGCCCTTTCCTTGAATGTATTAAATTGATGTTCTAGCCCTCATAAAAATAAAATGTAACAGTCAATTGGAAAATGTTTTTATTAGATATGTGCTGTTAGCTATTCTGAAATTTAAAATGAATAGTCACTGAAATGCATAAGAGCCCTATAAAATTTTACTAGATGATTTTAGGATTTGCTTTAGCTTAGGACTAGAAAAATTATAATTATGTTTGTAATAGTGGTCATTACTCTCTCCTGCTATCTCTAGGTTAATTATGACCCAATGCTCTGTTCTCTTTGTATTCCTGCTTATAGCTTATATATACCCGCTTAATGAAATGTTTAGAATGGAAAATGCCCACCTAGCAATGAATTAGGAAACTGATAAAATTATGAAAATTAATGTGTAAATATTTTCTATGTTCCTACTGGATCATGGGAATGTCTTCAGCTAATGCTAAAACAGTTGATTGTTGTAAATTGGCAGCAATGGGTTAGCATTAGCAGAAGCCATCCTGTATTTAGAAGTTATCTTATCCACTTTGTGAAAGACATTTTGTATTTCTGGCAGCCATTTTGTTTGCCATGTGCTCGCTATGTGCTCTGTCCTACCTTTCTGTTAACTGCTCTTAAAATATGCCTAGAGACAAACTATATTCAGCATCTTCCACCTTCGCACATGCCCAGAAGGGCCTAGCTAGTAGAATGAACCTGCTTCTTGTAGTAATCCACGCAAATACTTTATATATTTAAAGTAATGTAGCTTTAATGGAGTACCAGATACATGCAGCAACCATCAGCAAACCCATCAAGTACTGGTTTATATTAGAACCTTCACTGTGATGCAATTCCACTGCATCATGACTGCATAATATAATTCTAAACACTACCACATGTATTCCCCCCAATGGAATCTAAAAAATAAGAAAAACATTAGGAAATATAAAATCCATATATATAAAAGAAAACATATTACCAGAAAACACTTTATTTTCTTTTACAAAATGCAATGCATATAAAAATATGTCATTACAAATGAGATACTTTACACAAACTACCAAAACTCTATTTCCTGCCATCATCTAATTCAGCCACAGTACCCTTAACAGAAACAACCTTATGCGGCTGAGAAAACGTACTTTCTCCCTTCCTTACAACACCACATTTTCTACCAACAACCCAATCACCTTCCTCAAAAACTAAATCCTTAGCACATCTCCTACTATCAAATTACATCTTATTGCGCCACTGACAATCAACAACTCTTGACCTCATCCTTTCTCTATCAACCCAAACCTGTTTTTTTTCCTTCAACCACATCGGAGACTCCTTAGTACCTGGTTCTCTCCCTTTCAAGGCCACAGATGGAGAAACTCCAGTTACCGAATGAGGCGTAATCCTGTGACCCCACATCATTCTTCTCAATTCATCTTTCCACGATAAACCATTAGCCAAACAAAGCTGAATACAATCCATTACCATTCTGTTTACCCTTTCTACAAGTCCATTGGCTTGCGGACGGATCAAGGCCACTCTCTCATGACTAATCCCAAGACTGACAATGAAACTAGACATCTCTGAAGAAACAAACTGAAAACCATTGTCAGTTATAAGAGTTTTCGGCACCCCTTCTTCCAAGAAAACTTAATTATGTAGTAATCCACGCAAATACTTTATATATTTAAAGTAATGTAGCTTTAATGGAGTACCAGATACATGCAGCAACCATCAGCAAACCCATCAAGTACTGGTTTATATTAGAACATTCACTGTGATGCAATTCCACTGCATCATGACTGCATCATATAATTCTAAACACTACCACACTTCTCTAGTATAACTGTCGGGCTATTTTTGCTGCTGTATGGAGAAGTAACTCTCCTCCAACTTTGTTGAGCAAGCAGATCTTGTATGCCCATCTTAGTCATTTTGCATGCTTACATGAGCCAGGACTGCCCCTTGTTCTTATGCTGAGTATGTAACCCTAAGCATATATAAGGCCTCTGTTTTCTGGACTCCTCAGACTGCCTCATTCAGTTGCTAAGGCTTCTGTGCGACATAGTCTCACTCATTTGAGGTTAATAAAGATGCTCTTTTATATTTCAGCTTCTGTGCCAATTTCTTCTTTGTTGGTTTAAAAGGACCAAGTATCAGTGAGACCCCTAAGAAGGTTAATTGATTTCAACATCAGCGAGACTCAAAGTTCCCTCGCGCTTTAGACTGAGGAGTAAGAAGTAATCATCTCTTCCTGTACTTCCTCAATGCCCACCACCGGCTCCTTCCCATCGAAGGGAGCTCAGCAATATAGTAATTAGCCCAAGGAATATGAAGCAGGATGGCTAGTTTTTTACCTGCCCGATCTCCCTCCCAATATCTTCTAGCGCAGGCCTCTTTTCCCAAAAAGTGTGTACCCGTCAAAGCAGCCTCCTCAAACTCATCTATCTTGCTGCTGAAGCTGCTGAGTACATCCGCAGTGCAATTGGCAAAGTATTCTTTTTCAGGCACGCAGATTTCGTCCTCAAGAAGCTTTAGTTCCACTCTAATTGATCACAGAACTCCTGCCTTCTTGGAAGTGGATTCTCCTCTAATCACTGATGGCATCCCATATTGTTGCAAATGAGTCTACAGTGCCAGCGTTAGGCTCAAAGTATTACACTATTGTGCCTGAGATAGTCTCTCAAAGCCCATGTGGGGCAGCCACCACATGAACGCTTGGTTATGAAACTCTAGTTCAAGGAGCTTGAGGAGCACAGGAGAGTGATCTGAGTATGTCGGTGCCAGACAGGACGCCTCAGTGAACCAGGCAGCTACATCTCAAAAAGCAAGCCAGTAGTACATTCTTGACCAAGAGCAATTTGCAGATGTCATACATGTTCCTTCCTCTCTATCTTCATGTCTGGCACTCCAGATGTAAATTAGACCATTATCTATTATAATGGACTGAAAATTTTCAGCAGCTCTGGGGTGGGGGCAGCGGGAGTTGTCTGATCTGTCACGCTCGGGGTCAAGATTCAGGTTCAAGTCTCCCCCATAGAAGCGTGCCAGAGCCTAGGGCAACCACAAGCCTCCAAATCTCAGCAAAACATTGTCCAACCAAAGTACCTGCCAGCATCACATACTGATCCTGAGGTCACACAAGGCAGTGCCCTTGCACCAGGGTAGACCCTTTTTTATGAGGATAGAAACCCCTCAAGCTGTGTGTTGTTCACTACTCCATCCCGCACGGAAGCACATGCTAGAGTGCTCAGTCATGTGTAGTTCCTGGATGAAAAATATATCTGCGCCACACCTCTTCAGGTAAGCCATCACCAGCTGCACCTTGTGCCTGTCATTTAAGCCACATACATTCCATGAGACCACCCTCAGTGGTGCCATAGTAAGGTGATGCATATCTGGCAAAAAACTCTGATGGACAACACATATCCCTAGAACAGAGTTGTGTTGATTAACAGCCAGAGAGAGGAAAGGGAAGGGTTCAGGAGTATGGAGAGAGAGGACTGATACAACACTTCACGCATTTCCAACAATTTCTATCCCTCTCCTACTACAGCCTCGCAATAGGATTGAGAACATGCCCCCACCTCAACCATTACCACCAAGAGCTAATAATGCAGAACAATAAGGGAGTCATCCCTGAGAGGGACACGTGGAACCCAGAGTGACCCAGCGAGAGAGAGGCATGGTGAATGGCTGGAATAGGGAATCAAACCGTGTCCACCAAGTACTACCCAGGGAAGACACCCATGTCAATAGCAAAACATTAATGCATTGGGATGTAAATCAGTTATCCAGACTTCAGTTATCCAGACTCAGTACTCCCAGCCCGGGAGTAACCAGCCGCATCCATTCCACCCTGACATTCAATATTGGCACAGTCAATCATTATCCTTTATGCGTTTAGAAACATCTGTTTCATGGGTGGGCCTGGAGGCGGACACATCCAAGCGGGAAGATCCTGACAAATTTAGCATCTGCCTTAGGGTTGGGGAAAAAGGAGGTCTTACCATCATGAAAGATGCATGGCTTTGCAGGGTATAGCAACAGTTTTTGGGTGGGAGCGCTTCACTATAGTGATAATAGTTATGTCATACAGCCTGCACCTCCATCATGAAGTCAGAAAAGAAGGATGCACTGTTCCCTAGGTAGGATACCATTTGTTGGTCTCAGGCCAGTCTGAGTACTTTGTCCCTGTCCTTATAACTTAGGAGTCAGGTAATAATAGGCCGAACAGGGGAGCCGGGTCAGAGGCCTCAGGCCCAGCGACCTATGTCCTTGCTCCACTAAGAAGACAGATGATAGAGAGGTCCCAAAAAAGGCTGTGAGCATTTGTTCCACATAGTATTCAACACGTGCTATTGCGGTGGACTCTGAGACTCCCATGATTCTGATGTTACTCTTTCTGGAACTAGTCTCCAGGTCTTCATCTTTAGTTCAAGGATTTTTTCCATTTGGAGTAATTTCTCTTTGTTTGTGTTGCCTTCATCTTCCATTGATGAGGTGCGTTGCTCGAGTTGACCAATCCGCTCATCATGGCTAGATAACTTTTCATTTAGGCAATAAAACCTATCAGTTACGGAGTAAATTTTGCTGTCAATGGCCTTAAGAGACTGTTCAAGATCTTTAAATGTCAGGTTCTTGGGATACACCACCCCCGGCCACATGGTCCTGAGAGGTGTCCCCCGAGGGGGACCCTGAATCTCTGGCTAGCCCTCATCATTCTAATGGCATATAAGACTGCCTAGTATCTGTTTTCCTCATGTCAGCTGTCGCAGGGATCACTGCTTTGCAGAATGTACCTGAATGGCTCTATCAGTATAAGCCTTATCACAGGCAAAGGGCCTGAGCGGAACTCCACCAGAGGGAAGACACTCCCAATCACCCAAGAAACAGAGCCTTGTGGGTTTTTTCTGCCACAGCAGTGACCACTGGTAGGCAGCATCAACTGTGCTCCACCTCAGAGACCCACAGGGATTCACATTCATCAACTTCTATGGTAAGGTTCGTCATGACCCCCAACTTAATCCTTTGTGGGCCCCCAGTTTCTTTTACCACATCAGCAGGACTGCTGGTTTTGCCTTCCTCCAGTAAGAATAACCTCCACTGTTCAGGTATCACACTCAGCTCTCTCGTGCCCCAGTGCAGCTGACTTAGCTTCTCTGCAGCGGTAGGTGCTACCTTTCTCATGCATTAATGGCTCAGCTGACTCCCAGTGTAGTGCTCCCTGATCAGTAAACCATCGTGGGCCTATAGACCACTGTCTGGAGGCCCGATCCCTTAAATATTAGCAGGCTGCTTCCAACAGTCTTTCTCCAGGCCAGATGGAGGCCGCCACATTCCACAAGTCTGCCACAGCCCCCCACTGGGATCTCTGCTTGCACTCTCGACATCAGTAGGGGCTTCTGCTCATCTCAGGCCCCATGTGCCATCCCCGGCGGCCCTGCTGCACCTCTACTCAGCTCCTAAGCAGCAGCTGCAGAACAGCCACCCACCTCCAACCACACCTCGCAGCTCCACTATAGCCTGGGAGCCTTACTCCCTTCCCTTGGAACTCTGGAGAGGCCGCGGCACCACCAAGCTCTCTTCAACTCAGCAGGCAGGGTGGGAGCTCCACTCCTCCAGCCTCAGACTCCCAAATAGGCCTCCACAAGTACTGCTAGCTGCTGGCTGTCGCCAAGTCACCTCCTCCACCCAGATGCCTCATCAGGGGCCGTGGGGACCTCCCCGTTGTCCCCACTCCACACTCTCCATCTGCAGTGTAATCAGAGGCGATCCCCTACTCCGCAGGTTGCTGCAGTTCTCAAACGCCTTGAAATTACGTTCAGCCCGTGCAAATTCTTGTCGGCCTCTCCTCTGTGGCCGGCAGGGCAAGTCACGCTATCAGTTGCACGGGGTTAGGTGCTGCTTCTTCCCCAACTTGGAACTCAGCCTAGAGGCCAGGACACAAGTCACAAAGAGGTTCCCCAGTGCAGTGGCGAAAGGGAAGTCATCCCACTGGGTCTTCAGCTACCGATGTCTCATGTGGCCGTAGATAATTGTTAGTTGTGTTCCAGCCCACGGAGCTTCCCGGAGTGAGGGCCATCTTGCCGCTGGGCTTTCTAGCACCCCCTGCTCTCAGTTCTTCCTTGATAGTTATTAGACCAGGCTCAGTGTTGTTGATCATCTTTGACATTTCCCACCTAGTTATTTGTAACTAGTGGGCGTTCACGGTGACAAAGGCTGGTGAAAATCCTGCAATTACTTCGGGTCCAGAAAACAGTCTGAATTCTTCTGGAGTGTCCTTGCACTGAGCCCAAAGCCAAAAGAATCATAAGGTTTTCTTCTTTGAGCTTGATGCAACAGAGGTGTTTCCTTCTGTAGAGGATGTTGGGACAACTCAGACAGTTCCTTTCCAGGAATGACCAGGGTTGGTATGTGTATGGTGACCAGGGAGCAGTAGCCCCACCATCCAGGGACAAGCTGGGTGTAGGCAATCTCACCGCACAGCCAGTACATATCCATGAACATGGAGGTACCCCACTGCAGGTCCGCTATATGCAGTATTACTTCACAGTGATCATTAGAGCCAAGCGATATGGTTCCTTTGCCTCTGAAACACAAAGAACACAATGTAAATTACCGTACAATTAGAGGTTGCCCCTTCTTCTCCAACTATGTCTACCTACCAATCTTGATGTCCCTGATTTCCTGGCCTCGGGTGTCCATGCTGGTGTTTGACCGCTCCCATGGTACTCCTTTCACTTAGTGTGGTCGAGGTGAACTGTCCTGCATTGGAACTCAATATTCAGGGTTGATTGTCATTAAAAAAGCTGGCCCCAAACATGTTAAGGGCCATCCTGGGACCACAGAAGGAGGCAGGAGCGGATGTATGTGTGCACTGTTGTGGTGGTCTGCTACCTTAAAGAACCTCTTTTTTATGAAGTCCTGTGGCCAAACAGTGTCCTCCCCTATAGTTCCCTTCCTGCGCATTCTGTCTAGTTTCATTTGAATGACACTAGTTTTGGTAAAAAGGTACAGTGCAGTGGGTTTGGTCTCATACCTGGTGATGTTTACTACTGTTCTACAGGGTTCTACTCTATTTGGTTGAAACTTGGGCCTAACCCCACATAGATACAGGTGGATGAGACATTTTGCTTTCTCTGGGACTATCTTTTGGGATAAGTAAAACCTGTCTGCGCCTATGGTATGGGGTATCAGTGAAAATATGTAGCACAATCTTTTCATAGTTTGAGTGCCCAGGGTGGTCATGTGCTGATATCAAGAGTTGTGCAGGAGTGCACAGTGTAGTTCATGAGAAATGCTAGCATTTTTTTAGCATAGGTGTATGTGAGGTGAGACAGGTCTCTACGTATGTGTTGCAAAAATGACAAAGTAGGTTTCCTGAAACTAGACATTTCTCTGGTCCTGGAGGGGTGTAGAAGCACCCACACTAAACAGAGGGTGTTCAGGTCAAAAATACATAATGTTCGTAGGGTGTTGGAATGGTCCTCTTTTGCCTGGGCGTCCAGGGGGGTCATGTCTAGGGTAGTGCAAAAAGTCTGATTTCTTTAAAAACGTGTTCATGTAGTCAATTTTGGGTTCTGTGTTCTTGAGCAGTTGCCCTTGTTGACACCCTTTTGCGAGTTGAGATTGGTGGTGGGGCGGGCCTCTGTAATGATGGTGCACATGTGGTTCCACTGTAGACCTGTGGGATAAGAGCTGTGTATGTTAGCTTGGAAAAAACACATGGTTAGACAATTTTCAGAGAGTTCCTGTGTTTCTTCTTTCAGGAGTACACTCTTATTCGTTTAGCTTGTGCGAAAGCTTCTAGAGAGGTACTGAAAAAAGGTGGTGGCATTTATAGGAAATAATCTTAGTTGGGTAGCGTTATTTTATCAGTATTTTGGTACCCCCTCTCCTTGCTACAGCGGGGAGACTAGTTTCCTCTGTGCCCTACTTCTGTATATATTACCTACTAGGGGTCGCACGTAGGTAGTTATAGTTAGGACCTAGTTTCAGTAGTTTCAGTATTGTCGCTAGAGGTCAGCAGTGAGCCGCAAGCAGCCGCGAGCAGCCGTCAGTGTGCAGGACAAGCTGCGAGGGGAAGAGGGAATCTCCTGTGGTCCGCCGGAGCCGCCAGAGCCGTTTTTGGAGCCGTTTTTTGGAGCCGTTTTGAGCCGGGGGCAAGAGGGGGCACTTGCGAACTCTCTGCTCTCTGCCCCGCTAGGTGCTCGCTGCTCCGAGCCGCTCCCCCTCCCGCTCCCCCTCCCGCTCCTCAGTGCGGTCTCTCGCACGGCCACGGCCAAACGTGAAAACAACAGGAAAATGACCCGGTGGAGGTGGGACCCGCAGAGAGGCTCTCGGCAGAGCGGGGGCCGCGGGAGCAATTGGCATTTGGCATTTGGCAGCGGCAGCGGGAGCACGGGGCCAGCGAGCATACCGGTAACATTCCGGTAAAGGCTGTAAGGCTGGTACTGCTTTGCTTGTTGCCGTACTAGGAGGACTACAACATCCAGGAGCCTCAGCGGCCGGAAGCCGCGAATATCAGGCAGCCCCCTGTGCGCTCTGAACACTCTGAAACCTCCTGAGACCTTGAGTTTGGGAGCCAGAAAAGAGGACTTTTTGGCAGTGTGGGAGCAGAGGAGTAAAGCTATGTTAGCTATGCTAGCGAAGTGAAGCAAAAAAAAAGGTCTAAAGCTCTCCAAGGCCCTGGTTACGGAGTGGAGTAGGAAGTGGCTGAAGGAGTTGGAGTTGGAGGTGCCACGCGGGTTTGCTAAACAGTAAAGACTCTACAAGAGGCATATTGAGACATATGAGGCACATGACGCGTATGAGGCGAACGAGCCTATAAGGAGCGGCGTTGGGAGCAGCTAAGGACCGGCCGGAAATCTCTGGGGCATACTCTCATCGTTCCCGCTAATAAAGCAACCTATAGAACCCCCCATCCAACCCAATCCAATCCTTGATCATATTCCTAAAGTGCTTTCCCTAGACGGCAGCTGTCACTTAAGTGGCAGACGGGCCAGGGGAGCCCTCGGAAAAATAACATAGGATAGGAGTAGGAAGGAAACCCTTTTCCGGTATTTGAAGCACCGAAGATGCGGTCAGGAAAAATTTGACAACCTCGAATACAGAAAGCTAAAAGAAGGTTGGCAGTAAAAGGGAAAAAGGAACAAGGAAATAAGAACAATCCAAAAGATCAAACCGGGAATGATCACTTAGACCAGGCACATACCCCCTCAGTGGAACCTTTCAAATTTGGAGATGATAATGTGATGTATAATTTCCAGTTTTTAAAAGAGCGAGGGGGAATAACACCAAATAACAGCATCGGCGTAAAATTTCAAAAAAGCCAAAACAAAACAACTGGTCTAACCACAACACGCAAAAAACGTAAGATGAGTAATGACTCTGAAAAATATACGAGCCCTAATCTCAAAGAAAAATCGACAATTAAAAACTGGCTGATAAAAACAACAGCCCAAGTTCACGCACCATGCAACGAAACAAAGTCAATACCAAACAACATACCAGATGTGGTTGATGAAAATAATCTAGCACACATCACGCAGAGTAACTTGGGATTTCAAACAAATCTACAGAAAAGCGCACAAAAAACAGAGTGGTCAAAATCATTCTTGATCTTCGAAGAAACAGAATTGCAGAGAATGCTCAAAGAAAACATCAACAAGGAAGTCGATTTAACGCACCTGAGTCTTGAAAATTTAAGTAAACAAGAATTTTATGATAATATGGATACAAGGAAAGTAACCGGACAGAAAATGAAGCTAATATCTTCCCCAATAATCCTTACATCAAGTCCAATCAAACAGCCAGGAAATAAAAGCCAGATCTCTGACACAGGTAAAAACTCAATAAAAGACGCGCACCCCATAACTATTTCTTCATCAGAAAGTTTAAACAGGACAACAGGGATAAGGTCAGAACAAACCGAAGAAAAATCTACACTTTGGGGGGATGTGCTTCTAAAAAGTCTACAACAAGCAACCAGTGCACTGAATTTTCAATCTAACAAACTGGACGTGCAGGTAGACTTAATGAATCTAATTGCAACTCACATATCAGGGATAAATTTGAAACTGGAAAAAATCGCGCTATACCTCATAAAAGAAAAGGAGGAGGAAAAACAATGGAAAAAGAAACTAACAGACCAAAATTGTGTCTGCAAGGAAATAATCGATAAATTAGCAACCCTCCCAGACATTTTGAAAGACATATTAGAGGTAACATGTGGGAAATCCAACAAAAGTGACAACCTCAACACAGAGGCCATAGAGGTCAATAAACTCGTAGATCAAAAGAGATCTACCATATTCATAGAAGAAAAAACTCTAAATGACTCAGACAAAAACGAACCACCAACGAGAAGCCTGGAAGAAAACAAAACAATGAGTTCGTCGGGCACGTCAGAACACCTAACTAAAAGACAACGGAAACGGGCAAGGAAGGCGAGAAAAAAAGCCATTAAAAATAAGCAGGTAAACAAACTTTTTGCCATTTTCGAACAAAAGACAAAAGTTGCCCCAATTAATCAGATTATAGATACCTCCACCAGAGAAGATGGGAAAAAAGCAAAAAACACAGAGGAAATAGCAGAACAAACAAGACTTTCAGATCAGATCAAAACATCATCAAACACAGAAGGGAAACCAACAGATGAGGAAAAGTCATTTTCAAAGAAAACCAACTACAAAACACTAAAACCAAACCGTAGAGAAGTAGTAGAACAACAAAAAATTCAGGATAACGCGCAAGAAAGGGTTTGCGAAACTCTGGCCCAAAAAGGATCAAGTTGTCATAATGGTGGAAATCCACCATTCAACCATATAAAAACGGAACACGAGCAAAGACAAAAAACAGAGGCAGACCAAGTGAGGGAATCTAATATTTATCTGACCATCACAGTGGGAAATAAAGGAAGAACCTGTAGAGAAAGCCCCGAAAATGAGTCTACTGATAAATTAGGGCAAAACGTAAACAACATACAAATAAACCGAGAAGAATCGCATCCCACAAAAGATGCAGTTATGGTAGATTATATCCGACCGGACTCAACAACTACGGTCTGCCAGAACGATAACATATCTCATATACATTTTGTCCCAAGTGAGGGAAAAAGGAGAGTCTACCAAACCCGACAACCCGAATCGGTCAGTATGGAAGCAGAATGTACATTATTGTTTAAACCGGAATATCAAACTAAAGGAAACACAGACACATTGAACAGAGGAAACATCCTGCGATTATTTGAAGTGATACCAAAATTAAGAGGTATAACAACAAGCGACCTAAAAGCCCTAGAATTTATCCAAGGAAACAAAGAAACAGACATGGAAATAAGTAGAACCACCTGGGGATCCAAAGAAATAGCAGATCTTATTTTTTCAACTAGGACTTACTTTTCAGAATGGGGAATAACTCTAGAGCGTCACACCCCAATAAAATATCCTTTCCCACTGTTAAGTAATACATTTCCCCAATCCAATAATACAAAGGAAAAAACGCAATCATTCCTAATGGGAGCAAGAAATAAAACAATCCCCGAACAAGATCTGAGCAGTATCAAACAAAGCAGGAAATCCAGCGTCAGAAAGATTTCAAGGATTGGTCTTGGGTAGCTCAGGCATTAAATTCTCATCGATCCTGATGTAGTGAAAACCGGCACTAAAAAATCAAAGACATAATATCAAATTAATCCCCAAACCAGTAACAAATATAAAGATTTGCTCATGGAATGTACACGGTTTCAAAGAGATGTCACAAGATCAAGAGACAATAGACTACCTGAGTAATTTCGAAATAATACTACTTCAGGAAACATGGAATCTAACCCCGAAGCAAATTATGGGATTCGAGGAACACCACATACTGGCTGAAAGATTGGCAATGTTTGGACACCCAAGGGGTGGCCTGTCTACCTTTATTTCGATCAACCTAGACTGGAAAACCGAATTGCTCGATGTAGGGGAAAATTGGTTACAACTGGTCAAAATCGAGTCAAAAGCAAGTAAAAAAAGTCCAGGATGGAATTTAATCATTATAAATATATATATCCACCCAGATAAGACAACAAAAAAGAAAAAAGCGTTAACTTTAGTAAATTTGATAAAATCCCTACGCAAAACTTATCAATTTCATGAGATATTTCTTTCCGGCGACTTCAACAGCAAACTAATAAAAGCCAATACGACCAAGGATAAATCACCTAATATTTTGGGCAAACTGGAATCTCTAGGTTTAATAATCCTAAACGGAAACACAGAGGGAGATATACCTGCCAAAACCACCTTTACCAGTGGCAAAACGAACTCTATAATCGACTTCACTTTAATAAGCAATGAATTAAAAAAGAGCATAGACTATTTCGGAATCCAAACCCGTCCAGAGAGCGACCATTCCCCACAAGAGATTATAATGAGGAAAAACATCGAAGAGAAAATGCAATTAGAATTTCTTACCGCGATTCCAGAGATATACAAATTGAAGAAAATCAAAAGCAAAGGCAATATAAAAAAAGAAATTATGGACTCGGTACTGGAACACGTAAATTTCACGAACGCCATAATAAACCAATCACCCATAACAAATTGGGAGAATTTACATAAATTTGTACTAGAAAAATTCGCTGTAAAATCTCCAGCTATTTATGGATACAAAGTAAATAAAGATCCGTGGTATAATCTCAACCTAAGAGATAAGAAAAGAGAAATTTCGAAAAAGTTAAGAAAAATGGCCGCAGAAAAAAGACTTGGAAAAGAAGTAGATCACACCGCTATACAAAAAATGAGGAAAGAATATAAAGAAGATTGCAGAAAAGCAAAAACATCTTACATAGAGGAAATCTGGATAGAACTGTTAAGAACAAGCAAACTACCTAACAGTGGAGAATTTTGGAAAATCATAAATAAATTATCGAAAGGAGCTGGTGATCAACACAACATAGGAATAAGTGAAGATACATGGGCTGCATATATCGATAATTTGTATAACTTCCAGAGTCCCCCAACTAACACAGTAACTTCAAACCACCCAAAAAAAGGTCAAGAACAAAAAGATAGAACCCTGGGACAGTGGAAAAAGTACCAGCCCGAAGGCACTGCCTTAGAGGAACAAACGCCCTTGACAACTGCCAAACAGCTAACCAGCCTAATAAGGAAATTAAAAGTGGAGGGAGCAGCTGGCCCAAATGGAATGCCTAATGCCTTATTCAGATATGACATCGACTTCTGGGCAACTTACCTGACTCCATTATTTAACCACATTTATAAGGAAAAAAAGATTCCTGAATCTTGGCAAGGAAGCATCTTCCACCCTCTCCTCAAAAGTGGATGCAGAATGGACCCTGGTAACTACAGACTAATAGCCCTAATCGATGTGGAGGCAAAGCTTTTTTCTTCTTGCATATTGTCTCTACTAAGACAATGGATAGAAGAACACAATATAATACCCAACTTTCAAACCGGTTTTAGGGAAGGCATGGGCTGCTTAACCAATCTGTCAGCCCTGTCCTTATTAATCGATGGAGCAAGGAAAAAGAAGATCGGTCTAATAGCCTGCTATATAGACCTGAAATCCGCCTTCGATCGAGTCCCCAGAAAACGACTATGGGAAAAACTGGATCTCATGGGTCTCCCACCGGCACTAACGGAAACATTAATGGTTTTATATAGCAGAACATGGGCCAAGGTAAAATTGGGTGATGGAAGAAGAATATCTGCTGAACAAAAAATAATTAATGGCCTTAAACAAGGCTGTGTGCTCTCCCCAAGCCTTTTTAATATATATCTGGCCGATTTGAAAGACCATCTCAAGAATGTTAATGGACACCCGCCCAAACTGGCCAATGAAAGCATCCAGTGCCTCCAATATGCGGATGACATTGTAGTTTTAAGCCAAACCCCAATAGGCCTACAAAGAGTAATATCGGACTAACTGACTATTTCGAGAGAGAAGGTTTGGAAATAAACATCAAAAAAACAAAGGTGGTGAGATTGACGGGCACCGGTGGAAAATCCTTCACTTGGCAAACAAAAGGAAAATCCATTGAGGAAACAACTGCTTTTAAATATCTGGGGGTTACAATAAGTAAAAACATGTCCCTCACAGATCATAAAAGAACAATTACTGCAAAGGCCCAAGCACTGAGCTTTGCTTACAAGGTTTTGCAAAAGAAATTGCAATGTCCATCATATGACCACCTGTTAAAAGTAATGACAGCCCAAGTCTTACCATCCCTCTCATATGGACCGGAAATATGGCATGGGAAAGAAGCAGCTATCCTAAACGCACTCCAGACAAGAATATATAAAACTGTCTTTCACATATACAAAGGAGCAGCCCCTGCCCAAATAAGGCTAGAATTTGGTCTACAAAATCAAATCTACCAGAGGAAAGCAGCTCTAGTGAAATGGTGCTGGAAATTGAGATTATCGGAAACTGGATCTTTAAACAACTTATGTTGGCAAGAAATTAAAAAACAATATGACCAACAGGAACCCGACTCATGGGGCTATGACCTGAGAGCCTCACTAGACACCCTAAAAATAGTGGAGATCTGGAATAACCCACCGGAAACAACGTCCTTTAAAAAAATTTGCAATCTAAATGCAAAAGCATTATCGCTTGTAGAGGATAAAAAGACTTTGGCCAAACGTCGACACGCATGGACCATTCTAAATTCGTATAAACGACTAAAACCTCAACCTTATCTCACTGCGCACTTCCGGCTATCACTAAAAACAAAATTCATGGCCTTCAGAATGGGCAACCATATCTCAAAAGACTTGATTCCGTCATGGAAGGTCACTCACCAGGAACGAAGATGTAGATTATGTGATTATCACAGTGAGACCTTGAGTCACCTCCTGTGCACGTGCGAGTCTTCTAAAGAAGAAAGGAAAATTTTACTGAAACCAATTTTTAATATGCTACAGATCCGTACCTGCAGGCAAGCTGTGACCAGCTGGATGGGAGCAGGTTCAAACATTTTGATATGCCGCGGGGTAAAGTTTATGAATTCTGTAGAGACAAAGCTTCAAAAAGCAGAATCAGACCCTCGATAATGACTGGGTTAGTTGTAAATGAAAAAACGAGACAAGTCATTTTTAACTAAAGGAACTTTTAAGTGTGTGTTACTTTTAAATTGTTTTTTGGATATGTATACTTTATGGTTGTGAAATACCAAATAAAGTTATTTTTTGACTTGACTTGACAGTAGTTTCAGTAGGAAAAGCATTTTTTGATTTGCCAATATCTTTGGGCCGTTTGACGAATCTTTGTAAAGCTTTGAAAATTAATGGGGCATTTTGGTCAATGATTTGTCAAGCGGGGGCCGAGGAAAAAGGGGTGTCCCAAATGCATTTTCTCCATGTTAATTTCCATAGGAAACTTTAGACCAGTCTACTGCCCGAACTGTTGAATGCAAATTACTCCAAATTTGGCAAAAAGTTAGCGCTTCGTTCAGAAATCAGCCTTTTTGTTAAATGGTGTAAATCTGTTCAGTTGTTTCCAAGAAATTCATATATAATAATTGTTAGTATCTGGTGACCACAGTGTTTCTGCAGACCTTCCCGATCACAAGCTTGACTCTGATTGGCTGCCAACACTTGAAACAAGGAAGTATTGACAGCCATCTTGTAACTCGGTTGAATTTAGCCACAAGAAAAAAGGTGAAAAAACATGGGAAGGGGACAGGGTAGAAAACCCCTGACCCCCTGGGCCTGTTTAGGGGGTCCCACAAGGACGGCAAGGGCCAAAAAAGTATTTTCTTAAAAAAGATTTTGGCAGAATTCGGGTAGGGTCTGTGAATCTTAATGATACAAAGCAGGGTCTCCAGTGGTTCGTTAATTAAGCCCCAAGGTAGGCTGGGTCCTGGGGAAATGTTAAAATATGGAGCTGAGGCCTGCGGGAGCCGCCGCAGCCCTGGGGGCTGCCACCTCCATGGGGCTTTGTTTATAATATGCACGGGCACACAGCCCACTGCAGCCGGGGGCCACCACCTCCCCGGGGATCTTTTTCATTAAAATATATGAGGGGGCTCCTGCCTGCCGGCACACTGCCACGAGGACCGCCACCTCCCCGGGGCTTTTTTAAATAAAAAGGTATGGGGGGCTCTTGTCCCCCCCACACTGCCTCCAGTACCACTTCCACAGGGCATATATTATGTAAATGTGGGTGTCCATTGAGTACCCCAGTCCCGGCGACCACCACGTGCGTGGGCTTTAAATGTGTTGGAGGCCGCCTGCTCAGCCGCCCTTGTGAAGCCCTTCGTGGCCCTGGGAACTGCCACCCCAAAGACCGGCTCCAGCAATGTCCTGGGGTGCCCACCTCCGGCACATTGCAGTTGACAGAATTGATTGGACCACTTCCATTTCTGTCTCTGACATATGTTAGAGTATACAAAGGCAGATTGAGGAAAAAAGCAACATCAGTTGTGCAACAGTATCCTTCATTGGGATTTCCAGCCGTACCCTAGTCTATGTGCCTAGGTCATTGCCACCACAGTGCACAATCATGAGATGAGGGGGTTGGAGATGCAAAAAGGTTTTAACTATAGGCATCAATTGGTACCACTTCAATCCTCTTTGTGCAAACCATTAAATATCCACATTTTCAAACTTTGTCAATATCTCTGTGTTCAGCATACCTTGTACCTTGCTTTTTTAAATAAAAAGGTGTGGGGGGCTCTTGTCCCCCCCCACACTGCCTCCAATACCACTTCCACAGGGCATATATTATGTAAATGTGGATATCCATTGCGTACCCCAGCCCCGGTGACCACCACGTGCGTGGGGCTTTAAATGTGTTGGAGGCAGCCTGCTCAGCAGCCCTTGTAGAGCCCTTCGTGGCCCTGGGGACTGCCACCCCAAAGACCGGCTCCAGCAATGTCCTGGGGTGCCCACCTCCGGCACATTGCAGGTTGCTATGGCATGGCGGGAGCATTGCTCCTGCTCTGCCACAGCAAACTTCTGCTTCGCTTCATGGAAGCGAGAGCAGGAATACTGCTCTCGCTTCCATGAAGCGAAGCAGTATTGCTTTTGGGCAAAGGGAGCTGCATTTCAGGAGGGGAGCTGCAAGCTGACCCTCTCCATTTTTGTATTTTCTTTTTTTTTTAAGTGGCTGTGCACTGGGGACGATATCGGGCCATGGAACTGAGGGGCATTCTTTATTTATTTATTTTTTGCGGCTCTCAGCATGGCCCCCCGTGTAACTTTGCGGTGGATTCGGGGCTTCATCTTAAATAAAAAATGTAATAGTGTATAATTCTTTCATGGTGCTAGTGAGCTTGAAGTTAAAAATTACATTAAATTTGATAAAGTTAGAAAGAAGATAAAAAAATACAAATTAAAAATTTAATTTGAAAAGTGTATTTTCTTGTTGTACATTGAATTCATGCTTTTTTTGCGGAGTTGCGACTGATTCGTGAATCAGGAAAATATTTAAAAAGAGTATGGATGTTAAAAAATAAATAAGTTTTACTGTTGGGATATAGGGTGGCTCTAAACAGAGCCTTTGTTTTCATTATGACTTTGTTGGAGCTACATATAAGTGTGAATGCACAGCTTAAGGTTATTGAGAAACACTATGCTTCATTCATCTGTGAAATGAACTCCATCATTTCTTTAGATGTCATGCATATCAAAACGTAGATTGTTGTTATCAATGGAGCCTATCCTATGGTATCTAAGATAAGCGGAAACAGCTTTATTGACATTCTTCCTAGCTTTCCCAATCTGTAGACAGAATTGATTTGACCACTTCCATTTCTGTCTCTGACATATGTTAGAGTATACAAAGACAGTTTGAGGAAAAAAGCAACATCAGTTGTGCAACGGTATCCTTCATTGGGATTACCAGCCCTTCCCTAGTCAATGTGCCTAGGTCATTGCCACCACAGTGCACAATGCACAATCATGAGATGAGGGGGTTGGACATGCAAAAAGGTTTTAACTAAATGCATCAATTGGTACCACTTTAATCCTCTTTGTGCAAACCATTTAATATCCACATTTTCAAACCTTTTGTCAATATCTCTGTGTTCAGCATACCTTGTGCCCCAGAATACATAGATGTGGCCTGCAATCGATATTGTAAGCATTTTGAGGGGATGTTTGGAAGGAATGAAAAGATGTCTGTAGCTGGGGAAGTCAGAAGGTACAATTGTTGTGTGGCGTTTAGAGCTCCGAGTGAATTTTCCGTACCAAACTTCACAACGATTTCTTGGAAAATCGGCTTAAGCAGGTAGGGAACCTCCCCTTGCTTGAATATTGATTTGTCCAACAACTCATGTACTTTGCAAAGAACAAGTATTCCCTAGGGGATCTTTCCTGACGTTATTATGCCCGACTTTACGTCAATCTATGGCATTTCTAAACACCTTCAAGGTATAAATATACCTTCACTTGCTATAGCAAACTACGGTGGTTCGGAGCAGTTCGACTATCTACTTGCCTGATGCAGCTCGCTACAGCAAATGCTGAAGGAAGCTGACCCTCCAGCTGACGCACTGATCAAGAGACTGTCTTTCTCTCGCCGAGAATCCAGCTCCGGTGTTTCCAAGCTCCCCTTGTGGGGTGTTGGGAAATCGAGTCCTGAGACAGAGATACCAGACCTCCTTCATTCTAAACCAAGGTATGGAGCTGATTAGAACCTAGAGAAACCTTTGGTAGATTCTTGGCAAAAACAACTAAACCTATGCTACACAATACTTACTTCTTCCCGCGTACAATGCTTAGGTTAGGTAAATTGGGGTAGGCGTATTTAGAAGCACCAGTTGAGTATTTTTAGTCAATGTTATTTATGTATGTATTTGTATATGGCTTAGAAACCATACAATGCTTTTACAGTATTATTTTATAATACTATTCTCGCTGTACGCATTATACTTTGCAGTCTGCTTAACGATTGTAGCAGTTCACTTCTCATGTATGAGAAAGAAGACTGTTCAATAAACACCAGTCTCTCTTTTTCTCTACAAGCTCGGTTGAAATGAAGCATGCACGATTGACTGAGTGAAATACTTATCTATTGTTTCCACGACTCTAGAGATATATTTCTTATTCTTGGGAAACAAAGTTGTAATGTTTATGCGGTTGTCAGAAACTAATCATTTCTTGTGAATTTTAGAAAGTTTCTAGTGACCTCTGAGCTAGCTGGCATTCACTATTAAGTTTAGTATATGCGATAGAGACCTAGTCGACCTTAGTCCTATGTCAAATCTATTAGATATATTATTCCAATGCGCAGAGCCTATTGGGAATATAGGAACTATACTACAGGGTGCCCAACGTTTGGTAAGGCATTAATTTGACACTAGATATTAAAGAAACTCAGTCGTGCTTTTCTCAGAGACCCCCTTTTCCCGTAAAATACTCACGTCTGGAGTGGATAAAGGGATAAAATATCCGCCATAGCTGAGTATGACGAAAATCCTATGTATTAGTTTTTGGTTTGTTCAACGTTGAAGGATACAGTGTTCCAAAATATTGTGCACCTTATCTTTGTTTCCTTGAAACTTGTTCTGCAACTTTCATTAAACAATGCTGGTTAATGGCGACAACACCGCAACCAGTGGAGCTGCAGTAAATCCAACAGCTTTTGACATTACAGGTTTCCAAGAGACTGATGTGGATGCTATAATCATCCCAGAAACTTTAAGAAAAGCCATCACTATAAAACTTATAAGAAATGGCCTATCAGCAAGAGGTGGTAGGGTAGTTTTTGTGATAGAGGCACATGAATATTATCCGACAGAGGTATTCTATTCATGGATAATCTTCCCTGAAGCAAATCCAGTATCAAAAGTGTTTCACTTCTACAAAGAAGATGAAGCTCCAGAGGAATACATTCCTTTCAAGGATGTTGAAATTCCACTAACATACCAAGAGCATGCGCTCTGGTTTAAAGGCGCCCTTAAACATACACATCACATCACCAGGCTCGGTCCACTAGGTAGACCAGGAGCAACATGGCCCATATTAGCCAGCTATACACCACATCCTGCCATTGAACATATGACAGATGATGAACTATTAGTTCAACTAAAAGAGCTAATCAAAATCCACAGACAATTGGTTCAATATGTCATGCTGACCTTTACTGTCCAAACACAAATAAGGATTCAGCAACACACCCCTTACCAGGGGAACACAAATAAAATTACACCTCAGACAATACAATCAGTCATTGGTAAATTACACCCACAAAACGGGAACAATTTCCATTCTGGATAGCTAAAACAATTACTCAAATCGTATTTCGTAAAACTACCCCTCATGAGAAACACAGGATTCTAACAATCTGTTTACCGATGGGGATCGCACCACACCTGGAGGACTGTGGCACTTGGGGTACAGTCTTTGCTGCAATCTACACCAAAACACATGGGGTCCCATTAGGATGGCGGGCGGATTGCCCCCGCCAGGCTGGCAGTAGCCACCGCCAGCCTGGCGGGGGAAATCCGCCCGCCATCCTTCCCTGTATTCCCCACGCCATATTAGAATGGCGGGGGGGACCACGGCGGAGCACAACTCCGCCCGCCACTTTTCCGCCCCGGTCGCCTTGCGGCCGGGGCGGAAAACGAGTAACATGCAGGCGGTGTCTGTCAGACACCGCCCGCATTATTACAATGGGCATTTTCCAATGCCTTTCCGTGGCGGCAATGCTGCCACGGAAAGGCATGCGGTGTTCACTCTGGGGGCCCCCTGTGGGCCCCCAGAGTGAAGTACAGGTGGGGGGTGCACATGGGGGGTACCTATGGTACCCCCTTCATTTGCATATACAAAGCGGCAGGCACCGCGCGGTGCCTGCCGCTTTGTATATGCAAATGCTGAAAAGCATTTCTAGCATTGTGGCGGGCGGTGCTGAGCGCACCGCCTGCCACAATGCTAGAAATGCAGGATGTGCCCGCCACAGTGGCGGGTACATCCTAATGCTACCCCCGGGACCCCCGCCCTTATCGCGGGCGGTCCCATTCCCCGCTAGGATGACGGGCGGACAAAGTCCGCCCGTCATCCTAATAGGCCCCTAGGTGTTCCGTCTATGGCGGTAATACCAGACGTCCTGAAACAGATTCAAAGTGAATACGGGGCAGAGCCTGCTTTAAATCGGGGTAGGAAATTACTGAAAGATTTCAAACAGGTCTCAACAATAATATTAGCTAATATTAAAGGTGAAGCAGCATCCGTGGCAATTCGCCAAAAGTTTAGAGAACTTGATGTAACTGAGCAACCTCAGGAACTAGCCTGAATAATTGAAAAATCCTATGAAGTATTAGGAAGAGACAGTTTGGGTGGTAAACAGTGAAACCGCAACTGACAAGGTCATTATTAAAAACACTCTCACTGCTCCCAAAAAGAAGTGAGAGAACATTAAACAGACTTCTAAAGAGAAGCGTTCTCAATCCTCAAAAGGAGCCCTCTGAAAAGAGGAACAACCTCAGGAATAGGGATAATTTGAGAAAACCTGATAGATATCAAGATACTGATACACGTTCCTCTCGTACCTTTCAGACTTCCTCACAGAAATCGGAAAGAAGAGGACGATCAGAACAGAAAGAAGAACGCGTGAAGTCCAAAGATGATCAACGCATTCCAAAAAATAAGAAAACTCAATTCACCAAAAAGAAGGTGGCAGGTCCAAAAATCAGATATACTTGAGGACACAACTCAAGAACGGGGAATGGGCTCAGGCGATGTTGGAGAGCGCAGCAGAAGTCACCATAGCTCACAAGAAATTGAAGGATCATCTGGAGACAGTGGACTTGAATGAGTACATCCAAGTTGAAACTGCAGATACCAGGGTTAGTGTCCCACATAAGTTTTATGAAGTAACACTCCGGATGGAGGGGGACATAACTAGAAAAATAAGAGCACTCTTTTGGGAGAAGCTCTCTCAGGGTTATGACATTCTTTTAGCTGAACAAGACTGGCCACCTGAATTTGTCAGGGAGTGTCCACATGGCGAAAACATCATTATGCCAGCTTTCTACAATCATATTCCAATTCATAAAAATATACCTATGCCAGGAAATGGGCAGTAGCCCAGGCTCCTGCATTATATAAAAATCATGTAGGATGGGATGAGGATTCTCCTCAACATAAAATCCAGTTAAAAACTCAACCAACTGCGCAAAGGCAGTACTTAGTGAAGCAAGAAGCTAAAAAACAAGTCAGGGAGATATTAGATCAACTTGAATACCAAGGGGTGATTGAAACATGCACCTCGTCCATGTACAATCCTTTGTTTCTTGTCTCCAAACCAGAAAATAAACATCGTATAGTTTTGGATTACAGACGTTTAAACTCTTGTTCCAAAACCTTTGCAGTACAAAATGCACACAGTGCAGCACTAATGAATAACATTGTGCCCAAAAAAATACAAAACCACATTAGATATTTCTAACGGTTTCTTCTGTCAAAACATTGCACCAGAAAGTAGGTACTTGACCGCTTTCTCAATTATGGGGACACAACGTCAATTCTGTAGTCTCCCCCAGGGATTCAAGAATAGTCCAGTATTATTTTCAGCCAGAGTAACAGGGTTACTACAAACCTATGATGATGAGGCATTATCATATGTCGATGACATCTATTTAACAGACGATGAATTGGATAGGCATGTGAACAGGGTGAACACCATAATATTGGCTTCTGAAATTCTGCCTCTAGAACAGTATGAATGTATCATTTATACCGACGGATCAGCACAGCCAGCGATTGGGGGTAAACAAGCTTATAGAGCTGCGTGCACGATCATTAAAGGTCTCTGGCGAGATGGCAAATTTCGACCAATGGTCACTAAAACTCAATCTCTAGGCGATTGTACAGCTCAGCGGGCTGAACTAGAAGCATTTAAGATGGCGCTTGAAAATACTGATCGCGAATTCCCCACACTCATAGTGTGCGATTCATATTTTTGCGTTCAATCTTATAATGAATGCTTGCAGAACTGGATAGAAAACGGTTTCAAAGATGCAAAAGGTGGCACAATCAAGCATAAGTTGCTTTGGGAACAAGTAGTTCAGTTACGACAAGAACTACAAAAAACGTACTTGATCCATACACTGAGTCATCAACGTGAAGGCGTTCACGTTGCAGATAATTCATTGGCTGATGAAGCCGCGAAGGCAGCTGCGCAAACGGCTTCCGTAGCTGCAATCACTCGTTCAAAAATTAAAATAGACTGCAAAATATTGCTAGCTGTCAATGTGCCAAAGAAAGGCAGCGGTACAACGTTACCTCAAAACTATCCACTCAAATATTCATACATAATTGACGCAAACTCCGTTCCTTTTGCTCAAATTCCTGGAGTCGGGGATAGAGTAATTCCAAACAGGAAACGGAGAGTAGCATTGACACATGAAGCACATTTGGGAGAAGGTCTGATACATCAGGGGATCTCTAAATCTATTCTAGAATTAAAAGAGACGCACTGGTGGCCATGGATGAATGGTCACATTCACACATTTGTAATTAATTGCCATGACTACAACAGACATCGCCGCCAGATACCTGACCACAGTGTATCCAGCCCAGTACAGACACCATTGTTAGAAAGCATTAGACTTTCTACACGCAGACGTCCCTATGGACAGATGCGGTCCCATAAATTTTAGGACAAGATTAATTTGGATGTGGCCTCAGCGCTCGGCTGACGCCCAAACTGTTATAAAAGATTTGTGAGTCTTTATCGGCACATACGCAGTTGGCACGCTACATTCTGACTAGGGTCCTGCATTCAGCTCTCGAGCTTACAAAGGGGCCGTGGCCAACATGGGCGTTGCATTTCGGTATTCTAGTCCATTCCATCCTGAGGGAAATTCGGTAGTGGAGAAAAAAAAACAGGACATAAAGCAATCTATAACAGCTAGGGTACTAGGCTCGTCTGACGGGTGGATCAAATATCTAATAAGTGTCCAACGTAGTCTTAACAGTCTGCCAAGAAGTTCTCTAGGGGTTATCACTCCATTCGAAATCCTTTTTGGAACTAGAATGATTGTGCAGGACCTCGATTGTCACACTTCAGTTGTGGAACAAAAACCCATTGATATCAAAGATCGTTTGGCTGTTTTACAGGACTTAAATGAAATAAGATCCAGACAAAGTAACATACTCCTGAAGCCACCAACCACTGAAGAGAATCCATCTGTCCCAACAAGACCTGTCTGGATTCCAAAGATTGGGGATCTAGTAAGAGAAAAGATCACGGACAAGAAGGAATTTGGGCCTTCTTACAGACAACCAGTACCTGTCCTAGCAATCCACGGATCAAGAACCCTCCCCTTGCTGGAAGAAAGGAGAACAGGTTTGTGTTCATCGACCTGGTCAAACCACATCATGTGGTCGATCATAAGTAGTAGGCCAAGTGGATTCCAAAGATGTAGCAGACGCCCAAATCTGGCTACTATCCAAGAGGTTCAAACTGAGAGACTCATCACCTTTGAAGAATCTGCAGTGCGAAAAGAAGGACTATGCAACAAAGCCATGGAACTGGTACCTCATGAGACCCAAATAACAGTTCGTCAAGGAACGCCTGTCTACAACGAAATAGCAACTGACTATACAAATGTACCAAGTGATCAAGTGGTTCCAGCGATTTCAACGAATCCTGAAGCAATCACTACAATTGACAGAACTGCCTCTGGCTATTTCATTAACTTTGATACGTTTTTCGAGGATCCCAGTGAACTTGAAACAACACCAGTAAAAAGAACTTTGTTAGAACAGGCAACAGAACTTTTTCATCAACTGGAAAAGACTTATCTGGTTTCATCATGGATTGAACTTTGGATTGTGTTGGGTGTACTTTTTTTTCTACTTTGGTTGATTCTTGTATTTTCTTTGCGAATGCTGATAAATGGAAGATATGTTAAGAAGGACCCAGCAAGTAAGACCATCAACTTACTCCTCAAGCCACACAAATCATCTCATCATGAACAAAGAGAATTGTCATCAGTGAACAGCAAAGCTGTTCCTATTCCAGGTGGTATAGCTTGGGACAGAACTGAATATGACGTTCTTGGTCCGGCAGAGCTGTTAAAGATTCAACACCAGTTCAAGATTTCCTTGAGTGACTTTGTTTCATCTAGTACCTTTTCTGATTATTGGGACTTCGAGACTGTTAACAATATGATGTCAGACTTAGAAATGTCAGCAACATTTACAAATCATGAATACTTAGAAGGTTCATCAGAATATGAGCAAATGTACTGTTATAACCACTATGGTCATCATTTCTTGCATAAATCTGCAAATCCTAGAAATGTATTAACTTATATCCAATGGGAACATTGTCCTACACCACCAAAGGGTAGCTCAAACACATTTTGAGGCAAGTTTCCATACTTTTCAGGGTATAATGTTTCAAATCCAGAATCATTTTACTTTAAAAATACTAAGAAGACAGGAATGAAAAGTATGTTGACAAATACAAAGCAAATTTATTCGGTGGCTTTTTATGCTCAGCTGTCCATATTAGGTTTTGACTTTTGGAGAGACACCATTGAGACAAAAACTGTCTGGGGCACAAAAGACTGGCAGGTGCAGGGATTAGAAGCTTTATTTAGAGCCTGCATCATCCCAGAACAAATAATGTTTTTGAATGACACTGTTCAACAGACATCTTGCCTTGGGTTAACCAAGATAAAAGATTTAAACAAACCATCCATACCTACACCTACGACTGATAGCAGTAACACTTCAGAGGGGGTGGTCGACGTACATACTATTTTGCTTCACAACAGAACAGATCCTGAATCGAAAAAATTGTTAATCTGGCCCACAGACGCAAACAATGTCAAGATATATTCCTGAACAAGACCGAAGGGTTCACATACGCTAGGCCAGATCCAAGATATGTTCAGAGACAGTATCCAGGGATAGTAACATCATACATTGTAGGGAAATTGTGCCTTGAGTGGCTACACAAGTCCACTCTGAAGGAAGTTAAACAACACTTATCTTTACTTAAAGATGGCACCGACCTGAGGGACTTCTTACAAGGACCGAAGAAGCCGCGTCATAAACGTTTTATATACGGCGGTATCTATGCGCTATATAATGAAGCATGGAAGATTACGCAAGCAGAGACTGCAGAACGAATACGAGAAATTGATTGTATTAATTTAGAGAAATCTCTCTCTGTAGGTGACACTGGGTTAACGACTCTTTCATCCAGAATATATTCTTTAGACAGCATAGTAACCTCTGCCATAGACATAATGGAACAGGACTTGGTCACTCACAATTGCGTTCTATAATGCTATTGGGCTGTACGTTGCAAAACCTTAGTTCAGGCTATGTGCCTTGGCGTTTAATAAACACAACGTCATTGTTTTCTGAATTTAATCTCACAGATAAACAAATCAAATTGGCGCAGAGGGGAGCAGACTATACAGTGCTGAGCATTTATAAAATTGGAAAGATTGCCATTTACAGTCACTGTAAAAACAGCTATTGAATGGATAATACACGGTTCAATCACTCTGCCTATTACAATTTTCCATTTTCAATATTTCTTAAAACGTATACCAGCAGGCCTATAAGAAAGGTTGGGTAAAGAATACATCAAGACATCCTTAGAATTACCTTATACACACAGATGTTGGAGTGGGCGGAAAGAAGTGTTTCTTAGTGGTAATAATTGTGAAAACGCACTAAGCGGTTCTCTCCTATGTCAGGGTATAAACTTGCACAGGACCTGCGATGGTTCCTCTAACAATTTATCCTGCCACCTGCAAGGTTTACCAGCTGCAGAGATTGATCCAATTTTTAGGCAGCTTTCTAATGGAAGCTACATTATGTTGAATGATCACAGCTGCTGTGGCATGTTGCCAGGTTTAGCCTACATCATAACTGTGTCAGCCAGGGTCACTTGCTGTATGCACATATTGCTTCAAAAAACTAAAACAGACCGGGAGTCGCCGTTATGGCCTTCATTGAACATTTCGTCTATACGAATTGATACTTTGAGCAGAATGAATGTGATTCTTTTGCAAAAAACTGTGCCATTGACCTCAGCCAAAGAAACGTATGATCTACAAGTCGCAATGACTTCAGCAGAGATACACACCCTATTAACTACAAACTGCCCTGTACATTTCTCAGAAATGTTAGGTCGTATCTTAAACATGTCTGATACGAGTGGTATTGTACATGTATTTAAGACAATTTTTTCAGGACTGATAGCACCCTTTGAAGCAGTCCTAATGATTTTTCCAAACTTCGTGCACTCTGTGTTTGGCAGACTGCCTCTCGTTTTGGGACTCGCATCAGTGATACTATTTTTGCACCTTTTGCTCCGATATGGCAAGCCAAATCACAAGCAATACCCAGATCACCGTGGAAAACACTCTTCTGGCGATGAAGTGTTGTGAGTGCATAGTCCAAATTTTGGGACCACTCAATCCCTGACCTACTCCGATCCCAAGCAAGACATTTACAGCTCCAACGGAGTTAGGCCTTTGTTTATTAGTAACACCTTTGGACTCTTTTTTGAGCCTTCGATGTGGCCTTCTATTTAAAAGGACCACATGTACGCAGTTTTGATAATTTAGAATGATGCTATGTCACTGAATGACACTGATTACCCTTACCTCTTTTACACTCCCCTCACTTACACCCCTCCTCCCTCCTGTTGTGTATGTGGGCACGAATATTTAAACCTGTAATGTTTGTAATATGATGTATTATGAGTTATACCTTTAATTAAGATGTATATGCAAATCCGAATTAAATTCATTTGCATTCAATAGCTTTGCTCTCCAAGTTTATTGTATATTAATTGTAATTTAATTTTGCTTCATTTGTTTTGGTCTTGGACCCCTTCCTTTCATACTGTAAATTACCCAGGTCCTATGACTATAGTGGGTTGAACCCTGTTTTTCATTAACAAATTTTGGGATTAACTCGTTTAAGAGAATTAAATACACATGGTTTATGTCATTCAGACCAATCTGGCAAAATTGCATCTTACCTGTTCTACGATGCTTGCTATATGGAGAAGAAAGCATGCTAGACATCTGTCTCACACTCCCATCAGTCATACCAATGGACGTTGATGCTTTGCTGGACCCGGTAAAGGCCCATGCGCAGTATTGTCCCCAGTGGCTACCAATTCTGATGAGGGCATTCATTGAGATCTCACGGACGCAAAATGCTGACGGTGAGGTACGCGAGGAAAGCGGCACACAGGTACCATCCAATTCTAACATTGCTAACGGGGCCAATGCTAACGCGATGCTTCGCATCTTTGTGCAATTAATCTTCTTAACGAGGTAATCCACCTTTCACCTACAATGGTATATAAATTCTTTGCAGACTTAGAAGATCTGATGTTTTCTCCAAATAACAACACTGACTTTTTCGACCTTCATTTTTTCAAAACAAATTTCTAACTTTGGAACTCTTATTTTTTCTGTGATCAAGCTTTTGTTTTTCTAAATTTGTAATTTTATATTTTTTGGCACAAAATATTCTGCTCATAGTAGAACTATTCATAGAGAACTGTAATTCTTTGATAAAGCTTCCAAGAGACAATATTTGACCTTGTCCATGTTCATACAGTTTTTTAGTCTGCCATGGAATGGTCTCGACTTTTTCTTCTGTAAATAAGAGCCATTTCATAATGTATTCTCGTGATTCATTCGGATAGCATTTCAAAATGTCAAATTATATGCTTGGAATGAGACATTGCTTTAAATGCATACAGCACAAATCTTTTTCATGTACAACTAATTCGATGTCGTGCGTAATAAAGTGGAGTGGGTGTTGTGTGGCCTTTAGAGCTCCGAATGAATTTTCCCGATTCATGCCCTTATATAGGTACAATTCACATTGCCCTTATATAGGCATAGAAATCAATCCCTTATTTAGACGTAGCCCATGCAGACCAAATACAGGCATGGCTACTTCCACCTGTACCAAACGTCACATCCAGTTCTTGGAAAATCGGCTTAAGCAGTTAGGGAACTTCCCCTTGCTTGAATATTGATTTGTCCAAGAACTCATGTACTTTGCAAAGAACAACTATTCCCTAGGGGTTCGTTCCTGACATTATTATGCCCGACTTTACGTCAATCTATGGCAATCCTAAACACCTTCAAGGTATGAATATACCTTCACTTGCTATAGCGAACTACGGTGGTTCGGAGCGATTCGACTATCTACTTGCCCGATGCAGCTCGCAACAGCAAGTGCCGAAGGAAGCCAACCCTCCAGCTGACGCACTGATCAAGAGGTTGTCTTTTTCTCTCCGAGAATCCAGCTCCGGTGTTTCCAAGCTCCACTTGCGGGGTGTTGGGAAATCGAGTCCTGAGACAGAGATACCAGACCTCCCTCATTCTAAACCAACATATGGAGCTGATTAGAACCTAGAGAAACCTTTGGTAGATGCTTGGCAAAAACAACCAAACCTATGCTACACAATACTTTACGCGTACTAGACTTAGGTTAGGTACATTGGGGTAGGCGTATTTAGAAGCACCAGTTGAGTATTTTTAGTCAATGTTATTTATGTATGTATTTGTATATGGCTTAGAAACCATATAATGCTTTTACAGTATTATGTTATAATACTGTTCTCACTGTACGCATTATACTTTGCAGTCTACTTAACGATTGAAGCAGTTCACTTCTCTTGTATGAGAAAGAAGACTGTTCAATAATCCTTTTTATTGAAAACATCTGTCTCTCCATTTCTCTACAAGCTCTGATGAAACAAAGCATGCACGATTGACTGAGTGAAATACTTATCTATTGGTCCGCGACTCTAGAGATATATTTCTTATTCTTGTGAAACAAAGTTGTCATGTTTATGCGGTTGTCAGAAACTAATCCCTTCTTGTGAATTCGAGAAAGTTTCTAGTGACCTCTGAGCTAGCTGGCACCCACTATTAAGTTTAGTATATTCAATAGAGACCTAGTCAACCTCAGTCCTACGTCTAATCTATAGGATATATTATTCCAATGCGCAGAGCCTATTGGGAATATAGGAACTGCACTACACAATAAGAGGTATCTAAAATGGTGGAGAACATGATGCTTTTGAGAAAACCGAGAACTGATTGGCTGTTCATCAACATTGTGCACTGAAAAATAGGATGCATGTTACTTTCCTAAAGAAGCATGTTTCTGATTGGTTATTTCAAAATGTTTGAAAGGTAGAGTAGATAGGATGAGGTAATATTTTGGAAACGTCAACCACACCTGCCATTTGCATTTATAAGCTTGTGTGCTGAATTGGATAATGTGGTGAACTACCAACCTTTTTGTACAGTTGAATGTTGCAGAAAATCTGATGTTACTAAATTAAGGTTTTCCAAATCAGTAGTATGTTTAGAAGTAGTGTGTTGTTAAAAATGAATACTAGTATTATTAGAAATAGGTTTTCGAACTCCCGTAAGGGTTCGCGGCTCCATCGCGACGCTAAACTGAGGCACCGCGATGGAGTTGTGACTCCAATAAATTACAGAACCAGTTTGGGTACTTTTAGAAAACACTTAAAAAGGGTTAATATGTCTAACCAATAGAAATGTGTTTCACAATTTGAGATAATGTAGGAAGCAATTTTATTTGTTACTTTCATTTGTTTGTGTGCAGAAAGAGAGGGAATATTTGCTGTTACTGGTTTTACCTTGTTGAGAATAGTGCATTGCATTTATTGTGTGAAAAAGAACATCTTTAATGAGTTGCTGATATTTCATATTCTGCAACACTATTTGAAAAGGTGAGTTTCAAATTTGTAAGGTGTGTTTGAAATATGCTATGAAATATACAAATGTGTATTGTAGATTATTTTAGTGTACTGAAATTACGATTGAAATAGGTTGTGTATGCTAATATTTGTACTTTGGTAGATGGATTATTGATTATGGTAGTTCGTATGGGTCTGTAGAAAGGTACATTTGAAGTACACTAAAAAAATGACAATTCCCTTTTCATGTATTTGAAGTAGAGAAGCAAAAGTCTCTGAGGGGTTTTAAACCAAAGATAAAGGGTGAGCCATATGTTGTGTCCGAGGTTGCATAGAGATTGACAAATTTACAAATGTAACAACTTTAAAAACAATACGTCAAATAGCAAACTGATGAGAATGTGCACACACAAAGTGATTTTTTTCTTTCAGGAATTTATTGTATATTGGTACAAAAATGTTGAGTTTTAAAATTTTCACATTTATTCATAAAAAAAATTAAAAAACTTTGTACATCAAGGTATAGCAAAATATGTCGACGCGGCGTTTCGCTGATGTGAGTCGTCACCTTCTTCAGGACAAAATTTCATTTAAAACCACCATGAATTTAAAAACACAAAATATACAGTTACTTCATATCAAAAGTCAAGGTAGTTATGTTGCAAAACAAACTCAACAATTTTAAGCTAACCAGCACAAGGATTCTTATTCTTTTATTTGTGTCTGACATCAAGGTTCATAACAAGTGCATTTCTCATCAACTATTGATCTATACAGAAAAAAACGTATTTGTTTAAAAAAAGGAACAAGAACATTTCTAAATTGGACAAATTTGTATAACAGGCCTATATCGCATTTGTTAGTCTCGCAACCTACTATGGTCATACCCTTCTTTGGCATCCCTCATAACATTATTGCAACTGTTGGGGACTGAAATACTTATTATTCATCTCCATTTTACATGTTGCACATTCATGGGCGATTACTTTTACTAGGTTATTCATTTCATCCATGCCCTGGGGTGTATTCATTTCCCCTCTAACCACAGATTTTATTAATTGGACCTGTCCCGGTTAGTATTTATTTTTAAATTAGGTGGATAGCATACATACCTAAAAAAACTGTTGGTTGGTCGCTTTGGTCAATGGGCGATTCCAGAATCATTCGACTTTATCATGATTTCTATAAATTACAAACAAAGTGTCATCAGTTCATCTAACACTATCTCTTCTCAATGAGCTGCTTTTCTATTTTTGCTGTTAGTTTACCTTGTTCCTACGATTTATTCCTCTTAGTAGGAGTAGATTTCGATTGTTCTCTTCACTATTGAGCCCTCTGGGTAGAATTATCAATGTACCTATATGGCAAATGAAGTCATTTTGTTAAATTTTATTATCTAAGTTACCCGCTTATTCTGCATTTTTATTTTCTGCACTTTGTCCGATGTTATTTAATGAATACTATTTTTAAAGGTAAATTCCACAGAGAAAAGTGGAAATTGTGGCAAGGTCTATTTATGTTTCTTGACCTTAACTCACATGCTATTTACTTAGATTTTGCCCTTATGTTTTGATTTGATTGTGACTACCTCTTATTGGTTTTCAATCATATTGCTAATTGGTTACCGTTTTCTACTTCTCATACATTATTAATCTTACATTATTAATCTGGTTATTACCGGTGGTAAAAGCAAGTAATGAATTACCTGGATTTCGTTTCAATTGAATCTAATGAGGACGGTCGTTCTTTTCTTTGCCCAATAAGATTTAAGGTATATTATCCTGTTAAATAAGAAAGGGTTCATTACAGTCCCTATTCTTTTAAGATTTCTGTTGTGCGTCTAATCTCCTTGCATACTGATCTTACCTTGCCTTTAGGGTGCCCGCTTTTATTCTTTGGCGGCAAACTTGCGTTGTAAACAATACTCCCTTTCAGTTCTGTTCAGGAAAAAAGAAACCTATTATCTACTCTTAACTGCTTAGAGCAGTAGTTTGAGCGGTATCTATCTACCGAATAGGGATTTAAGGGATCTAATTTCTACTTACTATTTGGAGTATCTCCAGGGCGTCAACTGAGCGTCTTCACGGACCGTCCTTCCGGGCTGTAATGGCCCTGCTTGGCACCGTTGGCGCTTTTATCCCCCTCTTAATTGCTAAATTCGTGGTTTAATGATTTACACCTGGGGTTTGAGCGTCACATCGCTCTCTTCCCTCTGTAAACGTAGCGGCCATCTTGTCCTTCCTACACTTATATTAACATCATATTCGCACAACTCGAAATTGTGCATCGTTCCATTGTTTTATTATCAGCACATAAAGCACATAAAAACATATATAATATTTACAGTAAAAAGTGTCATACACAATTATACATAATAAGCTTGTTCGTCTAAGGGGCAAATACTCATGTAGTTCATAAAAAACACTATAAGTAGGAATTCCTACTACTAAGAATCACTGTGTTATTGGGATGGATACGGTTATCTAAAAACATTAAACCAGAGAAATTTGTATTTGTGCAACACATTTTAAATACAATTAAATTTCAACCTGATTATCCACATCCACCCTAAATATTTGGCAACTGACAAAAAAATAATGGATTATTATGTTCATGGGCCGCATGCATAAAAAATGAAATCAGTAACATTATGAATTTTCTGCATGTATAGGTTGCGACCTAATGGCAGGATTTTTCCTGTTTCATTATGTAGTATTTTCCAGCAAGCCCACATGCATGTTTGTGGATATTCACATACTTCTTGCACTCTGTTGTCCTCTGAAAATCCGGAAATCCACAAATGTGCTCCTTTCAAATAAGGCATATAGGGCCTAATGTGCAACACATTTTACAGGTCACAAACGGCCGATCAGGGTGTTTGCCACTGGTAAAATGCAATTTTCTATGTGCAAACCCTATTTTATTAGTCGACTCGCAAAATAGGGTTTGTGAGTAGCAATTAGGAAGGGGCATGCCAAAAGTGCCCCTTCCTACCATCGAGTCGCACTGGTATGTCTGACTGTTTTGCGACCGGGAATAAGGTCACAAATTATACGCAGATTACCACCAATTCCAAATTGGTGGTAAGCCATTCACAAAAGGTCTCCGAGATACCCTTCTCCCTTTATGAATGCGGTGCCAAAAAAATGTAGGAGCAGGCAGTGGTCTTTGGAACCACTGTCCACTCTAAAAAAATGAACAGAAATCTTTTTGTTTTTATTTGTGAAAGGGATCCTGTTTTCTTTTTTTTAAATGGGCTGCATGGTCTGTTGACCTCAGCATGCCACCAACCCCATGAGTGCCGGCCAATCCCAAAGGGTCGCAAATTACGACCTGCCTCATGAATATTAATGAGGCAGATCCCTTGCGACCCATTTGGGAATTGTAAACAGTGTCTGAGACACTGTTGTACATCAGGTTTTGCGACTTGCACATTTTGAGTCGCTAAAGATCGTTAATTGTCACACACAAAGCCTGATAGTCGTACATGTGGCCCTATGTGCCTTTCCAGCTTGTAAAAGTGGGGACAACAAACTAATTTTCACAAGGATATGTAGGAAGAACAGAAAAAAACTATTTCCCAGTGGAAAAAGAAAATTAAAACAACATGACCTCACTTATGTTTTGCTCATGCATGACTTTTACCCTCCCCAGTGAATGTTGGCACTAAGAACTCCAGAACATCATTGGGTCCTGATTAACAGAGAGCTTGTACCATAATTATTGTTCATAACACTGAGCAAGCAGAGTTTTTCACCTACATTCACCTACATTCACATGAATATTTACTGTAACCTTGTTGTAAATTCACCAAAGTGCTATCCAATTATTAGTTATACCCCAAACCCCATGGAATGAGAAATTGATATGTGTGACTGATTTTCTTTGTCATAAACAACACATAATTTCCAATTTTGTGGGGTTTAACACATACATTTACCCCCTGCTCTAAGCAAGTTATCACTGGTTAATTTATAAAAGAATAAGAAGTATGACCTGCACTATTAAATGCTGGTGCACCATACCCCACGGTTGTGTAGTCCTGAATCCACCTCTTGTCTGTTTAATCCACTGCCAGCCACTGCCTGCCCCTTTATTACACTGTTTCAGGTTCCTGATTTCTCCCTTGTTGACAGTTTTCCATCTTGCTCTTTCTTCGTTCTCGTTTATGTGTTTTGCCTTCTCTTGCTCTCTGGTAATGTCTATTGAAAACAAATAAGTGGCATACCCCATAAAAGAATGCTGGTGGCCCCCGTAGCAAGCATCGGCGCAAACTAAGCACTGCAGGTGATAATAGTATTGTAGTGCTTCTGACTGGGGTGCGGGGGTGAAGGAGAGAGGTGTGGAGAGTAGAAGCGGGAAAGGGAAGCTTAGTTCTTGCAAGGGTGGCATTTTATGATCTCACCTTGCAAGAAAATGGCGAGAGGGTATTAGCTGGTGCTGCATCAAAAAAGCCTCAAGTGATTTTTTTGGGTTGAATTTCACTTGGAAAGATCATGTTTGGTAAAAATCAGGTTCTGTAACATTGACTCACTCAGAATCAGGCGAAGTGGAATTACCTGTGGTAACACCATTCTTCCTGACTCATAAGCATGGCCTAAATCTTCTATTCTCTGAAATCTGGAAAAAGCATGGAGGAGATGCCTTTACACCAATCAATTGTAGTGCAAGCCACAGCTGTGTGACTGTCCTTAGAGGCATAGCTTCATAATACTTGAAGGCAAGATGTACAACAAAAATAATTTAATCAGGCCCCTATAGTGGTGTTAGGTTCTAGGGAGTCGACCATGTCAATAAACAACTCTCAACTAGCAAATTACCAGTGGCAGTTCATGAGGTGTTTCAACAAAATATTGAGTTTTTAATATTGGGAGACAGAAACATCAGAAAAAATATCGCAATGCAAAAATATTGTGTTGCGGAAATATAGTTGTCAAGAATATAATTTTTTTAGGGAAGTAATATCATTGTTAAAAATATTGTTGTTTTTAATATCGTTTTCAATGATATGGTTAAAAATACTGGGGCCTATTACGATGTCAGTCATAAGGCCCCGACTTCAGGTCGGAGGCCTTACAACCAACATCATCAGTTTCAATTACGATGGGCTGAATTTGATTCAGCCGGTCAGAATTGAAATAATCCAGTCAATCTGGTTCACTTCCGACGGGCCAGTCAGAACTGGCCAGTAATCCAAATGGACAGCGGTTTTCGCCACCCAGATTACAATGCACGGTTTCCAACAAGGTTTCCCTGCCGGCCTTCCCTACAAGAAAATCTTGTAGTAAAGAGTGCTTGGGGGCCCCCCTTTTCCATTGCGGCCTCTGGTTGGTGGCCGAGGAGGCACCTATGGTGCCCTCCTGTTAATCCCTGCACCCCGTGACAGGCACCTTGAGGTGCAGGGTTTGCACCTTGGGGTGCAGGGATTAACCTCACCTCACATTTCACTATGACAGCATGCAACATTTTAGGAGTGAGCAGCTGAGTTTGTAGGGATATAGGGTTTGAAGTTTATTTAGGGACCGATTATGAGTTTGGTAGTCCTCCTGTAGCGCCAAGCCTGTGGTGCACCCGCCTGCTGGTTTCTGAGTGGAATCCATGGCGGGCGGGCAAGCGGTGCTGAGGGGGTCCCATGGTGGCAGCTGTTTTTGGCTAACAGGAGAGCAGTCCGCTGCCATGACAACACCTGCAGCACATTCATCGACTGTGTGGCATGCACCTTGTTGTAACAACAACTTAAGAGTGACTCAAAGGTGCTATAATGAGATTAACCAGAAGCAACCAAAACACAGAAAACAAAACGAAAGAAAGCTGAGCTGAACAGAGCAATAAACAGCTGAAACATGTAGACCTACATTTTCTAGGACACAGCAGTTCAAATAACTAGACCACTGAGTGTCCTGTTGACCAGCTTTTAATGGTACCAGCTGACCATTTAATAAAATTATTTAGGGTACAGCTGTTATCTTTTAAATTTGCGTCACTTGAGCACATTACACGATCCCATTACAAAATCCAGCACCGCTGTAAATCAGGCGTTGTAGCACACTGGGGGGACATTCGGTTCCCCCAGTGGGAACCCTATGATGAAGCATGTCACCACTAGGTTGGTGAGTGAGGGCTATTTTAAGAAATAAGGCTTTCTTCTTTTTCTTTCAGCACACTACCGGTTCACTTTTTCTTTTTGTTTTCTGTGTTTTGGTTGCTTCTGGTTAATAATATTATAGCACCTTGAGTCACTCTGTTACATAATTTATAGGGGTAAAGGAGTGACCTAGATACCCTTACTCTCCTGTTGTTTAAATATGCACCTTGTTGTGCAATGGGCGGTGGAAATGCAACTCGGAATATGCTCCAGGGTGCTGGCATGGCACCGCCAGCATATTTCTGCCCATTTCCACACCTTCACTGACAAGGGATCTTGGGTCTTGGCTGAGGCGGGGGTCCTGTAGTCGTCTGACTGCCACACTCAAAATACAGCAGGCAGAACCACAGGGGTAGCGGTGGTCAGACCACCACTGCGAGTACGGCTGTTCCAAAATGGCCATACCCGTAGTAACCCCCAAGTAATAATTAATTACCAATGAACTATTGAATAATGTATTACTTGATTATTCATTATATAAATTGTGTTATACTTATTTCTTTTACTTATATTTTAGTTGTGGGCTGCTAGGTATGCAAGGTGGAAGTTAAATGGATGTAAATGAGGCTGAGTTGAATTCATGGCGGGCAGGCAGGCGGTGCTGAGACGGTCTCATGGTGGCAGCTGTTTTTGCCTCACAGGACAGCAGTCCGCTGCCGTGACAACACCTCCAGCACATTCCTGCACTGTGTGGCATGCACCTTGTTGTGACACCCTGCGCGTACCCCCATGGTCTAATTCGCCCAGAGGTCTGACACCCTTTAAATGGCAGGCATTTCCACCGCCCATGAAATCGGAATATGCTCTGTGGTGCGTCACGGCACCACCAGCATATTTCTGCCCATTTCCACACCGTCACTGGCATGGGATCCTGGATCCTGGCTGAGGCGGGGGTCCTATGGTCGTTTGACTGCCACACTCAGAATACAGCAGGTGGAACCACAGGGGTAGCAGTGGTCAGACCACCACTGCGAGTACGTCTGTTCCATAACCACTGTACTCGTAAAAAACCCTTACGTGATAATTAATTACCAATGAACTATTAATTAATTATTTACTTGAATATTCATTATATACATTGTGTTATGATTATTTCTTTTAGTGATATTTTACCTGTGGGCTGCTAGGTATGCAAGGTGGAAGTTAAATGGATGTAAAAAGAGGATTGAGTGGACTGGATGAAAAGTGTTCAGAAAAACAGGTTATATATGGGAAATGGGGTATGGGGGAGGGATACAATGAAAAGTAGAAAGGAAGGGAAGCAGTTTGCTGGGAGGAGGCTTTACACCACGACTAAAAGAATAAATTATGCTGCACTTAGAGTGTATCTTGGAAGGGAACATTGAGTTCACAAAAATTGCAGGCTACAGGCATACTCCTGGCAATGCTGCAGCAGACATGGATTTAAAGCAATCCATGACAACAGAAAAAGTTGACAATCTATATTCATCAAAAGATTAATTCTCAAGACTGGCTTAATTAAATCAGTGAATGCCATTCCTAATGGCAAATTTGTTGAGATTTATTAGCCAGAAAACGTTTGAAAAAAATATATTGCCAAAGTAAAATGTGTGTCATGTGTCCTTTTCACTAATTAGAAAGAACCCGATTACATCATTTTGCTAAACAGCATCAGATCCTAGATAAGGAATAAAGGCAGACAGAACAGCCAGTCGGTGTGTTCAGTCATGATCCTGGCAGAGAAGTTGCTTGTAGGTTCATGGCTATATGGAATGGGATGTGTTGCGTCATCCCCAGCCTTGTGTGGTAAATAAATATTTACCATCGGAATTTCTATGCAGTAAAGTTCAATAAAATAACTCAATCGAAAATAAAGACTCAGCTGAGTTATAAGGGGTTTTATTCCATAAAATTGAATGGTTCGAACCAGGGTATCATGTTCCTTTCACCATAAAGGATCAGGAAGGGATAGAGCATACTTTATTGACAGAGTACAACTTTTATAGTTAATGCACATAATGGTGAGGAATACAGAAGGCGTAACAGCTGAGAGAAACGAGATAAGAACACATGTGCGTAGCAATACGTAATCAGAAGGCGTGCACTTAGGGCGTACACAGAGGTGTGTGCTAGAAACGTCACTATGAACTAGATGGGAGTTTCTATGATAATCAGGAGGAGCTAGAAAAACAGGTGGCAGAAGGAATGCAATGTAACATGTCCCATCCCAATCTAGTGGCAAACGTATATAGGCTGTATGACCACAAATGAAATAGGAATGGCGGGTAGCTTTGAATGTAGACTTGCCTTTATCACTGAATTCGATCACAGTAGTACATTTACTATGACCTAGAGGTACTGAACCATTCTTTCTGACACATAATTCGCCTTTAACGGGTAATACTGACATAGAGGGTAAGTCTGGTCCTGTATCAGACTGAACATTTAGAATCATGAGGTTGAGTGTATAATTACCTAATCCATATACTTCATTTTCTAGATCGGTCTCTGTCCTTTGTGGAAGACCCTCCTTGTTAGGGTAACATGCTTTATGCAGAACTGTGTTCAGATTTCCCCATATCCAACTGCCTTTGTAGACTATGGACGCAGAGTCTAATGAATTTATTAAACTAAACCAGGCACCACAGGAACCATTATGTGTGAACGGGTACGGGAAAAGGGGCAAGACTCCCTTGTATTTCTGATAGGGAGGAAGTCGGCCACATATCCAACAATTGGTAGCATTGCTGGTCTGATGAGAATGATGTAACATACTGATAAAAGTATTGTTGCGCAGCGCAAGTCGGTAAGCTAACTCATGCGGGGGTAGTTCACTGAAAGTATGCTCGACAGTGCTGTTTGGAAAGAAATGTGCCTGTATGGAATTAGGGAAATACATGTGGAGCAGAAAACTTGCAGCAATAATCGTAAGACTCAGAAAAAACATAATCAATAATGTCACAATACAGTGACTATGAAGAGATTTACAATATTCTCGTTTCTTGAGCTGTTTCTGTCTATCTCTCTCTCTATTGGGGTCTAACGGGTACATGTCAGAAACTGTCTAACCGATTCACCTAGGGGAGGACTTAAACAATTAAACTGTCTGACTTGCTAGACCTCAGCTTTAATTTATACTCCTGTTGAGGAGTTTTCTCTACCAGGGGGAGTTTAGAGTCACTGGAATCTGGGCAGTCCTTAGAGGGGGAGGAAGAGTCAGTCTCTGGCGGCGATCCGTAAAGTTTTTTAACATGACTCATGTGGACCCATCCCTTGCGGCCCTCCAACTTCACTGCCGTCCTCGTGGTCAATAAGACGAGCTTCGGCTCCTGCCAGCGGGGCTCCAGCGGGCTTCTCCTGTCGAAATGTCGTACAAAAACGAAGTCCCCCGGTATAATCTCGTGCGGCTTCACCTCGGTATTGTCGGGAAAGGCTGCAGCTACCTGTGAACGACAAGATTGTAGTGCAGACATCAAGGAGGCAAGGTAATCTGTCAACATGTTACTATCAACATCTGTAATTTTTCGAGGCAGAGGCGTCCCCCACATATTCGGTGGCCTACCAAAGACCACCTCATACGGGGATAGCCCTGTTCTAGAGTGTGCAACCATTCTCATGTAAAACAATGCAACTGGTAAGGCGACTATCCAGTCTACCCCTTTCTCGGCACAGATCTTGGCAAGGCGTGTTTTCAGTGTCTGATTGTGGCGTTCCACGAGACCTGCTGCCTCGGGATGTCGGACGCAGTGGAATTTCCACTGATATCCTAGCAGGAGTGAAACCTGCTTCATTAATTCGGACGAGAATGGTTGGCCGTTATCTGAATACACGACACGAGGCAAACCGTACCGTGGGAAGAATTCACGAACCAACTGTTTGGCAGTGGTAGGAGCAGTGTAATCTGGGACTGGATATGCTTCTGTCCAACGGGAAAGTGCGCATACAACTACGAGGACATATTTGGATCCTCGACATCGTTCCATCTGGATATAATCCATCTGGAGGACTTCAAAAGGGTAATCGGGAGGATTGAATCCACCTTGCTCTACGGGAATGCTTTTACCTGGATTGAACTGACAATAGATCATGCAAGTACGCACTTTCTGTTTTGCTGCTGCTCGTAAATGTTTGTTGTACCAGAGATTCTGTAAACTGTCTAACATGGCTTTTTCTCCCAGATGTGCTGGACTGTGTGCAGTGTTGATCATAACTTGGACCATAGAGTCGGGGAGAAACCATGTGGCTTTTCCCTTCGTCATCCATCCCTGATCTGTCTGGATCCCTCCTAGTTCAGTCCATTTCTTTATTTCGTCTGGAGTAGCATGTGTCTGTATGTCAAGTACATCTAGTGCGGGATCCTTAACTGTCATGCAATGTGTCGGTGTCGGAACTATTGTCTTTGTCATGTCAGCAGCGTGTGTATGAGTCAGAGCTGTGTGTTTTGCTGTTCGATCTGCCAGGTCGTTACCCTGGGAAATGGTATCTGTAACTTTAGTATGTGCCTTGCACTTCATGATAGCTATGGCTGATGGCAAATGTATTGCTTCCAATAATTCTTGAATGAGGGGACCATGTTGGATTTTGGCTCCGTGAGAGGTCAAGAAACCTCTTTCCTGCCAGAGTACACCGAAGTCGTGTACGACTCCAAATGCATCATGTGAATCTGTGTATATGTTAACATTCCTGTTTTTGGCTATTATACAGGCTCGGGTCAGAGCAATAAGCTCTGCAGCTTGAGCAGACAGTGTATCAATACGGTGTGTTTCTTTGACTTCAGTTTCAGTGGTCACTGCATATGCGGCCACTAATTCTCCTGTGCTTGTTCTCATACATGAACCATCCACATAAAGTGTCAGGTCTGGGTTTGTCAGTGCAACATCTGTCAAGTCTCGTCGGGGCTTTGTTACTGCATTAATGATCTCTATACAGTCATGTGGAGCTGGATCTGTGATGTTCGAGGGTAACAATGTGGCAGGATTGAGTATGTTACAGCGTCTGATTTCTATGTGTGGCTGGAACAATGTCAATTCGTAACCTGTCAGTCGTGCTATAGTCAAGTGTTGAGTCTGTGTTCTATTTAAAAGAACTTCCACAGAGTGTGGAACTTGTACTGTCAGGGGATGTCCTAACACTATGGAATCCCTTTGTCGAATTGCTAAGGCTGTTGCTGCAACTGATTTTAAGCACGCAGGCAGAGCCTGGGCTACTGGGTCTAATGTACTCGAAAAATAAGCACACGGCTTATGTGAACCTGCTTGATCTTGTGTGAGGACAGATAGAGCTGTGCCATCACGTTCTGTAACAAAGAGTGTAAAAGGTTTGCTGTAACAAGGTGTTGCTAAAACTGGTGCTTGACATAATGCTTTCTTTAATTCATCAAAAGCCTGTGTGTGTTCCTGAGTCCAAGGGAGGACAGTCGAAGTCGCTGCCTCCTGTGTTGTCAACTGTATAAGTGGCTTGGCTAGAAATGCGTACTGGGGAATCCATTGCCTGCAGTAAGAGGTGAGGCCAATGAAGGCCCGCACTTCCTTTTGTGTCGTAGGTTGCGGTAAGTGTGCAATTAACTCGATGCGGTCAGGTGTTAGCTGTCTCCCCCTCTTGGACAGCAAGTGCCCAAGGTACACCACTTGCTGAACACAGAATTGTAACTTTGAAGGGGAAACCTTGTGTCCCTTGTCAGCCAGAAAATGTAAGACTGTCAGTGATGCGTGTTCACATTCAGGTTCGCTACGAGCGGTGATCAACAGATCATCGACGTACTGCAGCAGGGCAGTGTTAACTGGCATTTGAATACTGTCAAGTTGTCTTTTCAATGCTTGGCTGTAGATGCTGGGGCTTTCTGTGAATCCTTGAGGTGCGCGTGCAAATTTGAAGCTTCGGCCATTTAAACAGAATCCGAAAAGGTATTGGCTCTCCGGATCAATGGGGACACTGAAGAAGGCGTTCTTGAGGTCAATTACAGTAAAGAACGTCGCCTCTGAATCAATAGCAGTCAATAAGGATGAGATGTTGGGGACCACAGGGTACTGTGGCACAATGCATTTATTTAATTTTCGCAGATCAATCACCAACCGATAAACTGGTGGTGCATTTGGGTCAGTACGTTTAAGAATCGGAATGATAGGGGAATTACATAGATTGGAGTCGGTTTCTACAACCACTCCCTGTGCAATGAGCTCTTCAATGATCTCCAGTAAAGCCACTACAGCATCGGGTGGTAACTTGTATTGTCGGATTCGGGGCAGTACAACTCCTGGCTTGAGTGTAACACGGTATGGTGTAATGTGCATACAACCTACATCAGTTGGGCCTTTTGCCCATAAATGGTCTGGTACATTTTTCAATCTGTCATCAAAATCTCGTAACACATAGTGACCTTTAAAGTCACGTAAAAACAGTCTAACTCCTTCCGGAGAACAACATATTACAGCTCCTAGAGCTTTCAGTGTCTTGATTCCTAACAAGTTTTCTGGACATGACTTCGTGAGTAGTAAGTCTGTAGTGCGTGACAATGGACCAACTGCTAGGGGAACAGGTTTCGATACTTCATTAACAATAGGCTGTCCTGAAAAACCAAGGGAAACATTCTGTGAGCCTGAGAGGGGTGCCCCTGGAACCTCATCGTGACTTATTGTTGTTCGACTTGCCCCTGTATCAATCAGAAACTTTCTATCCTTTCCTAATACTTGACTATGTACATAAGGACCCTCTTTGTCTACAGGGATTTCAATAAGAGGCAAGCCAACCTCCCTCTCTAGGCTGTTTCATGTGTATCGCTGATAATCGGGATAATCAGATTGTGCATACTGGTACATCTGTTGTGAAACTTGCTGTGTCGCGGCAATAGGCTGTGGCTGTGGTACCGCTACTGTCTGTACTGTCTGCTGTGGAGCATACATTGGCTGGGTGTTCTGTGGAACATGTTGCTGGACCTGATGTTGGATCTGGTCCTGTCTAGGCTGACGAGGTCTCTCTTTAGTTTTACCTGTGGCTATGTTGTGTTTCAGGACTGTACACTCATTTACATAGTGACCTGGCTGTTTACAGTAGTTGCATGTCCCTTTAACAGGAGCCGCCGAATTATTAGACTGTGTCATACCCCTTTTCTGACCGTCAGCTGGGACTGACTGAGCGACTAACATTTTCATTTTCGTATCTTTCATACGCCTTTGTTCGTGATCTTGTTCTTCTCTAATTCTATTCTGGTGGTACTGTAACATTTGTAACATTTGGGATGGTGTGTTTGCTTGCCATGTACTCTCGACTTTATATACACGGTTCTTAACCTGTGGCAGGGAATTCTCGACTAATTTGGTTACAAAAAGGTGCGGGTATGACTCGCTACTTGGTTTCAGGCCACTATTAATAATAAAACATTTCTCGAATCTAGAATAAAAATCACTAGTGTCTTCATCGTGTTTCTGTTTACAGGCTGAGATTGCGTCCCAGTCTTCCTTTTTTGTTGTCAATAATCTTGGCAAAACCTGTACAATTAATCCTGGTAATGCTTTAGCTTTTTCCCCAAGGCCTAACCCTGGAGTACGACCATTTTCCTCGTCTTCTATTTCGGTCCAATTAATCTTTTTATCTCCCACCTCCCATTCTTTCTCTTTGAGTTTCTCGTAAATGCCAGCAGGCAACAGTACCTTTAACATTTTCATAATATCTGAGTACGTGTAGTCACCCATGAATAGCATATCTTTAATTTCTCGGTGAAAACCTGCAGGGTCTTTATCGTGACAGGGTACTAGTTTCTTCATTTCTAGCAATTCTATTTTAGTGAGGGGTGTATATACATATACACGTTCTAGTGTGTCATCATCTTTTCTTACTGGATGTACTTCTCGTAAGGGATTCTGTCTGTCGAAGTAAAACATTTTTCTTTCTGGGGGTGGTGGAGCTGACATAAACTGTGGTTTCAGAAAAGTACTATACTTGTGTCTATGTTCTAGAATTTCTTTAATTAAATCGGTACCTAGGCCTCTCCATCTATTAGAGAGCAGTTCTACCAATATGTCCGGTAAGGGACCTGGATCAGAATGTTGGCTTTTAAATAACGTAATGAGATGCTGAATCATGTATACACTAGCCAATTTTTGTTCATCAGGGGAAAGGCTCAAAAACGTCTGAGCTACTGCATCATCATTATACGTACTAGAATTGTCAGCCCATTGTACGGCGGACCGGGCTAGTTCTTGTTCATCCATGGAATTGAGTACATGGTACCCCATTCGTTCTTGAAGTATTTTATCGGTAGCCTGAAACAAATGTTCAGGGGTCCTCGGATTTGCCATGGCTGCTTGAAAAAGTCTCTTGCTTTCTGGACGTACCGGACGTATTGTATTATTAAAGGGTCTTCCCTTTCCTACATATGCTATCATTTCTCTAGCTGGTAATTGCAATGTTTCTACTGTGGTTTCTGGTTGTTCGTCCTCCTCCGAGGATTCATTCTTGTCTGTATCTATTTCTCTTTCAGGCTTTCTTCTTTCATGTATTTGTACTACTACTTTTCGGATCCTTCTGTACATGTTGTCTATACAACTCTGTTTATCATGCTTTCCGTCTGCTATATTCTGACCCCATTTGTTAAGTGCATTCATTTCTTCCTTGTCTACACCAGGCCTATCTTGATCTCTTATCAAGCAGTTTATGAAGAAGCGTAATATCATACCTTGAGTGTCAACTTTCTGGTATGCCATGGCCTCGCCAATACTTTCAGGACCTTCCCCCGTTTGGACGAAATGATATATTCTGTCTAGATGATCAATCATTCCTGGTAGTAACATTAAATAGTTTGCAACTCGTCGTAAACGTACTGATGCTAGCATCATTCTGTCGTCTTTACCGGGTACTGGATCATATCTACAGTCTGTGAGAGGCTCTTTAAGTATGTCGTAACTCGCTGTTTGAGGTGTACGTTGCTTTGCTAAATCCCTATAAGTCAGTCGATGTGTTTGTGGCGGCGTTCGAAAACCTCCTGTCGCACCTCCTGAGGTGCCAGGTCCAAAAGGATTTAGTGGATGAATACCAGGAATAACGAGAGGGGAAGTGATAATAGGTGCGGGAAGTGCTGGGGGAACAGGCGCAGGATGTGGAACGGGAGGAGGAGTTTGTTGTTGCGGAAATGGTAGATTATCTTGGGGTGGGTTGCCGTCAGCAGGTGGTGCATGGACACGTGCATTTGTATATGCGGGAGCTACATCGTCTAAATAGGAAGAAAGGAATATGTCTTTTGCGGTCTTGTGGCGTAATTTAGTCGGAACTAATGGAGGGGGCAGATCTTTTGGTGCTTCCGGGGTGGCCTTAGGTAAACCCTCGGCCAAAAGAGGATACATACCATTCGCAAGAGTATTTCGCTGTCGGTCTACTTGTTCTGCTTTGACTCGTATACCTTCCTCAACTAATTCATTTTCTCGGACTTTTTCTGAATCTTCCCTATGTTTTTCTGCTTTTCTGAATTCTTTTTCTGTTCGTTTATGCGATTCTTTACGCCACAATTCTATGGCATCTTTCTGAGATTGTCTGGCTTTCTTTTTCCATAGTGCTTCTTCTACTCTCATGATGCAATCTGCATCCCATGTCCCTGTAACGGGCCATCTATATTTCTCTTCTAGGTTCTTAGTATAATCGGCCCATAAATCTAGGTACAGTATGGCATCTAAGCCATGCTTATGGTACATAAAATTTCTGGGAGTGTCCCTGGGTGGGACAGGAATTGCTTCCTCTAGTATCCCTTTCCTAGTTCCTATCTGTTTTAATTTGCTGAATAATGGCATCTTGGTACTTGACAATTGATACTTTCTCGAACTCGAACACAGCTGATATACAAAAACACAGTAAAACAGTCACTCATACCACGACATTAATCACATAAAAACATTTTGAACACATATTGACTACCCTTGAACACTATAACGAGAACAAAATCGAACCCTTGAATGTCTTGATATACTGCTAAACAGTACAGATACACTGCTAAAACAGTGCAGACCGGGTCTGTGTACCCAAACCAGTCTTTCCCGGATACATAGTAATGCACCCGTGTAGATGCGTCCCCAGCAACGGTACTCACCGGGAAGCACGGAACGGAAGGCCTCGGAAACTCGACTGGACTGGACCGGACTGGACTGGACTCGACTCGTGACGTAGATACTTCGGAACTGGTGGGCCTCTAGATACCTCGGACCTTGTTCTCTTTGGCTGGGCTCTGGTCGGGATTCTCCGCACTCCTCACCGCCTCGTCTGGGTGCTGATCGCAGTCTCCGTCACCTCCGTAGGCCTGAGGGAGATACAGGAAATCCTGCGGGTACGCGTAATTGTCCGTCTTGGCTGGGGCAGGGGGCAAAGCCTGCAACGCACCTACCGGCGCGTGGGGTGGGGGAGGGGTCCCTGTTCGGGCGCCAAATTAATGTGGTAAATAAATATTTACCATCGGAATTTCTATGCAGTAAAGTTCAATAAAATAACTCAATCGAAAATAAAGAGACAAAGTCCGTGGCAGCTGAGTTATAAGGGGTTTTATTCCATAAAATGGAATGGTTCGAACCAGGGTATCATGTTCCTTTCACCATAAAGGATCAGGAAGGGATAGAGCATACTTTATTGACAGAGTACAACTTTTATAGTTAATGCACATAATGGTGAGGAATACAGAAGGCCTAACAGCTGAGAGAAACGAGATAAGAACACATGTGCGTAGCAATACGTAATCAGAAGGCGTGCACTTAGGGCGTACACAGAGGTGTGTGCTAGAAACGTCACATGAAAGTGTCACAAGTGGGTGGATACATAGTGGAATCTTGCAGTGTCAGCAGAAATCTGTATCAAGGATGCGCGCGCAGCAGCATGACGTGTGACTGATGTGAGGCTGGAGGGTGCAGGGGACTTGACATTTAGCACTAGAGGAAAGAGACAGAAGTCTGGCATGTCAGATCAACTTGTTCCTAAATCATATCTAATATCTTGTGTTTGGGGAACTATATTATCTAGAAGGAAAGGTCTCTCGGGCAGAGGCTACTCTATACTGACTATTAATGCGTGCATGTGTGACTACGTGTCTGCGTGTAATGCGAGGGGCCATGGGCCTACCATGGTAACAGGAGCAATGAATTACTTGCATGGAGACAGAGAGGCCGGGCCCTTTGCTCTGCAGCCGGGGAAATGTTTATCTATTCTGCTAGACTGGAATGTGTTTTCGAGGAGCTGAACTCGGCTATACTGATAACTTGAAGGCAAAATACTGTCTTTGGCAGGCAAGCAGGCCGAGCCGGGCACCGCTCGCCGCGCAGGGAGTAGGACAGAGGTCAGGGAGGCATCCCACGTTGCAGCTTTTCAGGAGGCAGGGAACAGGAAGGGCTTGATGGCAGAAATCAGGGCCTAGCTCTGCAGGACTAGGAAAAACGTGGGAGTGCACCATGAAAAGACGTTGGCAAGGCATACTTAGGAACTGAATTATCGATCCATTCATGGTGGATCTGAAAGAGGACATGTTAACGTTGGACGCAAATGTATTTGCGTCTTCATAGCAGGTCGAGGAGGGAAGTTACATGCACTTTAAGCTCGTACACGGAGACGGTGGGGTTCACGTTAGGGGACACAATTGACTATAAAAATTTATATTACCTCACTTGGACCCGCCACACATGGGGCCTGGGACCCACCACAACACCACACATGGAGCTTAGTATTACATGTCTTTATATGTCCGACTGTAACTGCAAACTCAACACTTAAAAGCAGCCTTCATAGCATGCCCCTCTAAGACTTATGTCACAGTTCTATGGTGTCCACCAGTAACCAAAAGCGTTCCATCATTTCTGATCCACAAGGCACTACATCTCCCCCGTTGTTAAGTAAAAAAATCACCTTTGTTTCTTGTATTTCATTGTTGCTGCAAATGAACCTTGACTTTTTAAGATCATCGATGCAGCCCATTAAACACTTCAGTTTGCGAAGGTGTAAGTTGTCACAATGGGGATAATTAATTGTATTTCTCCTCAGGTATAATGTTTATCGATGCACCACTGTTGATAATGAAAGGTATTGAACAGCCTTTTATTTTCAGCGTAATCTTCAGACAATGTTTCAATGACTGTGGTGTTTTGGTATGTCGATCTTGCTTTGACTGACATTTTTCTTCACAATTGGTCAAACCAACATGCAAACACTTTTCTGTGGTAAACATCGACATTGCAAAGTAATTTTCTTCACTTTCACTTAGAACTGATACAGAACAACTGCTTGATGATGATTACAATGAGAATTGACTTTGTTCAGTGTCAATTTGTCATAGCTGATGTTGCCACCTGGCCTTGTGGTTGTGTGTTGAACATTGCTTCTGGAACATTCTGGTGGTCAGTTTGTCTTTTCACTGTGACTCACTATTTCCTTCTGTTTGCAAGCTGTCACAAAATGGTTTTCCTTCCCAGATATTTTACTTATCTGTGCAAGAGCAGGAAATTTACCTTTGTTTGGAAACAAAAATCCACATCTAATACACATATTTTTCTATGTGTAGATATCACTATGGGTCCTTCAGTTTTTGGTATTGGCTTACTTTTAGCACTCAAAATTCATTCTGGGCACCTTCGGCCTATATGCCAGCAGCTTTTTAATCAGCATGGTTTCAGCTCTGGCAGCCAAGAACTCTTGCTCCAGACTAAGAGTTTCTATCAGCATTCACCTTTTGACGTATAGCTTCTTCATCATTAATTTCACGAAATGTACAATGTCTGA